>NC_090445.1:146976584-148185334 GCF_031143425.1 Pleurodeles waltl | reverse complement strand
ACCGGAGACCCGACTTAGAAGGTGGTTAAATGTATAAAACCATTGCAAATTATTATTTTTGCAACATTGTTCTTTGCTTGCAGACATTGTGAATTGAATGCAAATTGCATTCATCCATTTCTAGGTCTCGGCTGAGACAGTGCATGCAGTTGTCTGCAAGAAATTTGATTTACTTACAAAGGGGTTAGAGTCTGCCCATTGTTTACTACTGGCTATCTTCATTGTCACACTCATTTCCTTGCTTCTCTCTGGTCAGTAGGTGCCAACTACAATTCCTCTTCATTTGTTTGTCCTAACCCTGGAGCACGGCCGAACTTTGCTTCCTTGTGGCATCCAGTGTCCTTCCAATGCTCCTGCACTTTCCAGGATAGCTTTTTTATTTTTGTTGCAGCACTCCATAACAGTGCATATGTTTTCAGGCCATCTCCCATCACCCTTTGCATTGTTGCTTGCCACCTTCCACTCTCCCATCCCTCTCTGTGATGCATGGAAATAGGTATGGAAAAAAGTCATGGCTGAGGCTAATCCCATTTTACATAAAACAAGCATATAAATTGATGTTTTTCACAACCAAGCTTGCACATAATTGTAACTGTTAGGGTGAAACAGAATAGGAACATTTATGGTCACTGCGTGCTCTCCGATCACCTCGAAACTGGAGCATGTGAATGTACTTGGCCTTGCCAGGTTTTACAGAATACAGCAGCCCGGCCTTGGTTTACAATTCTTCCCCATTCTTCCATTTATTTCCATCTCTCGGCACTGCACTTGCAGCCAATCGAGTAAAGAATAGAATTCAAAACCTTGGTTGGTGCTGGCTTATCAAACCTTTCAGATCCTGCATCTCCAGTACCTTATTGATAGGATTATCCCATATCAACCATGCAGAGCACTTGGCAGATGCGCTTTTGGCATTGATCCCCAGAGTCAGACACTCAAAGGTGGCTCTTCCTTTTCACTTCTGGTTGCTGAAGCTTGGAACCAGCTTCCATTTAAACTCCATAGTTTCAACAACGAAATACCGTGTCTGAAATCATTAAAGACTTTAGTCTTCACCTCTGCAGAGGGGCTTACATTCTTTTTACTCCCAGTTAGTCCTTAGTACTGGGATACTCCCTGGAGTAGATGAACACTTTACAAATATTCCTCTCATTTCTTTTAATAAGCAGCACTTTGTCTCCACAAATGTGTAGTTGACCATTGAAAAGGTACAATCAAGACTACGATTGCCATACTACAACGTGCTGTTGATGCACACTGCAAACAGGCTGATGCATGCTGGGACTTGAGCTGGAAACACAAATACAGTATGAAGTAAATGCTCCCTGGTGTCACTGGTGGTTAAAGAGCAGGATCCTTTTTCTGGTGGCAGCGTGTTTATAGGTATACATATCTATGACAATATAACTATTTTTTATATTATTTATTCTAATATATAGTACACATCTATCATAAAGAGGGACTTCCGGCGCTTCTGTCTGACCTTTCAAATTTTACGAGTGAATTATGTAGTCTGCAAATTATCCCATCTCTTAGGCTGCCTTTTCCAATATTTCCATTTGTCTGGTTAAAATGACATTTCATATACGCTTTTAGAAACCTTTTGCTAAGATTATATTTGCTTGGGAAAATAGGGGGATCATAAACATCTAAACAAACTCTCTCACACACACCCACTCAAACACATGCAGGCAAACCAAAAGCAAACAATACCCATAACCCACCACTATTCACCAATCACCCTACACCCACCACTTTACCACCACCACTACTCTACCACTACCACAATTACTCTATCATCCTACCACCACCCTACCATAAACACCCTACCACAAACATCCTACTATCTCCACCCTAAGACAATCCTACCAAAACCACCCTACCACCAACCATGCCACCACTGTACCACCACCATCCTTCCACAACCACCTTTCCACAACCAACTTACCACAACCACGACCTTTCCAATCCCCCTACCAACATAATTTTACCAGCACCGTACCACCCTACCTCTATCACCACCACATGGCCACCACCACTACATTATGACCACCTTAGCCACCACCACCCTAACCACCACTGCCCTAACTACCACCATCCTAATCCCCAACACCCTAACCACCACCACTGTAATCGCCACTACCATCACCATGTTCACCATGCATCAACCACCAACACCCTAACCTAACCACCCCCCCTAATAAACCCCACCACCCTAACCACCGCCCCTACCTCCCTCTGGCATCTCTAGCAGAACCCTAACTACCACCACCTTAGCAACTACCACCCTAACCATCACCACCAGCCTAACAAGTCTACCCCACTCTACAACCACCCTACCCCTACCACCACCCTCCAATCACCCTACCCATCACCCTAACTACTACCACCACTCTAACCACCAGCCTACTCTAACTACCATCCTAATCTAACCACCACCATACTACCCTAACTGTCACCACGTCACCCTACCCACCACCATCCTAACCACCTTCACCACTACCACCCTTCTTACTACCACCACCACTACAATAACCCTACAAATACCACCACCCTAACTATCACCCTTAAGGCCACCACCATCCTCACCACCACCACCCTCACCACCACCAACCTCACCACCACCATCCTCACCACCGCCACTCACCACCACCCTCACAACCGCAACCCTCACAATCACCACCCTTTCACTCAACATGGCTCTTAATTCCTGTAGAAACATTTCTTTTAACGATCGTTTTCAACTTATTACTTGATCGTTGTTTTCATGGAAAGTTGTGTCCTACTTTTGTGTTTTGTTTTCTTGTGAGTAATTTGTTTTCACCTGAAGCTATGCATCTAGGTATCTAGAAAAGCTAAGTCGTATCACAGATTAAGAAACATTTACACTTAAACCTGTTGGCCTATATTATAGAAATCATTGTGTGAGCATTGAGAAGGAAATCTATGGTACGATGTTGCTGTAAACTTTAGCACAAGTGCTTGCTGGCCAGATTCACCTTTGCAAAAACTTCACATTTGATTGCCTTGTCCATTTTAATTGCTGTGCAGTAGGACTTAGAAAACAGTGTTCGTCATATTATGTGGCATACGTTTGGTAAACCTACCTATGAACGCCGTCAATCCTGCTTTGAAGGACTTTCCTTCCTCCTCTTGTGTTTATCCCCACCCTGGATCATGACTCAATAATTATGTTCTTCCACTGCTTACGTTAAGCACTCCACGATAGTGCTTGTGTTTTTCTGCTGTCTCCCTCATGTACTTCTCTTAGACCCATTCCAGCACTCCATGTTGCTCTCGTCCATGTGATTCTCCCCACCTCCTTCTGCATTGTGCCTGCCCTTGCATGCTCCTCCTGCATTGTTTTCTCACATGTGCTTCTCCCTGTTCCACACTGCACCCTTTCTAGCTCTTGTGCTTCGGTTCTACCACACTCCACGTTGCTCTCTATAGACTGTGTTATGTATATGTCCCACTAATCTCCATGTTGCTTCCAACTCGACTGTTCTTGTTGCTTTCCGCTTCCACAAAAGAAACACTTTTGCGCTAGCTTTTTTATACCAATACAATTTGGATCAGTATATAAAGAGAAAAAAAGGAGCCGTGCATTTTTGAGGCACATGCATATATGGTGCACGCACATACAAAATGGCACAACCGCAGTGGGTACGTAATAGCACCTTTTTTGGGGGTTTCCTCTTCAACCATGCTGCACAGCATCGCTAATAGCAGCTGGAAAAGCCATTAGGTCCCAAAGACGAGACCTTTTGGCTTTGCCAAAGCTTGTTTCCATTTCAATTTAACCTCAGTTTACTCCCTCAGGCTATGAACTGGAGCTGCAACGTTCAGCAAACTGATCATAAGTGAAAATGGAAAAATGATTTGATCCTGTGAGTCTTCAGAAATTGTAAAGCGGACTGCAAGGTCCAGCACAATCTGAAATTAAGCTTCCACGATCTCACTGTCTGCTTGATTAAGAACTGCTGAATGATGACTAAGGACTCGAGGTGTCACAGTTTTGCCTTATAGAAATATGGCAGCCTCAATTAAACACCACTAAGACATTCTTAGGTCGGGCCCTGTATACTTCCACACTCGCCTGAACCATTGCAAAACTAAATACTGAACAAACTCTGGTTAGCCACCCAGAGCCAAACATCAACATGTACTACCAGTTCTGGATGAGAGAACTCTTAGATGAGGAGTGCGATACAATGCCATAACTATAGTTGAAAACTCAATAGAGGTGCCAAGCAACATTGCATAATATCATTTGGACTACTCGTGCCATTTTGGAGAACCAAATTCATGTGGGCTTTGGTGAATTTCCCAGGGGCTCGTGCCTCCCCGGACCACCAGCCATCCTGGGCTGCAAGGGCACTGGAGTCCATTAACATATCATTTATGGAAGTCCGGGCTCTCAACTCCCCGGGCTATGAAAATAGATACGGTATTGTAAACAGGAAGTGTGCCCTCTGCAATCCTTTGATAAAGGAAAATTAGATGCAAATGCTTCATACCAATTAAAACCGGCAGAACATTGCACTTCCGCTGCACAATGGGGAAGGAATTTCATCCCATGAAAAGCCTGGTCCCGGTTTAGTGATTCAAAAAAGAACCTACCACGCAGTGACTTCTGGGAGATGCTTCCTTCCGCCCAAGATGAAAAGATGGAGGAAAATATCTGAAGAACATTGAGAGCTCTTGAAAAGAGCAGGAAGGGTCGAGCAAAGGATGGGGTATTGTTTCTTTCGAGGCCAGGGGTTTCTGCTCCCACCCGCTATCGTGGACTCGGTGATGACGGGCAGAGGAACGCCTACCTCAGCTCCATTACATTTCCAGTAGTGAATGGAGCGGAATACACAGGGCCCTATTATCCATTAGCTGCTTACTTAAGCGTCCAGTGATTGGATGCTGATGAATTCAAGTTTAGGCACAAGGGGATACTAGGTGGGTGTGAGGACACCATCGGGACACAATCAGTGACACAGTCTACTTAGTGTAAAAGGCCAGTTTTTTAGGACAGGATTGCAATTTATACATAACATTTAACTTATCTAACAAATTCCAACTTAAGAAACCCCCACCCTTTTAACTTCTCCTCGATCATCCTTTTCACTCATTCCTTCACTTTTCACTTCCATTCCCCTACACATCCCCTTTTTCCTTTCATGCCCTACCTGCTTCGGGCATCCCCAACACTCTCATCCTTCACTTGCTTCTTTTTCCCCCCTGGAAGGGTGGCCAGGCCCGTATCTGACTCTCCACCCTCCCCTATCTACTACCACCCAGCACAAACCATGTTGGCGTTTTGCTGCACCACCAGCGAAACCCACTGCAAAATATCTTCTTTAAGCCTTCTCTCTGAGCCACATCTTCTCATCCCATAAGTCGCCCACGGGTAACCTGAGATCCCTAAGATAATAAGTGTAGCCGGCTGACGGAGGTGCCGGCTACTCCAACAGCGGAATCGGGAACAGAGTTCCGATCTGCTCTCCCTGACAACGCCCCGCCCGGGCGTCTTAGCAACGACCACGTCACTAACAGCTCAGGGAACCCGGAAATCCGGGTTCCCGAAAGGGTAGAAAGAGACGACGGACTGGGCGCGCGAGAGAAAGACGAAGAAGGAAACGACGCCGACAGAGAGGAGAAGACGCGGAGCATACGACCGGAGACAGTAAACGAAGACCGGAGCAGAAGAGAAGCCCGAAGAACCAACGCCCAAGCTCGGAGTGCGACCGAGAGGGATTCAGAAAGGCGAGAATTCCGCCACATCCCAGGAGGGACGTGGCTTGATCAGGTACTGTAAGGAAATGCCTCCTTGGCATGGTTACCCCCTGACTTTTTGCCTTTGCTGATGCTATGTTTTGAATTGAAAGTGTGCTGAGGCCTGCTAACCAGGCCCCAGCACCAGTGTTCTTTCCCTAACCTGTACTTTTGATTCCACAATTGGCACACCCTGGCATCCAGATATGTCCCTTGTAACTGGTACCTCTGGTACCAAGGGCCCTGATGCCAGGGAAGGTCTCTAAGGGCTGCAGCATGTATTATGCCACCCTAGAGACCCCTCACTCAGCACAGACACACTGCTTACCAGCTTGTGTCTGCTAGTGAGAACAAAATGAGTAAGTCGACATGGCACTCCCCTTAGGGTGCCATGCCAGCCTCTCACTGCCTATGCAGTATAGGTAAGACACCCCTCTAGCAGGCCTTACAGCCCTAAGGCAGGGTGCACTATACCATAGGTGAGGGTACCAGTGCATGAGCACTGTGCCCCTACAGTGTCTAAGCAAAACCTTAGACATTGTAAGTGCAGGGTAGCCATAAGAGTATATGGTCTGGGAGTCTGTTTTACACGAACTCCACAGCACCATAATGGCTACACTGAAAACTGGGAAGTTTGGTATCAAACTTCTCAGCACAATAAATGCACACTGATGCCAGTGTACATTTTATTGTACAATACACCACAGAGGGCACCTTAGAGGTGCCCCCTGAAACTTAACCGACTATCTGTGTAGGCTGACTGGTTCCAGCAGCCTGCCACACTAGAGACATGTTGCTGGCCCCATGGGGAGAGTGCCTTTGTCACTCTGAGGCCAGTAACAAAGCCTGCACTGGGTGGAGATGCTAACACCTCCCCCAGGCAGGAGCTGTAACACCTGGCGGTGAGCCTCAAAGGCTCACCCCTTTGTCACAGCACAGCAGGGCACTCCAGCTTAGTGGAGTTGCCCACCCCCTCCGGCCACGGCCCCCACTTTTGGCGGCAAGGCTGGAGGGAACAAAGAAAGCAACAAGGAGGAGTCACTGGCCAGTCAGGACAGCCCCTAAGGTGTCCTGAGCTGAGGTGACTCTAACTTTTAGAAATCCTCCATCTTGCAGATGGAGGATTCCCCCAATAGGATTAGGGATGTGACCCCTTCCCCTTGGGAGGAGGCACAAAGAGGGTGTACCCACCCTCAGGGCTAGTAGCCATTGGCTACTAACCCCCCAGACCTAAACACGCCCTTAAATTTAGTATTTAAGGGCTCTCCCTGAACCTAGAAACTAGATTCCTGCAACAACAAGAAGAAGGACTGCCTAGCTGAAAACCCCTGCAGAGGAAGACCAGAAGACAACAACTGCCTTGGCTCCAGAAACTCACCGGCCTGTCTCCTGCCTTCCAAAGAACTCTGCTCCAGCGACGCCTTCCAAAGGGACTAGCGACCTCTGAATCCTCTGAGGACTGCCCTGCTTCGACGACGACAAGAAACTCCCGAGGACAGCGGACCTGCTCCAAAAAGACTGCAACTTTATCCAAAGGAGCAGCTTTAAAGAACCCTGCAATCTCCCCGCAAGAAGCGTGAGACTTGCAACACTGCACCCGGCGACCCCGACTCGGCTGGTGGAGAACCAACACCTCAGGGAGGACCCCCGGACTACTCTACGACTGTGAGTACCAAAACCTGTCCCCCCTGAGCCCCCACAGCGCCGCCTGCAGAGGGAATCCCGAGGCTTCCCCTGACCGCGACTCTCTGAAACCTAAGTCCCGACGCCTGGAAAAGACCCTGCACCCGCAGCCCCCAGGACCTGAAGGACCGGACTTTCACTGCAGAAGTGACCCCCAGGAGTCCCTCTCCCTTGCCCAAGTGGAGGTTTCCCCGAGGAAGCCCCCCCTTGCCTGCCTGCAGCGCTGAAGAGATCCCTTGATCTCTCATTGACTTCCATTGCAAACCTGACGCTTGTTCTAACACTGCACCCGGCCGCCCCCGCGCCGCTGAGGGTGACATTTCTGTGTGGGCTTGTGTCCCCCCCGGTGCCCTACAAAACCCCCCTGGTCTGCCCTCCGAAGACGCGGGTACTTACCTGCTGGCAGGCTGGAACCGGGGCACCCCCTTCTCTCCATTGAAGCCTATGCGTTTTGGGCACCACTTTGAACTCTGCACCTGACCGGCCCTGAGCTGCTGGTGTGGTAACTTTGGGGTTGCTCTGAACCCCCAACGGTGGGCTACCTTGGACCAAGAACTGAACCCTGTAAGTGTCTTACTTACCTGGTAAAACTAACAAAAACTTACCTCCCCCAGGAACTGTGAAAATTGCACTGTGTCCACTTTTAAAATAGCTATTTGTGAATAACTTGAAAAGTATACATGCAATTGAAATGATTCAAAGTTCCTAATGTACTTACCTGCAATACCTTTCAAACAAGATATTACATGTTAAATTTGAACCTGTGGTTCTTAAAATAAACTAAGAAAAGATATTTTTCTATACAAAACTTATTGGCTGGATTTGTCTCTGAGTGTGTGTACCTCATTTATTGTCTATGTGTATGTACAACAAATGCTTAACACTACTCCTTGGATAAGCCTACTGCTCGACCACACTACCACAAAATAGAGCATTAGTATTATCTCTTTTTACCACTATTTTACCTCTAAGGGGAACCCTTGGACTCTGTGCATGCTATTCCTTACTTTGAAATAGCACATACAGAGCCAACTTCCTACATTGGTGGATCAGCGGTGGGGTACAAGACTTTGCATTTGCTGGACTACTCAGCCAATACCTGATCACACGACAAATTCCAAAATTGTCATTAGAAATTGATTTTTGCAATTTGAAAAGTTTTCTAAATTCTTTAAAGTCCTGCTAGGGCCTTGTGTTAGTCCCTGTTAGCATTTCTTTTAGAGTTTAAAAGTTTGTTAAAAGTTTGAATTAGATTCTAGAACCAGTTTTAGTTTCTTAAAAAGTATTCCAACTTTTAGAAGCATAATGTCTAGCACAGATGTGAATGTGGTGGAACTCGACACCACACCTTACCTCCATCTACAGATGAGAGAGCTAAGGTCACTCTGTAAACTAAAGAAAATAGCAATGGGCTCCAGACCTTCCAAACTACAGCTCCAGGAGCTGTTGGCAGAGTTTGAAAGAGCCAACCCCTCTGAGGATGGCAACACAGAGGATGATGATAGTGACTTGGAGGGTGATTCCCCCCCACCAGTCCTATCTAGGGAGAACAGGGCTTCTCAAGCCCTGACTCCACAAATAATAGTCAGAGATGCTGGTTCCCTCACAGGAGGGACCAACAACTCTGAAATCACTGAGGATAACTCCAGTGAAGAGGACATCCAGTTAGCCAGGATGGCCAAAAGATTGGCTTTGGAAAGGCAGATCCTAGCCATAGAAAGGGAAAGACAAGAGATGGGCCTGGGACCCATCAATGGTGGCAGCAACATAACTAGGGTCAGAGATTCTCCTGACATGTTGAAAATCCCCAAAGGGATTGTAACTAAATATGAAGATGGTGATGACATCACCAAATGGTTCACAGCTTTTGAGAGGGCTTGTGAAACCAGAAAAGTGAACAAATCTCACTGGGGTGCTCTCCTTTGGGAGATGTTCACAGGAAAGTGTAGGGATAGACTCCTCACACTCTCTAAAAAAGATGCAGAATCTTATGACCTCATGAAGGGTACCCTGATTGAGGGCTTTGGATTCTCCACTGAGGAGTATAGGATTAGATTCAGGGGGGCACAAAAATCCTCGAGCCAGACCTGGGTTGACTTTGTAGACTACTCAGTAAAAACACTAGAGGGTTGGATTCAAGGAAATGGTGTAAATGATTATGATGGGCTGTACAATTTATTTGTGAAAGAACACCTATTAAGTAATTGTTTCAATGATAAACTGCATCAGCATCTGGTGGACCTAGGACCAATTTCTCCCCAAGAATTGGGAAAGAAGGCGGACCATTGGGTCAAGACTAGGGTGTCCAAAACTTCCACAGGGGGTGACCAAAAGAAAGGGGTCACAAAACCTCCCCAGGGGAAAGGTGGTGAGACAGCCAAAAATAAAAATAGTAAAGAGTCTTCTACAGGCCCCCAAAAACCTGCACAGGAGGGTGGGCCCAGAGCCTCTTCACAAAACAATCCTGGGTACAAGGGTAAAAACTTTGATCCCAAAAAGGCCTGGTGTCGAAACTGCAGTCAGTCTGGACACCAAACTGGAGACAAGGCTTGTCCCAAGAAAGATACCACTTCTAACTCCCATCCAGCTAAAACTGGAATGGCCAGTCTCCAAGTGGGATCAACAGTGTGCCCAGAGCAAATCAGGTGTCACACTGAAGCTACATTAGTCTCTGAGGGTGGGGTGGATTTAGCCACACTGGCTGCCTGGCCTCCTAACATGCAAAAATACAGGCAGCAGCTCTTAATTAATGGGACGAGTGTAGAGGGCCTGAGGGATACAGGTGCCAGTGTCACCATGGTGACAGAGAAACTGGTTTCCCCTGGCCAATACCTGACTGGACAAACTTATCCAGTCACCAACGCTGACAATCAGACTAAAGTACATCCCATGGCTATGGTAACTTTAGAGTGGGGAGGGGTCAATGGCCTGAAACAGGTGGTGGTCTCCTCAAATATCCCAGTAGACTGTTTGCTTGGAAATGACCTGGAGTCCTCAGCATGGGCTGAGGTAGAACTGAAAACCCATGCAGCCATGCTGGGTATCCCTGAACTGGTGTGTGTCAAGACTAGGGCACAGTGCAAGGCACAGGGTGAAAAAGTAGAGCTAGAGTCTGGAAAAAGGGCCCAGCCTACCAAGAGACAAGGAAAGTCAGCTGGGAAACCAGCTGCAACACAACACCAAAAAGAGAACCTCTCTTCTCAGGAAGAAGTTCTGCCCTCTGAGGGAACTGAGCCTATGGAGCTGGAACCTTATCAGGTTGAGCTCTTGGGCCCAGGGGGACCCTCAAGGGAAGAGTTGTGTAAGGGACAAGAAACCTGTCCCTCTCTCGAAGGCCTTAGGCAGCAAGCTGCTGAAGAGTCCAAAGGCAAGAAAAATGGAACACATAGGGTCTATTGGGAAGATGGACTCCTGTACACTGAGGCAAGAGATCCCAAACCTGGTGCCACTAGGAGAGTGGTAGTGCCTCAGGGTTTCAGAGAGTTTATTCTGACCTTAGCCCATGATATTCCCCTTGCTGGGCATTTGGGACAAACCAAGACGTGGGAGAGGTTAGTCAACCACTTCTACTGGCCCAATATGTCCCAGAAGGTTAAGGAGTTTTGCCTCTCCTGCCCCACCTGTCAAGCCAGTGGTAAGACAGGTGGGCATCCAAAGGCCCCCCTCATTCCACTTCCAGTGGTGGGGGTCCCCTTTGAAAGAGTGGGTGTGGACATAGTTGGTCCACTAGAACCTCCCACAGCCTCAGGAAATATGTACATCCTAGTAGTAGTGGATCATGCTACTAGGTATCCTGAAGCTATTCCCCTTAGGTCGACTACTGCCCCTGCAGTAGCCAAGGCCCTCATTGGTATCTTTACCAGAGTGGGTTTCCCTAAGGAGGTGGTTTCTGACAGAGGTACCAACTTCATGTCAGCTTACCTAAAACACATGTGGAATGAGTGTGGAGTGACTTATAAATTCACTACACCATATCATCCACAAACTAATGGCCTTGTTGAGAGATTCAACAAGACATTAAAGGGCATGATCATGGGGCTCCCAGAAAAACTCAAAAGGAGATGGGATGTCCTCCTGCCATGTCTGCTTTTCGCTTACAGAGAGGTGCCTCAGAAGGGAGTAGGATTCTCACCCTTTGAACTTCTGTTTGGCCACCCTGTAAGGGGACCACTTGCTCTTGTTAAAGAAGGCTGGGAGAGACCTCTTCATGAGCCTAAACAAGACATAGTGGACTATGTACTTGGCCTTCGCTCAAGGATGGCAGAGTACATGGAAAAGGCAAGTAAAAACCTTGAGGCCAGCCAACAACTCCAGAAGTTGTGGTATGACCAAAAGGCTGCACTGGTTGAATTTCAACCAGGGCAGAAAGTCTGGGTTCTGGAGCCTGTGGCTCCCAGGGCACTCCAGGACAAATGGAGTGGCCCTTACCCAGTACTAGAGAGGAAGAGTCAGGTCACCTACCTGGTGGACCTGGGCACAAGCAGGAGCCCCAAGAGGGTGATCCATGTGAACCGCCTTAAGCTCTTCCATGACAGGGCTGATGTAAATCTGTTGATGGTAACAGATGAGGACCAGGAAGCTGAGAGTGAACCTCTCCCTGATCTCCTCTCATCAGACCCTAAAGATGGCTCAGTAGATGGAGTGATCTACTCAGACACCCTCTCTAGCCAACAGCAGTCTGACTGCAGGAAGGTCCTGCAGCAGTTTGCTGAACTCTTTTCCCTAACCCCTGGTCAGACACACCTGTGTACCCATGATGTGGACACAGGAGACAGCATGCCTGTCAAAAACAAAATATTTAGACAATCTGACCAAGTTAAGGAAAGCATCAAGGTGGAAGTCCACAAGATGCTTGAATTGGGAGTAATTGAGTACTCTGACAGCCCCTGGGCTAGCCCAGTGGTCTTAGTCCCCAAACCTCACACCAAAGAAGGAAAGAGAGAGATGAGGTTTTGTGTGGACTACAGAGGTCTCAACTCTGTCACCAAGACAGATGCCCATCCCATTCCTAGAGCTGATGAGCTAATAGACAAATTAGGGGCTGCCAAATTCTTAAGTACCTTTGACTTAACAGCAGGGTACTGGCAAATCAAAATGGCCCCTGGAGCAAAAGAAAAGACAGCATTCTCCACACCTGATGGGCATTATCAGTTCACTGTTATGCCCTTTGGTTTAAAGAATGCCCCTGCCACCTTCCAAAGGTTGGTGAATCAAGTCCTTGCTGGGCTGGAATCCTTTAGTGCAGCTTATCTTGATGATATTGCTGTCTTCAGCTCCACCTGGCAGGATCACCTGGTCCACCTGAAGAAGGTTTTGAAGGCTCTGCAATCTGCAGGCCTCTCTATCAAGGCATCCAAATGCCAGATAGGGCAGGGAACTGTGGTTTACTTGGGACACCTTGTAGGTGGAGGCCAAGTTCAGCCACTCCAGCCTAAGATCCAGACTATTCTGGACTGGGCAGCTCCAAAAACCCAGACTCAAGTCAGGGCATTCCTTGGCTTGACTGGGTACTACAGGAGGTTTGTGAAGGGATATGGATCCATTGTGACAGCCCTCACAGAACTCACCTCCAAGAAAATGCCCAAGAAAGTAAACTGGACTGTAGAATGCCAACAGGCCTTTGACACCCTGAAACAAGCTATGTGCACAGCACCAGTTCTAAAAGCTCCAGATTACTCCAAGCAGTTAATTGTGCAAACAGATGCCTCTGAACATGGGATAGGGGCAGTTTTGTCCCAAACAAATGATGATGGCCTTGACCAGCCTGTTGCTTTCATTAGCAGGAGGTTACTCCCCAGGGAGCAGCGTTGGAGTGCCATTGAGAGGGAGGCCTTTGCTGTGGTTTGGTCCCTGAAGAAGCTGAGACCATACCTCTTTGGTACTCACTTCCTAGTTCAGACTGACCACAGACCTCTCAGATGGCTGATGCAAATGAAAGGTGAAAATCCAAAACTGTTGAGGTGGTCCATCTCCCTACAGGGAATTGACTTTATAGTGGAACACAGACCTGGGACTGCCCATGCCAATGCAGATGGCCTTTCCAGGTTCTTCCACTTAGAAAATGAAGACTCTCTTGGGAAAGGTTAGTCTCATCCTCTTTCGTTTGGGGGGGGGTTGTGTAAGGAAATGCCTCCTTGGCATGGTTACCCCCTGACTTTTTGCCTTTGCTGATGCTATGTTTTGAATTGAAAGTGTGCTGAGGCCTGCTAACCAGGCCCCAGCACCAGTGTTCTTTCCCTAACCTGTACTTTTGATTCCACAATTGGCACACCCTGGCATCCAGATAAGTCCCTTGTAACTGGTACCTCTGGTACCAAGGGCCCTGATGCCAGGGAAGGTCTCTAAGGGCTGCAGCATGTATTATGCCACCCTAGAGACCCCTCACTCAGCACAGACACACTGCTTACCAGCTTGTGTGTGCTAGTGAGAACAAAATGAGTAAGTCGACATGGCACTCCCCTCAGGGTGCCATGCCAGCCTCTCACTGCCTATGCAGTATAGGTAAGACACCCCTCTAGCAGGCCTTACAGCCCTAAGGCAGGGTGCACTATACCATAGGTGAGGGTACCAGTGCATGAGCACTGTGCCCCTACAGTGTCTAAGCAAAACCTTAGACATTGTAAGTGGAGGGTAGCCATAAGAGTATATGGTCTGGGAGTCTGTTTTACACGAACTCCACAGCACCATAATGGCTACACTGAAAACTGGGAAGTTTGGTATCAAACTTCTCAGCACAATAAATGCACACTGATGCCAGTGTACATTTTATTGTACAATACACCACAGAGGGCACCTTAGAGGTGCCCCCTGAAACTTAACCGACTATCTGTGTAGGCTGACTGGTTCCAGCAGCCTGCCACACTAGAGACATGTTGCTGGCCCCATGGGGAGAGTGCCTTTGTCACTCTGAGGCCAGTAACAAAGCCTGCACTGGGTGGAGATGCTAACACCTCCCCCAGGCAGGAGCTGTAACACCTGGCGGTGAGCCTCAAAGGCTCACCCCTTTGTCACAGCACAGCAGGGCACTCCAGCTTAGTGGAGTTGCCCGCCCCCTCCGGCCACGGCCCCCACTTTTGGCGGCAAGGCTGGAGGGAACAAAGAAAGCAACAAGGAGGAGTCACTGGCCAGTCAGGACAGCCCCTAAGGTGTCCTGAGCTGAGGTGACTCTAACTTTTAGAAATCCTCCATCTTGCAGATGGAGGATTCCCCCAATAGGATTAGGGATGTGACCCCTTCCCCTTGGGAGGAGGCACAAAGAGGGTGTACCCACCCCTCAGGGCTAGTAGCCATTGGCTACTAACCCCCCAGACCTAAACACGCCCTTAAATTTAGTATTTAAGGGCTCTCCCTGAACCTAGAAACTAGATTCCTGCAACAACAAGAAGAAGGACTGCCTAGCTGAAAACCCCTGCAGAGGAAGACCAGAAGACAACAACTGCCTTGGCTCCAGAAACTCACCGGCCTGTCTCCTGCCTTCCAAAGAACTCTGCTCCAGCGACGCCTTCCAAAGGGACCAGCGACCTCTGAATCCTCTGAGGACTGCCCTGCTTCGACGACGACAAGAAACTCCCGAGGACAGCGGACCTGCTCCAAAAAGACTGCAACTTTATCCAAAGGAGCAGCTTTAAAGAACCCTGCAATCTCCCCGCAAGAAGCGTGAGACTTGCAACACTGCACCCGGCGACCCCGACTCGGCTGGTGGAGAACCAACACCTCAGGGAGGACCCCCGGACTACTCTACGACTGTGAGTACCAAAACCTGTCCCCCCTGAGCCCCCACAGCGCCGCCTGCAGAGGGAATCCCGAGGCTTCCCCTGACCGCGACTCTCTGAAACCTAAGTCCCGACGCCTGGAAAAGACCCTGCACCCGCAGCCCCCAGGACCTGAAGGACCGGACTTTCACTGCAGAAGTGACCCCCAGGAGTCCCTCTCCCTTGCCCAAGTGGAGGTTTCCCCGAGGAAGCCCCCCCTTGCCTGCCTGCAGCGCTGAAGAGATCCCTTGATCTCTCATTGACTTCCATTGCAAACCCGACGCTTGTTCTAACACTGCACCCGGCCGCCCCCGCTCCGCTGAGGGTGAAATTTCTGTGTGGGCTTGTGTCCCCCCCGGTGCCCTACAAAACCCCCCTGGTCTGCCCTCCGAAGACGCGGGTACTTACCTGCTGGCAGGCTGGAACCGGGGCACCCCCTTCTCTCCATTGAAGCCTATGCGTTTTGTGCACCACTTTGAACTCTGCACCTGACCGGCCCTGAGCTGCTGGTGTGGTAACTTTGGGGTTGCTCTGAACCCCCAACGGTGGGCTACCTTGGACCAAGAACTGAACCCTGTAAGTGTCTTACTTACCTGGTAAAACTAACAAAAACTTACCTCCCCCAGGAACTGTGAAAATTGCACTGTGTCCACTTTTAAAATAGCTATTTGTGAATAACTTGAAAAGTATACATGCAATTGAAATGATTCAAAGTTCCTAATGTACTTACCTGCAATACCTTTCAAACAAGATATTACATGTTAAATTTGAACCTGTGGTTCTTAAAATAAACTAAGAAAATATATTTTTCTATACAAAACCTATTGGCTGGATTTGTCTCTGAGTGTGTGTACCTCATTTATTGTCTATGTGTATGTACAACAAATGCTTAACACTACTCCTTGGATAAGCCTACTGCTCGACCACACTACCACAAAATAGAGCATTAGTATTATCTCTTTTTACCACTATTTTACCTCTAAGGGGAACCCTTGTACTCTGTGCATGCTATTCCTTACTTTGAAATAGCACATACAGAGCCAACTTCCTACAGGTACGGTCCTATATAAAGGACAATTTCTGGTTAAAGGGAAAAGGGACACCGGGAGGGGAGAGAGGAGTGAGACTACAGGGAGGGGAAGAGGGGGAAGAAGAGAGGGTGGAGGAGGAGGGTAACGGTAAAAAGAAGGAGAAAGGACTTGAAGGAACAAGAGCTATATAAAAAGAAGAGAAACCTGAGACTGAAATACTAAGAGCACTACAAGGGAAGAAATAAGAGCACTATAAATTAAGAGCACCAAAGATAAAGACCTATCACCACAAAGACACCCTAGGTGACTCGTCCTGTGCATGCTAATTACCACATTCCTCATAATTTCCCAGGGGACACATCTCTCTCTCTCTCTCTCTGTCTCACTCTCCTTTTTCCCTTTTGTTGTGTTAATACTGACCGTTTAGTTACAAAACCCAGACGTAACCATATCTCCATTCCTCTTGTTTTCCAGTACATCTCAGAATCCCACGGAGGACATCTACGCCGGTCAAGGGGAAAATCTGGGAAGAAGAAGAAGAAACAATTTATTACAGAGAACCAAAACTCATATAAATACTGCAGCCTATCTAATTTCTTTAAGGAACTATAAATAAACATCCCATTTTCAAACCACCCGAGTATCCTAGTCCTTATTATCGCCACCCCACTGCCACAATAAGCATTGCCCAATTTGGACAAATTCACACCATGAGCCCTGAACAGCCCATCGTCTTGTCCCGTAATGTCCTCATGTCTCAAAATCTTGATATCGTGTGCCCAACAGAAAACCTGCATCGCCTGATTGAGCTTTCTCCGAGCCCTTTCTATGGCTCCATGCTTCATAGCCCCTCGCCATGTCCATCTAGGCACAAACTCGGTCCAGACCAAGCATGTGCCGTGCAATTTTTGCCTGAGCAATTCCAAGTCCTGTTGCAGATGTTGCAGTAGGGTGACCCTGACAGCCTCACCAGATCATTCTCCCAAGGTGGATTAACAGAAGATCGGGACAACCCCAATTCGGCATGATAGATGTTAGAAAAGGAAGCACATTTTCCCACCTCATGCCACTCTTTCCCCACTAATAAACTTCATGCTGGTTACTAGGCAGTCTTAAGGCGCGTCCATAAATCTGCCTCTCCACAAATTTGCCCAATGGATAAATGAGTGCCCGATCAGCCATGTGACCATTTTCTCTCCCCTGGGACCAGACACGCAACCTGCACAGAAAACAAACTGCAATATCATCTTTACCAAAATTTCAAACCCTTGTATGCAAACTCCTGCCAGCAAGTCTACACCCGTTCCCTTCCGTTTGAACTTCAAGCCCTCACATATCGCTCTCGGCATCTAGTTTTCCACCTCCCAATTCTCTTAATCTGTGCCCAGTCCCATCCTAAATGTGCCGCAGCTGTAGCCGCCCCTATTCTGAAAGAATGCGTGCCATAACCTTGTGCCAGCCTGCTCGTCCGTCACAAAGCCATCCATAATACCTGTAACAACTGGAAGGCTGTGAGCTTTGTACCGTTGGCATGGCTGAACACCCCCCCCCCCAAACAGTCCTCCTCTGTGCTTGAAAATCCATCCACGCCAGAACCAGGCAAGCCGCTGTGTTCCCCCTTTTTGCAACCACACCCATTTGTCACAGTGTCCTTTCCTCAGGATCTGCACGCCGCCGAACAACAGGCCCACCTTCCGGCCTCACCAACTCAGAAAGCTATTATAGCACAGAGTTATGGTGAAGCTAATCAGGGGGAAGGGAATTATGGTAGGGAACAGCAGGGAGAGAGATCTGAAAAGGAAAAATGGTTAAGCATGTATGTATATACTTGTGCATAACAGCATTAACATTCAATTATACATTTAGACAAAGGCCTCTCCGTGAATGCAAGTGTTGAGACTCTTACGGAATAAACAAAGGTGTCTCCATGAATGCAAGAGTTGAGACCCTTATGGAATAGACAAAGGCGTCTCCGTGAATGCAAGTGTTGAGACCCTTATGGAATAGACAAAGGCGTCTCCATGTGTGCAAGAGTTGAGACCCTTATGAAATAGACAAAGGTGTCTCTGTGAATGCAAGTGTTGAGACTCTTATGGAATAAACAAAGGTGTCTTAGTGAATGCAAGAGTTGAGACCCTTATGGAATAAACAAAGGCGTCTCCGTGAATGCAAGATTTGAGACCCTTATGGAATAGACAAAGGCGTCTCCATGAATGCAAGTGTTGAGACCCTTATGGAATAGACAAAGGCGTCTCCGTGTGTGCAAGAGTTGAGACCCTTATGGAATAGACAAAGGCATCTCCGTGGATGCAAGAGTTGAGACCCTTTTGGAATAGACAAAGGCGTCTCCATGGATGCAAGAGTTGAGACCCTTATGGAATAGACAAAGGTGTCTCCATGGATGCAAGAGTTGAGACCCTTTTGGAATAGACAAAGGCGTCTCCGTGGATGCAAGAGTTGAGACCCTTATGGAATAGACAAAGGCGTCTCCGTGTGTGCAAGAGTTGAGACCCTTATGGAATAGACAAAGGCGTCTCCGTGTGTGCAAGAGTTGAGACCCTTATGGAATAAACAAAGGCGTCTCCGTGGGTGTAATAGTTGGTAGAATCATGATACTTCAGAATGTCATGAGCATTAAACAAAACTGGGTGTGGCCCTTCTCTGACTCATGGAACAAGAACAATTAGTAAAATCATGATACTTCAGGATGTCGTGAGCATTAAACAAAACTGGGAGTGGCCCTTCTCTGAATCATGGAACAAGAACAATTAGTAAAATCATGATACTTCAGGATGTCGTGAGCATTAAACAAAACTGGACATGGCCCTTCTCTGAATTATGGAACAAGAACAATTAGTGAAATCATGATACTTCAGGATGTCATGAGCATTACACAAACTGGGCGTGGCCCTTCTCTGAATCATGGAACAATAACGAACTGAGACCTCTGAACCTTGAGAAGGCAAGAGCTTTGACTATGGACATACTCTGAACATCAATTATGCAACTACTATGCATTCATAAACACAAAACGTTTGGTCTCAGTCTAGAAATTCGCAAAGACTTAAATACGTATCTCACCTATCATCAAAGACTTAAATATGTCTCTCACATATTATGCTTCCAAAAACAATGAAACTATGATTTGCTTAACTTTGAGATGTTTTCACATTTGCCACCTAGGCCTGAAAGTTTTACTCATGTAAACTGAAGCGCCTTGATTATTGGACCAAGGGCGGTTTACTCATATGAACTGAAGCGCTTTGATTGCTGTGCGCAGGGCACTTTACTTCCAATGAAATGAAGCCCTTTGAATGTCGTGCCAAGTGCGCTTTACTCCTGTGAACTGAAGCGCTTTGAATACCATGCCGAGTGCGCTTTACTCCTGTGAACTGAAGCGCTTTAAATGTCGTACCAAGGGCGCTTTACTCCTGTGAACTGAAGCGCTTTAAATGTCGTACCAAGGGCGCTTTACTCCTGTGAACTGAAGTGCTTTGAATGCTGTGCCAAGTGCGCTTTACTCCTGTGAGCTGAAGCGCTTTGATTGTTGTGCCAAGGGCACTTTACTCCTGTGAACTGAAGCGCTTTGAATGTCGTGCCAAGTGCGCTTTACTCCTGTGAACTGAAGCGCTTTGAATACCATGCCAAGTGCGCTTTACTCCTGTGAACTGAAGCGCTTTGAATACATGCTAAGTGCACTTTACTCTTGTGAACTGAAGCGCTTTAAATGTCGAGCCCGGGGCGCTTTACTAGTGTGGCCTGAAATGCTTTGCTCGTTATGCTAAGGGGCAGATTACCTATTGGAATTAACGGCTTCCTTCAAACTTGGATTCAGCAAGGCCTTACCGCTACGTGTACGACCTACTCGTTTTTGAATGCACCATGGATACAAGGATACTTCGGTTGGATGACACTCTGCCATTCAGGAACTCTGCTCTTCTCCAGAGAAATCCCCACAAGGTCTGGCTGCATCGAAGTCTTCAAAATAGTGAGCAATGTGCTTGGGTGTGGCTGGACTTCATAGGCCTGCCACACCCCAAGAAGGCTGCTGCCTCTAAAAACATGGGAATTGTAGTCACTTCATAGAATAGCACTGATAAGTGCATCTTGTCCACCAATGTCCTGAACCTGCAGCTCTATGAGCTTTGCCACAGGGCAGATGACACTGATGGCCACCTTTGGAGCAAGAGGGGATGACAAGTGGTGCGCAGAATGCGCCGCAGAGCCGCACAGCGGAATTTCGGGTGGGACCTGGACCGCGCATGGTTTTATTCCTGACACCATTTTCCTTTCCCTAGCTGAGCAGTTTTTGACCGTCCAAGCTATATACCCAAACGCTCCCCATGCATACAAACTTCTTCAACTTTCACACCCACTGATTTACCTACGCCCAAAAGCTCAGGCACTCAAAATGTCCCAAAAACATCTACACCATGCATAAACGAAACAGAGCTAGCTCATATGCATCTGCACAACATACTGGTAAAACATGCAATAGCTCGAATAATAACTCAAACGTAATCGGTTCCCTTACCACCTTAACTGACCCTGCTCTGACTCGTCCCCAACCTTTCAGCATCTTTCCCAACAGGTCGTCCCAGGCTGGATCGCAATCAAAAAACAACTTCCCATAAAAGGACACCCCTGTCAGCTTGCCCCCAATCGTGGCCGGCTACAAACCCTTCTGCATCAAGTAAAGTACAAAATATAACATGCATAACTCAAGCTCTCTGTTGCTCTGTAACCAGGAATCCCCCACAAAACTTTCAAAACTCTGACACTCCAACCATGGCAGTCGGTAGCTCCTCTGAGTGGATTCCGCTAAGGACATCTCCACCAGCCCAGTGATCACCACACCCCCCACTCCCAAATGTCTGCCGGGACTGCTGTCTTGTTCTGTTCTGCTCCTGGTGCCAAACTGCGAAACCGTCGCCACTGTGAATGAGACAGGGAATCTGTAATCTCATTGTACACCCCAGGTATATGTGCAGCTTTGAAAAAAACATTCAAGGATAGACATCTAAGCATAAAATGCCATAACAAATGCAGCACCCTCAGATCATTTTCCCTCTGCCTGTTAACAAGTTCTACTACTGTCATGTTGTCCACATGAAAAACCACGGTCCTGTTTGCCAGCTCATCCCCCCACACTGCCAGCGCCACTAGCAGCAGGAAGAGTTCCAAGAAGGCAATACTACTGCCCTACTGGAGCCATTTTTACCAGCCAGGGCTCCGCACACCACCTCCCATCCCAAAAGAGCCCGAAACCAGCGGCATCAGCTGCGTCTGAGAATATCTGAACCTGCCTTATTGTGTCTTATTGCTGAAAACACATGGAAACCCCATTGACCTGTGTCAGAAAGGTTTCCCACATGCTGATGTCTTCTCTCATTCCCACCGACACGTGAATTCTGTGGCGGGACGGCAACCCCAGACATGGCTAAACCTAGCCACCTACAAAACGTCCTGCCCCCTGAACAACCCTGCAAGCAAAGTTGAGGTAACTTAAAAGCTTCTGTGCTGTCCGCAAATCTATCTTGTTCAAGGACCGTATGCGTCCCAGAAACTCCAAGATCGCATCCACCTTACCAGATGGTATTCTCGCCACTAAGGATTCTGCGTCCAGTTCAATACCCAAGAATGTCAACACACAATTTGGCACATCTGTCTTTTCGGGGGCCAAGGGGACGCCGACCTCCCTTGCCAGCGTTTGAAAGAAATTCAGAGCCCACCCACAAGACCCAGATCTTGCCTTACCCACAAAAAGGAAATCGTCCAAATAATGAGTCACCTCCCGATGCCCACTTGCTTTAACAAAAACCCATTGTAAGAAGGTACTAAAGGCTTCAAAAAAACGCACATGAAATGGCGCAGCCCATCAGGAGTACTCTGTCAACATAGATTGCCCCATCAAGCTGCATCACTAGTAACACAAAGTCTTCTGGGTGTATGGGCAGCAACCTAAAGGCCGATTGCATGTCACATTTAGCCATCTCTGATCCCCTGCCGCACCCGCGAACGAGCCTAATGGCGTCATCCACCAATGCGTATACCACCCTTGTGTCCTCCGGCACGATGAAATCATTTACCGACGCCCCTTCCGGCCATGACATAAGATGTATGAGGCAAAAATCGCCACTAGCCTTTTTTGGTACCACACCTAGTGGGGAAATCATGAGATCTTCACTCGGCCAGTCATAAAAGGGGCCCACAATGCTGCCCAAAGACACTTCATTGTCTAGTTTGTCCTTCACAACCTGTGGCATGTCTCTAGCATACTGCAAATTGTCTGCCCATCTCCTCCTTCTTGGGCCCTGGTAGCTTATACGAAAACCTTCCCTGAAACCCCATTCCAATTTACACGCCATGACCCTATCAGGATACCTGTGCAGCCAGGGCAATAAAGTCTCCAGCCTAATTGGCGTAAGAGCCCTTTGGCGCAGGAGCACCCTGCATGCCCCTACCCTTGGTCCTCTCCACTGCTCAGCTGGACTGGAGAGTGAGAAACATTGAGTGACCGGGTGGCGGGCCCCGCATTTGGGGCATTCCTGTTTGAATTTACATGGGTGTCTGGAACAGAAACCTTTATTGAAGTTCCAGCATGCCCCTGAAGTCGGTACCGGGGGCCGCTGCCCAACACCCGTACCTCCCTGGGCGGGACGGGACTGAAACAGCTTGTATACTACTGGCAAGCCACTCACGGTGTGCGTAGATGCCGTGGACTGTGATGACGCCATCCACTGCATCCACGATCCACATCCCCCCATGGCTTTTCCGGATTCACACTCACCCTCGCACTGAACTCCTCATCATAGCTGAACCATGCAATACCCCCAAAATGCATCTGAGCCTTACGTATAATGTCCATGTATTTGAACAGTGCGATGGCCCTGTCTGGAAATTTCTCGCAGTAAATACTTGCGAATATCTGAAACGCCGAGGTCCAATTATCCATTGTTATTGGTACCCGCGGTCGGCGAACTAACTCCCACTCATCTTCCTTGGAACCCTCCTTAGCCTGTATATCTAAGAAACTTAAAAAAATCCATATACTGGTGCCGTCATATCCTCGCCTTCGTCTTATCTGCCACATGGGAGCCCAAAGGCATCGCCAGGCCCATGTAGGGGACCCGCTTCTTATGCCCCCCCTTCCTTGTCTTCCATCCCCGTACCATCCCTGAGTGCCTTGTCCCCCGTCTCACCCACCGTGGTTGTGCTTGGGTCCTTCGTCTGCGTGCTGTCCTCCTTTTGAGGCGCCCTTGCCGTAGGTGTCTCATGCACAGAATAATCTCCCACCCCGATAGACTTGTGTGTCCTAGCCCCAACAGCACCTCTCCCTTCCCCCCACACTGACCACCATTCTCCCTTACCTTTGCCACAGGAAACCATGGGCCGCGTTCCTCTTGTTGCCCCGCGACCACGCCCCAGTCCGCGGACCGCCTTCTGTGTCTCCGCACCGGCCTTGTTCTCCTGAAATACAGAAAACAAAGAGGGGGTTGCGCCGCTCTTCTTCCCTTTCCCCCTCCCTTTGCCCCCGTTCACCTCAGTGTCATGTATCTCCCCGTCCTCCCACTCATCCTTCTCTTTCTCATAATCGAGTTCCACCACATCATCCTTATCCATCTCCCACTTGCCATCATCTCCACCGACCTCCATCACATTCGTCAACGCTTCCGCCACCTGTCCCCCATGCCTTCATGCCCCATGACTTCATGCCCCTCTGGGCCCTGAGCAAGCCCCACTGTGCATGCCCTCCCCTCACCCCTCTCTGCCTCACCTGCCCTGACTGGTCGTCTTGGTGGCCTGCTTTTAAAAATGGGGGGTGGACGCGCTGCACACCCTCTCCCCAGCTGATTTTCTCTTCTTGGGCCTTTCAGGAGACCCACAGGCGGCAATTTCCGCCGCTACCCACCCCCTCCTTGCCACGACCCTCATTGGGCGCATCATTCCGACCCAGGCCTGGTCTAAAACACCAGGCCTGAGGAGATTGGCTCGGCCGGCTTTGTCCAAAACGCAAAGCGTGGCCCTAACAGCCTCCGCGTCGTGGCCTGTTGCCATGGCGCTGAGGCTTCCCCTACCTGCTACGCACAAATACCAATTCCCCCGGGACCGGCCAACTTTTGTGCCGCGCAATGAGCTAGCGCGGAAGAGGCTGGTCCCTCCCCCTCAGCCGTATAAACCCCCTCCCTTTGTCCCACCACTACTTACCTACAGCCAATCCCATCCGCCTCCCGTCACTTCCCCTTCCCGAATGATCCGCGGAGAGACTAGACCGTGACTGCTCTCCAAGGGACCCTCCATTCATGTTCAATCAATTGTTGCAACTACTAGGTTGGCCTTTGGCTCCCCACGGAGTCCTTAGTTGCCCCTAAAATCAAGGGTCAGGAAGGACAGTGACAGCAACAGAAAGTTCCAAAAACTGTTTGATTTCTGTAGTTTGCACTCCTTGCCCTTCAGAAGGAAATAGAAAACTGTTGAGGAGCTATGCTTGGTGAAAGGTATCAACCATTTTATTTCATCAAATGGGGGGTAAAGAGTGTTTAAATGACCTAGTTTACACTCACTGTTACATTTTACATTGGGTGTCTCAATGTCCTTGACTGTGGAGAATTTTCTAGGTTTTGAAAACTGTTTATGGAGCAATATTTTTTATTAATACATTTTGGGGGAAATCGAGAGAGAATGTTTTGTTTCAACCAAGGGAAACGGTATTTAGCAACCCGTGCACTTCATGGATTTCAATTTACCAAAATGTCAGGGGTAGCGAGACTGACAACACATACCATTTGATCTGAATTACATCACAGAAAGTGACCTCATCTGACCTTTGTCCCTCCCCTAAGATAATGTCACATGATCTTAACCCTGATGACATCGCATTAGTTGATTGCTGAAGTTCCATAATAACTGCATTATAATTACAAAACAATACAGTTAAATATCTATTTTAGATATCACCTATATTTTAATTAGGGTTATCACATGATATGCCACGGTAACAATACTAATTTTTCTCTGTGTTATATGAAAAATTACAGGCCAGATCTCCAAGAAAGTGGTACATTGGTTCCGATGTGCCACTTTTCTTGCTGCCCCTGCCCCACCTAACGACACCATGGTTGTGCCTATTTACAATACGGTGAACAATGGCACTCGTTTCTATGATAGCGTCATAACTTATGATACTATTGTGGTGCTTTGCTGGATTAGCGCCAGAAATTATGGCGCTAGTGCAGCAAAGCACTAGGAAGGTGAATAGGTTACTATGGGCCCGTCACTTTAATGCCTGCCAGGAGCAGGTGTAAAAAATGACAGAAAAAATGTCGCAGTAAAATCTTGTAGATTTCACTGCGCAATTTTTTGCGGCCTCCTTGCGTGGGAACACCCCCCTTGCATACATTATACCTGGTACAGGTATAATGTGGCGCAAGGAGATACAAAGTGGCACAATGCTTGCATTATGCCACTTTGTAAATATTGCGTCGGGAAATGTTCTCTTTAATGTCACATTAGCGTACAAAAAATTATGCAAGTCTGGCGCAAGGAAGTGGAAGGGCCTTGTAAATCTGGCCCTATGTGATCGTTTGAAGAGGAGGAAATAGTGCCAAAATACACAGAAATCTGAATTATCCATGAAAAGAACTGTCATGATTTAACGGCTCTCTTAAGGCCAGATTTACAAGGCCCTATCGCCACCGGAGTGTTACTTTTTGTGACGCTCTGGTGCCGGTAACCACTTCTCTATATTTACAAGGAGGTGTAACACCACTTTTTTGTGACTTTACCCCTTCTTGTAATAATGGGCCCCTTCGATGCCGTTTTCTGCATCTGAAGGGCATGCAATGGGTATTGCAGTGGGTGTTCCATTGCAAGACCCATTTGCTTTTGACGTTGCCCCAAAACGAGAAGAAGCAGTGCCAAAAACTAACGCCACCCCAAAACGAGAAGGAAAACTTTTATTTCTCCTTGTTTTTTTCTTTTTCCATGTGTGCTGCATTCTGAATACATAGAAGAAGCAAAATGCCTTTGATGATTGTTTATGTGCAGGAAGGTATCCCTTCCTGCACATAAACAATCATTCAAAAATGACACTTTGGTAATTCTATGTGTGCTGCATTCTGCAGCACACATAGAAGTGCCAAATCGCCATTGTAGATTGTTTATGTGCAGGAAGGGACACCTTCCTGCACATAAACAATCACTCCCCTCAACGCAGACACCCTTGCACTATGGTGCAAGGATGCCTGCATTGCAGCAGGTAGCTTAATTTATCGCTGGTGCAGGGGGAAACGCAGGGTTGCACCATATTGTTGTAAATACGTCGCAGCCCTGAGTTTCAAATCTGGCCCTTAGTGTATACCTCAAAAGGAATGTATTAAAAAATCACTGGGAGAGTAAAAAAAAATTGTTAAAAAAAAAAAAACAATAAGGTCCACCTGTATTTATTGATATGGACTATATTTTGAAGATATTCTATGTTACTGTCTTAAATTATTAATAATTCATTTGTATGGCACTATCACCTGTGCAAAGCGCAGAAGTGAAGATTTTGCTCAAATGCATAATTTTTGATATATTCACAATAATTTAACAGGGCAAAAACTTGTTTCAAAGTGTGTTTGTTCTTTACTTATTTTTTCTTCCCAAAAGAGTGCCCATAACGTAGGTTGATCCATTTATTTTACAGAAATTAAGGGTAATGTCCTGGTCGCAGAGACACTGTTAACCTTCTCTATTGACACTGATTTTGCCACCTATGAAGCTAGGAGGTGCAAAGGCAGTGTTAGAGGTTTCAGCTGCGACCCATGATGATCCTTTATGAAGGCTGTTCTGCAGTTCCACAACACACATTTCACTGTTGTGGGAAGCTGTGTTTGTCCTCTGTCTTTTGCCATGCTAAACCAGAGGGCATCCACATGGATCCCATTGGTCCTGGCTAGCATACTCAGATTGCACAGTTACAGAGTCTCACTGTCATGTGTGTGTCGCACATAACAGAATGTGCTAGCAAACATGCTCACATTGCAGGATCACAGTCTCAATGGCATGCATGTGCCCCACGTACAGAGTGTCTTAGCAAACATAGACATATTGCACAGTCACAGTCTCATTGTCATGTATGTGCCACACATAAAGATCACACACATGCAATGAACACTCATGCAAACGTCAACACAAGGGTCTGTATGTCGTATTGGAGTGGAACCTTTACCCGAATGTGGCCAGTAAGCTCCACTCCTCTTCGACACATAAAAAGGTGTTCAGGGCTACCACATCAAAACAATTGGTAGGGTAGCACCCAGGACATGAACAGTAATCAGTCCCATGCCGGTTAAGAAGGCATATTTGATGCACCCCTTTAGATTACAGAACCAGTTTTGGACCTTGGGATTACCCTGGTCAAGCCCTTTACAAAGCCATCGCCCTGCTTTGTGACTGACAGATTCTCGATCTGTAGCTTCCATGGCCAAGACATCTTTAAACTCCGAAATGTAAGAAAGAAAAAACATGAAACAGCCTTCTCTGTGTGGAACAACATCCCCACAACCATTGAGACAGCCACTACACTCCTTTATTTCAACAAATGACTTAAGAGAATCATCTCTACACTGCATTTAGACACCATAGCTAGCACGTCTAGAAACTCTGCAGCCCCGAAAATATTTCTCCTTCGTTCACTTCTGTTTCACTCATTCCCTCTCTTGGCCTTGTTCAGCCACCTGAAGCCTTCTGAATAGGTTTGTGGTATACATGTTACCATCTACATATCTTTTCAACAGCAGGCACAAAGAGACATTGACAGTGCAACAGGGACTACACAGTAATTGTCTGCAAACCCACCACCTGCATCTTGCCAATTAGGAGACTATGAAGGCCTCACATAGATGGATGAAGTCCCAGACATGTTTACCTACCCATACATGTCTATCTGCAGCGGTGGCTCCTCCGTTAGGGCTGAGGAGTGTCACCCCCCCTGCCAGCAGCATAAGCTGCAAAACTTTTCACAACGAAAGGATAATAAACTGTGTTTATTATCCTTTCGTTATGAAAAGGGCGGGGCACTGGGGGATGACGAGAATGAGGGGAGTGCACTGTGCAATCCGCTCAGAGCGCATGTGTTTTTGACCGGCCGTCTCGGGCCGGCCAAATATACATGCACAGTGTGCTCTCCTCAGTCTGGCACTGTGTTGCTGGGCTGGAAAGAGCAGGCACATGATTCCAGTCTGCCTGGGAGTGCCTTTGCTGGGCACTCCCAGCCAACCCTGACGCTGCTCCGAGCTATCTGTTCCACCTTTACTATTTTCTGGTAACCGATTAGGTCAATTGCCAAGAGACCAAAGCTGGTCTAGTGTGTTACAGTGACCGCATGATGTATAACATAACCCATACATACACAATACAATAATTCACTCATACAGGTGTTCACAGTCTCTGTGCATGTCTACACAACGGAATGTGTATACATTGGTAATGGAGGACAAGGCTTGGTGTTGTTTACATGCTCACACAGCATGTATGTCAATACATAAGTGGTCTTTGCACGGCAGTTCAAAAAGTAGGTATTGTCGTAAAATATTCTGGTTAGCCCATTGTAAAATCTTAAGACAAATTCCAAGCTGTTCAGGAAAATGTCATAGTCAACAGTGTTGAACTTGATAGTTCACCATCAATAAGAAATAGACAAAAATATTTTTGTTAAGGAAAATGTAGCCTACAAGTTCTGATGCTAAGGTAACAAGCAAACATGGATTTCATTATCTTGACTAAACCTTTCAGGTGAAACTACAGTTTTGCATGCCCATATAAAAGCCATCCAATCGACTTCATCTTGCCTTTGGAATGCCTGTTCCACTGGCAATAAGACAGCTTTATATATTTATTTTGATGAGACATATCTTTTTGAACTTACTGGTATTAGAGCTCAGCAACACTCGCTGGCATGCACACCAATCGACACACAAGAAAAAGAGGGCACAGAGGTAGTCTCACTGCCAGATCTCTCCTTTTGAGTTGGTACGGAACCTGTGTGGGTTTTGGAAAGTTGCCCTCACCGACTAGATAGTGGCATGCTTCATCTTTAAGCATTCTTCAATGCACAGGTGTAGACCAACATCCTGAGCAGAACACACCAACCAAACAACTTATTTTTCAGAAAAGGGGGCTGAGACTGATGACTCACTCTTCTAAGACCTTGATGCCATTTTGAACCAATTGACTTGCCTCTGTCAGCTCATGATCCTCTGTGATATGGAACTACATTTTGTTTTGCTAGACTTTTATTGGTTTTCATAACAGCATATAATTGTATATGCCAGCAGAAAATAATCTGACAGAGCTTTTAGTATGAGACATTTGCGAATAGGAGGGAGCACATATTTCTAATATTGTAAGATATAATTGCATTTTTTTTAAAAGATGGAATGAATGCAAAATAAAATATATCAACGAACCAGTGGTTATTTGCTACTTGATATCCCATCACCATCAACTGAAAATGTTCCACAGCTGCGAGAACAGTAGCACACACCCATCTATTTGTCAAACATCCATTCCAGCTCACAACACAGTCACATAATTAATCCACGCATACTAAAAGCTTTTTATTACCATGGAAATGTCAAAGCAGCGGCCACTGGATTGTCCCCATCCTCTGTCTGTCTGCATAATATCTCCTAGCAATTCCTCATATTATACTGTGAGCGTTGTGCCTCACAGTAGGTATTCTGGCAATCCCTCCATAGCCACAAAAATCCCATGCATTATGCAACATGCCTCTGCCTGTCTGTTTCTGTATCTTGACCCTTGTCACAATTTCAGCATTGGTCCACTTATGTGCTTTTTTCCACTGTGTTTCCAAGATATGACTAAACGTCTCCTTGCCAACACTAAGGTCAAGTGCTAAAATAATAGTTGTGCTTATTATCTTTCTTACATGTGAATTGCCCCAAAAGACACGAGAGCAGGGTTAGTCTCAATTGTGAACCAGAAATATCTTAAAATACCTCTTCTATACCACCTCAGAACTTCTGCATTATAGAGCATTCCCACAGCATATGCTAAAAGTTTACTGCTACTGTTCCACACCTAGGGCAACAAGCAACCAGCATTGCCTCCCCTATACATTTTCCGTGTGCGCTTAGGGGAGAAGTATGCGTGGGACAGGTAATTAAACTGGGTGTACTTAAAATGTGGGTTTCTGGATATTGTAGTTGTTTTCTAGACATCTTTGCCACAGAACCTCCGTTACCCGTAGTCCGATCACTGTTGTCCACTCGATTCATAAATTTGTATTCTCCGGCAAGTACAGGCAAATTATTACATTTTGTAGCAATGTTACAGCTTTCATCCCATGCCCATGTCTTAGAAGCAAATAGAGCAACTACAACCTCAGTGGTTGTTGGACCTGGCCCTCTCTGCAGGGTCACCCCTAAACTTTTTGCCTTCATCCTTCCTGGTTTCTAAACCCATTTTTATTGGCTTTTAGGACTCTGTGCACTTTACCACTGCTAACCAGTGCTAAAGTGCTTGTGCTTTCTCCTTGAAACCGGGAAAAGTTGGCTTACACCCACTTGGCATATTTGATTTACTTGTAAGTCCCTAGTAAAGTGGTACTACAGAACCCAAGGCCTGTAAATTAAATGCTACTGGTGGGCCTGCAGCACCTATTGTGCCACTCACTTAAGTAGCCTTTTTAAACACGTCTCAGGTCTGCCACTGCAACCTGTGTGTGCAGTTTCAAACTGCCATTTTGGCCTGGCAAAACAAACCTTTTGCCAAGCCTAAACCTTCCTTTTTAATACATAGAAGTCAATCCTAGGGTAGGCCTTAAACAGACCATAGGGTATGGTATGTTGTATTTAAAAGGTTGGACATGTATTTTTAAGTTTTACATGTCCTGGTAGTGAAATACTCTCAAACTTGCTTTTTGCTATTGCTAGCCCTACCTCTCCCATAAGATAACATTGGGTTACCTAATTATCTTTAATAATTGTTAACTTTTGTGTGAGAGAAGGTAGGAGGGTCATGTTTGGTGTCTGAGGAATTGTAATTTAAAACCCTCTTTAATTGTAAAGTCAGATTGTAAGTCACAATTCTGAAGTTGGCATTTTCTTATCCTAACCATTTGGCGTCTGCAGCCTGTTTCCTGGGTCACATGCCTAGGTGTAGTTAGCAGTCAGCCTTTGTGTATTTCTCCCAGACAGTATCACATTAGAGGATCTGGGTGTTGGCTGGATGGACCATCTTGACTTGATGAGAGTGGCGGAGCTGTCACTTGTCACGCCTGCTCCTCAAAATAAACTGCTTAGCACATGCACAAAGGACTTCACACTAGCCTATTATGCCCCCAGACAAACTGGGAACAGGGCAGGGAGGCAGGACATTTCCAGACACTTCTGTGGGGCAGAAGTCCAGAAGCATCTCCCAATTCAAAGGGGCCATCAGATACACTCTTCAGCACACTCCTGAACATGTGGATACCACAGAAGAAGGACTTCCCTGCTGCCAGAGAACTACCCTGCTGCAAGAGTCCTGCTTTGCTGTCTGAGAAAGACTAGATTTGCAGTCTTCATCCTATGCTGAAGTGATTTTATAGGTCAGCTGACTAATCTTCTGTTCTGAACTACAGGGACATAACAAGCCCTCAAGGCCTCTCTGCAACTGCCCAGCTGAGCTGCTGCAAGTGGATCTGCCTGAGCCCTGCTGGCCTCTGCTGGAGTGAGCTCCTAATCTCCTAGAGATGCCTCCCAGGACCTGGACCTTTGGTGTGGCATCAGTTAATCTCCTCCTTGAAGAAAAGAAGAAATCCTGACATTTTGGGTTAATTGCTGTGGCAAACAGGCCCTTTGCGGTAGCTAAGAACCCAAAACTAAGGGTGGGCGGAATCTTTCATTCATTGGAGAAATTTAGTGATTCCACTTTACTGTTGTAATGTGGAATTACTAATAAATTCTGCCGCTCAGCTGGTGGAATTCATCAGATGTGCAAACTTTCCACTTCTTAGCACTTTCCCCAAAGATCCTGTGGACCATGTTGGTGAAGATATCACATCATATCAAGCTATGCGCTCCACCACTTGCCTTAGATAGACCTTCATGCACAACATCATGGCACAAGGCTGCTATACTTCACTTCCTTATCGCTAATAGGACTGAAATATATAAATATCAAATCAGGGTACCTCGTTCCACCCCTCCACACTTCTGAAAAGGCGACGAAAACGGATAAACTTGAGTTGGAGACTCTGCTGGAGAAGGGAAGTGAGCATTAAACCTATGTGCTCTGCACAATGAAATCTCGCAAAGAGTGTTTCCTTTTAATGTGTAGAGCGCTCACTGTGGCTCCCTAACTGGTGCATACGAAGTGATCTGAGGGGCCTGCGTGCATGGCCCTGGTGGCCTCAGGGAGCCGTCACTGTGCCAAGAGCGTGCTATCATCAGGGGTGGGAGGACTTGGGAGTCTGCAGGCCCGTGATCAAACGATTGTTGGTGAACATCAGAGGGTCAGAGGGTCAGAGGGTCTGGGTTAATTCAAGTTCCCAGAGCATCCTGTCCGGAGTGCAGCCCTTGTCTGCTTCAGAAGGAGGGAGCTCTACCCACACACAAACTTCTCATTGCTCCCCTCTTCTGGAGCTGCATTAATGTGTTCAGATTGTTTGCATAATGCGTGCAACCAGTGATGTCTTTAGTTTTTCCATATGCAGTGGTGTAATACAAAATCCCTTCCCCACCTCCTTAAAAGTAAGAAGCGGGCCTGATCTCTGCTGATCTTCTTCATCTTACTGCACCTGAAAGCCAGGAAGGAAGACGACTAGGAGACGGTGAGTACCTATTTCCAAGGAAGGTCAGTACAATAGCTGCATTATGTGGCGGACGGGAGTAAGTGCCCACGTGACCCAGGTTGATGTGTTTTACACAGTCACAGGCAGAGCTGGACTAACCCAACAAGGTGTATGTGGAGATTCCTCGACCGACCTGTGCATCTGGAGCACTAACAATTACAGGGGTATTTTGTCACATGACAGGCTATACATTGCAAGCAAGACCACTACCTCTGAGATGCCTTTAGGGTCGAGAGTCGGGACAAAAGAAGTCACATACATTAGGCTTTATGTTGAGATGTCATACAAGTCTATTACACTGAAGGTTAGCGGGAAGGGCTATTGTCAGCCGAGAGTGTGCTAGAGACTAGTAGGTGACTTTGCTCCAGCCCCAACAGCCTTTCAGAGGCACAGCTTGATATACGGCAGACTGCCTGTCCGGCAGTGCGAGGTCTGAAACCCTCTAAGTAGGCCTATTGGGTACCCGGCGGTCTTCGGATTGAGTTCCTAGTATTCATACATGTTCTCTGATGCACACATGTGTTTTTAGTACCTTGACAGAAAAGCTACCAGTTTTCACAGCAGCCTGCGTCTTATGAAAGAAGATGAAAATGTGGGCAGTGCTGGTTTGCGGTTGGTCATGCTGCCCCCGAGGAGGTCTCCTTGTGGTGGTTTGTATCTTAAATTCACCTTGTGCGAAGCACAGGAGGGTGCACATTTCAAAGTCCCAACAAACAAGAGAGCAACATGTGACTGTACTGCAGACTACTTGCAAAACAGAGTGCTCCCCTGAAACATGCCTGTCTCTGCCCATACATGCGGCACACACTCGGCTTTTGCTGCAGAGAGACCAGAGATTGAGGGTGTATTGAGGTGGGCGCAACTCTGCAGAATCTTGCTGAGTTAATATGTAACTTTGGGGAATGCTGAAGAGTAAAACTCCACAAGTTCCACCCACCGCTAAGATCTTGCTGCCTGCATCAACTGCCAATGGAAAGCTCTGATGAACTCAACTCCGGTGAAACTACGATTTTGCATGCCCAAATAATTACCACCCAATCAAATTCATATTGCCTTTGGAATTCCAGGTCTTTTTCAGTAAGACAGCATTTGTTATCCATTCTGATTAGTCATATCTTTTTGAACTGGTATTTGTAAAACTTGGATAGAACTCAAGAGCTCAGCAACACCAACTGACAGCCACACCAATCAAACAACTTATTTTCTAGAAAAAAAATTTGAAGCTAGGATCTACTTATATTATCTTACTTCAGTGTAATGCATTTTGTATTTCATCCCTATCCGTATTATCATGGGTGTCCAACCACCTCCCCAACCACTTTAACTTATCTGCTAAGTAATATGGTTTGTACTATGAGCTTCCCAGCAACCCTTAATTCATGGGCCTCCAGGTTGTTTAAAGCAACTCTTTGGCCCAGATTGTTTTTACGCAAAAGCGGCACTAAGTTAACGGCATATTTAGATTTTGATGCTAGAGCAATCTAGCATCGACATTTTCCACTTAGGGTCATTTTTTGGGAGCGCCATCTCACCTAGGGTCGTTCAACAACAGTGATATGCAAGGTACGTGTTCCCTCCTAAAAAACTTATGCTAGCCCTCTGGTGCCACAAGATGGGAAAACAATGCACACAAAGGACCGGCTCTAAAAAATGACGCTAAGTCCGATTAGCGTCAACATTTTAACGCCTGGTTAAACCAGGCGTTAAAATGAGGCCCACACACAACTACATAAAGGAAACACACAGAAGGAGCATTGGAAAGCAACTGAACACCATGAAAGTGTTACATGACAGCAACAATGCCAAGTGTCACCAGCACCACTGCAGGAACCGCAAACACCACCATAGCAGCCACAAACACAGTGTAGAAGACGGGAGAGGATCCTTCGCCAGCGTGCAAGCATCCAGGCTCTCAGGGAAGAAGAGGTGATCAGACTACCCTTGTAAGGCAGGAGTCCGTTGTACAGCTGCTCCAACACATTGCACCAGACATCACAGCAAGAGTGCAGTGTCACACAGCAATTCCACCCATGACCAAACTCCTGGCTGTCCTCCACTTGCTGGCATCAGGTTCATTCCAGATGACTGAGCACAAGTGGATGGGATCGCCCAACCATCCCTCTCTGCCGTCCTTACATAGGTTCTGGATGCCATCATCAGAGTCTCACCCCACCACATCTGGGGCCAGATGTAAAAAGGGTTTTGCGACTCGCAAACGGCGAAAAACGCCGTTTGCGAGGCGCAAAAGCCTCTCCAGTATGCAGAAATGCATTTTGCGAGTCGGATCCGACTCGCAAAATGCATTTCCAACCGCAAATAGGATGGGGTGTTCCCTTCCTATTTGCGACTCGCAATGCTATGCAATTTCATTGCGGTCGCAAATGAAACCGCAGTTACCATCCACTTGAAGTGGATGGTAACCCAGTCGCAAACGGGAAGGGGTCCCCATGGGACCCCTTCTCCTTTGTGAATGGAAAAAAAAAAAAATTTTCAGAGCAGGCAGTGGTCCAATGGACCACTGCCTGCTCTGAAAAAAATCGATACTTAAGGTTTCGGTATTTTTTTCCAAGTGCAGCTCCTTTAAGGAAAACGGGATGCAGATGGAAAAAAAAAAAGCTTTATTAAAAAGCAGTCACGGACATGGTGGTCTGCTGTCTCCAGCAGGCCACCATCCCCGTGAGTGCCCATACTCGCAATGGGGTTGCAAACTGCGACCCTCCTCATTCATATTAATGAAGTGGGTCTTTGCGACCCCATTGCGAGTTGCAGAAGGTGTCTGAGACACCTTTCTGCATAGCAAATTGCGACTTGCAATTTGCGAGTCGCACGGACTCGCAAATTGCAAGTCTCAATTTGCTTTTTTGCTACATCTGGCCCCTGGTTCCCCAACACCCAGGAACTGCAGCAGGATACCAAGAAAGGTTTCTACCAAATTGCTGGCTTTCCAAATGTGCTGGGTGCAGTGGACTGCACCATGTCCAACTTGTCCCTCTTGCAGCAATCGAACACCTCTTCAGGAACCTCAGACATACCCACTCCATAAATGTGCTGGCTATCGTCGACCACTGTGGAATTATCACAAACATCCTTGCAGAATATCCCAGAAGCGTCCATGATGCTTACATCTTCAGGTACTCCACTATAAACCAACAATTCCATGAAGGACAATATGGCAATGGCCTACTTGTAGGTAAGATACCATACAAACCATAACACACACAAAACACCAAACGTGTAGTACAAACAATACAAACACAACATCAAACATGCATGGACAGGGAAACACAGATGTATAGACCACAACACATATGCCACATGCCACACTACACTCCATGCAATGCACATCACCCTCACAAACACCCATTTGCACAAGTTTCTGGCACTACCCGACTGACAAATCACTGGACGGACAGGTGGAGCAATGTTCCCTATAAATACAAAAACTGGACCCAAACAACTACATGTGTCCACAACAAAACACAGATCCGTCACACATAACACTTGCCAAGGTATCGCTGACAATGTGCAGGGAGAGGCCAGAATGCACATTAATGAGGATACATGGAATGTAGCAGGGCTGGGCTCCTGATGCAGTGCTGAAAAGCACAGCATGCCCTGTCCTGTCCCACAGCTGTCTGTGGGACAGGACATGTATATTTCACAATACATCCAATATTACTGTCCCACACTGGGCATATGAACCTCATGCACATACTTATGCCTGCCAGCAATTGCCAACAACAAGACTTTGTGCAAGGGAGGTATTTCTAGGGTAAATGGGTGGGATTCACATGCAACACACAGGGCCCTACACCTGTTACATGGCACACAACACACAAAATAGGTGCACATGTCCACAATATCACTCATCTGCAGGTCTAAAGTGAAGACACTAAGGGCTACATGTCAGAAAAGGTGGGCAGCATCTAAAGCAGTGCTACTTCACTTGGGCACCTTAGCGTCCCCTACACCCAACATGTGTGTGCTGTAGTCAATATATGGTGCACCGTGGCGCAGACTAGGTGCAATAGTGTCAATATGATGGATGCCATGGATGGACTGTGTAGGATAAAGGACAAATGTATGGTGCAAATCCTGCACAGTACATAGGGCCACATTTAAAGCAATGGTGTGCCCCATACTTACGCCTGCTCTGTTCAGGCGTCAAAAGTACCAAATAAAAATTACGCTTTGAAACCTCTTATATTCCTCTGCACCATTTTATCTTTTGCCTAATGAGGCAACACACCTCGTGCATACATGATGCTTTGCACAGGCATTTTGCGTCGCAAAAGTTCACTAAGTGTTGCACTGAATGGGTAGTGGCACTTTGTAAACATGGCTCTGTGATTAATTGCCTAGTTGGCCCACGATAGTGTCTACAAAAATGAGACTAATGTGGTGCAAGGAGGTGCTGTTGTGTAGCCATTTTAGCTATAGTTTTATACACGTTATTTTAGCAAATTAGGCCTGCCGCTGTACACTTTAACCTAGATATATTTTATTCAGCTTTGTTTTTATTATTTTAACAATAGCCACATTTGAGGTCTTGTTTTATTTTCTCTATCTAGCTGTTCTTCGCCTAGGCCAGCACTGGTTCTTAAACAAGACATTTCTTTCACTCTGTGCTTTTCTCAAAGCTGCAGTAAGATAGGTTCCCGGCAAAGTGGTACGCTTTGTCACAGAAACATATACACTCTTACATGGAGTTCCTTTCATGGAACATCAGCTGTTTTATTATAAAAACACTACTTTGCTAGACAGCGTGGTAGAGGTCACAATAGTTCGCCGGAATCTTCAAGAGCATCTGGAGGTGAAAGTAACTGATGACTTCTTACAACTTTGACCCATGTACGTTAGAGGGAGATTCTAGCCAGATGACCACGACTGCATGCTGATTGCTGAGTGCTTCGCTGCAGCTGCTTATGTAGACTACGGGCCTCTTGCTCAGGTATGAGGGATGATGTCTTCCCAGGGGAACCTGAAGGGCAGAATTAGAGCTTAACATGCTGTGCTCTAACATGGCCTAGGTAGGAGCTATTCTTAACGATCTTAGTGACAATATAGTAGCGTTATTTTTATGTTTCACTCTCCTTGTCACAATTTTAATCCTGTCATGCTTCATCGTCCTAGTTATTGCAATACATGCTTTATTATCTAAGATGCAGTTACTTCAATAAAACCTTATTGAACTATAATCTGCCTCTGATTGTCCTCGCATATGTGAGACTAATGTAACTGAGAGAAACGGATGAGACCTGAGTGACCACGATTTCCCTGAGGAGTCATTTGTGTCATGCGGTAGGTTGCCCAATCATCCCAGCTCTAGGGTGGAGATGAGGCACTGCTAGTTAGCCGGAACAAAACCCGGATTAGGCCGATAGGTGTCACCTGTAATGGGTTCAAACTCAGTCCCCCACAGTGCAAGTGAATCTGCCGCCCGAATCCAGCAGACTCATTAGGACAATGAGAGCCTATGCAACAATGCTACGGCCTTGTAAATTTGGTACCCTGGCTCAAATATAGAGAAACCTGCTCACATTTGGCATGGGTAAACTGTCAGACAAAAATTCCAATTATAATCACCATGTACCTAAGCCACAACCCATTATCGGAAAGTGCACCATCACAGACCAATGCAATCATACACCCAAATAAGTTCACACACAATACCAGATGTAAGTCTGATGCACCACTCCACTCAAAACAAATATGGACCATTGCACCTAGCAGTTAACTAATGTGCATGATTGACATATGCTCTCACATTCCTTTGCAGCTGACTAAGGTTACGGCATCCAGCCATGGGTCATGACACCTTTTGGAAATCCTACAACGGATGCACAGCGGGCCTTCAATGAAGCCTACATAGGGACCAGATATGTTGTGGAGCAGATATTAGATCTCCTTAAATCAAGATTCAGTTGCCTACATCCTACAGGAGAAGGACAGTTATATGCACCACCCCTTGTCCGCAAAATTATTCTTGTGTGTGCCATTTTGCACAACATTTGTCTACACAGACATGTCCGCTGGTATGAACAAGTAGATGATCCTCAGTGAGGAGGATGACAACAATGGTGTACAACTGGAGGAGGGGAAAAAACTAAACATTGCTGCTCGAAAATGCAGAACTGAACTAATTTGGGAAAACCTTTTTCACATAGAACTGTACTCCAAGATTCACCATGTAAATAATTCAATAAAATCACGTAAACTCAGAATGTACATGGCGTACTCTTTTACACCATCACATACCAATTATAACTTGCCCATATCTCAGAGAGCATGACTTCATCACAACAGTTGTAAGTAACTTTGGGACATAGGCCCTGATTTAAGAGGGCCTAGTGCATCCTTGTTCAATATTAGTGTCAAACATTTTACGCTAATGTGGCCCAACTATGCTAATATCTAAGCAGCAGAAATTCATAGTGGCGCAAGTCAGGCATTGTGCCACTTTGTAACACCTTGTGCCACAAAATGCCTGTGATAGGCATTAAGTATGCAAGGGGGGTATACAGCTGGTAGGGGGGTAGCCAAATCGGAGCAGCTGTTTAAAGTGGGCACACCATTGGTACCAATGGGACCCTGAGCACTGTTCATGGTAAGGGCAACATTTTAGCTCTGACCATGAACAGTACATCAATTGCATCAAATGCCTTACACGCTATGCCCCTTCCCTGTCCCATGGTATGGAGTCTGTTAAATACAGCGCACACATGGTGGCGGTAGAGGGATGCTAAGGGGGGGAAGGAAAGTGGCCCTACACTGGCTGCTGTGGCACTTTACTTTAATCTGCCCCATAGTCAGGAACAATAAACATCTCCAAAATAATTCACTACCACATGAATGTGTTGGTGGAATGTAGGCATTGCCTGTAGCTAATACATTTTACATTGTCACACACATATCACACAAGTGTGTTGGCTTGACATATGCCTATAGCAATCCAGAAAATATATAGGTGAAGACTGCTGTACAGACGTATGGGCTAGGGAGGAAAAGGCTAACAAGTACCTACAATGGTAATTTTGTGTCTGCTAGGTGAGGGACCAATAAACAAAAATCACACCCAATCAACTTGGAATGTGCATGTAAGTTAAGCAATGTACTAACAAGTCACAGACCCATGGCAAATTGTGTGTGTGAATAATGACATAGAAAGCCTGATTGATTCATTCCCTCTACTCATAGCGGAAATGAGTAACCACAGTACCAAAATACACTCATTGGGAATGTTACATAGGTTGTGGAATGCAAATGTGAGCATGTGGCAATGTATGACAAATGATGTGAAGCTACAGTAGAACAGTTGTGAGAGAAGTTGGAAGACTTGGACGTCTGGTCCTGCTGAAATAATGTATACATTATAGCGGTACCTCTAAATACAAAGGGTCCATCATGGACCTGTTTTTGGATGATCTCCATGCAGTTGTGTGCAGGTGTGACTGAGCATCCTGTGTTTGTCGTTGTCTGGGTGAAATGCACAAGGGAGCTGTCAACCAGCCCAGACGTGGAATGGATACAGGCTGTAAGGCACAGAAGGATTTTAAGTGCAGAGAAATGCTCAGTTTCTAAAAAGTGTAATTTCTAAAATAGTAATATAAAATTCAGCTTCACCAGTCAGCAGGATTTTGTATCACCATCTGGCCATACTAAATATGACCTGTCCAATCCTTTCTGATCAGAATCTACCACTCCAACAGTATATGGGGGTAGCCCCAATGTTATCCTATGGAAGGAGAGGGCCTCACAGCAGTGGAAAACTAATTTAAGAGTTTTCCACTACCAGGACATATAAAGCACACAGATATATGTCCTGCCTTTTACCTACACAGCACCCTGCCCTTTAGGTTACCTAGGGAATACCTTAGGGATGACCTATATGTAGAAAAAGGGGAGTTTAAGGCTTAGCAAGTACTTTTAAATGCCAAGTCGAAGTGGCAGTGAAACTGCACTCCCAGGCCCTGCAATAGCAGGCCTGAGACATGGTTAAGGGGCTACCTATGTGGGTGGCACAACCAGTGCTGCAGGCCCACTAGTAGTATTCAATCTAAAGGCCCTGGCCACCTGTAGTGCACTTTACTAAGGACTCACAAGTAGATCAAATAGGCCAATTGTGTAAGAACCAATGTTACCATGTTTTAAGGGAGATAGCCTATGCACTTTAGCACTGGTTAGCAGTAGTAAAGTGCGCATAGTCCTAAAACCAGTAGAAACAGTGTCAAAAAGTGGAGGGAGGCAGGCAAAAAGTTGGGGTTGACTTCTCTAAGGCTGTCAAGTCTAACATGTGTCCCCCCAAGCTAAAAGTGGGAAGAGCTACCCAACCCCTTGGGAGCTCTCATCGCTAAGGCGGAGGTATCTGGAGAGACCATCAGCATTGGCGTGGTCAGTCCCCGAGCGATGCTCCACTGTAAAGTCCATCCCCCGTAGGGAAATGGACCACCTCAAGAGTTTAGGATTTTCACCCCTCATTTGCATGAGCCATCTGATGGACCTTTGGTCTGTCTGAACTCGGAAGTGAGTCCCAAAGAGGTATGGTCTCAGCTTCTTTAGTACCCAGACCACAGCAAATGCTTCTCTTTCAATAGCACACCACCTCTGTTCCCATGGTAATAGTCTGCTTGCTAATAAAGACTACCGGTTGGTCTAGGCCCTCCTCATTCAGCTGTGCTAGGACTGCCCCTATGTCATGCGCTGAAGCATCTGTCTTCACAATGAATTCTGTGGAGTAGTCACGGGTCTTGAGCACGGGGGCCGTGCACATGGCTTCCTTCAGGGAGTCAAAGGTTTCTGACAAGCCTCTGTCCAGTTCATCAACCTAGGTTGCTTCGTAGATGTGAGTTCTGTTAAGGGGGCCATTATGGAGCCATAACCCTAAACAAATCTTCTGTAGTATCCGGTGAGACCTAAGAAGGCTATCACCTCTGTCTGGGTTCTAGGTGGTTGCCAGGCCTTGATTGTTTCAATCTTGGCCTGGAGGGGCTGCACTGTGCCACCACCTACTAGGTGCCCCAAGTACACCACAGAACCCTGCCCAATCTGGCACTTACTGGCCTTGATGCTCAGACCTGCCTGTTGCAGGGCCTGAAGCACCTCTTTGAGGTGGATCAGTTGTTCATCTCAGCTGTAACTATGGACAGCGATGTCATTTAGATGGGCTGCACAGAAGGCATCCTTGCCAGCTAGGACCCCGTTAACCAACCGTTGGAAGGTAGCGGTGGCATTTTGCAGTCCAAAGGGCATGACCCAGAACTGGTAATGACCCTCAGGAGTAGAAAAATCAGATCTCTCTTTTGACCCTTCAGTCAACGCGATCTGCCAGTACCCTGACGTGAGGTCAAGGGTACTTAGGAACTTGGCAGCACCCAGCCAGTCTACAAGCTCATGAGCTCTGGGGATGGGTTGCGCATCTGTCTTTGTGACAGAGTTGCGATGCCAGTAGTTCACGCAGAACCTAAGCTCTGGCTTGGCACCGGGAGCAGCAGCCTGGGGAACCAACACCACTGGGCTGGACCAGGGACTGCTGGACTTCTCTATCACCCCAAGAGCCAGCATCTTGGCAACTTCCTCCTTGATGCTGGGCCTCACCTTATCTGACACACTGTAAATGTTATTCTTCACAGGGGGACTGTCTCCTGTGTCCATGTTATGGACACACAAGTGTGTGAGTCCAGGGGTAAGGGAAAATAGGGAAGAGAACTGCTCCAATAACTCGTAGCAGTCTCCTCTCTGATCTAGGGTCAGGGAGTGTAGGAAGTTGGCTCTGTATGCACTATTTCAAAGTAAGGAATAGTATGCACAGAGTCCAAGGGTTCCCCTTAGAGGTAAGATAGTGGCAAAAAGAGATAATACTAATGCTCTATTTTGTGGTAGTGTGGTCGAGCAGTAGGCTTATCAAAGGAGTAGTGTTAAGCATTTGTTATACACACACAGGCAATAAATGAGGAATGCACACTCAGAGACAATTCCAGGCCAATAGGTTTTTGTATAGAAAAATATATTTTCTTAGTTTATTTTAAGAACCACAGGTTCAAATTTTACATGTAATACTTCAAATGAAAGGTATTGCAGGTAGGTACTTTAGGAACTTTGAATAATCAAAATAGCATACACAGTTTTCAAATAAATCACATATAGCTAGTTTAAAAGTAGACAGTGCAATTTTCACAGTCCCTAGGGGGAGTAAGAGTTTGTTACTTCTTGCAGGTAAGTAAACCACCTACGGGGTTCAAGTTTGGGTCCAAAGTAGCCCACCGTTGGGGGTTCAGAGCAACCGCAAAGTTACCACACCAGCAGCTCAGGGCCGGTCAGGTGCAGAGGTCAAAGTGGTGCCCAAAACGCATAGGCTTCAATGGAGAAGGGGGTGCCCCGGTTCCAGTCTGCCAGCAGGTAAGTACCCGCGTCTTCGGAGGGCAGACCAGGGGGGTTTTGTAGGGCACCGGGGGGGACACAAGTTAGCACAGAAAGTACACCCTCAGCAGCACGGGGGCGGCCAGGTGGAGTGTGCAAACACACGTCGGGTTTCCAATGGAAATCAATGGGAGACCAAGGGGTCTCTTCAGCGATGCAGGCAGGCAAGGGGGGGGCTCCTCGGGGTAGCCACCACCTGGGCAAGGGAGAGGGCCTCCTGGGGGTCACTCCTGCACTGGAGTTCCGATCCTTCAGGTCCTGGGGGCTGCAGATGCAGAGTCTTTACCAGGCATCGGGATCTGGGAAGCAGGCAGTCGCAGTCAGGGGGAGCCTCGGGATTCCCTCTGCAGGCGTCGCTGTGGGGGCTCAAGGGGGGCAACTCTGGCTACTCACAGTCTCGTAGTCGCCGGGGAGTCCTCCCTGAAGTGTTGTTTCTCCACAAGTCGAGCCGGGGGCGTCGGGTGCAGAGTAGCAAGTCTCACGCTTCCAGCGGGAAACGCAGTCGTTTTAAAGTTGCTCCTTTGAAACAAAGTTGCAGTCTTGGGTGAACAGGGCCGCTGTCCTCGGGAGTTTCTTGGTCCTTCTAGAGCAGGGCAGTCCTCTGAGGATTCAGAGGTTGCTGGCCCCTGGGGAAAGCGTCGCTGGAGCAGTGTCTTTAGAAGTGGGGAGACAGGCCGGTAGAGCTGGGGCCAAAGCAGTTGGTGTCTCCGTCTTCTCTGCAGGGTTTTTCAGCTTAGCAGTCCTCTTCTTCTTAGGTTGCAGGAATCTGAGTTCCTAGGTTCAGGGGTGCCCCTAAATACAGAATTTAGGGGTGTGTTTAGGTCTGGGAGGGCAGTAGCCAATGGCTACTAGCCCTGAGGGTGGCTACACCCTCTTTGTGCCTCCTCCCAAGGGGAGGGGGTCACATTCCTATCCCTATTGGGGGAATCCTCCATCTGCAAGATGGAGGATTTCTAAAAGTCAGAGTCACCTCAGCTCAGGTTGCCGTAGGGGCTGTCCTGACTGTCCAGTGACTCCTCCTTGTTTTTCTCATTATCTCCTCCGGCCTTGCCGCCAAAAGGGGGGCCGTGGCCGGAGGGGGCGGGCAACTCCACTAGCTGGAATGCCCTGGGGTGCTGTAACAAAGGGGGTGAGCCTTTGAGGCTCACCGCCAGGTGTTACAGTCCTGCAAGGGGGAGGTGATAAGCATCTCCACCCAGTACAGGCTTTGTTACTAGCCACAGAGTGACAAAGGCACTCTCCCCATGTGGCCAGCAACATGTCTCGAGTGTGGCAGGCTGCTAAAACCAGTCAGCCTACACGGGTAGTTGGTTAAGGTTTCAGGGGGCACCTCTAAGGTGCCCTCTGGGGTGCATGGTACAATAAAATGTACACTGGCATCAGTGTGCATTTATTGTGCTGAGAAGTTTGATACCAAACTTCCCAGTTTTCAGTGTAGCCATTATGGTGCTGTGGAGTTTGTGTTTGACAGACTCCCAGACCATATACTCTTATGGCTACCCTGCACTTACAATGTCTAAGGTTTTGCTTAGACACTGTAGGGGCACAGTGCTCATGCACTGGTGCCCTCACCCATGGTATAGTGCACCCTGCCTTAGGGCTGTAAGGCCTGCTAGAGGGGTGACTTATCTATACTGCATAGGCAGTGTGAGGTTGGCATGGCACCCTGAGGGGAGTGCCATGTCGACTTACTTGTTTTGTCCTCACCAGCACACACAAGCTGGCAAGCAGTGTGTCTGTGCTGAGTGATGGGTCCCCAGGGTGGCATAAGATATGCTGCAGCCCTTAGAGACCTTCCCTGGCGTCAGGGCCCTTGGTACCAGGGGTACCAGTTACAAGGGACTTACCTGGATGCCAGGGTGTGCCAATTGTGAAGACAAAAGTACAGGTTAGGGAAAGAACACTGGTGCTGGGGCCTGGTTAGCAGGCCTCAGCACACTTTCAAATCAAAACTTAGCATCAGCAAAGGCAAAAAGTCTGGGGGTAACCATGCCAAGGAGGCATTTCCTTACACCCCCCCCCCCCAAAGGAAAGAGGATGAGACTAACCTTTCCCAAGAGAGTCTTTATTTTCTAAGTGGAAGAACCTGGAAAGGCCATCTGCATTGGCATGGACAGTCCCAGGTCTGTGTTCCACTATAAAGTCCATTCCCTGTAGGGAGATGGACCACCTCAACAGTTTTGGATTTTCACCTTTCATTTGCATCAGCCATCTGAGAGGTTTGTGGTCAGTTTGAACTACAAAGTGAGTACTAAAGAGGTATGGTCTCAGCTTCTTCAGGGACCAAACCACAGCAAAGGCCTCCCTCTCAATGGCACTCCAACGCTGCTCCCTGGGGAGTAACCTCCTGCTAATGAAAGCAACAGGCTGGTCAAGGCCATCATCATTTGTTTGGGACAAAACTGCCCCTATCCCATGTTCAGAGGCATCTGTCTGCATAATGAACTGTTTGGAGTAATCTGGAGCTTTTAGAACTGGTGCTGTGCACATTGCTTGTTTCAGGGTGTCAAAGGCCTGTTGGCATTCTACAGTCCAGTTTACTTTCTTGGGCATTTTCTTGGAGGTAAGTTCTGTGAGGGCTGTCACTATGGATCCATATCCCTTCACAAACCTCCTGTAGTACCCAGTCAAGCCAAGGAATGCCCTGACTTGAGTCTGGGTTTTTGGAGCTGCCCAGTCCAGAATAGTCTGGATCTTAGGCTGGAGTGGCTGAACTTGGCCTCCACCTACAAGGTGTCCCAAGTAAACCACAGTTCCCTGCCCTATCCGGCATTTGGATGCCTTGACAGAGAGGCCTGCTGATTGCAGAGCCTTCAAAACCTTCTTCAGGTGGACGAGATGATCCTGCCAGCTGGAGCTAAAGACAGCAATATCGTCAAGATATGCTGCACTAAAGGACTCCAAGCCAGCAAGGACTTGATTCACCAACCTTTGGAAGGTGCCAGGGGCATTCTTTAGACCAAAGGGCATAACAGTAAACTGGTAATGCCCATCAGGTGGGGAGAATGCTGTCTTTTCTTTTGCTCCTGGTGCCATTTTGATTTGCCAGTACCCTGCTGTTAAGTCAAAGGTACTTAAGAATTTGGCAGCACCTAATTTATCAATCAGTTCATCAGCCCTTGGAATGGGATGGGCATCTGTCTTGGTGACAGAATTAAGTCCTCTGTAGTCCACACAAAACCTCATCTCTCTCTTTCCATCTTTGGTGTGAGGTTTGGGGACTAAGACCACTGGGCTAGCCCAGGGGCTGTCAGAGTGCTCAATTACTCCCAATTCCAGCATCTTGTGGACTTCCACCTTGATGCTTTCCTTAACTAGGTCAGACTGTCTGAAAATTTTGTTTTTGACAGGCATGCTGTCTCCTGTGTCCACATCATGGGTACACAGGTGTGTCTGACCAGGGGTTAGGGAAAGAGCTCAGCAAACTGTTGCAGGACCTTCCTACAGTCAGATTGCTGTTGGCTAGAGAGGATGTCTGAGTAGATCACTCCATCAACTGAGCCATCCTTAGGGTTTGTGGAGAGGAGATCAGGGAGAGGTTCACTCTCAGCTTCCTGGTCCTCATCTGTTATCATCAACAGATTCACATCAGCCCTATCATGGAAGAGCTTAAGGCGGTTCACATGGATCACCCTCTTGGGGCTCCTGCTAGTGCCTAGGTCCACCAGGTAGGTGACCTGACTCTTCTTCTCTAGCACTGGGTAAGGGCCACTCCATTTGTCCTGAAGTGCCCTGGGAGCCACAGGCTCCAGAACCCAGACTTTCTGCCCTGGTTGAAATTCAACCATTGCAGCCTTTTGGTCATACCAAAACTTCTGGAGCTGTTGGCTGGCCTCAAGGTTTTTACTTGCCTTTTCCATGTACTCTGCCATCCTTGAACGTAGGCCAAGTACATAGTCCACTATGTCTTGTTTAGGCTCATGAAGAGGTCTCTCCCAGCCTTCTTTCACAAGAGCTAGTGGTCCCCTTACAGGGTGGCCAAACAGAAGTTCAAAGGGTGAGAACCCTACTCCCTTCTGAGGCACCTCTCTGTAAGCGAAAAGCAGACATGGCAGGAGGCCATCCAATCTCCTTTTGAGTATTTCAGGGAGCCCCATGATCATGCCTTTTAATGTCTTGTTGAATCTCTCAACAATGCCATTAGTTTGTGGATGGTATGGTGTAGTGAATTTATAAGTCACTCCACACACATTCCACATGTGTTTCAGGTATGCTGACATGAAGTTGGTACCTCTGTCAGACACCACCTCCTTAGGAAAACCCACTCTGGTAAAAATACCAATGAGGGCCTTGGCTACTGCAGGGGCAGTAGTCAACCTAAGGGGAATAGCTTCAGGGTATCTAGTAGCATGATCCACTACTACTAGTATGTACATGTTCCAAGAGGCTGTGGGAGGTTCAAGTGGACCCACTATGTCCACACCCACTCTTTCAAAGGGGACCCCCACCACTGGAAGTGGAATGAGGGGGGCCTTTGGGTGTCCACCTGTCTTACCACTGGCTTGACAGGTGGTACAGGAGACACAAAACTCCTTGACTTTCTGGGACATGTTGGGCCAATAGAAGTGGTTGACTAGTCTCTCCTACGTCTTGGTCTGTCCCAAATGCCCAGCAAGAGGAATTTCATGGGCTAAGGTCAGTATGAACTCCCTAAACTCCTGAGGCACTACCACTCTCCTAGTGGCACCAGGTTTGGGATCTCTTGCCTCAGTGTAAAGGAGTCCATCTTCCCAATAGACCCTATGTGTTCCAGTTTTCTTGCCATTGGACTCTTCAGCAGCTTGCTGCCTAAGGCCTTCAAGAGAGGGACAGGTTTCTTGCCCCTTACACAACTGCTCCCTTGAGGGTCCCCCTGGGCCTAAGAGCTCAACCTGATAAGGTTCTAACTCTAGAGGCTCAGTTCCCTCAGAGGGCAGAACTTCTTCCTGAGAAGAGAGGTTTTCTTTTTGTTGTTGTGTTGCAGCTGGTTTCCCAGTTGTCTTTCCTTTTCTCTTGGTAGGCTGGGCCCTTTTACCAGGCTCCAGCTCTACTTTTTTACCCTGAGCCTTGCACTCTGCCCTTGTCTTGACACACACCAGTTCAGGGATACCCAGCATGGCTGCATGGGTTTTCAATTCTACCTCAGCCCATGCTGAGGACTCCAGGTCATTTCCAAGCAAACAGTCTACTGGGATATTTGAGGAGACCACCACCTGTTTCAGGCCATTGACCCCTCCCCACTCTAAAGTTACCATAGCCATGGGATGTACTTTAGTCTGATTGTCAGCGCTGGTGACTGGATAAGTTTGTCCAGCCAGGTATTGACCAGGGGAAACCAGTTTCTCTGTCACCATGGTGACACTGGCACCTGTATCCCTCAGGCCTTCTACACTTGTCCCAATAATTAAGAGCTGCTGCCTGTATTTTTGCATGTTAGGAGGCCAGGCAGCCAGTGTGGCTAAATCCACCCCACCCTCAGAGACTAATGTAGCTTCAGTGTGACACCTGATTTGCTCTGGGCAAACTGTTGATCCCACTTGGGGACTAGCCATTCCAGTGTTAGCTGGAGTGGAGTTAGAAGTGGTACTTTTCTTGGGACAGGCCTTGTCTCCAGTTTGGTGTCCAGGCTGATTACAGCTAAGTCACCAGGCCTTTTTGGGATCAAAGTTTTTACCCTTGTACCCAAAATTGTTTTGTGAAGAGGCTCTGGGCCCACCCTCCTGTGCAGGTTTTTTGGGGCCTGTAGAAGACTCTTTACTATTTTTGTTTTTGGATGTCTCAACACTCTTCCCCTGGGGAGGCTTTGTGACCCCTTTCTTTTGGTCACCCCCTGTGGAAGTCTTGGTAACCCTAGTCTTGACCCAATGGTCTGCCTTCTTTCCCAATTCTTGGGGAGAAATTGGTCCTAGGTCTACCACATGCTGATGCAGTTTATCATTTGAACAATTACTCAATAGGTGTTCTTTCACAAATAAATTGTACAGCCCATCATAATCATTTACATCACTGCCTTGAATCCAACCATCCGGTGTTTTCACTGAGTAGTCCACAAAATCAACCCAGGTCTGGCTTGAGGTTTTTTGAGCCCCCCTGAATCTAATTCTATACTCCTCAGTGGAGAATCCAAAGCCCTCAATCAGGGTTCCCTTCATGAGGTCATAAGATTCTGCATCTTTTCCAGAGAGTGTGAGGAGTCTATCCCTATACTTTCCAGTGAACATTTCCCAAAGGAGAGAACCCCAGTGAGATCTGTTTACTTTTCTGGTTGCACACGCCCTCTCAAAAGCTGTGAACCATTTGGTGATGTCATCACCATCTTCATATTTGATTACAATCCCTTTAGGGATTTTCAACATGTCAGGAGAATCTCTGACCCTATTTAAGTTGCTGCCACCATGGATGGGACCAAAACCCATCTCTTGTCTTTCCCTTTCTATGGCTAGGAGCTGTCTCTCCAAAGCCAATCTTTTGGCCATCCTGGCTAACAGGAGGTCATCTTCACTGAGGTTATCCTCAGTGATTTCAGAGGTGCTGGCCCCTCCTGTGAGGGAACCAGCATCTCTGGCTAGTATATTTGGAGACAGGGCTTGAGAGGCCCTGTTCTCCCTATGTAGGACTGGAGGAGGGGAAGTCTCCTCCAAGTCACTATCATCATCCTCTGGGTTGTCATCCTCAGAGGGGTTGGCTTTTTCAAACTCTGCCAAAAGCTCCTGGAGCTGTTGTTTGGAGGGTCTTAAGCCAACTGGGATTTTCTTTATTTTGCAGGTAGACCTTAGCTCCCTCATCTTAAGATGGAGGTAAGGTGTGAGGTCGAGTTCCACCACATTCTCATCTGCACCAGGCATTATGTTTCTAAAAGTTGGAATACTTTTTAAGAATCTAAAACTATCTCTAGAACTTAATTCAAACTTTCACAAAACTTTTAAACTCTAAAAGAAATGCTAATAGGGACTAACACAAGGCCCTAGCAGGACTTTTAAAAATTTAGAAAAATAGCACAAATTGTAAAAATAAATTTCTAATGACAATTTTTGGAATTTGTCGTGTGATCAGGTATTGGCTGAGTAGTCCAGCAAATGCAAAGTCTTGTACCCCACCGCTGATCCACCAAGGTAGGAAGTTGGCTCTGAATGCACTATTTCTAAGTAAGGAATAGTATGCACAGAGTCCAAGGGTTCCCCTTAGAGGTAAGATAGTGGCAAAAAGAGATAATACTAATGCTCTATTTTGTGGTAGTGTGGTCGAGCAGTAGGCTTATCAAAGGAGTAGTGTTAAGCATATGTTGTACACACACAGGCAATAAATGAGGAACACACACTCAGAGACAATTCCAGGCCAATAGGTTTTTGTATAGAAAAATATCTTTTCTTAGTTTATTTTAAGAACCACAAGTTCAAATTTTACATGTAATACTTCAAATGAAAGGTATTGCAGGTAGGTACTTTAGGAACTTTGAATAATCAAAATAGCATACACAGTTTTCAAATAAATCACATATAGCTATTTTAAAAGTAGACAGTGCAATTTTCACAGTTCCTAGGGGGAGTAAGAGTTTGTTAGTTCTTGCAGGTAAATAAACCACCTACGGGGTTCAAGTTTGGGTCCAAAGTAGCCCAACGTTGGGGGTTTAGAGCAACCCCAAAGTTATCACACCAGCAGCTCAGGGCCGGTCAGGTGCAGAGGTCAAAGTGGTGCCCAAAACGCATAGGCTTCAATGGAGAAGGGGGTGCCCCGGTTCCAGTCTGCCAGCAGGTAAGTACCTGCGTCTTCGGAGGGCAGACCAGGGGGGTTTTGTAGGGCACCGGGGGAGACACAAGTTAGCACAGAAAGTACACCCTCAGCAGCACAGGGGCGGCCGGGTGCAGTGTGCAAACACACGTCGGGTTTCCAATGGAAATCAATGGGAGACCAAGGGGTCTCTTCAGCGATGCAGGCAGGCAAGGGGGGGGCTCCTCGGGGTAGCCACCACCTGGGCAAGGGAGAGGGCCTCCTGGGGGTCACTCCTGCACTGGAGTTCCGATCCTTCAGGTCCTGGAGGCTGCGGGTGCAGAGTCTTTACCAGGCATCGGGATCTGGGAAGCAGGCAGTTGCGGTCAGGGGGAGCCTCGGGATTCCCTCTGCAGGCGTCGCTGTGGGGGCTCAGGGGGGGGCAACTCTGGCTACTCACAGTCTCGTAGTCGCCGGGGAGTCCTCCCTGAAGTGTTGTTTCTCCACAAGTCGAGCCGGGGGTGTCGGGTGCAGAGTAGCAAGTCTCACGCTTCCGGCGGGAAACGCAGTCGTTTTAAAGTTGCTCCTTTGAAACAAAGTTGCAGTCTTGGGTAAACAGGGCCGCTGTCCTCGGGAGTTTCTTGGTCCTTCTAGAGCAGGGCAGTCCTCTGAGGATTCAGAGGTTGCTGGTTCCTGGGGAAAGCGTCGCTGGAGCAGTGTCTTTAGAAGTGGGGAGACAGGCCGGTAGAGCTGGGGCCAAAGCAGTTGGTGTCTCCGTCTTCTCTGCAGGGTTTTTCAGCTTAGCAGTCCTCTTCTTCTTAGGTTGCAGGAATCTGAGTTCCTAGGTTCAGGGGTGCCCCTAAATACAGAATTTAGGGGTGTGTTTAAGTCTGGGAGGGCAGTAGCCAATGGCTACTAGCCCTGAGGGTGGCTACACCCTCTTTGTGCCTCCTCCCAAGGGGAGGGGGTCACATTCCTATCCCTATTGGGGGAATCCTCCATCTGCAAGATGGAGGATTTCTAAAAGTCAGAGTCACCTCAGCTCAGTTTGCATTAGGGGCTGTCCTGACTGGCCAGTGACTCCTCCTTGTTTTTCTCATTATCTCCTCCGGCCTTGCCGCCAAAAGTGGGGCTGTGGCCGGAGGGGGCGGGCAACTCCACTAGCTGGAATGCCCTGGGGTGCTGTAACAAAGGGGGTGAGCCTTTGAGGCTCACCGCCAGGTGTTACAGTCCTGCAAGGGGGAGGTGATAAGCATCTCCACCCAGTACAGGCTTTGTTACTAGCCACAGAGTGACAAAGGCACTCTCTCCATGTGGCCAGCAACATGTCTCGAGTGTGGCAGGCTGCTAACACCAGTCAGCCTACACGGGTAGTTGGTTAAGGTTTCAGGGGGCACCTCTAAGGTGCCCTCTGGGGTGTATGGTACAATAAAATGTACACTGGCATCAGTGTGCATTTATTGTGCTGAGAAGTTTGATACCAAACTTCCCAGTTTTCAGTGTAGCCATTATGGTGCTGTGGAGTTCGTGTTTGACAGACTCCCAGACCATATACTCTTATGGCTACCCTGCACTTACAATGTCTAAGGTTTTGCTTAGACACTGTAGGGGCACAGTGCTCATACACTGGTGCCCTCACCCATGGTATAGTGCACCCTGCCTTAGGGCTGTAAGGCCTGCTAGAGGGGTGACTTATCTATACTGCATAGGCAGTGTGAGGTTGGCATGGCACCCTGAGGGGAGTGCCATGTCGACTTACTCGTTTTGTCCTCACCAGCACACACAAGCTGGCAAGCAGTGTGTCTGTGCTGAGTGAGGGGTTCCCAGGGTGGCATAAGATATGCTGCAGCCCTTAGAGACCTTCCCTGGCGTCAGGGCCCTTGGTACCAGGGGTACCAGTTACAAGGGACTTACCTGGATGCCAGGGTGTGCCAATTGTGAAGACAAAAGTACAGGTTAGGGAAAGAACACTGGTGCTGGGGCCTGGTTAGCAGGCCTCAGCACACTTTCAAATCAAAACTTAGCATCAGCAAAGGCAAAAAGTCTGGGGGTAACCATGCCAAGGAGGCATTTCCTTACAGGGGGTCAGAGATATTGACACCCCCTACTGACCCATCATCTTCCTTGGCAGAGAGAAGGTCGGGGAGAGACTCACTCTCCTCTTCCACGCCCTTTTCTGTCACCAGAACCATGCTGACTTCAGACCTCTCAAAATGAGGCTTCAGTCTGTTTTGATGGAGCACCCTTAGGGAGTTTCTAGGGGACTTAAGGTCCACTAAGTAAGTGGTCTCCCCCTTCTGCTCCTTGATCTCGAATGGGCCAGTCCATCAGTCCTGGAGAGCTCTAGAGTATACTGGCTCCATTACCCATACAAAGTCTCCAGGTGAGAATTCTACCAGGGTGGCCTTCTGGTCATACCATTGCTTCATCACCTCTTGACTGCCCTCGAGGTTGCTTTTGGCCTGTTGCCAGAAACGTTGCATCTGGTTGCAAAGGGCCAGCATGTAAATGGCCACATCCTGGGGGGGGGGGGTTCCTGGGGCTTTCTCCCACCCCTCTTTCACTATGCTTAGGGGTTCCCTGACAGGGTACCCAAAGAGAAGTTCAAAGGGGCTGAACCCACCCCTTTCTGGGGCACTTCTCTATAACCAAAGAGAAGGCATGGCAAGAGGACATGCCAATTACGCCTGATGGCCTCAGGTAGGCCTGTGATCATGCATTTTAGGGTCTTGTTGAACCTTTCTACAAGCCCATTGGATTGAGGATGGTAAAGGGTGGTGAATCGGTAGGGCACCCCACACGCATCCCACATCGACTTCATGTACGCTGACATGAAGTTTGTGCCTCTGTCAGACACAACCTCTTTTGGGAATCCCACATGGGTAAATATCCCCATCAGAGCTGTGGTCACCACCGGTGCAATCACTGTCCTTAGAGGGATTGCCTCTGGATAGGGGGTGGCATGGTCCACCAAAACCAGGATAAACCTGCTGCCTAGGGCAGTTTTAGGGTCCAAGGGACCAATGTAATCGATGCCCACCCTTTCAAAGGGGGTGCCAATGATGGGGAGTGGGATCAGGGGGGCCTTGAGCCTTTTCCCTGTCTTCCCACTGGCCTGGCAGGTAGGACAGGACTTACAGAATGCATCTGAGGCTGTCCGCATTCGGGCCAATAGAAGTGAGTGACAAGCCTGGCAAAGGTCTTGTCTTGCCCTAAATGTCCTTCCATGGAATGTTGTGGGCCAGACCTGTTAGGAAGGCCCGGTAACACTGGGGGACCACCAGCACATGTGCTGCCCCTGGCTCCGGTACCTTAGGCTCACTATAAAGGAGATCATTCTCCCAATAGATCAGGTGATTACCAGAGGCTTCACCTGCTGCTTGGGCTGAGGCCTGTTGCCTCAAACTCTCATGAGTGGGACACTCTTTCTGTGCCTTGCAGAATTCTTCCCGCGTTGGCCCACCCTCAACTTGCCAGCCAGCAAGCTCAGGCAGGTTACCCAGGGCGGCGACGTCCTCCCCAGTTGGTTCAGGGGCCTTCTCCTTTGGGACCCTATTAACCACTGTGGGAACATCTGGGACTAGTTTTCCGCACCCCTTGTCATTCCTCTTTGCAGCTGTCTGGGCCATTGTTCCAGGCTCCAGACGCCCCTGACTCCTTTCCTGGGCAGCCATGGACCGTGTGGTCATGCAGACTCATTCAGGCAAGCCTAACATCTCCAGGTGAGACCTGAGCTCCACCTCCCTCCAGGTAGTATGCTGAAGGTCGTTGCCTAACAGACAATCTACAAGCATGGCAGGACTCATAGCTACTTTTAGAGTACCGGAGACCACCCCCCACTCGAAGGGAACGAGAGCCACCTGTAGGTGACTCTAACGATTGTCAGCGACTATGACCTGGTGGAATGTATTAGGGATGACCTGCTCTGCTGATACCAGCTGAGCCCTGACAGTGGTTATGCTGGTTCCTGTGTCAAGCAGAGCCTCCACCCTTTGCCCATTTATGGTGACCCACTGCCTATACTTGGAAGTATTGGTAGGCATGTGGGCCTTTGGCACCATTTCTTCATCTCCCAGGGACACTAGGGTTACCTCTATCTGTTCCCCAAAACAATCTAGGACTACCTCCTCCCTGAGCACTACCCTAGCCAACCCAGGTGTCTGCCCTCCAGTGGGGGGCTGTGCCTGCATGGGACACTTGGAGTGGCCCTTGAAGTGCCCATGGCTGGTGCACTCTAAGCATTTGGGTACAAACTTCCCTTTCTTCTTATCAAATAGCCCTGGCCTCATCTCAGACTCAGTCTGGGCTACCACCACCCCCCTGGGAATTGTTTTGGGGGCCTTTTGAGAACTTTTGGCATCAGAGTGTCCAAAAAGGTATCTGGGGGGTACCCAGAAAGATGTCAACTAGGTGCTGGGCCAACTCAATAAAACAAGCACTGAGCATATGCTCTCTCAGGATCAAATTATACAACCCTACATAGTCATCTACTTTACTGCCCGAACCCATCCATCCAATCAAGAAAGTCTACCCAAGTTTGTGTGGAGAGCTTGGAGATGTCCCTGAACCTCTGACCGTACTTCTCAGGGGTCAGCCCAAACTTCACAAGCAAAGTGGTTTTCATGTGTGAGTATGTGTTCTGAACCTTTGGTTCCAATGTGAGGAGTGTGTCCCTCCCCACAACTGGCACATATCCCCTCAAGCCTGCCCCCCATTGCTCTCCAGGACCCCATGAGCCCTTAGTGCAACTTCACAAGCAGCCAACCACTTATTAATGCCATCTCTCACCACATAAAGTTGCACCACATTTTTGGGTATACAAACCTTTTTGTTCCCAGCAGGTCCTGTATGTAAGCTGCCACCATCACTGCTGGACTCAGACTGCCTAGCCTTGATGTCCAGCTCTTTGAAACTCAGTTCATGAGCCAACAGACGTTTTTTCTCAGCCAAAGCTCTTTCATCCTTTCTCTTTGCCTTCCTCTCTTCTGCCTCCATGTTTAACCTTGTCATTTGCAGTTGAAATTCTCTCTCCTCCCTCCTTTGCTCTGTGATCAGGCCATGGCTAGAGACACTGCTCCCTGATTTAGCAGAGTGCACAATTCCAGGGGTAACATCCCCCACTGCTGGTGGCAAATCCTCTGACAGGCCATCCTCTGGCTCCTCCGCGTCAAAATTATCTTGTGATCGGGCTTCTGCCCAGGCCCTCTGTGCCTTTTGGTAATCCTCCTTCCTGGAGGCACCCCAGGTAGGTACTCCCATCCCCTTACAGAACCCTGTCTCCAGCTTGGCTAGGTCAAACTCTCCAGCTCCTACTTGAGAACCAGCCAGAGACATGGTGATTAAGGATTTGGTTAAACTGTCGAGCAGAAAAACAAAATTGCACAAGTTGACCTTTAACTCTGGGTAGGTAGTGTACACATAGCTATTGTATGTTACTGCACGAATACAAGTCCTATCCTCACCGCTGATCACCAATGTTAGATGGGGTCTCTAGTTGGCAGAGGTATACACCTTTGTCCAAATAGGGATCACGATCCTAGTCAGGGTAAGACACACACGATCCAAATTATCCTGTGCCCACCCTCTGGTAGCTTGGCACAGAGCAGTCAGACTTAACTTAGAAGGCAATGTGTAAAGTATTTGTGCAATAAATCATGCAATATCACAGTGAGAGCACCACAAAAAGACACCACACAGGTTTAGAAAAATATAGGAGATTTATCTGATTAAATTAAGGTAAAAACGATCAAGATTTGATAATCACAAGTTGAAATATCACTTTTGTAATGATAAGAAGAGTCTTAAGTTCTTAAAAGCAACAATTGTCTCTTGCAAGCACAAAGAACATGGTTTGCGTCAAAATTACACGCATAATGACTGCAGAAGAGGAGATGCTTGGAAAAACACAGGTTTGCATCGGATTTCCGGGCGCACATAGACGATGCGTTGTTTCTTTTCCATGATACACTGGCTTTGTGTTGAATTGTGGCACGCAGGCTTGAATCCTCTTTGCAATGTGGGGTCTTTTGACGCCGAGGGACGATGAGTGGAAATCCCAGGCATGCGGGCCAACAGCTGTTGCGTCGGTCCGGTGGGTGATGCAGCGGGATTTCTGCTGCACGTCTGGCACTGCGTCGATTCCTCTTGGATGAAATTGGGCTGCGTCATTCCGGCTCATCGATGCGTTGATCTGGTGGGCTGTACATCGAAGTTCTGGTCGCAACGGTGGCGCTGCGTCAATCTTCAGGGGGCCAGGCTGCGTTGTTCCGGTTCGGTGATGCAGTGATTTTCTCACCGCTGGACAGGGTGTGTGTCGATTCCGGCAGGCTGTGCATCGATTTTCACTGCATAAGGAGTTTCTTTGGAGAGTCTTTTTGGCCCTGAGACTTCAGGACACAGGAGGCAAGCTCAATCCAAGCCCTTGGAGAGCACTTCTTAGGAGAGCCAGAGGCCAGCAAGGCAGCAGGACAGCAGGGCAACAGGAAGGCCACTGTCCTTTGAAATGTAAGTGTCAGGCCCTCTACCCTTCCAGCCCAGGAAGAACCTTTCAGTATGCAGATGTGTGCAGGTGTGACTGAGCATCCTGTGTTTGTGGTTGTCTGAGTGAAATGCACAAGGGAGCTGTCAACCAGCACAGCTCAGACATGGATTGGAGACAGGCTGTAAGGCACAAAAGGATTTTAAGTGCATGGAAATGCTCACTTTCTTCAAGTGGCATTTCTAAAATAGTAATATAAATTTCAACTTCATCAGTCAGCAGGATTTTGTATTACCATTCTGGCCATATACAATATGACTGTCTACTCCTTTCTGATCAGAATCTACCACTCAAACAGTATATGGGGGTAGCCCTAATGTTAGCCTATGAAAGGAGAGGGCCTCACAGCAGTGGAAAACGATTTTAAGAGTTTTCCACTACCAGGACATATAAAGCTCACAGGCATATGTCCTGCCTTTTACCTACACAGTACCCTGCCCTTTAGGTTACCTAGGGCGTACCTTAGGGTGACTTATATGTAGAAAAAGGGGGAGTTTAAGGCTTGGCAGGTACTTTTAAATCCCAAGTCGAAGTGGCAGTTGAACTGCACTCCCAGTCCCTGCAATGGCAGGCCTGAGACATGGTTAAGGGGCTACTTCTGTGGGTGGCACAACCAGTGCTGCAGGCTCTCTATTAGCATTTAATCTAAAGGCCCTGGGCATCTGTAGTGCACTTTACTAGGGACTTACAAGTAGGTCAAATAGGCCATTGGGTAAGAACCAATGTTACCATGTTTTAAGGGAGAGAGCATATGCACTTTAGCACTGGCTAGCAGTGGTAAAGTGTGCAGAGTCCTAAAACCAGCAAAAACAGTATCAAAAAGTGGAGGGAGGCAGGCAAAAAGTTGGGGTTGACCACCCTAAGGCTGTCAGGTCTAACACACCCAGAGCGTCTTCTGGGTGGACTGGGAGCAGGCCGAGATGGTCCTAAATCGATGATTGGGGGCATGATTGAGACAGAGGATATGAGACACCAACTTGGTAAAGACATTCCAGTATGGGGCCAGAAGGTGGTATTTATACTTCCTAGTTAGCAGTATGTTTGGTTGGGGCAACAGGCGCTATGCGCAGTTGAGGAGGTGGGCAGTTTGGATTCTGCAGCGCAGTGTGGCGGGGGGAGTGATGATTGAAGAGGGGTAATTGGATAGTTGTTGTAGATAAGGTCAGGCAAGATAGATATCGCCAGTCAACATAGCTGAGGCACACAGGATATTCACTCTCACAGTCTGAACCTAAACCAGCTTTGGGCCGGTAGTCCCGGTGTATGGTCCATTAACTATACAGCGAGATGTCCGAAGTTAGTATGTCAACCCTAAGGATATATCCTGGAATGTCAATGGCCTAGGCGACAAAGTCAAATGGTGAGTGGTGCTACAGTACATCAAACCAGACTCCCCTGAGATGGTTCTCCGACAAGAGATTCACCTTCTAGGTAATAGATATCATGCCCTTGACCATTGGGGAAATAAAGAGGCTTCTAATGTGGGTGATACCACCTCCTCTAGAGGAGTAGTAGTCTTTGTAAAGAGAACGTTGCCCCTCGTCATTTGGCAAATATGGCCTGATCCACTGGGTTCCTATTTTGTGCTCTCTGGGACCTGGGAAGGGGGCATCTGAAACATACCTTAAATAGATATCACAATATGACTTCACGACTCGGTACTACCATCCCTGACCACTCTCCTAAACAGTCTTCCAGATGGGGAAGCGATCATGAGAGGGGACCTCAACACAACACCGAGTGATAGCATTCACCAACATCCCACCAGGTCCCTGGACTCAGTCAGGAGACCATTAGCAGACTTCCTCACTGCCCAGGGACTGGCAGATGTATGGTCTACCCTTTAACCAGCAACCCAGCACTTCATCCTTTTACTTGGGGGTGCATGATAGTCTCTCCTGAATTGATCACTTTCTCGTGTGGACTCCCCAGCTGTTAAAAGTCAGTGAGGCCACTAACTTAACCAGGGGTATTTCTGACTATTCTCCCCTGTGGCTGGTGTATGGTCGGACCGAGAGGCCAAACACTACCTGCATCATATTGAGCCCTTGTCACCTTAAAGAGCCAACAATTAGAGAATGGATGTTAGCCGCAAAAGACCATTATTTACAGGGAAACAGCACTTCAGTCGAGTCTCCACTCATGTTGTGGGCAGCCCATGAGACAGTAGTCAAGGGGGTGGGTCTCACCATGATGATGCAAGGGAAAAAACTAACAAGGGCCAAATTGAATGTGAGTTTTTGTCCCTTGAGGGTGGCTTACCTTATTATGAGGGATCAGAGGGGGGCCACCTCCTAGCTCTGAAGCAAAACAAATAATGGGACATGGCCCAGGAAGCTGCGGATGTGCACCATAGGGCAACACAGCACCACATCAATGTAATAGGAGACACAACAGGAAAAATATTACCTGGCTGGACAGCTAAGTGGCAGCGGATAGATGAATTCCTGGGATCCAGAAGGAGTCAGGGGAATTTGCTAGTAGTGGACAAACCACTGCCCAAATGTTTGCCCACTACAATGGTAAACCCGATTATGCAAGATATTTCGCCAGAAAAAGCAAAGCAGGCGAGCTCCTGGGTGACACCCCCACCCAAGCCTTATGACAGAGGATAGGGAAGCCTTAGAAGACCACTTTCCCTAGAGGAAATTTTAAGAACCATCAGGGATGTGAAGCCCAGGAAAGCATCAGGGCCCAACAGGGTAACAATGGAATCCTATAGGTTGACATCCACTTAGCTTGCCTCACATCTGCAGCAGATGTATGAGAAGAGCCAGAAGGAGTGATTACTCCCGTTAGACCAGTGACAGGCTTCCATAGTGGTCATCCACAAAGAAGGGAAGCCCAGGGAGGGCAGTATCTGTACCCTGGGTCTACAGACAAGACCCAGTTCCACAAACTATCAATAACCTAACCAGGCATCCTAGGAATAACCACACTGGTTCATGGCAAATCATGTGAAACCATGGGAATTGATGAGACATGTCCTACAAAAACAAGCTGCCATTCCCCAGTATATGATAGGGCAAGCCTGACATCAAGTACCTCAAAGGTAACAACACATCCTTGGCCATGGGATCAAAAATCTGCAGGTGTATGTCCGCAGGGGACTGTGCATTGCAGTGCTGATGATCCATCATGAGGATGGCAGACCACTACCCAACAACCCCTAAAGTAGAGTAGGCTACATTGACCCTTGACACATTCAGGGGCCTGCTGACTGCGCACAGTGATCTGAGCTTAGGTGACCACAGTCAACCAGTGTTCATACATACAACAATCGTCCTGTATGGCCATTAAAATTGCCACAGGGGCACTGATGCACAGGGTGCCAACACTGCATGAGAGCTCCCCTGCCATACAGATTGTATTCAGTGCCATCAATCTGGCAATAACATCTAAGGTTGAGTAATTGAACATTGAAAATGTATGTTGTTAACACATAATACCTAAATGTATTCACACATGTCCCAGCTAGGTGGACCATGCTTGGTGCTGTCATATTGCGGATGGACAAATGAGTACAATTTACATTATAAAATGTGTATGTGTCACATGATAATTTGCAACTTATCATGACCAGTACAAATGTCCCCCCATTGTGAAACATGTTTTACACAGATATGAGTACACAGCTTTGGAACAATGACCTACATATAAGATAGCTGGAATAGAAATTGTCTATGTGTGCAATCCCTAAACACACCACTGTATTGTGCAGCACTTATCAGACATGATAGATATTTTGACACAAAAAACATGTCACGTATATACCTACATTGACACGTCAGCACACCATCTCCAACACTTTGCATGCATGGGTAACCATACGTTACATGTGTTGCTCAGCATCATTAAGTCTGCTCCTTACAACACACCAGAGTGTGCACATATGTTCACTCACATTAAAATGGCTTACAGGATCTTATCCCGGCCTTAGTTAACAGCATCCTTTGCTAAAGATTTGTAAAGGGTATGATATGCCTAAACATGTATTGCACATGGCCCTTCCCATCTTATGTTGTGTATAGTAGTGGTTCTCAACCTGTGGTCAGAGGACTCCTGGGCGTCCGGGAAACCTCATCAGGGGGTCCACGACTGCCTAGAAAATTAAATAATATTAACAGATTAAGGGCCAGATGTACCAAAGGATTTTACCCATTCTGTGTCTATGGGAAAAAGCTTTCGTACATATCGCCCTAAATTCCCAGCTTTCAGAAATGACTCATTAGGGGGCCCCCGGATTCCAATAATGATTCAGTGGGTGTCCATAAATGTCAAAAGGTTGGGAACCACTGATGTATAGTAATGTACAGTTGGATTCTGACATGACAATGTGGTTGACCCAAAACATGAGTAGTATCACATATGTAAACTCAGTACAGATGTGTAAACATGTATGTGGCAAACAGTCTTCATACACAGAATTTGCAAACAGTATCAGTCCTCACATACATCAAACACACATACATACATATGGTAACACATTCCTGTGTTACCGGTACACAATTAAATGCACATGCACACACATGTAGCCATACAAACGACATGGATGCATAGCCCCTGTAACAAGGAATGTGAATGTGGGTGCTCTGTCAGCCTTTCCACCAAAATCCACACATGGCTGTTATCCGTCAAAAATATTTGACACATATGGTACATCTCCATACATCGCAAATCACTAAAATGACACCTAGCACCATGCGCGTCTGAACTGTCTTGCTGTCTCAGCCTTCCCTCCAAAATCCACACATGCCCGGTATGCGGCGAAATTGTTTACGCTTATCATTGTCCTACAAACATCGCACATGTAAAAAATGACACCTGACTCCTGCATGTCAATTGCAAGTCAACAGGCCTTGTTAGCCTTCATGGAAAACATCCAAGCATGGCTGTCAAGTGTTAAAAAAATGATGCATATCAAAAAAGTGACGCGTACGCCCAGGAAATTATGGAACAGGACTTCTTGCTGCACACATGGTAAAGTGAATTTTCTTTCATTTTTACTTTACAGTCTTTTTGTCTGTGGTTGAGAGACGTTGTGTGGAGCTGGTACTGGTTGAGAAGTGGTGGTTTCTGGGAGTTTTTTGCTGTGTCCTGTTGCTGTTCAGTCCAATTTGTTGTATTTGTAAGTTTTTTGTAGTGTTATTGTCCTGTCATTATATTTGTATTGTCTGGTGTTTGTCTTGGGTAGTGTAGTTTGTTGAGGTATTTGGGGTTAGGTGGGGTTATTACATACATTTACTTTTTTGGGTTATTGGCTGCTTTGTAGGGAAACAGCAGGATGTCTGGAAAGGGAAAGGAACAGTGCACAAGTCCAGATGAACTGGAGGGGAGGGGGAGGGGTTCATATGGTTAGTGTGCCACTACGTCCCTAATATGGTGAAAATGGGTGGTTATGTAATCATGGGCTTCCCTATGGACGCCAGGAAGCTGCGCTATGGGAAGATGCAGTTTCAGCTGTGCAGGATCTTCAAGGTGGAGCACACAGACCACCAGTACAAGCAGACCTCATTGCCAGGTAAGGGGATCTAGTGGATCACCTGGTGGTTTGGGTTGGCAGACCTGTTGGTAAGTAAACCTGTACCATAGCAACATGTTCCTTTGCATGTGCATGACAGTAGGACATAAGGATAACTTTAGCATGTCATGAGAAAGGTGGGGACATCAATGAGCAGATTTGCACCCCTTAGCACCCCACTACCGCCACCATGTGTGCACTGTATCTAAGATACAACGCACCATGGCGCAAGTTAGGGGGCAATTGCGTCATATTTGTTGATGCTATTGATGTACTGTTCAGGGTTATGGCCATAAATTTACCGAAAACCCTGACCAGTACGTAGTGGGCCATCAAAATATAATGGTGTGCCCCCTTTTAACACCTGCTCTGAGCAGGCATTAAAATGTGCTGAAGAAAATTACACATATTGTTCCTTAAGGGTTCAATGTGACATTTCTTCAGCCCCCCTAATGGGCAAACACCCACTTTGTGTACATTAAGGCTGGCACAGGCATAATGTAGCGCAAAGGATGATAAAGTTGAACAATGGATGCACTGCACCACTTTGTGAGTCTTTGAGCAACATTATGCCAACGCCATGCATGATGTATGGAAGGGGGCCATTTCCCCATTAGGAGTCCCAAAGAAAACTAAGAGAATACTTTATGTAAACCATTCTGACATTTTCTATGCCTGCTCAGACTAGGCATCAAAAGGGGGCACACCATTAATTATGATGGGCCCCTGTGTACTGTTCAGGGTTGGGCCAAAATCTTAGCACTAACCCCGAACAGTGCATCAATAGCGTCAAAAATGATGATGGCTTTGCCCCCTACCTTGTGCCATGGTGCACCTTATCTTACATACGGCGCACACATGGTGGCGGTAGGGGGGTGCTAAGGGGTGCTAGGAAGTGTCGCTGCACTGGGTGCAGCGCCACTTCCCTTTTATCTGCCTCTAAGCTTCGGACAATTAACAGTGTCCTGTCCCCCAGTAAATGTGTTGTGTATGAATCAGAGACATGTATGTATGGGTGAGTCACATTGCTATATTTGTTTTTGGGTGCTACCTATGTCTGTCTGTCTGACATGTTGTAGATGGCACTGGGTCATTCCTAACACTAAGTTGACTAGGTCACTCAGCTAAACAAGTGCAATGTGTAACAGTTGTCCATGCTAATCTTTGTTCACAAATCACAAAGTTATGTTTTCCTGTCGTGTTGCAGGTGGACCTCCACGCTACACCGTAGGCAAGGTTTCCACTTTCGAAGACCCCCATGTAACCAGTAAGTGTCACTTTTTATGTCACGTGTACAAACAGTGTTGCGTCTGAGAGGGTTTGATGTGTATTAAGCCAAGTATAAATGGCATGTGCGTCAATTTAGACATCATCATCTATCTTTGGGAATCAACATCATGTCTGATGGTATTCTGAGGATGTGGAATAATTTGAATGATGCACAGGTGCCAACGTGTGCTGCCATGGATTAGTGGGTCTCAGGAAATGTTTTGTATGCAGACAAACACACTGATATCAGTCAAGATATGTGTCAGATGGGCTGGCTTTCTGCAATGCAATGATGTTTCAAACATATATTTTCACAGCACCTGTTCCTGCACTGTGTGCCACACATTGCACAAATGTAGTTAGGACATAGTACAATAAATGTACCTAGGTAGAGCTCTCTAAGGGCCTTTCACAAGGAGACACTTGCACCACTGGTGCTTCATTGCTCTTCAATAATGAATTAAGTGAGGCACCGGACGTGCAAGGAGCTCTTTTAAGTAGGACAACAGTCAGTTGAGTACACTTAGGGGGTCATTATGAGCTTGGCGGGCGGCTACTGTCGCCCGCCAAGCGGTAACCGCTGTGCGGCCGCCGATGCGGCCGCACTCCCGCAGACCCCATTACGACATCCCCGCTGGGCCGGCGGGCGCAAACCAAGTTTACGCCCGCCGGCCCAGCGGGGATGAGGCCGCAACATAGGAGCCGGCTCCTAATGGAGCCGGCGGTGTTGCGGCCGTGCGACGGGTGCAGTAGCACCCGTCGCGCTTTTCAGCAGACAGTGAAAAGCTGGCCGGGGCCCTGTTAGGGGGCCCCAGGACACCCCTTGCCGCCAGCCTCTTCCTGGCGGTGCAAACCGCCAGAAACAGGCTGGCGGTAGGGGGGGTCATAATCCCCAGGGCAGCGCTGCTTGCAGCGCTGCCCTGGTGGATTATCACCACCGGGGCTAAAACGGCGGGAAACCGCCAGCCCCGGCAGGGGGGCAACCGCGGCGCTACCGCCGCGGTCGTAATACTGGTCTCCGTACCACCAGCCTGTTGGCGGTACGGACGCCACATTACTCCTGGCGGTCTCTGACCGCCAGGGTCGTAATGACCACCATAGAGATTTGCACTGACCTTCAGATGGATGTGGGACAAGTCCATGGATTGTAGCAAATAAGGAATATGTGACAGAACAACTAGGTCCTAAACAACTATAGCCTAAACCACTACTGCTAAACAACTAAAAATCTCTACAACTAAGTACTGAACAACTACTGTCTAAACAACAATTGTGCCTGAATAACAATTGCCTGAACAACTAATATATATATATTCTAAACAACTAATAAACCATAAAACCCAGAAAGAAAACCTTACCTTAAAATTAGTTGTTCAGGCAATTGTTATTCAGGCACAATTGTTGTTTAGACAGTAGTTGTTCAGTACTTAGTTGTAGAGACTTTTTAGTTGTTTAGCAGTAGTGGTTCAGGCAAGTAGTGGTTTAGACCTAGTTGTTCAGGATGTTTCCCGCAAATAAGATGTGTGCAGATGAAACAACAGGTTTTAGCCATCATGATAGTTGAGAGCAAACATGATCACATCACATGTGTATGAAATGTGCATGGTGAGTGTGTACCTGGTAGTTAGGAAGTGTAACAAGTTTGTGCACAGATAGGGGCAGATACAAGTAAACAGACGCTGCACCCAGTGCTGCACCACTTTTCTTGTGGTCTTTAGCTCCCCTCTATCTGCCATCATGTGTGTGCTGTATATGATATACAAATGTGGTTAACATCTTGATGAAAATGATGTATTATTCATAGTTAGTGCAACAGAATCTAATTCTAGCCCTGGACTGTACATAAGGGCCCATTGTGACCAATGGTGGCCCCCTTTTAATCCCAGCTCTGAGCTGGCATTAAAAGTAGCCAAGACTAAATGATGCAGCTGAATCTCTTAAATTAAAGTGCACCATTTTGGCAGTCACCCTACCGGGGGAACACCACCCTTACATACATCATTCACTCCCTCTACAACCATTTCCACCACAAACTCTTAGACATACACAACAGTTTCAAACCACACACACCCGCCACACACACCTTCGCCTCGCCCAACAAAGACCCTCCACACAAACCCCCCAACCTACTACTTACCTGGGCCCCTACCAATGACGAATAAACTGAAAAAATGATGAATTACATCCACTCAGGCTCCCCCTCTGCCCCGTGTCCCCATCGCATTTACCACAAAGCCAGCCCAACCATCGCCCCCAAGCTTTGCGACATAATCAACAGCTCTTTCAATGACACCACATTCCCAGACCCCTAGAAGCACGCTGAAGTCACTGCACTCCTGAAAAAGCCCAAAGCTGACCCTGATGACCTCACCAACTACCGCCCTATTTCACTCCTCCCCTTCCCTGCCAAGGTCGCTGAGAAACTAGTGAACACCCGCCTGTCCCACTTCCTTGAGGAAAACAACACACTCGACTCCTCCCAGTCTGGGTTCCGCAAGAACCACAGCACTGAAACTGCCCTCATCGCATGTACTGACGACATCAGAACCAGAGTCGACAAGGGCGAGACCGTCGCTCTCATCCTCCTGGACCTCACCGCTGCCTTTGACACTGTCTGCCATCAAACACTCCGCACATGCCTCCACAACGCAGGGTTTTGACACAAAGCGCTAGACAGGCTCACCTGCTTCCTTACCGAAAGAACCCAGAAAGTCCGCCTCCCTCCCTTCGACTCCTCAGTCACCAAAATCATCTGCGGAGTCCCCCAAGGGTCCTCCCTCAGCCCTACCCTTTTCAACGTTTACATGACCCCGCTCGCCAACATCCTCCGATCACACGGAATCACCATCATATCCTACGCAGACGACACCCAGCTCATCATCTCCCTCACCGGTAACCCTACCACCGCCAAAACCAACCTCCACGCTGCACTCCTTGACACCGCCACATGGATGACAGCAAACCACCTTAAGCTCAACTCCAACAAAACCAAAATCATCATTTTCCGCCCCAACAAAACCATATGGGATGACTCCTGGTGGCCCACCGCCCTAAGCCCCCCACCATCCGCCGCAAACCACGGACGCAACCTCAGCATCATCCTGGACCCCTCCCTCTCCACGACCCAGCAAGTTAACGCCATCACCTCCTCCTGTTTCAACACACTCCGCGTGCTGAGAAAAACCTTCAAATGGATTCCCATAAAGACCAGAAAGTTTTAGCAGGTTTTAGGGGGGTAGACATAGGTTAGGTAGGATACAGTAGGCTAGTTGTAGGATATAGTTAGTTTAGTTTGGGGGTTGGATTAAGGCTAGGTTTTTGATTGGGGGTGGTTGGGTGAGGGGTTATGTATAGGGATATGTAGTAAAAAAATACCAAAAAATAAAATTACAAATATACAAAAAATATAAATTTGTTTAAGACATATGATTATATAGTATATGTGTAGCTTTAGCTCATGCTAAGTTTAGATTGGGATAGATAGATGTAGGGTTAAGGTAAGATAAGATAAGTTAGTATAGGTTAGCTTAGTGTAAGTTAATGTTGTTCCTTCCACATCTTCATCTTCTGATGTGTGTGGTGCCTCCCGTCCCATGGGTGGTGCTGTTGTTGAATTTGAGGGGGCCACACACACATCAGTGGATGGAGATGTGGAATTAAAGGTCCCAGCAGCTGCCATTTGTGGGAACACATAAGGCATCACTGCAGCAAGGAGGAACTGCTGATTTCTCAACACCGCTGTACATCACGGTGGTAGGCAGCCATGTTTTCCATGAGGTAGATCACTTCCCACTGTATGGACTCCAGGGCATTTTGTATAGCTCCCAGCCTGTTAACTATCATGCTGCTGCTACTTTGGGAGGGCAATTGTTCAAGCCTCTGCCTCATGACAGCAGCTATGTCGGCCATCGCCTGTTAGAGTCCACATAGCTGGGAGTGGGACGCCTCTGATGGCAACTGAGTTGTCCTTATTTGGACTGACGCACCTCTTTACTCCCTCTAGGCTGCTTGCCATGGTCTCCATCCACACCTGCTGTGCCAGCTCCCACTGGACTCCTACCACTGACCTCTGAAAGGTGATGTCTGGGTCCTCAGAGTGCAGGGCTGTGGCACGACTGGTTGGTGCTGTGTGTTGGTAGTTTGATGATTCATGTGGAGACACCACAACACTGTGTGTCCTCCCTGCAACTGGAAGTGGTGTCTGCAAGCAACCCAGGAGATCCTGGAGAGTCTCTTCATTGATGGTCTGCAGTTGGTCTTCCATGTCATCTGTACAATCCAGGACAGGCAGGTCTGCAGGAGGTAAGGCATCATCATCTGCAATGGGATAGCAAAAGATTAATCTTTGACTGTAGTAGCTGTTGACATAGCTCATCATTTACTTGCTACTGGTTGCCCTGTCACATGTTATAGACCCCAGCATCAGGGCACACATTTGTGGATCCCTAATGGCTCACTTTGCCACATTAACATCATTTGTGTGCAGTCACCATTTGCACAATCTACCAGTCCACAGTTCCCAGTGTGTTACACCCACCTTAATATTTTAATCAAGGTCTTCGACATATGTACCCCTTTGATTGACTTGACTGTGTAAACTTTGCAAAACATGGGCATTGTTCCAGATTTGTGCTCACTCCATAAGTGTACATGTTCAGATATACTTGAAATTTGTGTTTACAGATATTTGGGTTGTTAAGTGACTCATCTGCCACACTACGTGTGTTGTAGGAGTGCCAGTAGGGGAGTGAGCTGTCCACATGCATCCTCCTAGACACTTTGAGTGATGCGTCTAGCATCCTGCCCCACCCATTGTGAGATTCAACCACATTGTTTGTATGTGAGCAAACAGCATTTTCTCCCTTCCTACAAGACAACACTCATCCATGCATCTCAGGTTTCCTTGTTGCATAGCTGCAAGGATGGCTGCATTGCTGGACCGAGTGTTATTTTGGTGGAAGGTAGACCTTCCTGTTTGCACACAGTCACACAAGATGGTTCACTGTTATGTTGTGTGGCAGGATGCTGAATACATGACTCTGGGGGCCAGATTTCCAGGGCCATATCACCACCGGAGCTTCACTTTTAGCAATGCTCCGGTGGCGCTTTTCAGTGCTTCATTTTGACAAGGAAGTGTATTGCCACTGTTTGTGGCATTACACATCCTTGATGAAATGTGCCCCTACAACGCAGTTTACTGCATCAGGGGGCGTGCAATGGGTGTTGCAGTGGCAATTCCACCACAACCTTCATGGCTTATCATGCTGCCGCAGATTTACAAGAAATCCAAAATTTGTGGCAGCAGCAATTACCGATTCCCACCCAGAGTTGGCTTTAACATGGCAAAATGATAAGATATGCTTTTATTCATCCTTGTTGTTTCCTTTTTCAATGTGTGCAGCATTCTTTAGTACATATAGGAGAGGCACAATGCCCTGGATATTTGTTGATGTACGGGATGGTGTCCCTTCTTGCACATAAACAATCAGTCTCCTCAAAGCAGACACCCTTGCACTATGGTGCAAGGATGCCTGCATTGGGGCATGCAGCTTACTTCATCACCAGCACATTGGGAACCGCAGGGGTGAGCCGTATTCCTGTAAATAAGCTGCATCCCTGCATTTCAAAAGTGGCGCAGCACTGCTATTCGTTGTGCAGCAGCGCGCTGCACCACTTTGTCATGAATCTGGGCCTTAGTTGCTAGGAGGGTGTACGTGTAAAGGCCACCCACTTCCATCACTCTGTGAACACACTTGTGGTGGGAGGTGGACCTGAAGCATTTTGAGGCTTGTTGATGTGTGGATGCATCATATTGGGACACCACATCAAGGGTGGCATTGTAGTTGTGGACTGAGAACAGATATTGTAGTAATCCTATTGTGGACTACTTTCAGTGTGTGTTGCAATCATCATCAAACATTGTGAGTGGCAGACAGCAATCCTGATAGTAGATTTATCAGGATGTGTTCCTTCCTGCAGACGTGCATTAAGACAGGCAAGAGGGACAGCGCTACACCATGCCAGTTGCGTGGCAATGTTGGTAACGTCCCTCATATTTTTGGGAATTACCAAGGGTAATATAGGGATGCATTGACTATCTGTGAGAAGCACACATCCCTGGACATTTTAATTGGTGCTGCACAGCAAGCATAGCTGTTGCACTGCATGTTTCTTCAGCAGTGGGTATATATGTGCCATTATATTCAGACACAGACATCATAGTGCTGTAATCAAGCATCTACAATTTCTGACTTATACTTGAGTGGTGGATAGTAATAGGTCATAATTAACATGCCAATGTGAAGCACCTTGCATTACTTATCCTGGCGTTTTTTCCATGTGCCCCTCTCACAGCTGACACTGCATGTAATAGGCATTCCATGTGTATATTTGTGATCTTCCCATGCAACAAACGTGATCCACCCAGCTTCTGATGCCTTTGAAAAGGTCAGCACATCTGGATTAGGTTTAGTGTAATCCAAGAAATCAGGGTGGTGTGGGAATGACAAGTGGGTGTGGGGCAATTATGTAATTCTACAGATTGTAGTTGTTTATTATGTGTTGCATTGTGCATCACACATAGGGAAACCTTTCAAGATATTTGGTGCATTGATCGCACATCACCATTCTCCTTGCAGGCCCATTGTCCCAGCCACTGACACCATGGAAGCACGTCATTTACATTCCTGTTCACCATGGTAGACATTGCTACAGTAGTCTAATGAGTTTTGTCACTAATTTTGGTGCTTTACTGCAGAGGTTCCATGAATGATGGCACAAGTGCAGCAAAGCACAGGGAGGTCCATTGCTTACAATGCTTGTGTCACTTTGTCATCTGCCTTTCACAGGCCTCACACACGAGGTAATTAAATGGCACAGTGCAGCCTTTATTGAATGTCAGCCCCATTAGTTCTTCCCTCGCCGCGTAAGGGATATTTCCTTGCATAATGCATATCTGCCACCGGCATATAATAGTGTAAGGATGTACAATGCATGCACTGTGTGACTTTGTTAATGAGGCACAAGGGGAATGGGCAGCTTGGATCCACATTGGCAACAACTTGTATGGTTATAATGTTGCATTACAGGCTTGTGACATTGGCCCCATAATGTAACATTCATGCCACTTGTGGCTGTTCTTACGCATGAAGGTGTCCCTTTGTGCACAACACCAACCATTCCCACAACACAGGCAACCTTGGGAGCTACTTGTACAGCAGCACAAATGATGATCACAGACATGCCCCATATGTTGTATATGTTCACTTTTGTGCCCATTACCAAATGGTGCATGGAGGTGTGCGAGAGTTGTTGGGCCGCCCTGTGGAACTAGCATAGGACATGTTGCACACTGAGGGGCATATTTATACTCAGCTTGCGCCGGATTTGTGTCATTTTTTTTACACAAATTTGGCGCATAACTAAGACCATATTTATACTTTGACGTTAGACCCTGCTAACGTCAAAATTTCTCAGTGTGCGTAATTTTCTGGATGCGTGAAACCGCCTTGCATTAATGAAATGCAAGGTAGGCATTCCCGTCCAAAAAATGACTTAAACACCCGTGTGCCATATTTATCCAACCGGGCCAAAATGGCGCACGGCTGGTAGGCGGAGACGGAAAATGACGTAAATCTGAATTTGCGTAAAAAATTAGCACCTGGGTCAGGGCGTTAATTAAGGGACCTGTGGGCTCTTTTCCATAGTGGGAGACCATGTAAGCAGTCCACAGGTGCCCTTCCCATCCATGGTGAGTGCAGGTAAGTGCAGGTAAGTATAGTTTTTATACTAACTTGGCCCCCCCTACATGCCACTGTGCCCAATGGCCGTGCCCAGGGGACAGAAGTCCTCTGGGCATGGACATTAGGCAGGGGGCATGACTCTTATCTTTGCTAAGACAGGAGTCATTTCCATGGGGGTTGTGCGTCAAAAAACGGTGCAAGTCAGGTTGGAGCCAATATTTTTGACTCTAACCTGACTTGCACCATTCTTGGATGCACAACCCCCAGTCTTCCCTTCGCCTCCGCTGCCCGGTTTGACTCATTTATTTTGACGCAAACCAGGCTGCAGCGCTGGCTAATGTCATTCCATAAATAAGGCGCCCGGCTGGACGTTGGAATGGTGTTAGAAAACGGTAAACTTTTTTTACGCAAATCTGCCCTGGTGCTGATTTGCGTCAAAAAGTATAAATATGGGCCTGAATGTTACACATGGATCAGTTGCAAAAGTGAAGCAATTGCTGTGATGGTTGAGAAATGTTTGGTGCATATAGAGGAGGAAGGTGTGGGCACATCTGAGGTGTTGGGCCATTATTACCCAGGTTTCAGAGAAAATGATGGAGTGCAAGATTGCACCACATTTGGCAGTGCCGCACTGCGTAATTATCTATACGCTTGGATACACCATTTTTAGGTGTATATGGCGCAGCCCTGTGTTGGCTCCTGCATCAGCTCCACATTTGCTGCTGAGCGCCAACTCACACAACCGTGTGCCACGGAGCAAGGATGGCTGCGCTGCAGGGGAGCTCGTTTTCTGGCAGGTCGCGACACCTTCCTGCAGAATATACATTATTTTCTGGGCATTTGCACTTTCAATGTCTTCTGCAGGATTCAGCACACATAGGGAGAACAATAACACAAGGAGGAATAAAAGCATTTGCCCTTGTTGTGCCATTCTAATGCCACCCTTGGGGTGGTGTTGGATTTAGTCGCAGCCTCAGGTTTACATGTAATCTTAAATCTGGGGAGACAACAATATGGAATGGGTGTTGTTATGGCACATCTGCAGCCACACTAATTGCATGCACCTTCCAGGCAAAGTGTTGCATGTGTAGGGGCCATATTTATAGGGTAATGTTAAGCCACAAAAAGTGGTTTAACACCACATTGTGAATATGGCGGAGTGCATAGCGCCAACAGAGTTTCATTGAAAGTGAGGGTCCGGTGGCAATAGGCCTTTTGATTCTGGCACTATGTGTCCCCATGCAACCCTTTTGCAAGCATTCAGTGTGTCCTATGTGCCTCCCACTTCTGACATTTGTACATTTCCAGATAGTCCCCCACTGCAACTTACTGTGCATTTGTGGTAGGTCTTGGTAGTCTGCACTGTCCTGTCCTGCGATTCCAGTGACCACCTCTTCTGGGGAGATGGCTGCCACCATCACCTCCAGCTCATTCAGGTCCTCCTGTGGTGTGGGACTTCCACCTCCAGTCTGCAGTGCTGCCTTTCGGTTCCTGGACAGTTTCTGTTTAGTTCTGTGCTTGCAATCCTGCCCTTCGCTTCTTACAATCAGTGACAATCCTCTTCAACTCTGCCACGCTGTTGACTTTATCTACTATTGCCTGCCATATAGCCTCTCTCCTGCCTATTGGCAGTTAGGAGATGATGAAGAGCTGGAGTTGGTGCTCCGTCACCTCTCTGACCAAGATGTCATTCTCCTTCTCACTAAAGCAACACTTCCTCTTCTCCTTCTCCTGGGATTTTGCTGGTCCCTCCTGGCTCATACTGGGCTCATTGGGATCTCTCTGGGGTCCCTCCCGGCCTGAATTCTCCATCTTGTCTCCCTATTAATTTTTGTCTTGCTCGCACTTTTTTTTTACTCTAATGCTGTTAAATATGGCGCTAACACGATTTATATAAAAAAACATGCTGCAAACGTTCTAACTCCACTTTTGCAGCATTAGCGTCATTTTTGTTTCCGGCATGTTGCAATGATTAGCGTAGTTTATTTTTTTACACTAACCTTTCCTTAGTGCCATGGTTTGTCGTTTTTTTAAATATGGCGCACGGATGGCTCTAAGGAATGGCGTTAGCCGGCTGTACTTTTTTTTTGATGCACAACTCATTTTTCTTAAATCAGGGTCTTTGTGTCCTGGTGCCCCAGATGAAAGTTATCCACGTGTTATGTAGCACTTTGAAAAAAAAGTGCCTCACAATATCACCAGCAAGGCTGAAAAGAATACAAAAGTTTGGGCAGTACCAGCAGATTAGTAATCACCACCCTACCTAATGGGACAGCTGCAAGCCAACCCAAAATGAAATAGATTGTTTTATAAACATGACAATCATACCAAGATTATCAGCAATTAGGTGTCCATCAGAATGATAAGCATTCACATCTGATTATCCTAAGGTGTCCAACGTCTGCTGCAGTCGAGTGGGGAACAATTGGTTCAGTGAATGTGCAGATAACCCTCTGAGGTAAAAAAAAAAAAAATACTTTATCCAATTTATTTTTAATTCTCAATATCTACCAAAATCCTCCAATGACTCCATCAGTTCCTCTCGTGCTGCGCTTTCATTCTGCAGTAGAGTGTCATCCACATGTTCTAAATTCTGGACCATATTTATACTTTTTTAGCGCCGCATATGCGCCGCTTTTTGATGCAAATGCGGCACAAACTTACAATATACAATTGTATTTTGCAAGTTTGTGCCGCTTTTGCGTCAAAAATGACGCAAATGCAGCACTGAAAAAGCATAAATATGGGCCTCTGTGTCATCTACATGGTATATATATTGTATTGTATTGTAATAGTATTTATATAGCGCTTACTACCCCTAATGAGGCGTTGAAGCGCTTTTCGGTGAGTAGCACGCTACTCCGGAACCCAACAAGAATTCGTGAAGGATTAGTATCGGAAAATATGAGTACAGTTTTAGTATTATTATGAGTTAATTTGAGCAGCGGATATGAGAGTTTGTTAGTTAGATTGACTACAGTAATGGAGGGGTGGAGGAGGAAAGAAATCCTGAAGTGTTAATTGGGAGTATATCGCTCATTTTCTCATCCCAAAGGCTTGGGATGAGTAAAGGCGGGATGGAGGAGGGAAGAGTCTGTGGAAGGGTTAGGGAGATCATAGTAGCAGGGTGACATAAATGAGAGTGAATTTAGTATGGTTGTTTGGGAGGTCATGGTAGTAGAGTGAGGTTCGGTGAGTTAGATGTGGAAGCGTAGGGAAGAGCTTAGGCAGAGTTAGTAGTAGAATGGATTTGGGATGAGTCAGAGTGGGAATGGAGGATAGATTGATAGAGACATGACATATGATGATGGGTAGATAAGTGTGATAAGATGAGAGCAGGGATTCATAGATATCCAGTATAACAACCCACCCAGGAGCCATGCAATGACTCACGAACATGCCAAGCACAGAACAACATACACACACACATATATATATATATGTATATATATATATATATGTATATATATATATATATATATATATATATACACACACACACACACACACACACACACACACATACATACATACACACATGAATACACACACATATGCACACATATATGTACATACAATACATAATTAGAACCATGGGTAAATATACTTAGTTTAACAGGTTTAAAGAGCCTGTGTGTATTTTACTGTTATGACATAGTAGCGATACATATTTTCTAAAGAACTATACATAACTAGAAATATACACATAATCAGAAAAAATATCTATCAACATAGGCATAAGCAGTCCATAGTTGTTTGAACATGGTGGTTATGAAGGAAAGAGCCAACTCTTATATATATGCTCCATTCTGGTTCATTTTCACGCAACCGACAGGCCAGTAGCTCCATGGCAAGAGCGAACAACAACGGTGACCGGGGCATCCTTGTCTGGTGCCCCTTTAAATTTGCCATGAATCAAAAAATACGTTTCCAGTTTTAACTTTAACTATTGATGACGAATATGACATCACTCACTTTATATAAGACACTCGTATTCCCAGTTTCCCTAGTATCTCCCACAGATATAACCAGTTCAGAGTATTTAATGCTGTTTGGATATCTAACTAAGCTGCCCATAGGCTTGGACCATCCCCAGAAATACAATTCATGATGTGAAACAGGCTTCAGACACAAGATCCGTTGTTCGCTGTGTTATGAAGCCCTTCCAGGGGCTAGAACTTCCTTTCAACGCTCACTAATATTTCTAAGGCCTCATTTGGGGTATGGGTTGGTTAGTTAGACTGCATGTTTTTTTCTCTCTCCCTGATAGATACTGTTTGCTTGTTTCATTAATAATCCTCTCCCCATTCTATTGTTCTCCCTGGAAGTTTCTCATGAGGTACTGTGTCCTAATTGTTTTGATTTTACCAATTGCATGTTTAATAAATCTTCCTTAGCATCCCAAAAAGTGCCCCGCCTTAGCCTGCATAAGGTCAAATCAGGCATCATCTCAGTCAGTCACAGTGTAGGAGACTGGACCATTGAAGTCACAGTGGCATGGAGCCTCTCTGGAAGCTGTACTGTCCCAGACACGACAGGGCTGAATAATAAATACATTGAGCAGCAGTAGCCGGGAGATGAACCCTCCAAGCGCGAGAGAATCGGTAGCAGGGCAAGTTGCACATACCAACAGAAGAAGGGGATGTCAAAAAGCGGATGAATTAATTGATACATTCAGATTGTGATTACCCACCCTAAATTATGAGAAAAAATTAATTAATAAGTATACATTCAATAATCTTGAAACAATAGGTTATTAACGTTATTAAATTAATTTTGTGTACAGTTTTTCACTCCTTCAAATGACTCACAATTTCATCCCTTCCCCAACACAACCCACCCCTCACTTTCTTCTATAATTTCTGTATACTTTTACTTTTATACTGTAACTCCCTGCACTTTCAGCATTTGAAAATTTGTCATGTACTTTGTGAAAAACTAAAAAAGGTAAATTTAAAATTCTCCCACATAATGAACAAATATATTATTCAGAACCAGTTCTTAAACAGAATGTCCAGAAATCTTCAATCTGCAACAGATAAACATTCTGCTGACAGTTTGTTCTGCAAAAAATAACTTTGTATACAAATAAATCCCTTTCTCAACTATACACCCGTTCATTTTCCATTTCGCTCTAGCAGAAACACGTATTGTCCCTATCCATGACCCATTGCTTCCTTTGATGTAGGGCCCATGATAGGCACGGAGCTGAAGCCCATAAGAAGATAAAGCTGAGAGACTACAGATTGCCTGAAACTGCTGAAAGAAAATGCATTAAAATTGGTAATAGGACCGTTCTCGCACAGCTGATGTCACTTTAAGGTTCAATGTGTCGCTTTTCTTTGCACACTGCCATAAAAAGCCTATCTACTTACAGAGATGAAGTCACATTAAGAAATAAATTGAACTAAGAAATAAATTCAACTCAATTCAAACATGTTTGTGTAGGGCATTCTACCATCCAGGGGCCTCCCAGCACTGGAGATTGAACGGTTGTACAGCAGCTCTTCTGTTTGACGAAGGGTGAGTGCTAATTCTCCTGGGAATTATCATCTGCATAACCTTTCTTTAGAGGATTACTTTTAAAAAAAAATCAGAGCAAGGTGCTTAATATTAAAAATTGCAGAAACTCAAAGGAAACATAAAAGTAAAAGGGTTAGAGATGGGAGTAAAGGCCATAATAAAACAATACGAGGCAAGGTGGATGCTGGAGCGTCAAGGTGAACTTACACATATATACTTCAGGAGATTGTGGGCCTGATTTAGATCTTGGCAAAAACGGTACGGTTTTCTGACTGAAAGTCCATACGCCGCTTTGGTGGTCTGCCCGCCAGATTTAGATGTTGGCGGGCCCGTAGGTGAAAGCCTGCATAAGTCCCACCGATTACGCCAAGGATTCCCATCCGCAATGATGATGCAATAGGAAATAGTGGCCAACAATAGGACTCCAGCCACCCTTACTGCTGTGCAAATTAGGATGTGCCTTATCACCAAGCCATCTATGGCGGTCCGACCTCCACACCCAAGTTGACGGATTGGGTAGGAAATGGGGTGAAAACTAACCCTTTTGCCAGAAACAACTTCTGTTTTCAACTGAACATGACTGGACAACACCTTCCGTTGCTGCTGCTCCTAGACCACAGAGAAAACACAATCCCCATCGCCGAAGGTAGGGAGCCCCTATTGACTGTGTATGTTGTGTGGGCACCGCATATGAGATCAGGACCACTGCAGTCATAAACATGTCACAGTTTTTTTAAATTACTGTGACATTCATATGTCAGGAACACGACTGGGTAAGACATGGATGGGGACACACTGGTAAATCACACATATCGCACACATACTCAATTGACATTTTGGTGTCAGTATTCATTGCCAAATGAATGCTGACACCACAATGATGGTACAATTACACATGTCAACTGTGTCCATGTGTGCACATTGCAAGGGGACCTGTACCTGTCATATTGAGCTTCCAGTTGTGTATGTGAGTCAGTATGTGTATGTGTGTGCGCAATGCGATTGGCTGGTTGAGGTGGAGGTGGAGGGAGCTGGAGTGGGTGATGTGATTGTGTCAGTATGTGTGCAACTTGCACATGGGTTTTATGTTGTTGTGTATGTTGTGTGTTGTGTTGCTGCATGCAAAATTAATGTGAGTGTTGTTGTGTGGCGGTCATTGTTATGATGTGTAAAGTTGTGTCTTTGTATGAGTATCTTTGTGTAGAAAAGTGTGTAGTTGTGTTGGTTATTGTGATTGTGTCGTTTGTGGGTGCAATGTCAATAGTGTGTATATGTTGTATCAGGGATGTACATCAATGTGTGTTTGTGGAATATATGTGTTTCGTTGTGATGGAATTGCAATGGATATGAGTGTGTATGTGGTTTGTTGTGTCATATGTGATGTAGGTGTACGCATATGGGCTAGGTACAGTGTGTGTGTGTGTGTGTGTGTGTGACTTACCTGTATTCCATAGCCACTGCCATTATCTGATGTCCATTGGGTCCAGCAATGGTTTTTCTCCATCAGCAATCCACCAGCAGTACACCGCCTGTAGGACTGTTACATCTAAATATGGTCAGCAGGAGCCTGCCTGCCTGCCTGGCGGCTAGGAAGACCACTCCTTCGTGACATAGACGGCTCAGCCGCAATGCATGTAAATAAGGCAAGCTGAACACCTTCAACAGTGTTCTCCGGACCGCAGCTGCGGCAGATTGGCGGTAAAACTACCAAGATCTAAATCAGACCCTGTGTCTGTTGTGTGGAGCTTGGTGCTCTTTAAGTGGGAGAAGACAACAGCACCTTCCAAACCAGGTATTGAATGGGTCTCAAACATGCAAAGAATTTACTAATGACGTTTGCTGCAGAGGGATTATAAGCTGCCTTATTATATTTTAACTAGGTGAGTGTTCACTTAACAAATGTATTATATGTGTAGTTTATGAATGGTATAAAATTATTTGCATAAACTGACAATACTTTATGGTTTTGGATATACTACTGTGGTAGGTGCACATAAGGGTCTTTCTGGGTTTCAAAGTATTGCTTGCATTACATACAGTGGCACGATGGCAGAGAGTGCAGAGTTGCAGAGTAGAGTGTAGTAGAGTGAAATGGTGTAGAGTGCAGTGGCATAGAGTGCAGTAGCATAGAGTGCAATGGTGTAGAGCGCAGTAGAGTAGAATAGTGTTCCAGTGTAGAGTATGGTGACGTGCAGTGGTGCAGAGTAGATTGGCATACAGTGCAGTAGCATAGAGTATGGGATTTGAGTAAAGTGGTGTTGAGTGCATTGGGGTAGAGTGCAGCAGTGTACTGTGATGTAGAGTGCAGTGGGGTAGCGTTAACTGGTGCACAGTAGATTGCAGTGACAGAGTGAAGTGGTGCAGAGTGGAATAGAGCAGAGTGAATAGAGTGGTGTAGAGTAGATTGTTTCAGATCAGAGTAGAGTGCAATGGCATAGAGTGCAGTGGTGCAGAGTAGGTTAGAGTGGGTTGGCATAGAGTGCAATGGTGAAAAGTGCATTGGTGCATAGTAGAGTGGTGTGGAGTAGAGTAATTGCATAGAGTAGAGTGGTGTAGAGTAGTCATGCACTGAGTAAAGTGATGTACAGTGGTGTAGAATAGAGTGCAGTGACAGTGTGGAGTGGCATAGAGTAGAATGGTGGAAAGCAGAGTGCATTGTCATTGAGTGGTGCTGAGTAGAGTGGGGTAAGGTGGAGCATGCATGGTGTGGTAGCACACTGCAATTACATACAACATATCTTCAATTGAAATGACCATTACATTTGCACAGGCATGCAGTTTTACTGATAAAAGTATACAGCGCACAAACAATAATGTGTGTAAATGTCATCACCTACTGTATTGATTTGTTTTGGTTGCACTCAAATATTTGTTTCCACTACACTTCAGAAGTACTAAGAAATGTGATTCATTGTGCTTTTACATATTCTGAAATATCTGTACAGTTCATTTACAGACATTTAAACTGTTTTGTGGCAGAAAACAATTTAAAATCGTGCAGCACACCCGAGTAGCTAGCTAGAAAAAAATAACATTCTACAACCTTTCTGTCTCACATGAGTATCCAGCAGCATTGTCACATAAATCCTCTCACTTTGAAGTCTGAGAAAGAAAAGTAAACACCAAGCTCCCTGGAAGACAGAGCCTGACATTTGACCTCTGTCGTTGAATGCCCAGCAAATTTGACAAGAACAAGATTTAAAGGCCTGCTTACAGAAATCCACTACGGGTGGAAGAATACAGTAAATAAGGTTTGGGCAAGGGAAGAGACAAACGTATGCTGGACAGGCTAAAAAAAAATAAAGCCAGCAATTAGAAAACAAGCAAATGTGAGTTACACAGCCAATGGTAAGCAATGGGCGGAATGCCTTCCCAGAAAAGCTTCTGTATGACCCCAACACTTCATTAGCAAACTAGACAGACACCTGTGGTGTCTGAAAGGCTTTGACCTAAAAATTAGTAAAAGCAACTCCTGGATTGCCGGCTTTTTTTTTGTTGCAAAAGATCTGTTGGCAGAAAGAATTGAGCATTTATGTGACCGAGGTCTGACACACTGGGTTTCCGAGCACCTTGGCCCATATTTATACTTTTTGACGCTAAACTGCGCTAACGCAGTTTAGCGTCAAAAAATTTTGCGCCGTCTAACGCCATTCTGAAGCGCCATGCGGGCGCCGTATTTATGGAATGGCGTTAGCCGGCGCAAGCAGACCGGCGCTGCCTGGTGTGCGTGGAAAAAAACCACGTAGACCAGGCAGCGCCGGCGTTGGGCAAAAATGACGTTAGGGCGTCTTAAAATGGGGCAAGTCAGGTTGAGGCAAAAAAATCGTCTTAACCCGACTTGCGCCATTTTTTAACGACGCCCATCCCCCATCAACATGACTCCTATCATTGTAAAGATAGGAGTCATGCCCCCTTGCCCAATGGCCATGCCCAGGGGACTTCTGTCCCCTGGGCATGGTCATTGGGCATAGTGGCATGTAGGGGGGCACAAATCAGGCCCCCCTATGCCAAAAAAAATTATTTAAAAAAAAAACAAAATACTTACCTGAACTTACCTGAATGTCCCTGGGGTGGGTCCCTCCAGCCTTGGGTGTCCTCCTGGGGTGGGCAAGGGTGGCAGGGGGGGTCCCTGGGGGCAGGGGAGGGCACTCTGGGCTCATTTTGAGCCCACTTGTCCCTTAACGCCATGCCTGACCCAGGCGTTAAAAAGCGGCGCAAATGCGCAGTTTTTAGCCACGCCCACTCCCGGGCGTCTCTTTTGCCCGGGAGTATAAATACCACGTAAAGGCCTGGGAGTCATTTTTTAAGACGGGAACGCCTCCCTTGCATATCATTAACGCAAGGAAGGGGTTCACGCTAAAAAATGACGCACATTCCGGGAACTTTGGCGCTAGACGCCTCTAACGCCATAGTATAAATATGGCGTTAGTTGGCGTTAGTTTAGCGTCGAATTTGCGTCAAAAAAACGACGCAAATTCGGCGCAAACAGAGTATAAATACGGGCCCTAGTGTTCCAAGCACCTAGTGTGATTAAGCAGCAACTCAGAAATTGGCCGCTATATCTAGATAATAATTAATTTCATATAGATGAAGAAATTACAGATAAATCAAACAATAAATAGGGAGAGTAAATAACTCAATTCTTGCTAGCTCTGTTGATCAGTGATAAGAGAAACTAGATTAAAACATTGCAGCACAGTAAAAAAAGGTAAGATTAACAAAATACAGTTACTGCAGTGTGTTTTATAAGGGTGCCACTTTCATCCTGCAAGATGATCTTTTGAACAATTACCAAACTACATTGCTACACCATTAATGTCACAAGGGTTTTGCTCTAATGTCATTAGTTTCATATTACTAGTCCATAGGATACGCCGGAAGCTCACAACTGATGGTTATGAAATAGTTTACTGGTAAAGACCGTTGGTAAACACACTGGGTACGATTCACCACACCAACATATGATCTGATTTTTATGAGTGTGAACTGTACTGCACAGACACCTACACACTGAAGAAAATTACCAGAGCAATACTGACAGAAAAACGTTGTGAAGTCTAGGAAGGATGTGCCGACCAATGCACGTTAGTATCATGAACCTCAGATGACCATGCAAGACAAAGCGGCAACGCTTGACCCCAATCTATGGGTGTAGCCTTCTGTGGATAGCTAGACCCTCTGTTTTACAAGCTCAATACTCGGAACTTTTGTAGGCCAATAAATGTTTCTTTTAATTCTTTCCACTAGGTAAGCATTTTGTGAACATTGAGCTTGAGTGTAGCTGCCCTTGGCACACATATACACAAATGCATCAGAAATGGCCCCAATGCCAGTGTGCTTAACTTGCACATACCTTATATTTGTGAATATTTTGGATGATTTGGAAGTGTGTAGTTGGGTGTCTGTTAGTGAGTCAGTGATGAGCTGGCCATGTACCCTACCATCCTTCTGCTCTTGTTTTCAGTTTTCCACTTACGTAAATTTATATTTGCACACAGACAAGACTTTGTGACTCAGCAGCACCACAGTATTTTCATCAAGAATGTATTTATGACACAAATACGTGCCGAATAGAATGAACATTTAAAAAATCCTCAGCTCGAACTACCGCTTCAAGAGTAACTGTAGACAGATTTATATTGGCTGGAGTTGCACAGGTCACAGATGATACTAGGCGCTTTTCTTTTTACTCCCAGGTGGAGAACAAGTGTATTTTTGGCTGAGTTCAATGAAGTTCTCCTCGCCGCGATCCTTCTGAAAATGATAATTTTCCTGTGTAATATGCTACTCTATTGTGAAGTGATCTAGGTTATTATTACAATGTAACAGGAACCCTCACAAAACCTACAAGGTGAAATAAAGGAACAAAAAGCATGAACGAGTAAATGTTTGTTAAGTGCAGCTTTGCGGGCTGAATCACTTCAAGGTTCTGTCTGTTAGAGGAACTCGTGAGAAGGCCCTTATTGTTGACTTGATGAGGATGGTCCTAAGGACAATGGGGCATATTTATACTCTGTTTGCGCCGAATGTGCATCAAAAATATTGACGCACATTCGGCGCAAACCGTGCATCATATTTAAACTTTGACGCCCGCGGACGTCAAAATTCCTCCGTGTGAGTCATTTTTTGGATGCGGGAAACTGCCTTGCGTTAATGACATGCAAGGTAGGCGTTCCCACCCAAAAAATGACTTTAAGGCCTGTGCGCCTTATTTATACTCCCGCGTCATTTTGACGCACAGGAGGGGGCGGGCCTTAAAAAACGGCGCAGAGCCAGAGGTGCCCTTCCCTGCCCCTAGCGACACCCCATGCCACCCTCGCCCGCCCCTGGAGGACACCCATGTATGGGGGACCCATCCCAGGTAAGTACAGGTAAGTATTTTTTATTTTTTTATTTTTTTTTAAGTGGCATGGGGGGCCTAATGGGGGCCCCCCTACATGCCACTGTGCCCAATGACCATGCCCAGGGGACAGAAGTCCCCTGGGCATGGCCATTGGGCAAGGGGGCATGACTCCTGTCTTTGCTAAGACAGGAGTCATTTCAATGGGGGTTGTGCATCAAAAAATGGCGCAAGTCAGGTGTGAGGCATGATTTTTTGCCTCAAACCTGACTTGCACCATTTTTTGACGCACAACCCCCATTTTCCCCATGCCGATGCTGCCTGGTTTGAGTCATTTATTTTTACTCTGACCAGTCCGCAGCACCGGCTAACGTCATTCCTTAAATGAGGCGCCCGCATGGTGCGTAGGAATGGCATTAGCCGGTGGTAAAATTTTTGGCGCAAACCAACGCCAGCACTGGTTTGCGTCAAAAAGTATAAATATGGGCCCATGTTCCATAGCTGATGAACTTTCACTGCAAAACATCTGCTTCTTTTTGCTTTGTGATCAGTTTGCAGGATATTAAGAACGTCTTTGTTTGAATAGTGCAAATAGCATCCAGGAATGTATAAGTGTAGTTTATCCTTAAGATATTTTGGAGGTTTACAAACACCCACATTTGGGCTATCGGGAGTCCTTGGAGTGACATAGCTGTTTAAAAAGGCTTTGATGATGTCCAGATACAGGGTATGAATGTTAGAGTTGGGTGGGGTTGCCTATGATCTCCAGAAGGTAGACATTGAAGAGTACTTGCGACAGAGGAGGTTCCTGCAGGAATCCACACAAGATGCGACAAACGTTTAGAAAGAAAGATTCCACACTGGATCATTTGGAATGGGAGTAAGGTAAGTAAGCTAAATATAAATTCTCGAAGCATAAAGCCCCAAAACAAATTTGTATTTTGTGCCAAACCATAAAAACAAATAATTTGTAAAATGCCTGATTAAACCACCAACATGAAAAGCAAAAACTAGATGAATAAATGGCAGTGGGAAAGGTTTCACATGAAACAAAGGGAGAATAAAACAAGCATTGGCAAAGCCAGTAGGTTTCGCTGATGCAAGAGCTATTGGCTTTGGCAATGTGTTTTTCAATGTTGTACACCAGTGTGGCTGCTGTCCAGCATGGATCAACATTAGTGGCGTGGAGTGTCAGAGTGGAGTGGGAGAGTAGCGTGTCGTAGAGTTGAGTAGAGGGGACTAGAGTTCAGTGGTTCAGTGGCAGAGAGTTTTGTAAAGTGGAGTTGGTGGAATAGGGTGGAGTGGGTTGGAGTGGATTGAGGTAGTGGGGTGGATTGGAGTAGAGGGGTGGATTGAGTGGAGTGGATTGAAATGGGAAGAAGTGGATTGGATTGGGGTGGATCTGAGTGGGGTGAATTAGGTTGCATTGGGTGGGTGGTTTGGATTGGAGGTATAGGGCTGGGGTGGGATGGATTGGATTGGAGTGGGGATGATTAGATTGGACTGGAGTGGTGTGGATTGGACTGAGTGGAGTGGATTGAATTCACTGGCTTGGAGTGGGGTGGATTGGACTGGATTGTGGTGGATTGGATTGGAGTGGGGTGGGGTGGATTAGATTGGACTGGAGTGGTGTGGATTGGACTGGAGTGGAGTGGATTGGATTGGATTCACTGGCTTGGAGTGGGGTGGATTGTACTGGAGTGTGGTGGATTGGAATGGAGTGGGGTGGGGTGGATTGGATTTGAGTGTGGTGGATTGGAGTGAATGGGGCGGATTGGAGTGGGGTGGATTGAAATGGGGTGGGATGGATTGGGGTGAGGTGGAATGCAGTAGGATGGATTGGACTGAAGTGGGGTGGGGTGGATTGGATTAGAGTGGAGTCTGTTGGGTTGGATTGGGTGGATTGGATTGTGGTGGACTGGAGCAGGTTGGATTGGAATGCAGTGGACTGCATTGAAGTGGGGTGCATCGGAGTGGGGTGCATCGGAGTAGGGTGTGGTGGATGAGTTGCATTGGAGTGGGGTGGACCTAACTAAGATGGGGTTGGGTGGGGTGGATTGAAGTAGAGTGTGGTGGACTGGAGTTTGGTAGATTGGAGTGGGGTAAATTAGAGAGAGGTAAAATGGGTTGAAATGGGTGGGTTAGACTGGAGGGGTAGACTTGAGTGGGGTGGAGTGGATTGGAGTGGGGTGGATTGGAATGGGGTGAGATGGGTTGGATTGGGGTGGGGTGGGGTGGATTGGATTGGGGTGGGGTGGATTGGATTGAGGTGAGGTGGATTGGATTGGCGCGGGGTGAATTGGATTAGAGCGGGGTGAATTGTATTAGAGCGGGGTGAATTGGATTAGATTGAGGTGAGGTGGTTGGTGTGGTGATTGGTGTGGGGTGAATTGGATTGAAGTTGGATGGGGTGGACTGGGCTGGGGTGGATTGGATTGGGGTAGGGTGGTTTAGGGTGAGGTGGATTGATTGGGTGAGGTGGACTGGATTGAGTGGGGTGTGGTCGATTAGGGTAGGGTGGATTGGATTGAGTGTGGTGAATTGGATTGGGGTGGAATGGATAGGGTGGATTGGGGTGGGGTGCATTGGATTGGGGTTGGGTGGATTGGAGTGGAGTGGATTAGACTGTAGTGAGGTGTATTGGAATGAGGTGGGGTGGATTGCATTATTGTGGGGTGGATTAATTGGAGAGGTGTGGACTGGATTAGAGTGGGGTAGATTAAGGTGGTTTGGAGTGGGGTGGATTGGACTGAGTATGGTGGATTAATGTGGACTGGAGTGGGGTGGATTAAAGTGGATCGTATTGGAGTGGGATAGATTGGGGTGCATTGATTGGAGTGAGGTGGATAGGAGTGGTTGGATTGGTTTGGGATGGATTGGAGTGGGTTGGGTGGATCAGACTGGAGTGGGGTAGATCAGACTGGAGGCGGTGGATCAGAGTGGGGTGAATCAGACTGGAGCGGGGTGAATCAGACTGGAGTGGATTGGGGTAGGGGGATTGGATTGGGGGTGAGGTGTATTGGTTTGAAGTGGGGTAGATTGGAACGGACTGGATTGGAGAGGACTGGATTAGTGTGGGGTGGATTGGATTGATGTGGGGTGGATTGTGGTGGATTGAAGTGGAGTGAATTGGGATGGAGTGGGGTGGATTGGATTGGGCTGTGGTGGATTGTACAGGGGTGGATTTGATTGGGGTGGAGTGGGGTTGACTGGAGTAAGGGTGTGGTGGACTGGATTTGGGTAGATTGGAGTGGGGTGGATTAGAGTGGGGTGGAGTGAATTGAAATGGGTGAGGTGGATTGGAAGGGGTGAATTTGATTGGAGTGGGGTGAGGCAGATTGGATTGGCATGGGGTGAATTGGATTGGAGTGGGTGGACTGGAGTGGGTGGACTGGAGTGGGGTGGATTGGGGTGGATTGGAGTGGGGTGGATTGGATTGAGGTGAGGTGGATTGGATTGGTGTGGAGTGAAATAGACTGGAGTGGGTAGACTGGACGGGTGGACTGGGGTAGGGTGGACTGGATTGGGGTGGATCAGATTGGGATGGGGTGGTTTTGGGTAAAACGGATTGATTGAGAGGGGTGCAGTTGATTAGGATGGGGTGATTTGGATTGAGTGTGGTGGATTGGGGTGTAATGGATGGGGTGGATTGGATAGGGCTGGGGTGGGGTGGATTGGATTGGGGTGGGTTTGGATGGATTGGAGTTGAGTGGATTGGACTGGAGTGCAGTGTATTGGAATGGAGTGGGGTGGGTTGGATTTGGTGTGGGGTGGATTCGATTAGTGTGGGGTGGCCTGGATTAGAGCGGGGTAGAGTAAGGTGGTTTGTAGTAGGATGGATTGGACTGGAGTATGGTGGATTAATATGGACTGGATTAGACTGGAGTGGGTGAATTAAAGTGGATTGTATTGGAGTGGAATGGATTGGGTGGATTAATTGGAGTGAGGTGGATAGGAGTGGTTGGATTTGGATTGGAGTGGGGTGAGTTGGAGTGGGGTGGGATTGATTGGAATGGTTTGGATTGGAGTTGGGTAGATCAGATTGGAGTGGGTGGATCAGACTGGAATTGGGTGAATCAGACTGGAATGGATTGGGGTGGGGTGGATTGGATTGGGGTGAGGTGTATTGGTTTGGAGTTGGGTAGATTGGACTGGGCCGGATTGGAGAGGACAGGATTAGTGTGGGGTAGATTGAGGTGGAGTGAATTGGGAAGGAGTGGGGTGGATTGAATTGGGGTGGGGTGGATTGTAGTGGGGTGGATTTGATTGGGGTGGAGTGGGGTGGAGTGGGGTGGATTGGAGTAGGGTGTGGTGGACTGGAATTGGGTAGATTGGAGTAGGGTGGATTAGAGTAGGGTGGAGTGAATTGAAATGAGTGGGGTGGATTTGATTGGAAGGGGCAAGGTGGATTGGATTGGCATGGGGTGAATTGGATTGGAGTAAGTGGACTGGAGCAGGGTGGACTGGAGTGGATTTGAGTGCGGTGGATTGGACTGACGTGAGGTGAATTGGATTGGTATGAGGTGAAATGAATTGGAGTGGGATAGACTGGTGTAGGGTGGACTGGATTGGGGTGGGTCGTATTGGGGTGAGGTGGGGTAGTTTGGGGTGAGGTAGATTGGATTGAATGGGATGCGGTTGATTAGGGTAGGGTGGATTGGATTGAGTGTGGTGGACTGGGGTAGAATGGATAGGGATGGATTGGATAGGGGTGGGGTGGGGTTGGATGGATTGGAGTTGAGTGGATTGGACTGGAGTGGGGTGTTTTGGAATGGAGTGGGGTGGGTTGGATTTGGTGTGGGGTGGATTAATTGGAGAGGGGTGGACTGGATTACAGTGGAGTAGATTAAGGTGGTTTGGAGTGGGATGGATTGGACTAGAATATGGTGGACTAAAGTGGATTGTATTTGAGTGGGATGGATTGGGGTGGATTGATTGGAGTAAGATGGATGGGAGTGGTTGGATTGGATTGGAGTGGGGTGAGTTTGAGTGGGGTGGGATTGATTGGAATGGGTTGGATTGGAGTTGGGTGGATCAGATTGGAGAGGGGTGGATCTGACTGGAGTAGGGTGGATCTGACTGGAGTGGTGTGGATTGGGGTGGATTGGATTGGGGTGAGGTGTATTGGTTTGGAGAGGGGTAGATTGGACTGGGCTGGATTGGAGTGGATTGTTTTAGTGTGTGGTGGACTGGATTGGTGTGGGATGAATTGGATTGATGTGCGTGTATTGAAGTGGGGTGAATTGGGATGGACTTGGGGCAAATGGATTGGAGTAGAGCAAATTGGAATGGGACAGATTGTTTTGGAAAAGAGTACGTTGTTTGGAATTGGAGTGCGGCAGGGTGGAGTGGGGCAAATTGTTTTGGATTAAAGTGGGTCAGGCTGGAGTGGGGAAGATTGAAATGGAATGGAGTGGGGCAGACTAGAGTAGAGCAGATTGAAATGGATTGGGGTGGGGCAGGTTGAATTAGATTGGAGTGGGGCAGACCAGAGTGGGGTAGACTGAAATGGATTGAAGTGGGGCCGACTAGAATGTGGCAGACTGGAGTGGGATAGACTAGAGTGGGGCAGGCATTGAAATTGATTGGAGTGAGGCAGACTGAAGTGGGTGGATTGGAGTGGGGTAGGGATTGGATTTGATTGGGGTAGATTGGATTGCAGTGGAGTGGATTGGATTGGACTGAAGTGAGGTGGATTGGTGTGGGGTGGATTGGATGGGAGAGGGGTGGATTGGGTTGGTATGGGGTGGATTGGATGGGAGTGGTGTGGATTGGAGTGGGTGGAATTGGGATGGAGTGGGGTGGATTGGATTGCGGTGAGATGGATTGGATTGGATTGGGGCATATTGTTTTGGATTGGAGTGGGACAGATTGCTTTGGATTGGAGTGCAGCATTTTGGAGTGGGGCAGATTGTTTTGGATTGGAGAAGGGCAGATTGTTTTGAATTGCAGTGGGGCAAACTAGAGTGGGGCAGATTAGATTGGGGTGAGATGGGAGGAGTGGGGTGGGTTGAAGTGGATTGGAGTGAGTGGATTGGACTGGAGTGCAGTGTATTGGAATGGAGTGGGGTGGGTTGGATTTGGTGTGGGGTGGATTCGATTAGTGTGGGGTGGCCTGGATTAGAGCGGGGTAGAGTAAGGTGGTTTGTAGTAGGATGGATTGGACTGGAGTATGGTGGATTAATATGGACTGGATTAGACTGGAGTGGGTGAATTAAAGTGGATTGTATTGGAGTGGAATGGATTGGGTGGATTAATTGGAGTGAGGTGGATAGGAGTGGTTGGATTTGGATTGGAGTGGGGTGAGTTGGAGTGGGGTGGGATTGATTGGAATGGTTTGGATTGGAGTTGGGTAGATCAGATTGGAGTGGGTGGATCAGACTGGAATTGGGTGAATCAGACTGGAATGGATTGGGGTGGGGTGGATTGGATTGGGGTGAGGTGTATTGGTTTGGAGTTGGGTAGATTGGACTGGGCCGGATTGGAGAGGACAGGATTAGTGTGGGGTAGATTGAGGTGGAGTGAATTGGGAAGGAGTGGGGTGGATTGAATTGGGGTGGGGTGGATTGTAGTGGGGTGGATTTGATTGGGGTGGAGTGGGGTGGATTGGAGTAGGGTGTGGTGGACTGGAATTGGGTAGATTGGAGTAGGGTGGATTAGAGTAGGGCGGAGTGAATTGAAATGAGTGGGGTGGATTTGATTGGAAGGGGCAAGGTGGATTGGATTGGCATGGGGTGAATTGGATTGGAGTAAGTGGACTGGAGCAGGGTGGACTGGAGTGGATTTGAGTGCGGTGGATTGGACTGACGTGAGGTGAATTGGATTGGTATGGGGTGAAATGAATTGGAGTGGGATAGACTGGTGTAGGGTGGACTGGATTGGGGTGGGCCGTATTGGGGTGAGGTGGGGTAGTTTGGGGTGAGGTAGATTGGATTGAATGGGATGCGGTTGATTAGGGTAGGGTGGATTGGATTGAGTGTGGTGAACTGGGGTAGAATGGATAGGGATGGATTGGATAGGGGTGGGGTGGGGTTGGATGGATTGGAGTTGAGTGGATTGGACTGGAGTGGGGTGTTTTGGAATGGAGTGGGGTGGGTTGGATTTGGTGTGGGGTGGATTAATTGGAGAGGGGTGGACTGGATTACAGTGGAGTAGATTAAGGTGGTTTGGAGTTGGATGGATTGGACTAGAATATGGTGGACTAAAGTGGATTGTATTTGAGTGGGATGGATTGGGGTGGATTGATTGGAGTAAGATGGATGGGAGTGGTTGGATTGGATTGGAGTGGGGTGAGTTTGAGTGGGGTGGGATTGATTGGAATGGGTTGGATTGGAGTTGGGTGGATCAGATTGGAGAGGGGTGGATCTGACTGGAGTAGGGTGGATCTGACTGGAGTGGTGTGGATTGGGGTGGATTGGATTGGGGTGAGGTGTATTGGTTTGGAGAGGGGTAGATTGGACTGGGCTGGATTGGAGTGGATTGTTTTAGTGTGTGGTGGACTGGATTGGTGTGGGATGAATTGGATTGATGTGCGTGTATTGAAGTGGGGTGAATTGGGATGGACTTGGGGCAAATGGATTGGAGTAGGGCAAATTGGAATGGGACAGATTGTTTTGGAAAAGAGTACGTTGTTTGGAATTGGAGTGCGGCAGGGTGGAGTGGGGCAAATTGTTTTGGATTAAAGTGGGTCAGGCTGGAGTGGGGAAGATTGAAATGGAATGGAGTGGGGCAGACTAGAGTAGAGCAGATTGAAATGGATTGGGGTGGGGCAGGTTGAATTAGATTGGAGTGGGGCAGACCAGAGTGGGGTAGACTGAAATGGATTGAAGTGGGGCCGACTAGAATGTGGCAGACTGGAGTGGGATAGACTAGAGTGGGGCAGGCATTGAAATTGATTGGAGTGAGGCAGACTGAAGTGGGTGGATTGGAGTGGGGTAGGGATTGGATTTGATTGGGGTAGATTGGATTGCAGTGGAGTGGATTGGATTGGACTGAAGTGAGGTGGATTGGTGTGGGGTGGATTGGATGGGAGAGGGGTGGATTGGGTTGGTATGGGGTGGATTGGATGGGAGTGGTGTGGATTGGAGTGGGTGGAATTGGGATGGAGTGGGGTGGATTGGATTGCGGTGAGATGGATTGGATTGGATTGGGGCATATTGTTTTGGATTGGAGTGGGACAGATTGCTTTGGATTGGAGTGCAGCATTTTGGAGTGGGGCAGATTGTTTTGGATTGGAGAAGGGCAGATTGTTTTGAATTGCAGTGGGGCAAACTAGAGTGGGGCAGATTAGATTGGGGTGAGATGGGAGGAGTGGGGTGGGTTGAAGTGGATTGGAGTGAGTGGTTTGGATTGGAGTGGGGTGGATTGGTGTGGCGTGAGCTGGGGTGGATTGGGATGGACTGTATTGGGGCAGACTGGAGTGGGATAGACTAGAGTGGGGCAGACATTGAAATTGATTGGAGTGAGGCAGACTGAAGTGGGTGGATTGGAGTGGGGTAGAGATTGGATTGGATTGGGGTGGATTGGAGTGGATTGGATTGCAGTGGGGTGGATTGGATTGGACTGAAGTGAGGTGGATTGGTGTGGGGTGGATTGGATGGGAGAGGAGTGGATTGGGTTGGTGTGGGGTGGATTGGATGGGAGTGGTGTGGATTGGAGTGGGTGGAATTGGGATGGAGTGGGGTGGATTGGATTGCGGTGAGATGGATTCGATTGGATTGGATTGGAGTGGGGCATATTGTTTTGGATTGGAGTGGGACAGATTGCTTTGGATTGGAGAGTGGCATTTTGGAGTGGGGCAGATTGTTTTGGATTGGAGAAGGGCAGATTGTTTTGAATTGCAGTGGGGCAAACTAGAGTGGGGCAGATTAGATTGGGGTGAGATGGGAGGAGTGGGTGGGTTGAAGTGGATTGGAGTGAGTGGTTTGGATTGGATTGGAGTGGGGTGGATTGGTGTGGGGTGAGCTGGGGTGGATTGGGATGGACTGTATTGGGGCAGATTGGAGTGGGGTGGATTGGGGTGTACTGCACGATTATGTGTTAAAGCGTCATTTCAGAAATTACACATAACAAAGAAACAATGTCACTTTGCAATATTTAGAACAAGATAATCATCATCTTTTGAGAACAGTGCCCATGAGAAAAAACAAAAGAAAACATGAATGCAAAGTGAGAAAAGACGACTTGGCAAAATAAAAGAAAGTTAGCTATAAAAAATAAAACTTAGCAATTTTGTTTGTCCTGCTGGGCACGTTTTTGCTAGTCAGAAGCCTTCTGTTTGCAGGGTTTGCTCCACGGACAGGAACGGAAATGACACTAGGCCTGTAATGATGAATTATGAGGCTGTAAAGAAGAGTGCCACGCAAACCAACAAATGGTAAGCGAAAGGTGGGCTCTAAGCCCTTAACTGCACACAACAATGTTTCACAAACAAGACGCATGCACTAGTCCATGCACTCGAAGGCTCAACCCTAAAAAGGAAGGAGGAAGGGTCTCTGCAGCTACCTACCTCATTCACAAAAATGCAAGTAAAGAATTGGATATCTGAACATTTTCTCACTTTCACTCGTGCAGGGCTGTTAAGATCGTTCAAACCTGTTCCAGAATGAGGATGACCTCCCATAAACCAGTAAAACCAGAACCTTAGCCCGGGATGTGAAGAACGTCTGTAGTGCCATCGCCCAGGACCTGAAGAAAGATGGATACAAGCACTCTGCATGCTTAATAGGGGCCTTGATGATGCTGGCTCTTCTTTTTTGGTGAAAGAATGTGATAGAGAAGTCCTTGACCCAATTATTGTTCTTGCTTTCTCCTGGGTAGTTAGGCAGGGACTACATCTTGCCTTATGGACAGTTTTAGTCTGTAGTGCTGTCCTCATGCATATCTTTGAAGTTAGCCTAGAGATGAGGCCACTTTCCCGTTCATGTTCAGCTCAGCCCTTCCAACAGTTATTAGGTTTTCTTCCTTTCCTAGTTCACAGCAGCAGGTTATCTCCACTGCCTTTTCAAGATTTAGGCCTAGTCTTCAAGTAAAATGGCAAACACACAGAGTTCCACTCCACGTCCTCTGGTACTCTCCCTATATGCTGGTGTGAAGGACTGTTCTATTTCATGGTGATGATGAAGTTAGGACTGACTGCGGGTCTCATTACCTGGTGGTCAATGCAGGATGCAAGAACCAACCCTACTCCTCATCCCTGCTTCTCATCCCTACTGCTCTTCCATAATCCCCACTTCTCATCCCTACTTCTTATCCATCTTCCATCATTCCTACTTTTCATGCCTCAGCCATCATCCCTACTCCTCATCCATCATCCCTACTACTCATTCCTCATCCCTCAGTCATACCAACACATTTTCGGTTTTGTGAAACACACCTTCACACTGATTGGTTGGGAAGAGATGATTTATGGCCCAAGCTGTGGGCTCCTTGTATTTCCCAAACCAGCAGAGCTTTCTGCAGAGGCCTATGTAAACAGAAAAACACTTAGTTAAATAAAATGAGATGTTGTACAGCCTTGAATTCACTGGAAACAAACACATAGTTGCATTTCCTCTCCTCTGTCTTCACCCAGCACATGCAATGAGAAGGCAGTTTTTCAGTGAAACAGAATGCATGTCTCTCTCATAACTGATTGGCTGTTGCCAGACAATCAAAGTGAAGGTGTGTTTCACAAAACAGAAAATGTGTTGGTATGACTGAGGGATGAGGAATGAGGTGTAGGGATGATGGCTGAGGCATGATGGAAGATGGATGAGAAGTAGGGATGAGAAGCAGGGATGAGGGATGAGAGGTAGGAATGATGAAAGAGAATTAGGGATGATGGAAGAGAAGTAGGGATGAAAAGTAGGGACGAGAACTAGGGTTGATGGAAGAGAAGCAGGGATGACGGATGAGAATAAGGGATGATGGAAGAGAAGCAGGGATAATGTATGATGGATGAGAAGTAGGGGTGATGGATGAGAAGTAGGGGTGATGGATGAGAAGTATGGAAGAGAAGCAGGGATGACGGATGAGAATAAGGGATGATGGAAGAGAAGCGGGGATGATGGATGAGAAGTAGGAATGATATATGATGGATGAGAAGTAGGGATGATGGATAAGAAGTAGGGATGATTTATGATGGATGAGAAGTAGGGATGATGGAAGAGAAGTAGGGATGATGGATGAGAAGTAGGGATGGTGTATAATGGGTGAGAAGCAGGGATGATGGATGAGAAGGTGGGATGATGGATGAGAAGTAGGGATGATGGATGAGAAGTAGGGATGATGGATGAGAAGTACGGATGATGTAGTGGAACCCTTCCGAAGCCATGCAATGGTTTTTTGTCCCAGCTCTCCTTCACAGGTGAATAACATACAGCGGACTCCAGACTACATTTTGAGGTTATAAAGAACACTGATTAAATACATATATGTATACTTTTTGCTGCTGGTGTTCTATGTGGCTTTTTAGGGTACCTGGCACTCTTCTAAACCCATGTCTAGATAAAGTTAATGACAACATAATAGCCATTTCAGTATATAAACAGTGCTCAGGCATAATTAACACCCAGTTCCTTGAGAGATCCACAGAAGAGCTTCCTATGTGTGGAACAGTTTCTTTCTGAGCTTGAAGATGCTCTGCAGTGGCACCTGGAGATCATCAGCCCTAGGGAGATGTGCGCCCACAGAGCTCGGCGTCTTGTTTTGCACCAAAGCCGCAGTTCTTTAGCGGTCCGTGTTTTGAGGCAAAAATAGGTTGTTTTTCATTCACTTTGCAAAGATCAAAGACTTTGTACTGAGAAATTCACGGAGGCCTACGCCTTAATTTCAACTAGTTAATGCAAAGTGTCCAGACAGCAGGATAGTGGCCGGCAGCTCACGCTGGACCGCACAGACCATATATTTGTGCATAAATCGCCTACAGGCACATTGTTGAATTTAGAATGGGCTGTAAGAGCCCAAGTTCAGTCTGGTCCCTACTTCCTATCTCCAAATGGCGACTCAGATCTTCATGTAAAGCACTGCAAGGCCATGGTAGGTGAATATCACCGTGCTATAATGCCTGCTGCGTATGTGCACTTGTACAGGCAATACAATGCCGATGTATTGAGTGGAGTGTGTTGATTTACTGTGTGCGAGTATTTACCTTGCCAAAACCCTACCAACTTCAAAGTGTGAGCATACATTTATTTATATGGTAAATAAATGAGGAAATGTATTAATTGTAACTTTTATTCCAGCAACTAAAATATGTATTGGATATATACTAATATAATAAGAAAAGAAATGTGCATCATGAAACCGTGGAGCCAATATTTTTAGGCCTTGCCTAACAGCGCACGTGCTGTCAGGACTGATAAGCCAGTGGTTGTGAATATTCACAACCTAACCAGTTATAAATATGGAGGAAACTTTCCTAATGAAGTTAAGTGGTTTAAATAGCTGAAGAGGTGGCCCTAGAATAGGATTAGAGTGCTGATGTTGTTAGATGTGCGTGTGCGTTTATCAGTTAAATAATTGTGGAAATATACTTTCTGAATTAATGTTTTACTGATTAAAACCTAAATATGGACAGATACCAATAAAGTGAGAAAAAATAAAAATGGATGCATATAGACAGAACTATTTTAAAAATATACAATAAAACCAGAACACCTAATTATAAATGCTATTACCTTAATTTTAAAAATCAGTCCAACCTATCTTCCTCTCACCTAACAAATGGAAACAAATCATCAAAAGTGTTCTTTTTGTAGAGCGGGGTTTATAGCTTAAAAGCCCACAGCACATACCTCATGCCTGCTTAAAAAATACACTATTTTCTAGGATTTGGTCAAAACCTTTCCCAATAGTTGATCATCACACAATGATATAGGTGGTTTAACAAGCTTTGCCAGTTCCTAAGCAGGTGATGAGCTGAGGTAATGTCTGATGGGAGGTGGAAAACACAGCAACAATTGGTCTCTGAGTAGTTCTAGTCAATCAATCAGAGTCTGAGTCATTTAGAAGACGCTGATAATTGATTCGGCCATGCTGTGCCTAAAAGATCATGATGTTCATGAATTGTTTGAAGGACATCTCACGGAGCACACACTTTCCCGTCTCAAAAGTCCCACGCGCACTTTGTTCATGAATCAGTTGTTGACATTTCTTTTAACCACTTCCTGTCAGCAGAGCAAACACCTTGTTCCATGTGTTCTCCACTTGAGAGGAAATCCGCTTGTCACATTAAATTCATCAATTTTTGTGCTATAAGTTTAATTTATCCTGAAATGAGAGGCTTATTGTTTTAACATCAAAATCTGTTAATGGCAGCCGCCCCATGGTAACCTCAGGTTGAAGGTTTACTTGCAGGAGGGGAAACTTCCATTCGTTAGTGGACATGTGAACATTTCTAATCGGCGGAAAGCCAGAGATGGCTACAGGGAGATGCACCTCCTAAGAAGGTAAAGTGAAGAAGATGGTTAAATATAGTGGTAAAATCATACAAAATTAGGGCATAAATGAATGCATAGAGATAAAGGTATGCCTGGAAATTTTATGGGTAATGCAATGAGTAGATATCTTGTGTGTAAGTCAACGGAATCATGTTCTCTACCGCACCCCAACTCTTTTACTGAGCATTTCCCACAGTTCCTTGATGACAAATTCCAAGGCACAGTTGTAGTGGTGGCTTCAACATGTTTCAAAGAGAGGCCAAGATGAATGGGGCACAGTCAAGCCACACGAGTTATGATAAATAGCTCCATGACTTGAGCTCAGGGGTCAGTCGTGCTTTCAGTTGTCTTAGTCTTGTGACACCCAGAGCAATGATTTTGGGGTAGCCACTTTCCTAAATACCGCATACATTCTGCCCGAGACAGAGACTTCTTTTCTTTTTATCTAACTTTGGAATACTGTGAAGGTTACACCCATCTTCAATATTTTACACAATGATGTATTTTTAATAATTGTCTCTCGGAAAGTCTTCTTGAGTAGGTACCAGAAACTAATTATTGAAGCTGCCTAGGTAGAGCCTTCCATGACCAGTATCACAGATGCAAGCGTATGTTCATGCATCCATGTGTGCTTCTCTCGTGTGCCTGCAAACCTTCTCCAATGCCCCCTTTTCTGCCGACCAGTATAGACTAAAACATGCTGCTTTTTTAGTTGGCAGTCGTATACCGCCCCAACCTTTTGTTGCACTTCTAGATGTCTTCTCCTCTTTTCTCCTTCATATTATTTGGCTTGGGCAGTCTATTCTGCAACGGTTCAAGCCTTGGGGTTCAAGAATTATACTACATGCCACCAGCAGTTTACATCAGTTGACTCCACCTTCCCCAGCATGTCTTGCTTTGGGAACCCTCATACATAACATGCCTGTCCATTTTCTTGTGAGAATGATAAGAAAGGCAAGAGAAAATATTCATTATTAAGAAGCAGAGTCAATAGGTAAGTAAATGTCTTGAAAATCATGTGTAGTACTGAGACCATCTAGAGTCAGTAAGCAGCCATCCTAATCAAGGGTAATGCAATTTGATGGTCATTGTCACTGGCAATATGCAAAGTTTACTTTAATACACAGGAAGGTTGAAAGCCCACTGTAGCTCAGACATCTTTCTCCTGGCAACTAATGACTTGTTCTGCCCTGATTCAAGAATCAAGATCCAGGGAAGGGATAGCCATTGCTCAGGAGCTGAATGATCCTGTGGGTCCAAACTTCCACTTGTTGCTGAAACTCCGCTTCATTGAAAATTCATGCCTGACTCCCTAGCTCAGTGAATGGGCTTCTGTCAAAAATCACATAGCAGTTTTGAGTCAGCTTTTCCTTCTAGACACAGTGACAGCAGTATGCGGCACTGAGACGTTGTGTGCTCTTTCTACACAGGCATACCCTTGGAGATCCTGGCTCAACCTTTTCAGATGACTCTGCGGGTTGCTCCAGCAGTCTAGGCAACTTCATCATTTTGGGCCACATGAAATGTCTTGATTCAGGCTTCTCTCAGATTGTTTATGCTTCCAGCAGTTGAGACTGACTCCTACCCAGGGTAGAGTGTAATTGAAAAGGAGGAGGTGGCCAGGTCAGTGAGCAATGGGCCACTTTGCAGGAAGAAATGAAAGAGAATATACTCTTCCAAAGTTCTGGTACCGCCTCATAATTCATTTTTATGCAGACACCACACAAAGAAGCTAAGGGCGAGCAAAGTGCCAGCATCAGCTGCTTACAACAATCACCAGCAGTGCTGGCATGCTCAGTTGGGAAGTGTCATCTTTCTTTGGTTCTTTTTCGCAGACTCCTAAGAAGGTAAAGTGAGGAAGGTGGTTAAATATAGTGGTAAAATCATACAAAATTAGGGCATCAATGAATGCATAGAGATATAGGTATGTCTGGAAATATTATGGGTAATGCAATGAGCAGATATCTGGTGTGTAAGTCAACTGAATCATGTTCTCGACCGCATTCCAACTGAGCAGTGCATGACTCCCACCTTTCTCTCGTCCTCAGCAGATCTGGCAGATTGACAATAATGTTCGATACCTATGATTTAGGATAGAAATTATTAAATACCATGGGTCCAGGTTTTTTAAAAGTGGCTCTTCACATTATGAAGCACCACTGTTCTTGCGCCCCTCAATGCCACCATGTGTGCCCTGTATTTAAGATACGGCGCACCATGGCGGTATTAGGAACAATAGTATTAACATTTCTGATGCTATTGAGGCACTTCGCTCTACTAGCGTAAACATTTTTGACGGTAGTGGAGAAAAGTGCAAGGAGGCCCATTAATTCCAATGGGTGCATCCTTTTAATGACTGTTTTCAGCAGGTGTTAAAAATGACGCAACAAATGGCACAATGAAATCTGGTAGATTTCATTGTGCCATTTCTGCAGGCCTCCTTGCGCTGGAACACCCCCTTTGCATACATTATGTATGGCAAATGCATATTGTGGCAGAAAGGGTCGCAAAGTGGCGCAATGCATGCATTGTGCCACTTTGTCAATATGGCGTGGTGATTTTGCAAGCCCAAAGCCACGTTAGTGTAAAAAAATGATGCTAATGTGGCACTAGACCTTCCTAAATTTGGGCCTATATCACTGCTTACTGTCCACCTTTTCCAGAACCCTATGGCAGAGGGATCTTCAGTAGTCATATGCATGCCAGTGAAAATCAGTTTCATGGAGATTGTTTTGGACTTTCAGAGCACACATAGACCTTATCAGGAGAATAGTGAAATTGATACAGATGGTCCACGTTCTAGTTAACTCAGGGGATACATTCAGCAACACATTTTCATTTATTAGTCCTTTACACAGTGTCACTGCTAGCTTCGACCAGCCTAAGAATAATTCCAGATAAGTGATTGATAGAATGAAGGCATCAGTCCTACATTGGCCACCTCTGCCTTTGTTCTCTTTACTCTCATATGTCCTCTAGCCGATCCAGGGAATCTGGAGGAACCCAGTTGCGAACCAGTTATTTTCAGATACAGCTAGATCTAGGTCACTAGACAGTAAATACAAAGCACGCGGGGATGATAGTATTTGTTACTGGGAATACCACAGCTCATTCTGTGTTAATGCTGGCAAACACAGGCTTCTGTCCAAAGGCATTACTCCTTTCACTTCTTTAGAGAGTGATTCCATGGCACCCTGCAGACACATGGATAATTTAATACCTACTCAACCGCCTCATAAACCCTACAGAATATTGACCCCTCCTGAGCTATGTCCATTGACGCCGACACACAATATTGAGCATAAAGTTATAGTGCTAGAAAAATCTTGTAGCAAGAACATCAACTACCAAAATATCTATGTGGTTAAGTTAACATAGGTAAATTTAAGTTTACTATTCTTAACTTCAAATCTAAGTACCATGAAGATGTATGCATACATGATCAAGTTGCATGTATGCAGAATTAAGTATAGTAACCTATACTTACTGTATCTACATGTTTTAAGAATATTTTGGTAGTCTATATTCTGGTTACGATAACTGTGTTGCATAATATTCTGGTAGCCTAGCAGCCACTAATCACCAGAGTTCAAACTTTTAGAAACCTGTCAATGGTCCCTTAAATGCATCTTTTTTATATGGATTTCCTCTTCCTTTTTAGGTGATGGAGTTGTAGCATAGGCATTCTTAATTTCTGGGAACTTTTGGAAGATTCGCAGCCACATGGGGTTATCAGCAATAAGTGTTTCTCCTTGCAACCATAGCCAATGGGAAAACTCGGCCAAAGGGCAGACAGATTATAGCTCACTTCTGACATTGTGCCCTTCTGCCTGGCTCAGTTTGCCAAGCTGATATTGTAACACTGCAGTAATAAACACGTGTGTCCCTTGAGTTTCCAAAGTTAGAGGAGCATGCCAGAATCTTTCCCTAAGAAAAACATCGACCTGTGACAGCAATGGTGAATAACAGTTACCATCGTGGATACTGTCTACTTCCCATGACTCAGAAAAAAGGCCTTACACTGCTACATGATAATTAGAAATATATAGTTCAAAATACATTTGCAGGACAGTTTGTGACCTATTGGTGGAGAACAATAAATGATAGTTGGACATTAGTGATATAACAGTGCAGGTTACAATCCTCTTGTGTGCATTTGGACAAACTGCAGGGGGCTACTTGAACATCAAATATACACAAATCTTTTTCCAACAGAGGTAGATATTTCTGGCCCACTGAAGAAGTAAGGTTCTTAAAAAGTTGGGAAAGGGGAAGTAATACACTGTAATTAGATGTAATCATGGAAGCGGGTACAACCGTGTGCCTGCCCGTTGGTATCCATGGCCCTACCATCACAGCCAGGAGTCTAAGGGGTCATGAAGGCAGCGGCAGTATTGGGAAGTAAACAGGATTTTGTGAGATATGGTTACTTTCTGTAGTTGTCAGCCATTCCCCTTTGCTTAACACCTCAATAACAAAGCAAGCTGTTGAGGGGCAACAGGTGGAAACCGGATTCAACCTTGTGATGCCATAAATTGTCAAATGTATATAGTGTGACTTTAGCACTGTGCCAAATAGGCATCTGTGTGGACAACAGGTTACTTGTGATTCAATATTACCTAGACAGGGCTGAGGTTATGACTGGCACCTTCTAAAACAAGTACTGACAAAGTCAATAGGTCTTGCATCAACTGCAGAATTTTAACTTTATAATGTGTGCTTGTTTTGCTAAAGTTTTTGGAAAACTTTTTTGTTGGGGAAGCTGTGAAGCCATCTCTAATCTAAAAAAATAAACCACTGGTTAAAAGCAAAAATATTTTTAGGTGACACAAAGTACACATTGTAATAGAAGTCCCTGGCACTGAACAGAACGATTGTGTGTACGGGTGTGCTCCTTGCAAAAGTGCAGAATTCCGTTATTCACAGTGAAATTAGCCATTCTGTTGCCGTCTTGTCTGATTTCAGAAGCAGGCCTTGGATCTTGCACGTCCTTTGATTTTAGGTGCCCATAGTTGACATTCATGCAGTGCGCTTTTGGACAGGTCGGATTATAATTACGTGAAGCTGGCACACACAATATCATTTTCGGATTTAAAATTTCACTTCTGAAACGAGCGTACTTTCTTACTGCATTTTTAAGCACTTTATGAAAAACTATTATAGGAATAACCATTACCAGAATTGCACGATCCACATCTCATGAGGTCAGCGCGCCTATTATAGGCACCTGGAACTAACAAGCATTGGCAAAGCCAGTAGATCTCGCGTCTGCGAGAACTAGTGACTTTGTCAATGTTTTTGTTAGCCATGTTAAGCATCAGCGCGGCAGATATACAGCATGGCTGAAAGTAAAAAAAATATATATGATGCCTTTAGCGATGGTGACGGCTTAGCGTTTTTTTCTATACTTTCAGTCGCGCTGCTATACATCACAAAGCCAATAGCTCTTGCATAGGTGCGATGTACTGGCTTTGCCAATGCTTGTTTTGTAACTGTACCTAAGCATGAATTTGAAGTGAAAGTAGGTTTGCGTTAGGGATTGGATGCATAAGAGAAAGAAACATTGTCATGCAAGCTGTCATGCTATCAAATGTGTATCGTTTTATACCAGGCTAGAAATAATGGTAAAGCTGTGTTCCACAGATAATGTGGGCAGTTCAGACAACAATGGGCAGTTTAGCTACATTTCAGCTCTACGGAAATTAGCAGACTAAACCTAGTAAGAGTAGGACAGCATAATACACATTTCCTAGTGACCATGCTCAGTCATTTAATTCACATTTCATTTCTGACAGGCAGTAGCAGAGCAGATGCAATAGTAGGAGTTTTAAAGCAGTTACACGATTTCCTTATGGAAGATCAATGTCCACCCACAATCCATTCAGAATTATTTTCTTCGACAATCAGCTGTGTATGCAGAGACAGCAGTTCACAGACTGGCTGTGTCTAGCAAGGATCTTGGGTTCACATATGAGGGGACTTCCAGCCACTAATGGCTTCATGGTTACACCACCGCCATAGCATTTGAGTTGCCAAGTCTGGCCAGTGTAGCATACGGTGTTAACGTTCTCCATCCCTATAATCAAGAGTTGTGTAGTCCTACTGCATCCTTTCCCCAGTGGCCTACTTTTGGGAAGTTTTTATTATTTTCCAAAAGAGGGAGTTGCAGAGCTCAGCTGCTTGTACAGAGGAGGTCCCATTCACTTCTTGTAGGTCGGGAAGATCAGCTGATGAGCCGTTCTAGATCTCTATGTTCTTTTCTGATCTGTGAATATCTTCTGAGCTTTAACTGCAGGGAGGCGGCAGCTTTGTTCCCCTTTCAGGATAGAATCTTATGTTGAACCTTAAAAGGTGATCCTCAAGCGATTGGAAGACAGTGAATGGAAGAACTGTGCCAGGGAGGGGTGGCCACGTGGTTTATGTGTCACATCTGTCTCATCTCAGTATTTTGAATTCTCGTTAGCCTTCTCAGTAAAGAAAGCAAAACCATTTGGTTAAGTCCATGGCATACACAAGACTTGATAGGATGAGAGTTATCACCTAAAGCTTCAGTGGGAATCCTAGATGATGGAAAATGTATGTTGGGTCTGCATGGTGTAAAAGGCACTTTTCATCACTCGGCTCAACTGTGGAGCCAGAGAAAAGCTGCAATCAAGTATTACTCCCAAACTTCTCTCAATGTTGTTGGTGGTATTCCAGGTCCCAGAGGTCAAACTGTCATTTGGATAAGTTACATTTAAGGTGATTACTAGCATCCAGTTTTTAACTATCATCCAGTTATTGCCGTGAACCTTCAGCACCATTAAATTGTTTTAACGTCAGGAGAGTCTATATTTCATCTGCACATCGGTAACGTGTCAGATTAAGAGAGTTGGTCAGGCCTGGTAGTTGTCGTAAGTAGATATTGAAGTGGAGTTGAGAAACGATTTATCCTTGAGGTAAGCCTGACTTGATGGTGAGGTAAACGGAGAACATGAGATAAGGCTTTATCCGTCGGTGAGGTAAGAGAGATTCAGTTAAGCAGGTTTGTGTTAGTTTTTCTTAGTCTGTTTAGAAGGATGCTTTGGTGAACTGTCAAAAACATTGGATTGGTGCATTAGAACTGCACTTACACTATTGTTACTTGACCAAGGTGGTTTTAGATCATCCTAGAAGGAGAACAGAGCACATCCCATGCTGCTTCCGTCAGGAAACTGGTTTATTCGTCCGATAGCAGCTTGTTTTATTCAATGAACTTGTAGAGATGACAGTAAACAACTATTACGATCCGTTTTCAATGGACCTTTGAGACTATCGATAGCTGGGCAGATTCTCTATGCTAAGACTGCATGCACGTTGAAAGGGTTTCAGGAACTTTGTAATTGCAATTTGTGCAAACTGTGCTTTATGCCTAAGGTGGTTTATTAAGTTGTCGATAAGTACTACAATACACTATGATCCATTTACCTTCCAAATCATAACTTTGAAATGTTGTAAGCATTTGTAGCGTAATGCTGCCACCCAGTGGCAAAAGATGTTGCTGCAAAACAAACACAATTGGCAAGTCTCTGAATACGGCTTACCGATTGACTTCGAACCATGCTTAACCTTCATGTGTATATATATGAGTGTCAACTAGTGCCCTAAGGTAACAATAACTCGCGCCTCCGCCATGCACAGTTTTTTCATAAAAACTTTTACTACAAATATTACATTGATATTTTCAAAGAAGTTATCAAAGATGTCATGAGTGCCGTAATTTGTGGGGTAATTAGAAGTGTATGGCGAGGGCACGAGTTATAGTTACCTAAGGGCATGACTTATAGTTACTTGAGATAACTCTAACAGGTGAATTTCTATGGTTTTCTATGTTTAAAATTGGGAGCCTAACTATAACGTCTCTGTAACCTTTCTTTTTTAAGTGAATTTCTATTATTTTTTAACATACAGTAATTTTCATTACTATATGTTAATTCAACCACCGTCTGTGGCCAGTCCCTGCGGCAAACCCCTATAACCACCCAGCCGTGCGCAGAGGGCATTAGCTGCAGGGCCTAGAACCACCCAACCCTGCGCTGCGACTTGCCTTTAGGAATGAACAATAGTAGTTGGCCTCAGGTTCCCATAGCCACCCTCCCCCAGCCGATTTCGACCCCGGGAACCACATCCCCCAGGGCCCGGCCTAATTATTTTTTTGGGAGGGAGTGGGGGCTGCCTGGCACCTGTCTTCAGGGCCAATCTTGGCCCCAGGGACCCCATCCCCAGGGGCCCGTCCTAATATTTTTTTTTTAGGGGAGGGGGCTGCGTGGCCCTCCTCCTCAGGGCCAATATCGGCCCTAGGGATCCCATCCCGCAGGGCACAGCCTTATAAAATGTATTATTTTTTAGGGGAGTGGGGCCCCGCGGCGCCCCTTCCCAGGATAATCGGGTGCACTGGGGACTCCATCTCCCGGCACCCAGCCTAATTATTATTATTTTTTTGGGGAGGGGTGTGTGCCCCCCCCACTCCCCAGAGCCAATCTCAGCTGCAGGGACACCAGTCACAGTGATGTGGATTGTGGGGGTAGCCTGAAGTCCCCATCGGTCCTGGCTGGCTCCTCGCCTCCTGTGCGAGCCAGCACTGCGGAAGCAGCTCCCTCTCTGTGACAGCAGTTTGCTCTGTATGCCTGGCCGAATCTCTGCAGGCAGGCAGAGGAAACCTCTTCTCCGATAAAGAGAGAGATGTTCAACAGCTCTCCCTTCATCAGAGCAGAGTGCTTGCTGTGGCTTGGTGGCAGCTGTCAAAGTTGCCACCAAGCCACAGCAAACAGATACGTCTGTGGGGTGAGTACCCCAGGATATAGCAGGAGCCGGCTCTGGGGGGAGTGGCGGTCCCCAGGGCCATCAGTGGCTCCATGAGGGGGGCCGCGCGGCTCCCCTCCCACAAAAAGGAAGTGGGGAGAGGGCTGGGACCACAGGGGGCCTTCAGTCTTCCACTGCTGTGGGCCCCAGGGGATGGGGGCCCTGGGGCCGAGGTTGGCCCTGCGGAGGGGGGGGCCAGGCAACCGCCCTCCCCACAAAATATGTAAATAATTAGGCCGGGCCCTGTGGGATGGAGACCCCAGGGCCAAAATTGGCATGGGGAGTGGGGACGCGTGGCCCCCTCTCCAAAAATAAATAAATGCTTAGGCTGAGCCCCAGGTGACGGGGTTAATAGGGCTGTGATCGGCCTGTGAGGGGGGGCATGTGCGGTTGGGTTGTTATAGGGGCTGGCTGCAGGCTCTGCAGGCTCTGCAGCCAAATTCAGCCACGCACGGCCAAAAGCCATGTGCCGTGGTGGTTGGATTAATGTATAGTAATGAAAATGACTTTATGTTAAAACAAAACATAGAAATTAACTTTTAAAAAAAATCAAAGGTTACAGGGACGGTATAGTTAGGCTCACATTTTAAACGTACCAAACCATAGAAATTCATCAGTCATAGTTAGAGTTATCTCAAGTAACTATAACTCATGCCCTAAGGTAACTAGGACTCACGCCCTCACCATGACATTAAACAACTTTGTTTCCCTTGATCACATTATAAACTGAGACCTAGATTAGAGGAAAGTAATGTGTGAATTTTGACCCATTTCTAATTGCTTTTCCTCTTCTCTTCTCTTCTCTTCTCATTTGTATTGTCTAGTTACTTTCTTACTTTTCCTCGGGCCCTCTTCTCCTTCCATACCACCCTCCCAATCACTCTTTTTCCTACTGTTGTCCTCCCCCATTCCTTTCTGCCCTTTCCACATTCATGACAGCCTTCCTCCCCTCCAGGAGGTCTCCATCCACCCTGTATAACCCCCTTCCCTCTTTCTTCTACCTCCAAATAGCTTTCTATCCTGGTCCTCTTCTATCCGCTCCTACGATCTGTTACCCGCATATGTTCCTATGTGATAAAGACAGTGGGTGTGTGTACTCCCTTTCCTTATAAGCAAGGGCACATGGGGGCCTGTACCAGAGTAATATTCCTCCATATGGTCCTACTCCCTGCTTAGGTGTCACCCAGAGAGAAGCAGGAATGCTGCTAAGGGGAGGGGCTGAGAGTGCTGTTGTATGCCCAAAATCAGTCCTATCACTCCCCTCCGTCTACTTCAAGCTCTTGTCCCAGAATGAGACAAAAAAGTATGCATTGGTGGTAGCAGAAAGATATAGAAACAAACGAGAGTCAATCACGAATTATTGTGTCCTACACCCGAAATGATATTAAAAGGTGATAGGAAGTCTCTCTGACCAGTTTCTTGTCTTATTTTACACAGTCTCTCATTGGGCTGAGCACAGCATAGTGCATTATTCTTAGGTCAAACCTACCGGACAGTGCAATCTGTTTACTTGCAAAAAACGTACAGGGGCTTACATTCTGCCCATTGCATACCATTGGATTGGGTGACTTTGTTGTCACTCATTTTCTTGCTTATTTGATGGCTTTCCTTGTCCCTGCTTGTTTATTTTCTGTGTGTCCCTCCCTTGGAAAATAGCCTTTTTGCTATCTATTTGACTGAATGGCTTCTGTCCTTACTCTTCACACTTATAGGGGACTACTTTTTTTTTTTTTTTGCATAGGTACTCTATGAGTGTGTATGTTTTTCCACCTTGCTCCCTTGTTTGTTCCCCCCTCCTCCCCACCTAGTCTATTGCTTCCCCTATAACCTCTTTTTTAGGGTGGGGGATTCTCTGTATTTCTTATTCTCTTCCCTCCCAAAATGCCTGCTGTGGTACACTTAATGACAGTGATTGGGGCTCTTGACCTCTCTTATCCATTTCCTCTGTATCCTAAGCCTATGGCTGTGCAGTTATCTCTTGGCTTAATGACTATGGCAATTAGATATGAATCAGATTAGGATCTGTGTTCCTACAGAGGTGTGTTGCTTTTTAGATTCACGTGAAAATTCCACTTTCATCCTAAAAAACAAATAAGATTATAAATTGCCTTTTAGGTTTCACTGAAATTTTGACTTTCATTTAAAAAAAAAAAAAAACTGAATCTCAAGCATGTCACCAATATAAGTATCAGTTCAGATAAAAAATAATTGATTGAATGCCCCCATACAGCCAGGTTAAAGTGTTTAAAAAAAAAAAGAAATCATTACCCGGTCACATTTGTATTGTATTGTACAGGGAGTGCAGAATTATTAGGCAAATGAGTATTTTGACCACATCATCCTCTTTATGCATGTTGTCTTACTCCAAGCTGTATAGGCTCGAAAGCCTACTACCAATTAAGCATATTAGGTGATGTGCATCTCTGTAATGAGAAGGGGTGTGGTCTAATGACATCAACACCCTATATCAGGTGTGCATAATTATTAGGCAACTTCCTTTCCTTTGGCAAAATGTGTCAAAAGAAGGACTTGACAGGCTCAGAAAAGTCAAAAATAGTGAGATATCTTGCAGAGGGATGCAGCACTCTTAAAATTGCAAAGCTTCTGAAGCGTGATCATCGAACAATCAAGCGTTTCATTCAAAATAGTCAACAGGGTCGCAAGAAGCGTGTGGAAAAACCAAGGCGCAAAATAACTGCCCATGAACTGAGAAAAGTCAAGCGTGCAGCTACCACGATGCCACTTGCCACCAGTTTGGCCATATTTCAGAGCTGCAACATCACTGGAGTGCCCAAAAGCACAAGGTGTGCAATACTCAGAGACATGGCCAAGGTAAGAAAGGCTGAAAGACGACCACCACTGAACAAGACACACAAGCTGAAACGTCAAGACTGGGCCAAGAAATATCTCAAGACTGATTTTTCTAAGGTTTTATGGACTGATGAAAAGAGAGTGAGTCTTGATGGGCCAGATGGATGGGCCCGTGGCTGGATTGGTAAAGGGCAGAGAGCTCCAGTCCGACTCAGACGCCAGCAAGGTGGAGGTGGAGTACTGGTTTGGGCTGGTATCATCAAAGATGAGCTTGTGGGGCCTTTTCGGGTTGAGGATGGAGTCAAGATCAACTCCCAGTCCTACTGCCAGTTCCTGGAAGACACCTTCTTCAAGCAGTGGTGCAGGAAGAAGTCTGCATCCTTCAAGAAAAACATGATTTTCATGCAGGACAATGCTCCATCACACGCGTCCAAGTACTCCACAGCGTGGCTGGCAAGAAAGGGTATAAAAGAAGGAAATCTAATGACATGGCCTCCTTGTTCACCTGATCTGAACCCCATTGAGAACCTGTGGTCCATCATCAAATGTGAGATTTACAAGGAGGGAAAACAGTACACCTCTCTGAACAGTGTCTGGGAGGCTGTGGTTGCTGCTGCACGCAATGTTGATGGTGAACAGATCAAAACACTGACAGAATCCATGGATGGCAGGCTTTTGAGTGTCCTTGCAAAGAAAGGTGGCTATATTGGTCACTGATTTTTTTTTGTTTTGTTTTTGAATGTCAGAAATGTATATTTGTGAATGTTGAGATGTTATATTGGTTTCACTGGTAATAATAAATAATTGAAATGGGTATATATTTTTTTTTGTTGAGTTGCCTAATAATTATGCACAGTAATAGTCACCTGCACACACAGATATCCCCCTAACATAGCTAAAACTAAAAACAAACTAAAAACTACTTCCAAAAATATTCAGCTTTGATATTAATGAGTTTTTTGGGTTCATTGAGAACATGGTTGTTGTTCAATAATAAAATTAATCCTCAAAAATACAACTTGCCTAATAATTCTGCACTCCCTGTAATTGTATTGGCTTTCTTTGTGAGAGAGCTCGCTTTGATCTTGTTTCCGTGCCTTGATTTAATGCAGGGGCGGCGCTCAGAGCATGGCCTGGCTGCTAATTTCCTTTGAAGCGTTGGCCGTCTGTGTTTGGAGGGGGTGGCAGCATGCTCTGACTTTGTGTCAAGTTTAATTGAGGGCTATGAACATTTTTAACAAAACCATCAAACTTGTGAAGGTATTCTTTTTCGCACAAAACATTCAATCATTTGTCGCCAGTATTGTGGTATTTAAGGAAAAAGTTAGATGATTTTTTTGTTACAATTATCTTTTTCCTAGTCGCTGGTTAGATTCAACTTGCACATCTAACCAAGACTGAGTAACATTTTAATTATTCTGGTGTAATTCTACGAATGCAATGTTACTCTTGGTGCACAAAATTCACATAATTGTGCAGTTTAGCATCATTCTATGCCATTCAGTACACTCGCTGTAAAAATTTACTGCAAACGCACACAAACAACAGGACAAGAGCAGCAGTTTGCGATGCTTTTTTTGCCCACAAAATGATGCAAGGATGCGTTTTGTGCTAATATATAATGCGTAATGAACTTGCATTTTATATCACTTCGTCAAAATTTCATGTAATTACACAAATTTCTCACATTCCTATCCCCAGTTTCCAACAGACACGGATAACGTGCAAACACTCTTTACAAAATGGTTAGGCTGTGGACATTGTAGAAACTCACCATCACTGTTTTCAAGCTCATTTTAACCAGAAGACCAAATAGAAGCTTTAAGAAGATGTCATGCTTTTTGTGATTTGCTGTAAATCTGTTCTGCTTTTTTTCGAGAAAACAATAGTGTTAAGGAGGGACTTGGTATGGAGATGAGATGGTTAAAAAGGTGGGTACACCCAGACTGTTGGTGTGTAGGTATGTTCCGATTGGCAACATTAAGGGGGACTAGTCACAACCTGAACAATATGTTGCTGCAGTCATTAGAGGTTTCTGGAACATGGTCTCTGCATGCTGAAAATTAATTTCAAATATAAGGGCGGGGAGGGCCAGGGTGAACACATTCTGACCCAAAGGAAATGTGGAAGGAGGCAGTCCCAAAGACTTGTTTTTGAGGGTCACAAAAAGGAGCACATATACAGGGAGATAACAGATTTTAGTCACAATATAATTCACCTGTTGGTGGTAGAATAATATTAGGAATTGTGGTGTGTTCTACTGTGATTTTACCCAGTGAAAAGTGCTGATCCTCTGCTGGGACACGAGGAACCATATCTGAATGAAAACTGTTTCTTTTATGAAGGTGCTCCAGAAGCTATAATTAGAGCACATTTTCTATAAATTCATACTATCTTCCTCTGCCTTTTGACAATAAAGTCTGATATTCTGAGTAAAACATGTAATCCTAACAGCAGCAGCCTGTCAGTTGACTCCGAAGATTTCTACTGCAGCTTCCCACAGTGCGCTAATGGACAACTAGAACACTAAAATACTGTATCTATGACAAAACTGTGGCACACAAAGCCATCTTCATGGATTCAACGCTCTAAAACTTTGAATATTTCCTTCAGAAATGAACAAAATAACTGAGTTTGTTTTGCCAGAAATTATGAAAATTGTCCAATAAAGCTTAAATCTGGACACATTTTCTGGGTGCCCATGTCAGTAAAATATTCAGGTGTGCAGACTAAAATGTGCTTTCAACACCAGCAGCAGTCTTTCAGTTAAATTCCCAGTGTTCTACTGCAGCATCCTGTAGTATTCTAATTGACAACTAGAATGCCAGGATTCTGTATTTATGATGATTGTGGCACACCAGAAGCCATTTTGATTGAATCAAAGCTGTAAAACCTAAAGCATTTTGATTAGAAACAAAGAAAAGCATTTGCAATGCAATGAGTCTTGCATTTGCTCGAGTTAGAGCTATTTGTGTTGTAAATTCCTAACTGGACTTTTCTTGCCACATAAATTGAAAATGAAAAGAGTTGACATAAGCGAGCCAATTCAAAGCGCTATGGCCGCCATGAGCATGAGCGCTAAGGAGACACAAAAGGTTCACTCGCAGTCAATCGTATGGGCAAACGTGCAATTATCAATGTAACAGGGTCAATGGCAAGGAGGTAACAAAACTGTCACAAGGAGGCACAATCGTAAAAAAGTCCATAGAGAGTGATAATGATGGGTGGGCGTGGTTGAAAGCTCACATATAGATTACAACACGCCAGACCGCTTGCACAATAGTGATGGGCGTGCAGTGGGTGTGGTTAAAATCTCACAGATAGATTACAACATGTCAGATCGCTTTCCTGCTCTACCTAAAAACTGTGTGCAGCGGAAGGCTGATCGTAAAGTTTGATTGCTGCCCTTTCAGTTGTTTATTTGGGTGCTGAATTGGTATTAATGAGGTGAACCCTTTTACCAAACAGCACTAAAATGTTTAAAAATGGCAAAATAATGAAGTAATACTATTACAAAATATGCACATCAGGCCGCAGAGTTTGGCTTTTCTTGCCACATAATTTAGCCAATCCTCCTGCACAGTTTGGTCCTGCCCAGCCAAAGTAGTCCAGTGGCCCTCGCTGAGAGTATGCTGGGGGAGACACACTAATACATGTCCTTGTCGCTTCCCAAACACCTTTGTAGCTTTCATGTGAACACATTCTGGGCCCTTTTAGAAAACATCTTGTGGCAATGTTCATTTTTTTTGCAATTAGAATTCCTTAATACGAGAAAGCACAGGGGGTGCTCGGACGGCAGTGCCCTACCATGCCCACTTTGCGAAAACATAATCATGTCTGCCTTTTTTTATTTTTTTGTTTTATATAGAGCAAACACGACCCATAGGTATTGGAGCGCTTTACATGAGCACTAGTTAAGTTGCATAAGGACATATTCATTTTTGGTAGGCGCAGGGAGATTAAATGATTTGCCCAGATTCACAGGATTTTGAGCTAACGCCGAGACTCAAACCTGGTTCCTCAGCTCCAAAAGCCGGCAGCTCTGGCCATTATGCCACATAATCTCTGTTTCAAGAATCTGAATAGGGAGATGTCTTATGCTCCTGAAATGGGTGACTATTGAGAGGATCAAAATTAATTCTACGTCACAAGTGTGCAAAGTCACAGGCGTAAAATCACACAGACGATAAAGAGTAGAGCTTCACCTGTCACCTTACAACTAATGATGTTTATAAGTAGTTGCAAAAATATAAGAGTGAGTCCGAAGTAAAAATATGGGCTACAATTTTTGTACGAGCACAATACACCATATTAATGCAGTGCACATTATGGGAAAACACATAGCAACTATCTGTTCACTTCGTAGACTATTGATCTGCCAAAACATTTGAAATTGTAAAGCGCATGTTAAAGTATAATGAGGTATCGTGGCGCTATGGGCAGCTAGCGGATGTTTTTGTTACATAACAAAGATATTCATGTTCTCGACAGTGAAGGATAAAAGGTTACTTGAACCCGGCGTCATAAGAAGCAGCGACATGCTACATATTCATACAAAAACACGGAGCTACTGAAAAATCTTCACAATACATATAGTTGTTGTCTTTGATTGAAGTATATGGGCTATAACCAATGGGTCGGTAAAAAAAGGTGGAGTGTACTTAATGCATTATTATTTGGAATTACGGGTATATTGTCTTTTCGCGGCTATAAACAGAGCAGAGGCTTCTCCACCAGTGGCAGAGTTCCACCGGCCACAGTTTCTAATGCCATATTTAAATTGTTTATTTTGGAAATATGCTTTATCAAATACTTTTTACTTTGCTGTGCATTAACCCAGCTTTTTAGTCATCCTAGGACGATAAATTAACTGCACCAATTGACCAAGCACCCAGAGACAGCAGTGTTTGCTATAAAATATCACAGATCAGGAAAGACTGCATTGGTAGTGTAAAATATCAGCTACAGTAAAAAAAAAAAATCACAAGCCCTCGAGGAGAGACAAGAAGATGACTGCACTACCTCGAGGTGTGTAAACGTCTGAACAGAAATTGGAAAATAATGCTGGAATAGTATTTTTCTATTTATGTTAACAGAATGAAAAGTCTTGCAAGCATTTTTGCCTCGCATTTCAACAAACCTCTAATGAAGTTAACAATAGCAGAGCAGCCGGAGAATATTTATGGCCCCAATAAAGGAGGTAAGCAATGCCATGTGTGCGGATGTTTCTGAGGGCTGGCAGGGAGGGGGCCTGGAGAGAGAGAGAGACTCGAGATGTGAGGCTAAAAAAGATTCACAAGCTACATTCTGCAAGAAAGGGCATATTGTGGCTTTTGTGAGCAGTGAGCTAAATGTTTAGGCACAGGCTGTTTCTTTTGTAAAATAAGCTTATTTTAGGAGCCAGAGGTAAACAAGGACAGCACTGGAATAAAGTCAAAACAAATGTCAGCATTATGGGAGGAGGTGGGAGGAACGGAATGCTGCAATAAAACACAGGCAGCTACCAGCTGAAAACACCCACAGTGAAAAGTGAGCAACAAAGAAATGACAAAAGCAGTCCATCACAGCAACAGATGAAGAAACCAAAGTGGAATAATAAGTGGAATAATACAGTAGTTGGTCACTGTTCGAAAACAGAAAAAGGAGGGAGAAAAAAGCAGAACTGATGACCAGCGAGCAAGAATTTTTAAAGGACACTGCAACCAAGAAATGACGGGGGTTCTTTTTACTACAAAAAATATGGTAGTGCTCCACAAAGCTAAAATGAGGACTCATGTTCTCTGAGTTATCAAATATCGTCCTCATCCATTTCAGGGAAACGTTCTGACATGCAGAGAGAAACATACTTTAAACACCAGCAGCAGTGTCTGTTAACCTTCTACCACTCATCTTCTGTTTCTCAAAGTGTTCCAATGAACAACTAGAGCATTAACATTTTGTGCTAAATACAAAAGTGAAATACAGGACCTGTTCAATTTAAATCCTTTCCTGTAGAGTACGATGAAATAAATGAGTATTGAGATGATTATGCAGGCATGAAAGGAGAGGGTTACAAATGTGAGGATAGGTGTGGGTTTTCAGGAATTTGAGGTGTATGGCATTTTTTTTAAAGGGCCAAAAATAGGTCAATTAAGACAAATCTGCATAAGTACTGCACCTCCTTTTCACAGCTATTTACTCAACCTATTTATCTTCTCAGTCACTTAAGAGCTCCTTAATTTTAAGGCATTAACATTTTAGTAGGACCAAGCAATCTGATTAAACAGCCACAGCTTAAACAAATATTAAGCCCACCAATACAGGACACAGGGATTCAGTCCCCGTGTCCTAAAGTTGAATAAAAACTCATTTTAAAAAATGTGTGCCAAGGTAACGTGGTACTCCTGTGGGACCCAGCAGAGCCCTCCTGTGAGGTAGCATGGGGATTCCCACAAGAGCCACCATCAGGGGCATAGCTTCAGAGCGGGTATTTAGAGTGTTATGCGCCTAATAAATGTATTCCATTGTAAGTAGTTAATCAATCATTGTAAAGAGCCGCACTGTCAACCCTATGGGGTACCTGGGCCCTGAGGGTGCCAAGTCTCTGTCGGACAGCCAGGTCTTGAGTTTCTTTCTGGAGTCTATCATAGAGTGTGCTGTTCAAAGGGGGGGGGGGGGGGTCTTTCCAGGTCTTGGCGGCAATGTAGAAGAAGGAGCAGCTCCCGCTGTGGATACAACAAATGTGGTGGCGAGGGTGCACGAGGGCAAGAGAGAAGCATAGATCTCTTGAGGGTAGATGAAAGCTCAGTCGACGGTGGATGAAGGATGGTCCTTGATTGTGTAGAGCTTTGCAGGCGTGCATGAGGATCCTGAACTGGCATCTCTTCTGGATGGGGAGCCAGTGGAGGTTTCTGAGGTAGGGGGTGATGTGGGTCCATTTGGGGAGGTCCAGGATGAGTCTGGCTGCAGCATTCTGTATGGTCTGGAGTCTTGAGGAGCTGGGAGGAGATGCCTGCATAGACAGCGTTACCGTAGTCGAGGCGGCTCGTGATGAGGGCCTGGGTGATGGTTTTCTGGGGTTGACTGGGATCCATCTGAAGATGCTGCAGAGCATGTGAAGGGTGTGGAAGCAGGAGGAGGAGGTGACTGTGTTGACATCATTTCATTGTCAGTTTGTTGTTGAGGGTCATGTCTGGGTTGCGTAGGTTTTGAATAGGGTGGGGATGAGGGAAGATCCTTGGGGTACGCCGCATATGATGTCCTTGGGTTCACAGGTGAAGAAAAGCTGCTGGATTTTCTGTGTGCGACCTGTAAGGAAAGAGACGATCCACTTGAGGGTGTTTTGCTGTATGCCAATGTTGTAGAGTCTGTTGATGAGGGTGTAGTGGGAGATGGTGTCGTGCACAGTAGAGAGGTCAAGGAGGATTAGGGTTACAGTTTCTCTGTGGAGAAGGAAAGATCTGATGTCGTCTGTGACAGCGATCAGCATGGTCTAAGTGCTGTGGTTGGCATGGAAACCTGATAGCGAAGCATCAAGTAGGTGGTTTTGTTCCAGGTGTTCAATGGGTTGTTGGTTGATGGCTTTCTTGAGTATTTCGGCTGGGTAGAGGAGTGGGGAAATCAGTTGATAATTTTTTAGATTATTGGGGTCGGCGGAGGGTTTCTTTAGGAGGGGTCTAACCTCTGCGTGTTTCCGTCTGTCTGGGAAGGCTGCCAAATGTTGATGATGCTGGTGAGTTCAGTGCTTATTGGGATGGTTCAGAGGTTGAAGTCAATGGGGGCAGGGGTTGGTGGGCGCACCAGAGTGGATCAAGGTCTGATGATGCTTCGGGTTGGGAGGTGCTGAGGATCTGTGTCCACTGTGTCTCGGATACCTTGCTCCAGCTGCAGTGGGAGGAGCTGTGATGTCTGGAGATGGTTTGCTGAGCATGGGAAATTGTGAAAAGTGGACGATGGAGTGGTCTGTCCAGGTGAGTTCTGTGACATGGCTGAATCTGCTTCTGTCACTGGCGGTGAAGATGGCATTGTGTGGGTCCTGCTTTGTGTGTGGGTTCAGTGACCAGTTGAGTGAGGCCAATGTTGTTCAGTTTCTCAAGTAGGGTGGTGCAGTTGGCATCATTAATGTGGAAATTAAGGTCGCTGAGTAGGACGTAGTGGCAGGAGTCGATGGCTAGTGGCACAATGAGGTTAAAACTTGCACCACAGAAAGCTGGTCGGGTCTGGCGGTCTGTATTAGTGGGTGCTTCTTTTTGTGGTCTTGGCATCAGTCTCTAGGTGGAAGTTGAGGTGTTTCATGAGAGGCTTGGAGTCCTTTGAAGTTTGAGTTTCTTTGAAGATGATGGTGATGGCCCTGTGAGTCTGTTGGGGCAGTTTCGGTGTATCACCTTGTAACCGTCAGGAGTTGTGGCAATGTCAGGATTTGAGGAGGGATTGAGGCAGGTTTCGGTGTTGAAGGCAACGTCAGGGAAAAAGGGTGGTGATGGTGTCCCAGATTTCCATAGTATGCTTGAAGAGGGATCGGGCATTGAGCTGGATGCATTGGAGATTGTTTGTGGTCTTGTGGGCGGAAGTGAAGTGGGGTCCCGTTTGGGTTGGCGGACCTGTATTGCATGAGAAGTGACAGTAGAGGCAGGGGAAGTGTACCTTAGTTGATTGCGGGGAGGACAAGTGACAACAGTTGTTCCAATGACCAGGGTCCAGGAGCTCCTTGGAGGTGTCCTGGCAGACGGCCAGGGGTCCGGATGTTGGGCACGTTCCAGGCGCAAACAAGCTTGCCTTTGAAGTGTCCACTGCGTGCCCACTCTGCAGCCTCCATTAAATTGGTCCTGGAGGGAGGGAGGGGTGTTGGGAGGTGGGAAACGGCAGGAGGAGGGAAATGGCAGGAAGAGAGGAGAAGGAGCAGAAAAACATGCAGAAAAGAGAGAGAGAGGAGAAGAAAAACTAGCAGAGGAGAGAAAAAAATAACAGAAAAACAAGCAGAAGAGAAAGAGAAAGAGAAAAACGAGGAGAGGGGAAAAAGGAGCAGAAAAATTAGCAGAAGAAAGAAAAAATAGCAGAAAAGAGGAAAAAGTAGCAGAAAAACAAGCAGAAGAGAGGGAAAAGGAGCAGAAAAACTAGAGGAAAAGGAGCAGAAAAACTAGCTTAAGAGAGGGGGAAAAGAGCACAAAAAAAAAAACAAAAAAAAGAGAAAGAGGAGCAGAAGAGCAGTACAAACCAAGGCAGCAGAGGGTGGCTCTGGGCAAGCTGGACAGGAGACTGTCACCGGGGGAGCTTGCACAAGGACAGTTGCTTTCATTCAGACATGGTGAGGCGTCTGTCAGATTTCACCTAGGATTTTTACATGCACAGACTAAAACACACTCTCCTCTTTTTTGAAGTTCCTAAAACACTTTTTGTTATTTCACAAAAACTTTTGTTTTAATCGGCATCAGAGACATGGCCCTCGACTGGATCCAATCCTTCCTCTCTGGCAAAACGCAACGAGTGAGACTTCCTTCCTCGTAGATCTCACACACACCACTTGTGGAGTGCCCCAGGGATCCTCCTTCAGCCCCACGCTGTTCAACGTCTACATGGCCCGCTAGCCACCCTCGTCAGAAGCTACAGAATAAACATAATCTCCTACGCCGATGACACCCAACTCTTCCTCTCCAACGAACCTGCCAAGGCCAGGCACAACTTCCACGAAGGCATGAAAGCAGTCGCCAGCTGGCTGAGAGACAACTCAACTCAACACAAACAAGACAGACAATACTAATCATGTGCCCTCAAACCAATGCATGGAACCACTGCTGGTGGCCACCCACCCCCGCCAGCCAAGCCCGCAACTTCGGAATCGGACCTCAGCATGAACCATCAAATCAACTCAGTCACCTCCACCTGCTTCCGCACCCTCCGCCTCCTACGCAAAGCCTTCAAATGGATCACCCTTGAACATAGAAAGACCGTCACACATTCCCTCATCACCAGCAGACTGGACTACAGCAAGGCACTATACACCGGAATCAACAAAAAAACTCACCTGCAAATTACAAAACATCCAGATTGCTGCAGCCAGACTAATCCTCGACCTACCCCGACACTGCCACAGTTCGCAACACCTACGTACACTGCACTGGCTCCCCATAGAGAAAGGAATCACTTTCAAGATCCTCACCCACGCACACAAAGCCCTCCACAACACCAGACCAGCCTACCTGAACCAGCGGTTCCTCACAGGGCCCTATGCTGAGCCCAGCTCTCTCTCGATGAAGTACCCTGCATCAGGAAAACCAGAACAGGAGGGCGCTCCTTCTCCTACTGCGCAGCCACTACCTGGAACGCCCTACCCATCCACATCTCTCCCCAGCTTCACAAAGGAACTGAAGACATGGCTTTTTTAATCCACCTCTCCTGTACACGCTACACTCCCCCCCCCCCCCCAACGGGGGAGTAGCTGCGCTTTACAAACACTGACTGATTGATAACAAACTACACTGCTCTCCCTTTCCACTGCCTCTTAAGCCCCCCTCATATCTTGCTTCTCATAATGTACTTTCCATGATATGCCAGTGTGATAGTCAAGAAATCTGAAGCTCACCCCCTCACCCCAATCTTACTGACCAGGCTTCATGGCTGCCATAGAAGCAGTACCTCAACGGTACCATGCACGCTTCAACAAGAATATTGCATGATCCCACTGGACCATGTTGGTGGAGTTTGTGTGATGGTACCGCAGGAACACAGCAGTATAAAAAAAAAAAAGATAAATAAATGGGAAAAAATAAGGAGTGGGAGTCTGCAGGGGTGGCCATCTGCTGAAGGCTGGACACAAGGCTGGGACACCAGCCATGGGCCAGCTAGGCATTTTCTGCCTGTGGGGCGTTGGGTGCAGGCCAGGCCCTACAGTCAACCCATCATCAGAGGTTCGGTCCTGTGACCAACCCACCATTGTGCATGGTCAACAGTTGTGCTCAACAGGGGAGTTGGGTGAATATGATGTAAAAAAAAGCAGAAATCCACTGGAAAAAACAAAGGTTAAGGTATGGTATGGCTAGGTATGGTAATATGATATTACCTCATGTTATAAGCGATGTCATATTTAGGTAAGGTAATAAGATTTTAGTTTACATTACAAAAACCCTATAAATTCACTGAAAAAACAAAGGCTAAAATGACATTATAGTGTTGAAAGAACACAAAAATGTTTTAAAAAAATAATGAAATTCACCAGTTATAATTTATTGAATTGAGCGAACTATAACTTGCTCCTCCACCATGTACAGCTTTTAACCATTAAAACACGTATATGTTGAAAGACATCATACGACAGATATGACAGTTAGCTATAACCGTTTCATACAGGTAGTTTGAGCGAATTGTCTACAACCTCTGTAGCACTAATCAGTGTAACTTTCACAGCAAGCAGGACATGAAGCATAGCTGTGAATTCACCCACATTTATGCCCCTGCTATGTCTTTGTTGATTCATAGACATAATAAGTGACCAGGAAAACCATTTTAAATACATGTGCTGGACACTGGTCAATACAAGTTCCCCACCTACATGATGGCTTCACCGAAGGTAGGGATGTTTGGTATCAAACATCTCGTATTGGTGAGCCCACATTCATGCCAGTGTTGGATTTGCCATTACATGCACCCAGAGGGCACTTTAGAGGTGCCCTCTGAAAACCTACCGCCTACTAGTGAATTAACTGACAGGTCCTGACCAGTTTAGCCACCCTGGCCACATCTCTTACCTCCCAAGGTGAGAGCCTGCACTAGGGAGGGTTGTTAGTACCTCCACCAGTCAGGATGGACATTCCAGGGCGGGAAGCTTCAAAGGCCTACCCACTTTTGCAATGCAACTCTGGTCTCTCCAAATTGCGGAGATGACCAATCAGCCTGTCCTGACCCAACTTTCGTCGGCATGACTGTGACACTGCGGAGACCGGCAGCGCCGAATTTGCGGGCAGCGGTCAGATCGGCAATCCGCGTCTCGGACGGCTTTTTCTGCCACGGGCCGCTTTTGGGGTCGTGACCTGTTTTTTGGGCCACAGCACGACCTGAAACTTTCCCTTTAGGCACTGTTTCGCACTATGCCCGCTTTTTGCCCTCCTAGTTTTACTTACCTGTTTTTTGCTAGTTTTTTTCTTTTGTTCTTTTTTCTTCTTTGGCCATATCTTCTTCCCAGCAGTCTGTGTTTCCTTCCCTGCATGCTTTGCTCCCTACTTTTTATGCTATGGCTATTTCCCCCATTCACTTTAATGTGGCTTTTCCCAATCCAAGGTGATGTCTTCAATACTTCTTGCATGTCACTTCCTGTTTGTCAGTATATAAGCACAGTTGGTCTTCTGTTCCTTGCGTTGCAAACACTTGCGTCCTGGTTGTGCTCCTCACTCCCGTATCCTGTGATTTTGGACTTCACCTGTTCTTCTCTGCCTGCAATTTTTGTTTCAGACCTTGTTGTGCCTCTCTTTTTTCTTTAACATCTTTTTCAGGAGTTCCTTGATCTGAGGTTTTTCCCAAGTTTGGGTTTTTTCCTCTGGGACTCCTTCTGGAGGTATGGCCTGCTTGGTGTTATATTATCAGCAGCACCATGGCTAATCAATCAACCTTGATCAATCCAGAACAAGCAAGAAACCAGATGGTGCCCAGAGACTGGAAGATTACAGTGGTAAGAAGCGTTCAGGTCATGACAATGACAGGCAGGAAAATTAAGCAGATTAGGAGCTGTGCCCACTTCATGCCAGTCCTCCCCCTAAAAGTGAACTAGCTGAAGCAGACACCACTTTCTAAATTCCTCCATCTTGGTGTGGAAGGAATTAGACCACTAGGGTGAGGGTTATTCCCACTTCCTAATGGAAGTGGTTATAGAAAGGGTGTAGTCACCCTAAAGGTGGGCAATCAATTGGATGCCACCTGGCACTCCCTCTAACGCCCCTTAATTGAGTATTTAGGTGAGACCCCTGAATCATAGAACTCAGATCCTTATGACCTAAGAAGACAACAAAGAAGAGTCAAACCCGCAGAAGAGGAGAAGAAAAAGCAGCTGACCAGGTACCAACCCTGCCGGCCTGTCTGCACCCATCAACAGACTCTACACCAGAAGACGGCTCATCCGGCAAAACCTGCAGCCTAAACCTACGGAGACCAATCCCACTGAAATACATTGGGGGTCTTTCACCGGTGGCTGGGGGCTCTGTACTACATGCCCCAGCCTCACCTGGGGCATTAAGGGGGCACTGACACTCTTTCTGCAACAGGATGCGCTTAAAACAACTTTGTGTCCCACAGGACGCACTTTGGGTACGCCCACGTAATGACCGTGCCCGTCTGTGCCCAGACAAGGCTGGGATGGGCCGACCCCGATTGGTTCCATCCTGCTGGAGTCTTAATGAGGTACTGTGTATTTTGTGTTCCATTCTTTTTACTGTTTTTGGGTGGCTGGTTTGCCAGTGTCTCACTGAACTATGGTAAAAAGGAAAGCTCACCCTCTTGTAAAAGCTGGTGAGTCCACGCTAGATTGCTATATTAGGAAAGCATTGGGATCTCTTAACCCCTTGGATGTCCTGGATTACGTCCTCAGCTGCAGCGCTGCTATGTTGAGGACGTAACCATTACGTACTGCACCCGGCCCAAGGGGGGAGCCTTTGATGTCTGTATGAGCATCCCTGCAGGAATGCCACTAGACACCAGGGAATATTGTTTACATTTAGTAAACACACAAGAGGAGCGGCCCCTTGGGCAAAGGCGGCTCCCCAAGAAGGGCATTTTTTTATTAGGCCATTTCTGCCCCCCTTGGGGGCAGATCGGCCTATGTTAATTAGGCCCATCTGCACCCAAGGGGGGCAGAAGCCACTAGGCACCAGGGATGATTTAGTTTTTACAAGTGGGGAGCAGCCCCTTAGGCAAGGGTCGCTCCCCTGGAGGCCATTTCTGCCCCCTTGGGGTCAAATTGGCCTATTTTTATTAGGCCCATCTGCCCCCAAAGGGTGCAGAAACCACTTAGGCACCAGGGATTGGTGTGTGTGTGTGTTTTATTTGGGGGGAGGGGGGGCAGCTCCTTGGGCAGGGGTAGCTCCCCAGGGGCGCACATTACTGTTGGCCATTTCTACCCCCCTTGGGGGCAGATATGGCCTATTTTTGTAAGGCCTATCTGCCCCCACGGGGGGCAGAAAGCCCACTAGACACCAGGGAAGAATTTTTTTCTTTAAAAAAAAGAATGTGACTATACTCCCACTCCAAATAAATGGGGACAAAGTTGTTCTGCCCACCGGTGGGCAGATGGGGCAATTACCCCCGATCCACTCGGGGCGGGTCAAAAACCTACTAGATGCCAAGGAATTTATAAAAAAATAAAAAATAGTGGGGTGGTGGCTACCAACCAGTTTGGGCATGGTTATGCCCCAACTGAAGGGGGTAAAAGTCTTTCAGCTCTCCCCCCACACACTAAAAGATCTTATCCCAATGGCAAGCAAGAGGACATTTGTTTTTTTGGAGTTTTGATTTTACATTTGGGCCAGGAGAGCTTGGCTAACTCTTAAAATTGTCCCACCGAATGTTAAGGACTGCACTTTTTGGACAATGCCATATAGAAAAATCTGAGACCTAGACACATCTGAAAACTAAACATCTGGGTGAGTCCAGGGTAGTGTGCTTCACATGCACCCCACACCTTGTTCTTACCCACAAGGCCCTGCAAACCTCCCAACTTTGCTTGGAGCCACACACACATTTTTCCCCCGTTTGTGATGGAGCCTTTCAGAATCTGCAGGAATCCACAAAAATCCTACCACTCAGCATTGTCGCATCTATACCGATAGAAATTCTGCCCTACTTGTCAGCCTAAAAAATGTTTTTATTCCAAACTGCCCTTTTGGACCCCCTTTGGTTCCCGTTCAATGTAAACATGTTTTTGGCTTTACCCTATCAGAGGCACTTGGCCCACCTACACAAGTGAGGTATCATTTTTATCGGGAGCCTGAGGGGAACATTGGGTGGAAGGAAATTTGTGCCGGTGCTGTGATCCCACACACAAATGTGGGGAATTTGTGATTTTTTTAGCTAAATTTGAGGTTTGCTGATGATATACGTAACGGTATATTGCTTTAAAAAATCTGCCATAGCTGGAAAAAGTTATAAAAGAAAGAAAACATGGAGAGAAATGGCTCTTTTTTCACCTCAATTTCAATATTTTATATTTATTTTAGCTGTTACTTTCTATAAAGAAATAGAGAACGCGCAACAACAGCTATCTGCCACAGTACCCTTGGCTTCTAATACCCGACTGCCTTCAAAGTCAATCACACACGCAGAATCTTCCAGTGTGATTATCAATGACTGTCAGCAAGCACCTTAGAAGCCCTTCCTAGGCCTGTTTAGCATGGCCCTGAACAGGAGCAGGATTACAGCCAATTATTAACATCACCTCAAGATAGAGCCTCTGACCGAGCCCCCCCCACCCTCCCCCCCAACTAAAAGGAAAGGACACCATGGGGGTAAAAAAAGGGCCTCTTTCCACTGCGACTCAATTGGACATTGATGCAGTTAATCATCTTGCCCACAGTTACATGTCCTCTTTAGATTCACTGACTGTTTTCCAGGATAAAATTCTTTAAAATGTCAGGGGGTTAAAGCAAGACCTGCTTCTACTCATCACCAAGCAGGGAAACTTTAGAGCCATGCTTACAGGGCCAGGGTTAGATAAACCACCTCTAAGAGGGACACCACTACTTTCCACATTATTCAACAACATGCAATGCACAAAATCTTCTGCAAAGTCCCACAGATAAACATCCACGCCATTAAAACACCCTTGCCACAGACAATTTGTCTATAGCACTGTATTACAGCTATTTAAAAGGAGCACGTGCCCAGATATCCATTGATAGATTACAAATATTTAAAATGAGTATGTGCCTGGATATCACTGGTGGATAATCTAGCTTTGGCCTTTTACAGTTCTTGCAACATACCCTGGCTTAAAGGTGTAACCAGCGCAACTGGAACTATGAGGTAGGAGAGAGCCAAATTATGCAGCAAGTTTGACTAAATTATGCACCAATAAAAGGCAAATTATACTGCATAATGCAGCATATTTTCTGATACTACTACTTCATTATCATGGGCAAGCTAGCATGCACTAGTACATGGGTAGTCACAAACACTTTCTGAGGGACCAAAAAGTTTGGTCTGTGATACGACCGAGGGCTGCTTTGATGCAGGCAGGATGGTGGTTGATGGGGTAGTGGGCTGTAAGGTGGGTGTAGGGAAGCGAGGCATGTACATCTAATGGACGAGGTGTGCAGGACACCCTAGTTACTTCCTTTCTTTAACTTCAATTAGCATTTTAAGAAATGCTTCCCAGTCAGTCAAATCCACCACACTGCAAACCAATCTACTCCACTCTAATCCACTCCATTTAACTCATTCCACCCCAGTCCAATCCATCTCAATACAATCCAATACACTCCATTCTATTCTGCCCCACTCTACAACACTCTACTTTACGACACTCTGCCACTGAACTCTACTCCTCTCTACAACACGCTACTCCCCCTACTCCAACAAATGGGAGTCGACACTGATATACAACATGGCAAAAACACATTGCCACAGCCAATAGTTCTTGTAGAAGCAAGACCTATTGGCTTTTCCGTCGCTTTTGTTTTTATACTTGCTAACACTGTATGCACACAAGTAGCTCCTAATTTGTACCAAGCTAACACTAAAACATAGCAATAAACATAAAGGTGAGCAGTCAACATTTGCAAAGGGCCTTTCACTGCACAGCAACATGTCTCTGCGTTTTTAGAAACTTTTAAACCATTTGAACTAGATTTTTTTTTATTATCTGCAGATTATGCAGCATATGATGAATTATGAGACAAATGTGGCAGATCAATTAACTGTGCAAAAATGCTACAGCCACACAATTGCTTATTTCCAATGACCCTGCTAAAACCTACATCGGCAACCCAGACGAGCTCAGACTTAACCTTATCATTGAGTAATACTTCACCCCAAACTTTAGTGTGATATGCTTTTTCCATACTATACACTCACACGTTTACACAATACATATAGTGTATAGGACTATGGTGGCATTAGTGTTGCTATCAGAGAGATCACTTAACTTGTAATGATTGATGTAATTTGCACAGTCAAAAGCAATGCATGATGGGGTCGCAAGTTACAGCTTGCTCAATAATCTATAACTGCTGAATACGTTTGTTATTTTTTTTTTAGGTTTACTTTATTTCATCACCTAACTAGTACATCACTTTAACTCTCTGTAGTGCAGTGATTTACTAGGATTTATTTTCCTAGGGTTAGACTTTATTACCATAGCTATGTCACTTTGACTCATGAGTTTTTTCAGAGATTTTTTTTTAGAGGTGTTTAAGTAGGATCTTATTACCATACCTAACTAGCATACGTTTAACCATTGTTTTCTTTAGTGAAAATATAGTCAACAGCTAATTTTTGTTTTTAAATTCAGAACAATATTAATGCATGTTAGATAGCTGTAGCACTGCAGGACCCATCTTTGAATGTGATGCTAAAATGGCAGAGGCCGGCGCATTAACAGCCGCCAGGGACCCTGAAATGACTGGATCAAGCCGCCTCAGTGGCAAAACAACAAAGGGATGGGCATCCCGCTCCTCCCTCGGGGACAGAAAAAGCACGCCAAGACATCGGGCCAATGAGGGCCCCAGCAAGGACAAGGACTCTTTTAAATGCCCCAATGGGGAGACAACACTGCACCCTCAGCTGGGGAACAGGGGGTTAAAAGGACTGTGCTGCCCCTACAGAAGGTACTTTGCAGGTCTATGGCAGCGCACAGGAGTTTCGAGAAGATGCTGGCGCAGGCAGCATGAGGACCAAAGCACCTGCTTTTGTCAGCGGGATGTGTATGTAACAGTGCAGAGATAACGCCAGTTCAAAGTAAAAGCCTAATATGCCTTGGAAACATGAAGTATAGATGTTTAACCAAATGTTTACAGAAACACCCAGAAAACATTAAGAACGAGGGTAGCACAACTGTGATCTGAATACAGATAGTGGGAAAACATTACACAAAGCAAGGATAGAGGATGTAATGCAAGGGTCAGAAGGGCCATCATTAATCAATTAGTGCTTATGGGCATCTGGCCCAGTGCATAAATCATGCAGTGATAGTGGGCCCCAAATTTATGATATAAGCGCCTGGCATTTTTGAGCAGGGAGTACAGTAGCACATGGTGGAGGCAGCTGCTAGGGGGCATATGTGCACTCAGTTAGAAGCTCTAGTGTAGAGCACTATGGTGTTATGGTTACAATATCAAGTTAACAGAAGGCCTGATGGCACTAGGAAGTTTCCCCTCGTAATGACCCAAATATATCTAGGGGCATGAAACACGACAACTATTAGTTGGGGCACTTAGAAGTACCAGTTAACATTGCAAGGTAATTAGCAGGTATGCAGGGCATACTCTTAGCCATACCTTTCCCTGTAGCAGAACATGTGCATGCACAGGCCTGCAGGAAGCAAACAATTTTATTTACCCGTACGATCTGTTATGGGAGTTGGTTGAGCAAGCTGTTGGTTTCGTGGCACTGTGCTGCATAGCTCCTTGACAACAGGTGTCCGTCTCAGTTTCTCTTTCATTTATGACATCTGCGAGTGAAAACTGCACCGAGAGGCTGAGGAGAACCTGACCGTTCCTGTGCATAACGGAGGACGGAGCAGAGCACAGTCGGTGCAACACTTGATGTATTAATGGCATTTCCTCGACTGTGGAGTAACTGCTGACAACTCGACAGGGATCCATCAGTCAAGGTATAGGTGATAATCAGAATATGGTAAGCTTGGCAGCGTGAAAGGGCTGCATGCAAACTGCAAGGTATAGGGTAGAACCTTAGGTCCACCCCAGTCTATAATTATTCTAATGTTACTACGAAAGGTTAGAGAGTATAAATACATCCAGTCTGTTACTTTAAATCCCCAGCTCGTGGTTTGCCAGGCCAGGCACTCCTTAATTACGATGGCGTAGGGAGGAAGAATGAATGCTACATGGGAGTCCTGCTTTGGTTAGGTAACAATTTCTCACACCCTCCAGGGTTACGAGTAGCGCAATAGCAATAAAAAATAAAAAAAGAGTTTCTAGGGAGAGATGGGGGCAGCGTTGGAGAAGGGCTACAGGAAGGTAGCGGGGCAATCAACAAAGCACCAGGTACTTCCGAATCCGCTTTATGCAATAATGTCAAAGGCCTGGTGGGCTGAGTGTTACATACGGCCCTGGTATCATAAGTAAGGTTAGCCACCCCACTAATATTAGTAAGCCTGGGCAGGAGAGAAATGACCCGAATAAAACTCATAGGGACAAGACAAACTAGTTTGGCAGACATAACTAAGAATAGGGGACACAGATAGTTCCACCAAGCAGATAATCTGGCCGTTAAGACTCAGCTGGTGAGAGGCAACAAGAAAGGGAATTATCAGGGGCATCACATGCACAGTAGAGGATGACCACTACTGTTGGATCTCCCCTCCCTCTAGTCAGGGAATGGAACTAGGGGAGAAAAGGAAAATGTCACTTACCCAGTGTACATCTGTTCGTAGCATTAGTCGCTGCAGATTCACATGCTGTGCACATCCCGCCATCTAGTGTTGGGCTCGGAGTGTTACAAGTTGTTTTTCTTCGAAGAAGTCTTTTCGAGTCACGAGGTCGAGGGACTCCTCCCATTTCGGCTTCATTGCGCATGGGCGTCGACTCCATCTTAGATTGTTTTCCCCGCAGAGGATGAGGTAGGAGTTGTGTATTATAGTAATAGTGCCCATGCAATGGAGTGAATACGTATTTACATAATGTAGTTTAAAGTGATATATTTACAAATTTACAAATGTTCAAGATCAACTTCTAAACGGCTACAGGCTCCCGGGGAGGCGGGTGGGCGCATGTGAATCTGCAGCGACTAATGCCACAAACAGATGCCACGAACAGATGTACACTGGGTGAGTGACATTTTCCATTCGATGGCATGTGTAGCTGCAGATACACATGCTGTGCATAGACTAGTAAGCAGTTATCTCCCCAAAAGCGGTGGTTCAGCCTGTAGGAGTTGAAGTTGTTTGAAACAATGTTCGTAGTACTGCTTGGCCTACTGTGGATTGTTGTACTGTTAACACATCTGCACAGTAGTGTTTGGTAAATGTATGAGGCGTAGACCATGTGGCTGCCTTACATATTTCGGTCATTGGAATATTTCCTAGAAAGGCCATGGTAGCACCTTTCTTTCTAGTCAAGTGTGCCTTTGGTGTAATAGGCAGTTCTCTTTTTGCTTTAAGCTAACAAGTTTGAATGCACTTAACTATCCATCTAGCAATGCCTTGTTTAGAAACTGGATTTCCTGTATGGGGTTTTTGGAAAGCAATAAATAATTGTTTTGTCTTCCGAATTAGTTTCGTTCTGTCAATGTAGTATATTAACGCTCTTTTGATGTCTAATGTATGTAGTGCTCTTTCAGCTACAGAATCTGGCTGTGGAAAGAACACTGGAAGTTCTACTGTTTGATTCAAGTGGAACGGTGATATGACTTTTGGTAAGAATTTAGGATTTGTTTGTAAGACTACTTTATGCTTGTGTATCTGAATAAATGGTTCTTGTATGGTAAATGCTTGTATCTCACTTATTCTTCTTAGAGATGTGATAGCAATTAGAAATGCAACTTTCCATGTTAAATATTGCATTTCACATGAGTGCATAGGTTCGAAAGGTGGACCCATAAGGCGAGTTAAGACAATATTGAGGTTCCGTGAAGGTACTGGTGGTGTTCTTGGTGGTATAATTCTCTTCAGGCCTTCCATAAACGCTTTAATGACTGGTATCCTAAATAAAGAAGTTGAGTGTGTAATTTTGCAGATAAGCTGAAATTGCGGTAAGATGTATTTTAATGGATGAAAAAGCTAGCTTTGACTTTTGCAAATGTAGTAAGTAGCTTACAATGTCTTTAGCAGATGCGTGGAATGGTTGGATTTGATTATTGTGGCAATAATAAACAAATCTTTTCCACTTATTTGCATAGCAATGTCTAGTGGTTGGTTTCCTAGCTTGTTTTATGACCTCCATACATTCCTGTGTAAGGTCTAAGTGTCCAAATTCTAAGATTTCAGGAGCCAAATTGCTAGATTCAGCAATGCTGGATTTGGGTGTCTGATCTGTTGTTTGTGTTGAGTTAACAGATCTGGTTTGTTTGGTAGTTTGACATGAGGCACCACTGAGAGGTCTAATAGTGTTGTGTACTAAGGTTGTCTTGCCCAAGTTGGTGCTATTAGTATGAGTTTGAGTTTGCTTTGACTCAATTTGTTTACTAGATATGGAAGGAGTGGGAGAGGGGGAAAAGCGTATGCAAATATCCCTGACCAACTCATCCATAACGCATTGCCTTGAGACTGATCTTGTGGGTATCTGGATGCGAAGTTTTGGCATTTTGCGTTTTCTTTTGTTGCAAATAGGTCTATTTGTGGTGTTCCCCATCTCTGAAAGTAAGTGTTTAGTATTTCGGGGTGAATCTCCCATTCGTGGATCTGTTGGTGATCCCGAGAAAGATTGTCTGCTAACTGATTCTGAATCCCTGGAATAAACTGTGCAATTAGGCGAATGTGGTTGTGAATCGCCCAATGCCATATTCTTTGTGCTAGGAGACATAACTGAGTTGAGTGTGTTCCTCCCTGTTTGTTCAGATAATACATCGTTGTCATGTTGTCTGTTTTGACAAGGATGTGTTTGTGGCTTATTATGGGTTGAAATGCTTTTAGTGCTAGAAATACTGCCAGTAGTTCTAAGTGATTTATGTGAAATTGTCTTTGCTGAGTGTCCCGTTGTCCCTGGATGCTGTGTTGATTGAGATGAGCTCCCCACCCTATCATGGAGGCATCTGTAGTTATTACGTATTGAGGCACTGGGTCTTGGAAAGGCCGCCCTTGGTTTAAATTTATGCTTTTCCACCATAGAAGCGAGGTGTATGTTTGGCGGTCTATCAACACTAGATCTAGAAGTTGACCCTGTGTCTGTGACCATTGTGATGCTAGGCACTGTTGTAAGGGCCGCATGTACAATCTGGCGTTTGGGACAATGTCTATGCATGAGGACATCATGCCTAGTAGTTTCATTACCATCTTGACCTGTATTCTTTGTTTTGGATACATGACCTGTATTACCTTGTGAAATGCTTGTACCCTTTGTGGACTTGGAGTGGCAACCCCTTTTGTTGTGTCGATTGTCGCCCCTAAGTACTGCTGTGTTTGGCACGGCTGAATGTGCGACTTTGTGTAGTTGAGTGAGAAACCTAGTTTGTGGAGGGTTTCGATAACGTACCTTGTGAAGGATGTATCGGTATATGGAAGTATGCATCCTTTAGGTCTAGTGTTGTCATGTAGTCTTGCTGTTTGATCAATGGGATTACGTCCTGTAACGTCACCATGTGAAAGTGATCTGATTTGATGTAGGTATTTAACGTTCTGAGATCTAATATAGGTTTTAGAGTTTTGTCCTTTTTGGGTATGAGAAAGTACAGAGAGTAAACTCCTGTTCCTTTCTGATAAATTGGTAATAATTATATTGCTTGTTTTTGTAACAACGCTTGGACCTCTATTTGTAGAAGATCCATGTGTTGCTTTGACATAGTGTGTTTTCGGTGGGACATTTGGTGGAAAATTGAGAAATTCTATGCAATAACCATGCTGGATAATTGCTAAGACTCAAGTATCTGTTGTTATCTCCTCCCATTGTTTGTAGAACTTGGTTAGTCTCCCCCCCACAGGTGTTCTGTGTTGGGGATTTGTGACATGTAAGTCACTGCTTGCTTTGTTGAGTTTTGGGACTTTGGAATTTCCCTCTACTTTTTTGGAACTGTCCCCCTCTATACTCTCCCCGCTGATATTTGCTTTGATAAGTGGGCCTTGTTTGTGAGGTTGTGGGTTCTGTGCTTTGTCCTCGAAACCCCCCTTGAAACTGTGTCTTTCGAAATGTACCTCTGCTCTGCGGGGAGTAGAGTGCGCCCATGGCTTTGGCTGTATCTGTGTCTTTAAGCTTATCGATGGCAGTGTCCAACTCCGGCACAAACAACTGCTGTCCGTTAAATGGCATATTCAGCACGGCTTGTTGTATTTCCGGCTTGAATCCTGATGTACGCAGCCATGCATGTCTCCTTATTGTCACTGCTGTGTTTACAGTTCTAGCAGCTGTATCTGCTGCATCTATTGCTGACCGTAACTGATTGAGATACTCTGTCCTCCTTCCACTATTTGCTGTGCCCTCTTTTGGAACTCCTTGGGCAAATGTTCTATAAAGTGTTGCATTTCGTCCCAATGAGCTCTATCGTATCTGGCCAACAAAGCGTGAGTTTGCAATACGCCACTGGTTTTGCTGCCTGTGCCGCCACTCTTTCCTGCCGCGTCAAATTTACGACTCTCTTTATCTGGAGGTGGTGCATCTCCTGAAGTGTGTGAGTTCGCCCTCTTGCGAGCTGCCCCTACTACTACTGAGTCCGGTGTTAGCTGTTGTGTGATGTACACGGGGTCAGTTGGTGGCGGTTTATATTTTTTCTCCATTCTTGGAGTAATGGCCCTTCCTTTTACAGGCTCCTCAAACACTTGTTTGGAGTGCTTTAACATTCCAGGAAGCATGGGGAGACTCTGGTACTGGCTGTGTGTGGACGACAGTGTATTGAATAGAAAGTCGTCTTCAATTGGCTCTGAATGTAGGCTGACATTATGAAACGCCGCTGCCCTAGACACCACCTGCGCGTAGGCTGTACTATCTTCTGGTGGTGACGGTCTAGCTGGATAACAGTCAGGACTATTATCTGACACTGGCGCATCATAAAGATCCCACGCGCATCTTGGATCGTCCTGACTCATCCCTGTATGAGTCGGGGATTGCATCATTGGTGGAGTAGCTACTGGTGATAGTTGCGGACAGCGTTGTGGGGATGGTGGCGGGCTTACTTGTTTAGCCACCTTTGCCTGTGGCTGCTTGTCTTTCTCCTGGAAGGCAAGTTTGCGTTTCATTCTAATAGGAGGGAGAGTGCTGATCTTCCCCATTTCTTTTTGGATGTGGAGCCTTCTTTGGGTGTAGTCTGGCTCCATTGTCTCTAGTTCCTGTCCAAATCTGTGTGTTTTCATTTGTGAGGACAGTCCTTGTTCCTCTGTGTAGGAACTTGATTTCCGTTCTGAGGCCGGATGTTTCGGTATCGAAACCTTTTCGGCTACTTTTTTCGGTTCCGACTAAACATTTTTTATTTTTGGCGTCGTGGTCTCTCGGTGCCGACTTATTTCGGTTCCGCTGTCTCAGTGCCGAACTTGCTCGGAGCCACTGTCTCGGGCCGGAGATTGCTGAGTGGCGGTATCTCGACCGGAGTCGGTTGACTTCGACACCAGCGTGCCCTTTTTCGGTGCCGATGATCGGTCACCTATTTTTCGGGTTAAGCCATGGCCTGTTGGCGGTGGCGTCCCCTGGGCTTTTGTGGTCTTCTCATGAGTTTTATGTTTCAACGTCTTACTCACGGTTTTCGGTGTTTCTTCTGGATCGAGCTCATCCGAGTCAGACTCCTGGATGGAGAAAGTTTCTTCTTCCGCCTCGAAACGCCCTTGTCCCGTTGGCGCCGACGCCATCTGCAGTCTTCTCGCTTTTCTGTCCCTTAATGTCTTTCTGGACCGAAACGCTCGACAGGCTTCACAAGTATCTTCCTTGTGCTCTGGAGACAGACACAAGTTACAGACCAGATGCTGATCTGTATACGGATACTTGTTATGACATTTTGGGCAGAAGCGGAATGGGGTCCGTTCTATCAGCCTTGAAGAGACATGTGGCCGGGCCGACCAGGCCCTGACGGGGGAATCGAAAAAAAACCAAAGGACCACCGGAGCTCTTAAAAAATCGGTGTCGATCTGTTATAACTAACCCGATACCGAACGCAGACAATACAGACGACCCAAAACACGGAGCGAAAAGGAACACGTCCGAACCCGATGGCGAAAAAAAAAAATCTAAGATGGAGTCAACGCCCATGTGCAATGGAGCCGAAATGGGAGGAGTCCCTCGATCTCGTGACTCAAAAAGACTTCTTCGTAGAAAAACAACTTGTAACACTCAGAGCCCAACACTAGATGGCGGGATGTGCACAGCATGTGTATCTGCAGCTACACATGCCATCGAACGGAAGGATTACTGGTGCTTCAGTCAACAGGGGCGTACTCTTCCATGCCGACAGCCAGGGCTCACAAGGGGCTTTGGGCCCATGGTTACACAGCTGAGCCAGGTACATAAGGGATTTCTGCTGAACAAGGGCTAATCACCAGACAGGATACAACAGCCTTTATTGAGGCCGGTATAAGCACCTCCAGACCCAAGGATAATGGAGGAACAAGTTAATTGAATTTTGAATAACAGGAGGACATGCTCACAGATGTAGGCAGAGGTTAGGAGACCACCGCCAGCGTGGCAGAGGCAGCACATTCAAATGGCTTCAGTATAGATTAAATGCGGTTAGTAGGCCGTCAGAAATGAATGTGTTGCCATAAAAGTGATCCTTGGGAGGCCTGACATCTGGGACACTTTGAGGTGCGTGGGTGAGAACCAGAAAGGTAGCCCAGTCCTGCACCAAAAAGAGGAAGAGGAGCAAACCCCAAAGTACAAACGGGAGGAACCACCTGGGGACATGAGCCCCACAGGCGGTGTGGCATGAAAGGGGTACGTTGGTTGGTAAAGGAGGCAGAGGGCAGTGTGTCAGAGAAAGGACACTTACCTGGGGATGCCTTACGGCAGGGTAAGTAGGCCGATGGAGGAGTAAGGGGAGCATGGCACTCGCAGCCCAGACCCACCAGTTGGCAGGGCACAAAACGGACAGACAAGGTAGCGAGTTGGGCCTAACAGCAGTAAGCAGCATTATGATTTATGATCATGTCAAGATAGATATTGGGCACTCAGAGTGAATTAGGACACTGCATTAATGCTTATGGCTTTGTCATCTTGATTCATGACTGACCACTGTGATTTACGAGGTAAGGAAAATGTCACTTACCCAGTGTACATCAGTTTGTGGCATTAGTCGCTGCAGATTCACATGCTGTGCATAGTCCGCCGTCTGGTGTTCGGCTCGGAGTGTTACAAGTTGTTTTTCTTCGAAGAAGTCTTTTCGAGTCACGAGACCGAGGGACTCCTCCCACTTCGGTTCCATTGCGCATGGGCGTCGACTCCATCTTAGATTGTTTTCCCCGCAGAGGGTGAGGTAGGAGTTGTGTATGCTAGTAATAGTGCCCATGCAATGGAATGAATACGTATGTACCAAATGAAGGTTAAAGTAATATATTTACAAATGTTGAAGATATACTTCCAAACGGCTACAGGCTCCCGGGGAGGCGGGTGGGCGCATGTGAATCTGCAGCGACTAATGCCACGAACAGATGTACACTGGGTAAGTGACATTTTCCGTTCGGTGGCATGTGTAGCTGCAGATACACATGCTGTGCATAGACTAGTAAGCAGTTATCTCCCCAAAAGCAGTGGTTCAGTCTGTAGGAGTGGAAGTAGTTTGAAATAAAGTTCTTAGTACGGCTTGCCCTACTGTGGCTTGTTGTGCAGATAACAAATCTACACAGTAGTGTTTAGTAAATGTATGAGGCGTAGACCATGTTGCTGCCTTACATATTTCGTTCATCGGAATATTTCCTAGAAAGGCCATAGTAGCACCTTTCTTTCTGGTTGAGTGTGCCTTTGGTGTAATAGGCAGCTCTCTCTTTGCTTTAAGATAGCAGGTTTGGATGCACCTAACTATCCATCTGGCAATACCTTGTTTTGAAATTGGATTTCCTGTATGAGGTTTTTGAAAGGCAATAAATAGTTGTTTTGTCTTTCTAATTACTTTTGTTCTGTCAATGTAGTACATTAGTGCTTTTTTGATGTCTAATGTACGTAGTGCTCTTTCAGCTATTGAATCTGGCTGTGGGAAGAACACTGGTAATTCTACTGTTTGATTTAAGTGGAACAGTGAGATAACCTTTGGTAAGAATTTTGGATTTGTTCTTAGAACTACTTTATTCTTGTGTATTTGAATAAATGGTTCTTGTATGGTAAACGCCTGTATTTCACTTACTCTTCTTAGAGATGTGATGGCAATGAGAAATGCAACTTTCCACGTTAAGTATTGCATTTCACAAGAATGCATGGGTTCGAAAGGTGGACCCATGAGCCTTGTTAAGACAATGTTGAGGTTCCATGAAGGAACAGGTGGTGTCCTTGGTGGTATAATTCTCTTTAGGCCTTCCATAAACGCTTTAATGACAGGTATTCTAAACAGGGAAGTTGAATGAGTAATCTGCAGGTAAGCAGATATTGCGGCGAGATGTATCTTTATGGAAGAGAAAGCTAGATTGGATTTTTGCAAATGTAGTAAATATCCTACTACATCTTTTGGAGACGCATGCAATGGATGGATTTGATCATTATGGCAGTAATAAACAAATCTTTTCCATTTACTTGCATAGCAGTGTCTAGTGGAAGGTTTTCTAGCTTGTTTTATGACCTCCATACATTCTTGTGTGAGGTCCAAGTGTCCAAATTCTAGGATTTCAGGAGCCAAATTGCTATTCAGCGATGCTAGGTTTGGAAGCCTGATCTGTTGTTTGTGTTGTGTTAACAGATCTGGTCTGTTGGGTAGTTTGACATGAGGTACTACTGACAGGTATAGTAGTGTCGTATACCAAGGTTGTCTTGCCCATGTTGGTGCTATTAGTATGAGTTTGAGTTTGTTTTGACTCAATCTGTTTACTAGATATGGAAGGAGAAGGAGAGGGGGAAAAGCGTACGCAAATATCCCTGACCAATTCATCCATAGAGCATTGCCTTGGGAGTAACCTGTGTGGGTACCTGGATGCGAAGTTTTGGCATTTTGCGTTTTCTTTTGTTGCAAATAGATCTATTTGAGGTGTTCCCCAAATTTGAAAGTAAGTGTTCAGTATTTGGGGGTGAATTTCCCATTTGTGGATTTGTTGGTGATCCCGAGAGAGATTGTCTGCTAGTTGGTTCTGGATCCCTGGAATAAATTGTGCTATTAGGCGAATATGGTTGTGAATTGTCCAATGCCATATTTTTTGTGTTAGGAGACACAACTGTGTCGAGTGTGTCCCCCCGTTTGTTTAAATAATACATTGTCGTCATGTTGTCTGTTTTGACAAGAATGTATTTGTGGGTTATCATGGGTTGGAATGCTTTCAACGCTAGAAATACTGCTAACAGTTCTAAGTGATTTATGTGAAACTTTCTTTGATGTATGTCCCATTGTCCTTGGATGCTGTGTTGATTGAGGTGTGCTCCCCACCCGGTCATGGAAGCATCCGTTGTTATAACGTATGTTGGCACTGGGTCTTGGAAAGGCCGCCCTTTGTTTAAATTTGTACTGTTCCACCATAGAAGCGAGATGTATGTTTGGCGGTCTATCAACACCAGATCTAGAAGTTGACCCTGTGCCTGTGACCATTGTGATGCTAGGCACTGTTGTAAGGGCCGCATGTGCAACCTTGAGTATGGGACAATGGCTATGCATGAAGACATCATGCCTAGGAGTTTTAATACTATTTTTGCTTGTATCTTTTGTGTTGGATATATGGCCAGTATTAACTTGTGAAATGTTTGAACCCTTTGTGGACTTGGAGTGGCTATCCCTTTTGTTGTGTTGATTGTCGCTCCTAAGTATTGCTGTGTTTGACACAGCAAAAGGTGTGACTTTGCATAGTTGATGGGGAAACCCAGCTTGTGAAGGATTTGTATAACATAATTTGTGTGATGTGAACACTTTGTTAGCGTGTTGGTCTTGATTAACCAATCGTCTAAGTAAGGGAACACGTGTATTTGCTGCCTTCTGATATGTGCAGCTACTACTGCTAGGCATTTTGTAAAGACTCTTGGCGCAGTTGTTATTCCGAATGGCAACACTTTGAATTGGTAATGTATTCCTTTGAATACGAACCTTAGGTATTTCCTGTGCGAAGGATGTATCGGTATATGGAAATACGCATCTTTTAGATCTAATGTAGTCTTGCTGTTTGAGCAGTGGGATTACGTCTTGTAATGTGACCATGTGAAAGTGGTCTGATTTGATGTAGGTGTTTAGTGTTCTGAGATCTAGTATTGGTCTTAGAGTTTTGTCTTTTTTTGGTATTAGAAAGTAGTGAGTAAACTCCTGTTCTTTTGTTGACGTGGTACTAGTTCTATTGCGTCCTTTTGCAGTAATGCTTGAACTTCTAGTCCTAGAAGGGCTATATGCTGTTTTGACATATTGTGTGTTTTCGGTGGGACGTTTGGAGGGAGTTGGAGAAATTCTATGCAATAACCATGTTGGATAATTGCTAAGACCCAAGTGTCTGTTGTTATTTCCTCCCAAGATTTGTAGAACTGGCTTAGTCTTCCCCCCCACTGGTGTTGTGTGACTTGTGAGTCACTGTTTATTTTGAGGGGTTTTGGGACCTTGAAATTTTCCCCGGTTTCTTGGGAATTGGCCCCCTCTGTATTGTCCCCGAAAACCTCCCCTTTGATATTGTCCCTGGTAGGTAGTCTGTATTGTCCCCGAAAACCTCCCCTTTGATATTGTCCCTGGTAGGTAGGTGGTCTTGTTTGTGAGGTGCTGGTTTCTGTGGGTTGACCTCGAAACCCTCCCCTAAAAGTTGTTTTACGAAATGTGCCAAATGTGCCTCTGCCCTGCGGGGAGTAGAGTGCGCCCATGGCTTTGGCTGTATCGGTGTCCTTTTTTAATTTTTCAATTGCAGTGTCGACCTCCGGCCCAAACAATTTCTGTTCATTAAACGGCATATTGAGCACAGCCTGTTGTATTTCGGGTTTGAACCCAGATGTGCGCAGCCATGAGTGCCTCCTTATCGTGACTGCAGTATTTATTGTCCTTGCAGCTGTATCCGCTGCATCCATGGAAGACCGTATCTGATTGTTCGAGATACTTTGTCCCTCTTCCACCACCTGTTGCGCTCGTTTTTGGAACTCTTTGGGGAGGTATTCGAGGAGATGTTGCATCTCATCCCAATGAGCCCTGTCGTATCTCGCCAGGAGTGCTTACGAGTTGGCGATGCACCACTGATTTGCCGCTTGTGCTGCAACCCTTTTTCCTGCTGCATCAAATTTGCAGCTCTCCTTGTCCGGAGGTGGTGCGTCGCCTGATGTATGAGAGTTGGCTCTTTAACGAGCTGCCCCCACAACTACTGAGTCTGGTGTCAGTTGTGATGTCATAAAAACAGGGTCTGTGGGCCGAGCCTTGTATTTTTTCTTCACCCTTGGAGTTATGGCTCTGCTTTTAACTGGCTCTTGAAATATTTGTTTCGAATGCCTTAGCATTCCTGGAAGCATGGGAAGGCTTTGATAATGGCTATGGGTGGAGGACAGGGTGTTAAAGAGGAAGTCATCCTCAATAGGCTCCGAATGTAGCGAGACATTATGGAATTCAGCTGCCTAGCTACCACCTGTGCATATGATGTACTGTCCTCCGGTGGGGACGGTTTAGTTAGGTACGACTCCGGGCTATTGTCTGATACTGGAGCGTCGTAGAGGTCCCATGCATCCTGATCATCCTGGCTCATTGTGGTATGAGCTGGTGAGTGTTAATGGTGGAGTTTGTGCCAGTGATGCATGAGTTAATGGTGGTGGAGTTACCTTCTTTACCACCTTTGCTTGTGGTTGCTTATCTCCTTGCTGGAAGTCAAGTTTCCTTTTCCTTTTGATTGGGGGAAGAGTGCTAATCTTCCCTGTATCCTTTAGAATAAAGATCCGCTTTTGCGTGTGATCTGGCTCAATTGTTTGTAATTCCTCCTCAAATGTGTTTTTTTTAGTTGATAGGACAGTCCCTGTTCCTCTGAGTAGGAACCAGTTTTCGGTTCGGTTGCCGGGTGTTTCGGCACCGAAAGCGTGTCTCTGGATTTTTCCGGCTCCGACAAGATCTTTTTTCTTTTCGGCGTCGTGACCTCTCGGTGCCGACCAACTTCGGTGCTGAATTTTTTCTGCGTCACTCTCGGTCCTGAGATTGCTGCGTGCCTGTATCTCGACCGGAGTCGGATGACTTCGACAGCAGCTCGCCCTTTTTCGGTGCCGATGGACGGTCACCTACTTTCCGGGTTAAGCCATGGCCTGTTGGCGGTGGCGTCCCCTGGGCTTTGTCAGTCTTTTCGTGTGATTTTTGTTTCGACGTCTTACTCACGGTTGGTTGTTCTTCGACGTCGAATTCTTCGGAATCCGACTCGTGGATGGAGAAAGTTTCTTCTTCCTCCTCCTCGAACCGTTGTTGTCCTGTCGGCGTGGACGCCATCTGCAACCGCCTGGCTCTTCGGTCTCAGAACGTTTTTCTCGACCGAAACGCACGACAGGCTTCGCACGTATCCTTGTGCTCGGGGGACAGGCACAAGTTACAGACCAAATGTTGATCCGTATAAGGATAATTATGGCATTTAGGACAGAATCGGAACGGGGTCCGTTCCATCAGTCTCGATGTTGCACACAGTCGGGCCGACCAGGCCCCGACGGATGATCGAAATTACCCCGAAGGGCTACCGGAGCTTTTCAAGATTCGGTGTCGATTTGTTCTAACTAACCTGATACCAAACAAAACAATACCGACAAATTTTTCCGAGATTCTGACCCGAAACACAGAGCGAAAAGGAACACGTCCGAACCAGACAGCGGAAAGAAAACAATCTAAGATGGAGTCGACGCCCATGCGCAATGGAACCGAAGTGGGAGGAGTCCCTCGGTCTTGTGACTCGAAAAGACTTCTTCGAAGAAAAACAACTTGTAACACTCCGAGCCCAACACCAGACGGCGGACTATGCACAGCATGTGTATCTGCAGCTACACATGCCACCGAACATGATGTATCCCAAGAGTCCATGCAAGTAATAAAACTGGCCAAGTATTCCCGCAGAAAAATGCAAAATACGACAGATTTTTATTCATAAATGTATATGGGGAAATGCACTGATTGGAGAAAGCCAAGTGAAGCGGTTATGTCTGAGGAGGCACACATGCATGCCCAGAGTCAGATTTGTATAGTAGCTGCTTACTGTGTTGAGTGATCAAGCATGGAGGATCACAATTGTTGAGGTGATTCTGTTTCCAAAGCCACAGGAGGAACAGCCGCACAATGGGAAGGTCAAGTACTTCACAAAGAACAAGGTCAGCACAGAACTGTTACTGAGGCAAACACTCTGCTTTGGCTCTCCATAGGTACTGTTCACTGTATTAGTCCATTATTTACTAATTATGGCATGCTATGACAACCTTCCAGAACACAAAAGTTTAGAAGACTTTCAGTAAACAATGGTCAGAAGGCTGTTGCCTTTGAACCCCTCATAGCACAGTATGTTCGAATTCATTCCAACCCTTTTATACAAGTGGGACTCAAAATATTGCTAGCTGTCCAAGCTTTAGCAGTTAAGTGCTCGATATCAAGAAAGGCCTTGGATGACGAGCAGATGTTTAAATCTGACTGTTTCAACCTTGAGAAAGCTTGTTCGCCAAGAGCCACCTTTAAGAGCTGAGCCTTTTTTGGGCTATTTGGGGGTATAACATTTTGTGCACATAAGCTATCCACACCAAATTTGCCTTTTTTGTTAAAAAAAAAAGTACCCAGTTTGTTGGTTCCCCTGGATAAACCCAAGAAACTAGCAAATAGCCTTTTGTTTTTTTAAATTGGGGGAATAAAGTGCTGCAGAAGAAAGCATCTGTATTTTTTCCCCTGCAAATGGCATCAAAGGGTTTATAGTGCTAAAATGACCATCTTCCTAGTTTTCAGAAACAGGCAGACTTGAATCAGAAATCTCAATGTTTCACCAGTTTTGGCATTTTACTGGAACATACCCCATTTTTACTGTTTGTGTTTTCAGCCTCCTTCCAGTTAGGGACAGAAATGGGTGTGAAACCAATGATGTTGGGCAGCTGAAACCAATGATGTTGGACAGCTAAACATTTCTGCAAATTAGACAAAAATTGCGAGTTCAGCAATGGGGCATTTATGTACATCCTTCAAGATTTCCCTAGATAGTTGGAAACCTATGCCTTTCTGAAACAAGTACAAGATAAGACGTTTATAAACAGTGGTTATTTGCACATCCCTGAATTTGGGGGCCCCCATACTAGCAATGTGAATTACAAGGAATTTCTCAAAATTGACTTTTCTTACTCATGGCGTTCCATTTGGAAGGCAAAAATGTAGAGAAAGACAATTGGCTATAACATTTGTTCCTCTATTCTGTGTTCCCTGAAGTCTCCGGATAAAAATGGTACCTCGTTTGTTTGGATAGCTCAAGTGCCTGTGACAGGAATCGCACCCAAAACACAACATGGGCACATCAAATTGCTCAGCCAGCACCTAGGGAAACCTACCAAACCTATACATTTATGGAAATTAGACACCTACAGGAATCCAGGATGGGGCGACTTCTGGGGCTCACTGGGTTGTCACCCAGAATCCTCAGCAAAACTGGAAAAAAAAAAATCAAATTCCTCACATTTTGGTGCTGCTTTTTTGGAATTTGAGGGGAGCCATAAACTTCCTTACACTCAGCAATCCCCCCTCCGAAGTTCCCTGATAAAAATGGGGCCTCACTTGTGTGGCTAGGCCTAGTGCATGGGACAAGAATGGATCACACAACAGCCAATGTTATCTTCACGAGGGCACCTGTTGACCCTGATCCATTCCTGATGCAGGCAGGAAACCCCCACTAGGAACAGGCACTTAAGTGGGGTAACACTGGGTGGTAGGAATTTTGTGGATCCCCGCATATTCCTGTAGTTTGAGAGATGGAAATGCAAGTAAAACCTTTAAAAAAAGAAATGTATTCAACATTTCAGCTTTGCAGAATATTCTGGGTAAGAAAACTTCGGGACGCACCAGCATGTCTAGTTTGCAGGAATGTCTGAGTTTGGTAGGTGTCATTGTATGGCCTCTAAGCCCAGGACCAAAAACACAGGTGCCTGCCTTACAAAACCAGGTTGTTTTGTGATATATGATTGTGATGTCTCCACATTACAATTTGGGGCTGAACTAAAATGGGGCACTCCCAAGAGAGCAATTGTTTTGTTTGCTGCTGCTGGCACCTGCTTTCTGGGTTGGACTATCCTGCTACTGTCGCACTGCAAAGACTGTGCTTGAGAAGGACCAGCACTACTGCCCAGCCCCTTCCTCAGAATCACTAGAAGAGGAGTTGTTGGATGGGACTCCTGACTGAAGAAAAGAAAAAAAAAACAGTCTGCCCAATTGCTCTATCCCTCAGATGGTGCATGTCTCTGATCCTACCATCAGAGCTGTCCTCCATAATCAGAGTTAAGACTTGAGCAAGTGTCATCCAACAATACACCATCTTGGCTGCCAGCTAAACTGTCCCTCCAAAACACTAGCCTACGTAGAAAATTGCTGGTGGGTGATGCGTGCAACAGTAAAGGTCAGTCACCCTACCTTTGCTTCTTCTCAAGGGACTCAAAAATACAACCAAAAAAACTTCACCATGTCACATACCCATAGTCTTTAGCACCCAGTCCAACCATTAGGGCTCCCACTCATGACCTCCTCCGATTGCCTCATTACTACGAAGCAAATTCTGTGGACCCCCACTTTAACATTATTGGAACCCAGGGACCCCCACTGAATCATGGGAATCCGGGACCCCCGTCTGAGTCATTACTGGAAGCTGGGGACCTAATTTGACAATTTTCTAGGCTCTCGCAGATCCCTCCCCCCCCCTCCCCCCCCCCCCCCAGGGGTCCCCGGACCACAGGTTGGGAACCACCGCTTTATGGCATCAAAACTTTAACAAAAGTCTGATCCTTCTTCAGCAGAAGATACATATAAAACATACAAATCACATAGAAATCACTTCTATGTGGGTGTAGTTTACCTGGGGGGCAATCACAGCAAACCCCTCTTAATGCATAATCCCTGGTGTCTAGTGGGGTTTCCTGGCTGCGATCCACAACCAGGAAATCATTCCAGGAAGGCCTCACTTGAAAGTGGAAATATCCCCTTTCAGACTAGTCCTTCCTGAAAGGCCAGCGGCCTGCCCCCCCATCCCCCTTACATGCTGCTTCCCACTCTGGTGGGGAAGACAAATTGTGACATCAGCACACCAGGGGGGAGGGAGGGGGGGAAACAAACTTTTCTGTATACAAAGGGAGTTTTAAATTTAGAATAAAAAAAAAAACACAACGGTGTCAGACACCAGCCATGACCCACACCAGAGAAGGTGCACGTCCATTGGCCAGGGGCTGAGTCACACTGATGAGGTTTGTTTTCAGGGCAATTGAGTGAAATTGAAACGCAAAGCACACCAAAAGTTTACAGGCATCTAGTGACTCAGCCATCCCAAGCCGCCCGACCCACTACAAAGCCTTTACGCACCACACTTTTAGTAGAGGTGGAGCCTCAGAACACTCAACTAGCTCACTAATTGTTGCATGTTCAGGCTAGGAAGGAGAAAGAAAAAAAAAAAAGAAGAAAAAAAATCATACCTACATGAAGATTTTGCCCATCCTGCAAATTTCTAGCGCAGTTAAGTTTGGCTATAAAAACAAGTTGCTAGACACTACCAAAACAGGTGGTGGCATGCAATCCTTTACCAAATCCTAAAGTTAATCAGCCTTACTTAGTCCCCAAAATCCGTCTTTTAGATGGCCGATTTATGCCCAGCGAATTTTTTTTTCTCCTTATGCCAATTACGGGCCTGAGAATTATTTGAAAGAGGTCCGCAATCGAGTAACTGTTAAGACTACCACAGGAAAAGCCATGTTTTATGTACAGAAACGCTTTAGATTGCTTTCTAAATTACGACATTCAGTGCATCCCCCACCTCACGTACATTTCTGTATGGTAAGATGTGCAATATGGTGTCATCAAAAGCCAAATCCGTGGATACCCGTCCAGGTGCAGACCAGAGCCCACAAGAGTTTAATTATTACACTGGGTCAGCCAGGCACTTTAAAGACAAATCATCCAACACCTTTACTGCGATTAGTACTAGTTAAAAGACAAAGGGTTCTGAAAACATGTTTATTAAATAATAAAGTTTTAAATACATTACAAATAAAACAAAGCCCGTATGCGTTTTGCCATTATTGCACAACTAGCTAACAATAATCCCATGTATGTAGCTTTATTTTATACCGGGATTAATACAGCAGTGTCCATCAGTTATTGTTCCCTCGTCTCCAACCCTACATTTTAATCACACTTTCTCACCTAGGTATATTATGTGGTAAACTTCTGGCCAAGTTAAAACCAAAACCCTACCAGAGCCACACAAAGGAAGGCTTTCACATCACTGTCTAGTATTTTATATTAGCCGTCATCCTTTCTCTCCATCAACTGCGAATACTTTACTAGTATACTCCACATGTGCCATGTGATACTTTGACTTCTGAAATGCTTTAGATGGGCGAGAAATTCTCCCTATGGTTGGACTGGGAGCCATTTTTACCTTTAGGATTCGAGTCCTGTCATAATTCTGGTCTCCAACCCTTTAGCAAAGAGTCGCCCACTACAGATGTTGATGCCGTTTATTACATTAATGTAGCATGTCCTTAAAATCGCAAAAGGGCATTTTCACAGGCTGTTCAGTTTAACTTGAGACGAGGGAGAGACGATAACTGGCTACTCATTGTAGATGGAATCCTACGAGCTTGTGCATTTAGAAGCCATGGACTTTAAGCTGGTCATCCTTTGCCAGTCCCACCTGCAAAAAGAGAGCATCAACTTTAATCTTTATGTCTGAATAAAGAAAAGCACGAGAGCAAGAGGGAGTACTTATTTACCTCAACGAGGAACTGGCATGCGTTTTTACGCTGGTCACCTTGAAGCTGGATTACCTCTCCGTATTCTGGGTGCTCAACCACAGTACCATTGCAGGCAAATTTCTGGAAATAGATAAACGTTTCAATAAAAATCAGCAAGCGCCAAATTTTAGACAACACGGTTGTAAAAGCAGATTCTTGCATAATAAAAATTAATTGGGACTCAAGTAGCTGAAAATCACGAGACTACTGTTCCGAAACTTGACAAATACACCTACTAAGCTCAGGCCATGATGGCTTGAATGCAGTGAACGATAAACTGCGCAGTTGGACCACCCCCGCACAATTTATGGATGCAAGACTTGTTTTGGCTCAAATTATTTAAAAATGCCACCGCAAAATGTGCCGCATAAGTTGAATTTTCTTGCGGCATAATTAAGTCAAGCACGACACTTCAATTTTGGTTCTCCAGTGCGCTGCATAATTTCAGTGGCCCAATTACACTCCATTACTAGCCGGGCGAGAAGTTGGGCCGCCCTTTTCACAAGCCGCTTCACCTGTGTGCGGTTGGGACAGTTTAATTCAAATTACTTTCATTAAGTACGACCCCGAACAGTTTAAAGCACCATTTACTGACATCACTTACTTTTTTAAAGGCCTTGACTAACTTCTTTTTATCGTAATCATCGGCAATTCCTTGTACGGTTGTGAGGGTCTTTCTGCCGTTCCTCTGTTGAATCCTTATATGAATAGAATCCTCTGTCCCCGCTGGGAGCCAGTCATCACCCTTAGTTGCATCAGCAAAGGGGTCTGGGGAAAAAAATAAAAAAAAAGCTGACACGTCAATGCTGTAACCAAGCACTACACATTTGTAATTGGGTATTCGACGACGCATACCCGCTTAAGAACCTCTAAAACACTGTCAAGAGAAGGATATGGACAAAAGACGAGACCAGAAAGCAGTATGCAATTGGAGACTTTAACGGGAAGGAAAATATGTACACCAATCCTTGTTCTGAGGCCACTACCCACCAAAACATTAAGCTGAGGTACGTTGGAGCTGGCAGTGGTAGACACTTATAGTGGAAGTACGCAGAAAAACGATCAGCGACGCAGCCATTTGTTGATACACGTTACATACCCTCCCAACTAGCGTATAGATCGCAACAACTGTATACCATGATACACTAAGCCTCTCGGCATGCGAGGTTTACAAACGAGATCAACGACCCAATTCAACTAAGCGACTAAATTATACTTTGATCCCCACAGCTCTTTTTACGGGAACGGTCGAATTCTAGGGCAGGATCGCAGTTTACAGCCAATCGTTACGAAATGGCGGCCACTAGAAAAGCCCTGAATTAAAATGGCGGCCTGCTACGTGACGTTATGGCTCCACCCCTCGCACTCGACGTTCATAACATGCAAAAGGGAGACTACGTAACAAAAAAAAAATCCTCCGAACGCATGTCAGCCATTTTAAATCCTCATAATAGGGCGGCGAATCCGCCATATAGAAAACGGGTCTTCACGCTATCAGTAAGAGGAGATCTGGCAATTGTGTACATCGAAATAATAAAAATAAAAGTTTAAACGTTAAACCACCAAGCGTTTCTAAACTACTTCTGCCAGAATGCTCAAGCTTAATAGCCGTAGATGATGGTTTGCCACCAAACCCACATAATATATAGAGCGTAGTGGTTATCACACGACTAAACACGCACGACTATGCAGCGAAATAGTATCACTGTCAAAACACACCCGTACCAACAAAAGAAAACACTTTCTAAGGCGCACTTAGAAGTACTAACCCACTGATGACATTTTACCCGCCATGACGCATCATAATTACTCGATAAAAATTTAACTACATCATAACTTCTAACTCAGCAAAAACAGACGGTAAACCCTACTAGAAAAATAACCTCTGAATCTGAAACGTAAACGAACAAACTCTCCTCTCTCTACAACTTTCTCACCGAAAGACTGGAGGTTCTGGATAGCGGACATACGATACGCTTCTTTTTCCTCGATGGAAACTGTCGGCTTAGTACTGACGGTTAGTGGTACAAGGCGGAGGGTTATTGGCGTTCAGATGATAACTCAGTTGACACTAACACAAGGACGGAAGAAAAGGTACTTCACAAAATGGCCGGAGCTGGTACATATATACGGTGGCGTGGCTTCGTCAGCACGTAATTGTGATGCGATTGACGAAATCTGTGCGTCAGTGTGGTGGCCATGTTAGGACCAGGCCATACTGTTGAGCATGCGTAGGAACGTCGAGGCCGAAGAAGAGACTGTAGTGCCAGAGGACCATTCGCCTGATCCTAGCATGGTGTTAGAGAAGGACACAAACTTGTGAAATACTCACGTGAACATGTAGACGTATTATTCAGCCCCGCCTATGGGAAGTAGACGTGGTGACTCATATTGAGGTCATTATTAGTAATTGTTTTCCGAATATTTTGTTGTTCTGATCGTTGCGACGTAAAAGAGAATAGCGAATTAGACGTTTGACTTATTAAAACAATACAAATTAAGTATTTACCTTTATTTTAAGTTGATAACAGTTAACATATTTTACGAGATCACGATTTCTCTGAAAATGTTTGAGTTTATAGTAAAATAAAGAAGATAGAGCAGCCATTCTTGTGAGTTTCCCATATGCTTTGAACGTTAGAGCTCGTTTCTCAGGGCAGTGAGGCTCTCGTCATTGGCTGGGAACACCCGCATTCAGAAATTTAAGAGAGGATTGAGAGAGTCCAAGGAAAGTGGTCCAGAAGAGAACAGGACGGGAACCGCCTATCCCAGACTCTCGAATAAAAAATAGCTCACATTCTTTAATCTAGACTCGATCCTAGGTGAATCGAACTCACTACACAAGCTTACTAGTTCACCCAAACATAGCGGCCAAGGTTTCAGATTGCTATGTGTGAAATTTTCATGAATTCAGAGTAATTATGAGTGACATTTTAACGACTATGACACTTTCTCACTAGCAAAAATTAGATTTTTATTTAGCGCTTACTACCCCTGAGGCATTGAAGCGCTTTTTGGCGAGTAGCACTCTATCCCTGAACCCAAAAGGGATTAGTGGTAGATTAGTATAGTGAGATACAAGTTAATGTTAGCGTTTGACATGCAAGTCTTTTAGTTGGATTGAATAACAATGAAGACGAGGGAAACATATAATTACGCCACAGTAGCCCAATATTTGCGATCTTCTGTAAGATTAGGCTTGCATGATAAAAATAATACACATGTTCTAAAATCAATACCAGCCATTGTTTTGCTCCTCTTTTAAAAAAAAATATCTACAGTTTTGGAACAAAATTAAACTATTCATTTAGCCTTTAACATTTAACATGATCCCACACTAACAACCTTTCATTGTTATGCATAGCTCTTTCTAATCAAAGAAGTATGTGTTGTGTGGCACCTGGTGCTATGTTGCTGTTTCAAATCATACAATTACCCCAAACCTGTATCTCATTGAGGAAGCACCCATATGTCTCAATTCACCTGAGAGGTGCTGTTACGTCACGTTTGCTGTCAGACATGTTTTGCGCTCATACTTACATGCTTTTTCTCATCCTCATCATGTGCCTCATTTTCATTTGTCAGGGGTTATGTGATACTGTCCTGCTTGTTACCGTACTTGTGCATATGTCATAAGCATAAAGCACTGCTTTTCATTGTTGTTTGCCAGAATAAAGGTCCTGTTTCACAGTTTTTCGTCAGGCTAGCACGTCTGTGATTTTTATTAATAGAAAGGGGAGTCTCGGCTGTTTTTCACCAGGCTGGTATCACGGACATTGCATTTTGGTTTGTCTCTAAACATGTTTCTGTGCGGTCTATCATCATATGGTGGCTTCCATGTGCCTCGTTTTTCAATTGGTACTGCTGTGTTGTTTGCCAAAAAGGAATTTATGTTTTAACCACTATAGATGATGTTTCTTGTCAAATGATTTAATGATAATGTTTTTCATGAAAAAAAGTATTTTAATAGAGTTTGTTTTTCTTTCTCAGAATAGAAGGTGAGGTGTAGTGAATGAACATCCCTCTCCCTCATAAAACATCACTTCTTGAATGGAACAAAGCTCACCTGTTCTGACTCCTTGTTCCCCATCTGCTCTGAGGTAGAAACACGTTTTTAAGTAACTCTTAACTAGCTGCATGCTTCTAGGCCTGTGAGCAGTTCTTACTGTTGCCTGTGCCTGCAAGCTCTACAAAAATAGTTTTTGCGCATATAAGAGAATGTGGCTTTGGGCAAAGCACAGCACCAGTTGAGAAGTCAAATCTGCCACATCCTGTGTCTGCCTGCTGGCCAATCACCAGTGCGGTCCTTCCTGCAGCCGGAAAACAATAAGGCACGGGGCCTCCAGAATCACGTGATGCAGTCCATCCGGCAGCTGTCTGTTGTTTATTATTTACGCTTCACCTTCACCACAAGGTCCAAGTCTGCCCATTACGCTCTGAGGCTAGGCCCATGCTTTGTGACTCAAACACTGAGGCCGCTAACGCTGACAGGAATGAAGAGTGAGACCATGCACTTTCATTTTTCAAAGGCAGCAAGCTGCAGAGAAGGCCAATTTTGGAGAATTTTATCACTGGAAGACGGCTGTGCTGTTAATGCAGCTGAGGTGCTGTGTTGTTAGGGTAACTCCTTGTGGATGGTCCCATGGGCCCTATGATGCATGACTAATGCATTTTATTGCAGAGATGTGGACACCAGCACAAAATTGTGTTAGTCTAACCCCTGATGCATGGTACTTGGCAGAGACAAACACTACCCACTACAGTTAGAAATGCAAGGTCTCAGAAAGGAGTTCCAAAATTTGTCAACCAGACTAGATAAAGCCAAATCTAGAATAAGCAAAGTTGAGGACTAGTTTACAATCCAACAAAAAAGATCAACACATACAGCCAAAAAAATGGCGAACTTAGAGAAAGAAATTACAAATCTCGAAAATAGGAACAAAAGAGGGAACCTCAATCTTTGGACTTCCTGAGAATACTGAGGGAGAAACAGGCTCCTGCACATCCTACTTACAACACTAGGTTCCCCATGCTTTAAATATTGAATTTAAAAAAGACTTTGAAATCAAGAGAGCCCTATAGTGTAGTCAACAGAATGATGAAGCACATGAAATCCCCCAGGCCAGACCCCTCTGTTGCCCTCATACAGAAATGATCCGGGACCACATGAGAAAAGTGAAGTAAACTGTATGGAAAAGACAAAAAATAGGGATATCACAAGACTACGCTAAAGAAACTATTTTGCTCAGGAAATGCTTCTTAGCCCTACGAAACAAAATGAAAATGCTGAACATATCCTTTTCTTTGGTAGGCTCCTTGGAAATGAGAATCACCTCCAATGAGAAAACATCTTTCTTTGATGAACCAGCCAACCTTGATTAATTTATTGGCAACTTCCAACAAACTGATATCGATGTATAAAATATTTGTTGCTCTATGTATACACAAATAACTGACCTCTGCAAGCCCCGGCTTTTACACTTACCTAAAAATAACCAGACACTCACTAACGCTTCTTATATAGCACACAGCAATTTCAATAACTATAAATACTTTCTGTTAATTGCAAACTCTGTTACAAGTAGAATGGGGTGACTATCCACTTTTATCTTTTCACCCATTCCAGCTATTTTAGTTCTCTCATTGAGCATACTAACACATAAATAAGTTGTGAGTAATCAATGTGGATGGTACCAATATAAACCACAGACTCGCACCGTCTATCTATATATCAGGGACTTATTTCCCCTTCTTTGCACTTTCTGCATAACAATGCTTAACACTCTCTTGATCCATAAATAACTTACCAAAATCGTCTTGATCACATTGCTTAGGAACATCTAAGACATGGTGTGCCCTACTGTTTTGAAGTTATCGTGCATGATCAGTTGTCTCAATTAGTGTTTTTTCATTATATATCATGCTTTTGAGTAGGCACTAGGTCTTCTTGTTGTGTGCCACTGAGTTCTGTTATACATTTCTGAGCCTTGTTATACATTGCTATGCCTTGTTGTACACTCTATCTCATAATGACAATGTTGGTTGTAATTAGATATGCTTCACGGTGTCCTCATACACTTATGTATTTACATAGCATATATTTAAGTGTAATTGTTCATACTTAAGGTCAACTATACACCTTTGCTACTTACATTGCAATACTTACATACCTAATCTCTCTGTAGGGCATAAAAATTAGAATTTTGTAAAGCCATGTATGTTACTACAACAATCTCTCCATCCTCTGAAGCAACAGTTGTAGTTAAAGATAAAGAGTGGAAAGATGCCCCAGGGGTTGAAAAGTACAGGCCTATGTCCTGAGTTAATTTAGACTGTAAGGATTCTGCAAGAATTCTAACATTGAGACTGGAAAAAGTTCTACACCATCTGATGCACCAAACCAAAACTGTCTTTGTAAAAGGTAGACTCGCATCTCTTAATATTAGGTTTTTCTGCCATGTAATTGAGAAGGCCAAAAAACTATTCTTCCCCACGATGGCTCTGGCTCTGGATGCAGAGAAAGCCTTCAATAAGGTGTCTTGGCACTTCATGCACTCAGTCTTGAACAAGCTAAATTTGGGTAACAACTTTGCATGAAAGGTCTTTGCCCTATATGCCTGACCTTCTGCCCACAAACGTGTTAATGGACATCTCTCTAATAAAATACACAAGACAGGGATGTCCCCTTTCCCCTCTACTATCCCTCCTAGCAATGGGACCCATACTTTATGCAATAAGAACACACACTTCCATCAAAGGAATCTCCTTTAAGACGGATTCATATAAAACCGAAGCTTATGCAGATGATGTGTTAATCTTCTTACAAGATACAAAGGCTGCGCTGCCTGTGCCTCTAGACACAATTAATTGAAAGTTTCAGGATATTTGCTAAATCTAGACAAAACCAACATTGTTTTGCAACAATCTCTGCCTACCACCCATAATAACCTACACAAAATTAAGATAGAAATCAACCCATATCAAATACCTTGAAATACAATTTAGCCGTAACCTTGATAACACAAGGAAGCTAGCTGAAGATTTTCTCATTCAAAAAGTCAAAGACATACTTTCCACATGGTCCTCCAAATATTTGACACATGGGGTAGGGTAGAATGAATCAAAATGATGATTGCCCCTCAAGTCAACTTTAATTCCTCCATGCTCCACCTCCTTCTCTCAATCAACTTCTTTAGAAACTTTGATATCTTAATATTAGATTTTTATTGGAAGAATACGAGAGGCAGAATAGCCCTGAAAACATTAAGAATAGATAAATCCGAGGGTGGAATTAGTCACTCATACAATCAAATTTTTATAAATACCAGATTGCCTTTTGTGGTAAGGCAGGCCACTTGGTGGCCTTTGCCCAGAAGAGAAGGGCAAACGCCTATGGACGTATGTAGAAGAGGATCTCTTAAACTCATATTCCTTAATATCAACTCTAACAGTGAAAAAAATCAAAACACAACTCTCCTACTCTATTATCATAGATACTCTTGGGGTCATTCGAACCATGGACAGAACTTTACAATGAAAAATTGTAGGCTCAGAGTAAACATCCCTCTGTGGGTTATACAAAAATTAAAATAGAGGGCAGCACCCCCATGTGGTCACGTAGGGCAGAAAAAAGCATTTTACACTTCTAACTCCCTAGGATCTCCTTGACTGGTGAAAACATTCGCAAAACTACAACGTGCACACAACCTAAGCAACATGGATTTTTACAAATTTCTATAATTAAAGGTTGTATTAAACAAAAGCAAGGAAACACACAAATCTGACCACATTAGTCTAGTAATAAAAATACCTACCTTACCACATGCTGCGGTTAGAGTTTATACAATTCTAAACTCTAATAATATAAATAAGAAACCTACCTCCGTAATTCAAAGCAAATGGAAAGAAACTCCCACGTCAAACCCACCCCAACAACCTGAAGAGTCTTGGAAAACCATATTTAAATTGTCCCTAAAAATAGAATGTCCCCTATCTTATCAGAATGCAAAATGTGGATGTTAGAAATGGGGTCTCTAGTTGGCAGTCTGTTTGCACCCTGTCCAAGTAGGGACCCTCACTCTTGTCAGGATAAGGGAGATACTCGCTCAGATAACCCCTGCTCACCGCTTTGGTAGCTTGGCACGAGCAGTCAGGCTTATCTCAGAAGCAATGTGTAAAGCATTTGTCATAACACACAGTGATAAGTTAAAACACTACAAAAGGACACCACACCAGTTTTAGAAAAATAGCCAATATTTCTCTATTTAAAACAAGACCAAATACGATACAAATCCAACATACAGTAAGAAAAATATGAATTCTGCAAGATTTACTCAAAACTACAGTTCCTTGAAGTCGATAGCTCTACCTGGGGCTATCACGGCGTCTTGATCAACAAAACCAACAGTTCAGGCCAGCCGCAGCGTTGCGGGCCAGCTACGGTGTCGGGAAGACCCGCAAATAGTACCTTGGATTTGCAGGGCATTGTGATCCTCGCGGTGAGCTCCAGAGAGTGGCATCACTGACGTTGCGGTGTCGGTTCCAGAGTCGGTGCAGGAGTCGTGGGGCCCTTGAGGTCACACACGTTGCAGATGGAACTCCCGGCTGATGAAGTCAGGTGCGCCGGGGTGGATGGCGTCGGGCCTGCGATGCGAAGCGGGACGATGCGACGTGCGGTGCCCACAGGTCATGGTGCAGGCATCGGCTCGGTGACAGCATCCAGCGGCGTCGGTGAGACCAGGGCTGCGGTGTGAAGCGGGGCAGTGCGATGTGAGGTGTCCACAGGTCACGGTGCAGACAGCGGTGTTGTCATTGCTGAAGCACTATCGTCAGTAGGCTCAAGCCAGCGGTGCGGGACGGGATGGTGCTTCGTGACCCTCACGAGCAGTGTCCACAGGCCACGGTGCAGGCAGGATGCCTGGTGATGACACAGGAGTCGATGGTGCTGGTGTTGGTGGACCGGAGCTGCGGTGCGGGATGGGACGGTGCTTCGTGTACCTCACAAGCGGGGTCCACAGGCCACGGTGCAGGCAACAGCGCCGGAGTCAGCAGGAGCGGCGGCGTCGGGGATGCCCAGGCTGCGGCGTGAGCAGCCGATGCGGGAGTGCGGGGCCCACAGGTCGCGGTGCGAGCAGCGGCTCAGTGAAGTCATCTGATGACTGCGTCAGTGAGACCAGGGTCGCGGTGCGAAGCGGGGCAATGTGACTCCATGTGGCATCGGCAGGTCACGGTGCAGGCCAACGGCGTCGTTGGCGGCATCGCAGTGGTTTCTCATCTTGAACAGCACAAAATACACAGTTTCCAGTGTTGCAGGTCGAGGAAACTGAAGTCTTTGGCGTCCCTGAGGCTTCCAACAGGAGGTAAGCTTTACTCTAAGCCCTTGGAGAATTTTCTCAAGCAGGACACACAGCAAAGTTCAACCTTTGCACTCTTTTCAGGCAGAAGCAGCAACTGCAGGCCAGTCCAGCAAAGCAACACAGCAAAGGGACAGTACTCCTCCTTCAGCTCTTCAGCTCTTCTCCTGGGAAGAGGTTCCTCTTGATTCTCGAAAGATTCTAAAAGACTCGGGTTTTGGGTCTTCTTCTTATACCCAGTTCTGCCTTTGAAGTTGGCAAATTTCAAAGCAACGTCTCAAGTGTTTGCAAGATCCTTCCTTGTCCAGGCCAGGCCCCAGACACTCACCAGGGGATCGGAGACGGCATTGTGTGAGGGCAGCCACAGTCCTTTCAGGTGTGAGTGACCACTCATCCCCTCCCTTCCAGCACAGATGGCTAATCAAGATATGCAGGCTACACCCCCAGTCCCGTTTGTGTCACTGTCTAGAGGAGAGGTGTGAAGAGCCCAACTGTCAAACTGACCCTGACAGACAATCCACAAACAGGCACAGTCACAGAATGGTATAAGCAAGAAAATGCCTACTTTCTAAAAGTGGCATTTTCAAACAGACAATTTAAAAACCAACTTCACTAAAAGATGTATTTTTAAATTGTGAGTTCAGAGACCATAAACTCCACATTTCTATCTGCTCTCAAAGGGAATCTGTGCTTTAAGGATATTTAAGGACAGCCCCCATGTTAACCTCTGAGAGAGATAGGCCTTGCATAGTGAAAACCAAATTTGGCAGTATTTCACTGTTAGGACATATAAAACACACTAGTATATGTCCTACCTTAAACATACACTGCACCCTGCCCATGGGGCTACACAGGGCCTAACTTAGGGGTGCCTTATATGTAGTAAAAGGGAAGGTTGAGGCCTGGCAAGTGAGTACACTTGCCAAGTCTAACTGGCAGTTTAAAACTGCACACACAGACACTGCAGTGGCAGGTCTGAGCCATGTTTACAGGGCTACTAATGTGGGTGGCATAACCAGTGCTGCAGGCCCACTAGTAACATTTGATTCACAGGCCCTGGGCACCTCTAGTACACATTACTAGTAAATGAAATATGCCAATCATGGCTAAACCAATCAACAGTACAATTTCTATAGGGAGCACTTTCACTTTAGCACTGATTAGCAGTAGTAAAGTGTGCAGAGACAATAAACCAGCAACAACAGACCTAAAAAAATAGCAGGAAGAAGGCAAAACGTTTGGGGATAACCCTGCAAAAAGGGCCATTTCCAACAGTGGACAATCCATAAAGGATTCTGACACCCAAGAAAGCAAGTGTCAATAAATCAGACCAATGCTGGAATAGCCATGAAGCGACGGGCTCCCTCACACATATAATTATTGATTGCAAGATGCTTGGTAACTTAACTTCTGGGCAGAAATGGCAACCATGCTGAAGGAAATATTTCATACCTATATTAGCCTTAACTACTGCGCAGTGACCCTGGGCCCTTGGTCCATCACACCTCTTGCAGAGCTAAATATTAACAATCTCTGCTCAGTAACCAACCAAAAATAAAATCCCCTATTCTCGCACAGACTGTGGAATAAACTGAACATTATTGTTAGACCTGAAAGCCATAGGGTGATCACCCCCAACATTTTGCCTGCCTCCCTCCACTTTTTGACACTGTTTTTGCTGGTTTTAGGACTCTGTGCACTTTACCACTGCTAACCAGTGCTAAAGTGCATATGCTCTCTCCCTTAAAACATGGTAACATGGTATACCCAATTGGCATATTTACTTTACTTGTAAGTCCCTAGTAAAGTGCACTACATGTGTCCAGGGCGTGTAAATTAAATGCTACTATTGGGCCTGTAGCACTGGTTGTGCCACCCACCTAAGTAACCCTTAACCATGTCTCAGGCCTGCCATTGCAAGGCCTGTGTGTGCAGTTCACTGCCACTTCGACTTGGCATTTAAAAGTACTTGCCAAGCCTTAAACTCCTCTTTTTCTACATATAAGACACCCCTCAGGTAGGCCCTAGGTAACCCATAGGCAGGGTGCTGTGTAGGTAAAAGGCAGGACATATACATGAGTGTTTATATGTCCTGGTAGTGGAAAACTCCTAAATTCATTTTCCACTGCTGTGAGGCCTGCTCCTTTCATAAACTAACATTAAGGCTACCCTCATAAACTGTTTGAGTGGTAGATGCTGATCAGAAAGGGGTAAACAGGTCATATTTAGCATGGCCAGAATGGTAATACAAAATCCTACTTATTGGTGAGGTTGAATTTTATATTACTATTTTAGAAATGCCACTTTTTGAAAATGAGCATTTCTCTGCACTTAAAATCCTTCTGTGCCTTACAGCCTGTCTCCAATTCAAGTCTAGGCTGGGCTGGTTGACAGCTCCCTAGTACATTTCACCCAGACAACTACAAACACAGGATGCTCAGTCACACCTGCAGACATTGCATACTGAATGAGTCTTCCTGGGCTAGAAGGGTGGAGGGCCTGACACTTACATTTCAAAGGACAGTGGCCTGCTCTCACGCACTGGACTGCCAAACCCCCTACTGGGACCCTGGCAGACAGAGTTGTACTGAAAGGGGACCGTGTGCACTTCAAAACCTCTCTTTGAAGTCTCCCCCACTTCAAAGGCACTTTTGGGTATATAAACTGGGTCCCTGACCCTACCAACTCAGACACTTCTTGGAAAAGACACTCTGCACCAGAACCTGCAACCTGCAAAGAGAAGCTGCCTGCTGCCCCAAGGACTCACCTGGACTGCTTTGCTGTAATGGACTGCTGCCTTGCTGGCCACTGGCTCTGCTGAAAAGTGCACTCCAAGGGCTTGGATTGAGCTTGCCTTCTGTTCCTGAAGACTCAGGACCAAAAAGACTTAATCTCTGCAAAGAAACTCCTTGTGCGGTGGAAATCGATGCACAGCCTGCCGGAATTGACACACAGCCTGTCCAGTGTTAAGAAACTCACTGCATCGACACAGCCAGGCTCCCCGAGTGGAAATCAATGCTGTGCCAACGTTGCGACCGGAACTTCGACGCACAGCCCACCAGATCGATGCATCGCCGAGCCGGAATGATGCAGCCCGACTTCCTGCGAGAGGAATCGACGGAGCGGCAGCCGTGCGGCAGAAATCCTGCTGCATCACCCACTGGATCGACGCAACAGCTGTGACTTGGCCTCGCACGTCTAGGATTTCCACTCATTGCCCCATGGCGTCAAAACACCCCGCATCGCAAAGAGGATTCAAGCCTCCACGCCGGAGTTCGATGCAAAGCCCTTGCCGCATGGAAAAGAATCTACCACCATGAAATGGCTGGCAGAGAACAAGGTTACAATCCCCAGGGCAGCGATGTTTGCAGTGCTGTTGTGGCAGATTAGGACCACTACAACTGCCAGACCACAGGATCTCTGATCCTGGCGGAGCTGGCTGTCCCACTGCTGCCTGACCATCATGGTCGTAACAGCTATGGTGTCGGGAAGATCCGCAAACAGTACCGTGGAAATGTAGTACATCGTGATCCTCGCAATGAGATCCAGAGTGCGGTGTCCCCCACGTCGCAGGTGTCGGTTCCAGAGATTGGTGCAGGGGTCGTTGGGCCCTTGAAGTCACACGCGTTGCAGATCAAAATCCGGACTGATGAAGTCCAGAGCGCTGGCGTAGATGGCGTAGGGGCTGTGGTGCAAAGCGGGACGATGCAACGTGCGGTGCCCACCGGTCATGGTGCAAGCAGAGGCTCGTGAGGGCCACCTGTTGTGTCGGTGAGACCAGGGCTATGTTGTGAAGTAGGGCAGTGCGACGTGTGGTGTCTCCAGGTCACGGTGCTGGAGGCGGCATCATCGTTGCTGAAGCTCTGTTGTTGGTAGGCCCAAGACGGCGGTGCAGTGCGTGGCGGGCTCTGTGAGGCGCCCACGGGTTGTGGTGCAGACAGTGGTGCCTGTTGATGACACTGGAGTCGATGGTGTTGGCTTCGGTGCACCGGGGCTGCGTTGTGGGACGGGATGGTGCGTTGTGTTCCTCACGAGCGGTGTCCACAGGCCACGGTGCAGGCAGCGTTGCTGGGGTCAGCGTGGAGCAGTGTCGTCGGGGATGCCAAGTCTGCGGTGTGAGCAAGGCGATGCGGAGTGCGGGACCCACAGGTCAATGCAAGCAGAGGCTTGGTGACGGCGCCAGGTGGCGGCGTGGGTGAGACCAGGGTTGTGGTGTAACATGGGGCACAGCTCCGTGTGGCATCATCAGGTCACAGTGGAGGCAGTGGCATCATTGATGGTGTTGTGGTAGTTTTTCTGCCCTGAGGAATCCCCCATGGCGGCGCAGCTTGCTGCGCCGCCATGGGGGATTCCAAACCCCTCACCGCCATCCTGCCCCTGGCGGTTCCGACCGCCAGGAACAGGATGGCGGTGAGGGGTGTCATGGGGCCCCTGGGGGCCCCTGCAGTGCCCCTGCAGTGCCCATGCCAATGCCAATGGCATGGGCACTGCAGGGGCCCCCGTAAGCGGGCCCCACATAGAATTTCAGTGTCTGCATTGCAGACACTGAAATTCGCGACGAGTGCAACTGCACCCGTCGCACCCTTCCCACTACGCCGGCTCCATTCGGAGCCGGCGTCCTCGTGGGAAGGGGTTTCCCGCTGGGCTGGCGGGCGGCCTTCTGGCGGTCGCCCGCCAGCCCAGCGGGAAACACAGAATGGCCGCCGCGGTCTTTTGACCGCGGTGCGGTCATTCGGCGGCTCCCGCCGCCCGCCGGGGTCTGAATGACCCCCACAGTTCTCAGTGCTGTAGGCAGATGAAATTGACGTCTTTGACATCCCTGATACTTCCAACAGGAGGCAAGCTCTACTCCAAGCCCTTGGAAAAACTTCACAAGCAGTATACACAGCAAAGCCCAGTCTTTGTCCTCTTTAAGGCAGAAGCAGCAACTGCAGGCCAACCCAGCAAAGCACACACAGCAAAGAAACAGTACTCCTCCTCCAAATCTTCAGCTCTTCTCCATTGCAGAGGTTCCTCTTGATCCAGAAGACTTCTAACAGTCTGGGGTTTTTGGTACACTACTTATACCAGTGTTGGCCTTTGAAATAGGCAACTTCAAAGGAAAGTCTCTTTTCTCCCAAGATCCTGCCTTGCCCAGGCCTGGCTCAGACACACTCCAGGGGAGCGGAGACGGCATTGTAGGAGGACAGGCACAGCCCTTTCAGGTGTAAGTGTCAGCTTCTCCCTCCCCACTCTAGCCCAGGAGACTAATCAGGATATGTAGGCTACACCCCATCTCCCTCTGTGTCACTGTCTAGAGGGAATTCACAACAGCCCAGCTGTCAGTCTGACCCAGACATGGAATACATAAGCAGGCACAGAATGATTTAAGCAAGAAAATGGCCACTTTCTAAAAGTGACATTTTCAAACTGACAATCTAAAAACCAACTTTACCAAAATGTGTATTTTTAAATTTTGAGTTCAGAGACCCCAAACCCAAAACCTCTATCTGCTCCTAATGGGAAACTGCACTTAAAAGATATTTAAAGGCAGTCCTCATGTTAACCTATGCGAGAGATAGTCCTTGCAACAGTGTAAACCGAATTTGGCAGTACTTCACTATCAGGACATGTAAAGCACATCAGTATGTGTCCTACCTTTAACATACACTGACCCTGCCCATGGGGCTACCTAGGGCCTACCTTAAGGGTGACGTACATGTAGTAAAAGGGAAGGTTTGGGCCTGACAAGTGGGTTCCACTGCCAGGTCGAATTAGCAGTTTAAAATGCACACACAGACACTGCAGGGGCAGGTCTGAGACATGTTCACAGGGCTACTCATGTGGGTGGCACAATCAGTGCTACAGGCCCACTAGTAGCATTTTAGTTACAGGCCCTGGGTACCTCTGGTGCACTTTACTAGGAACTTACCAGTAAATTAAATATGCCAATCATGGATAAACCAATCACCAATGCAATTTACACAGGGAGCTCTTACACTTTAGCACTGGTCAGCAGTGGTAAAGTGTGCAGAGACAATAAACCAGCAAAAAAAGAGTCCAGCATACCATAAAAACAGGAGGTCAGAAGGCAATAAGACAGGGGAAACACACCAAAAGATGCCTGGCCTGACAAGGCACATTCAAATAACCCTTTTGCAAGCAAAGTGCATATCATTCACCTTAGTGCTCAGATACATTAATGCTTGATCACAATCACCTCCATAAATAGTTGACTTTAACATAGGTGGAACATTATGTAGGACTCCAGACCAACAGTAAACATCCAGTTGGTGGTGCAACTCAATTCTAGTGGCATTGAGGTAGAACAGTGACTATAAACATGCACACTGTGGGGGTCATTCTGACCCTGGCGGTAATTACCGCCAGGGCGGAGGTTGGCGGTAGCACCGCCAACAGGCTGGCGGTGCTACCGCCGACTTTCCGCTGCCCATGGGAATCCGCCATGGCGGCGCAGCTTGCTGCACCGCCATGGGGATTCTGACACCCCATACCGCCATCCTGTTCCTGGCGGTTCGCCCGCCAGGAACAGGATGGCGGTATGGGGTGTCGAGGGGCCCCTGGTGGCCCCTGCAGTGCCCATGCCAATGGCATGGGCACTGCAGGGGCCCCCGTAAGAGGGCCCCACAAAGATTTTCACTGTCTGCTGTGCAGACAGTGAAAATCGCGACGGGTGCCACTGCACCCGTCACACCCCTTCAACTCCGCCGGCTCAATTCTGAGCCGGCTTCCTTGTTGACGGGGCTTTCCCGCTGGGCCGGCCGGCGGTCATCTGGCGGTCGCCCGCCGGCCCCGCGGGAAAGCCAGAATGACTGCCGCGGTCTTTCGGCGGGAACCGCTTGGCGGGCGGCGACCGCCGACCGCCGCGGTCAGAATCACTCCCTGTGTCCTTTAGAAATGTAGCCTGTGGTGCAATGTAAGCCATGGCCTTCCAAACAGGTACCATGTAAAGAGGAACATACAGTTAGTGCCGTTTTTCAAAAAAATCCCAACATGAGGCACAAGAACGTCATGTGGTGTGCGATACTGGCTACCACCTATACCTAAATGATTCAACTCAAAACGTGTATCATGCACATAACACATTGGATGTAAATATGCACTTCAACTCCTTTAAAAAATGTGCCATGTGGTGCCATGCAAGCCATGGTCTCCCAAACATATACTATGTAGAACAAACAATCCAAGTAGTGTCCCTCGCAATTATTCACTGCTGCGTGATGGCGTAAACAAGATGGGTGATGTGTGGAACTCACCACTGACAACCAAAGTATTTATGCAAAATCCCAGTATACAGACTAGCTGAAGTGAATACACTAACCAAGGTAGACAGTCGGACTTACTCCAATGGCTACAGTCTTCACCTGCAAGTAAAAGTATTTCTTGAACATAAGTGTAGGAAGCTGGCCTGGTGTGTGGTGGGTACCTAAGGTACTTACACCATAAACCAGGTCCAGGTATCCCCCCTTAGTGAAGTGTAGGCAGTGTCTAGTAGCCAGGCTCTCTAGAGGTAGCTGTGGATGAGCAGCTAAGGCTTATTTAGGAGACATGCAAAGCTCATGCAATACCACTGTATTCACGTAGCACTAACACACATGAAAGAAAACACTCAGTTGTACAAAAATAAAGGTACTTTATTTTTGGAACACAATACCACAAAATACTAGAAGGGCAATGCTCCAATAGGAGAAAAGTAATACACTGCATAAATACACTAACAATCATAAATAGGCATACAAAAGGTTAGAAAATAGTACAAATAGCAATAACCAATAGTGACCCTAGGAGTTGGGGGCATGGCTTGACGCCGTGGAGGTTGAAGCCTCTTCCTGAGGCTCCCGCTCTGATCTCCCCGTCCTCGGGATTATCATGCCTAAATAGCCCCAAAAATGAAGCAGCTGGAGAGTGGAAGGTGCGGGGTCCCTTCGGATCGCACCGACTGGCGACCCGGTGACCGGGAATTCTTTTTGTGGGCGCTGAATAGGAGAGAAGCGGAGCCGCGGAGAGGCACAAGATGGCGGCCGCCATCTTGCACTCGAGACTGGCGCCCGCATGGAGTTGAGCGGGAGTGCTGTCCAGACCGCGCACAGTGCTGGGTCCCCGGTGTGTCCCCAGTCTCCGGAGCCGACACCCGGGGGCTACGGAGCCCGCAGAACAGCCGAGTCTCTGGTGAGGACCCGACTCTGCTCATCCTACCGCGCTGAGGAGAGCCATGCAGCCTGGTCAAGAGGTCGAGAACAAAATTGGTGGGGCCCCGCGTCCTGGGGCCCCTGGAAAACTGGTTCTGGAGATCCCCACTCGGAGAGTAGAAAGAGAGCCTCCGAGGACACCTGAAGAAACAACTGAATAAACACAGCATTAAGGTGAGAGGCCCTGGGACAATAAATAAACACCCCCAGCCCTGGGAAACAAACAGAGGGAGATGAATCAGACCCGATCCCAGTAGGGACCATTGCCAAGATCCTGCACTGAGTGGGGGGAACCAAGGTCGGAGCGAGAGGTGATGTGACCCACTCAATTTTCTGATCCCAACTTTGGATTGTGGGCTTTGAGTGTAGCTCCCCATCTGGTCCCATTACCCGAGCAGATCACAGCGAACTGAAGAGAAGCCACTCACAACTGGCACACGTACAATTCCGCAAAACGGCCAGACGCCGTGACACGGACTACAGTACTGGCCCCCCACCAAAGAGATGGCTGAACAGGGGAACAAGACAAGTCCCACCCCAGAGGGAGGGGGGAAGTAAAAGAAGATCCCACCCTCCAAGATGTGCTGCTGGCAATAGCAGCCTCCCGAATAGCCCTGGAAGGGAAAATAGATGCACTGGCTACTGACTTAACGGTGCTCAGAGATGACCATCATCGGCTAGCGGAAAAAGTGAACGGGGAAGCAATTAGAGGAACTGCGGCCCGAAATAAAAGACAATACTAAGCTGACACACGAAATAGAGAAGCGGATCAGAGAACTAGAACTACGAACTGAAGATGCCGAAAATAGATTGCGGCGAAATAATATCCGCGTGATAGGTCTACCAGAACGAACTGAAAAATCCAACCTGGTGGAATTTCTTGAGAGTTGGCTAAAGGAGAACGTAGCGGATGACGGCCTGTCCCTGTTCTTTGCTATTGAAAGAGCCCACAGGGTCCCGACTCACTCCCCCCCCCCCACCGGGAGCCCCCCAGACCAGTAATAGCCAGGCTGCTTCATTATAGAGACAGGGACTACCTACTAAACCAAAGCAGGAAGAAAGGAGACTGCATGCTTGACAACCACGTGATCCGTATCTTCCCCGATTTCTCTAAAGAAGTGCAGAAGCAGAGAGCTTCCTTTAGGGATGCCAAACAAAAACTTCGCAAGATAGGGGTCCAGCACGGGATGATGTTCCCAGCCAGGTTAAGAGTAGTGACCAAATCTGGCACACAATTCTTTGGCACAGAAGAGGAGACCTGGCGTTGGATCGATACGCAGACAACAGGGGACAGAGAACGCAGTCCTGAAAATCCTCAACCAGACCGAAAAGAGAAATCCTGCTGCATCACCCACTGGATCGACGCAACAGCTGTGACTTGGCCTCGCACGTCTAGGATTTCCACTCATTGCCCCATGGCGTCAAAACACCCCGCATCGCAAAGAGGATTCAAGCCTCCACGCCGGAGTTCGATGCAAAGCCCTTGCCGCATGGAAAAGAATCTACCACCATGAAATGGCTGGCAGAGAACAAGGTTACAATCCCCAGGGCAGCGATGTTTGCAGTGCTGTTGTGGCAGATTAGGACCACTACAACTGCCAGACCACAGGATCTCTGATCCTGGCGGAGCTGGCTGTCCCACTGCTGCCTGACCATCATGGTCGTAACAGCTATGGTGTCGGGAAGATCCGCAAACAGTACCGTGGAAATGTAGTACATCGTGATCCTCGCAATGAGATCCAGAGTGCGGTGTCCCCCACGTCGCAGGTGTCGGTTCCAGAGATTGGTGCAGGGGTCGTTGGGCCCTTGAAGTCACACGCGTTGCAGATCAAAATCCGGACTGATGAAGTCCAGAGCGCTGGCGTAGATGGCGTAGGGGCTGTGGTGCAAAGCGGGACGATGCAACGTGCGGTGCCCACCGGTCATGGTGCAAGCAGAGGCTCGTGAGGGCCACCTGTTGTGTCGGTGAGACCAGGGCTATGTTGTGAAGTAGGGCAGTGCGACGTGTGGTGTCTCCAGGTCATGGTGCTGGAGGCGGCATCATCGTTGCTGAAGCTCTGTTGTTGGTAGGCCCAAGACGGCGGTGCAGTGCGTGGCGGGCTCTGTGAGGCGCCCACGGGTTGTGGTGCAGACAGTGGTGCCTGTTGATGACACTGGAGTCGATGGTGTTGGCTTCGGTGCACCGGGGCTGCGTTGTGGGACGGGATGGTGTGTTGTGTACCTCACGAGCGGTGTCCACAGGCCACGGTGCAGGCAGCGTTGCTGGGGTCAGCGTGGAGCAGTGTCGTCGGGGATGCCAAGTCTGCGGTGTGAGCAAGGCGATGCGGAGTGCGGGACCCACAGGTCAATGCAAGCAGAGGCTTGGTGACGGCGCCAGGTGGCGGCGTGGGTGAGACCAGGGTTGTGGTGTAACATGGGGCACAGCTCCGTGTGGCATCATCAGGTCACAGTGGAGGCAGTGGCATCATTGATGGTGTTGTGGTAGTTTTTCTTCTGTTGCAGCACAAAACACACAGGGGGTCATTGCACTGCCAACAGGCTGGCGGTGCCCCGCAGGGCATTCTGACCGCGGCGGTTTGGCCGCGGTCAGAACAGGAAAACCGGCGGTGTCCCGCCGGTTTTCCGATGCCCTGAGGAATCCCCCATGGCGGCGCAGCTTGCTGCGCCGCCATGGGGGATTCCAAACCCCTCACCGCCATCCTGCCCCTGGCGGTTCCGACCGCCAGGAACAGGATGGCGGTGAGGGGTGTCATGGGGCCCCTGGGGGCCCCTGCAGTGCCCCTGCAGTGCCAATGGCATGGGCACTGCAGGGGCCCCCGTAAGCGGGCCCCACATAGAATTTCAGTGTCTGCATTGCAGACACTGAAATTCGCGACGAGTGCAACTGCACCCGTCGCACCCTTCCCACTACGCCGGCTCCATTCGGAGCCGGCGTCCTCGTGGGAAGGGGTTTCCCGCTGGGCTGGCGGCGGCCTTCTGGCGGTCGCCCGCCAGCCCAGCGGGAAACACAGAATGGCCGCCGCGGTCTTTTGACCGCGGTGCGGTCATTCGGCGGCTCCCGCCGCCCGCCGGGGTCTGAATGACCCCCACAGTTCTCAGTGCTGTAGGCAGATGAAATTGACGTCTTTGACATCCCTGATACTTCCAACAGGAGGCAAGCTCTACTCCAAGCCCTTGGAAAAACTTCACAAGCAGTATACACAGCAAAGCCCAGTCTTTGTCCTCTTTAAGGCAGAAGCAGCAACTGCAGGCCAACCCAGCAAAGCACACACAGCAAAGAAACAGTACTCCTCCTCCAAATCTTCAGCTCTTCTCCATTGCAGAGGTTCCTCTTGATCCAGAAGACTTCTAACAGTCTGGGGTTTTTGGTACACTACTTATACCAGTGTTGGCCTTTGAAATAGGCAACTTCAAAGGAAAGTCTCTTTTCTCCCAAGATCCTGCCTTGCCCAGGCCTGGCTCAGACACACTCCAGGGGAGCGGAGACGGCATTGTAGGAGGACAGGCACAGCCCTTTCAGGTGTAAGTGTCAGCTTCTCCCTCCCCACTCTAGCCCAGGAGACTAATCAGGATATGTAGGCTACACCCCATCTCCCTCTGTGTCACTGTCTAGAGGGAATTCACAACAGCCCAGCTGTCAGTCTGACCCAGACATGGAATACATAAGCAGGCACAGAATGATTTAAGCAAGAAAATGGCCACTTTCTAAAAGTGACATTTTCAAACTGACAATCTAAAAACCAACTTTACCAAAATGTGTATTTTTAAATTTTGAGTTCAGAGACCCCAAACCCAAAACCTCTATCTGCTCCTAATGGGAAACTGCACTTAAAAGATATTTAAAGGCAGTCCTCATGTTAACCTATGCGAGAGATAGTCCTTGCAACAGTGTAAACCGAATTTGGCAGTACTTCACTATCAGGACATGTAAAGCACATCAGTATGTGTCCTACCTTTAACATACACTGACCCTGCCCATGGGGCTACCTAGGGCCTACCTTAAGGGTGACGTACATGTAGTAAAAGGGAAGGTTTGGGCCTGACAAGTGGGTTCCACTGCCAGGTCGAATTAGCAGTTTAAAATGCACACACAGACACTGCAGGGGCAGGTCTGAGACATGTTCACAGGGCTACTCATGTGGGTGGCACAATCAGTGCTACAGGCCCACTAGTAGCATTTTAGTTACAGGCCCTGGGTACCTCTGGTGCACTTTACTAGGAACTTACCAGTAAATTAAATATGCCAATCATGGATAAACCAATCACCAATGCAATTTACACAGGGAGCTCTTACACTTTAGCACTGGTCAGCAGTGGTAAAGTGTGCAGAGACAATAAACCAGCAAAAACAGAGTCCAGCATACCATAAAAACAGGAGGTCAGAAGGCAATAAGACAGGGGAAACACACCAAAAGATGCCAGGCCTGACAAGGCACATTCAAATAACCCTTTTGCAAGCAAAGTGCATATCATTCACCTTAGTGCTCAGATACATTAATGCTTGATCACAATCACCTCCATAAATAGTTGACTTTAACATAGGTGGAACATTATGTAGGACTCCAGACCAACAGTAAACATCCAGTTGGTGGTGCAACTCAATTCTAGTGGCATTGAGGTAGAACAGTGACTATAAACATGCACACTGTGGGGGTCATTCTGACCCTGGCGGTAATTACCGCCAGGGCGGAGGTTGGCGGTAGCACCGCCAACAGGCTGGCGGTGCTACCGCCGACTTTCCGCTGCCCATGGGAATCCGCCATGGCGGCGCAGCTTGCTGCACCGCCATGGGGATTCTGACACCCCATACCGCCATCCTGTTCCTGGCGGTTCGCCCGCCAGGAACAGGATGGCGGTATGGGGTGTCGAGGGGCCCCTGGTGGCCCCTGCAGTGCCCATGCCAATGGCATGGGCACTGCAGGGGCCCCCGTAAGAGGGCCCCACAAAGATTTTCACTGTCTGCTGTGCAGACAGTGAAAATCGCGACGGGTGCCACTGCACCCGTCACACCCCTTCAACTCCGCCGGCTCAATTCTGAGCCGGCTTCCTTGTTGACGGGGCTTTCCCGCTGGGCCGGCCGGTGGTCATCTGGCGGTCGCCCGCCGGCCCCGCGGGAAAGCCAGAATGACTGCCGCGGTCTTTCGGCGGGAACCGTTTGGCGGGCGGCGACCGCCGACCGCCGCGGTCAGAATCACTCTCTGTGTCCTTTAGAAATGTAGCCTGTGGTGCAATGTAAGCCATGGCCTTCCAAACAGGTACCATGTAAAGAGGAACATACAGTTAGTGCCGTTTTTCTAAAAAATCCCAACATGAGGCACAAGAACGTCATGTGGTGTGCGATACTGGCTACCACCTATACCTAAATGATTCAACTCAAAACGTGTATCATGCACATAACACATTGGATGTAAATATGCACTTCAACTCCTTGAAAAAATGTGCCATGTGGTGCCATGCAAGCCATGGTCTCCCAAACATATACTATGTAGCACAAACAATCCAAGTAGTGTCCCTCGCAATTATTCACTGCTGCGTGATGGCGTAAACAAGATGGGTGATGTGTGGAACTCACCACTGACAACCAAAGTATTTATGCAAAATCCCAGTATACAGACTAGCTGAAGTGAATACACTAACCAAGGTAGACAGTCGGACTTACTCCAATGGCTACAGTCTTCACCTGCAAGTAAAAGTATTTCTTGAACATAAGTGTAGGAAGCTGGCCTGGTGTGTGGTGGGTACCTAAGGTACTTACACCATAAACCAGGTCCAGGTATCCCCCCTTAGTGAAGTGTAGGCAGTGTCTAGTAGCCAGGCTCTCTAGAGGTAGCTGTGGATGAGCAGCTAAGGCTTATTTAGGAGACATGCAAAGCTCATGCAATACCACTGTATTCACGTAGCACTAACACACATGAAAGAAAACACTCAGTTGTACAAAAATAAAGGTACTTTATTTTTGGAACACAATACCACAAAATACTAGAAGGGCAATGCTCCAATAGGAGAAAAGTAATACACTGCATAAATACACTAACAATCATAAATAGGCATACAAAAGGTTAGAAAATAGTACAAATAGCAATAACCAATAGTGACCCTAGGAGTTGGGGGCGTGGCTTGACGCCGTGGAGGTTGAAGCCTCTTCGTGAGGCTCCCGCTCTGATCTCCCCGTCCTCGGGATTATCATGCCTAAATAGCCCCAAAAATGAAGCAGCTGGAGAGTGGAAGGTGCGGGGTCCCTTCGGATCGCACCGACTGGCGACCCGGTGACCGGGAATTCTTTTTGTGGGCGCTGAATAGGAGAGAAGCGGAGCCGCGGAGAGGCACAAGATGGCGGCTGCCATCTTGCACTCGAGACTGGCGCCCGCATGGAGTTGAGCGGGAGTGCTGTCCAGACCGCGCACAGTGCTGGGTCCCCGGTGTGTCCCCAGTCTCCGGAGCCGACACCCGGGGGCTACGGAGCCCGCAGAACAGCCGAGTCTCTGGTGAGGACCCGACACTGCTCATCCTACCGCGCTGAGGAGAGCCATGCAGCCTGGTCAAGAGGTCGAGAACAAAATTGGTGGGGCCCCGCGTCCTGGGGCACCTGGAAAACTGGTTCTGGAGATCCCCACTCGGAGAGTAGAAAGAGAGCCTCCGAGGACACCTGAAGAAACAACTGAATAAACACAGCATTAAGGTGAGAGGCCCTGGGAAAATAAATAAACACCCCCAGCCCTGGGAAACAAACAAAGGGAGATGAATCAGACCCGATCCCAGTAGGGACCATTGCCAAGATCCTGCACTGAGTGGGGGGAACCAAGGTCGGAGCGAGAGGTGATGTGACCCACTCAATTTTCTGATCCCAACTTTGGATTGTGGGCTTTGAGTGTAGCTCCCCATCTGGTCCCATTACCCGAGCAGATCACAGCGAACTGAAGAGAAGCCACTCACAACTGGCACACGTACAATTCCGCAAAACGGCCAGACGCCGTGACACGGACTACAGTACTGGCCCCCCACCAAAGAGATGGCTGAACAGGGGAACAAGACAAGTCCCACCCCAGAGGGAGGGGGGTAGTAAAAGAAGATCCCACCCTCCAAGATGTGCTGCTGGCAATAGCAGCCTCCCGAATAGCCCTGGAAGGGAAAATAGATGCACTGGCTACTGACTTAACGGTGCTCAGAGATGACCATCATCGGCTAGCGGAAAAAGTGAACGGGGAAGCAATTAGAGGAACTGCGGCCCGAAATAAAAGACAATACTAAGCTGATACACGAAATAGAGAAGCGGATCAGAGAACTAGAACTACGAACTGAAGACGCCGAAAATAGATTGCGGCGAAATAATATCCGCGTGATAGGTCTACCAGAACGAACTGAAAAATCCAACCTGGTGGAATTTCTTGAGAGTTGGCTAAAGGAGAACGTAGCGGATGACGGCCTGTCCCTGTTCTTTGCTATTGAAAGAGCCCACAGGGTCCCGACTCACTCCCCCCCCCCACCGGGAGCCCCCCAGACCAGTAATAGCCAGGCTGCTTCATTATAGAGACAGGGACTACCTACTAAACCAAAGCAGGAAGAAAGGAGACTGCATGCTTGACAACCACGTGATCCGTATCTTCCCCGATTTCTCTAAAGAAGTGCAGAAGCAGAGAGCTTCCTTTAGGGATGCCAAACAAAAACTTCGCAAGATAGGGGTCCAGCACGGGATGATGTTCCCAGCCAGGTTAAGAGTAGTGACCAAATCTGGCACACAATTCTTTGGCACAGAAGAGGAGACCTGGCGTTGGATCGATACGCAGACAACAGGGGACAGAGAACGCAGTCCTGAAAATCCTCAACCAGACCGAAAAGGGAAAAACAGACAGAATAAAACCGGAATATTGGGCAGCCCGTCTCCGCTGGAAATTTTGAAAGAGAGACAAAAAGCAATGGAGGCGGCTGCCTCCCTGAGCGACTTGGATCATGGATCCACTAAACAATCCTAAGAAGAACTAGAACATTCTGAGTCAGAACAAGAATCTTAATTTTCGCACTCATCCAACAAACTAGGTCCTGATGTGACACCGGGTACCTCGGACAATATCATCTGATGGAACATCAAATGGTCACACCCGTGGGATCATGGGAGCCCAGGGAGGGAGACCTGCCATGCCCGCAGTTATGTTAATGAATGGTGACAAGAACGCTGTATAACCCAGCATCTTGAATCCGGCTGAGTATATGAGTGATCTGGGGCTACGAAATCCCCGTGTGATAGTAACCCGAGAAGCGGGGAGATGGTGCCACGATATGCTCTCGGATCCACCTCAGAGCACCCCCTACATCGATGGACTGGTTAAAGTGTTTTTACTAGTTTGGGCGACAGACGTTTCTACTTTTGTCCTGGGGTTGGGGAGTTGGGTGATTACAGGTTGGGTAATGGATATGGGTTTAGTTAAGTTCCCGAGAACCCTTACTGAGAAACAGGAGTTACCCCTTGAAACTATTAACAGGATGGGAAGATATGAGAGCTTCTACCTTCCGGGGCTTACCTGAAACCGGGAGGGGAATTTCCAACATGACAATGCTAAAATCTTACAAGTTCCTTACGCGGAACATCAGGGGCATGCACTCAATGGTTAAAAGATATAAGGTTTTTTCATACCTACAGAGAAGGGGAATTCAGATAGCTATGCTCCAAGAAACCCATTTAACGCAGAAGGAGGGTAGGGCTCTTCAACAAAGATGGAGAGGCCAGGCATATTTTACCTCCTATTCCGCATACTCGAGGGGCACCCTGATTTGGATCCGAGCTGGAGTCCCTTTCCAGATGGTGGACAACTTTATAGACCCTGAGGGTCGATTCGTAGCAGTCCGGGGAAGATTAGAGGGCAGAGATTTAGCATTGATTAATATATATGCACCCAACACCGACCAGGGAGAGTTTTTTACACGAATAACTAACTTACTAGCCCCTTATCTACAATCTTCAGTGGTACTGGGAGGTGACTTCAATTGTGTGGGGGACCCCAATATGGATAGATCACATCCACCACTACATAACTCCCCCCTTGTGAGAGCAGCTCGACAATTCACTGCATGGCAAACGAATTGGGGCCTAGTCGATGCCTGGCGTAGATTGCACCCCACTGTTAGGGATTACTCTTTCTTCTCCCACCTACCTGAACTACACATTAGATTAGACACATTCCTCTGTTCGGCAGATGTATACTCACAAATACCCGACGCGGAATATCTGTCCCGCACAATTTCAGACCACAACCCCCTTTTGCTGACCTTGAGATGGGGGTCCACAGTTCTCGCGTTTCCACCTGGAGGCTCAAACCCGAACTTCTAGAGGATACTCCCTTCCGAACCGAGCTGTGTCAAAGCGTAGTACAGGACTTTGAGGACAATGAAGCATCCACCGCTAGCCCCTTGGTTGAATGGGATGCCTTCAAGGTAGTGATGTGAGGGAGATGTATAGCGGGGACGGTGGGTGTGCTTAGGACTCTGCTGGGAGACACGGAACTAGAGGAGGACAAGCTACGGGAGGTTGAGAAAAACAGCCCTGGGAATCCTCAATTACAAAACACGGTGCAGGACCTTAGGACAGAGGTGACTCACTGCATTGAACGCCTTCGATGCTTTGATTATAAGAATGACCTCACCCAGGTGCATGGAGAGAGGGACAAAGCAGGCTGATTACTCGCTTGGGTGGTATCGCAATCCATCAGATCCCCCCCCCATTATGGACTTAACCACTGACCAAGGGATCCATTTATACGAACAGGAACAGATTAACTCTAATTTTATGTCATTCTATGAGGGTTTATACAAGAAAAGACCCAATTACGTTGGAGAATCCACTGAAGACTACTTAACTGAACTACATCTGAAACCTTTGGTGTCTGAGCTTACAGAGCCATTAGAGGGGAGCATCACACTAGCCGAAATTGGGGAGGCCTTGAAGGGTCTAGCTAGGGGGAAATCGCCAGGAACAGATGGGTTCCCCATCGAATTTTATGCTACCTTTACCGACATACTTTCCCTCAAGGTTAGAAAATATATATAAAATCTCTAAGGAACAGGGCATATTACCCGAATCCACACGCAAGGCAGTCATAGTTCCTCTTCTCAAACCGTGCAAAGACCCAACAAAGGTGGGGGCTTATAGACCTTTATCCATGCTGAACCTCGATTATAAAATCCTCAGTAAGATCCTGGCAACCATACTCCTCCCGCTGATGTCCTCCGTAATACATCCAGATCAGGCAGGGTTTATACCTGGGCGGAACACAGCCGGAAACATCCGTAGACTAATAGCCATCATGAGAGACCAGACCTCCACTGCCACATTTCCGGGAGTCTTGGCAGTAGACATAGAGAACGCTTTTGATAGCCTAGATTGGGAATTCTTATACACAGTAATGTCCAAACTCGGAATTGGACCTGAATACATCTCATGGGTAAAATTACTATACACCAAACCCACGGCCAGAGTGCGCACAGGACGCACAATATCCAATAGCTATGGGGTTGAGCGTGGAACGAGGCAGGGTTGCCCATTGTCTCATCTCCTGTTTGCCCTATCAATGGAACCATTAGCTGCTGCAGCTAGGACAGGAAGGGGGGGCCCTGGTATACTGGCAGGAGGCGAGATACATCGTATAGCCCTATATGCAGACAATCTTTTAATATTCCTGGAAGATACCCAGAGAGATTTACCCCTAGTGCAGCAAATGCTTTCCCGGTTTGAGGGCCACTTGGGCTTAAAAGTGAATTGGGACAAAACTGGCCTGTTCCCATTGAGGGGACAGTGGGCACCACCTCTGAACCTGGGATTGGTCAAGTGGGAGCCAAATGGACTCCCATATTTAGGGGTGAAAATTTACCACAACTCCCTAGATGTCCTTGAGGGTAATATTGGAAGTACTATATGCTCAATAAAAACCTGTATGATATTCTGGCAGACACTGCCACTATCGGTGGCTGGGCGGATAGCGATCCTCAAAATGATTGTACTGCCGAGATTACTGTACCATTTCACAGTGCTGCCGATTTGGATTCCTAAGGCCATCTTTAAAGAACTAGACATCATGGTCATTTCATTCATATGGGGGGGGGACGGAGGAGGGTGGCTCTGGCTAAAGTCCACTGATGGAGGCATGGCGGTCCCTGACTTCGAGACCTACTACTTAGTGGCACAACTTCAGTGGTTGGCGCATTGGTTATCAGATAGATGAAATGCAAAAATTAATGTGAGGGCGTCCACCCCACAGGAAAGTAGACTGTTTGAGATCATTTTGAGAACCCCAGGAGGCGAGAAACAAGATCCTCCTGAGTTTAAGAACCTGATTCAGTGCTGGAAGACCTTTCTACGTAGGATCAAAGAGGAGACACCCTATTCCACAGATCTGCCCCTTTTGTCTTTACAGGCTATACCACATGGGGGCACTCAGATTAATCTTGGGGTTGGGTGGAGGCTGGGATCAGCACGGTGGGCACCCTATGTAGAGATAGCAAATTGATGTCCTTCGAGACCCTTAGGATGGAATTTGGCCTACCAGCGGGACACTTTTTAATATATGGGGCATTAACGGCCCGCATACGTAATCACTGGCGGGGGAAAGGGATGGAACCTCCCTCTCAGGCGGTTTGCACCTATTTGACTTCCTCAAACGATAAAACTAAAGTAGTCTCAACCCTATATGGACTGATGCGAATGGACAGTATAACCGCCCCTGGTCTCCCTTAAACAAGCATAGGAGAAAGACCTCAACCGAGATATCCCAGAGGAGGAATGGGGGCGCATTCTGAGGAGCCTCCCCAAGGCGACTGCAAATGCTAGATTTAAACTCATAAATTTCTGTGTGCTGCACCAAGCTTACCTGACCCCAACACGCATAAACAAATACTTTGGCAAGGTAACAGAGTGCTGCCCGAGATGTGGGTTGATTAGTGTGGAGTTCAGTCACATGTTCTGGGGGTGCCCCCTGCTAGAACCCTTCTGATCGGAGGTGTGCCGGACCCTGGTGCGTCTTCTGAGTAGGGATGTGCCCTGCTCCATGGCCGACTGCCTCTTAAAAGCTTTTACTCATTCGGCCAAACACAAAGTCACAGACAGATTCCAGGACTTGGCCTTATCACTGGCTAAAAGGGAGATCGCATCTAATTGGAAAAATCCTAGGGAACCCAGAACGCCTCAATGGAAAAGTGAATTACTTAAATGGGCAAACACTGAAGGAACAATTCTCCAGTGTGAGGCTGTGAGAAAACAGGGCTGATTGCAGAGGCCCCATAACTTTTTGCCCCCATTTTCCTCTTTTTGCTGGTGTTTTCCTGACTTTGATGGTGCCCTGGGTACTGCTAACCAGTCCCAGGGCCTGTGCTCTGTGTAAAATGGATATGCAAATTAGGCTAATTATAATTGGCTAAGTTAACCTACCTATAAGTCCCTAGTATATGGTAGGGCATGTAGGTTTAGGGACCACAGCATAGGTGGTGCACACCTAGGTGCACTGCTGAGGTGCCCAGTGTCATTTTAAAGGCAGGCCTGCTTTGCTGGCTGCTTTTAAATTAAAGTTATATGCAAATTCGACTTTGGAATTAAAGGTACTTCCAAAGTCTTAAACTACCTTATTTTTACATATAAGTCACCCCTAAGGTGTGCCCTATGTGCCCCTAGGGCTGGGTGCCATGTAACTATAAGCAGGGACTTTATAAAAATAGATTTATAAGCCCTGGTGAGGTAAAAACAGCCAAATTCGTTTTTCCCTCATTGAAGTAAATGGCCTTCATAGGCTAGAATGGACAGACTTTATTTTAAATTTTAAAGTCTCCTTAAATGTTACATACCAAGAATTTGGTATCAAATTGATTGTTGTAATAAATCCCACAACTTCCAGTTGTTGGATTTAATATAACTTGTCCAGGTAAAAAGTTTAGACTTTACCTAAAAAGTTGCCAATTTCAGTTCTGCATTGTTTTTGCTGCTGTGCTCTGATTGGCCAGCCTGCAGCAGCTTCTGCCAGGCTGCCTTGATGAGGTGTGAAGTGGCCTAGCTTCACACAAAGGAATGTGCTTGGGGGAGAGAATCTCCCCTCAGCAGATGGTGAGGCAGGAAGGGGGAGGGCTGCCAAACTGGTCTTCAAAGGCAGAGAAGGACATTTGGAGCACCCAGCAACACCCCCACATCCTGCAACCCCAGACAATTAGGTGCCCCCTTGATTAGATTAGGAGAGGGCAGGAGAGGGGTGTGTTTATGATTTTTAGCCACACCAGTGGGTGGGCTCAGCCAGATGTAACCTCCAAAAATCAGATTCATCCATGTTGGATTTTTAGAGACTGTTGCCTTCTGGGATGGATTTTTGCCACACTTCCCAGGAAGTGGTCATCACAGGGGGACGACCCTGTCCCTGATTGGAGAACCAGGACCCCCCTGCTTTTCACCCAGGAGCAAGGATAAAACTGGCAGACCTGCACCCACGCCTCAGATCCCCTCCAGAAATCAACAAGAAAGGAACTAAAGAAGAAGAAGGACTGCCCTGCTGGACCCCTGGCCTGCACCTGGACCCTGCACTCAGAAGGACTGCACCAGCTGCACACTTGGGCTTCACCACAAGAAGGACTTTGCCTGGCTTCAACTGGTTCAAGGAGGGACTCCCTGTTTGCTACAGGTGAAAAATTGCTAAACCAGAGTCCCCTGCACCAACTCCTGAAGAAAGCGACCAGCTGACCACTGTCCAGTGGCCAAAAAGGAGTTTGCGCCAGGTGCATTCTGGGAGTTGAAGTCCGCACCCCCCAAGGACCATCACAGAACTTCTGGACCCTTGGGGTGAGCTGTGGACCCCAAAAGAACCTTAAAAGAACATCTGGGTGAAGCCCCAGAAGTTTGGAAAAGATTTGAGAATTTTTGGAAAAAAGCTCCAGAGAGGGACCGACCCGCCGCGGAAATTCTAGCCGGGTTGCCTCAACCGCGACCCGGCCTGACTTCGTGGTTCGTCCCGGTAAAGAAAAACATCCAAAAAAGAGACTAAGTCCGAACGTAAAAAGTTGACCGGGACCTCCCAGCCATCGTATCCGAGAAGGGCTCCATGGACGTCGGATCAAGATCCAGGTTTACCCCGGTCGAAGAATTTTCATCTCGAAAAAACGACTAAGTCCGAAGGTAAAAGTCTCCACCGAGGAAACCCACATTGTGTATCCGGACAAGGGCTCCAGGAGGTCGGATTCAACTGGCAGGTTCGTCCCGGTGAAGAAAAACTTCAAAATAAAGACTAAGTCAGAAGGTAACTTTTTAACCGAAGCCTCCCGCGACCTATAGCCGAGCAGGGCTCCATCGCGGTCGGCCTGAAAGTTTGACTTTGCCCCGGTCGAGGTGCAACCAGATGACCCGATTGGCGCTTTTTGTTTCTAAGCGCTAGAAAAGTAATAATTCTTTAAAAATTCATATCGCCGGTTCCCCTGAACCGATTTTAATCGGTTTTGTGTCATTTTAAAGATAAAAATATAAACTATTTTTATAAATTGGTTTTGGATTTTTAAACTGTTTCCTGTGTTTTATTTAATTACTGTTTTGTGATATTTGAATGCTTTACACTTTGTCTCCTAAGTTAAGCCTTGACGCTCGTTGCCAAGCTACCAAGGGTTGAGCTGGGATTAATTTACTGAGACCTAACTGTACCTAGGTGGAGGTTAGTGGCTTGTTGCTAGGTGTAGGTACCTACCTGCCCTACCAATAACCCATTTTCCAACATAATTGGAAGCAGCGACGGGATCCTGTACTTGTGTTCAATATCACGTTACAGTTTTAGGTAAAACAAATTAAAAATCCTTTAAATTGTCCTAGTGCAAAAATTGTTTTTAATTTTTAATTTGGATTAATTTCAACTATTGAATTTTTGTAATTTTTCTAAATTCTTGTTTCCAATTTTTGCAAAAAGTTTTTGTTGACACAAAACTAGGGAACCATGGAGCTTGATCTGGCTAGCCTACCCACACTGACAGTAGTCCAGCTTAGGGGGTTGTGTATTGAAAGAGGGTTGCCTGCAACCACTGATCTCAGGAAGCAAATCCTGATCACATCCCTGACAGCATGGGCTGAGGCCAAAGAGGTAGAGTCAGAAGAAGCTCCAGAGGAGGGAGAAAGAAGGGAGGATGCAAGCTCTAACCACTCAGGGGAGGGAAGGCATCTGAGCCCAAGTGAGGATGAGGAAGAACGGTCCTCAGTAAATACAGTCACTAGGGGCAGATCCAAAGCTAGTGGTGGGAAGGGGGTCCTTTCAGGAGGAGAGAACCCATCCATCAGAGAAAGAGAGCTGGAGGCCCAGCTAGCATACAGAGCTTTGGAAGCAGAGAAGCTGGCCCTAGAAAAGAAAAAGTGGGCATACAAAGAGAAAAGAGATGGAAGCAGCGATAAAGAAGCTGAGGTGTCCATGGGTGGGGGAGTTTGCCCCAGATTACCCAAGGGGGTGGTTCCTGCTTATGTAGAGGGGGATGACATAGATAAGTGGCTGGGGGCCTTTGAGAGGGCACTCCAAATGAGAAGGGTTAGGCCTCAATACTGGGGTTCCCTTTTGTGGGAGTTGGTCCCCAATTCAGGGAGGGATAGGCTTCTGACCTTAAGGGGGGAGGAGGCAGATTCATACCCTAGTATGAAGAGGTGCTTAGCCAAGAAGTTTGGTCTGACCCCAGAGCAATATAGAATGAAGTTCAGGGACACCCAGAAGGTCAGTACCCAGTCTTGGGTTGACTTTGTGGACATTTCACTAAAGGCACTAGAGGGCTGGATTATTGGTAACAAAGTAGATACTTATGAGGGGTTATACAATCTGATCATGAGAGAGCACATCTTGACCAATTGTACCCAAGAAAGGTTACGCCAGCATCTAGTGGACTCTAAGCAGACCAACCCTAGAGAGCTAGTGGAGGCAGCTGATGAGTGGTTGAGAACCAGGGTGGTTGTCAAGTCCCAGGGGGGAGACTCCAAGAAGGGGGGGACAGGTCCCCAAAAACCTAAGGAGGGAGGTGGTAAGCCCACCACAGAGACTCCCTCTGTACCCCAGAACCCTAAGAAGGAGGAGAGTAAATCCCACTCTGACCAGCAGAGACAGTTAGACCCAGGGTTAAAAAAGCTCTTGGACAGTAGGGCTTGCTTTGACTGTCAGCAGACAGGTCACTTCAGAGGAGATGCAGCCTGTCCAAAGAAGGTGGTTAGCACTGGGCTGTCCAGTGTAGCCATAGAGGAGGATTCCTCAGATGATGAAGTCCTCCTAGCATTGTGCTGGGAGACAGGACCAGATGGTAAGCTGGTGATCCCTGAGGGTGGGAGTAGGCACTTCCACCACATTCAAGTGAATGGGATCCCTACCACTGGCCTGAGAGACACCTGTGCCAGTCACACTATAGTGAGTGACCGGTTAGTGACCCCAGACATGTATGTCCCAGGAAAGACAAAGAAAGTCAGGATAGCCACAGGGGAGGTCACCTCCAAACCTGTAGCCATAGTGCCCCTAGAGAGGGAGGGTATCCTTGACTGGATTAGGGTGGTAGTCAGTGCTGACCTTCCCCTAGATTGTATCCTGGGCAATGACCTCCCAGAGGTGAGTCTGGTCACAGATGGGGTGGTCGCCCAGGGCGCCCCCCCAACCCAAAGTCCTGGGGAGTCAGTCCCTACAGTTAGGAGACAGGGGTCCCCAAGAAAAGGAAAGAAGAAAAGGAAGGGTAGGCCACTCTTAAAGAGAGTTCCAGGGAGCCAAGGGCCTTCTGCCCCAGTAAGGGGGGAGCCCAGAGTTGGCACTGGTGAGGCCTCACCTGACCCCAAGGAAGTCCTGAGTAGTCAGGCAGCTGTCCAGATGCAAGGTGTTGCCCCTGCACTGACAGAAGGGAGAGTGGAAGGAGGGTGTCTGCCACAGGAGGTGGTAGCCCCCCACTCTAGACAGCAAGAGGGGTGCCAGGACCCCAAAGTTGCCCCTAAAGCAGCTCAGCCACCTGTCAGTGGAGAGCTTAGGGTGTGGTTCTGGGTACTGACAGCTGTCAGTAGCCTCTGCTGGGTGCTAGCCTTCCTGGCAGCACTGTACTTGGCCTGGGAGGCAGACCCCAGGGCCAATAGCAAAGTAGGCCCCCTGACCCTATTGGTCATGGTGGGGTTGCTCAAGTGTTGGGTGACCTCTTTGGGTAAGCTAGGTGTTGCCCTAGCAAAGTTTGGAGTAGGGGAGTTGGGCACCTCACTACCCAAGTTGGCAGAGAGAAAGGAGGAAGACCCCCCTAGAGGAAAGTTTCAGTTTGAGTTGGGTCCTTTTACTGTTGGGATGGCTTCACTACCCATAGGGAGTGACCCTGACAGGAGGATATAAGGCAGAGTAGGCCCTGCAAAGGGACAGCTAGTTTTCTTCACTGTCTTCCTCGCCTAACAAGCCAGGAAGACTCTCCCAGGGTTGGGCTGAGTCTCCTGGGCGTGTGGGCTGGGGGGGGGGGGGTTGTGTGAGAAAACAGGGCTGATTGCAGAGGCCCCATAACTTTTTGCCCCCATTTTCCTCTTTTTGCTGGTGTTTTCCTGACTTTGATGGTGCCCTGGGTACTGCTAACCAGTCCCAGGGCCTGTGCTCTGTGTAAAATGGATATGCAAATTAGGCTAATTATAATTGGCTAAGTTAACCTACCTATAAGTCCCTAGTATATGGTAGGGCATGTAGGTTTAGGGACCACAGCATAGGTGGTGCACACCTAGGTGCACTGCTGAGGTGCCCAGTGTCATTTTAAAGGCAGGCCTGCTTTGCTGGCTGCTTTTAAATTAAAGTTATATGCAAATTCGACTTTGGAATTAAAGGTACTTCCAAAGTCTTAAACTACCTTATTTTTACATATAAGTCACCCCTAAGGTGTGCCCTATGTGCCCCTAGGGCTGGGTGCCATGTAACTATAAGCAGGGACTTTATAAAAATAGATTTATAAGCCCTGGTGAGGTAAAAACAGCCAAATTCGTTTTTCCCTCATTGAAGTAAATGGCCTTCATAGGCTAGAATGGGCAGACTTTATTTTAAATTTTAAAGTCTCCTTAAATGTTACATACCAAGAATTTGGTATCAAATTGATTGTTGTAATAAATCCCACAACTTCCAGTTGTTGGATTTAATATAACTTGTCCAGGTAAAAAGTTTAGACTTTACCTAAAAAGTTGCCAATTTCAGTTCTGCATTGTTTTTGCTGCTGTGCTCTGATTGGCCAGCCTGCAGCAGCTTCTGCCAGGCTGCCTTGATGAGGTGTGAAGTGGCCTAGCTTCACACAAAGGAATGTGCTTGGGGGAGAGAATCTCCCCTCAGCAGATGGTGAGGCAGGAAGGGGGAGGGCTGCCAAACTGGTCTTCAAAGGCAGAGAAGGACATTTGGAGCACCCAGCAACACCCCCACATCCTGCAACCCCAGACAATTAGGTGCCCCCTTGATTAGATTAGGAGAGGGCAGGAGAGGGGTGTGTTTATGATTTTTAGCCACACCAGTGGGTGGGCTCAGCCAGATGTAACCTCCAAAAATCAGATTCATCCATGCTGGATTTTTAGAGACTGTTGCCTTCTGGGATGGATTTTTGCCACACTTCCCAGGAAGTGGTCATCACAGGGGGACGACCCTGTCCCTGATTGGAGAACCAGGGCCCCCCTGCTTTTCACCCAGGAGCAAGGATAAAACTGGCAGACCTGCACCCACGCCTCAGTTCCCCTCCAGAAATCAACAAGAAAGGAACTAAAGAAGAAGAAGGACTGCCCTGCTGGACCCCTGGCCTGCACCTGGACCCTGCACTCAGAAGGACTGCACCAGCTGCACACTTGGGCTTCACCACAAGAAGGACTTTGCCTGGCTTCAACTGGTTCAAGGAGGGACTCCCTGTTTGCTACAGGTGAAAAATTGCTAAACCAGAGTCCCCTGCACCAACTCCTGAAGAAAGCGACCAGCTGACCACTGTCCAGTGGCCAAAAAGGAGTTTGCACCAGGTGCATTCTGGGAGTTGAAGTCCGCACCCCCCCAAGGACCATCACAGAACTTCTGGACCCTTGGGGTGAGCTGTGGACCACAAAAGAACCTTAAAAGAACATCTGGGTGAAGCCCCAGAAGTTTGGAAAAGATTTGAGAATTTTTGGAAAAAAGCTCCAGAGAGGGACCGACCCGCCGCGGAAATTCTAGCCGGGTTGCCTCAACCGCGACCCGGCCTGACTTCGTGGTTCGTCCCGGTAAAGAAAAACATCCAAAAAAGAGACTAAGTCCGAACGTAAAAAGTTGACCGGGACCTCCCAGCCATCGTATCCGAGAAGGGCTCCATGGACGTCGGATCAAGATCCAGGTTTACCCCGGTCGAAGAATTTTCATCTCGAAAAAACGACTAAGTCCGAAGGTAAAAGTCTCCACCGAGGAAACCCACATCGTGTATCCGGACAAGGGCTCCAGGAGGTCGGATTCAACTGGCAGGTTTGTCCCGGTGAAGAAAAACTTCAAAATAAAGACTAAGTCAGAAGGTAACTTTTTAACCGAGGCCTCCCGCGACCTGTAGCCGAGCAGGGCTCCATCGCGGTCGGCCTGAAAGTTTGACTTTGCCCCGGTCGAGGTGCAACCAGATGACCCGATTGGCGCTTTTTGTTTCTAAGCGCTAGAAAAGTAATAATTCTTTAAAAATTCATATCTCCGGTTCCCCTAAACCGATTTTAATCGGTTTTGTGTCATTTTAAAGATAAAAATATAAACTATTTTTATAAATTGGTTTTGGATTTTTAAACTGTTTCCTGTGTTTTATTTAATTACTGTTTTGTGATATTTGAATGCTTTACACTTTGTCTCCTAAGTTAAGCCTTGACGCTCGTTGCCAAGCTACCAAGGGTTGAGCTGGGATTAATTTACTGAGACCTAACTGTACCTAGGTGGAGGTTAGTGGCTTGTGGCTAGGTGTAGGTACCTACCTGCCCTACCAATAACCCATTTTCCAACAGAGGCCAAAAGAGGGATTAGACCTCCCGAAGTGGCAGAGGGCTGGGAAATAATAATGGACACACTAAGAGCCGACACCATACCCTGAGGCCTCCACGGATGCTCATACTACTTGGGAGGTATACATAGCGCAAGTTCCAATGGCTGTTGAACCATCAACTAGAGCCCGGAACTTGGATTTAGGAATTAAAAATGAGGAAAAATAGGTCACAATTAACCCAAGCTACCAAACTGCACTTAAGCATTACATGGTTTACTCCAGGATCACTATCAACATTTGAACAAGGGTTCTCCGGGGGGAGGGTTGGGGAGGGACCGGGAGGAGGGAATGTTAAATGCTATTTGATTATTTAGTAAGTTGTACACCGGAACATTTGACAAGCTTCGTCTCTTTATAAGATGTTATTGAGAATATCCCTGGTAGGGTCTATTATGTAGATGTGAGAAATGACTATTTGAAAGTCCAAGTCCAAAAATCACAGTGAAGTCCAGGACGAGTAGGAGCTACTACCCACCCAGCTGTACTTCCAGGAGTTGGTCGACGGTGATGAAGAACAGGTCAGCACTGCAACCCTGGAGCCGGAGAAGAGTTCCTGATGGATGCAGAAGATGTCCCACGCTGGATTGAAGACCGCAGATGAGTGTCAGTGCAGGAATTCCACCAATAAACCTTGGCAATGGCAAACTCGCAATTAGTGGAAAAGTGGTGCTGCCAGAGACACGCAAAGGCCCAGGAGGACTCACCCCGGGATGGGGAGTCACAGGGGATCCTCAGTGTGCAGAGAGCCCATAGGAGTAGAGGCAGCACCCACAGGAGTCCCACAGGACGGGGGCACAGAAGTCGTAGAAGGAGTCAACGCAGCACTACAGGAAGGGATCCCACGCCGCAGGAAAACCACACAAAGGGTTGTACGTTGCAGGGAGGAGTGCTGGGGACCGAAGCTACACATTGCCTGAAGATCCCTGGGAGGAGATGCAAACAAGCCTTGGCAGCTGCAAGAGATGCAGTGCACGGGGGTACTGTCCTGCGTGGGAAGGCAAGAACTTACCTCCACCAAAGTTAGAGAACTGGCAGAGAGGTCCAAAAGGACTACTCAGGACCACCACCTGTGATGCACGATTAGCGCAGCTCAAGATGAGGGGAGATCCACACAGCCGGTCATTGTTGCAGCAGGTGCCTGCGGGTGCAGGGGAGTAACTCCTTCACTCCAAGGGAGATTCCTTCTTGCTTCTTGGTGCAGACTGAAGACTTAATGCCCTCAGAGGATGCGCAGCTGGGAAAATGTTACAATTGCTGGAAGGAGTCAGAGAAACACTGTTGCAGAGTAGAGTTGTCGCTGTAGCTGCAGATTGTAGTTTCCTGTGAAGTCCAGTTGGGGTTCCAGTGGCCAGAAGATGAAGTAAACGTTGCAGAGGATTCCTGCTGGACTCTTGCACATCGAATCTGAAAACCCACCCAAGAGAGAGACCATAAGTAGCCCTGAATGGGGGATTGGTCACCTAACCAGGTAAGCACCTATCAGGAGAGGGCCTCTGATGTCACCTGCCTGGCCTGGCCACTCAGATGCTCCCAGAGTTTCCTGCCAACCTTGGAAATAAGATGGCAAAACCCAGGGACCCCCTGGAGGAGCTCTGAGCACCACCCCTGGGGTGGTGATGGACAAGGGAGTGGTCACTCCTCTTTTCATTGTTCAGTTTTGTGCCAGAGCAGGGACTGGTGGTTCTTGAATCGGTGTGGACTGGCTTATGCATGGAGAGCTCCAAATGTGCCCTCTAAAGCATACCAGTGGCTTGGGGAGGCTACCACTCCCAAGCCAGTCACACCTGTTTCCAAGGGGAAAGGTTGTTACCTCCCTCTCCCAAAGGAAATCCTTTATTCTTCCTTCCTGGGCTTGATCAGATCACGCAGCAGGAGGGCAGAAACCTGTCCGAGGGGTGGCAGCAGCTTGGGCTGCCCGGAAAACCCTGTAAGACTGGTGGTAGCAATGCTTGGGGTCCTCTCTAAGGAGCCCCCAGAGTGCATGGAATCATACTTCCAATATTTGCAACAGTATTCAGGTATGATTCCAACATGTTTAATACCAAACATGTCCAGGTTAGGAGTTACCATTATGTAGCTGGGCATAGGTAGTGACCTATGTCCAGTACATGCGTAAAATGGCGTCCCTGCACTCACAAAGTCCAGGGAAATGGATCTGGAGTTTGTGGGGACACCTCTGCTACTGCAGGGGTGCCCTCACACACAGGCACCTGCACCCTGCCCTTTGGGCTGAGAGGGCCTACCATAGGGGTGACTTTCAGTGACCTGGTGCAGTGACCTGTAGTGAAAATGGGTGCATGCACTCGTCTCACGCTGACTGCAATGGCAGGCCTGCAGAACCCTTTGCATGGGCTCCCTATGGGTGGCAGAATGACTGCTGCAGCCGAAAGGGATCCCCTGGTGTCCCAATGCCCTGGGTACTTCGGCACCATCTACTAGGGGCTTACATGGGTGTACCAGTATGCCAAATGTGGGAAAAAAAGGTACAGTTACCAATTTAGAATGGAGAGATTATAGCCACTGGGGTCCTGGTTAGTAGGATCTCAGTGGACGCATTCAAACACACTGACAAACAGGAAGAAAATGGGGGTAACAATGCCAAGAAAGAGGGCCCTTTCCTACAATAAGATAGTTCTTTTTCAAAGCTACCTCAAGTCATTGGCCAAGAAACTCAATTAAGGCAGGGTTATCCTGTATGTTCCCTCTCAGAATATGTTTTATCATCTGAAGAGCTTCATCCTGTGGAATATTAGTGTGCAGTGACTCAACATTGTATGTTGCAAAGATATCCGTATCACTGTTAAAAGAGATCCACTACACAGTAATACTAAAGTATTTGCTATCATTCGCATACTACCTTACCTTGGGGATCTGTGGCCTGAGGAAGGTATCCAAATAACTGCATACTGTTTCTAACATTGAGTGACAGCCAAATACAATCTGTCTCATAGGTTTTTTGAGATCTTCATGCATTTTGGTTGACATATAAATTAGGGGTAACTAGCATTCAGGCCATCACTGTAAGAAATTGGGTTACTGGCTTGGGGGGGACCCGTCTCTAGTAACAGCCACAATTCTTCTTGGAGTGAAGTCACAAGCAAACCCTGAATTAACCTGTACTCAACCATTGGGTAGCTTGGCACAGAGCAGTCAGGCTTAACTCAGAGGCAATGTGTAAAGTATTTGTGTAGCACTTCAAACAGTAACACAGTGAAAACATACCACAAAAAGAGCCCACAATAGAGTTAGAAACATAGAGTAACATTTAATAAATAAAGCAAGATGAAAACAACGAAAATCCAATCAGTAGAACCAAAGTTATACATTTTTAAATATTTCAATGTGAAATAGCGGCAAAAGGCACAAAGCACCAACCAAAGCTCTCTGATCTTGTGAGACCAGGAAAAATTCACAAGTTCAGCCATTTATGATGTAGTGTGGGTTGGTTACAAGGACCAGGTTAGTCCTGCTGAAAAGGTACATTCTCAGCCCAGCTTTAAGAGTCTTGTTCGCAGGGGATGGGGCTACGAGAAACAGGGAAGCGTCATGGACGGTCATCAATATAGTGCGAAGAACGGGCCGGGCGTCGCAGTCAGTCGTCGCTGTAGCACGATGATCCTGATATTGCCACGGACAGTCATAATGGTGCTTGGCGGTGTCGCCCCATGTCAGCGGTCGATGCTGTAATGCAATAGGTCAGGCGGAAATTTGCGTTGCTGAGCTGTTTGAGTGACAAGGATTTGGCAGCACCGGGCTAGTCCTCGGTCACGAAGAACCCCAAAACGTCAATTCAGTCTTGCTGAGGCCACACCGAGGGTTCAGGACCAGAGAGGCACCACTGGGGGGTAAGGGGCCATCCTCCAGATAGCTCTGGGGGCTGGTGCAGGAAGTTGAGAACCTGTTATGTCTCTCTGTGTCTCAGAACAGGAGGCCAGCAGACTAGTCCTTGGAATCATTCTGGGTGTCCTGGTTCAACAGGTGCAGGTGCAGGTCCAGTTTTTCACACCAAGGCAAAAGGGCAGCAGGCTATTGGGCCAGCATGGCAGCAGTCTAGAAGAGTGGCGGTCCTTCAGCAGCACAGCAGTCCTTCTTCCTGGCAGATTATCCATAGGTCTAGAAATGTACTGAAGAGTTAGTGCCTGAGGTTTAATATTTATACATGGCACCCTTCCCCTGTAAGGTATGGGAAGCTTCTGGGAATTCCCTTTGAAGCACCCATGCATCCTGCCCTCCCTGTCCTAGCTCCAGGCTACCTACAGGGGGTATGCAGCCCTTTGTGTGGAGGCAGGACACACCCTATTAAAGTGTAAGTGGGACTGTGCTCAGCTTCTCCCTCACACCCTGCGGGTGATGGCCCGTCCAAGTGTCTGGCTGTCTAGGAGGAATACACAAAGCTTAACTGTCAGCTACACCCAGTCATGTGACTCGGGAACAGGCTACAGGCACTAAGCTAAGGCAGGAGAATGCCAACTTTCTAAAAGTGGCATTTTCAAAATTGTAATTTAAAATCCGGCTTCACCATGAATTAGGGTTTCTCATTACAGTTCCAAAGACACCAAACATGAAATGATTTCCAGTTCTCGTTTGGAAACACAGCTTATTAAACATAACAAGGTGATTCCAATATTATCCTATGGGAGAGGTAGGGCTTGCAGTAGTGACAAACAAATGTAAGGGTTTTACACCACCAGGACATGTAAAATTTTAAATGACACGCCCTACCTTTTAGTTACACTGCACCACACCCTCTGTGCTGTCCAAGGCATACCATAGAAGTGACTAAAATGTACAAAATTTAAGATTTAGGCCTGGCAAAAGGTTTATTTTGCCAGGTTGACATGGCATTTAAGCTGCACACACAGGCTGCAGTGGCAGGCCTAAAACATGCTTAAAGGCCTACTTAAGAAGGTGGCACACACGGTGCTGCAGGCTCACTAGTAGCTTTTAATATACAGGCCCTGGCAACATTTAGTGCCACTTTACTAGAGGCTTACATGTAAAATAAATATACTAGTTGGGGATAAGCCAATATTACCATGCTTTTAAGGAGAATACATGCACGTTAGCACTGTTTAACAGTGGTTAAGTGTGCAGAGTCCTAAGGCCAACTAAAATGAAAGAAGGAAAAAAATGGAGGAGGAAGGCAAAACATTTGGGGAAAGCCCACCCTAAGGCTGACAGGTCTTATGAGCAAAATTCATTTTTACTAATGCACCCTGCCCAGAGTCTAATGTCAGTTAGATTCTCGATGTCTCTCTGGATTTGTTTTAGGTCAAGACCCTGGTAATTTCCTATAGTGTAACCCATTCCCTAATTGTATGAGTATCTCACTCCCATACTTCTCAGTGGATTGGCTCCAAATAGCCCCGTCTGTCTGTCTGCAGGCTTAATCATGATATTTAAATTCTCTCTCGTTCAGGGCTACCCATTCCTTGTTTGTTATATTGTAGGCAGTGAAGGGCTCATGTTGCTTAAGGCTTTGATATGTTTTAATACCCTATTCTCAAAAGACAGAACCTCTGGTTGTATCAAAGAGAAGAGTGGGTAAAAATTGGAAGGAGGTTTGAGACCAGTGTCACTCTCTTTTGTGTATGTAGTGGTGCAGTGGCATCGATTCGGCATTCCTCTATTTTTGGGAAACTGCTGCTCATTTTACTCCATCTTCATTAAACCAGGAGTGCTGGGGGCCAAGTGGTGGTCAGGTGATCAGGTGATACAAATGCACAGACATTTCTGTCATGCACATAGGCTGGAGTTTCTTCATTTTCACATCTTGACATTGGTATTTCAGCATTATTACTTTCTACTGCCTTCCTACTGCCTGCTAATGAAACTAAACAGCACACGCTATCCAAGGATACTAAGCAGAAAGCTTCAATGCAGCTACAAAATGTACAAACACATGGTACAAGCCCTCTGCCTACAGCTCCTACTGTACTTTCCACACAGGAACAAGAATAACAAGGACATCCAGACGTGTTGGGCATAGAGGCGGAGACGGCTACCTCACCAAGCCTTTCCTTCGCTGGCTGTGCTCTTGATACAGCCCCTGGTACAGTCACTGTTGTATGTCATGGTGCGGGCAATCCTTAGCTTTTACATTTGCTCCCTATTCCCTTGCCTTTGCCCCAAAGCAAAGCAAGTGTCAGTTCTCAGGATTCCTATGATTCAATGATGGTGCCAAGACTACTAAACTCTATCTCCTCTCTACCTAACCAACAATCCATTAAAGCCTGACTTAAACAGGCAACATCATACTGAAGAATCAACCTTTCAAGACTCTTGCTTTGTCAGAAGTTTTTATCAGAGAAGGCACTGCACCCTCATTTAATGCTCCCTCAGTCACTCATCTGGCCAATGCACTAACTCATCCAGCAGGTATTTGCCCATTAAACCAGCATTTACCCCAGGATCGAAAGAGCCTAATATGATACCGGAAAATCCTATGTTTTATCTTTGTGGTTCCAAAATCGACTCCATTTATGACAGGGAGGAGATGGACAAGGCACTAGAAGGGTAGAGGGAGCCATCACGAAGCTCCAACTTAGTCCACTCACAGACGACATCCTGCTCAGTCACTCATATTTCAGCAAAACCAGCAAAACAAGCCAATGCAGATCTGGAAAGTTGTAGGGTTTTTCTCTGGGAGTCACGTATCCTATGTGATTGGGTTAGGAATCTATTTGGCGACTCTTCTCTTTTTATCTGCTGCGTAAAATTTATAAAAAAGGATTCCCTTCTCCTGGTCGACCAATCATTGCTTGTATAAATTCTTTTTGCTCACATATGGGTAAGTATATTGATAAACACCTACAACCATAAATGAAAGATCTCCCTTTGTGTATAGGAGACGCTAAGGATATTTTAATGAAATTGCAGAACATTGTATCTGAAGATGACTATATTCTGGCAGCAATAGACATTGTTAGTCTATACACAGCAATTGAACATTCCGACAGGATAGAAACGGTATGTTGAGCACTATGGACTAGATCAGGAAACTATTTAGAATCTCACCAAATGATCCTTGAAATGCTGTCTCCTCCACAGTCATAATGTAGCGGTCGGGCCACCATAACCGCGGCGGTCCGACCGCCACCGTGACCATGGCAGTCTAGTGACCGCCAGGGTCATAATGACCCCCATAGACCCTATTCTTCATTTCAAACTTCCCAGTTCCATGCATGAGAAGCTCACCCAGTTACATTTTTAGGTTGAGCATAGCAGCGTGCCAGTGCTACTTTTCCCACCTGTTGTAATCCATTTGTGGGTTTTAAACATGCCTACCTCACGCCCATCACTTTCATTCGTTCCTGGGCTTGCCTTTTAAAAATACCTCGATGTCATTGGAAAATGCTCTAGGAGTAGTTTGTGTTTTAAGTGCCTTGTTTAAATTATTCCAGTAGGCCTGCTAGCCCTTTTGTTATATGCAGGGCCACTGGAATTATGTGACAAGAAAAGTCCAGTTATACATTTACAATTCTAATAGCTCTAACTCAAGTAAATGTGGGACCAATTGCATTGTAAATGCTTGTTTTAAATGAGAAAAGTTTAAAGTGAGGAAACATGTTGCTGTGAAACATTTAGGGCCAGATGTAGCAAAACTTGGCTTTGCGACTCGGAAATTGCGACTCCGAGCGACCCGCAATTTCCGAGTCGCAAAACCATATGCAGAAACGGTGTCTCAGACACCGTCTGCGAGTCGCTATGGGGTCGCAAAGACCCACCTCATTAATATTAATGAGGTGGGTCGCAAATTGCGGCCCCATAGCGACTATGGGCACTCACTAACATGGAGGCCTGCTGTAGTCAGCAGACCTCCATGTCCGTGACTGCTTGTCAATAAAGCAGTTTTTTTTTTTTTAAGTGTAGCCCGTTTTCCTTAAAGGAAAACAAGCTGCACTTAAAAAAAAATCCGAAACCTTTTGTTTTGGAATTTTTTCAGGGCAGGTAGTGGTCCTTTGGACCACTACCTGCCCTGAAAAAATATTTTGGGGTCCATTCACAAAGGGGAAGGGGTCCCATGGGGACCCATTCCAATTTGCGAGTGGGTTACCATCCACTTCAAGTGGATGGTAACTGGGACTTCATTTGCGACCGCGTACACGGTCGCAAATGGAATTGCATCCCACTGCGAGTCGCAAATAGGAAGGGAACACCCCTTCCTATTTGCGAGTCGGAAATGCATTTTGCGAGTCGGTTCCGACTCGCAAAATGCATTTCTGCATAGGAAACTCCGGTTTGCGACTCGCAAACGGCAATTTTTGCCGTTTGCAGATCGCAAACTGTTTCCTATATCTGGCCCTTAGTTCTCACGCCTATCACTTTCATTCGTTCCTGGGCTTGCCTTTTAAAAATACCTCGATGTCATTGGTAAATGCTCTAGGGGTAGTTTGTGTTTTAAGTGCCTTGTTTAAATTATTCCAGTAGGCCTGCTAGCCCTTTTGTTATATGCAGGGCCACTGGAATTATGTGACAAGAAAAGTCCAGTTATACATTTACAATTCTAATAGCTCTAACTCAAGTAAATGTGAGACCAATTGCATTGTAAATGCTTGTTTTAAATGAGAAAAGTTTAAAGTGAGGAAACATGTTGCTGTAAAACATTTTGGGGGTTATTACAACTTTGGAGGAGGTGTTAATCCGTCCCAAAAGTGACGGTAAAGTGACGGATATACCACCAGCCGTATTACGAGTCCATTATATCCTATGGAACTCGTAATACGGCTGGTGGTATATCCGTCACATTTGGGACGGATTAACACCTCCTCCAAAGTTGTAATAACCCCCTTAGTTCTAATTTGTTTTCCACCTTCAGTTAAGCCAATTACATCTTAATGTTTTATGAAGCAAGTTTCTTCACTTTAACTTCCTGCTATTTAAACATAACTGCAAGTCTGTGACAAGATGGGAAAGTGACCGCAATCCCCAGCTGGTCACTTTAAAACTTTTATTCTCCTGCTTCAACTTCCTTCCTCAATGGGGATGAACCAACGGCAGTTAATAATATAAAAATATTGGGAATTGTAAACTACCAGGGAAACTAAACTTGCTGGAAAAGAACTCAGGGCTAATTAACGAGCTACAAAAACGTTAATATTTTCATTTGGAGGACAGGTCATGGACCGTGTTCTAGAAAAGAATCGTAGAGATGGTCCTTGACCATTTGTTGATGTTGATCCATAGACGTAGGTCTAGTTTATTCAGGGTCCCCGGCATTCATCAACGAATCATTGGAGGTCAATGAGACCCCCACTTACTACATCTGAATGCTCAGAGTGCACTTCATCCATCAGGCGTTTCAAATCAACATATACAAATTCCATTCAGAGCATCAAAACAAACAAACCAATTCGATAAACGATGGGCTGAGTTACACAAAGCAATTGTATCAAAGAATTCAATACCCCTTTGGCATTTAATTGGCAGAGGACCGGCCTCACATAGGCGTATTGCATCTCTTTCATATTTGGGTAAAGCAGTTCAGGGCTCATTTCTCCAGTCGAAATTCACTGCTGTGCCCCTTTACTTCGCATGTCCAGAACGGAATGGAAATTATGGAGAAGGAGATAGTGTCGCTTACAACGAAATTCAAGAATTCTCGAGCTCCTGGCCCTAATAGAGCCCCTATTGCTGTTTTAAAACATGAGCCACTATTGTGGAGCTGCATGTTGAAGCCGCCTGTGGCCATGTCCTATTCACAGTCCAGGTCCCTTTCAAATGGCAGGGGCCCATTATTCAACCTCGACATAAAAAGGGCCCCAGAAGTGATCCAGTCAATTTCAACTCGATAGCTCTTCTGCATATAGAGGGTAAACTATTTCCAAAATATGTACTTTCTCTTCTTACGGACTGGTGAGTCACAAACAACCTTTTTCTTCAAACAGGCTTTAGACCCGGTGTGCAGCAGTTGAGAATGAAGAGGCGTTAATTCTTCCTATTTGCAGCAAGAACAATCTCTAAATGTCAGCTTTGTTGATAAATCTGCTGTATTTTACAAGGTAAACAGAAATTTACTATAGTCCAAGCATTTGTCTTTCGGGTAATCCACATTAAGCAGTTGCGACAGCGCTCCAAATATTGTGGATCAGTATTGTGACCTATTCTTTTGTTATGTTGGGGAGAGGGTATTCTACAAGCCACGTTATGTAAAGATTTGCTATTGCGTGAGCCCCAAATCCTTGTGCTAGCTTTCTGTGTCCTGTGCATGTATGGTAGTAAGGCTGTTTAGCAACAGCCTGAGTGCTGGTACCAGTGGGATCCATTTTGGATTGTTTGTGCTTTAGCATGGCACAAGATGGAGAGTGGATATAGCTTTCTAGACAGTGGAAGTGTAGTGACTGTGGGCCAGATGTATCAAGAATCCACTTTGCGATTCTCTACTAGCAAATTTTAAGAAATCGCTATTTCAGACTCGCAAAATGTTATGTATCATATTTGCGAATCGGTAATAGCGATTTCTTAAAAATCGCAAATGCTATTACAGAATCGCAAATTGCGATACAGCCCCCATTTGGACCTATGGGCCTGCAGGCCCAAATTTGCGATTTATTTGCATTTCCCAAATAGCGAATTCCTACCTGAAATTCGCAATTTTGGAAATGCAAAACCCCAGGGTGCCTAAGGCCCCCTCTGCTGCTGGGCTTGCAATTTAAGGAATCGCTATTTTAGCGATTCCTTAAATTTGCTTTGCGAATGCCTTTCATACATCCTGAAAGGCATTTTCGCATTCACAAACAGCCATTCGCACCATTTGCAAATGCAAAAACCTTTGATACATCTGGCCCTGTATTCCTGTGGCCAGAGACTTAGGCACCCTAGTCAAGGGGGGTGGAGAATAAGCTCCCTTTTGAAATTCAGTGAGAACCTTCTTAGCAAAGGGCTTTTGATTAATTCTTAGACTTCCATTTGGTGGATGATAGTGGGCAAGAAGGTGGAATTGCCTTTTCCATTGTTTAAGGTAACTTTCTAGGCAGGGACTATCCTTTTTACGTTTCCCTGGTTACTGCTTCCGGAAGGTCGATGACAGCCAGGTGCATTCGAGTCAGCATCATTGCTACATACTGCGAGATGTGGAAAGGGTGTACTCGGCCTGGTTTGCAGAGCCATAGTTGGACGGACTCCAGTGGCTAACTACCTTTGCCACGATGGTTGTGACCCAGTAGCCCCTTGTCTGCAGTGTGGCCCACCAAACTGATCGTCTGCCAAAAGCTTATAAGCATTTATTATATTTCAAATTATTTTGAAAGTACTTCTGCCAGATGTTTTTGGTGCATCATATATATGAAATAACTTGCACTTTATTGTGACATTAAAAACGTAAATTCAAGATATCTGGTTTTGTGAAAATGTATTATAGTGTGGAAAGTGCAACCGATGAGTTAGACAAAGTGAAAATGGATGGATTTCACTTCATGATAGTAGTTGTATGTGAACAGGCCCACCTGAGAAAGGTCGGGCCTCACAGTGAAAATTGTTGTCCTCTATTGTGAAGGTTGGAGCAGCCCGATTTAATCAGCGGCTGGTCACCAAAGACTTTCCTTGTTCTTGGGCACTTTAGGTACAGCTGGCCAAGCTTCGGTGGGTTGGAAGGCCAGATGTCAAGGAGGTTGTAGTGGATTTGAACAAAGACTTTACCAACAGGTGCTCCGGGGTGACAGCCATGGAATACAGATAAGGTCCTTCTAAACATAAAGGGGGTTATTACAACTTTGGAGGAGGTGTTAATCCGTCCCAAAAGTGACGGTAAAGTGACGGATATACCACCAGCCGTATTACGAGTCCATTATATCCTATGGAACTTGTAATACGGCTGGTGGTATATCCGTCACATTTGGGACAGATTAACACCTCCTCCAAAGTTGTAATAACCCCCAAAGTTCTTTGGTAATACTCAAAGACCATCAACAATGTGTTGAATAGTTCAGTGGGTTCCAGGGAATACAGCTGGGTTGATTGACTTTTCTCAGGGCAACGTTTCTACTTGTTTAATTATAGCCTCTTTATTTCCTCTTTAACTGTTCACAAAAATCTAGTCCCTACCTGCAGTTGGTTTATTTGATTTAGAGGCTCTGGGATGAACCTTCATTTGGTCCACTGGCATGTCGAAGGTGCCATTTAGCCTATTGACTAGCACTGTCCTAGTACCCACAGAATTAATTAGGATGAGCTTTGCTGTGTCCTTTAAAACTAGCATAGACAATTTAAAAGGAGGGCAACTGGTGGGGCTCCCTGGAACCTCTTTGTGGTTCCAGCTCCCTTCTACTTTGATCCAGCAAGATTTGTGTCTTCAGGTTTGTGCATATCTACTTCAGTTTGCACAAAATCCCGCCCCCTACCTGTGGTTGGCTTGTTTAATTTAGCCTCTCAAGGATACACCTTCATTACGTCCGATGGGCTGTCAGAGGAGATATCTAGCCTATTGACCAGCTCAGTAAGTCCCACATATAATTGGGGATGAGCTTCGCTGTCTCCATTAAGGCTGACTTATACCACGCTCCAAAGAGGCTCACTGGTGGGGGCCCCTGGAACCTCTTCATGGTTCCAACTCCCTTCTACTTTGGTCCAACAAGAATAGTTTGCTCAGATTTGTGCAAAAATGCTGAACACCACATAAAGATCTCATTGTCAGCTCATTGTCACCTCGTACTCCTACTCTGTCATACTGGGTTATGCTCTTTTCCGTTGCGGATCTACCCTGTACCTGTTATCCAGTTGCTTAGGTTCCTTTGTGGCTGTTTTCAATGCATCTCCATGCATTTGGTTACCATAGGGTTCAGTACAGAGTTGGTAATGGGTTATTTCATATTTTTTGTAGGGAAACCTTCAATATTGTCCGTAGTCTATTCTGTTCAGGGGTCTAGTGGCTTAGGCTCCCTTGTGGCCGATTTCATTTCAAAACTTTCCATGCATTTAGTTACCATGGGGCAGGGCCACTTGAATTTTCAACAGGAAAGCACTAAAATATGCAACAGTGTTGACTAAATTATGTGGCAAAAAAGGCACATTATAAGGCGGAATACTCCAACTTTTTTTTTATAGCATTACTTCATTATTTTGTAATTTTTACACATGGCAATGCTGTCTCACCTATTAGTACCAGTTTAAAAAATACAGTTTAAATACAGAAGTAAGCAACTAAAAGATAACAAGTTAACCTTTGTGATTGGTCTTCCACTGCTCTTGGAACATGCCACCATGTTTTCAGTAACTTTTGGTCCATTTGAGCTAGAAACTATTTTTGTTAAAATCTGCAGATTATGCCATTAATTATGACTCATGTGGCAAAATTATACGAAATAAAGCAAAGGCCACAGACTTGCATAATTCCAGTGGCCCTGCATATAGCTTGTTTACAATTCTTGTTAGGTACTTTACTTGAATGTAGAATGTTTGGGCTATGATGGTCATACATTATTTGTGGACCACTGTGGACATTCTGCAGAGCATCCTGTCATTTTTGGATGGACTTTTATGACTCCAAGTAAACTACTTGTTTATTTATCCTAGAAGCTCCTCTGTGTGCCTTACACAATACAACATTCTGACGACTTGAGGATGGGATCTATGTGTAATTAGGATTTGAGTAGAGCCCCCACCGAAGATTATGGTAGATGAATGCCATCAACATTAGGCTACAAGGACGCACGCTGCACATTAATAGGCTGTTCCAGCTTCCTATGGTTGATGCTGAAGATAGACTGATAGTCAGGTAGTGGTTGGTCCAATCTATGTGGGTGGAAAGGACTCAGTGGATCTCTGCTGGGCCGTTGTTGCAGGCTGGGACCACCAGAGAAACAGCATATAATCGTTTTGATTGACTACTTCTCTAAATGGATTTACCATGTATTCATTGGCTCTGCTAACACAGAAAATTTATTAACATTTTTTTATAAAATATTTAATATTGAAGGTTTCACCATGTGAACTCAGTTCTGACAATGATGTTCAATTTGTATCTGATAAAATGGAAAATTATTTCAAGACACACATTGCTAGGCATTATACGGTAGCCGTGTTCAGTCCACATTCCAATGGTTTAGTGGAGAGAGAAAACAGTATTATCAGAGAAGGTATGCAGTTAGCAACAGCTTATGGTGAAGATGCAGATAAACTGGTATCACAGAGTATGTGGCAGTAGCATAATGCACCACATAGTACAACAAGTGGAACCATGTTTGATATGTTATGCAGAAGAAGTGGTAAGATAACGTTTTTAGGTTGAGCCTAGGCAGTGCATGTGCTGTCTTGACGAGACATGCTGTGTTCAGTATAGGGGCTTTAGCTACGCCCACTCTTGCCATTCGTTTTTTGTTGTGCTTCTCTTAAATGCTTCACTTTTATTGGTGTATTGTGCTAAATGTCCCTCCTTTGTGCGCTAAGTTCCCGCCCAGGGAGCATCCACTAAGAGAACAATTTTATTGGCCATCACACTACGTCACACTTCCTCCAGTGTGTGGTGGCCCCGCCTCTCTCCTCCCACCTGGTTTCGGTTTTCTCTTTAATTCAGTCCGAGATCCTTTCTCCTAGTAGCTCAGCGCCATACTTCATGGTTGATGGATATTTTTTTTTTTTTTACTGTTGAGCCTTGTTGTGTCTTCCTGTTTATCCCCCAAAACGGAAAGAGGCTGCGTGATTGTTTTGCATCCACCGCTTCCCGTTTGTGATTTCTTTATGTCCTCAATAGAACGTTTCATCTTCTGTGCTTCTTCTCACCTCATCAATGGCCTCATGGGCCTTTTTCACGGATGGGAAATAATCTACTGATGTCCGGGGTTAAAGAGGGTGTTTGTCGGTGGAATGGACATGGCTGGTGTGATTGACTTGCACATGGCTCTCGAGGACGGCCGTTCTCAGGCTCAGTGTCCCCATCTTCTCATAATTCCTCCATGTAAAATGTGATGAATGTCTCACTGTGGCCCTGTCACTGGATCAGATCAAGCGTCGCCTTTGATATTTCATCACTTAGCTGTCTTATTACTCCGTCCGTCAGCCATATGTCCCATTACCACGTTGCCTCTTTTATCGGCTGCCTTTATGACCGCAGATTTATTCAGAGCAAAACGTCTCCCGGCCTGGCACGTGGCATTGGGGCGACTTGGAAGCCATTCCCTCCGACTTGAAAATGTCAGAAAAGAGCTTTTCTCCAAAGCCTCAATTGCTGACTTTTTCAAAACAGCAGATCAGAATTGAAAAAACATGAAAATGCTCATCGATTGGCTCAGTGCATCTTTCTTCAGATCTTCCTGGGGGATGGGGCGAGGGCCACATTGGGTTTACTAATCCCATTGTACTTCAGTAAACTATGGATTGTGAGGCAAAGTGCATGTCTGCAGCTCTGAGCACAGAGTCGTTATTGAAACATCTTCTTTTGCAAACACTTGTGATGTCTTAATGCTGTTCATTTGTAGGCTTGTGCAGAAGCCACAGTGAACCTCAGAACAGGCCTAGATCACATGGTGACCACACACAATGTCACGAGGGTGGTTCTTTTACAGAATTAAAACAAAAAGATTCTGTCTCAGGAGCACGGGCGGCACAAACCTAGTTATAGGCAACTGTCTAACTTGTTGAATCCAATTGCCCATCCTGATTTTTGTCTTTTCCGTTTTTTTTTTAAATGTGATGTTTTCCCCCAAATTTGGCGCACCAATTTACTTGGTACCCCATGTGAGGTCTTAGTTTGCCTGTAGAGGTGGGAGACTCTGCTCAGTAGGATTGTGATAGATGAACCACAATTATTTGCCTATGATGTTTATATATATATTTTCTGCATTTCTGTTCCTACTTTAGTGTTGAATCAAAATGGATCATTTTATAAAACTTTCCTTTCTTCCTCCAATCCGTACCAAATTTTATTTTTGTTATGTTTTTTTGAGCAGTACACTCTAATGCCAAAAGCTTATTTCTGATAAAGGTTCATATGGTAATTTTAATATATTTTAAGATAGAGGAAGAAGGTAAATGTAAGTGCTTTAGTTAAATGCTGGGCCACTGGAATTATATGCCAGGAAAAAACGAAATTATGAGGCAGGGTTGACCAAATTATGTGGCAAGGAAAGTTCAGTTATACATTTACAATGCCAATAGCTCTAACTCAAGCAAATGCTAGATCTATTCCATTGCAAATGTTTGTTTCCAGAATGGTTAAAAGAGAAAACAGAGTTAGAGTGTAGTAATAAAACACTGAGTTCACTTAGTACAGGGTAGAAGTCAAACAGCCGAAATGAAAGAATGTTATGGTCAGAAAAATGGTGTAAAAATTGGATGTGCAAGTTGGTGAATTTGTTTTGGTTAAAAGAAAAAAATTATTGGAAAAATAAATGTATGTTCCAGTATACGGGTCCTTGTAAGCTTATAAGTGTAAAAGAAGTTTAAGGTTGGAAGATGTACAATGATTTTTCAAACGGGATGCAGTCATATTAGTTAGCAGTCAAGTTAAAGTTTTCTAGAACAATCAAAATGGCTGTATGTATGACGTTGGCAATTCTGTGCATAGAATTCTATTGGGTAAAGAAACTATGTTGAATGAAGGTCGCCACGTGCGTGCACATGAAGAGGCTCATTTATCAATGGTAGTAAGAGCCAAAAGACGTTTTGAACAATGACACGCATAACTGCCGAGGAGAGAGGAATTGACATCACGGTTGATAATGGCATACGTCAGACACGTAAGGTCAACTAAAGGTGCCAATTACCCCCGTATTAATAAGAGTACGAGTTGTGTTGAACGATATTTGTTGAGATGTAACGTGTTGATATATTATGAATTTATGTTTAATATTTATTCATTTTTGTTTCGTTTTGTAAATAATTCCGTTGTTTAACTATAAAAGGAAAGATGTGTTATATCGTGGGTATGCTTTGCTTATACCTCGTTCACAATGCTTGCTACATACTTTTTCAGCGTGTAGAATGTTGTGATTATGACCGTAATAGTCAGAGTTTTAAATCGAAAAAATAAAGTGCAGGTACTCTGTGTCAGAGTACCTGCTTGTTTTTGATAAGTGCCGGTACACTTCCGCTCAAAATAGAAAAGTACCGGTACTCAGTACCGGACAGTACCGGCCCATTTTAAAGCACTGGTAATAGGTATTTGTGGACCTTTGTGTAATTCCTGCAGAGCATCCTGCCATCTTCCGATGGGATTGTATGATTCCAAGTAAACTACTCATTTATTAGGTCGAGCAAGCGCTGCTTTTCTGGCGTGTTGGTAGGTAGCTGGGGTTTTAACCACGCTCACCTCGCGCCCATCACTATCACTGGTTCATGGGCTTGCCTTTCAAAAATCCTTTCTTTTCGTTGGTAACTGCTTTACGTTGGTCCCTCCTTAGGGCAGTTTTGTATCCGCCTTGGAAATCGACCCTGTTGTTGCATGGATAATTGCACTTTTGACGATAACTTTGACTGGGAGCGAATTTCGGTTTCCTGTTTGTCTCCTCCACACTTACAGCGACGCTTTGAATTGGTTCGCTTATGTCAACTGTTTTACTTTTTATTTTCAGTTTGAGTGGCAAGAAAAGTCCAGTTAGTAATTTCCAACGCAAATAGCTCTAACTCGAGCAAACGCGTTACCCATTGCACTGGAAATGCTTGTTTATCTTGCCGGTGCCTGTCTGCTCCTTAATCACACGTTGCAGCTGCAGGTCAGACGGTTAAGCCATATTTCCTTCGTGGTTGCTAAAACAATTGTATGTTATTCAAACGTAATGTATACGCGCGATTTCTTTAAGAATGGCGATTGTTTTCCTGCTGTGCAGAGTGCTTATTTAATGTACACGCCACGAACACCACCATCGGAGTAGCACCCTTTTGTCTTGGGCCAGTTAGATAACGTTCTTACCCCTCACCCCCACCCGTTATTTCCGTTCAGTATACACTTTTTATTTTATTTCAGGGGTAGACATATTGTTCCTCTTGCATACATTGTTCAAAATAATTGTGATAATGATTTTTTTTTTATTATGAAATAAAACCTGGTGCCTCATTCAGGCTTTGGTTGGTGGGGTCGGAGAGCGCCATAATCTGTGGGCCTGTCTCCCGCCAAATCTGCAGTTCTCCTGCTCTACCAATAGTTGGAAAAACCTCTGGGTTTCCTTCAGTGGAGCGTCTGGTGACAGCAACCTTGACCCAGCCCTTCCACCACAAAGCAGCTGGGTCATGGGAAGGCTATTGCCTACCCACCACAAGCAGCCTCACATAAGGAGTGCGCAATTTTCACCTACATACTTAATAACCAAGGCCACTAAAATTTACCTGTAATGTAGGACACACTTATGGGGTCAAATTGTTTAAAGTGAAAGGCAAAGTAATGTAAAATATGCAGCAAAGAAAGGTAATTATTCATATAATTATACCAGTAGGTAATTAAGTGCTGCATTACTCCAAGGATGTCTATGGAATAGAAAATTGCTATGTTTAAAAAAAAAAAAAAGAAAACGTGTGAAAATTCAGTAGATCCTATTCAAAGTCAACAATGATTATCTGTCCTTATTTAGAGCGTGGTGGGCTGCCTGTCAGGTCAACAGAGGCTGGCCCTTTGCTCCACTAATGGAGAACTACAAATACTTAAAAAATGTCCTGTGTCTGGTAGCTGCGGTTTATTCATGAGCGTCACCCACCACCCGCGGCGAGATGCTCACAAAAAAAGAAATGGCAATAAGATGATTTCATTGGCATTTAATTTTTTACTGAAGTGTGCGCCGTAGAGGCCAGCCTACCCTGGGTGCCCCCGGGTGGAAAGATATGCAGGGCATGACCTGCTGCCGTTTGGCAGCATGGACTTTGGGAGCAGTGGCTGCTCGGACACTCCAAAGTGCGCATGTCAGTTTGGCTGTCTGTCTTGCGATGGCCAGCCTTACATGCACACTTTGAAGCTCTCCATCCAGAGCTGTCTTAGCCAGCTGGATGGAGAGTAAACACTTGTATCCAGAGCCTGAAGGAGCATCCAGCCAACTCGCTCTAGCCAACACTCCATCCAATCCTGGCACTTCTCTCATGCTGGTTAATAGCATGAGAGCAGAATCTAGATTGGTTACTGGATCTCTTGCACCTGTGCCACAGCAGACTGCAGATTCAAAAAACACAGAGGAGGATGTGCAGCCATGGGTAAATACCATTTATTTTTATTTTAATTATTTCAAATGTTAGTGTAGTTGTATTATTTTGGGCTTTTGGCGAGGGGTTGTTTTAGTTTGGGCTTTTGGGGGGAGGGGATGTTTTATTTTAGGTTTTTGAAGGGAGAGGGTGTTTTTTTTGCTTTTTGGGACGCGATTGGGCACTTCGCTTGCACCACCACTTTCAAAGGTTACCAGTAGATATGAGATTTTTTAATGTAACATGCGCGCTGGGCCGGTTTTTAATTGGATTACGAGGGGTTTTAACTGGATTTACAGGGTCCTGCAAAATGTAAACGGTGAAGTCGACCAAGAGATGGCACTTTCTCAGATGAATGAAGAGTCTACAGATTGATTGTTTTTAAAATTATATTGATTGATTGTAACATAGGGCATTTGTCTTGGTAAAAGGAGGTTTAAAGCAAAATGCAGTGTCACTTTATTTAGAATGTGTCCCTCATGGAAATTATAGGAACCCAGGGTTCACCAGAATTATAAGCGGGTTAAGTGAGTATGCATAATGCACTTTGTAAAATTAGTAGGAAAATGAAATTGGTATTTTAGGTTAGAATAATTTATTGATTTATGTAATGAGGTCATGGTAAATATGAACTGTTATGAATTAAGAATATTGTGTGGGAATATATCATGTAATACATAATTTAAATGAACTATTGTATAGTTTATTATGTTTTATACTTTTAAGGTTTTGAGCCAAATAAATAATTTTATACTCACTCAAAGGTTACCAGCTGCCTCTGCTGTGTGATGAGGATCTCTCTGCCCTCAGTGCAACAGTCGCTGCAGCAGCTGTACGGCAGGCAGAGCAGTTTCCAAGCGGATGCCATGTTTCTCTGAGCCAGTTAGGTAAACCTTTCTGTAAAGCAAACTTCCAAAGAGTGAGTTTGTTCTAGATTAAAAAAATGGTCCTGGCGCACAGGGAGTTTTTTTTGCTGTGCACCTTGAGGCCATTGTTTGAATTCACTGCCAGGGATCGCCATGTCTTGCATGCCAATCCTGGGAAAGGAAAATCATTGATGGTCGCACCATCCTAAATAGGGCTTGGTGAACGCCATGGAGACCCTGTGGTCCAATGGGAGGAAGACCACCAGGTCAAAGTTTTTGCTGGTAGAAAACCAGCGGTACACCCACCTTTAATGGGACTAGACAGTTGCAAGTTTGGTGGGCTAGACTTCTGCTGTTTAAAAAGCAGATGCCATTTATGCTGTCCTGGTGGCCTAGGCAGGAAGCATGCAGGGCTTCATTATATTAAAAGTCCCAACTCTCCTTCAATCTTGGAGAAGTGCTTCTTTCTGTTGCTGTACATTTTTCCTGGCTTAGTGTCCACATCAGAGATCAAACAAGTTTTAACCGGTCAAGGTTGTTTTATTTTTTTGTAACAATTTTTTGTCTTTATTAAAGTATATGAGCATAGCTACCCTGAAAATATAAGCAATCAAACAATACAGCATCCATAACTTGGTGCACACAATTTCGAAAATATACAGTCCCCAATAAAAATGTCATACATCAGTAGCAGAGGAGTACGTGCTTCTAATGCCCCATATTTGAGGTTGTTTTATTGATTGATTGTCTTACAGAGCTCTGCAAGTTGTAGAGAGCTACCCCTCAGATTGGTTTAAAAGTGTTCTGTTGCTGCTTGAAGCACATATTTAGCAGATACAGCTGATTTGTCTGTACTTTTTAAGTCAAGGCTACTTGACATTATATGCTCTGTCTGTTACGGCACATATTGTGGCTTACCAAGAACATGTAGGGCTCAGAGCCCCACCATTGCTTGCCTCTCGGTGGCTTTCCTGTCTCTCTAATTTGCCTGCTTCTTATTTGTGGCCCAGCTTGTCAGTCTTCTGGATACTCCTTTCTTGGATCATTTCTTCTTTGCCATCACTTTTGATTGTCTGCCATCTCTGCTTCCACTACTTTTTCTTTTGTGTTAATCACTCCATGAGAGTGCATGTGTTTTCAATCTGTCTTATTTTTTGTACTTCACTCCCCCTCCACTCCTTGTTGCTCACTGTTGCCCAAGTGCGTCTCCCCCCTCCTGCGCGCTTCTAGAAATTGTGCCCAATGATCCAAAGGGTTCATTCATGCCGAAAGGTAGTCAAATTAGCACATTTGGGGGGTCATTCCGACCCCGGCGGGCGCCGCCTGCCGGGCGGAGACCGCCAGAAGACCGCACCGCGGTCAAATGACCACGGCGGTCATTCTGACTTTCCCGCTGGGCGGGCGACCGCCAAAAGGCCACCCGCCCGCCCAGCGGGAAAGCCCCAGCAACAATGAAGCCGGCTCCGAATGGAGCCGGCGGAGTTGCTGGTGTGCGACGGGTGCAGTGGCACCCGTCATGATTTTCAGTGTCTGCTAGGCAGACACTGAAAATCATTATGGGGCCCTGTTAGGGGGCACCTGCACTGCCCATGCCTGAGGCATGGGCAGTGCAGGGGCCCCCAGGGGCCCCACGACACCCGTTCCTGCCATCCTGTTCCTGGCGGTTTTTACCGCCAGGACCAGGATGGCGGGAAGGGGGTCGGAATCCCCATGGCGGTGCTGCGAGCAGCGCCGCCATGGAGGATTCTTTGGGGCAGGGGTAAACCGGCGGGAAACCGCCGGTTGCCCTTTTCTGGCCGCGGCTCTACCGCCGCGGTCAGAATTGCCCATGAAGCACCGCCAGCCTGTTGGCGGTGCTTCCGAGGCACTCTGCCCTGGCGGTTGAACCGCCTTGGTCGGCCCCACTGAGAGAGAATTTATATGGTCAGTAGTTAATAAAAGAAGTTCACAGCTCTGCAACGGATTTCGATCCTGATATTTCCAAGCTGTCGTTAGGCCAGATAGACTATAGGGAGCTATTTACATAATATTTTTAAAAAAGTACTTTAACTCAAAATTGAGACCTCATTATGGCACCCCAGAAAGTCAAGGTCGTGCAAAATGGCACACAGTATGTGTTTACAGAGATTAAGAGTGCGGGGCCTACCTGGAGGAATGTCGCAAGAACAGTACAGATAATACTGGTGGGTGACGTCTGAATATGTCTTGTATCCCTGTTTATTGGGGCCTGCTCTAAGGAAGTTTGTTTCCTTTAGTTGTCACATGCATGGATTGTGGACCAAACATGTTATCACTGAGCTTCGATCAATGTTTAGAGTGTTAGTTCTACGTCCTTCTCGCCTCTCTTCCCTACTCCCTTCTGGGTCTGTGCTTGGTGAGAGGTTGACCAAAAGAACATACTACAAGATGGTTCTTTATTTTTTAGGGATAATGTAAAAAAGGTTGCATTTTAGTGTGCTGTATTCTACGTTGATTTCTCAGAATAAGCTGTGTGAAGGATAAAGCTACTAGGGTCAATTTTAGGAGCTGCAGCTTGATTTGTCTGTTCTGTTTTACTTCAGTGCGTTTTGTTTTCCTCCTTTTAGTAAACCCTTTCCTCTTTTTTCTGCTGGTTCCTTGATATTGTATCCCTCCCAGGCTCCACTACAGCTACAACCCTGCACCTCACCCTGCTCTGTTTTTCCCGTCCCTTCTCCGGGTCACTGCAGTTCCTTTTTAGCTTCTCTTGGTGCTCTGAGAGAGCATGGATTTTCTGATTTTGGTGTCCTGGAGGCCATTTGGAAATGCTGGAGTGGGTTTCTCCTCATCCTAGATTACTCTCTGGCTAAAGCTGCATAAAGCACAACTCGATTTGGCTGTAGAAGACACTACACAACTCAGGCCCCACCTACCTGAACAGTTGAATCTCCTTCCACCAACCACCCAGACTCCTCTGCTCCGCAGACATCCTACTCACACACGAATACACAGAACCAGACAGGTGTTCTCTTACATCACTCCTAAAGCGCGGAATGACTTCCCACCGCACATCAGACCCTCCTCCTTTCCTAAATTCTGCAAGAAGATGAGGACATCAATTAAACTTTTCTATTAAACAACCTACCAGTTACACACAACAGGTGATAGTGAGCTGTACAAATACACATAGTATAACATTACATGTTTTTCCTCTGTATGTATTGTATTCTTCTGCTTGGTGTGACCTTTCCCACTTTTAGGTTTTCCCATGAGACAGTGCATGCATTGTTGCTTACAAGACAGTTTGTTAGCTTACAGTCGGCTTAAACCCAGCCCACTGTTTATCATTGGTTTGGTTCATTGGCACTCACTTGCTTGCTTGTTATTCATTATTGCATGCCGGCTTCACTTCGTCTTGTTGTGTTTGTCCCTTCCCCAGTGCATGGCCAAAGTACTTGTGTTTGCTCATGTATAAGAACGACTTTTTTTTTTCTCGCTGAAACAATCCATGAGAGTTTAGATGTTTTTGAGCTTTCTCCCTCATATGCTTCTCTCCCCTGTGTTACTCTTTCACCCATGTGCTTCTGGCCCCCACTGGTGCTCGTGTTGCCTTCTCTCGCCTGTGCTCTTCTGTGCCCCCCATGTTGGTCGGCACGCTTTTATCCCACCCCACCCCTGTCATGCTCGTTCATCGACGTGGTTGTTTGCCTCGGCTCTCCTCCATATTGCTCTCTTTCATTCAAGTGCTTCTCCACCCTTAGATTTAGCCCGGTGTTGCTGACCCCCCACCCTCCCAGAACCGCTGCCTGGCCCTCATTGAAAATATATATTTTTTTTAAAGTCAGATAATGCAGCCGCTTGGTTGGGTCATTTTGTAGGTTCTTGCATAATCTTGTTTATTTTTTGCATTTTTTATATCTTTCCTTAATGCTGTACAACATGAAGCAAATACATTGGCACAAACAATAGGCCTTTAAGGCAAGACCTGTTGCTTTTCCCAGTGCTTGTTTCCTGCTGGTGTGTCCCCGGACTACTGGGTTCTCTCCTACTGGGTTCTCTCCTACCTAATGATTAAGTTCCTGGGATGTGTGGCAGAGTGTCCCAGAGTGCAACATTCTTGCACCGTTTAAGATTGCACGACCCTTCCTCAGTCATTAGGATCTTGGTAGCCCACCCTAAGGGTGTGGCTACCAGAGTGCTACATGCCCACAGTAGCACTGGTTTGGAGGTGAATTCTTCATCCTTGATCCTGTCTCCACTTTGGCTGCAGGAAAAAAAGGCAGCCTAATCAGGGGTGTTGGCACTACTTCCCTCCCAAAGGCAGCTTCACCTTTGCAACTTGCCTTTTTGGCCAACACCCTGAGTAGCCATCCTGGGAGAGGAGGTGACACCTCACTCCGTAGCAACTGCCTTTGTTCCTGTGCAGGGAGTCGTTCACACATCTCCCCAGGTGGTCTGTGTGCTAGGGCCTTTATGAGGCCGCTGGGCTAGCTGGAGTACAGAGTGGCAACTATCTAAACGTTTCTTAATTTCAATAGTGGTATTAAATTTGACCTGGGAATCAGCTTGGGCTTAATGCCATGATTGATTGGATACTTTAAAGGATTCAGTTAGGTAGTTCCATTCAGGAGTTAGCCAGGTTGGGGTGCCAACCGGTAACCCTGTGCTAGCCAATGGTGCAACAGAAGAGCAACATTATCACCTAATAAAATTACTTTGTAACACATTTTTTCTCAGGTTACACCAAAATATTTATTTATTTAAATGTGCAAAGGTAGTGGGTTTACTTAGAGAGGACACATTGCATCCCAGTCAGTTACAAGACTGAGACTGAAGGCACAGCGAATATTTATATAAATCCCAATATTCAGAGGTTATCTGATTACCATAAGTTGAGGCCTGGACAAACTTGGTGTTTTACAGCTTGGCAGGTGAGCAAACATCATTCAAATAAGGTTTCCTGCAAGTGGAAACTGCTCCAGCTTCCCAAAACACAATAAGTAAAATGCCTAACTTTTAGTCTTCCAAAGTGATATACCAGAAGCAACGTGAAGGGACAGCAGATGCCTTAAAGCAGAAAGGACCAGCTTACATTTTTTCAGGGTCAGCAGAGGAGGAAATGTAATTAGCACAGATATTCTTGGATTTAAGGAGAGGAACACTGGTCAGAAGGTCACACATTTAGGTCTGCCCATACGTATTTGCTGCATCATGATCACTGCTATGTTTTTTGTTTACCTGCCACAGTATTGCAAAAGTCAGTAACTAAAAACAAACTAGTTCAATTTTTCCAAGTAGATGGCGCAGCACTATACCATGTGGGCAACAATTTTAATACGTTTTGATATGCATGGAATAAATGTTTTTAAAACTGCATATTATGAAGCAGACAAAGGATTATATGGTGACACAGTAAAATCATATTTATGTAGAAATATCATGGCTGCTGTCAGAAATCCGGCCTTTAGTTGGCAGATTTTTGCACTTTGTCCAAGCAGGGACCACAATCCTAGTCAGGTCAAGTAAGATATACACTAAAAGTTTACCTGTCCTCACCCTCTGGTAGCTTGCCATTGAGCAGTCCGGCTAAACTAAAAAGGCAATGTGTAAAGTAGTTGAGTGCATACACAGTGAAAACACCACAAAAGGACTCCACACCAAGTTAGAAAAATAGTCAATAGTTATCTGAGTCAAACAAGATCAAAACAACGAAAATCCAACATGCACAAGTCAAATTACGAATTTTCAAAGATGACATCAAAATGCAGTGCTTAGAAGTTAATAGCTTTCACCTGGGGCTATTTGTTCGCACTGGAATGTGGCAAATCCAAAAGTTCAGTCCCACCACGATGGAGCACGGGCCAGGTACAGGAGTCATGCAGACCTATTGACAGTACCTTGGTTGCGTCAATGTTCGGGGCGATGCATTGATCCAAGGAGGGGATGCATAATTTCCTGATCCGGCAATATCATTGATGCATCGATGACCAGAACCCATGAATACTGGTTCCGATGCGTCAATGCTGCTTCGGCCACGCCGGGGCTGCATTGAAAGTCAGGGTCATTGTGTCATGCAGTTGGCGAGTGGTGTCTGCGGCTTCGGTGTAGGCAGCGGCAAAGCGGCATTTCTGCAGCGGGATAAGTTAGTTCCAGGTGACGCACCAGTGTTGTTGCGTCAGTTCTGTTGTTGCAGCACCAGACTCACCTCCAAGGGCCCAGGACTGGATTTGGCACCACTTGGCAGAGCAGAACTCTTAGCAGGGGAGGAATCCAGGTGCTGGTAGCTAGATGCAGGTGAAGTTTTTGATGTCCCTGAGACTTCAGAAACAGGAGGCAAGCTCAGTCAGGCCCTTGGACGAACTTTAGAATGCAGAATGTAGAGAGTCAGATCCAGCCCTCTCACTCCCAGGCAAGCCCTGCATCAGGCAGCAGGCCACTACAGCAATGTGGTAGTCCCTTCTGACACTGTGATCCTCCTTCCTGATAGAATGTCCTCAGTCCAGAAGTGTTCTGAGTATATTGTGTCAGAAGCCCAGTACTCATACCCAAATGTGCCTTTAAAGTGGGGGAGACTTTTGAAGTGCCCCAGTTACCTTTTAGCCCAGTCCTATCTGCCAAGCGGTCTGTGTGGTTATCAGTCCTTTGTGTGGGCTCAGACCACTACTCTTCGAGAGTCCCCACCTTCCTGCCCAGGAAGACCCATCAGTATGCAGCTGGATTGCAGGGGTAGTTGAGTGTCCTGTATTTATGGCTGTCTTGATGGAATGCACAGAGGTAGCTGTAACCTAACCTTAAACAGACCAGATGTGGACTGGACGCAGGCTAAGTACAGGATGGTAAAGTAAGAAAATACCAACTTTCTAAAAGTGGCATTTTCAAAACTGCAATTGAAGAACCACGGTTACCGGAAGATGTGTGATTAAATTGTGAGTCCAGAGACACCAAACTCAATTTTTCTATCTTTTCCCAGCTGGAAATTACATTTAAAATATGTTTTAAGGCAATCCACATACTAGCCTATGGGAGAGATTGTCTTTGCAATAGTGAGAAACGAAGTTAAGATATTTTCGCTGCCTGTACATGTTAAACTTAAAAGCAAATGCCAATTTTAAAAAATACACTGCACCCTGTCCCTGGGGCAAAGCTGGGCCTACCTTAGGGGTGTTTTACATGCAATGAAAAGGAAGGTTTGGGCCTGGCAAGTGAGTTCACTTGCCAGGTCAAACTGGCAGTTTAAACTGCACACACAGGCTCTGCAACGGCAGGTCTGAGACATGTTTAAATGGCTACTTGTGTGGGTGGCGCAATAGGTGCTGCAGGCCCACTAGTAGCATTTGACTTACAGGCCCTGGGCACACATAGTGCACTTTACTAGGACTCAGTGCACTTTTCTAGGACTTGCTAGTAAACCAAATATTCTAATTGTGGAGAAGCCGCTGTCACCATGATTTAGACACAGAGCACAAGCACTTTAACACTGGCCAGCAGTTACAAAGTGCACAGAGTCCTAAAGCTAACAAAAACAGGGTCAGAAAAAGAGGAGGAGGAAGACAAAATGTCTGGGTCTGGCTGGCACAGGTCTCCTGACCTCTGCCCATCTGGCAGAGTCTGGATTTCCCCCAGCCCAGAAATGGTCTCACCAAGGTCATTCCTGGGGGGGTTCTGCTCTCAGAGCTGACCCCCTCCAGGTTCTCCACTGGGGCCCGCAGCCCCCTCTCAACGCTATGCCTGGATTTCCGCCTCCTCTGCTGTAGAGCAAGACTACCAGACACCAGGACCGGCGGAACGCTATCACCAGCCACCCGCCCAAGTCCTAATGACAAAATGGCATCCTTCTGAACAGCTGGCCCTACGGCACAGGCTAGGCTCACTTCCTGGCATTCACTCATGGAACCCTCCAGGACCTGGGACTGGAGCTCGGGTATCCTGGGCCTCAGCCCAACCCCATTCCCTCTCCTCTGAGACTGGACATGGGGCGCCTTACCCGCCCCAATACACTGGGACCTACCAGGGACACAAGCCTTTCCCACCACACCTGGTTGGGAAACACCTAGACCACTCTCATTAGGAACACCCCCTAATGCCACACCAGACCCTCTGGTACGCAACCAGAAGTCTGCCTCCTTTGCAAGCTCCCTGGGGTCAGAGAGCTCACACACTGACAAGTGTTGGCGTAACTCTGAAAAACAACAACGAAGCAGGTGCTCTCTGACAATCAGATTAAACAGCCCTTCAAAATTGTTTACTGTGCTACCCTTCACCCATCCATCTAGTGCAATGCAGCAATCCTCCACAAACTCCTCCCAAGACTGGTGGGACAGTTTCTTACCACCGCTAAACCTTTTTCTGTATTCCTCAGGGGAAAAACCATACTTCACAATCAGTGCATTCTTTACAGCGGAGTACCCCCCCCCTGTCACTTTCTTCTAGAGTCAGTAGGGCATCCCTCCCCTCCTCAGGAATAAAGCTCCCTAGGCCAGTTCCCCAATCCTTCTCAGGGAACCTGCGCTCTACCAGAGCCCTCTCATATTCCTTTAACCACTGACGTATGTCACCCCCCTCTTGGAACCTAGGTACTAGATCTATGGGTATGTGAGGAACATCTTTGCTACAGTACTCTACATTGCTGCCACCACTGGACTCCACCTGCACCGCTGGTGAGTCCAGAACCTTCAGACTGCGCTCTAGAGCGAGTCTTTCTCTGGCAAAGGCCCTCTCTGCCTCTGCCATTCTCTCCTGTACTAAGGCCTTCTCTACCTCAGCCCTTCTCTCCTCAACAGCTAAGTGCGCTAACTGCAACTTCAGGTCCCTCTCTTCCTCACAAGGCGTCAAGGAATGAGAGGTAGCCCTGCTTCTTACACTGGGCCCAGCAAGGGACTCCCTATCACTGGGGCCTTCCCTGTCAACTGGCGTCCCCAACCGGTCATTCTCACCCTCCTGATCAGTCTCTCTACCACTCTCTAGGGATGAGGTCTGGGAGCCCTCCCATTGGGAACCCTTGCTACACTCAGGATCCTCTGGGCACCCCCTAAGCACACTCCCTCCCTGGGTATATGTCACAAACCTTTCAAAGAAATTCAGAGATCTCCTGAGGTCCCCTTCTACAGGCAGCCCTCTCTCTCTACAGAACCCCTCTAATTCCTCCTACGTGTAAATGGCAGGTCCTCTAAATCAAAGGTAAGCCCCATCTTGAAAAGGTACGAATAACTCAAATGTGACAACCACAATACCCAAGCGTGAGAACTGAAAACAGGAAAATGACCAAAGAGAGAAAGTTAAGAGAAGCCAAACATGTGATGGTCTAAGCGCAATCCTTGTAGTGAAATAATGAGTCACAATGGTATTGTGCAAGCGCAAGTCCTATCCTCACCGCTGACAACCAATGTTAGAAATGGGGTTTCTGGTTGGCTAGGGTATGCACCTCAGCCAGGCAGAACTTACCTACTCTAGTCAGGGCAAGGGAGTTACACGTCCAAGATAACCCCTGCTCACCCCCTTGGTAGCTTGGCACGAGCAGTCAGGCTTAACCCGGAGGCAATGTGTAAAGCATTTGCACAACAGACACAACACATGTGACGCAATATCCCCACCACAAAGGAAACACAACACCAGATTATATGAAAATATACTGTATTGTACACAAGGCAATTATCAGACCAAACGTCACATATCAGTACTATCCTGCTACCTTAGCAGTTGTCAGAACGTTACACATTAGTTACTCTGCAACCTAGCAGTAGTCACACAACACACAGGTTATTCAGTATTCTGCAACATAAGCAGTAGTCAGGAAAACATGTTATTACATCACAGCACTTGTCATAAGAATATCATAAAATGCCCATAGTAGGAACATTAGAAAACATATGGCAAGTTAGAAAAATATATTAGCAAGCATGTCCATAAAAGGAACATTTGCATACACATATGTAAAAACATTAATCGCAGGTAGGTAATATATGAATCAAACAAAAGTCTGTAGAAAGAACTTTGGATTGCAACTATATTGATCCTTTAAACAGTACCTGGTTGGATGAAGGCACCTCCAGTGCCTAGAAGGCGAACAATGGGGCCCCCGGCGCTCCTATGTGCAAAACTGGGGCCTCCCTTATACTCTGGGGTCAGAGGAGGGCAACATGCACCTCCTCTCTTTTATAGACAGGCCCCTCCGGGGACCGTGATTACTGGGGGCCCCCCAGGGTCTCAACTGGCCCTCACGAGGGGGGCCAAAGCCAGCAAAAACAACTTAGGGCAGGAGGGGGCACCACGCACCCCCTCCGGTATAATGACAGGCCCCTCCCGGGACCCGTGATCTCTGGGGGCCCCCCCTGGCCTCCACTGGCCCTTCCACCAAGCTGGGGGGGGCACAATAATGCCCGTTTTACCTGACAGCAGAAAAGGAGCGTCCTGCTCCTAACGCAGAGGCCAGGGGAAAGGGGGCACTCCCCGCGCCTTCCCCTGGTTCTGCCGTGAAGCCACAAGAAGATCAAACCCTCCTGGGGCCCAAGCAGACACTCGCCTGCACCCGATGCGGTGCACGAGTGTTCGTCCAGCTTGCCGGGCTGCTGCGGTGATCTTATTTAAAGGGGCACAATGCAGCAAGGTGCCTTCGAGCTCCCAAGGCTCCATAAGCGCGCTGCAATCAGCGCTATGGCAGCCACAACCACGGAGAAGCACCCCTCGTGAAGAAATGGATGCAGGGGTCAGGGGCCACAGCACCCTGCCCCTGGGAGCAGAATCTTATGACAAGGTCCTCAGGTGGAGGGCCCAGCTATAGGCCAGCACAAGGGAAAGGCAGCAAATGGCAAGTCCTTCACAGTGACCAGGCAGGTCACAGGTCAGCACAGCAGCAGCAGTCCATGGCGGTTCCTGGTGAGTCCTTTCAGCCTTTGGTGTCCAGTTCCAAGAGTCTCCAAATTGTGGGTAAAATTCCCCTGTACTTATAGTCAGTTCTTACAGTGTTTTACAATGGTAGGGAGAGGAGGTTCCAGCCAGTTACAACTGGTTCTGGGAGTGCCCCCTCTCTCCTTTCAGCACAGGCTCCAAACAACAGTGGGGGGTTAACGACCCTATTGTGTGAGGCCAGGGCACAGTCTTTACAAATGCAGGTGTGCCCCGCCTCTCCCTTCTCTAAGCCCAGGAAGACTATTCAGTATGCAGATGCACCTCTGTGACACCTCCACCCTCCCTGTGTACAGGCTGTCTGAAAAGTATGCACAAAGCCCCAACTGTCACTCTGCCCAGACGTGGATTGGAGTCAAGCTGCAAAACACCAGAGTCATAAGCACAGATAAATGCGCACTTTCTAGAACTGGCATTTCTGTGATAGTAATAAAAAATACCCCCACACCAGTGAGCAGCATTTATTATCACCATCACAACCATACGAAACACGCCTACGCTACCCCTCATAAATCAGACAATACCCATTACACATAAGGCAGGGCATTTCTAATGCAATCCTATGAGAAGGCAGCACTCACGGCAGTGAGACACCATGTTAGGCTGTTTGTCACTACCAGGACAGGCCATGCAATATGGCACATGTCCTGCCTTTCTACATACATGGCACCCTGCCCATAAGGCTAGCCAGGGCGTACCTTAGGGGTGACTTACATGTAGTAAAAGGGGAGTTCTGGGCCTCGCGAGTAAGTTTAGATGCCAGGTCCCTGTGGCAGAAAACTGCGCACACAGGCCCTGTGCTAGCAGGCCTGAGGCAGGTTTGAAAGTCTACTTCAGTGGGTGGCGCAAGCAGCGCTGCAGGCCCACTAGTAGTATTTAATTTACAGGCCCTGGGTATAGAGATACCACTGTACAAGGGACTTATAGGTGAATTAAATATGCCAATTAGGTATAAGCCAAACATACCAACTTTAGATGGGAGAGCACCTGCACTTTAGCACTGGTCAGCAGTGACAAAGTGCTCAGAGTCCTAGAGCCAACAGCGAGAGGTCAGAAAAACCAGGAGGAAGGAGACAAAAAGACTGGGGATGACCCTGCGTAAGGCAAAAAGTCCAACAGCCTGCTTTTTACCTGCTTAGTTTTGTTTAAATGACTACCCGGGTTAGACTTTCCTTGGACCAATGTAGCCAGCCTTGGAAGTCAATTGAGCTTAAATTACAGACCACAATCACACTATCCATGTGTACTAAATAACAGTGTATTGTTCATTATAGAGATTGCTACAGCACCTTCCATGACTAGCAGATTATATAAGTTTCAGGTTTTACAGTAAATATGGCCCAGTGAGCTCTCTGTAGCCCTACGGCATGCACCTATTTGGACAAACTTACCGGCTTGTTTGACAAGACTGTAGCCCACTCATCTCCCACCACTTACCTGGAGATAATGTGTATTGGGTAACAGTACTACCAGAGACTACAGCATGAACACACACAATAATCTAAACTATAATTTAAAAGTTTGTATTGTTTGAAGGCCCTATTCTAGTGCAGAGTCTATGAATACATGTAGCTACAAATATAAAAAAAGGGGGAATAGAATAAATGTAATACATGAAGAAATGATCAAAGAATAACCTAGCCTTAGGAGATGGCATTATTTAGATGGGATCCATCTGTAATTAAATTCCATTTTCCCAGGCCCCTAGCTTACAATAACTCTGGGGTAACATGTCTACATCATCACTAACATGAATAAGTGGATAGGCATAACATTCCTGCTCACAATTCAGTGTTCTTTCAGTTTGCAGCCTACGTGTGAGGCCAGGCTCTGTTGCATTGTGTCACTGTTCTTTTAAAAGCAGATATCTTGTCTGCCAGCAAGGCCAATGAGCACCTATATCTGACCTTCACACAGACTGTTTATGAATTCAATGCTCTTAAGTAATCTGATGCTCCTTTACGAAATACTATAGCTTTATCTCACTAACAAGTAGATCCTATATACTATTTCTCAACGTGTTTATGAGAAAAACTAGCCTTGTGATTTGTGATTTTACGGTGCATGACACACATACACACACACACCACTACATCCCTCCCCGCTCTTAGTGACTTATCTATGTAGTGCCGACCTCAGACTTGTTCACTGTGGTTTCTCTTCGCTATGCTATTTTATCCAGACAGTGCTACCTTGTACAGAAGGTCCTGGATCATCTTTACTATGCTTATAGTTTGGTCTCAATTGTGAAAGCTCAATTTGAACTGCCTTACGTTGACCGTTCCATTAAAAGTGATTGTTTGACAAAAATAAATTGTGGGCATATGGCAGTAATTGTCTGCTATAATAGCAGCTGGGTTATGCAAAGAATATGTGTAAGAATTTCTTTTGCATGTAGGCAGTAAAAGAACAAAATAAATGAACAAAGTTTTATGTTGTGAAACATTACCTTATGAGTAGGGGTGTGCACAACTTGTGTTATTTGTTGCAGCATAATTATTCAAAATTATAGTGAAATCACTCAAGATTACGTAGAATTACATGAAGATCAATCAGTTTATAAAGTGCAACTACTCACTCATAAGCGTCTCAAGGCACTGATGGTGGGTCTGGGCCTCATTTGAAGAGCCATGTTGTAGGAAGCTGGCTCTGTATATACTATATCAAAATAAGATATAGATGGTTATTCTGACAATGACGGTGACTGTTAAAGTGGCGGTAACACCGCCAACAGGCTGACGGTATTAACCGCCAAATTATGACCATGGCGGTGATAACTCCCATAGACAATGTACCACACCAACCGCCAGGGTGTAAATACCACTGATCACGGCAGTAGCCATAAACAGCCAGACGGAAGACCAGGTACCGCCCACTATATTATGACATAGCAAACCACCACGATTTTCTGGGCAGTACCAACGCCATCAAAAACCTGGCGGAAACAGAACACAGAAGACAAAAGACTCACCATCAGAGACACAGAGAAAATCAACGCCGCCATGGAACCAGAACTTCAAGTCTTCCCGATGCTCATCTACGCCATGCTCTACCTAGAACACTAAAGCCGACAAAGACGATGACGGTGAGTATAGCAGCCTAGCACACAAGGGATGAAGGGAGGAAAAGAAGAGTGACACACGCACAACACACACACACCATACACATAACCAGCTGCAGAGGAAAACCAGTCTCACAGGACACATGCCATAATAATGCAAGGACAACATTTAGCCAGAACTGATAGTGTATTTTGATGCCAACACCTACCATATTGTCCATGTAACAAGAGATATTTGAGTCACTGTTCAGAAAGGGCCAATGGCCAGTACAAAGTACAAAAGGCCCACATGGCCACAGGGCACAGTCCAAGGCCCAACTTGTTACCTAATGAAATCCGCACTACACTGTGCAGGGGCATCAAGTTGGGAATGGCTAGGCACCTCAGGGGTAAGGGGGGCTGGGGGCACCTCAGCTGAAGTGAAGAACTTGCCCACTGGTTTTAGAGGGGGCTCCATGTCCATGTATCTTTGCTGGGGAGTGCAAGGTCACAGTCTCCGAGGTGGGGCACTTGCCCACTGGTTCTGGAGGGGGCTCCATTCCCATGTCTCTTTGCTGGGGAGTGCAAGGTCACAGTGTCTGAGGTGGGGAACTTGCCCACTGGTTCTGGAGGGGGCTCCATGTCTCTTTGCTGGGGAGTGCAAGGTCACAGGCTCTGAGGTGGGGAAATGGCCCACTGGTTCTGGGGGGGGGCGCTCCATGCCCAGTTCTCTTTGCTGGGGAGTGCAAGGTCACAGTTTCTGAGGTGGGGAACTTGCCCACTGGTTCTGGAGAGGGATCCTAGTAAAACAGTCCCTGAAGGGTGGCCTACATGCCCTCTGCTGGAGGTGAGGGCTGCTGTGTCCCAGCTTGAGGTGAGGGCTGCTGTGTCCCAGCCTGAGGTGAGGGCTTCTGTGTCCCAGCTTGAGGTGAGGGCTCCTTGCCCACTGCTGTTGGAGGGGAAACCCTGCCAGCCTCTGCTGGAGGGGATGGCTCCTTGCCCACTGCTGTTGGAGGGGAAACCCTGGCAGCCTCTGCTGGAGTTCAGGGCTCCTTGCCCACTGCTGTTGGAGGGGGCCTCTTGCCTCCCTTAGTTGGTGGAGTGGGACCCTTCCCTTTCTTGGCTGGTGGAGTGGGATCCTCTCTCTTGGCTGGTGGAGTGGAATCCTTCCCTTTCTTGCCTTCACGACTAGGAGGTGCCTCCACTGTCCCTGTGGACTGTTTGGCTGAGGAGTATGTCTGCTGGACTTGGGTGCAGATGCATGGGCAGTGTGCTGATGTGAGGTGGGTGGCTGTTGGGTATCTGAGTGCGTGCGTTTTTGTCTCTTTGGAGGGGGGCAGACAGGGTGGGAGAGGACATGTGGATGGATGTTGTGGAGGTGTCTGCAAGTGAGGTGTGTGTGCTGCTTGGTGTGGTGATGGTGGTGGTGGCTGTTAATGCAGTGCATGCAGGTGTGAGTGTAGATGTGACAGTGAGGGTAGGAGGAGGAGGGGGAGACCATGGAGGCAGTGGATGTTGTTGTGTGTGCAACTGTCTGTTGTTTGTGTGAGTGCTTGTGGCCTGAAGTGTGCTGCCTGTCTTTGTCTGTGCCACTCTTGTGTGATGTTTTGTGTGCATGCCTGTCTGTATGTGTGCATGGAATGGATTAGGGTTCAGGAGATTGATAATGGGAAGTGGTAGTTGGTGGGGGACGGTAGGAACAGGGACAATGGCTGCCATCAGAGAGGAGGCCAGAGCCTGGAACGATCTCTGTCGGGCCACCAATCCACCGTGAATGCCCTCTAGGAATGCATTGCATTGCTGCATCTGGGATGACAGCCCCTGGATGGCATTCACAATGGTTGACTGCCCTACAGAGATGGATCTCAGGAGGTCAATAGCCTCCTCACTGAGGCCAGCAGGGCTGACTGGGGCGGGGCCTGAGGTGCCTGGGGCGAAGGAGATGCCCACCCTCCTGGATGAGTGGGCACAGGAAACTTGGTGAGGGGCTACTGGGAAGGCAGTGCTGGAACGGGGGGTAGCGGCTGTACCTGTAGCTGGAGTGGTTCCAGAGGTGTCCGCCACCACCAGGGAGCTTCCATCGGAGGAGGAATCAGAGTCAGTGTTGTCACCTCCTGTCACCTCCGTCCCACTGGTCCCCTCGGAGTCGGTGGACTCTGCCTCCTGGGTCCTGTGGGATGCAGCTCTCTCTGTCATCTGTGCCCCTGCTCCTCCGCCAGATGATGCTAATGTACACATGGACAGGATGACAGAAGAAAAAAGGGGGGGAGAGAGAAAGGGAGCACTGGGTCAATTACAGCCCTAACACCACAGATGGCATACATATTACCATCACACACAGGGATCAGAATTGAGCACCATGCATCGCACTGGCATTCCATTGGCTGAGTACCACAGCAAGATGTGAGCCACCCCTGCCAACTGCACCCTTCCTGGGAGTCACTAAGCCCTGTCTGACATGTAATACAACCTAGCTAGGTTACCAGATTTAAAATACACCCATTACTCTTGAGCTGGATCACGCTGCAATGTCTGAGCTGGCATTAAGGGGCACCTACTAACTGACACCCACCACCAGGATCCCATGCCACCTACTAATTATAGTTGTAACGTCCACTGTACTCACCCCCTTGTGGCTGCTGTGATGCCCTCAGGCGCCCATCCAGCTCTGGGTAGGCCATCGTCAGTATGAGGGCCATCGGGGGGTCAGGTTCCGACGGGCACCCTGCCCTCGTTGGGAGGCCATCCCCAGCTGGGCCTCCATGGTCTTCCGGGCCCAGCGTCTCAGGTCCTCCCACCTTTTCCAACAGTGGGTGCTCCGCCTGCTGTAGACACCCAGGGTCCGCACATCCTTGGCGTTGGCACGCCACAATCCCTTCTTTTGATGGGCGCTGACCTGCAGAGGAAAAAACAGACAGGAGGACACCATTACACATACAATCCAGCCTGTCACACCTATGGCCCACAAATCCCATTTACGTCTCCATTGACACACACATCACCCAGCGCCCACCATGTACATTACCACCACACATACCACCCCCCCAAATGACACGATGCGTGCACACACTTCTCCATGCAAACTTGACACATGCATCGTGCCCAAGGTGTACTCACCTGTTGGTCTGGAGGCCCATACAGCTGTCCATACTGGGGTAGAACCCCATCCACCAAGCGCTCCAACTCCTCCGAAGTGAAGGCAGGGATCCTTTCCCGGTCACATGGGCCATGGCAGGATACACACACAGGTCACAGCAGCAAACGTAGTGTAGGTGTTGTCCTGTGGAAAGTCAGGAATCAAGTGAGGATTTAGATAGAAAATGGTGGTCACGTTTGCGGCGGTGTACACCGTCACCACCACTGTTGATCCCCATTGGCCACTGTACTCCCTAGAGCCCCATATTAGCCAATGAGGAATTGCATGGTGGTGCAAGACCACCTTCTGCCATGATGCACAACGTCAGCGGAGTTACCTCACTTCCACCTATCCCTAGATACAGGACAGGCGGTTGCCATTTCATGGTGGTGGACTACATTCAGATAATCCATAACTGCGTCTTTGTCACAATTTGCACATACATTGCCATTCACATTGTCCCATCACATCAATGCTCAATGTACACTGAGGAGGTGGTTCCATTGTGACAGCCTACTCACTCTTGTGTCCCTTAGTTACCCACCAGTGCGGATGAATAGGAGGAGGAGATAATCCCCTGTGTACAGACCCCCTTGGGGACTTGGCTACACTGGAGGAGAGGCATATAATACTCACCTATAGACTGGACAGGGCCACAATCACAGAGCTGTGTGCCCAATTGGAGTCTGATCTGATTTCAGCTATCCGTCATCCCACTGGGATCCTCCCTCTTGTGCAGGTTCTATAAGTGCTCCATTTCCTGGCAACTGGTTCTTTCCAAGTGACAGTGGGCTTGGCAGCAGGAATGTCACAGCCAATGTTCTCAATTGTGCTGGAAGGGTACTGTCTGCCTTGGTGAAACACGTGTGGCTACATTGTTTTCCCCCAGGTGGAAGATTTGGCCACTGTGAAGGTAGGATTCTATGCAATGGGACATATACCCAATATTATTGGGACGATTGACGGTACACATATTGAGTTGTCCGCCCCCTGCCAGAATGAACAGGTGTTCAGGAATCGGAAGAGTTTCCACTCACTCAATGTGCAAATGGTGTGCCTTGCGGACAAGTCACAGCCAAGAATCTTGGGTCTGTGCCTGATGCCTTTGTCCTGAGGAATAGCAGCATCTCAAATGTGCTGACACAACTACAGAGGCACAGGGTGTGGCTAATTAGTGAGCCTGACTCCCCACCCAATGTATGTCAGTGTATGCCTTCTGGTGTTGATCCCATACCATTGTATAAGGCTATTGTTTGTCCCTCAATACTTGCAGGTGACTCTGGCTACCCAAACCTATCATGGATCCTGACCCCTGTGAGGAATGCCAGGACAGGGGCTAAGAATCGTTATAATGATGCACATGGGCGAACCAGGAGAATTATTGAAAGGACCTTCGGCCTTCTGAAGGGCAGGTTCAGATGCCTCCATCTAACAGATGGCTCCCTGTGCTACTCACCCAAGAAGGCCTGCCAGATAGTAGTGGCATGCTGCATGTTGCACAATCTGGCCCTCAGACGACATGTACCTTATCTACAGGAGGAGGAGACTGCACATGCCCCTGTGGCAGCAGTGGACCCTGAGGACAGTGAGGATGAGGAGGCAGAGGATGTGGCAACAGATCATCAGTTATACGTCAATACTTCCAAGGACACAGGTGAGACAGTGGAACTGACCATTACTCTGAATATTGGTGTTTTCTCTGTGGCTGTAGCAGGATGGCATTCACTTCCTTTGCATCTCAACTTACTGTCACCTATGGCTTCTCATTTTGCAGATGTTGGTGATATAACAACTGTGTACTGATGTGATGACTACAGACAGCTACAGGTCATTAATTGTATACTATCACAGTGTTCAGATCATTTGCATAAGATGTGACTGTTTCCAAAAATGCGCATTTTAATCACATAAAACACTTTCACTCAAGTTGTGTTCAAGGGTGTTTATTGTAGTGCAAATAATTAACGGAAAAGTTCAATTGAATGGGGTGATGGTAGATGGCAGTCCAAGGTATTGTTCCAGTCTGTTTGTAGCACAGGTCCAGTGTCCAAGGGGCCATAGGAAGGGGTGCAAAGGCAGTTCAAAGTGGACAAGGTGACAGGGTAGAACAAAAGGGGGACATTCAGGAGGGTCTCATTTCCTGGCGGTGGTCTTGGTCTTGGCAAGTGTCTCTGGATTATGTCTGGGTCGCAGGGAACGTTTGTAGGGTGGTTCACCTTCTGCAGGGGGAGGGGTGCTGGTGGCCTGTGGGTCCTGTGGCAAGGCCTCCTGCCCACTAGCTGCAACTGAAGTGGTGGGCTGGTCAGTAGACTGGCTAGTGGTAGGGGCCCACTGGTGTGCTGTCCATTCCCTCATGATGTTGGCCATATCTGTCAGCACCCCTGCTATGGAAACCATGGCGGTGTTGAGGGCCTGCAAATCCTCCCTGATCTCCTGATGGTGTTCCTCCTGCAGCCGCTTGTTCTCCTGCATGTTGGTTAGGATCTGGCCTATCTTGTCCAGGGATTGTTGGTAAGCACCCACGACTTTAGTGAGTGCCTCCTGGAAAGCCGGTTCCCTGCACCTGTCCTCCACCTGGTCCACCCATTGTCCCTGTTCCCTGTACCTGTGTCCTCTGAACGGTGTGCCCACTGCCAATGACCCCAGGTCCCTGATTGTCTTGGGGGTGAAGTGTTGATTGGGGTCCCTGTACAGGTGGGCACACTGCTGATTGACGCATCCTATGGACAGAGGTGTGGGGGAGTTGGGTGGGTGCTGTTGTGTTGGATACTGATGGAGGAGGCTCTGTGGTGGACTGTGAGTGGGCTGGGGTATCCGACTGACCAGTAGTCCCTGATGGGCCAGGGAGTTCATCCAGATCCAGAAGTCCAGAGTTACTGTCATCACTGGGGGCATCTTCTGATGGGGGACTGGGTAGCCATGGCACCTCCTTGCCGCTGAGATTTGCGGGGACACCTGTGGGGATGTAAGTGATGTATTATGCTTCATGTCTGTGACATATTGTACATCCCTGGCTTCCCCCTGTTGTTTCTGTTGCCCTGCCACCTTTGTGTATGGTGATGTACTGTGGGACTGTTAGTTCTCCATGTTGTACATGCTTTGGTGATGGTTGTATATGCAGGGCTGAGAGGGCGGTCCATGCCTTGGTATAGCATGCAGTGCTTGGCATTGGGGTTAGTCAGATGTGTAGGTGCAGTGTGTGGGATGGAGTGGAGTGATGGGAGTGAGGGTGAGGGGGTGTGATGGCATGCAGGTGGGGGGGTGATAGGTAGTAAATGTTGACTCACCAGTGTCCAGTCCTCTGGCCACTCCATTGAGTCCCTCAGGATGCAATATTGTCAAGCCTTGCTCCTCCCATGCTGTGAGCTGTCGGGTAGGAGGTGGGGGTCCACTGCCAGTCCTCTGGATGGCAAGCTGGTGCCTTGCTGCTACGGAACGTACCTTCTCCCGTAGGTCCTTCCACCTCTTCCTGATATCGTCCCTTGTTCTTTGATGCTGTCCAAGGGCGTTCACCCTGTCCACAATTCTTTGCCATAGCTCCATCTTCCTGGCAATTTATTATTTACTCCACCATGACCCACAACTCCTCATCAGTGAAACGGAGGTGCCTTATTGGGGTCATGGGTGTTGTGTGGTGTGTGTTGTGCAGAGGGTGTTGAGTGTTGTCGTGGGGTGTGGGATGTGAGGTGCGTGACAGATGGATGGGTGTTTGTGGTGTGTGTGTGTAGTTGTCTCATTGGTCTTCGTGTTAGTCTCCTGGCGATTCTTGGTGTTCGTAAAGGGTTGTGTTTAATTTGGGGGGGGGTGTTTTATAGTGCTGTGGGTGGGTTGATGTGGTGTGTTTAGCAGTGTCAGGTGTGTGGATTTCGTTTAAGCCAATGTTGTGTTGTTTTGTATTTGGGTGACCATTCTGAGCGCACCAGTGGGTACCGCCAATGGTTTACCGCCATTGAATGTCCGCCGTGGTGATTCGTGGGTCATAATCTGGTGGGCGTTGTTTTGTTGGTGTAACGGTATGGGTGTTCATACCAACACTTTTCACACTGACCTTTGGGCTGGCCGATTTGTATATGTGGCAGTACTCTGTTGGTTTGGTGTGTGTGTGTCATAATATGGCAAAAGTATATTCACCACTGCAGCGGTATGTTGGCGGCAGTCACTGGGGCAGTAAGCGGCATTTACTGCCAATGTCATAATGAGGGCCATAGTGTGCACAGAGTCCAGGGGTTCCCCAGAGGTTTGACAGAGGCTGAAATAGATAATACTAATGCTCTATTTGTGGTAGTGTGGTCGAGCAGTTAGGCTTATCAGAGGGTAGTTTTAAGCATTTGTTGTACATACACCAGCATAGAAGAAACACACACTCATTGACTTAACTTCAGACCAATTAGAATTTATATAGAAAAATATGTTTTGTTAATTTATTTCTAGAACCACAAGATTCAGTTTGCAGGTAAGTACATAAAATAAAAGGTACTTTGCATATATATGATCAGGACTTTGAATAGAATCGACAATTCATACAGTTTTTCTTAAAATGGCAAAAACCTATTTTAAAAGTGGACACTGCATTTTCCACTGTTCCTGGGGAAGAAAAGATAGTACAGTTTTGCAGGTACGTATACAACTTACAGTTCTTATCTCCAGAGTTTAGGTAGTCCGGTGTTGTGGGTTCAAGTTAACCCCAAACACCCACCACCAGCAAAACGTGGCCGGTTAGGTGCAGAGGTCAATGACGCACCAAATTAACGTGGGCTCTTATAGAGACAGGGGGCACTTGGAACTTGTACCTGCGGTTTAAGAGGGCAGACCGGGTGTGGTTCAAGAGAGCACTGGAGGGGCCCCAAGTAGGCACCAAACATGCACCCTCAGCGGCACTAGGGCGGCCAGGTGCAAACAGGGTGTCGGGTTTTCAATGCAACTCTATGAGTGGACTCCTGGGGTCACTCTGAGGCTGCAGACGAGCTCCGGAGGGGCTTCTCGGGCAACCCACCGGCTGGGCAGGGAGGTGGACTACCTGCTGTTTGATGCTGCACTGGGGATCAGTTTCTCCAAGGCCTGGGGGCTGTGGGTGCAGTGGTTCCTCAGGAGTTGGTTATCTTCGTCCGGAGCTCGGGATCAGGGGGTTTCTCGGGATTCCCTCTGTAGGTGTTGTTGTGGAGGGGTCATATCAGAGTGGGCTCTTGCTCACAATCACCTGGGGACCCTTTTTTGCTGGATGGACCACCTGGACACAGGCCGTGGGCATCGGGTGCACAGGGGTCAGGAATCAAGCATCTGGAGTGAGGTGGGAGTCCTTAGTTGTAGGTTTCTTCAGACAGAGCCCCTGTCCAAAGGAGTTCTTGGTCCTTTTGGGTGCAGGGCAATTCTCTGGAGTTGACTGAGGTCACTGGGCCCCATGGATGCAGTGGTCTTTTTTCAGGTTCTCTGAAGCAGTAGACAGGACGTAGGGCTGGGACCAAAGCAGTTGTCATCCTCCTTCTTCTCTGCTGGGGTTTTCAGCTTAGCAGTCCTTCTTCTTCTTGTAGGTCGCCAGGAATCTGGTGAGCTGGGCTCAGGGAGGCCCTTAAATCCTAGATTTAGGGGCGTGTTAGGGGTCAGAGGTCAGTAGCCAATGGCTACTGTCCCTGAGGGTGGACATTCCTATCCCTATTGGTCCCTGTCCTCCAAATCAAGATGGAGGCTTCTGCAGGGAGGGGGGTCAACTCAGCTCTGGACACCTTTGGGGTGGTCCTGGCTGGGGTGGTCACTCCTCACTGTTCCCTAATTTTCCTGCCGGACTTGCCGCCAAAAGTGGGGCTTTGTCCGGGGGTGGACATCTCCATTAGCTGGAGTGCCCTGAGGCACTGTAACCCAAGGCTTGAGCCTTTGAGGTTCACACCAGGTGTTACAGTTCCTGCAGGGGGAGGTGTGAACACCTCCACCCGGGACAGGCTTTGTTTCTGACCACAGAGTGCACAAAGGCACTCATCCCATGTGGTCAGAAACTCATCTGAAAGTGGCAGGCTGGCACAGACCGGTCAGTCCTACAGTCCTACCAGTTGGGCTAACATACAGGGGGCATCTCTAAGATGCCCTCTGTGTGCATTTTCAATAAACCCACATTGGCATCAGTGTGGGTTTATTGTGCTGAGAAGCTTGATACCAAACTTCCCAGAATTCAGTGAAGCCATTTTCATGCTGTGCTGCTCATAGTGACAAACTCACAGACCATAATCTCAATATGGCTACACTGAACTTACAATTTCTAAGAATGGACTTAGACACTGTAGGGACACATTGCTCATGCAGCTATGCCCTCACCTGTGGTACAGTGCACCCTGCCTTAGGGCTGTAAGGCCTACTAGAGGGGTGACTTACCTATGCCACAGGCAGTGGTTTGTGGGTGTGGCACCTTGCCATGTGCCATGTCGACTTTGTCTTTTTGTCCCCACCAGCACACACAACCTGCAAGGCAGTGTGCATGTGAGGGGTCCTCTAGGGTGACATAATACGTGCTGCAGCTCTTAGAGACCTTCCCTGGCCACCGGGCCTTGCTACCATGGGTACCTTTTACAAGGGACTTAGCTGTGTGCCAGGGCTGTACCAATTGTGGAAACAAAGGTACAGTTTTAGGGAAAGAACACTTGTGCTGGAGCCTGGTTAGCAGGGTCCCAGCACACTTTCAATCATAGTTGGCACCAAATCTGGGAAAAAAGTGGGGGGGTAACCATGCCAACAGTGGCACTTTCCTACACATATCTTGAGGTTCTTCCTGAAGATGGTGTGTGATGGGCTTTGTCTGAGGTACGTGGGCAGGTTGTTCCTGCTCTTAGCTGTGAGGTATGCAAAACTTCTTCCTCTGCCAGTGGTTTTCTGGATGCGTGGGATGGTGGCTAGTGCCTGCTGGGCATAGTGGAGGGCTCTGGTGGGGTTAGGGAAAGAAATGCGATGGTTCAGGTAGACCGGTCCAATGTTGTGGAGGGCCTTGTAGGTGAGTAGTTTGAAGTTGATTTGCTTCTGCACTGGGAGCCAATGGAGGATCCTCGGGTTTTGTGAGATGTATTGCTGGCTGGGAGGGTCAGGATGATTCTGGCAGCGGCGTTTTGGATGAGTTGTAGTTTCCTGATGTTCTTTGTTGTGGTGCCGGCGTAGAGTGCGTTGCCTTAGTTGAGCTTGCTTGTGGCTAAGGCGTTGGTGATTATCTTGCGGCAGTCGGCTGGGATCCATTTGAAGATTTTGTGGAGTTGGCGGAAGGTGTGCCAACAGGAAGAGGTAACTGCGTTTACCTGTCAGGTCATTAATAGGGAAGAGTTGAGGATGAATCCTAGGTTGCGGGCGTGGTCAGTTGGAGTAGGCGGGGCGCTGAGCGATGTGGGCCACCAGGAGTCATTCCAAGCTGAAGTGGAGTTTCCGAAGATGATGAGCTCGTCTTGTCTGAGTTGAGCTTGAGGCAGCTCTCCTTCATCCAGGCGGCGACAGCTTTCATTCTGGTGTGAAAGTTCCTCCTAGCTTTGTCCGGGTCTTCAGTGAGCGTATGATGAGTTGTGTGTCATCTGCGTATTACATGATGTTTATTCCATGGCCTCTGACATTGGCTGCAAGCGGGGCCATGCAGATGCTGAAATCGTTGGGCTCAGGGAGGATCCCTGCTGGACTCCACAGCTGAATTCTATTGGTTTGGATATGAAGGGTGGGAGCCTGACTCTCTGTGTTCTTCCGGTGAGGAAAGAGTGAATCCATTATAAGGTTTTTTCCGCGGATTCCTGCGTTGTGGAGTCTGGTGCATAAGGTGCTGTGGGAGACCATGTCGAAGGCTGCTGAGAGGTCAAGAGCAGCTGTCTCCATGCTGTGGTTGCTGAGGAAGCCAGACTGAGAGGTATCCAGAGAGGAGTTGTTCTCGACGAATTGTCACAGCTGTGAGTTTATGGCTTTTTCCAAGACTTTGGCCGGGTACGGTAGCATCGAGATGGGCCGGAATTTCTTCACCTTTGATGGGTCGTCTCTGGGCTTCTTCAGGAATGGGCCAGAATTTCTTCACCTTTGATGGGTCGGCTCTGGGTTTCTTCAGGAGGGGCGGACTTCGGCGTGTTTCCAATCTTCGGGGAAGGTGGCTGTTCTGATAGAGCAGTTCAGCATCTTGCAGAGTTTCGGGGCAGTGGATGCACTGGCTCTGTTGTAGAGCTGGTGAGGACAGGGGTCTGTGGAAGCTGCGGAGTGAATGCTGTTCATGACGATTTTAGTCTCTTCTGTGGTGAGAATAGACAAGCTGTGGACAGTTTGGGTGGGTTGTGGGGGGCTGGGTTGGACATTGGTTCTGATGCTGGGCGTGTTCTGCGGGAGAAAGCTGTCATAGATGTCCTTAATCTTGAAGTGAAAGAAAGTGGACAATTTGTCGCAGAGGTCATGTGATGAGGGGATGTTGGTGGCTTCGGAGGGAGGATTGGTGAATTAGTTGATTACCACGAAGAGTTCTCTTGTGTTGTGCAGGGAGATGTTGATGCGTTCATAGAGTGTGGCTTTCTTTGCATTCTTGATGCATTGTGATGGGTGGCAGTGGTGGCTCTGAAGGAGGCGAGGTCTTCGCTAGTTTTGCTGTTTCTCCATTTCTTCTCTAAGCGCCTGCAGGTGGGTTTGGATTCTTGGAGTTCGGTGGTGAAGCAGCTGGCTTTTTTTGGGATGTGTTTCACCGAAGTTGATCGGAGGGGGGCTAAGGAATTGCCGCATTCAGTGATCCAGGAGTTGAGGTTGCACGCTGCGGCACTGGCGTTGTTGGTGGGGGGACGGGGGTGATTTAGCAGTGGTCGTTGTAGTTGCTCATTGGTGATTTTGTTCCATTTCCTGTGGGGGCTCTGGGGACACGGAGGTGGCTGTTGGGTGCAGTGATGGCGAAGTGTAGGCAGTGATGGTCAGTCCCGTCCGGGGTGGAGATATTCTTGATGGTAATGCGGTTACTTGAGGTGAAAATGGGGTCTAGTGTGTGTCCTGCGGTGTGCATGGGCACGGTGATCAGTTGCCTGAGGCCGAGGGTGGCGAGATTGTCGAGTAGGGAAGTGGTGTTTCGGTCGTTGCGGTCCTCAAGGTGGAAATTCAAGTCAACCAGGAGGAGGTAGTCGGTGGACACCAGGGCGTGGGGGGGTGGCGATGTCTACAATGGCGTCGATGAAGGCTGGGGTCGGGCGATCTGTATACCAGGGTGCCACAGAGGGAGGAGTTGTGAGTGGTGTGGATCAGAAAGTGTAGGTGTTCCAATTTGGTTCAGTGCTCCTCCGTGTTGACCGTGATGCAGAGAGAAGGCCTGTGTACGATGGCCAGTCCTCTGCCCGGACGGGAAGGCCCGTCCTTTCTTGTGATGTTGTAGCTGTCTGGGATTGCGATGGCGATGTCTGGTCCGGAGGTAGGGTTGGTCCAGGTCTCGGTTATGAATGTGATGTCTGGACGGGCGGAGTCCATCAGGTCCCAAAGTTCGGTGGTGTGCTTATGGAGGGAACGTACTTTCAGAAGGAGGCATTTGATGAGGTTGTGGCAGGCGTCAGTGGTTTCTGGTTTGGGGTGTTCCAGTTGTTTGTTGTGGCTGAAACTGAGGTTGCAGTTCCGGCATGAAAAAGGTCCATGGGTGGCCTTAGGAGATGCGGTGCAGCAGGCACTGAGACGTGGGGAGGAAATCGCAGAAAAAGAGCCAGAAGTGAAAAATAGAGTACAGGCAGAAGTAAAGAAAGCAGGTGTAAAATGAGGGGAGTAAAGAGAGGAAGACACGTTTAGATGGCTACTAGGCCACCAGGGATGAGGCGCATGCAGGATTCTGCGGGTGGAGGTGGTCCTCAAACTGAGAGTCAGGCAGGCTCTCAGTTTATTCCCAGGCAGAGGCAGCAGAAGCAGGAGGAGGTGGGGAGGGCAACAGACGCTGACCAGGAGGTCAGTGGAGTCAGAAGAGCATAACTCCAGCATTTTGCGCTGTTTTCTCACACCATAATGAACCAGAGGTATCATTTTACGGAAAGTAAATAACTTTAATTTCAAGAGAACACAAACAGCACCAGTCACCAGCCCCTTACACTCGCTAAGTTCATTGTTCCTGTGCAAATTACTCATAGTTAGTCAAAGAGGTGTAATGGCATAATTATCAGTAATTTTTCAATTACAGAAATTACTCTGATTAGTTCGGTGTAATTAAAATCCCCCCCAGACCTACTTATGAAGTGCAAATATATACTTACTTTTGTAAAGTGAGCCTTCTGTCAGATAAGTGTTCCTTCTGTGTGACACAAACAGTTGTCTGCCTTCATCCAATATTTCTTCTGAGCATGCACATTTCATGTCAGCACAGACATGATTTCCTGTCATTGAAAAACAAGCTCCTGAACACATGAGAGCTTAAGTCAGAGTGCACCAGTAAAAGTGGAAAAATGGTGCAATAAAGCAAAATCCAAAAGGAATGGAGGGGGAGCTGCATATGGGGTTAGCAGCTTAGTGAACTACAGTATCCGCTCCAGGCATCTGTGTCTGACCTCATTTTCACAGTTTCAAATCCTATCGATAAAATGAATCACAAAGACTAAGGTACTAACAAACATGTATTATTCGGTGCCAAGATTCCCCAAGAAGTGAACATGGGCTTTACCAATCCACAGCTTCAGGGACGTCATGAAACCCCCACGTTAGTAGCTTGAGCTGGAGTCTAGCATCCCTGTCTAATTATGTGAAAACTGAAATAATATAAATTGTGGCTCAGTCGGCTTCTACCCGAGGCGCTGATCTCCAGACAGAAGTTTATTAATGTCACTTAAAGAGGACCCTATGGTGGAGCTTTGGAAAGGGGAAAGAAATGGACAAGAGTGCACAGAAGGAATAGAGGGAGGTGGGGATGGAGGGATGGAGCGCCAAAGGGATGGATTGAGAGAAGGAAAGATAGATAATGGAGGGAAGGAAAGGCAATTGAAGGATTGATAAGGAAAGGGAAGCGATGAAGAAGACATTGAGAAGTGTGGCTGGATTCACGGAGATACATTAATATGCCATTTGGTCCCATTGCTGTCAGAATATCGTAGGGTGGTAGCACGGTGCTTAATTTGAGTCAGAGGTTGCTGATGTAGGGTACTAGCATTTATATTTGGGGACCAGCACTGCGGTAGCAACCCCGAATGGATGCCAAGCTTGCTTGCTTCACTTGCCTGCTCAGTGTTATTTGTGGCATGGCTCAAAGTATGGAGTATTTTTGTTGTTCTGACTACTCCCCTACACACGTATTGTTATGAATCTCTTACACTTAGGAATCTGACATCTGCTGGAATAATATCTTTGAAAGTTAAAACCGCTGTTGAGAGATTGTTAATACTTCAACAGCAAATGTTGTGCTTTAAAGTGAAGCGACCAGGTGGAGAGACAGGTGGGAAGCTCAGTGTTCGCAGAAGCCATGACATGTTTTGTTTGTATTGTATTGTCAAGTTTGCATTGCCAAACTGCGCATTGAAGTGCGTGACTGTGGGTGTTTTTTATGTAAAGGTCATCCTTAACACTTATGTGAATTAAGTATTTTTAAAGGTGCCAGATGACTGACAGCAATGGATTTTGGAATGGCTTATTTAGGCACAGACAGATCTCAAAGGCACAATAGTGTGAGAATCAAGGGTTGTGGTCCAGAATTAGGTTGATTGAAATTTTTATTATGCAAGCGTAAGCTTGTGTGAATCACAATTATTGGTGTTTACATATTCCATGCAATATGTTCTTCTTTAACATACGTTGCTAATGTAATTGTTGCTTCTGGGAGTCTTGGTTCAGATAGAAACTTGTAGGAACTGTGAAACTGGATGTGTGCTGCAGCTGTGTGCACTATTCTTGCAACATTCATTGTGAGTCTGTGGGAACTGTATGGACAATACATTAATCCTTGTATCTCGCATGCGTTTGGTAAATGAGCGAATAGCTTGCATGCATACAATTGTCCAAGTGAAAGTTTTGAAGACTTGTTATTCCTGTGAGAATTACTCATTTTATGAATGAGAAAAAGATACAGCTTCGCCAACCCTGCTAAAGATCATGGGTCTATGAGGCTGGCCAGGAGGGCAATAAACGTGAGTCCAACCTTACCAAGACTTACGAAGCACAACAATCCATTGTAGTTTTCTCCAAGTTAATTTTCATAGGGATTTTGAACAGGAATAGCGGCCGAACCGCTGGATGGATTAACAACAAATATGGCAGAAAGCTAGCTCTTGGTTCACGAAAGCGACCTTTTTATGATTTGTTGTAAATTTGTTCAGTAGTATTTGAGATATTAAAGAAAACTAAAATTTGCATATGGGGACTGAGAGCCTCCTCGTATTCGCGAATCCACACGCCAACAGCAATGTTGTGATTGGCTTGCCACAACCTGAGAGGAAGGTTACGGCCACCATTTTCTTCACCGGGACTCGTTTCCCAGTGGGGAAAATAAAGATAGAAAGTGATGGAAGGGGTCAGATTAGAGGTACCCGGACCCCATGGGACTAATGGAGCGATCTGTGAGAGACTCCTTATGGACATGAAATTGCCCCAAACCCTTTTTTTTTTACTACATGAGGAGCCCCGGATCCTCCCTGGGTTTGGCTAGATTTGGTTGGACTTGGGGAGGAGTCAGAGATCCAGACCCCAATTTATAGTAAAACATACACCCACTCACACACCCACTTACACACCCACACAACCACTCACAGACCCATGCAGCCACTCACACACCCATTCACAGACCCACACACCCACTCACATACTCACAGACCCACTCACACACCCACTCAGACGCTCACATAATCACTTACACACCCACACACACACCCACTCACACACCAATACAGCCACACATACACACACACACCCACTCACACACCCATGCAGCCACTCACACACCCACTAACAGACCCTCAAAACCACTGACACACCCACTCACAGAGCCACCCAGATTTCACACACCCACTTACATACCCACACAACCACTCACACAGCCACTCACACACCATACAGCCGCTCACATACCCACAAAACCACTCATACACCCACACAGCCACACACACACACCTACTCACACACCCACACAGCCAGTCCCACACCCACTCACAGACCAACACAGCCAGTCACACATGCACTCACACACCCACCACACACTCACACACCCACTTGTACACCCACTTACACACCCACACAACCACTGACACACAATCTCACACACTAAGGTTGCAGGGACCTTATAGTAAGGAAATTGCATTGAAAACATAGAAATTCACTGAAAAACAAAGGTTACAGGGAAATTATTGTTAGGAAATAGAATTGAAAAAAAAATAGAAATTCACTAAAAATCCAAAGGTTACAGAGACCTTATAGTTAGGCTCAGATTTCACTCCCACAAAACAATTGAAATCCAGCAGTTATAGCTAGAGTAATTTCAAGTAATTATAATTTACGGCCTAAGCTGACTATAACTCGCGCCCGTGTCGTGCACAGTTTTTTCTTCAATAATTTGACTTCTGATGTTTCATTAATATTTTTATTGACGTTATTAAAGTTGTCATGAGTGCTGTAACATGAGGAGTAAGTAGCAGTGCATGTCGAGGGGGCGAGCTATAGTTGCCTTAGGCCGCGAGTTTTAGCTACTTGAAATAACTCTAACTATAACTGTTGTATTTCAATGGTTTTGTACAAGTAAAATCTGAGCCTAACTATAACGTCCCTGTAACACTTATTTTTTCAGTGAATTTATATATACACACATATACATTTTTAACATTCACTTTAAGTTATATATGTTATATATTTTTAAAACATAAGAATTAATTATTTTAATTTACCAATATTTTCTATGGTGTTCCATTTTTAGTCCCAGCCTCCATTTTCTGTGGGAAGGTGTTGCAGTATCTATGGCTGGCCATGCGTGGCGTTCGACTTACTACTTCTCCTTTTTGGCTGTAGTAAATTTCGCTCCATCCCCTGTTTCAGGAAGGACACATGTAAGTCAACACTTTTGAGTAATTTTACACTTGTAAATGATGAACAGCCAAAAGTAGTTAAAGTTACTCAAAAGTGTAAGAGTAAACTTACACGTACAGATTTACTCACCTGTAAGTTTACCTTTGTGAATAGGCCCCATTGTGATCTCATTTCTGGGGTTTGCTGTTACAAATCACCACTATGCAGCGAGTAATCCAATTGGCTTAATAGAAGGAAGTCAAAACAACAACTCTCAAAAGACAATAGGTTGTTAAATTAAAGGATGTAAACTTGGTTTCCTGGCAACATGGAGCAAGGGAGCAACCCTGTGTTGCTATGTCATTGTTTTGAAGTCAGAGGCAGCAATTCATTCACTAGACATTGATCTTGGTGTCAAGTTCACAAATTTCCAGCAAATGGGATTACGAAGAAGTAATGTGACCAGCTATTGTATCTATTGTACAAATCTATGTGTATTTCATTGTACAATTCTGTATGTGCTATTTTCATGCCATTCTCCTCTGGCTCAAACATACAAAACCATTGAAATGTACTAGTTATGTTTAGCAACACCACACAACACATGACATGACTCGTGCCACTTCCAAACACCAATATGACAACAACGCAGAAACAGAGAGAGAAAAAGAGCTATCAAGAAGATACTACGGTGAGTGGTGTATTGCTAACCATGACTTAAGAATTTCAGTGGTTTTTCATGTTCGGCCTGAGCCATAACTATTTAATGGTTTTGTTGCATTTATTGTTTTTACACAAATGTATTGTCATAGTCAGGAGCAGCTCGAGGCGCGGGGCGGAGAAAAATTATTAATAAAAAACGTACCTGAATCCGCTGCCGCCACCACCACCACCACCACACAGCTCCTCTTTCCTTCGCCGCAGGCACAGGCACAGGCTCCCAACCTGCTCTGTGGCCAATCTGAACGCTGCTGTCATGCTGCTGGCAGCATGACAGCAGCGTTCGGATTGGTCGGAGCGCCCAGCCAGGGCGCTTCCAGGCAGACTGGGAGAGTCTGCCTGCTCTCGCCAACCCAGCACTGCAGTGCTGGGTTGGACAGAGCTTAGTGTGCATGTATGTTTGGCCTGCCTGAGATGGCCAGCCAAACATACATGCACACTGAGGGAGAGTGCTGAGCACTCCCCCTCTGTGCTCCTCACAGCTCGTGGCCTCGCCCCTTCTACAATACAGCGGTAATAAACATAGTTTATTATCGTTGTATTGTAGAAGTTTGGCAGTTGCTGTTGGCGGTGGCGGCGACACTCCTCCACCCTAGCGGAGGAGCCACCCCTGGTCATAGGCCATGTTCTCTACATGTATTCTGTGTGCCATGGACTGTTCAGTGCTACGTTCTGTAATAGAGCTCTAAGGTCAAAGCAATTCAAGGCACTGACAGATGATCTGCAGCGAAGAGCTGGAGTTGAATGTACTGGTGTGGGCTCTTAACAATAAAGATGTAAGGAATATGAAGAAGAATTATTACGTTAACAATAGGAGTCCAGGTTGTACTGAGAAGGCTTTATACAAGTAGTCCAAACCATTTAAGGTTGGCAAAGTTGAAAAGACTTTAGTGACCTTGGATACTGGTTCATTGTGGAGTCTTAATAAGGCAGTGTAAATGTTTCAAATGGATTATGTGAAGAAAAAGGCGACAGACATAATTTTGTTATTCAGGAAGGTGAGTAGATAGCTTCAGTAAAAATGTCTATTGCCATGTCGTTTGAAACAATGTCAAGTGAGTGTGAATCGGAGTAGGCCCGTGCGGCTTTATAATTCTGCTCTCGTAATTGGTGGGATTTGGGTAACTCCGCTTTATGTTTGTAACGCGGTATTCCTGATAAATTCCACCAGTCGGTGTGTGGTGGAATTATTCTGCTGTTCATGCCTTGCAGAAATAACCCCCAGCTCCACAACACGCAATTGCTGGCATGAGTGAGATCTGCCGGCCCCTCATGTGATATCCGGTCGCCATGGAGCCCTCTTTCACCATTTTATAACACAGGAGGATGCAAGCGGTTGCAGTCAGAGAGCGCTGCCAATTGAGTAGACTTGCTGCTGTTCGAGTAGATTTTCTACTTGAGCAGCAGCAAAAACAACTTGAATGGGCGCACACTCTTGCGCAACACATGGTGCCATTCACACTGATTTCAGCACTGCTCGCATTACCGGCGCTAAATTGTGGTGCGAGCATCACAAGCTGCATATTTTCTGCCTGTTGGTGAAATTCCGTGGAATCCTGCAGCGTTTTTCTGTATCTCTGCGACTTCCGCCCACCTGTAAATCACAGATCAATCAGTCTGGGATCATTTAAAGTGAGCAAAGTTGTTTTGGAAAGATGTGACAGAAGGTGATTTGTACTAGTACATACATCACGTCCCATCCCAGAGGCTTGATGATTTTGCATGAAAATGATTTGTAGGTTTGTCTCTTAAATGAAATGTTATTGATTGAGTTTGTTTTATGTGTATTATTTTTTCTAGCTTTATGTTTATGAAAGATGATATAGTAATTTGTTAGATTTTATATATTTTTGTTATTCACTTTTGTTGTTTTTGTTGCATTCATGGATTTCGCATACTAGTTGTATCATAAACCATGTATTCTAGATGTTCTCTACATATCTGGCTCATGACATGGACTGTTCCGAGCTAAATTCTATACGAAGCTCTAGGTTGCGTAAATTTGGGCAGTGATAGTTGATCTGCGTCAAGGAGCTAGAGTTAAATGCATTGGTATATGCTCTTAATAAAGACCACAGTTGCTTAACCTTCAACTTGTCATGGAGCCATGTTTTATATCTCGCCCTGCCACGAATCAAGACAGCCTTTCACTCAGACCCTCAATCCTGTTTTCCTTCCTTGTGCATTGCAACCTGTCTGATGAGATACCTTCTTGGGATCATTCCTGTTAGGTCTTACGTGTCCTGTACAGCCCTGGTTCGAAGGGTTCAGGAAGTGATGTCTTCTAAGATGAAATATATCTCCTCCTTAGGGGACCACTCACCTGCGGTGTTATGGCATTCAACTTCTCCTATTGTAGCTCAAGGATGAAGCACTTGTTTTCACATATATCATGTATCATATGTAAAGTTCTCTACATATACTGCTCGTGTCGTGCATTATTCAATGCTCAGTTCTGTATTGTAACTCACTGGGTGCGGGATGGAAGATATCCTCATGCCTGCTGATTGATCCCATGTAGTCACCTTCATGACCAGCTGCCTAAATCCAGCACACTACAGGAATGCTAAGCAGCGCTAATTTGAGCCAGTGGTTTCTGGTGCGGGCACCAGCACTTATTTTTGAGGGCCAGCACATATTTTTCTGCCTCAAGCATATACTGCGAGCAAAATACACATATGGGAAAGACGGAGGAAGAGAAAAACCAAAAAGCGTCACAAAGGGAGAAAGCAGAAAGCTGCAAGAGTGAGCTGAAGGGGCAGGGGGTGGCTGTAAATGGGTTAAATGGGCCTGAGATGGCTTCAGGATTAGGCTGCATCACTATTCCCTGCTTGCACATTCAATTGCAGCAGCAGCTTGTTTAAGAGATGAGCTTTTGGAACCGCGCGTTTTTATTTACAAATTAAGCACTGATGCAAAGGCCTACATAAGTTTTAAACTTATTGTACTCCCCCCTTGTTGTGTGCTACAGTTGTGTATTTTTAGCAATGAGGGAAAGGGAAAATATAATAAGCCTCTTGCCCTTCCATAAGGTGGTACTGTGACATTTTCACTATAACATCACCTTTTATTACGTTCCTGATTGTTGTGTAAGTCTTGTGTAAGTCCTGTATGTTATTTTTCCTGCTGATTTTTTCCGAAAGCCTTTATTCTGATCATGGTGACTTCTTCTTTCCCGTTCCCCCTAAACCCTGGCACGTTTTCTAGTTTTGGCCACTGTGGTATGTAATTTGCTGGATGGTAGATGAGCTTCTACCTGTCTGGTTCTATGGATAGCTTTCTTCCAAGAGTACATTTTTGCTTGATGTTTGTGCTCAAGGCAATAACAAGGCTGTTACCAGCAAGATGATGCCTCTTCTGTGCAAAGCCGAACTGGGAACCGAAAGCAGCCCTTGCAAATGTTGTCAGACAGGCACTTGTACAGTGCATAGCGAGGGAGCACAGGCAGCGGGCCTGACCATTAGGAGAGGGCTTCGGGAGGTCAGTGCCCTAAGAAGATTTTGGCAAAAAAATGGCAAAAATAGTGCATTCTACAACACATTTTCCATTATATATTCAATTGGCTTAGCCTTTAAAACATTAAATGATGTATCGTGGAGCACTGCAAGGTCAACAATCTTTGTTGGGATATACTCCCTATCACCCTCCAACAGTGCCCCTCATCTCTCCGTAGCCCCTCTCTCACATGCATTTCATTTGTTTTATAGTGCTTCTCCTTGCCTCTCATACCAGTTTAGGGTGTCAGCGCACTTTACATCCACACACATACAGGGACAATGGATCATACTTGTATAAATCACTGTATAGAAAATGTTACATTAGGCAAAAGGGAATACAAGGTGTTGAATCTAGAAGTCATCCATACTTGTAGGGATTTTTAAGAGTGTTTCATCTGGAGAAGCACAACCTCAGAATTGAAAATGTAGCACAGTGGTTGGGGTTGGATTTGCTAAGAATGTATTTTTACTGAAACAAACCCATTTTAGCAACTTTAGGACAGGACCACTGGAATTATGAGTAAATTATGTGTCAAGAAAAGGCAAATTATGCAGCATAATGCGGCACTGTATCACTTAATTATTTAGTCATTTGCCAATTTGAAAATCCTGTTTGGGCATTGGTTGCACCTCATTAGTACCAATTTAACACCCAAATATAGCAATAAGCCACAAAAAGGTGACCAGTCCAACTTTTCAATGGGCCTTCCACTGACTGGCCACACTTGTTGCTGCACTTTTAGTAACCTTTGCACTATTTGAGCTAGAAACAAAACTTTTTTTAATTAAAATCTGCAGATTGTGCGGCAGACGATGGATTATGTGGGAAATTCAGAAAATCTATAATTATGCGAAAATCGCTGCAGCCGCACAATTACATAATTCCCGTGGCCCTGCATTAGGATAATGAAAGACTGGGGAAAAACATAACTTTCAAATCTATACCATGCAGTATGCGAGATTACTGTGCTACAATGTTATGAACTGCAACTAACAAAAGGACCTCTGTGATAAAAACAATAACCCACTGAACTATGCACATAAAATACAGTTCTGTGATATGCATGGTAAACGTCTTTGCAGCAGGCATATTAAACCTCTGCGCTACTTTAGACAAGCCAAAACTGCCACTAGACAAAACTCAAGCTCTCTCCAACAGGAAGATTAATCATCAGAGATATCAGTCTTGACACTTTTATTGTCAGAAAACTGCTGGATATACAAGGAGCTTTAAGTGATCATTCTGGCCAGGCCATCGCATTTTGTTACTGGGGGCATATATCGCAGCCCTGCTGAAAACCAGGCCCAAGCTCTTCAGCCTCCTGGGGAAATGCCTGATGCCTGATATGGCCAGTCCGGCCTTGCCTCTGTTAAGTGAACAGTGACATTTCAACAGTCCCTGTTCATAAAATAAAATGTAAACAAACTGGTGGAGAGTTAGATCTATGCCTGAATGTACTTTTAGACATTTTTGCAATTGAAACACATTCACAAACATATGCCTGGAAATCTGAGCCAGGGTCAGGTTTCGAGACATACCTTTAGGAATGTCACATGACTTCTCCCAAAGGATCCTGGTCTCCCTGTGTGAAATTCTGCATTGCAGAGACCTCTACAGAGGAAAAATGGAGCCTTTTGTGCAAATAGTTTTTTTCTTTGTTGGGAATACATATTTCCCTGTGGAGAAAGCTCTTCCCCTACACGCCCAGAGAATATGGAGGTCATTCGTTCCTCTTCTTATCTTGGAAGGGGAGTTACTCCAGTCCCAGGCTGGGGTAAGTCTCCAACCATATGCTGGGTGGAAAGTGTCAGAGTTTGAAAATTACCACAAATGTGCATATATTTTGGCATTCCGAAACTCCAAAGGAAAAACCATGCTTCTGAACAAACCCCCCTTGATTTAGTACAGCAGATTTGTTTCCACTTGTGATATAAAAATCAGCACTAGTAAATGCATTTACGTAAGCCCAGACTCTGATTATCTTTAAAAAAAGAAGGTAAATTGAGTCATAAAGTTGTTTATGACCAAATTCATCTGTGTGAATAAAGCTGTTGGTTTGAAGGTTAGTCTTAGACCTTACACCCTTAGTATGGTCTTCCCCCCAACATTTTGCCTGCCTCCCTCCATGATCTCGTTTTTGCTGGTTTTAGGACTCTGACCAGTGCTAAAGTGCTTGTGCTCTCTTTCCTAAACATGGTAACATTGACTCCTACCCAATAGGTATATTTAATTTACCTAAAGGTCCCTAGTAAAGTGCACTATATGCGCCCAGCGCAGTGCTTAAATGCAAATATAGAAGTGCAGGTACTCTCTATTTAGAGTACCTGTTTCCCCATGAGAAGTGCCAGTAATCATCCATTGTAATGTATTGCAACAGTGCTGAGAAGTGCAGGTAATCTCCCCTTCAAATTAAAGAAGTGCAGGTACTCAGTACTGGACAGCACCTGCCCATTTAAATCACCTGCAGAGGGCCTATATATTGAATGCTACTAGTGAGCCTGCAGCACTTATTGTGCCACCCACATAAGTAGCCCCTTAATCATGTCTCAGGGATGCCATTGCCATGGCAAAGGCCTGTATGTGCAGTTTTTCTGCCACCTCAACTTAGTATTTAAACCCTTTGTCAAGCCTTAACTCCTTCGCTGCCAGGCCTTTTCCCCCTCCGGTGCCAGGCCTATTTTTGGCTATTTGGAGCAGCTCACGCTTAGGCCCTCATAACTTTTTGTCCACTTAACCTACCCATGCCAAATTTGCGTCCTTTTTTCCCCAACATCCTAGGGATTCTAGAGGTACTGAGAGTTTGTGGGTTGCCTTGAAGGAGACCAAGAAATTAGCCAAAAATACAGCAAACATTTTGTTTAAAATAAAATGGGGAAAAAAGGGCTGCATAACAAGGCTTGTGTTTTTTCCCCTGAAAATGGCATTAACAAAGGGTTTGCAGTGCTAACATAACCATTTTTCCAGCTTTCAGGAACTGATGGACTTGAATCAGAAAACCACATTTTTCAACACAATTTTGGCATTTTACTGGGACATACCCCATTTTTACTATTTTTTGTGCTTTTAGCCTCCTTCCAGTTAGTGACACAAATGGGTGTGAAACTAATGCTGGATCCCGGAAAGCTAAACTTTTCTGAAAAGTAGACACATTTCTAAATTCACCAAGGGGTCATTTGTGTAGATCCTACAAGGTTTTCCTATAGAAAACAACAGCTGAAATAAAAAAAATATGAAAATTGAGGTAAAAAAAAAACCAGAAATTTTTCTCCACGTTTTACTCTGTAACTTTTTCCTGCGATGTTAGATTTTTTAAAGCAATATACCGTTACAACTACTGGACTCTTCTTTTTGCAGGATTATATAGGGCTTGTAGGGTCATCAAGAACCCTAGGTACCCAGAGCCAGTAAATGAGCTGCACCTTGCAATGGGTTTTTATTGTATACCGGGTATACAGCAATTCATTTGGTGAAATATAAAGAGTGAAAAATAAGTATCAAGGAAGCCTTTGTATTTCCGGAATGGGCACAAGATAAGGTGTTGAGAAGCAGTGGTTATTTACACATCTCTGAATTTCAGGTCCCGATAGTAGCATGTGAATTACAGTGCATTTCTCAAATAGACGTATTTTTTAGACACTGTCTTACATTTGGAAGGAAATAATGTAGAAAAAGACAAGGGGCAATAACACTTGTTCTTCTATTCTGTGTTCCCCCAAGTCTCCAGATATAAACAGTACCTCACTTGTGTGGGTAGGCCTAGTGCCCACGACAGGAAACACAACATGGACACATCACATTTGTACATTGAAATCTGACGTGTTTTTTTGGAAAGAGCCTAGCTATGGACTTTGGCCTCTAGCTCAGCTGGCATCTAGGGAAACCTACCAAACCATTATTTTTTTTAAACTGGACACCTAGGGGAATCCAAGATGGGGAGACTTGTGGGGCTCTCATCAGGTTCTGTTACCCAGAATCCTTTGCAAACCTAAAAATTGGACAAAAAAACACTTTCCTCACGTTTCGGTGACAGAAAGTTCTGGAATCTGAAAGGAGCCACAAATTTCTCTCCACCCAGCACTCCCCCCAGTCTCCCGAAAAAAATGGTACCTCACTTGTGTGAGTAGGCCTAGTGCCCGTGACAGGAAATGCCCCAAAACACAACATGGACACATAACATTTTCCCAAAGAAAACAGAGCTGTTTTTTGCAAAGTGCCTAGCTGTGGATTTTGGCCTCTAGCTCAGCTGGCACCTAGGGAAACCTACCAAACCTATGCACTTTTTAAAACAAGGCACCTAGGGGAATCCAAGATGGGGTGACTTGTGGGGCTCTCACCAGGTTCTGTTACCCAGAATCCTTTGCAAACCTAAAAATTTGGCTAAAAAACACTTTTTCCTCACATTTCGGTGACAGAAAGTTCGGGAATCAGAGAGAAGCCACAAATTTCGTTTCACGCAGCGTTCCCCTAAGTCTCCCGACACAAATGGTACCTCACTTGTGCAGGTAGGCCTAGTGCCAGCGACAGAAAATTCCCCAGAACACAACGTGGACACATCACATTTTTCCAAAGAAAACAGAGCTGTTTTTTGCAAAGTGTCTAACTGTGGATTTTGGCCTCTAGCTCAGCTGGCACCTAGGGAAACCTACCAAAACTGTGCATTTTTTAAAACTAGACACCTAGGGAAATCTAAGATTGGGTGACCTGTGGGGCTCTCACCAGGTTCTGTTACCCAGAATCCTTTGCAAACCTAGAAATTTGGCAACAAAAACACTTTTTCCTCACATTTTGATGACATAAAGTTCTGGAATCTAAGAGGAGCCATGAATTTCCTTCCACCCAGCATTCCCCAAAGTATCCCGATAAAAAATGATACCTCACTTGTGTGGGTAGGCCTAGTGCCCGCGACAGGAAATGTCTAAAAACACAACGTGGAGACATCACAATTTCCCCAAGAAAACAGAGCTGTTTTTTGCAATGTGCCTGTAAGGAAATGCCTCCTTGGCATGGTTACCCCCTGACTTTTTGCCTTTGTTGATGCTATGTTTACAATTGAAAGTGTGCTGAGGCCTGCTAACCAGGCCCCAGCACCAGTGTTCTTTCCCTAACCTGTACTTTTGTATCCACAATTGGCAGACCCTGGCATCCAGATAAGTCCCTTGTAACTGGTACTTCTAGTACCAAGCGCCCTGATGCCAAGGAAGGTCTCTAAGGGCTGCAGCATGTCTTATGCCACCCTGGAGACCTCTCACTCAGCACAGACACACTGCTTGCCAGCTTGTGTGTGCTAGTGAGAACAAAACGAGTAAGTCGACATGGCACTCCCCTCAGGGTGCCATGCCAGCCTCTCACTGCCTATGCAAGTATAGGTCAGTCACCCCTCTAGCAGGCCTTACAGCCCTAAGGCAGGGTGCACTATACCATAGGTGAGGGTACCAGTGCATGAGCATGGTACCCCTACAGTGTCTAAACAAAACCTTAGACATTGTAAGTGCAGGGTAGCCATAAGAGTATATGGTCTGGGAGTCTGTTTTGCACGAACTCCACAGCACCATAATGGCTACACTGAAAACTGGGAAGTTTGGTATCAAACTTCTCAGCACAATAAATGCACACTGATGCCAGTGTACATTTTATTGCAAAATACACCCCAGAGGGCACCTTAGAGGTGCCCCCTGAAACTTAACCGACTGTCTGTGTAGGCTGACTAGTTCCAGCAGCCTGCCACACTAGAGACATGTTGCTGGCCCCATGGGGAGAGTGCCTTTGTCACTCTGAGGCCAGTAACAAAGCCTGCACTGGGTGGAGATGCTAACACCTCCCCCAGGCAGGAGCTGTAACACCTGGCGGTGAGCCTCAAAGGCTCACCCCTTTGTCACAGCACCGCAGGACACTCCAGCTAGTGGAGTTGCCCGCCCCCTCCGGCCCCGGCCCCCACTTTTGGCGGCAAGGCCGGAGAAAATAATGAGAATAACAAGGAGGAGTCACTGGCCAGTCAGGACAGCCCCTAAGGTGTCCTGAGCTGAGGTGACTCTAACTTTTAGAAATCCTCCATCTTGCAGATGGAGGATTCCCCCAATAGGGTTAGGATTGTGACCCCCCTCCCCTTGGGAGGAGGCACAAAGAGGGTGTACCCACCCTCAGGGCTAGTAGCCATTGGCTACTAACCCCCCAGACCTAAACACGCCCTTAAATTTAGTATTTAAGGGCTACCCTGAACCCTAGAAAATTAGATTCCTGCAACAACAAGAAGAAGGACTGCCTAGCTGAAAACCCCTGCAGAGTAAGACCAGAAGACAACAACTGCCTTGGCTCCAGAAACTCACCGGCCTGTCTCCTGCCTTCCAAAGAACTCTGCTCCAGCGACGCCTTCCAAAGGGACCAGCGACCTCTGCATCGTCTGAGGACTGCCCTGCTTCGACGACGACAAGAAACTCCCGAGGACAGCGGACCTGCTCCAAAAAGACTGCAACTTTATCCAAAGGAGCAGCTTTAAAGAACCCTGCAATCTCCCCGCAAGAGGCGTGAGACTTGCAACACTGCACCCGGCGACCCCGACTCGGCTGGTGGAGAACCAACACCTCAGGGAGGACCCCCGGACTACTCTACGACTGTGAGTACCAAAACCTGTCCCCCCTGAGCCCCCACAGCACCGCCTGCAGAGGGAATCCCGAGGCTTCCCCTGACCGCGACTCTCTGAAACCTAAGTCCCGACGCCTGGAAAAGACCCTGCACCCGCAGCCCCCAGGACCTGAAGGACCGGACTTTCACTGCAGAAGTGACCCCCAGGAGTCCCTCTCCCTTGCCCAAGTGGAGGTTTCCCCGAGGAAGCCCCCCCTTGCCTGCCTGCAGCGCTGAAGAGATCCCTTGATCTCTCATTGACTTCCATTGCGAACCCGACGCTTGTTCTAACACTGCACCCGGCCGCCCCCGCGCCGCTGAGGGTGAAATTTCTGTGTGGGCTTGTGTCCCCCCCCGGTGCCCTACAAAACCCCCCTGGTCTGCCCTCCGAACACGCGGGTACTTACCTGCTGGCAGACTGGAACCGGGGCACCCCCTTCTCTCCATTGAAGCCTATGCGTTTTGGGCACCACTTTGAACTCTGCACCTGACCGGCCCTGAGCTGCTGGTGTGGTAACTTTGGGGTTGCTCTGAACCCCCAACGGTGGGCTACCTTGGACCAAGAACTGAACCCTGTAAGTGTCGTACTTACCTGGTAAAACTAACAAAAACTTACCTCCCCCAGGAACTGTGAAAATTGCACTGTGTCCACTTTTAAAATAGCTATTTGTGAATAACTTGAAAAGTATACATGCAATTGAAATGATTCAAAGTTCCTAATGTACTTACCTGCAATACCTTTCAAACAAGATATTACATGTTAAATTTGAACCTGTGGTTCTTAAAATAAACTAAGAAAAGATATTTTTCTATACAAAACCTATTGGCTGGATTTGTCTCTGAGTGTGTGTACCTCATTTATTGTCTATGTGTATGTACAACAAATGCTTAACACTACTCCTTGGATAAGCCTACTGCTCGACCACACTACCACAAAATAGAGCATTAGTATTATCTCTTTTTACCACTATTTTACCTCTAAGGGGAACCCTTGGACTCTGTGCATGCTATTCCTTACTTTGAAATAGCACATACAGAGCCAACTTCCTACATTGGTGGATCAGCGGTGGGGTACAAGACTTTGCATTTGCTGGACTACTCAGCCAATACCTGATCACACGACAAATTCCAAAATTGTCATTAGAAATTGATTTTTGCAATTTGAAAAGTTTTCTAAAATTCTTTAAAGTCCTGCTAGGGCCTTGTGTTAGGCCCTGTTAGCATTTCTTTTAGAGTTTAAAAGTTTGGTAAAAGTTTGAATTAGAACCTAGAACTAGTTTTAGATTCTTAAAAAGTATTCCAACTTTTAGAAACATAATGTCTAGTGCAGAGATGAATGTGGTGGAACTCGACACCACACCTTACCTCCATCTTAAGATAAGGGAGCTAAGGTCACTCTGTAAAATAAAGAAAATAGTAATGGGCCCCAGACCTTCCAAACTACAGCTCCAGGAGCTGTTGGCAGAGTTTGAAAAGGCCAACCCCTCTGAGGATGGCAACACAGAGGATGAAGATAGTGACTTGGAGGAAAATTCCCCCCTACCAGTCCTACTTAGGGAGAACAGGGCTTCTCAAGCCCTGACTCCACAAATAATAGTCAGAGATGCTGGTTCCCTCACAGGAGGGACCAACAACTCTGAAATCACTGAGGATAACTCCAGTGAAGAGGACATCCAGTTAGCCAGGATGGCCAAAAGATTGGCTTTGGAAAGACAGATCCTAGCCATAGAAAGGGAAAGACAAGAGATGGGCCTAGGACCCATCAATGGTGGCAGCAACATAAATAGGGTCAGAGATTCTCCTGACATGTTGAAAATCCCTAAAGGGATTGTAACTAAATATGAAGATGGTGATGACATCACCAAATGGTTCACAGCTTTTGAGAGGGCTTGTGTAACCAGAAAAGTGAACAAATCTCACTGGGGTGCTCTCCTTTGGGAAATGTTCACAGGAAAGTGTAGGGATAGACTCCTCACACTCTCTGGAAAAGATGCAGAATCTTATGACCTCATGAAGGGTACCCTGATTGAGGGCTTTGGATTCTCCACTGAGGAGTATAGGATTAGATTCAGGGGGGCTCAAAAATCCTCGAGCCAGACCTGGGTTGACTTTGTAGACTACTCAGTAAAAACACTAGATGGTTGGATTCAAGGCAGTGGTGTAAGTAATTATGATGGGCTGTACAATTTATTTGTGAAAGAACACCTGTTAAGTAATTGTTTCAATGACAAACTGCATCAGCATCTGGTGGACCTAGGACCAATTTCTCCCCAAGAATTGGGAAAGAAGGCGGACCATTGGGTCAAGACTAGGGTGTCCAAAACTTCCACAGGGGGTGACCAAAAGAAAGGGGTCACAAAACCTCCCCAGGGGAAAGGTGGTGAGACAGCCAAAAATAAAAATAGTAAAGAGTCTTCTACAGGCCCCCAAAAACCTGCACAGGAGGGTGGGCCCAGAGCCTCTTCACAAAACAATCCTGGGTACAAGGGTAAAAACTTTGATCCCAAAAAGGCCTGGTGTCGTAGCTGTAATCAGCCTGGACACCAAACTGGAGACAAGGCCTGTCCCAAGAAAGGTTCCACTCCAAACTCCAATCCAGGTAACACTGGAATGGCTAGTCTCCAAGTGGGATCAACAGTGTGCCCAGAGCAAATCAGGGTCCACACTGAAGCTACTCTAGTCTCTGAGGGTGGGGTGGATTTAGCCACACTAGCTGCCTGGCCGCCTAACATGCAAAAATACAGGCAGCAGCTCTTTATTAATGGGACAAGTGTAGAGGGCCTGAGGGATACAAGTGCCAGTGTCACCATGGTGACAGAGAAACTGGTTTCCCCTGGCCAATACCTGACTGGAAAAACCTATACAGTCACCAACACTGACAATCAGACTAAAGCACATCCCATGGCAATGGTAACTTTAGAGTGGGGAGGGGTCAATGGCCTGAAACAGGTGGTGGTCTCCTCAAACATCCCAGTAGACTGTCTGCTTGGAAATGACCTGGAGTCCTCAGCATGGGCTGAGGTAGAACTAAAAACCCATGCAGCCATGCTGGGTATCCCTGAACTGGTGTGTGTAAAAACAAGAGCACAGTGCAAGGCACAGGGTGAAAAAGTCTGGAAGAAAGGCCCAGCCTACCAAGAGAAAAGGAAAGTCAGTTGGGAAACCAACTGCAACACAGTCAGAAAAAGAGAACCTCTCTTCTCAGGAAGAAGTTCTGCCCTCTGAGGGAACTGAGCCTTTGGAGCTTGAACCTTATCAGGTTGAGCTCTTAGGCCCAGGGGGACCCTCAAGGGAGGAGCTGTGTAAGGGACAAGAAACCTGTCCCTCTCTTGAAGGCCTTAGGCAGCAAGCTGCTGAAGAGTCCAAGGGCAAGAAAAATGGAACACATAGGGTCTATTGGGAAGATGGACTCCTGTACACTGAGGCCAGAGACCCCAAACCTGGTGCCAATAGGAGAGTGGTAGTGCCTCAGTCGTTCAGAGAGTTTATTCTGACCTTAGCCCATGATATTCCCCTTGCTGGGCATTTGGGACAAACCAAGACGTGGGAGAGGTTAGTCAACCACTTCTACTGGCCCAATATGTCCCACAAGGTTAAGGAGTTTTGCCTCTCCTGCCCCACCTGTCAAGCCAGTGGTAAGACAGGTGGGCATCCAAAGGCCCCCCTCATTCCACTTCCAGTGGTGGGGGTCCCCTTTGAAAGAGTGGGTGTGGACATAGTTGGTCCACTAGAACCTCCCACAGCCTCAGGAAATATGTATATCCTAGTAGTAGTGGATCATGCTACTAGGTATCCTGAAGCTATTCCCCTTAGGTCGACTACTGCCCCTGCAGTAGCCAAGGCCCTCATTGGTATCTTTACCAGAGTGGGTTTCCCTAAGGAGGTGGTGTCTGACAGAGGTACCAACTTCATGTCAGCATACCTAAAACACATGTGGAATGAGTGTGGGGTGACTTACAAATTCACTACACCATACCATCCACAAACTAATGGCTTAGTTGAGAGATTCAACAAGACATTAAAAGGCATGATCATGGGGCTCCCAGAAAAGCTCAAAAGGAGATGGGATGTCCTCTTGCCATGTCTGCTTTTCGCTTACAGAGAGGTGCCACAGAAGGGAGTAGGATTCTCACCCTTTGAACTTCTGTTTGGTCACCCTGTAAGGGGACCACTTGCTCTTGTTAAAGAAGGCTGGGAGAGACCTCTTCATGAGCCTAAACAGGACATAGTGGACTATGTACTTGGCCTTTGCTCTAGAATGGCAGAGTACATGGAAAAGGCAAGCAAAAACCTTGAGGCCAGCCAACAGCTCCAGAAGTTTTGGTATGACCAAAAGGCTGCAATGGTGGAGTTCCAACCAGGGCAGAAAGTCTGGGTTCTGGAGCCTGTGGCTCCCAGGGCACTTCAGGACAAATGGAGTGGCCCTTACCCAGTGCTAGAAAGGAAGAGTCAGGTCACCTACCTGGTGGACCTGGGCACAAGCAGGAGCCCCAAGAGGGTGATCCATGTGAACCGCCTTAAGCTCTTCCATGACAGGGCTGATGTAAATCTGTTGATGGTAACAGATGAGGATCAGGAGGCAGAGAGTGAACCTCTCCCTGATCTTCTGTCATCAGACCCAAAAGATGGCTCAGTAGATGGAGTGATCTACTCAGACACCCTCTCTGGCCAACAGCAAGCTGATTGTAGGAGAGTCCTACAACAGTTTCCTGAACTCTTCTCCCTAACCCCTGGTCAGACACACCTGTGTACCCATGATGTGGACACAGGAGACAGCATGCCTGTCAAAAACAAAATTTTTAGACAGTCTGACCATGTTAAGGAAAGCATCAAGGTGGAAGTCCACAAGATGCTGGAATTGGGAGTAATTGAGCGCTCTGACAGCCCCTGGGCTAGCCCAGTGGTCTTAGTCCCCAAACCTCACACCAAAGATGGAAAGAAAGAGATGAGGTTTTGTGTGGACTACAGAGGGCTCAACTCTGTCACCAAGACAGACGCCCATCCAATTCCTAGAGCTGATGAGCTCATAGACAAATTAGGTGCTGCCAAATTCTTAAGTACCTTTGACTTGACAGCAGGGTACTGGCAAATAAAAATGGCACCTGGAGCAAAAGAGAAAACGGCATTCTCCACACCTGATGGGCAATATCAGTTTACTGTTATGCCCTTTGGTTTAAAGAATGCCCCTGCCAACTTCCAAAGGTTGGTGAATCAAGTCCTTGCTGGTTTGGAGTCCTTTAGCACAGCTTATCTTGATGATATTGCTGTCTTTAGCTCCACCTGGCAGGATCACCTGGTCCACCTGAAGAAGGTTTTGAAGGCTCTGCAATCTGCAGGCCTCTCTATCAAGGCATCCAAATGCCAGATAGGGCAGGGAACTGTGGTTTACTTGGGCCACCTTGTAGGTGGAGGCCAAGTTCAGCCACTCCAACCCAAGATCCAGACTATTCTGGACTGGGTAGCTCCAAAAACCCAGACTCAAGTCAGGGCATTCCTTGACTTGACTGGGTATTACAGGAGGTTTGTGAAGGGATATGGATCCATTGTGACAGCCCTCACTGAACTCACCTCCAAGAAAATGCCCAAGAAAGTGAACTGGACTGTAGAATGCCAACAGGCCTTTGACACCCTGAAACAAGCAATGTGCTCAGCACCAGTTCTAAAAGCTCCAGATTATTCTAAGCAGTTCATTGTGCAGACAGATGCCTCTGAACATGGGATAGGGGCAGTTTTGTCCCAAACAAATGATGATGGCCTTGACCAGCCTGTTGCTTTCATTAGCAGGAGGTTACTCCCCAGGGAGCAGCGTTGGAGTGCCATTGAGAGGGAGGCCTTTGCTGTGGTTTGGTCCCTGAAGAAGCTGAGACCATACCTCTTTGGGACTCACTTCCTAGTTCAAACTGACCACAGACCTCTCAAATGGCTGATGCAAATGAAAGGTGAAAATCCAAAACTGTTGAGGTGGTCCATCTCCCTACAGGGAATGGACTTTATAGTGGAACACAGACCTGGGACTGCCCATGCCAATGCAGATGGCCTTTCCAGGTTCTTCCACTTAGAAAATGAAGACTCTCTTGGGAAAGGTTAGTCTCATCCTCTTTCGTTTGGGGGGGGGGGGTTGTGTAAGGAAATGCCTCCTTGGCATGGTTCCCCCCTGACTTTTTGCCTTTGCTGATGCTATGTTTACAATTGAAAGTGTGCTGAGGCCTGCTAACCAGGCCCCAGCACCAGTGTTCTTTCCCTAACCTGTACTTTTGTATCCACAATTGGCAGACCCTGGCATCCAGATAAGTCCCTTGTAACTGGTACTTCTAGTACCAAAGGCCCTGATGCCAAGGAAGGTCTCTAAGGGCTGCAGCATGTCTTATGCCACCCTGGAGACCTCTCACTCAGCACAGACACACTGCTTGCCAGCTTGTGTGTGCTAGTGAGAACAAAACGAGTAAGTCGACATGGCACTCCCCTCAGGGTGCCATGCCAGCCTCTCACTGCCTATGCAAGTATAGGTCAGTCACCCCTCTAGCAGGCCTTACAGCCCTAAGGCAGGGTGCACTATACCATAGGTGAGGGTACCAGTGCATGAGCATGGTACCCCTACAGTGTCTAAACAAAACCTTAGACATTGTAAGTGCAGGGTAGCCATAAGAGTATATGGTCTGGGAGTCTGTTTTGCACGAACTCCACAGCACCATAATGGCTACACTGAAAACTGGGAAGTTTGGTATCAAACTTCTCAGCACAATAAATGCACACTGATGCCAGTGTACATTTTATTGCAAAATACACCCCAGAGGGCACCTTAGAGGTGCCCCCTGAAACTTAACCGACTGTCTGTGTAGGCTGACTAGTTCCAGCAGCCTGCCACACTAGAGACATGTTGCTGGCCCCATGGGGAGAGTGCCTTTGTCACTCTGAGGCCAGTAACAAAGCCTGCACTGGGTGGAGATGCTAACACCTCCCCCAGGCAGGAGCTGTAACACCTGGCGGTGAGCCTCAAAGGCTCACCCCTTTGTCACAGCACCGCAGGACACTCCAGCTAGTGGAGTTGCCCGCCCCCTCCGGCCCCGGCCCCCACTTTTGGCGGCAAGGCCGGAGAAAATAATGAGAATAACAAGGAGGAGTCACTGGCCAGTCAGGACAGCCCCTAAGGTGTCCTGAGCTGAGGTGACTCTAACTTTTAGAAATCCTCCATCTTGCAGATGGAGGATTCCCCCAATAGGGTTAGGATTGTGACCCCCTCCCCTTGGGAGGAGGCACAAAGAGGGTGTACCCACCCTCAGGGCTAGTAGCCATTGGCTACTTACCCCCCAGACCTAAACACGCACTTAAATTTAGTATTTAAGGGCTACCCTGAACCCTAGAAAATTAGATTCCTGCAACAACAAGAAGAAGGACTGCCTAGCTGAAAACCCCTGCAGAGGAAGACCAGAAGACAACAACTGCCTTGGCTCCAGAAACTCACCGGCCTGTCTCCTGCCTTCCAAAGAACTCTGCTCCAGCGACGCCTTCCAAAGGGACCAGCGACCTCTGCATCCTCTGAGGACTGCCCTGCTTCGACGACAAGAAACTCCCGAGGACAGCGGACCTGCTCCAAAAAGACTGCAACTTTATCCAAAGGAGCAGCTTTAAAGAACCCTGCAATCTCCCCGCAAGAGGCGTGAGACTTGCAACACTGCACCCGGCGACCCCGACTCGGCTGGTGGAGAACCAACACCTCAGGGAGGACCCCCGGACTACTCTACGACTGTGAGTACCAAAACCTGTCCCCCCTGAGCCCCCACAGCGCCGCCTGCAGAGGGAATCCCAAGGCTTCCCCTGACCGCGACTCTCTGAAACCTAAGTCCCGACGCCTGGAAAAGACCCTGCACCCGCAGCCCCCAGGACCTGAAGGACCGGACTTTCACTGCAGAAGTGACCCCCAGGAGTCCCTCTCCCTTGCCCAAGTGGAGGTTTCCCCGAGGAAGCCCCCCCTTGCCTGCCTGCAGCGCTGAAGAGATCCCTTGATCTCTCATTGACTTCCATTGCGAACCCGACGCTTGTTCTAACACTGCACCCGGCCGCCCCCGCGCCGCTGAGGGTGAAATTTCTGTGTGGGCTTGTGTCCCCCCCGGTGCCCTACAAAACCCCCCTGGTCTGCCCTCCGAAGACGCGGGTACTTACCTGCTGGCAGACTGGAACCGGGGCACCCCCTTCTCTCCATTGAAGCCTATGCGTTTTGGGCACCACTTTGAACTCTGCACCTGACCGGCCCTGAGCTGCTGGTGTGGTAACTTTGGGGTTGCTCTGAACCCCCAACGGTGGGCTACCTTGGACCAAGAACTGAACCCTGTAAGTGTCGTACTTACCTGGTAAAACTAACAAAAACTTACCTCCCCCAGGAACTGTGAAAATTGCAGTGTCCACTTTTAAAATAGCTATTTGTGAATAACTTGAAAAGTATACATGCAATTGAAATGATTCAAAGTTCCTAATGTACTTACCTGCAATACCTTTCAAACAAGATATTACATGTTAAATTTGAACCTGTGGTTCTTAAAATAAACTAAGAAAATATATTTTTCTATACAAAACCTATTGGCTGGATTTGTCTCTGAGTGTGTGTACCTCATTTATTGTCTATGTGTATGTACAACAAATGCTTAACACTACTCCTTGGATAAGCCTACTGCTCGACCACACTACCACAAAATAGAGCATTAGTATTATCTCTTTTTACCACTATTTTACCTCTAAGGGTAACCCTTGGACTCTGTGCATGCTATTCCTTACTTTGAAATAGCACATACAGAGCCAACTTCCTACAGTGCCTAGCTGTGGATTTTGGCCTCTAGCTCAGCCAACACCTAGGGAAACCTACCAAACCTGTGCATTTTTGAAAACTAGACAGCTAGGGGAATCCAAGATGGAGTGACTCACCAGGTTCTGTTACCCAGAATCCTTTGCAAACCTCAAAATGTGGCAAAAAAAACACGTTCCCTCACATTTCGTGACAGAAAGTTCTGGAATCTAAGAGGAGCCACAAATTTCCTTCCACCCACCATTTCCCCAAGTCTCCCATTAAAAATGATTCCTCACTTGTGTGGGTGGCTCAGGTGCCTGCAACAGAAAAGGGCCAAAAAACTGTAGATATTGAGGGGATAGCACAGCTAGTTGATTAGCACATATTTTTCTTTTATACATCTTTAGGCTGACTCAGTTTTGGGGACCCACACAAACGAGGTATCATTTTACTTGGGAGACTGAGGGGAACGCTGGGTGGTAGGAAATTTGTGCCGGAGTGGTGATCCTACAAAGAAAAGTGAGGAAAATATACTTTTTTAAGCAAATTTTGAGGTTTGCAGAGGAGTCTGGGTAATAAAATGTCTAGGTTTGGTAGGTTTCCCTAGATGAAGGGCGCACCCGGGACCAAAAACATAGGTGCCCCTCCCCCCCCAAACACAGGTAGTTTTGTAATAGATCAATTTGATGTGTCCACATACTTCTGTGATGCTCCAAACACTAAAATTATGAAAAGATTAGGTTATGTTAAAAAGACCCCTCACCCACCAACCAAGTTGGTGGCATGCTTCATCATCGGGTCCCACCCGAGACACCTAGCGTGCAACGGGTGTGCTGCGAGACCTGATTACAGAGGAACAGGTTTTGTCATTTTTACCACGCATACTGGTTGGATTTGGCACGAGGGTGAGTGATGGTTCAGTAGATCAAATGTTATGAACAAGACATTTCACAAAAATGAAATGCACTGTTAATAACTGAAAGGCCAAAACACTGAACCAATGACTCACAACTTGTTAGCTGTAAAGCCACAACAAGGCACCAACCGCTTTACAGTCCATTCACACACCTTTCATACATGACATGCACAAGACCATTTATGCCGCCAGCCACGGGCCCAGCACATTACAACACTCCATCAGCAGACAGCGCCACTCAAGGGCCCATCTCTTACATACACCCAAATGCCTGATACAGCAAGCATACCAGCTGATGGGAGTGTGTGGACTGGCGTTTGGCTGGCACCGCCAGCCAAGCGCCACTCCACGCACACCTCCAACCAAGCACCACCCCATGCACACCGCCAGCCAAGGACCTTCCCATGCATACCGCCAGCCAAGCCCCACCCCATGCACACTGCCAGCCCAGCGGCACTCCACACACACCGCCAGCCAAGCGCCACTCCATGCACACCACCAGCCAAGCGCCACCCCATGCACACTGCCAGCCAAGCGCCACTCCACCCACACCGCCAGCCATGCGCCACTCTATGCACACCACCATCACTTTTGTTTTTGGTTTTAAACAACAAAGAAACTACTAACTAATTATAAATAAGTACAAAACTACAAACACATAACCTCTAACTGAATACATGACAGAAATGGCAACCGTGAAACTGAACATATAAAAATATAAAACAGGCAGTTTATGCTTACGGTATTTCCCAGAATTTCTTTGGGTGTGGTAACTCCTGAAACAATTGGCCACACACAGCCCAGGCTTTGAAGGGCAATCGGGGCAGTACATCCTGTTCTCCCTCCGGATACCTCTTCAGGCACAGACTCTACATTTCTTAGTGGGCAAGTCTTTTTTGGGAGTGGGAGGAATGTGATCAGGAAAGTGGCGATCTTTCAATCTAGCCACTTCTTCCACCACCACTGCTATTCTAGGAACTCTTACCTGTTCCACCACAATAAGGCTCTCTATCACTGACTCCTGAAATTTAACAAATTTCATCCTTGACTCAGGGGAACAATCCTTGAACACAATAAAAGCATTAAAAGTTACCAAATGAAACAAATGGATGGCCATCTTTTGATACCACACGTAAGACTTACGAAGAGCAGTGTAAGGTTCCAACCGCTGATCTACTTTATCAACACCACCCATGTGCTTATTGTAGTCCAAAATGCATGCAGGTTTGCACACTTAGGAAACCTGACCACAAGCAGTCACAGGGGAAGTCGTCTCATCATGGATGGTAGTTAGCATGTACACATCCCTCCTGTCTGAAACTTTCAGAGCTAGCAGCTCATTATTCCGCAAGACACTGCACTCAAGTGTTTTACAGACAAGCTCCCTTGGATATTCTTTCCGGTTAGAACTTATTGTGCCACAAGCAAGAGTGTCCACTCTGAACAACTCCTTGAAAAACTGCACTCCAGTGTAGAAAATATCTACGTACAAATGGTGACCTTTGTTACACAGTCGTCTACCAAGTTCCCACACAATTTTCTCGCTAACTCCAAAAGTGGGCGGACAGCCAGGGTGGGTCAATACTGGAATCCCTACCAGTGTAGACCCAGAAATTATACACGTATCCTGTACTACTTTCTGACAGCATATACAATTTAATTCCATACCGTGCCCTCTTGCTAGGAATGTACTGCAGAAAAACCAAACACCCGTTGAACAGGACCAAAGACTCGTCCACACTTATTTCTTTGCCCAGAATAAACACCTCTGAAAAACGATCTACAAAATGATCAAGGACAGGCCTAACCTTAAAAAGGTGGTCACACTCAGGGTGATCTCGTGGCAAGGCTAAAGCATTGTCAACAAAATACAGCATCCGAAGAAGAAGCAAATAGCGATTACGAATCATGGTTTCAGGAAATATAGCTGTTGCCATCAAGGGTCTAGTAGACCAATAAGAAGCCAGTGACGGCTGCCTTATCAACCCCATCAAAAAAGTCAAACCCAAGAACTTTTATATCTCTTCCAGACCACTGTGTAGCTCTAGACTGAGGCCTAAGTCTGGCAACGTTGTCCCTCAAATACTGAGCCGCATACAAATTAGTCTGCTCAACAATCTCTTCCAAAAATACATTGTCCATAAACAACTCAAAGAAATTGACAGGCAAAAAGTTTTCCGTATTTACGCTACACCTTGGGAGACCAGTAAAGGCAGGCAATTGTGGCTGCTCCATGTTTGGGGCAACCCAGGTGTCAGGTCTTCCAAAGGGAAACCTTTTAGCCCCCGGCTGCTGCATTATTGCACATCAGTGTCCTTCTCTAAAACAGGCCCTTCATCTGCACTCAGAGTGGCCTCCTCATCAGAAGATTCCTCTTGGATAGAAAAATCACTGCCAGAATCTCTCACTTCCTCCTCTGCCTCAGATGCAGAGTCAGTGTCATAATCATGGTCAGAAGATGACTCAAAGAGCATGTCAACAACCTGCTGAGTGGTCACTCTGCGGCTAGCCATGGTCCTTTCTAACAACAAAAGGATTGCCAACAACAGCCAGCACTGTCTAAAATAAGTAATAAACAAAGTGTGGCTTTATCACAAAGAGTTATGTACTAAACAACTATACCACTCAGTTGCCTGAAAAAGCTAGACTCACCAGCAACTACTCTGCACAGACACAGCAATTCACAATGATATCCCACTTAAGAGAAGAATAGAAAAGCAAATTAGACACAAGACAACACAAATATCATTGTGCACAAATCTAAGGACAATTTCACACACAATCCTTCATTTAGTACACCACCTACAAACGTGCCATTCATCCATGTTAACAATACTCGTTTGGAGTAAATTACTTTTACTTACCTAAAACATGCAACTACGCAAACCACAGGTCAACTACTGCCAAAACCACAAGGATCCAGAGCAAAGGAAGCAAAAGCTTTGAACTAGAACAAAAAGAAGAAATAAACTGTTATAATCACAAATACAAATACTTTGCCAGTTGACAAACATCCCGCCACCAAGAATTTACACATTTTCCCTGGTGCCTAAGTGGATTCTGAAATGGCAATCAGTAATGTGCCCCCTTTGGGGGGGCGACCCTTGACAAAAACACACACACACACACACAAGATCCCTTGTGCGTAAGTGGATTCTGCCCATGGGCCTAAGAAACAGACCGATATGTACCCGGCGGGGGAGGGCAGAAATGGACGACAGTTCTGTGCCCCCTTTAGGGGCCAATCCATGCCAAAGGGGCCCCCCCACCCAAAACACACACACTCAAGATTTCTGGTGCCTAAGTGGATTCTGCCCCCTTGGGGACAGGTGGGCCTAAGAAAATAGGCCGATCTGCCCCCAAGGGGGGCAGAAATGTCCAACAGTTATGTGCCCCCTTTGGGGACGACCCTTGCCAAAGGCGGCGCACCACAGCACAAAAAAACCCAAAAGGGAACAAAAAAAAATCCCTGCCGTCTTGGTGGCTTCTGCCCCCCTTGAGGGCAGATGGGCCTAAAAGAAAGAGGCCGATCTGCCCCTAAGGGGGGCAGAAAGGGCTAACACTAATGCTCCCCCTTTGAGGGGACGACCCTTGCCCAAGGGGTGCCCCCAAGACACAAAATACACACACAACACAATCCCTGGGGCCTAGTCGGTTTCGACCCCCTCCTGGAGGCGAGATCGGCCAAAAACAGGGCCGATCTAGCCCCAGGGGCAGCCAAAACATATAACAAATATTGCCCCTGGGGCAGCGACCCTTGTCTAAGGGGCCACTGCACTAAAACATTATTTGAAACAGAATCCCTGGTGTCTAGTGGGTTTTGAGCCCCGCCCCCCAGGGGGGGCAGAACGGCTGAAAAAATGGCCGTTCTGCCCCAGGGGTGGGGCGGAGCATGGATATACTTATGGCCCCAGGGGAGCTACCCTTGCCCAAGGGGTCACTCCCCAAAATAAACAGAAAACAATCCCTGGTGTTTAATGGTGCTCCACGATCGCGGGTCTCACCTGCGATCGTGGAGCAGGAATCCACTCAAAACAGGCACAGGGGAAAGGAAAAGCTCTTTCCTTTCCCCCTGTGTCTGTTTTCCACCACCAACAACCCACCAGGAGAAGGACTCACCTCTACTGCGTCCTCTCTCCTAACGCGCTGGAAGCAAATGGCTTCCAGCGCATCCCCGGCAGCATTTGATGACGCCGGCATGCTGTGAGCGCGCTGACATCAACAGATTGCCGAGGGGGTCGGGGTGGAAGGGGAAGTGATTCCCCTTCCATCCCCAACTTGGGAGTGTGGGAGGGAGGCTAGCGCTCCCCGTGGGCCCGTTGCAGGACGAGCTGGTCTCGTCCCTGGCACACGGGAACACAGGACACTCAACTGCATCTGCATTGATCTGCATACTGATGGGTCTTCCTGGGCAGGAAGGATGGGCTCTCACTTACACGTCAAAGGGTAGTGACCTGACTCCACTCAAAGGTCTGATTACCCCCCACAGATCTCCTGGCAGACATAACTGAGCTGAAAAGGGAACTGGTGGACTTCAAAACCACTCTTTGAAGTCTCTCCAATTTCAAAGATACATTTGGGTATAAGTACTAAGTCTCTGACCCCATCAAATCAGACACTTCTGTACCTGGAACTGAACCTTTGTCAGAACCTTTGAACCTTTGTGCTGCACAAAAGACTCAACTGGACAGCTTTTCTGCAATGGCTGCTTTTCTGCTAGTTTCCCTGCTGCCTGCTGCTCTATGAACCTGCTGGAAGGACACCTCACCATACCCGACTAAAAGCACCTGTGTACCTCACTATGGGCCAGATGTATCATCTGATTTTGCACTCGCAAACAGCAAAATCGGCCGTTTGCGAGTGCAAAATCTGGGTCTGCAATGCATCACCTGCATTCGCAGACCAAAAAACAAAAATCGCAAAAATTTCGATTTTCTGCGTTGCGACCTGGATTTTGCGAATCACAATTTGCGATTTTTCGCAGAATGGTATTTTGCAAGTGCAAAATACCATGACCTGCAACCAGGTGGTAACCTGGTGCAAAATTTAAAAATGCAGTAACACTGCATTTTTTTATCTAAAATGTAAAGCACACATGCCCTTTTGGCATGTGTGAACTTTACATGCGTAAAAAAAAAAAATGGGGTGCAGGAGAGGGGGCCTTAGGCCCCCAGCACCCTGGCCCTTTGCTTTTCACAAATTGCGATTTCTGTTTCAGAAATCGCAATTTGCGAAATGCAAAAAATTCGCAGCTATGGGCCAACAGGCCCATAGCTGCTAATGGGGCCAGTATCGCAATTTGCGATTCGGTAATTGCATTTGCGATTTTTAAGAAATCGCAATTACCGATTTGCAAATGTGATACATGGCCCTTTGCGAGTCGGTAATTGCGATTTCTTAAAAATCGCAATTGCCGAATCGCAATGGGCCAGATTCATACATCTGGCCCTAGGTACCAGAAAATACATTTATTAGGGAGGGATGACACGCCAAACACCCCTCCTGAAATTACATCCCTGCTCACTTACAGTGTCTCTCTCTAGATCTTTAAACCCATCTTTTCTCTAGAGTCCGCGTGATTGGTCTGTTTATGGCAACACCTTTAACTCTCTCTCTCTCTTTCTCTCTCCCTTACCTTAGGTTTCGTGAAGTGACATCGGTCTATGTTGGTGTCTCTTCGTCCTCCTGATGAGTACAAAGAGGAATGTTTTTCACCCTTCTACAAGGGCTGATGAGTTGTCATTCTTTTGTTATTGCTGTTGGGTGTGGGTGCAGTCATTGCCTTTAATGAAATCGTAAATATATTATGCGCTAAAAGTAGGGGAATGTTAATTATGCAGAAAGACAACTTCAAATTAGCTGTGTTTATAAACACCACATCACAGTCAATAAAATGAAACAAAAGCATCCATCAACTTACACAACTCCGCACATCTTGTAAAATGCGCAACAAAACAGAATAAGCAGTGTACTAATTAGTCTACTTCACACTGCTCTACTTTTAGAAGTTTTTAAAACTGTTTTTGGTAGCACATATTGTAGCACTATCTGCAAATGAAGGCTTGTTGTTTCAATATTTTCATGTCTACTGATACAGATAAAGAGATTTAGTATCCACACATTAAAAAAGTATGGGAACTGTGATGCTGCGTGCAATGGGGATGGGTTGAGTAAGAGTGGGGGCAGGATCAAAGGTGTGGCTAAAAATATTATGTGACTTTTTTCAGTCTCCTTCAGGTAACAGGTGAATACATGTAAATAATGCACTTGTGAGAAAAGAGTGATAGCTGGAGTATCACGATTCTTGCCTGGTGCACCTCTCTCATAGTTCAAGTGACTCACTGCAGGGCTGATATAGGTAAAGCATTACTATAAAAGCAAGAAAGAAAACCAAACAATTACTAAAGTTCACAGTCAAAAGCAATGCAATACCAGAAGTGTTTTTCCTTATTACGCTTACTGGTTTCAGAATGGCGGGCTGCAAGGAACTTTGAGCCAATGTGGAGGAAGCTGTCATCAGAAATGGTGAGCTCCAAGTTGGAAAGCATCCTGGATCATGTAATTAGCTCATTTAACCTTATTCTTGGGTGGATGAAGAGGTGCCCGTTGCCTAGCCAATCCACTTAGTTTTGTTTGTGAGTTGCTATTGCTAACTTTACCTTTGGTACTATGTTATGTGCTTGTCAGGATTCTAGGTAGTCAGCTGATTCTGTGAAGGATGACTATGTGAGGAGTGGGTTGTACTCTTGGTGAGTGTAACTTTGACAACTATATGACTTGGGTACCTTTTATTTCTATAAGGACTGCTGTAGCACATGGGGCTTATGGCAGTCATGCATAGTATTGAACCTGGCCCTTTTTGCAGGATCATCCCCAAACTTGTTGACCTCTTTCTTCTATTTTTTCTGCCCTATGTCTGTTGGCTTTAGGCCTCTGGGCACTTTACCACTGCTGACCAGTGTTAAAGTGCATGTGCTCTCGGTCTAAATGGTATTGTTAATTGGTTTATCCATGATTGGCATATCCGATTTACTAGTAAGTCCCTAGTAACATGCACAATGTGAGCCCAAGGCCTGTAAATCAAATGCTACTAGTAGGCCTGCAGTACTGATTGTGCAACTACATGAGTAGCCTTGTAAACATGTCTCAGACCTGCCACTGCAGTGTCTGGGTGTGCAGTTTTAAACTGCCAGTTTGACCTGGAAAGTGCACCCACTTGCCAGACCCAAACCTTCCCTTTTACTACATGTAAGTCACCTTTGAGGTAGGCCCAAGGCAGCTAAATGGGCAGGGTGCAGTGTATTTTAAAGGTAGGACATGCACTAATGTTTTTACATATCTGATAGAGAAAAACTGCTAAATTCGTTTTTCACTATTGTGAGGCCTATTTCTCCCATAGGATAACAACGGGATTGCTTTGAAATATCTTGTAAGTGCCATTTCCCTTTGGGAGCAGGTAGAGAACTTGAGTTTGGTGTTCTTGAATTCATCTAAAAATAAATCTTTTGGTGAAGTTGGTATTTAAATTGTACGTTTGAAAATGCCACTTTTAGAAATTGGGCATTTTCTTGCTTAACCATTTTGTCCCCCTGCCTGACCATGGAATACACATCTGGGTCAGGATGACAGTTGGGTTGTTCCTGAATCCACTCTAGACAGTCACACTATGGGAGCAGAGGTGTGCCCTGCATATCCTGATGGGTCTTCCTGGGCTGGAGTGGTGGGAGGAGCTGACATTTGCACCTGAATAGGGCTGTGCCTGTCCTTACACAAAGCAGTCTTCAACCCCCTGGAGTGTGTCTGGGGCCAGGGCAGGAAATGCAGTATATTGTGCACCACAAAGACTTTCCTTTGAGATTTGCCTACTTTAAAGGCAGAAAATATTATAAGTATTGGACCTCTGAGACCACAACTTTAGAATCTTTCTGGACTAAGGACATTCTGCCAGGAAGAAGAGCGTGATGCTGTAGAAGGGACTGCCACTCTGCTTGTTACTTTGCTGTGCTGGCCTGCTGCTTGCTGTTTCTGTCCTGGGAGTGAAAGGACTGGACTTTGCTTCCTACATCCTGCTTCCAAAGTTTCTCCAAGGGCTTGGACTGAGCTTGCCTCCTGTTAGCAGTCTCAGTGACATCCAAAACTTCATCTGCCAGCACCTGGGCTCTCTTGCTGAGAGTCCTGACTCGCCAAATGGTGCCAAATCCAGTTCCTTGGCCCTTGGGAGTGAGTATTGGTGTAACTATGAAGAAACCAAGTAATTCGACCCCAGAGCAACTTCGGAACCGGCACCACTGTCCTACTCCACGATGATACCTGCACCAGAGCCATCCCTTCTGAGTGAAAAGCCTGTGACCAAATTTGCAGGCACAATGCCACCACAGCGCCTCTGAAGTCCTGCCACACCATGGGTCCTGAGTGCCATGTCCCCGATGTCCGGATCACCCGGGACACCCGACTCCACCGGAACACCTGTGGCCCCGTGGTGTAATCGTGACAATGCAAAGTCAGCGCTTCACGTCTTGACCAGCTGGATTCATCGACCTCACTGGATTGTAAGGGACCGACGGCTCGCCACCAACGCCGCATCATCTCCCCTGCAACCGTAAGGAACCTACTCCTCACCTCCACTGCTTAGCAGTAAGGAATCAACACATCATCTCCCTGGTAGCAGTAAGGAACAGATCCCGCACTGCCTACAGCGATGCTTCACCTCCCTGACTCCGTGCAATGTATGTCATCATCGTTTACCAAGGTACTGTCCTGGGGTCTGTACGACTCCGTGACCTGCCCACACTCCCTTGAGACTTCAGACTGTCGGGAACGACTCCGTCAGGACGTCGTGATAGCCCCAGTTGGAGCTATTATGTTTCTTAGCGCTTTACTGAGATTTAAACTTTAAAAATGTTTATCTCTACTTGTGTAAATATTGGCTATTTTTCTAAACTGGTGTAGAGTACTTTTGTGGTGTTTTCACTGTGTTCTGGATGTGTGTGTACAAATTGTTTACACATTGCCTCTTCGATAAGCCTGACTGCTCGAGCCAAGCTACCAAGGAGGTGTGGAGGGGTTATCTTAGCTGTGTGATTCCCGTACCCTGACTAGAGTGAGGGTCCCTACTTGGACAGGGTGCAAACCACTGCCAACTAGAGACTCCATTTCTAACACGCAGCAGTTGCTGTCCATATTTATTCCATTATATTCTCATACATTGCAATACATTAAATATGTCATGCAATAAGTTGCATCACAGTGTGTTAATGAACTGCACCAATAACTTAGAGTATCATTGGTGCACTCATATAAAAAAGACAGATGGGAAGTACCCGATCACGAGCATCTGACTGGGCTCTGCAGCTAGCGATGCACTGGAATGAGATATAGGTTTCTGTGCAGCTTTTGTCTTGGAGTTACCCAGTCAGACAAAAATACCTTATGGGCTGTTGTCGGATACAGGAAAGAGAACTACTGGTAACATTGCAGGTTATACATAGTGGATCTGATCCGAGTTGCTGGGGATCAGTAGGGACAGCCAGGAGCCCTAACATACTGACATTATTCATATCCTTCTCAGTTGCATCCAGAAAGGAGGATAGGAAGGCAGCTGAGAATTACGTAGACCCATATCCCTGGTTAAGTTATCTAGATCAATGGTTCCCAGGCTGTGGTCTGGGGACCACTGGGGGTCCGCAAAGCCTCCTCCGGGGGTCTGCGACTGCTCAAAAACTTAAATAATATTATCATATTAGGTCCCCAGCTTTCAGTAATGACTTCGTGGGGGTCCCTGGATTCCAATAATGATTCCTGGATTCCAATAATGATTCAGTGGGGGTGTCCCTGGGTTCCAGTAGTGATAAAGTGGGTTTCCACATAAGTCAAAAGGCTGGGAACCACTGATCTAGATGAGTTATGAAGATGAGAGGTCCCATGAATGGGACAACCCAGAAGAAGTAAAATATTACAATATCTGGTTTGGCCTAGGCAGTCTCCGGAAGTAGGCTACACTGTCATCACTCAGGTTGCAAGAGGGCAACTCCAACATTAGTGACACTATTGATCTTCTTCACCCTAAATATGACATATCCATGCATGGTGAACCGGGGTGTACACAGCTCAGCAGTGCTGGGTGAATGTTGTGACCACAGGCGGGCATTGTTGCTGAGATGATAGGCATTGTAAGGTAAATTCGCTTGTTATTCAATGGAGTGCAGAGACGTACTCCAGTCACGGGTCAGAGACTTACTCCAGTCACGGGTCAGAGACTTACTCCAGGCCAAGGGCAGGATTGAGAATACAATGAATGCCAAAAACACTCAGGTCTGGAAGCCCAGTTGCACCGTGTTTGGGAAAACATTTCTTGTATGGTTAACATGCAAGGAATACAAAGGCTTACGTCTACATCACAAACTAAACTGCAATCTAGCAAATGAACCAGTGAGGATGAGATGACACAGACAGGACATACAAGGGGGACAGAGAATTGCTCCAGTTCTAGGTCAGGCTTAGAAATGAGAATAGGATGAGTGTGAACACACTGAACCGCAAGAATTACCTATATTCCAGGAACCCTGTTGCAAAAGGTGAAACAATTCATGTTATGCGGACCCAGATGCAATTTATGTGAACAGAAAGAATTATGGTGCGCACAGCATCAACACTACTGATACAATTGCTCATTGTACACATAGGTGTAAGTAAAACCCGGTTGTGACAAGCTGGGTAGTCTGACATCCCCCGTTGACTGACTGTTGTCCTCACAAGGTCAATCAGGGGTGGATGCAGGCAAGAAAGGGTTTTGAGATCCCTCTGGATTCGCTAGGATCGTTAGCACATATCACACGAGGGACAGCCAGTTTAGAGAGAGAGAGAGGGAGAGAGAAGTGAGGGGTTATGGGTAAAGATGGCAAACACTGATGCACAAACTTCAACTCACTTTCAAAGCTAAACTACCATAAAAATCAGAAATCGCTCAGTTCTCTGTGTAACTCAGTGGGAGGAAGTCGTAAAGTACAGTGAAAGTGCACTACTTCTATTTCTGAACCGTACCCTCTCATTTTACTCCTGTTTCATGTCACCCCACTCCCCGGCCCACGTTTACCGGCCAAGTTGTTCAGAACTCCACTTTCTCTGCCAATCTGTCTTAAAAAAATACGCACTGCATCTCAGATGGATTATGTGCCGGCCGTCTATAAAACCGTCTGCTTTGCACAGGAAACCGCTTTGTTTTTTGTGAGAAAAAGTACTTTATTTTGCATGCTTTAACTGTGTCTGTGTGTCTAGCTTGAGTAGTACCCATGTGCATCCAGGGTGAGTATTGTGCCGTGTGTGTGCGGGGTGGGTATGTGTGTGTGCCGGTGTGTGTGTGTGTGGTGTGAGTCTTCTACCTGTGTGTGTGCAGGGTGACTTTTGTGTCTGTGTGTGCGCGGTAAGTCTTGTGCCTGTCTGTGTGAGGGGGGTGTGTGTGTGCGGGGTGTGTGTGTGTGGTGTGAGTCTTCTACCTGTGTGTGTGCAGGGTGACTTTTGTGTCTGTGTGTGCGCGGTAAGTCTTGTGCCTGTCTGTGTGAGGGGTGAGTGTGTGCGGGGTTTGTGTGTGCCGGGGTGTGTGTGTGTGTGGTGTGTCTTCTACCTGTGTGTGTGAGGGGTGACTCTTGTGTCTGTGTGTGCGCGGTGAGTCTTGTGCCTGTCTGTGTGAGGGGTGACTCTTTACCTGTGTGTGCGTGGGCTGAGTCTGTGCATGTGTCTGTGCGGGGTAGATATTGTGCCTATGTGCGTGTGCGGTGTGAGTCTTGTGCCTGTGTGCGTGCAGTTTGAGTCTCATACCTGTGTGCGCTGGGTAGCTGCTGTGCCTGTGTACATGGGTTGAGTCTTGTGTCTGTGTGCGAGGTGAGTCTCGTGCCTGTGTGTGTGGGGGTGAGTCTGTGCCTTTGTCCATGAGGGGTGAGCCGTGTGCCTAAGTGCAGGGTGAGCAGGGTACTTGGGTGAGTGAGGGGGAAGTGTGTGTACTAGGGTTGAATACATTGTCCCTATGTGTATGTACGGTGACGAATCTGGCTGTGTAAGTGCATGGTGAGGCTTCTGCTTGTGCACGTACAGAGTGAATTAAGTCTTTGTGTGAGTGAAGGGTTTGCCTGTGTCAGTGCATGGTGCACTTGTGTGGTATAAATGCAGGGTTGTAGTTGTGCCCGTGCGCGTGCAAAGTGAGATGATTGTCTAATGAGTATCTGAATGTGCCCAGGGTGTTGTGCTAGCCTGAGTGAAAGGTGTGAGTGCAGGTTTGAACAATGTGTCTCTGAAAATAAGGTAAGTTGTATCAGTGCTTAATTTGTAAATAAAAACGTGCCGGTGCCCAAAGCTGTCCTCTGAAACATGCGGCGGCTGCTGCAATTAAATGTGGAGCACACAATACTGAGCCAGTGTAATTCTGAAGCCATCTCGGGCCTCTTTAATCCATTTACAGCCACTCCCTGCCCCTTTAGCTCACTCTTGCAGCTTTCTGCTTTCTCCCTTTGTGACACTTTTTGATTTTTCTCTTCCTCCGTCTTTCCCATGTGTGTCTGTTGCTCGCAGTATATGCTTGAGGCAGAAAAATATGTGCCGGCCCTCAAAAATAAATGCGGGTACCCTGCACCGGAAACCACCGGCTCAAATTAAGCACTGAGATGTGTCTATGTGTGCGGCGTGAGTCTTCTGTGTGTGCAGGATGAGCCTTGTGCCTGATTGTAGAGTGAGCTGAGCCTGAGTGTGCGTATGGTGAGCAGTACTCTTGTGTGATTGCAGGGTGTGCCTTCGTGGGTGCAGGATGAGCGCAGACAAAGAGGTATGCATCCAGGGGGAGCGTTGTGCTTGTGCTACTTCAAAGTGCAACACATTAAAGCCAGACCTACTGGCATTGCCAGTGCTTGTTTGAAACCGTCAAGACATAAAAAATGAACTCACTTTGAAGGTAATAACTGCAAACAAACGCCCACAACTGTCAGTGCAGATGGTTAGTTACTTTTGTACGTGATATGTAAGAAAAGAGCTCAAAAGCGGGTGCATGTAACATTTTTTAATAAATTCATATTCAATCCTCAGAAGAAATGAGATTCCCCGAGGCTTTCCCGCGCGCTCATCTGTATAGAGAGTAATCCACTCATTAGTATGGCTTCAGCACCTGTTGCTCGGGGCGCTTGCAAGAAACTCTGTGTATTTCTCAAGGAAGAATAAAGGCCTTTGCACGTCTATAGCAAATAGATTAAAAGAGAATTAAGTCTCCAAATGCTAGAAAGAAACGTGAATGATGTCACGGACTAATCCTCCTTACCTGTTCTATCTGGCGCGAGGCGCCTGTGTCAACACGCTTACGCAACAGTTACATTCCACCTTGGGAGTTAGGCCTGCACAGCCTTAGCTATTTACACAGCACAGTAGCAAATACTGAGCTGCTGTTGTGACGTCTTCTACAGTTGGCGAAGGTAAAAACGATTTCAAAAGCTCTGCATGCTCAAGAATGATTTTAAGGCCATTTCAAGATATCTAACAAAAGCCGTAAAACGTAAATAATGTACATATCCAGAGGGGCTTTGGTCATCAATCTTCATCCATTGGTGGGCTAATTTGTCACTCACCTTTTGCTTCCACCTCCAACAGTATACAGCACGGGCGATGGGTCAGCACTCTAACCGTTGGTTCCCTTTAGTGTGAGTGGCTGCATAAAGCCTGGGTACAGTGCTCATATCCTGATAAAAATAGTTTATTTCCATTTGGTGATAAATCTGGTTGAAATATTGTTTCATTCCAGCTAATTGTTTGCCTGCCCTTCCTGGGCTGCGTTACAGACTGTGTCCTGGGAGTGCAATGAGCGTGCATGTCCATTTTATTTTATAGAACGGGCCGCAGACGCTTGTGCGGCCCCGTCTATAGTACTGATAGTACTGGCCACACAAGCGTCAGCATTATCTTAAAAGGGCCATCCCTCATTTCCACAGAGGCTTCTCCCTATGAAAATAATGGAACATTTTGCCTCTGTGTTTGTGCCATATTGTGGATGTCAGTGCAGGGGCAGGGGCCTGTGAGGAGTAGGATTGCCAAGTGGCTTTCTACAGGCACCTCCTTTACTTTAATGTCCCTGTTGGTACAAAAATAAGCAAAATCACTTAAAGTCGGTATTTTTAGCCCTTAACTGTACATATGTCAAACAATATGTCAAACAGCAAATATAAATTAAAAACTCTTTTCAATGTGTTCTAGAGATGCGTAAAGATCCCTAACTAATAATTAAGGTAAACAAAGACAGAAAAGTCATGTTAAAGGCAAATTCATATGATTTTGTTTACAGTCAGTAGAATATGGGGATACCTTTCCTCATCAAGCTGCAAAGTGACAGTTGTCCCGCCCCTGGAAATGATGTCACATCCGTTACCAGGACTTCCGGTCTCCCCTGACAGCCCACCCCATAACTGACGTAGATGTAGGTGGGTCACGTGGGTTGTAACATCATGTGATCACGTGTTATTCACGTGCCAGGGTCCTAGCCATTATGTATAGGTCTATGGGCTGTGTAGAATGGTGGCCGTATAGGTGTGCGCCATGTTTCTGTGCCTAAGAGGACAAGTATGGACATGTTCAGACAGTCAGGACCCTGTGGCTGATGGGTGCCTCCTCACAGAGGGAGCAATGGAAATGCACTGCCAAACCACCACACTGATGTGTAATCCAAAAAGGTGGCTGGTCAAATGTGGCTTTGAAAAAAAAAAAAGTGTCTTTTGTTAGAGCCAGCTAGTCAATTTAGAACTGAAGACCTTAAACACAGATGTTTGCTCCAAAACTCCCACGAGAGGGTTCAAAGGTGATGAGCAGATGTCAAAGTATAAAGTGACCACACAATCAATGGTTGAAACAGACAGTCGCTTGCACAGCCCTCGAAGGCACGGTTCACACTGTCTCCTTGTATGGTCATGATGTCTTAGTCTATATTAAGGATATTCCCAAGAATATAGATAAAATCACACATATACTGGACGCCTTTAGTTCTTCCTCAGGATTGGGAGTTAACGGGCCAATACTTGCCTATTCCTGCTCCATCCAGACTGCCCCCCACAGCACATCGACGTAGTTACCCACATCATCTGATAGGAGCCTCATACTTTCCAATATTTTGGCATTAATATGTACCACTCACCCCCTATCTTACTCGACGGACACCTCATGAAGGTATCTCTTCCCTCCGGCCCCAAATCACCTTTTGGTGCTCGCTCCCCCTCACCGTGCAGGGTCGGGTGTACCTATCCAAAATGATGATGCTCCAGAGACTCCTGTACTAATTCTCTAACTTGCTGGAGCATTCCCCTAAGTACATACAGGTCACTGAATGTAATGCTTGTTGTTCTCATATGGAATAAGGTGAGACAGAGAATGGCCCTGGCCAAATTGCAGCCCCCAATAGAGCAGAGAGGGGTTCAGCACTCAGACGTTTGAGCACTACTATCTGACACTGAAGCTTCAGTGGCCTACACTCTGGTTGGCAGTGCACCACTTGGCAGCAATAGGCCTGGGGAGAGGGCACTTAGACTCATGGAAGAACTGTTTCTTCCCATATGCAGTGTTATCCTCACCCTCTAGTGGCCTCCTGAGAGTGGCACATGAGAACCATAAAAGGGCATTATAGGTCATGCTGGACGTGCTGCAACACTCTTGGGGAATCCCTTTGCCTTTCATACTGGCCTTCTGGGCACAAATAGGCAGAAAGGATAGGAGACCTATTACATGACTGGCCCTCATTCCCTTCGACCAACTGACAGAGTACACAGATATCTGGGTGGTCCAATTCCTGGTGTATAGACAACTAAAGGGAGAACTGGGATGACATATTAGACACAGAGGCAGACCTACACCATCTGACATATGCCACACACAATGGGCAATGGCTGTCGGCTGATTACTTGGCTTACCAGGGCCTTTTCTCATAAAATCCAGGATCCACTGGCAATGCACCAGCAGGCTTGGGAGCATGAAACTGGTTGCAAGCTGACCCAAAAGAAATGGGATAGGTTAATTGCGCACCCACAAAAGGTTTCCTGAAATGCCTGCTTTCAATGTATACAACATACCATCCTACACAGGGCATACCTTACCCCAGCAAAACTACCAAAAATCTACATTTCCACACCAACCGACTGTCCACTCTGCCACGCACCTGAGGCAAATATGTTACTCATGTTCTTTGATTGTCCAGCCACCCATGCCCACTGGATGGAGGTCACCAGCGCTCTCACCAGAGTTACAGATAATATGAACATGGACAATATGGTCAGCAGCCTACTAGGCCTGTGTAAGTGTCAGAAAGCTGGAGGTGACTCTACCCCCTTCATTGATCCAGCATTGCTAATGGAATGACAAATGATTGCAATGCACTGGAAAGCAAGCGCACTCTCAAGTACGATAAGCAGGCCAGCAGTAACCATTAAATGGAGCAGGGCCAAAGCCATGGTGCTTCATAGTGAAGAAGCTTGTGGATTGTGGAAGGGCACCATTGCACCTTCATTGGACGATCTACTGCAGCCTTTCAAGACACACAGGACAGCAACACTGCCCCAGACTAACAAAGCACACCGCACAACTGGCCATCAGGAACATCCTTGCCACAAGACACTTTACTTCCTCTACCTGTCAGCCGCCCACCTCACTAATCCCCCTCACCACATTTGTACAAATCGTAAGCAGTGCCACCACGTTGCATTCTCTGCAATGTTGAACCTACTCTTTGCCGTAGATAGATGTCAGGCAGACTACACTTCAACACTGTGCACTTAAGGACATTTACACTTTCCCCAAGGTTCACGTTTTAATTTGGTTATTGTGTTAAACTTGTATTGCCATGACATTATGGGCCTTATTACGACCTTGACGGAGGGGTTTTCTCCATCACAATTGTGACGGATATCTTGTCCGTCGTATTACGATCCTTATTGAATATAATGGGATCATAAGATGGCGGATGGGATATCCGCCACATTTGTGATGGAGGAAACCCCTCCGTCAGGGTCATAATAAGGCCCTATGTATGAGTGCTTGTATGCACTGGGTCATGCTGCAACATACCTGCAATACTACTGTTGAAACACCTGTCTGATGGTTATACCCATTGTACTGTGCTGCACAAAATTTCAATAAAGCTTTTTTAAAAACATAAAAACACTAACAATGTCAGGAGAATAATTTATGCTGCAGAAAATGACCCACTAAGAGTACCACAAAGCTAGACATGGATGATGGATGGTGCATTTAAATTGTGCCCTCCATCATTCACTTAGATTTGTACCACACATGGTGAATACCCCAATCCAAACATACCCTTAGTGTAGACCCATGTTCCGAATAAAGAAAATCTTACATACTAGGAACTACTAAGTCAAATCAAATCCAAAACTAACATCTACCGTACTCCCAAAAATATCTTTGATTTCCAACAGTCAATGATAACCACAATATCAAAAGTCTACCTCGCAGTGGTGATCGGACCTCCGCACACCAGGCGGTCTGACCGCCACATTACGACCCTGGCGGTCGGACCCCCAGGGGACCCCTGTCCCCACCAGGAACATGGTTCCTGACAGGCTGATGGTGGTCGGACTCATTGTCTGCTATGCAGTGCTGAGTTCAGCCCTACATGCGGATCATGAGCCACCTTTTCGCCAGCCTTTTCATGGTGGTTTTAACCACAGTGAAAAGGCTGGTGGAAAGGGAATGCTGGGAGCCACACGGAGACCCTGCACTGTCCAGAACCATGTTGTGAGCAGTGCAGAGGCCCCTCTGCCCAGCACCCTCAGAATGCGCATTGTCTGCTTTGCATACAGTGCGCATTCTGAGGGTGCTGTTGTGCTATGGTATTGGTCTCAGCTCCCTTAATAACACCGCAGCACTGTTCCCGTCGGGCTGACCAGTGGCAATGTCGTAATATGATGTTCCCGCCTGTCAGCCCGGTGGGAACATTCTAATACGACTGGGGGTGAGGCAGCCAGGTTGAAGCCAGTCTCATCCCCACGAGTTTGGTGGTTAGCCCATCTGAGGCCATACATGTCGAGCACTCAACAAATGCACAATTTTCCCATGCAAAGAATGAACAGCCCTTGCATATGTACCAGTTACAGAAGTAGCTAACCACTACACCCTCCTCATGAGTACTCCTACTGCCAAACACACAAAGACACACTAAGGCCCATATTTATACTTTTTTAGCGCCACATTTGCGCCACTTTTTGACGCAAAAGCGGCGCAAACTTACAAAATACAATTATATTTTGTAAGTTTGCGCCGCTTTTGTGTCAAATAATGACGCAAATGCGGCGCTAAAAAAGTATAAATATGGGCCTAAGTCCCCTAATTAACTATTTTGGAGATACTTGGTTTGGCAGACTGAAAGGTTTTGGCTACCGATGCCAACCTAAGTATCAAACACCCTAGTGGAATGTATATGAAAGCACCATGGCTCAACAAGCCAAAACAATAGCACAGTTGAAGGGTGCACTTTTTAAGCCACACTAGACTGAAGCCACCCTACCCTCTATTAATTTCTAGAAATTCTAAAAAAGATCAAAGCTACCAACAACTTAGACTAGAACAATCAATTGCCCAAATAAAACCTAAAATATCCAATCAAATTAAAGAAATATTATTTAAATTAGTTCTACTATTCAGTGGAAACTACAACATACAAAACACATTTATTTATAATTTATTTAAATTATTTTTACACTTCAGTGTAAATTATGTATATTATTATAAACCAAATATATTGAAACTGATGGTTGAAAATAAATTCAAATTATATTAATAAATAAATTAATAACTATTGAAAACCAACCTCTGCCATCACATAAAAACTAAGCACCTACTACTATCACCAAAAAATACACCAAATAAATAAGGTAACTAAACATTACAATAAAATAAAGAACTGTTAAACAAATAAACATTCCCCATTCATTAAAAGTAAAATATACATGTGATGATATTATGATAAGATTTATGTTCAACTCAATATTTTGGTCAAACACTGTACAGATGAAGCAAATTGGGAAGTTGACATCTGAATCCGAGGCTACTGGACACGTGTGGCAGGCCAGTGAATGATTGATGTTGACGTTTATGGGGGCGGAGCCAAGAGCCGTGGAAGATGGTGGCTCTTCTTTAGAGCCGACTCGAACGGAGACGAGGCAATGAGCCAAAGACATTTTTCCAATATCAATATCTCAAGAAAAAGGGAGGTTACTTGTCGGAAACCTGCAGGATGGCGTAGGATTTTAAACTTGTGAACAACGCGCCCTGCAATTAACTTAAATGCTGTAAGTTACATCAATCGGCAAGACCAAAATGGCGGCATGCACTTTGTTTCAAACTCTGACTTGTACGGAACGTTTCCTTATGCATCTCAAAACTTAGTAATGCGTGCGCTTCTTACCGTGTTATACCGCACAACCTGGAAATGCCACATGTCACTTCTGAACGATCTTCAACGTGTCTGATCATTAAGTAGTGCAACGCGATGTGGAATTGGACAAGAGACCAGGCCTGCGGCCTAGTGGTAACTGATAAATGCGTGCACTTCTTACCTCAATACACCAAACATTTAAATCGTCATGCAGAGGTCAAATTGACGGCATGCATTTTATTTCAAATTCTGACTGGTACGGAACGTTTCCTTCTGAATCTCAAAACTTTGGAATGCATGCGTTTTTCATCTTATTATACCGCGCAAACTGGAAATGAATGATCTTCAATGTACCTGATTATTAAAAAGTGCAGCGCGAAGTGAACTCTGACAAGAGACCAGGCCTACGGCCTAGCGGTAACTGATAAGCACGTGCGTTTCTCGCCATAATACACCAACACCTCTGGATGCTTTATTTACCTGAATGATTATATTGTGATGTAAGCGCTACATAAGACGGCAAATTAACATACGCCTAGCTCAGGGAAAATAGGGAAACGCATTCGTTCCTTACCTCATTGTGCTGAGCAACATTGAATCTGTTGTATGATACATTGAGTATTATCCGATCAGAATGATTCTACCATAATATGACAAAATCTGGAAGACGCAAGGTTAACATAATTACGGCTTAACCTAATCAATATCACTTTGGCAATAACTGTCTACAAACTATACGGCGGATGTCAGGATCGCATAGGGAGACGGAATTTGAAACACTTTATTTATTTCTCCATATTTTAGTGTTATTCTGCATGCATATAACAAGTCATTATGATGGAAAGTGTTTTGAAACAGAAATGGAATGTATAATGCAATGTAGGCATTATAATGGTGAATAAAAGCAAGCAATCATTATAAACAGAGCTTTGAAAGATAACTGATACTCCCTATGTCAGATCCTAAAGTAGTAAGACAGCTGTCATATAGTGCAGCCTTATTATCAAATCCTGACGCCACTGACTCCAAATGTAAAATGGCTGATTCTACTGAACTGCCCTCAGCGGCAATGGATACCATTCTGAAAGAACTATAAGACATAAAATCTTCCATTGCGTCCCTGGACAATACAGTCTCTACTAATACTACGGAAGTTCAAAGTTTGAGGAACGATGTTATCAAGTTCCAATCTTGCATGCAGTCAATGGACAATCGAATTACGAATATTGAATCCTGCCTCGATAAGACACCTGATACTAGTCAAGATATTTGGTATCTACAGCAAAAAATGATTGATTTAGAGGATCGTAGTGGAAGGAATAATGTCAGAATTATAGGTCTTTCAGAACAAATAGAGAAAGATAATATTCTAGACTTCTTGACCACGTTAATCCCAGCCTTGACGAACATCACTTTCACAATGCCTTTAGAACTTCAGAGAGCTCATCGTGTTCGAAAACGTGGAACGGACCACTCTACAAGACCTCAACATATTCTAGCCTGCTGTCTACGACATCAACAAACCCGCTAAATTATCTTGGCAGCTAAAAAACATGGTCCATATGAGTATGAAAAATCTCAGGTAATCATCAGCAGACTTTTCAGCACCTACTAACCTCAAAATATATTTTTTTTAAATCTACGCGCCAGATTAACGAAGATAGAAATAAAATATGGTCTTCTGGAGCCGGCCACTATGATTGTAACTTTTCAAGGGAAAACCAAGGAATACACAGATCCTCATGACTTGGAATCTTTTTTGAATCACATAGATGAAAAGGACTCAGAGATGGAACATAAGTCTTCTTCTTCTTCACCAACAAAATAATTTTCTCCATCTAACACTCCATATGATGCGGATCAAGGCGAATGGGACACTGTTCAACGTCATTGGTCACATGGTGGTAAACTTAAAGCTTGGAAAAATATCATCCAAGAGATAAATCCAGATCACCCTTGAAACCTTGGTCATAGTTGAAATATTAATCATAGATGATGATGTTTTACCTACTTCTTCCCTAACATTTATTTTACAACAAGATCATATTTGTTTATGATATCGGATATTTATTTTACACTTGAAATGGCATTAACATCCTCTTCTCTGCTCACCTCCCCATGACACATCAGTTTATCTCCCCAGATTAAAGTTTTAGTTGTTAAGTGTTAATAATTGTCTTATCACTTGTGTTGAACAATTTATTTCGTATTGATAGTTCTGGTAAATGATCATTTCGTATTTTGATTTAATATAAAAGTTTAACTGATTTGAGAACTCACTCTTAACATTCATACATACTTACACATTTGGAACTTTATAACCTCTTATTTTTTTCTTATCTTTATTTTATGTTCTTTCTTATCATTAGAATTTGGATTGATATTGTCTTTTTAGTCTAGATATGTCAGTTTATAAATTGAAACCCTTGAATGTTGTATCCCTGAATGTTAATGGTTTAACACACTTTATTAAGAGAAAGAAGTTAGTTAATTTTCTTGGGCAACAAAAAACAGATATTGCCTTATTACAAGTAACACATCTTAGTGAATCAGAAAGCGAAAAACTGAAAAGAGATTGGATTGGTCAAGTTATACATGCTAGCATAGCCCAGAATAACTTTAATAATGATGATACACCTATTCGGAAATGCGGAGTAGCTATTCTTTTTCATAAAAACTTACCATTTAAATTATTCAAACATGGTTAGATGATGATGGCAGATATGCATTTGTTAAAATCCATATTAGAAATTCTTTTATGATCATAGGCACGATATACGCACCCACTGACTCCAAAACTATATTTATTTCTAAGGTTAGTAGGTTAATATCTTCTTTTGGATCTGCACAAGTAATAATCAGGGGAGATTGGAATGTCACCATAGATCCATTCATTGATAGATCGGGCAAACCAGACATGTATCATACAAGTGACTGACAAATCTTAAAAGATCTTATAGAAGATTTTGCATTGCAATTACCATGGTGTTTGTTACATCCAGATGATAGAGATTATACATTCACATCTTGTCCACATTTAGTCCGTTCTAGAGTAGATTACTTTTTAACTTCATCCGCAATGTTACAATCAATAACCCAGGCAGGAATTATTCCTTGTAGCCTTTCTGATCATGATTTAATAGATATACATATTACTGTTGGATTAACACAGACTCCTAAACCTAATTGGAGATTCAATATCTCTTTATATAAAACACCCCAAGCCAAATTAAGCTTATGTCAACATGTTGAACAATTCCTTGACGAGAATAAGGACTCAGTCACAGATGCTGGTATACTATGGGGAGCTGGCAAAGCAGTCATTAGGAGAATGATTATGAGAGATTCATATATTCTCAAAAAACAACTGACTAGTGAAAGGATATAACTGAAAAGGAGGTTTTCTCACTCTCGAAGGATTACAGTAAAACTGAATCTCCTGAGATTTAAAAAAATCTACTTTCAGCCAAATTCAAACTTAATAATTTGTATACTTCTCATGCTGAAAAATGTCTATTTCTAATTCGCCAACGTAACTATGAAAGGGGGGAGAAAGCTGAAAGACTTCTAGCATATCAATTATGTCAACAGGAGTCCTCCAGAATGATACCCGCTGTTAAAAATTCTTCAAATGATTTACTTACTTTACCTACAGATATTCTGGCACAATTTCAGACCTATTATAAAACACAATGTACATCACTGAACTGTGAAGATACTAAGGAGGAAGATGACTTTTTCACTAATTTAAAGATCCCAAAATTAACCCAAGAACAGAAATTAAGATTAGAGGGGCACATAACTACGGAAGAAATTGCAAAAGCTATTGACTGTATAGCCACAAATAAAGCTCCCCAAGAGGATGGTTTTCCCATCAAATTTTATAAGATCACAAAAGCTCAAAAAATCCCATTATTACAAACTTTTTTTTAATGAAGCTTTAAAAGAGGGTCATTTTTCTCTAGAATTTTTACGAACAGATATAACTGTTATTCTTAAACCTAACAAAGATCCAGTAGAATGCTCTAGCTATTGACCTATCTCACTAATAAATTCTGACATTAAAATTCTGGCTAAAATACTTGCGACTCCCCTAAATTCAGTCATCATATCAGTTATCCATTTCTCTCAAGTCGGTTTTGTTCCATCTCGATCCTCTTCAAATCAACTTCGAACAATTCTACATTTATTATGGCAACAACGTAATAAATCAGAGGAAAATGTTATACTGTCCCTGGATGCAGAAAAAGCTTTTGATAGAGTAGAATGGAGATACGTATTTCGAACCATGAATAGAATGGGTATTGGTACCGACTTTATTACTCTAACTAAAAGAATGTATCAATCCCCAACTTCTGCGATCACTTGTAATGGTTCCACATCTCCTTATTTTAAAATTCTTTGTGGTACCAGACAAGGATGCCCACTATTGCTGTTTCTTATTGCTCTGGAACCTTTAGCTATTGCGATTAGACAAAATATTAATATACAAGGTATTACTACCCCATCGGGAGAGATAAAAGCTTTTTCTTATGCAGATTATATTTTACTAACAATATCTAACCCAGACTCTTCAGTTAAAACCTTGATTACCCTTTTAAATCAATTCTCTAAATTTTTTGGATATAAGATTAATTGGTCTAAATGTGAAGCCCTACCAATGAACAATAATACTACACCAGCTTCACTAAGTAACTTCCAATTTAAATGGAAATCTTCACATCTTAAATATCTTGGGATTCTACTTAATACTGGGTTGAAGAATATTATGATGAACAACTTGAAACCTATCATAGATAAACTTAAAAGAGATTTCATAAGATGGTCTCAATTAAATCTATCATTGTGGGGTAGAGTACAGATTATTAAAATGAATACAATTCCAAAATTCAATTACTCATTTAGTATGCTATCACTCCCAATTACTTCTAACTTTTTCAAAAGTACTTCATCTTTGATAACCCGCTTTATTTGGGGAGGAAAAAATCCTCGTATAAGTAGTTTAAAATTACATTCCTCTTCCTTAAAAGGAGGTCTAAGGCTCCCACATTTAGAAAACTATTTGATAGCACAACAGCTATCACATTCAACATATATGATATCCATAAATGATAATACACCCTTATGGGTGAAATTGGAACAATTTTTATTGAAAACAACTACTCCCATGGCTATTTACTATACCAAATGTCCAAAATATTCACAATTCTCAAATCCAACTATTTATTCTTCTCAATTAGCATGGCAAAAAGCCCATAAAAGTATTAGATGTAATATCTATATTCACTTAGATGCTCCAATTTAGAATAATTCTGCAATTATTTATAAGGGTAAAGAACTTAATTGGTTTGTCTGGAGAAATCATAAAATTAATATTCTATCGGACCTTTACACACGGAATAACTCTTTGAAATCATTCTCACAATTGCAAGAGACGTACAAGCTTCCGAAATCACAGTTTAACAATTATATTTTGATTTCATCCATTCTAAACTCCAAAATAAACTTGAATATAGATCCTATAACACAATCTTCTATTGCTTGTTCTATTTATATATGGAAAAATTTCAAAGGCATCCGGTTTATATTCTTTACTAATCGATAGATCTTTTTCTGACAACACATCTGAAACTTTAAAAACATGTTGGTCTACACGACTTAATATTATTTATTCAGATAAAGATTGGGCTAAAGTTCTTGAAAATTATTATCAGGGCCTTCGTGATGTAAGGTTAAAATTTAATTACTTTAAAATACTACATCAGTGCCGTTGGTCACCTTCCAAACTTTACTTTGCTAAACTTAGTCCAAACTCTGATTGTTGGAGATGTCATCAACCTAATTGCGATATTGTACATATTTTATGGGAATGTCCCAAGATTCAGCAATTTTGGATACAAATAACAAACCATTTAGGAAAAATAGTACATAATATTTCGTTTCAATCACCCCAATTGTTTTTATTACACGATACTTGTGGAACGGGTAGAATCTCTCCACAAATGTTCAGATGGTTATCTACGGTAATCAGTCTGGCAAAAGTTAATAAATTACGTTTTTGGAAATTTAATGTGTTACCAACAGCCCAATCTTGGTTGAAGGATATGTTTGAAATTGCACAGTTTGAAAGAGTGATGTATAAACTAAACGATAACTTAAAACAATTTGATAGTATCTGGAGCTCTTTCTTAGAATAATTGTGTTCTTTTTTTATTCCTTCTGATGATTCAATGAGAAATATTTCCTTTCTGGACCGTATTCATCAAACTATTGTATATGTTTCTTGTAATTTAAACGGTTGCCAATTTATTTTTATTTTTGGTATGTTCTGGGAAAGTGTATTGAAACAGAAAATTGTTTAAACATTCTTAATAGTATGTTGTGTATTTTCTTTCCCTTCTTATTATTATTAAACACGGAATGATTATGGAAAGTTTTTATTGGTGCAGTTAGTCTTTTTTGATTATATATTGTGTATTTTATACAGTCAATGACCGGTTTATGTTTATAACTGTTTATACAATTTAATAAAGAATTGAAACACAAAATGATGTTGACGTTAACTACAATTTCAATGCTTCTATTATAGTGTACTTTGTAGTGGGATTTCACCTCGTTGCTCTCAAGCCTTTGACATCATTGTTGTCATACTGCCATGGTAACCAGAGATTTGTATGAGATCATAGGGTCCTATGAGGCGAGGTGACAATTGATAGAAAGCAGGTAAGGGAGCTCCCATTGAGTTGATGTTTATGAATAAAGTTCCACTTATGACTTAATCCTGGCTTCAGTATTTACTTTAGTTGAGGCCTGGGCAAAGTTGATGGAATTCTGCAGAGTTGATAAAAAACTCAGTGGAATTCCATGGAGGCGGAGTTCCATGAGCTGAGGAGTCGCACCCTCTCCTGAATGCGCCCAATCTCGGAAGCGCTAAGCAGGGCTGGGCCTGGTTAACCGAGATCGGGCACATTCAGGAGAGGGCCGTAGGCAGTTAAAGCTGCTGTTTCAGGCCTCTTGTGCACGAGTGTGCCATACACAAAAAAAAACAAGGACTCATCTGGATCCTCGTTGTCAGTGGCCTGGTGCTTTGCCTCCCTCTGCTCCCTGCTCCCGGGCCCGGCCCGGGCTGCTGGCAGAGGGAGGCCTGGAGGATCCATTCCAGCGCTGGTGCCAGCAGCATCTCCATGCTGTCACTCCAGTGTTGCACAGACACTCTGCACTTGCTCTGTGCAGCCCATAACTGGGCTGCAGTGCGCACACAGCAAGCTCTGCTCTGCTGGCGGGGCTAGCAGAGTTTTTGGGCAAACTCCACGCTCCAAGCGGAGCACCGAGTGCCAAAAACTCTGTTAGCTCTGCCAGCGGAGCAGAGCTCACCGCCCACCCCTACTTTAGTTTTGGTGATGAGCGTCTAATCGTGTGAAGTCAACAGCTTCAGAGTTGAACCAAATTAAGAAATTACTCTGACTGTTGTGACCCTGCTTAGCTGTGAGAGGTACATCATTGACCCTTGGCCATCAATGTGCTAATTGTGTTTGCCGTTCATGCAATTGTTTTTTCTGACAGATCTTTCTTTATGTGAACAGCAGTGTTGTTTATTAGAATAAAAGTGTTCAATGCTGCATGAGTGCTTTCATTATTCAGCCAGGTCATCTCATCCCTTTCATGGACGCACAAGTCAACCAGCGTGTGCTATCGGTCCTCTGAACACAGTGTCGAAAGCTCAAGAGTACTCGAGCGGGTACAATTCAAGCAAATATTTTGTTTCGTTCAGACCACTTACCAACATTTTTTTTCAGACTCTCATCTTTGGGGCACCAGTTTCCCTGTTTGCTCTACGTCTTTGTAACAGCATGTGGTTAGAAAGGAAAGACTGTCTTCACAGTACAAAAAAGGGACAGCTGAAAAGAAACTGTTAAATGCTCTGAACTAAAGTTAGAGTTGTCTGGCTGCAATATTTTCCTCACATTTCAACGGGGCATCAAGCAAAATTGCATCATAATTTATAGATTTCTGTGCTGCTATCTGTGCATCCCAGCATGGAGGATCAGCCTAAGCAGCCTCTATCAGTACAGTCTGTTGCTGCTCCACTTATGTTTTTGCACAACCTGGTCCTCCCTCAGTTGAATGGGAAAAGTGGATTGACAACTTTGAGAACTATTTGGAGACCACTGCTGGACTGAACGTTTGCACATCAAGGAAAAGAGTGCTTCTACTTAATGCACTAGGAAAAGAAGGCCAACATGTTTTCACGTTTTTGCCAACAGCTATAGACCTAGACAATACACAGATTGCAAATACTTACAAAGAAGCCAAGAAGAGACTAGAAATATCTTTTGGAAGGCCAGTCAACATAGTTGTGCATACATACATACATGCAGTTTATATGCAGCCCCAGAAGGGTCATGTCAAGATCAGTTTTTCACCAGACTACTTGAGTTAGGCATCAAATGTGAATTTGGGAACAAGATGGTCCAAATGATCAGAGATCAGTTGATTGCACAAAAAAAGATCATCTTCGGCCCCAACAAAACCACATGGGACGACTCCTGGTGGCCCACCGCCCTAGGCCCCGCACCCACCCACGCAACCCACGCACGCAACCTCGGCATCATCCTCGACCCCTCCCTCTCCATGACACAGCAAATCAATGCTCTAACCTCCTCCTGCTTCCACACATTCCGCACTCTAAAAAAATCCTTCAAATGGATTCCCCCAGAAACCAGAAAGACAGTCACAATATCATAAGAAAACACAATACACAGAAGTCCTAAAAATAAAGGTACTTTATGCAAAAAAGTATCTCAGTGAGTACCCTCAGTATGAGGATAAGTTATATACACAAGATATATGTACATAAACCAAAATTATGCAGGTACCAGCAAGAAAAGTAATGCAAGCAGTGTAAAGTTACAATAGATTGCAATAGGAGCACATAGGTATAGGGCCAATACAAACCATATACTCCAAAAGTGGAATGCGAACCACGAATGGACCCCAAACCTATGTGAGCTTGTAGAGGGCCGCTGGGGCTGTAAGGAAACAGTGAGGGTTAGAAAAATAGCCCACCCGAGACCCTGAAAGGTAGGTGTAAAGTGCACCTACTACCCCCAGAGAGCACAGCGTGATAGGGGGATTCTGCAGGGAGAACAAACACCAGCAATGCAACAACAGTGGATTTCTGGACCTGAGTACCTATAAGACAAGGGGACCAAGTCCAGTGGTCGCGACAGTGTCGAGAGTGGGCAGGAGCCCAGGAAATGCCAGCTGAGGGTGCAAGGAAGCTGCCACCTGTTGGAAGAAGCTTGGAGTTCTGCAAGAAAGAAGAGGACTAGGAACTTCCCCTTTGGAGGATGGATGTCCCACGTCGCGATAAAGCTTGCAGAGGTGTTCACATGCAGAAAGACCGCAAACAAGCTTTGCTAGCTGCAAGGGTCGCGGTAGAGGTTTTTGGGTGCTGCTGTGGCCCAGGAGGGACCAGGATGTCGCCACTTGGATGAGGAGACAGAGGAGGCACCCAGCAAGTCAGGGAGCCCTCACAGAAGCAGCCAGCATCCGCAGAAGTACCTGAACAGGCACTTGGAAGAAGAGTGAACCGGAGTCCATGCGAAGTCACAAAAGGGAGTCCTGCAATGCCGGAGGATGACTCAGAAGGTTGTGCACTGCAGGTTAGAGTGTCGGGGACCCAGGCTTGGCTGTGCACGAAGGAAATCCTGGAAGAGTGCACAGGAGCCGGAGCAGCTGCAAATCACGCGGTACCCAGCAATGCAGTCTAGCGTGGGGAGGCAAGGACTTACCTCCACCAAACTTGGACTGAAGAGTCACCTGGACAGAGTTTCTGAGTTCCAAGGACCATGCTCGTCGTGCTGAGAGGGGACCTAGAGGACCGGTGATGCAGCCTTTTTGTGCCTGCAGTTGCAGGGGGAAGATTCCGTCAACCCACAGGAGATTTCTTCAGAGCTCCTGGTGCAGAGAGGAGGCAGGCTACCCCCAGAGCATGCACCACCTGGAAACAGTCGAGAAAGCCGGCAGGATGAAGCGATACAAGGTTACTAGTAGTCGTCTTGCTACTTTGTTGCGGTTTTGCAGGAGTCCTGAGCAGTCAGCGGTCGATCCTTTGGTAGAAGGTGAAGAGGGAGATGCAGAGGAACTCTGATGAGCTCTTGCATTCGTTATCTGGTGAGATCCCCAAAGCAGAGACCCTAAATAGCCATAAAAGGAGGTTTGGCTACCAAGGAAGGAGGATTGGCTACCAAGAGAGGTAAGAGCCTATCAGAAGGAGCCTCTGACGTCACCTGCTGGCACTGGCCACTCAGAGCAGTCCAGTGTGCCACAGACACCTCTGTTTCCAAGATGGCAGAGGTCTGGGACACACTGGAGGGGCTCTGGGCACCTCCCCTGGGAGGTGCAGGTCAGGGGAGGGGTCACTCCCCTTTCCTTTGTCCAGTTTCGCGCCAGAGCAGGGCTGGGGGATCCCTAAACCAGTGTAGACTGGCTTATGCAGAGATGGGCACCATCTGTGCCCATCAAAGCATTTCCAGAGGCTGGGGGAGGCTACTCCTCCCCAGCCTTCACACCTATTTCCAAAGGGAGAGGGTGTTAGACCCTCTCTCAGAGGAAATCCTTTGTTCTGCCTTCCTGGGCCAGGGCTGCCTGGACCCCAGGAGGGCAGAAACCTGTCTGAGGGGTTGGCAGCAGCTGCAGTGGAGACCCCTGAAAGGCAGTTTGGCAGTACCTGGGTTCTGTGCTAGAGACCCGGGGGATCATGGAATTGTCACCCCAATGCCAGAATGGCATTGGGGTGACAATTCCATGATCTTAGACATGTTACATGTCCATGTTCGGTGTTACCATTGTGATGCTGTACATATATAGTGACCTATGTACAGTGCACGCGTGTAATGGTGTCCCCGCACTCACAAAGTCCGGGGAATTTGCCCTGAACGATGTGGGGGCACCTTGGCTAGTGCCAGGGTGCCCACACACTAAGTAACTTTGCACCCAACCTTCACCAGGTGAAGGTTAGACATATAGGTGCCTTATAAGTTACTTAAGTGCAATGGTAAATGGCTGTGAAATAACGTGGACGTTATTTCACTCAGGCTGCACTGGCAGGCCTGTGTAAGAATTGTCAGAGCTCCCTATGGGTGGCAAAAGAAATGCTGCAGCCCATAGGGATCTCCTGGAACCCCAATACCCTGGGTACCTCAGTACCATATACTAGGGAATTATATGGGTGTACCAGTATGCCAATGTGAATTGGTAAATTTAGTCACTAGCCTGTTAGTGACAAATTTGGAAAGCAGAGAGAGCATAACCACTGAGGTTCTGGTTAGCAGAGCCTCATTGAGACAGTTAGGCATCACACAGGGAACCCATACAGGGCACATACCTATGAGGACTGGGGCCCTGCCTGGCAGGGTTCCAGTGACACATAGACTAAAACAACATATATACAGTGAAATACGGGGGTAACATGCCAGGCAAGATGGTACTTTCCTACAGCTCCCCATAGACAAGAGAATCACATTCACCTCCACAACACCGGCCCAACCTACCTCAATGTAAGAGTTAACTTCCACGCTCCCTCACGCAACCTCCGATCAGCCGACCTCGCCCTAGCCACAGTCCCCCGCATCCAACGCACCACCACAGGAGGCAGGTCTTTCTCCTACCTCGCCCCCAAAACCTGGAACTCCCTCCCCACCGACCTTCGCAAAACCAAAGACCTACTGGTCTTCAGAAAGAACCTCAAGACATGGTTGTTCGATCAGTGACCCACCCTGCCCCCCCCCGTTTCCCCTCCTCCAGCGCCTTGAGACCCTCACGGGTGAGTAGCGCGCTGTACAAATTTGTTTGATTGATTGATTGATTAATTGAGGAGAGGCTTTGGGTTCCATGAAACCCCTACTTGAAACAAGCACTTGATATTGCAAAAATAATTGAACAATTTGACTCATCCTTGGGGGAAATGTAATAGACTGATGCAAGGAAAAGTGATGAAGTAAACTTTGTGGAAAAGAAATAAAACACATTGGGAGTTGTCAAAAGCCTAGAAACAAAAAAATAACTTCCTGGAAAAAACAAAAGACAGACCAACTAAATCTTACAACGCACCAGTATATAAAAGATGCTACAGATGTGGTGGCATGTTACATGCTGCAGAATTCAAACAGTGTGTTTTAGCAGGAATAAGGACTGTTGGAAATGTTGTAGGAAAGGAAACGTAGCAAGAGTCTGCAAAGATAGGTCTATACTCCATGTGGCTTGAAAGGAAGATAATGTCCCAGAAAGGATACCGAGTAGTGAAAACAAAGGAGATATTAGAAGGAATAGACCAAAAGCAAGCTTTTTAGTTAATGTTAATGATTGATCCGGGATCAGTATATGTCATTGTCCTAAAAGTTTGTTTGACAAAGAATGGTGGCACATCTCTCTATAAGCCGGTGATATACAGCCTAAGCTTTATGAGGGAGAAGATTTATGAATTTTAGGAGTTGTAGACTCCATTTTTTCATTCATAGGTTGGGTGGCAGCAGGTAAGGTAGCCCTACTCGGTTGGGTTCAGCAGTATGATATGCACAATGACCTTGACTCTGGATCATACAAACAAGCTTTAGTTATTCAGGGATCTTACAAACACGTTTTAGTTATTCAGAATAACAAAGCATTAGATGCAGTGTTGGCCATGTGAAGGGTTATGTTTACGAAACCAAGTTGAAGAAGGTTGCAATACCAATAAGCTACAGCTTTAGGAAGGTTCCCATTGTTATCAGGAATGAAGTAAAGAAATGTTAGATAGCATGTACTTTAGAGTGTTGTACTATGAAAGCATCATACAACCTCTTGAATCCTTAAAGTGGCTATGCCCTGTAGTTATCACTGGAACAAAGAGGATGGCTGTTTAAAGTTTTGTGTTGACTTGAGGTGCTTGAGCCAGTGCATAGTTATGGATAGTTTGGGATAGGTTTCAAGACATGATAATAAATTAATCCAACAAATGCCATTTGTTTCTGCGTTAGTGAAATGTATGCTTGTTGTATGCATTTATATATTGCAGTGATATAAAAAGATGTGATAAATGGTGCAATTCAAAATAATATCAAGATTGATGCTTTTATATTTTCACCTTCACATATGCATAATTTACAACATATTTCAGTTGTAATGTAGATATTAAATATTCTTTTATTTATCCCATTCATGGAAATCTTTTGTTCAGTTGGTATTTGTTGTGAAGAAAGGACATATGGTACAGTATACTGTACAGTGGGGTTTCCCGTCTTTGCTTTTGAGCCTTTAACATAATTGGTGTCTTGCTGCCATGGTAACCAGAAATCTCTATGAGATCACTGGGGGCCAGATGTAGGAAGCACTTTGCGAGTCGCAAACGGCAAAATTTGCCGTTTGCGACTCGCAAATGCGTGTTTCCTATGCAGAAATGCATTTTGCGAGTCGTTACCGACTCGCAAAATGCATTTCCGAATCGCAAATAGGAAGGGGTGTTCCCTTCCTATTTGCGATTCGCAATGGTATGCAATTCCATTTGTGACCGCTTATGCGGTCGCAAATGGAGTCGCAGTTACCATCCACTTGAAGTGGATGGTAACCCATTCGCAAACGGGAAGGGGTCCCCATGGGACCCCTTCCCCTTTGTGAATGGACCCCAAAATATTTTTTCAGGGCAGGGAGTGGTCCAAGGGACCACTCCCTGCCCTGAAAAAACCGAAACAAAAGGTTTCGGATTTTTTGAAATGCAGCTCGTTTTCCCTTAGGGAAAACGGGCTACATTTAAAAAAAAAAAAACTGCTTTATTGAAAAGCAGGTCGCTAACATGGAGGCCTGCTGACTACAGCAGGCCTCCATGTTAGCGAGTGCCTATACTCGCTATGGGGCCGCAATTTGCGACCCACCTCATTAATATTAATGAGGTGGGTCATTGCGACCCCATAGCGAGTTGCAGTCGGTGTCTGAGACACCGTACTGCATAGCAATTTGCGACTTGCAAATTGCGAGTCGCAGGGACTCGCAATTTGCAAGTCGCAAATTGCATTTTTGCTACATCTGGCCCTGGGTTCTGTAAAAGCGAGGTGACAGTTGATGAGCTGATGGAGAGAAGGTGAGGGAGCTCCTGTGCCGTCACTGTTTCAAATGACTTGATCCTTGCTCCAGCATTTACTTCCATTACCAATGTAACAAACACCTTCCAGTAATTTGAACTAATGAGTCACACACGATTTGCCATTATGGAAAAAGTTGACTGTTATTGCAACTGAACGTGAGAGAAAATGAGTGGCTACCTAAAACAGATCTAGTCTTTACCAACTGTTTGTGGTTCTTTTGTATTTTGCACTATTTTTTAAGCATTCTCTCATCAAAAACTGATATGAGCATGCATTTTAAACTAAAATATTGGTGGTCATTACAACCCTGGCGGACGGTGTTAAAGCGGCGGTAAGACTGCCAACAGGCCGGCGGTAAAAAATTTGCAATTACGACCTTGGCGGAAACCGCCAACAAAGACAGCCACTTTAACACTCCGACCGCCACACCGGTACAAACAAACAGCGTGGCGGTCACCGCCAACAGACAGGCGGGAGACAATGTACCGCCCACACTATTATGACAGGCCAATCCGCCACCTTTTCCGGGGCGGATTCACCGCGGATAAAAACACGGCAGAAACAGGAATTCCGAAGGGAAAACGCTCACCTCTACACACCCCACAAGGACACCATGGACCCGGAACTCAAAATTCTACCTGCGATAGTCTTCCTGCTCCTCTACCAGGAGCATGAACGCCGGCGGTGAAGACCACGGTGAGTACTGCACCTACGACACAGGGGAGGGGGGAGAGAAAAAACGGACACACACACGCAACACCCCCACCCTCACCCAATACAACACACACACTAATGCATATTAATACATCACAGTTACACCCCCCAACCCCCCTGGAAGAATGCAAAGACAATAGAAAATGAGTGTAACCATTGTAATATATTAAAATCAAGTAGGCAAAAATATATATATACACCATTTCCAAATATATACCAAGCATAGTAGTCCAGATAGTGCTCCAATTAAGTCCGTGGAACACTGGGCCCACACGGTATGGGCGAGGCCCACACAAGATCCCCGACCATGATGGAGAGAACACTGCAGGGGCATCAGAGAGCAACTAAACAGGCACCTCAGGGGGAGGGAAAGGGGGGGCACTTCAGCCGGTTGAGTGCACAACGCCAAATCCACGAGGGGGCCACATGCCCACTGTTCAGTCCTGGGGAGTGCAAAGCCACAGTCTCTCAAGTCTATACAGTGGGTAGGTTGCCCACTGTTCCATCCTGGGGAGTGCAAAGCCACAGTCTCTCAAGTATATACAGTGGGTGGCTTGCCCACTGTTCCATCCTGGGGAGAGCAAACCCATAGTCTCTCAAATCTATACAGTGGGTGGCTTGCCCACTGTTCCATCCTGGGGAGTGCAAAGCCACAGTCTCTCAAGTCTATACAGTGGGTGGCTTGCCCACTGTTCCATCCTGGGGAGTGCAAAGCCACAGTCTCTCAAGTCTCTACAGTGGGTGGCTTGCCCACTGTTCCATCCTGGGGAGTGCAAAGCCACAGTCTCTCAAGTGGATAACAGTCTCCACTGGTTCTGGAGGGGGCATGGTGCCCAGAGTGCTTCTTCCTGCTAAGGACAGAGGTAGTGGATGGATCTCTCCACTGGTTCTGGAGGGGGCATGGTGCCCAGAGTGCTTCATTCTGCTAAGGACAGAGGTAGTGGATGGATCTCTCCACTGGTTCTGGAGGGGGCATGGTGCCCAGAGTGCTTCATCCTGCTAAGGACAGAGGTAGTGGATGGATCTCTCCACTGGTTCTGGAGAGGGCATGGTGCCCAGAGTGCTTCATCCTGCTAAGGACAGAGGTAGTGGATGTATCTCTCCACTGGTTCTGGAGGGGGCCTTGTGCCCAGAGTGCTTCATCCTGCCAAGGACAGAGGTAGTGGATGTGATTCTCCACAGGTTCTGGAGGAGGCATGGTGCCCAGAGTGCTTCATTCTCCCCGTGACGGACTCAGTAGCGTCAGTGCCCTTGGCGTTCATGGGCCAGTGGTGCTTGAGGCGGCGGTGCCCTGTTCAGCGTTGTTCAGGGGTGCTTGAGATGGCGGTGCCCTGTTCAGCGATGCTTGAGACGGCGGTCTCCATTGCAGGGACTCACCTGCTGGTGGTCCTTCATGGCCCAGCGGGGCTTGTGCTGGCGGTCCTTCATGGCCCAGCGGGGCTTTTGCTGGCGGTCATTCATGGCCCAGCGGGGCTGGTACTGGCGGTGGCCTCCTGGGCAGCTGGGCTGGTACTGGCGGTAGCCTCCTGGGCAGCTGGGCTGGTGCGGGCGGTCCTGTCCTGGGCAGCTGGGCTGGTGCTGGCGGTGGCCTCCTGGGCAGCGGGGATGATGGTGGTCTTCTCCGTCGTGCTGCTCTTCCCAGACTTGCCAGGTTTCTTGTGGCCCTTCCCCACCGTGGAAGGTGTCACAGCTGACTCCACACTCCCACCGGGACCCCTGGGAGCGGCTTTGGTGGCTGGAGTCTTCCCCCTCTCCCGCCGGGCACTGGCCAACTTCTGATGCTTTACAGGTGGGGGACTGTCTGTGCTGTGGCTCCGTGCCACACTGGCTGCCCTGGTGGCCGGTGCACTCCAGATTCCGGTGACTACAGGCACCACTGGTCCCGGAGATGTTGTGGCTGAGGTGCTAGTTCGGGACCTATGAGACGGACGGGGTGGGGGAGGTGTGGGAAAGAGGTCAAGGTTGGACAGGAAAAAAAAATTTGACACACTGGGACGGGTAGCTGGAGGGGGTTTGGGAGTGGAGGAAGAGGTTGTGGTTCTAGGAGGTGTTCGTTTGGTGACTTTGGGTGAAGGTGCATGCGCTGGAGGCTGTTGTGAGGTGGATGGCTGTTGGGTGGGTGTGTGCCTGCGTTTGTGTATCTTGGGTGGGGGCGTCACAGACACACTGGGAGAGGACACAGGGGACGTATGAATGGTAGTGGGGGTGGTGACTGCACGTGAGCAGGGTGTGGTGGTGAGTGTGCTGGAGAGGGACGTAGTGGCTGTAGAGGTAGTGCATGCAGGTGTGAGTGTAGACGAGACTGGGAGGGCGGAGGGAAACGAGGAGGAGGGGGACACAGTGAAGGCAGCGGATGTTGGTGTGTCTGCATGTGTGTGATGCTTGCGTGAGTGCCTGTGGGATGTGTGGTGCTTATGTTTGCCTGATCTTTCCTTGTGTGTTGATGTGTGTGCATGCTGGTCTGTGGGTGTGCTTGGGATAGGCAGAGGTACAGGGGATTGGGTCGGGGTGGAGGAAGTTGGAGGGGGGAGGCTAGACACAGGGACAATGGCTGCCATCAGTGCTGAGGCCAGAGTCTGGAAAGCTCGCTGAAGGGCCGCCTGACCAGAATGAATGCCCTCCAGGAATGCATTTGTTTGTTGCAACTGCCTTTCTGCACCCTGGATGGCATTCAAAATGGTAGACTCCCCAACAATGAGGGACCTGAGGAGGTCAATGGCCTCCTCACTGAGGGCAGCAGGGGTGATTGGGGCAGGGCCTGGGGTGGGGCTTGAGGTGTCTGGGGTGAAGGCTGAGGGGCTGCTGGGAGGGCGGAGCTGGAAGGGGGGGTGGCGGCTGTACCTGTAGATGGGGGGGGCACAAATGTTGCCGCCACCACAAGGGAGCTCCCATCAGAGGACGAGTCCGTGTCACTGGTCTCAGCTACTGTCCCCGTTGTGGAACTCCCCTCGCCCTCCGTCCCACTGGTGAACTCCGAGTCCGTAGTGTGGCCCTCCATGGCCATGTGGGATGCAGCTCCCTCCTGCTCCGGTGCCACTGCTCCTCCGCCTGATGATGCTGATGCACACAAGAACAGGGAGACCACAAAAAGGGGGGGATGACAGAAGAAAGACATGTTGAGTGCATGCATTACCGCTACCGTTGGAGGACACGACAGACACAGAAGCCCCCTGCACCACGCCGCACTCTTGGGCTCCACTGTTCAATTCCTGGGAAATGGCCTACAAGGCTATGGACGACATCTGCACACATAGATGACACAGGGGCATGACTAGGTGTAGTTGTCACTCTACAGAGGTGGGGTAGGGTGCCACATGGCCTGCCTTACGGAGGGACCTTGCCTACGGAACTCGCCCTGGCCTAGGGAAACCCACAGCCCACCTCCCCCACCCAGACCCCTCCACTGCACGCAAAGTCAACAGAATGCGAGTGTACTCACCCCCTTGTGGCTGCTGTGATGCCCTCAAGCGCCCATCCAACTCTGGGTACGCCACCACCAGGATCCTGAACAACAGGGGGGTGATGGTGCGACGGGCACCCCTCCCACGTTGGGAGGCCATCCCCAGCTGAGTCTCCGCCGTCTTCTTGCTCCAGCGGCGAATGTCCTCCCATCTTTTCCGGCAGTGGGTGCTCCGTCTGTGGTAGACCCCCAGGGTCCGGACGTCCTTGGCGATGGCACTCCAAATATGTTTTTTCTGGTGGGCGCTGACCTACATCATTTGTACAGGGGGAAGAGAAAGTTATTACCAACTGCACTTTCAAGGTGATTGGCCCCCATCCCTATCCTTGCCATGTGGCACATGCACTCACCGTCGTTTCATGCACGCCGCACTCTCCCCCCTTTCTTCTTACATCCACCCCTCTTCACACAGGCATAGCCCATACACCATGCTGCCAGTGTACTTACCTGTTTGTCTGGAGGACTGTAGAGTAGCGTGTACTGGGGGATGACCCCATCCACGAGTTTCTCCAACTCCTCCGATGTGAAGGCAGGGGCCCTTTCCCCAGACACTCGAGCCATTCCAGACCGAGGTCACAGCAGCACTTGCAGTGTAGGTCCTCTCCTGTCGAAGATTAGGTATCGAGTGATTGAACAGATAGAAAATGGCGGTCACGTCCGCGGCGGTGCGTACCGTCACCGCCGGATTACATCGTCATTGGCTCCTGGGACCCATAGGGTCCAATGTTAACCAATGCAGCACTGCGCTGCGGTCTTCGACCGCCTACCGCGACGGTGTACAACGCCAGCGCAGTTACCTCACATCCCATTGTCCCACTTTACAGGTCAGGCAGCCGCCATTTCAGGGGCCCACATGGCTTCATTTTCAACTGCGTCACACATACCTAGGCCTAGACTCAACACACATACAGGCCACTTTTTGAGTATGAATGGTTTTCTGAGTAAGCTGTGGGTACGTACCTCTGAATTGTTTGACTCTGTGCTCGCTGTTGTCCTTCATAGGCACCTTCCGCTGGGACATGTGAGGAGATGGCGGCATCCTCCGGTGTACCGACCGTTGGTGGACCTGTCGACAATGGAGGAAAGACATGTGATAATCACATACAGGCTTGACCGTGCCACAATCCAGGAACTGTGTACCCAGTTGGAGCCAGACCTGATGTCAGCTATCCGCCATCCCACAGGAATCCCCCCTGAAGTGCAGGTGCTGTCAGTACTCCATTTCCTTGCAAGTGAGTCATTTCAAACAACAGTGGCCATAGCATCAGGGAAGTCCCAGCCTATGTTTTCCAACGTGTTGTCCAGAGTGTTGTCTGCCCTGCTGAAACACATGCAGAGCTACATCGTTTTCCCTCAGGTGGAGGATTTGCCTACAGTGAAAGGTGATTTCTATGCCCTGGGACATATCCCCAACATCATAGGTGCATTGATGGGACACATGTGGCTTTGGTCCCCCCCACAGGAGTGAACAGGTGTACAGAAACCGGAAGAGTTATAATTCGATGACTGTACAGATGGTATGTTTGGCAGACCAGCACATCTCCCATGTGAATGCCATATTCCCTGGCTCAGTGCATGACGCTTACATCCTGCAGAATAGCAGCATCCCTTATGTGATGGGTGAGCACCTGGAAGCTAGTCAGTGGGAATGGTTGTCTGGGTCTGGGGATATCCCTCCAGGTTAGTGTGTGTCTAACAGTTGTCCCTCGCCATTTGCAGGTGACTCTGGTTACCCCAACCTGTCATGGCTACTGACCCCAGTGAGGAATCCCAGGACAAGGGCAGAGGAATGCTACAATGAGGCCCATGGACGAACTAGGAGGGTGATCGAGCGGACCTTCGGCCTCCTGAAGGTGAGGTTCAGGTGCCTCCATATGACAGGTGGATCCCTATTCTACTCACCAAAGAAGGTGTGCCAGATCATCGTGGCCTGCTGTATGCTTCACAACTTGGCTTTGCGACGACAGGTGCCCTTTCTGCAGGAGGATGGTACAGATGGCGGTGTTGTTGCAGCTGTGGAGCCTGTGGACAGTGAAGACGAGGAAGAAGACATGGACAACAGGGACTCAGTGATCCAGCAATATTTCCAGTGAAACACAGGTAAGAATACAAACCTGCCTACTACATGTACTTATACACTACTGTCTGTCTTTTTCACCCAGTGTATGGTCACTGAGTTGTCACTTTCCCTTACGATTTCACAGATCTGGGTCCAACAGTGTGACATCTGCTTTGATTCCTCATGGACTAGAGCTGTGTGACATAGGTATGTTGACATTACAAATGAAAGAGCTTTTTGCCACAGTTATTGCTAATACAGTATTCCGAAATCACAGACTGACTCCAGATTGTTTTGTGCTTTAAGGGTGTTTATTTTAGTGCTCAAAATTGGAGGGGGTAGCAAAATGGTGAGGGGTGATGGCGGAGGAATGTCCATGGCAGAGTCCAGTCTATTAGTCTCACATGTGCATTGCCCAAATGGGCATAGGAAGTGGAGCTGCGGCAGTTTAAGGATGGACAGGGTGACAAAGTGAGACAGTAGGATGACAATCAGGGTGGTCTCATTTCTTGGCGGGGGTCTTGGCATCATTCTCTGTCTTTGTCCTGGATCTCAGGGACCGTTTGCGAGGTGGTTCTCCCTCTGCAGGGGGTGGGGTGCTGGTGTGGTGGTCCTGTGGCGGAGCCTCCTGCCCACTAGCGCCGGCGGAGGTGGTGGGCAGTTAATCGTCCAGGCTAGTGTCAGGGGCCCCTTGTAGTGCCACAGTGTCCCTCCTGGTGTTGAGTACTTCCTTCAGCCATCTACGATGGTGCCCAGGGTGGAATTGATGGTTTTGAGTTCCTCCCTGGAGCCCATATACTGTTCCTCCTGCAGGCGCTGGGTCTCCTGAAACTTGGCCAGTACCGTTGCCATTGTCTCCTGGGAGTGGTGGTAGGCTCCCATGATGGAGGAGAGGGCCTCGTGGAGAGTGGGTTCCCTGGGCCTGTCTGCCCCCTGTCGCACAGCAGCCCTCCCAGTTCCCCTGTGTTCCTGGGCCTCCATCCCCTGGACCGTGTGCCCACCACCACTGCCCCCAGGTCCCTGTTGTTGTTGGGGTGGTGGGTTAGCCTGGGTTCCCTGTAGTGGTGGACACACTGCTGATTGACGTGTCCTGGGGACAGAGGTATGGGCCCGCTGGGTGGGTGCTGTGCTGGTGTTTCCAGAGGGGGGATGCTCTGTAGTGGCCTGTGACTGGGTGTGGGGAACCGACTGTCCCGAGGTCCCCGATGGGCCGGGCTGGTCATCTAGATCCAGTTGGACAGAGGTGCTGTCATCACTGTGGGCCCCTTCTGTTGGTGGTGTGGACATGTGTGGACCCTCCTGTCCGGTGACGTTGGGTAGGGGTCCTGCAGGGGTACAAAGGCATGATTATTGCATCTGTGTGTGTCAAGGTGTGCAATGGGTGGGTGACCGTGTACCCCGGTGCTAGCATTCCTGTGTGGGACCTTGTGTGATGATGGTTTAGGGGGATGTATGGGTATGTGCAGTGGGCATGCTTTAGTGATGGGCGTCCATGCTTTGTTGTTGCATGCAGGGCTTGGTGTTGGGATGTGTGGTTTGTGATAGTGGGACATTTGTGAGGAGTAAGAGTGATGGGGGTGAGTGTGAGGGTGGGGGTATGTGCTGGCATGCAGGTAGGGTGGGGGATGTAATAGTAAAGCTTTGACTTACCAGAGTCCATTCCTCCACCTACTCCTACGAGGCCCTCAGGATGCAGAATCGCCAAGACCTGCTCCTCCCATGTTGTTAGTTGTGGGGGAGGAGGTGGGGGTGCGCCGCCAGTCCGCTGAACCGTCAGGTGGTGTCTTGTGACCACGGAACGCACCTTCCCCCGTAGGTCGTTCCACCTCTCCCTGATGTACTCCCGATTTCTTGGGTGTTGTCCTACTGCGTTGACCCTGTCCACTATTCTTCGCCATAGCTCCATCTTCCTTGCAATGGAGGTGTGCTGCACCTGTGATCCGAATAGCTGTGGTTCTACCCGGACGATTTCCTCCACCATGACCCTGAGCTCCTCCTCCGAGAACCTGGGGTGTCTTTGCCATGCCATGGGGTGGTGTAGGTGATGTGTGGGGTGGTGTGTGGGGTGATAAGTGTGCTGATATGTAGTGGGGTGTTGTGTGAGGTGCGTGGAAGTTATGTGGGTGATGGTGTTGTGTGCCTGTGGATGCTAGTGTTGCTGATGGTGGTGTCTCTCTCTGGCTTTCGTTCGTGATTTGTGGTCGTAAGGGTTTGTGGGTGATGTGGGTGTGTGTTTTATAGTGTATTGGGTGTGGGGGAGTGGCGTGTGTATGTGTATCAGGTGTGTGTATTTTGAATTGTCCAATGTGGCTGTGTTTTGTAAAAGTGTGTGTATTTTGAGCGTGGCGGTGTGTACCGCCAATGGAATACCGCGGTTGAAAGACTGCCGCGTGGATTCGTGGGTCGTGATAGTGTGGGCGTGTAAGGAAATGCCTCCCTGGCATGGTTGCCCCCTGACTTTTTGCCTTTGCTGATGCTATGTTTACAATTGAAAGTGTGCTGAGGCCTGCTAACCAGGCCCCAGCACCAGTGTTCTTTCCCTAACCTGTACTTTTGTATCCACAATTGGCAGACCCTGGCATCCAGATAAGTCCCTTGTAACTGGTACTTCTAGTACCAAGGGCCCTGATGCCAAGTAAGGTCTCTAAGGGCTGCAGCATGTCTTATGCCACCCTGGAGGCCTCTCACTCAGCACAGACACACTGCTTGCCAGCTTGTGTGTGCTAGTGAGAACAAAACGAGTAAGTCGACATGGCACTCCCCTCAGGGTGCCATGCCAGCCTCTCACTGCCTATGCAAGTATAGGTCAGTCACCCCTCTAGCAGGCCTTACAGCCCTAAGGCAGGGTGCACTATACCATAGGTGAGGGTACCAATGCATGAGCATGGTACCCCTACAGTGTCTAAACAAAAACCTTAGACATTGTAAGTGCAGGGTAGCCATAGGAGTATATGGTCTGGGAGTCTGTTTTGCACGAACTCCACAGCACCATAATGGCTACACTAAAAACTGGGAAGTTTGGTATCAAACTTCTCAGCACAATAAATGCACACTGATGCCAGTGTACATTTTATTGCAAAATACACCCCAGAGGGCACCTTAGAGGTGCCCCCTGAAACTTAACCGACTGTCTGTGTAGGCTGACTAGTTCCAGCAGCCTGCCACACTAGAGACATGTTGCTGGCCCCATGGGGAGAGTGCCTTTGTCACTCTGAGGCCAGTAACAAAGCCTGCACTGGGTGGAGATGCTAACACCTCCCCCAGGCAGGAGCTGTAACACCTGGCGGTGAGCCTCAAAGGCTCACCCCTTTGTCACAGCACCGCAGGACACTCCAGCTAGTGGAGTTGCCCGCCCCCTCCGGCCCCGGCCCCCACTTTTGGCGGCAAGGCCGGAGAAAATAATGAGAATAACAAGGAGGAGTCACTGGCCAGTCAGGACAGCCCCTAAGGTGTCCTGAGCTGAGGTGACTCTAACTTTTAGAAATCCTCCATTCCCCCAATAGGGTTAGGATTGTGACCCCCTCCCCTTGGGAGGAGGCACAAAGAGGGTGTACCCACCCTCAGGGCTAGTAGCCATTGGCTACTAACCCCCCAGACCTAAACACGCCCTTAAATTTAGTATTTAAGGGCTACCCTGAACCCTAGAAAATTAGATTCCTGCAACTACAAGAAGAAGGACTGCCTAGCTGAAAACCCCTGCAGAGGAAGACCAGAAGACAACAACTGCCTTGGCTCCAGAAACTCACCGGCCTGTCTCCTGCCTTCCAAAGAACTCTGCTCCAGCGACGCCTTCCAAAGGGACCAGCGACCTCTGAATCCTCTGAGGACTGCCCTGCTTCGACGACGACAAGAAACTCCCGAGGACAGCGGACCTGCTCCAAAAAGACTGCACCTTTATCCAAAGGAGCAGCTTTAAAGACCCCTGCAATCTCCCCGCAAGAAGCGTGAGACTTGCAACACTGCACCCGGCGACCCCGACTCGGCTGGTGGAGAACCAACACCTCAGGGAGGACCCCCGGACTACTCTACGACTGTGAGTACCAAAACCTGTCCCCCCTGAGCCCCCACAGCGCCGCCTGCAGAGGGAATCCCGAGGCTTCCCCTGACCGCGACTCTCTGAAACCTAAGTCCCGACGCCTGGAAAAGACCCTGCACCCGCAGCCCCCAGGACCTGAAGGACCGGACTTTCACTGCAGAAGTGACCCCCAGGAGTCCCTCTCCCTTGCCCAAGTGGTGGTTTCCCCGAGGAAGCCCCCCCTTGCCTGCCTGCAGCGCTGAAGAGATCCCTTGATCTCTCATTGACTTCCATTGCGAACCCGTCGCTTGTTCTAACACTGCACCCGGCCGCCCCCGCGCCGCTGAGGGTGAAATTTCTGTGTGGGCTTGTGTCCCCCCCGGTGCCCTACAAAACCCCCCTGGTCTGCCCTCCGAAGACGCGGGTACTTACCTGCTGGCAGACTGGAACCGGGGCACCCCCTTCTCTCCATTGAAGCCTATGCGTTTTGGGCACCACTTTGAACTCTGCACCTGACCGGCCCTGAGCTGCTGGTGTGGTAACTTTGGGGTTGCTCTGAACCCCCAACGGTGGGCTACCTTGGACCAAGAACTGAACCCTGTAAGTGTCTTACTTACCTGGTAAAACTAACAAAAACTTACCTCCCCCAGGAACTGTGAAAATTGCACTGTGTCCACTTTTGAAATAGCTATTTGTGAATAACTTAAAAAGTATACATGCAATTGAAATGATTCAAAGTTCCTAATGTACTTACCTGCAATACCTTTCAAACAAGATATTACATGTTGAATTTGAACCTGTGGTTCTTAAAATAAACTAAGAAAATATATTTTTCTATAACAAAACCTATTGGCTGGATTTGTCTCTGAGTGTGTGTACCTCATTTATTGTCTATGTGTATGTACAACAAATGCTTAACACTACTCCTTGGATAAGCCTACTGCTCGACCACACTACCACAAAATAGAGCATTAGTATTATCTCTTTTTACCACTATTTTACCTCTAAGGGGAACCCTTGGACTCTGTGCATGCTATTCCTTACTTTGAAATAGCACATACAGAGCCAACTTCCTACATTGGTGGATCAGCGGTGGGGTACAAGACTTTGCATTTGCTGGACTACTCAGCCAATACCTGATCACACGACAAATTCCAAAATTGTCATTAGAAATTGATTTTTGCAATTTGAAAAGTTTTCTAAATTCTTTAAAGTCCTGCTAGGGCCTTGTGTTAGTCCCTGTTAGCATTTCTTTTAGAGTTTAAAAGTTTGTAAAAGTTTGAATTAGATTCTAGAACCAGTTTAGATTCTTAAAAAAATATTCCAACTTTTATAAGCATAATGTCTAGTGCAGAGATGAATGTGGTGGAACTCGACACCACACCTTACCTCCATCTTAAGATGAGGGAGCTAAGGTCACTCTGTAAAATAAAGAAAATAGTAATGGGCCCCAGACCTTCCAAACTACAGCTCCAGGAGCTGTTGGCAGAGTTTGAAAAGGCCAACCCCTCTGAGGATGGCAACACAGAGGATGAAGATAGTGACTTGGAGGAAAATTCCCCCCTACCAGTCCTATTTAGGGAGAACAGGGCCTCTCAAGCCCTGACTCCACAAATAATAGTCAGAGATGCTGGTCCCCTCACAGGAGGGGCCAACAACTCTGAAATCACTGAGGATAACTCCAGTGAAGAGGACATCCAGCTAGCCAGGATGGCCAAAAGATTGGCTTTGGAAAGACAGATCCTAGCCATAGAAAGGGAAAGGCAAGAGATGGGCCTAGGACCCATCAATGGTGGCAGCAACATAAATATGGTCAGAGATTCTCCTGACATGTTGAAAATCCCTAAAGGGATTGTAACTAAATATGAAGATGGTGATGACATCACCAAATGGTTCACAGCTTTTGAGAGGGCTTGTGTAACCAGAAAAGTGAACAGATCTCACTGGGGTGCTCTCCTTTGGGAAATGTTCACAGGAAAGTGTAGGGATAGACTCCTCACACTCTCTGGAAAAGATGCAGAATCTTATGACCTCATGAAGGGTACCCTGATTGAGGGCTTTGGATTCTCCACTGAGGAGTATAGGATTAGATTCAGGGGGGCTCAAAAATCCTCGAGCCAGACCTGGGTTGACTTTGTAGACTACTCAGTAAAAACACTAGATGGTTGGATTCAAGGCAGTGGTGTAAGTAATTATGATGGGCTGTACAATTTATTTGTGAAAGAACACCTGTTAAGTAATTGTTTCAATGACAAACTGCATCAGCATCTGGTGGACCTAGGACCAATTTCTCCCCAAGAATTGGGAAAGAAGGCGGACCATTGGGTCAAGACTAGGGTGTCCAAAACTTCCACAGGGGGTGACCAAAAGAAAGGGGTCACAAAACCTCCCCAGGGGAAAGGTGGTGAGACAGCCAAAAATAAAAATAGTAAAGAGTCTTCTACAGGCCCCCAAAAACCTGCACAGGAGGGTGGGCCCAGAGCCTCTTCACAAAACAATCCTGGGTACAAGGGTAAAAACTTTGATCCCAAAAAGGCCTGGTGTCGTAGCTGTAATCAGCCTGGACACCAAACTGGAGACAAGGCCTGTCCCAAGAAAGGTTCCACTCCAAACTCCAATCCAGGTAACACTGGAATGGCTAGTCTCCAAGTGGGATCAACAGTGTGCCCAGAGCAAATCAGGGTCCACACTGAAGCTACTCTAGTCTCTGAGGGTGGGATGGATTTAGCCACACTAGCTGCCTGGCCGCCTAACATGCAAAAATACAGGCAGCAGCTCTTTATTAATGGGACAAGTGTAGAGGGCCTGAGGGATACAGGTGCCAGTGTCACCATGGTGACAGAGAAACTGGTTTCCCCTGGCCAATACCTGACTGGAAAAACCTATACAGTCACCAACGCTGACAATCAGACTAAAGCACATCCCATGGCAATGGTAACTTTAGAATGGGGAGGGGTCAATGGCCTGAAACAGGTGGTGGTCTCCTCAAACATCCCAGTAGACTGTCTGCTTGGAAATGACCTGGAGTCCTCAGCATGGGCTGAGGTAGAACTAAAAACCCATGCAGCCATGCTGGGTATCCCTGAACTGGTGTGTGTAAAAACAAGAGCACAATGCAAGGCACAGGGTGAAAAAGTAGAGCTGGAGTCTGGAAGAAAGGCCCAGCCTACCAAGAGAAAAGGAAAGTCAGTTGGGAAACCAACTGCAACACAGTCAGAAAAAGAGAACCTCTCTTCTCAGGAAGAAGTTCTGCCCTCTGAGGGAACTGAGCCTTTGGAGCTTGAACCTTATCAGGTTGAGCTCTTAGGCCCAGGGGGACACTCAAGGGAGGAGCTGTGTAAGGGACAAAAAACCTGTCCCTCTCTTGAAGGCCTTAGGCAGCAAGCTGCTGAAGAGTCCAAGGGCAAGAAAAATGGAACACATAGGGTCTATTGGGAAGATGGACTCCTGTGCACTGAGGCCAGAGACCCCAAACCTGGTGCCACTAGGAGAGTGGTAGTGCCTCAGTCGTTCAGAGAGTTTATTCTGACCCTAGCCCATGATATTCCCCTTGCTGGGCATTTGGGACAAACCAAGACGTGGGAGAGGTTAGTCAACCACTTCTACTGGCCCAATATGTCCCACAAGGTTAAGGAGTTTTGCCTCTCCTGCCCCACCTGTCAAGCCAGTGGTAAGACAGGTGGGCATCCAAAGGCCCCCCTCATTCCACTTCCAGTGGTGGGGGTCCCCTTTGAAAGAGTGGGTGTGGACATAGTTGGTCCACTAGAACCTCCCACAGCCTCAGGAAATATGTACATCCTAGTTGTAGTGGATCATGCTACTAGGTATCCTGAAGCTATTCCCCTTAGGTCGACTACTGCCCCTGCAGTAGCCAAGGCCCTCATTGGTATCTTTACCAGAGTGGGTTTTCCTAAGGAGGTGGTGTCTGACAGAGGTACCAACTTCATGTCAGCATACCTAAAACACATGTGGAATGAGTGTGGAGTGACTTACAAATTCACTACACCATACCATCCACAAACTAATGGCTTAGTTGAGAGATTCAACAAGACATTAAAAGGCATGATCATGGGGCTCCCAGAAAAGCTCAAAAGGAGATGGGATGTCCTCTTGCCATGTCTGCTTTTCGCTTACAGAGAGGTGCCACAGAAGGGAGTAGGATTCTCACCCTTTGAACTTCTGTTTGGTCACCCTGTAAGGGGACCACTTGCTCTTGTTAAAGAAGGCTGGGAGAGACCTCTTCATGAGCCTAAACAGGACATAGTGGACTATGTACTTGGCCTTCGCTCTACAATGGCAGAGTACATGGAAAAGGCAAGCAAAAACCTTGAGGCCAGCCAACAGCTCCAGAAGTTTTGGTATGACCAAAAGGCTGCAATGGTTGAGTTCCAACCAGGGCAGAAAGTCTGGGTTCTGGAGCCTGTGGCTCCCAGGGCACTTCAGGACAAATGGAGTGGCCCTTACCCAGTGCTAGAAAGGAAGAGTCAGGTCACCTACCTGGTGGACCTGGGCACAAGCAGGAGCCCCAAGAGGGTGATCCATGTGAACCGCCTTAAGCTCTTCCATGACAGGGCTGATGTAAATCTGTTGATGGTAACAGATGAGGATCAGGAGGCAGAGAGTGAACCGCTCCCTGATCTTCTGTCATCAGACCCAAAAGATGGCTCAGTAGATGGAGTGATCTACTCAGACACCCTCTCTGGCCAACAGCAAGCTGATTGTAGGAGAGTCCTACAACAGTTTCCTGAACTCTTCTCCCTAACCCCTGGTCAGACACACCTGTGTACCCATGATGTGGACACAGGAGACAGCATGCCTGTCAAAAACAAAATTTTTAGACAGTCTGACCATGTTAAGGAAAGCATCAAGGTGGAAGTCCACAAGATGCTGGAATTGGGAGTAATTGAGCGCTCTGACAGCCCCTGGGCTAGCCCAGTGGTCTTAGTCCCCAAACCTCACACCAAAGATGGAAAGAAAGAGATGAGGTTTTGTGTGGACTACAGAGGGCTCAACTCTGTCACCAAGACAGACGCCCATCCAATTCCTAGAGCTGATGAGCTCATAGACAAATTAGGTGCTGCCAAATTCTTAAATACCTTTGACTTGACAGCAGGGTACTGGCAAATAAAAATGGCACCTGGAGCAAAAGAGAAAACAGCATTCTCCACACCTGATGGGCATTATCAGTTTACTGTTATGCCCTTTGGTTTAAAGAATGCCCCTGCCACCTTCCAAAGGTTGGTGAATCAAGTCCTTGCTGGTTTGGAGTCCTTTAGCACAGCTTATCTTGATGATATTGCTGTCTTTAGCTCCACCTGGCAGGATCACCTGGTCCACCTGAAGAAGGTTTTGAAGGCTCTGCAATCTGCAGGCCTCTCTATCAAGGCATCCAAATGCCAGATAGGGCAGGGAACTGTGGTTTACTTGGGCCACCTTGTAGGTGGAGGCCAAGTTCAGCCACTCCAACCCAAGATCCAGACTATTCTGGACTGGGTAGCTCCAAAAACCCAGACTCACGTCAGGGCATTCCTTGGCTTGACTGGGTATTACAGGAGGTTTGTGAAGGGATATGGATCCATTGTGACAGCCCTCACTGAACTCACCTCCAAGAAAATGCCCAAGAAAGTGAACTGGACTGTAGAATGCCAACAGGCCTTTGACACCCTGAAACAAGCAATGTGCTCAGCACCAGTTCTAAAAGCTCCAGATTATTCTAAGCAGTTCATTGTGCAGACAGATGCCTCTGAACATGGGATAGGGGCAGTTTTGTCCCAAACAAATGATGATGGCCTTGACCAGCCTGTTGCTTTCATTAGCAGGAGGTTACTCCCCAGGGAGCAGCGTTGGAGTGCCATTGAGAGGGAGGCCTTTGCTGTGGTTTGGTCCCTGAAGAAGCTGAGACCATACCTCTTTGGGACTCACTTCCTAGTTCAAACTGACCACAGACCTCTCAAATGGCTGATGCAAATGAAAGGTGAAAATCCAAAACTGTTGAGGTGGTCCATCTCCCTACAGGGAATGGAATTTATAGTGGAACACAGACCTGGGACTGCCCATGCCAATGCAGATGGCCTTTCCAGGTTCTTCCACTTAGAAAATGAAGACTCTCTTGGGAAAGGTTAGTCTCATCCTCTTTCGTTTGGGGGGGGGGGTTGTGTAAGGAAATGCCTCCTTGGCATGGTTGCCCCCTGACTTTTTGCCTTTGCTGATGCTATGTTTACAATTGAAAGTGTGCTGAGGCCTGCTAACCAGGCCCCAGCACCAGTGTTCTTTCCCTAACCTGTACTTTTGTATCCACAATTGGCAGACCCTGGCATCCAGATAAGTCCCTTGTAACTGGTACTTCTAGTACCAAGGGCCCTGATGCCAAGGAAGGTCTCTAAGGGCTGCAGCATGTCTTATGCCACCCTGGAGGCCTCTCACTCAGCACAGACACACTGCTTGCCAGCTTGTGTGTGCTAGTGAGAACAAAACGAGTAAGTCGACATGGCACTCCCCTCAGGGTGCCATGCCGGCCTCTCACTGCCTATGCAAGTATAGGTCAGTCACCCCTCTAGCAGGCCTTACAGCCCTAAGGCAGGGTGCACTATACCATAGGTGAGGGTACCAATGCATGAGCATGGTACCCCTACAGTGTCTAAACAAAAACCTTAGACATTGTAAGTGCAGGGTAGCCATAGGAGTATATGGTCTGGGAGTCTGTTTTGCACGAACTCCACAGCACCATAATGGCTACACTAAAAACTGGGAAGTTTGGTATCAAACTTCTCAGCACAATAAATGCACACTGATGCCAGTGTACATTTTATTGCAAAATACACCCCAGAGGGCACCTTAGAGGTGCCCCCTGAAACTTAACCGACTGTCTGTGTAGGCTGACTAGTTCCAGCAGCCTGCCACACTAGAGACATGTTGCTGGCCCCATGGGGAGAGTGCCTTTGTCACTCTGAGGCCAGTAACAAAGCCTGCACTGGGTGGAGATGCTAACACCTCCCCCAGGCAGGAGCTGTAACACCTGGCGGTGAGCCTCAAAGGCTCACCCCTTTGTCACAGCACCGCAGGACACTCCAGCTAGTGGAGTTGCCCGCCCCCTCTGGCCCCGGCCCCCACTTTTGGCGGCAAGGCCGGAGAAAATAATGAGAATAACAAGGAGGAGTCACTGGCCAGTCAGGACAGCCCCTAAGGTGTCCTGAGCTGAGATGACCAACTTTTAGAAATCCTCCATCTTGCAGATGGAGGATTCCCCCAATAGGGTTAGGATTGTGACCCCCTCCCCTTGGGAGGAGGCACAAAGAGGGTGTACCCACCCTCAGGGCTAGTAGCCATTGGCTACTAACCCCCCAGACCTAAACACGCCCTTAAATTTAGTATTTAAGGGCTACCCTGAACCCTAGAAAATTAGATTCCTGCAACTACAAGAAGAAGGACTGCCTAGCTGAAAACCCCTGCAGAGGAAGACCAGAAGACAACAACTGCCTTGGCTCCAGAAACTCACCGGCCTGTCTCCTGCCTTCCAAAGAACTCTGCTCCAGCGACGCCTTCCAAAGGGACCAGCGACCTCTGAATCCTCTGAGGACTGCCCTGCTTCGACGACGACAAGAAACTCCCGAGGACAGCGGACCTGCTCCAAAAAGACTGCACCTTTATCCAAAGGAGCAGCTTTAAAGACCCCTGCAATCTCCCCGCAAGAAGTGTGAGACTTGCAACACTGCACCCGGCGACCCCGACTCGGCTGGTGGAGAACCAACACCTCAGGGAGGACCCCCGGACTACTCTACGACTGTGAGTACCAAAACCTGTCCCCCCTGAGCTCCCACAGCGCCGCCTGCAGAGGGAATCCCGAGGCTTCCCCTGAACGCGACTCTCTGAAACCTAAGTCCCGACGCCTGGAAAAGACCCTGCACCCGCAGCCCCCAGGACCTGAAGGACCGGACTTTCACTGCAGAAGTGACCCCCAGGAGTCCCTCTCCCTTGCCCAAGTGGTGGTTTCCCCGAGGAAGCCCCCCCTTGCCTGCCTGCAGCGCTGAAGAGATCCCTTGATCTCTCATTGACTTCCATTGCGAACCCGACGCTTGTTCTAACAGTGCACCCGGCCGCCCCCGCGCCGCTGAGGGTGAAATTTCTGTGTGGGCTTGTGTCCCCCCCGGTGCCCTACAAAACCCCCCTGGTCTGCCCTCCGAAGACGCGGGTACTTACCTGCTGGCAGACTGGAACCGGGGCACCCCCTTCTCTCCATTGAAGCCTATGCGTTTTGGGCACTACTTTGAACTCTGCACCTGACCGGCCCTGAGCTGCTGGTGTGGTAACTTTGGGGTTGCTCTGAACCCCCAACGGTGGGCTACCTTGGACCAAGAACTGAACCCTGTAAGTGTCTTACTTACCTGGTAAAACTAACAAAAACTTACCTCCCCCAGGAACTGTGAAAATTGCACTAAGTGTCCACTTTTGAAATAGCTATTTGTGAATAACTTAAAAAGTATACATGCAATTGAAATGATTCAAAGTTCCTAATGTACTCACCTGCAATACCTTTCAAACAAGATATTACATGTTGAATTTGAACCTGTGGTTCTTAAAATAAACTAAGAAAAGATATTTTTCTATAACAAAACCTATTGGCTGGATTTGTCTCTGAGTGTGTGTACCTCATTTATTGTCTATGTGTATGTACAACAAATGCTTAACACTACTCCTTGGATAAGCCTACTGCTCGACCACACTACCACAAAATAGAGCATTAGTATTATCTCTTTTTACCACTATTTTACCTCTAAGGGGACCCCTTGGACTCTGTGCATGCTATTCCTTACTTTGAAATAGCACATACAGAGCCAACTTCCTACAGGGCGTATTTCTGTTGGCGTGACGGTGGAGGTTTTGTTTTCGCCAGTTTATCACTGACCTTTGGTTTGGCGGACTTGTGTGGGTGTCTGAATTTTGGCGGATTCCGAACTGTGGGTCATAATAGCTGTGGCGGAATTCCGCGGCCGCAGCGGTGTGGTGGCGGTCTTCTGCACGGCGGTATGTGGCTTTTACCACCAATGTCATAATGAGGGCCATAGTGCTAAATGATGGATTTGCATGTCACATAATTATGCATAGTTTACATAATTTTGCCTTCATTTTGCATGTTTACACAAATGCAAATCATGAAAATCTGGCATACTCCTAATTCTCACTGCTAAAACATAGGTTTACCAAGTGGAGCCCCTTTCCTAGAAAAAGCTACCTGGCTTGGAAGGAGATGAGAGGAAAGGAGTTAGGTTGCTTCAAATTGGTACTAAATGATCAAAAAACAAATTGAAATAAACTGTAAATTGCTCCACGCACAAGTCCTAGGCCATGCAATGAAAAAACAGCTTGTTTAGAGTGCACCTGCTTTAACCATATCGGGCAGGCAAAGTTAGTTTATTAGTCACAGTTAAAAACATAATAAGTTTTAAAAAGATACATTAAATATTTTGGGGTGTGGCTGCTTATGCTGGCCTTAATGCTTTAGTTCTAATTGCCCAGGCTATATACAGAAACGTTGAAACAGCCACAGCCATAATTGGGGCAGGAACGCTTTTGCGTATCCTGAGAGCTTCAACTCGGGTTTGAAAGCTAAGGGATCTGCACAAAGGGATGATCCATTTTCTTCTGGGTTTAGCTTACAGCAGAAAGGGCAGATAGGGCAGAAAGACAACAGGTGCTCATCACTTTCTTGATCAGATTTACATTGAAGGCTATGGTCGGATCCCTGTTTCTGCTTCCCCCAGTTAGCTGTAAAAGCAACTACTGGGAGAGTCCTGTATCTAAATTGAAGGACGAGGGACCGAGCACGCACCAGGCGGATAAAATCTAGGAATTTCTTACCTTAGTTACAGATTTATGGAGAAGGAAAACACGTGTTAAGCCCCTAAAGTGTATGAGCAGTCCCTACCAGTGGCGTAGCGTGGGTTGTCAGCACCCGGGGCAAGGCAAGTAATTTGCGCCCCCTAACCCGGGGCAAGGCAAGTAATTTGCGCCCCCTAACCCGTGGATTTTAGCACTCGAGTCTCTTCCAAGATGTTGCGCCCGGGGGCGGCCGGCCCCCCCTGCACCCCCCACGCTACGCCACTGGTCCCTACTGCTAATAATTTTTTCCTGCGCCAGATTTTTAACTTTAAGTGAGTCTTCTCGGCAAATGGACTGAGGCTCAGACCAGAATTTCTGTTGCCCCAGCTTGATCCAGGCACATTTAAGCAACCCCAGCCATCTGACCTTCCCCACACCGTTGAACCCAATAACTTCTTGCAAGCCCTCCCTTCGGTGGCTCAATTCATGGGTACTCCAAATACGAAACCAAAAAGAGTCTCAATGCTATCTGCTCTGAAATCTCATTGATCCCAAAATCACGGTGAAGAGCGACCAACTAAGTGCCTTTCCCGAAGCTCAGAAGGCACCTAAGGAAGTTGGTTTCTGCTGGGCTCAAGTTGCTTGTATCGCAATGGCCCCAAAGTTCTACCCCAGATAGCGCTGTCCCCCTGCTTTTGCTTTATAAATTATGATTGCTGGATGAACTGGGGTCCAGGCTGTTTTTTTTGGCAAATTTGTATATGGCTGCAGCTCGACGTTTCACAATTAAGGTGCTCTTTGTAATCTGTGGGTCCCAGGAGCCCTTGTCATCCAGCCTGATACCCAAATAATTGAACTGCCGGACCCTTTCCAGTGTTTCACAGCCCAACTTAATGACCCCTCTCACTCTGTCTCACTTGGTATAGATCATATATTTGGTCTTAGATGTATTCATTTCAAGACCAAAATCATCACGGAATTGGTTGAAGCTGTCAATCAAGTTTTGAAGGCACTTCCTAGTTTTGGACAGAAACAAAGTGTCACCCACAAAACAGAGTGCCGGTATTTTTTCGCCCGCTAAGGTTGGGGAGTCTTTGGAACAGTTTAATACGTAGGCAATGCAGTTTTCAATATATAGGAGGAGAAGGGGTGGGGCAAAGACACACCCCTGTTGCACGCCTTGTTTAACGGAGAAGGCCTTGGTTAATTGCCCCTTCGCTCTGCATCTTACTTGTGCTTAATTCCCTACTGGGAGCAGCTGAATCAAAAGCAGGCGATCAGGTTGGGTCCCCATCCTCCGAAGCACCTCCCATAACCCCCCACTAGGCCCAAAATCAAACATAGCGTGGAGGTCAATGAAAGCCACATAAATGTCACCCTTAGACAGATCTGCAATCTTACATTTTACCAGGAGAAAGCTAAAGGCTTGGTCGACTGTACTGGTCTTATCACTGAAACTGCTTGTAGTCCTGAAAGAATGCAACAAGCACCCTAGCACCTGCTTGCTGAACAGTTTTTGCAGGTTGTCAATCAGGCTGATAGGGTGATAGTTGGAGGGCAAACTGGGATCCCCTTTTTTAAATATTGGCACAATCCCAATCCCCTTCCACAATTGGGGATCGCCCTCTCCTTCGCGATGACATTGGGAAACACATTGATATAGGGGACCCACACCCCAGGATCGAATCTGAACACATCAGCAGGGATCTTGTCAAGACCTGGAGCTTTCCTAGGCTTGAGTGCGACCACAGCTCGCTCAGTTTCCTCCATGGCGAAAACTGCTGGGGGGATAGATTGTGGCTTAGCATCGTCGTAACCCCTGCAAGCAGGGTCAGGCTCCAGATGTGGGAAGGGGAGTACAGAGACCCAAAATGGGCAGCCCAGTCACAGGGTAGAATAGATGTTTCAGGGAGGCTACCTGTCCTTCCATAGCTCTTACTCATCAATGCCCAAAATTTCCTCTGGTCGTTAGTTACAGAGGCATCTAGTAGGTCAGACCAGGTGCCATCTTCCCACGCGCCTTTAGCTTCTCTTAGAGTGGCCCGATAGAAGGCCCCATTTCACCTTATAACCTGGGTGTACCCCTCTTTATTAGATTGAAGCAGGTTTACCTTAGCATTTTTACACTGGCCATGGGGCCAACCCTTAGTCTGCAGAATGTTTGGGTGCCCCCTTGACTCCGTGGTGAGGAGATTCCTCAGCTTGGCAAATACCATGCTATGCCCTGCTAATATCACTTCACTGTTCCCCAAGTTGGTATAAATATTGCCCATGTGGGTGGCCAAGATGCGTATAAGGCCCAGATTCCCTTAGATGAGGAACCCACTGTTTCCCATTTCACATTATTCCTGTTATTAGTGGCCACAGTATGCATACATGTGTGCTCAATTGCTGCCCGGCAGGGGAGGGTCATAAATTCTTTGAATCTTAATAAGAATTAAGAATTTACTGCAAATGCAAAAGAACAACAGAACGCGTGCGATTTGTGGTGCTTTTGTTTTTTGTCCTACTTTTTATCCATTCTCTCGTCAAAACCTGATGTGAGCACGCATTTCACATTCAATCAATCAATCAATCAGTGATTTCTAATGCGTGGCTAATCACCGGGGGGTCTCAAGGGGCTGTTTGTGGGCTTGCTGCTCAATCAAAGAGCCAGGTCTTGAGGGCCTTCCCCAACTGCTTCAGTGATGCGGTCTGCCTGAGCTTCAGTGTTAGCGTGTTACATGTCTGGGCTGCAAGTTAGGAGAAGGATCTTCCTCCTGCTGCGCTTTTTCAGATCTTGAGAACGACTGTGAGGACGAGCTGGAAGAACGGAGATGTCTGTTGTGTACGTAGAAGGCAAGGTGGTGGTTGAGGTAGGCCAGTCCTTTGACGTGTAGTGCCCTGTAAGTGTGGATCAGGAGTTTGTATGTGAAGCGCTTGTTGACTGAGACTGCCACTAAGGTGGGAGGAGATGTGGCTGTGTCAGGGGATGCCCAGGATGAGTCTGATTGCTGCATTCTGGATTCTTTGTAGTCCTGATTGTAATTTCTTGGTGATGCTGGCATAGAGTGCATTGCCTTAGTCCAGTTTGCTAGTGACAAGTGCGTGGGTGACTGTCTTCCTTGTGTCGGAGGGGATCCACTTGAAAATCTTGCAGAGGAGTCAGAGGGTGTGGAAGCATGATGATGAGATGGTGTTGGTTGGTGGGTCATGGATAGAGAGGAGTCCAGAATGATACCCAGATTGAATGTGTGGTCTGTGGGAGCAGCGGCGTTTCCCAGTCCAGTGGGCCACCAGGAGTCGTTCCAGGCAGAAAGGGTTAACACGATTACGAGGATCTCTGTCTTGTCCGAGTTGAGTTTGTGGCAGCTGGCTTCCATCCAGGCGACGACTGCTCTCATTCTGTTGTGGAAATTTCTCTTGGCCTTTGCAGAGTCATCGGACAGGGAGATGATCAGTTGGGTATCATTGGCATAGAAGACTATGGTTAGCCCGTTTTATTTGATGATCTTGGCTAGCGGGGCCATGTAGATGTTGAAAAGCGTCAGGGTGAGTGATGATCCTTGGGACACTCTGCAGCATGTATCTTTAGGTTCTGGTGTGAACGGTAGTAGTTCTTCCGGTGAGGAAGGGTCTGATCCATTCCAGTGCTTTATCTCGGATGCCGGAGTTGTGTAGGCTGGTACAGAGGGTGGAGTGGGAGATGGTGTCAAATGCAGTGGAGAGGTTGAGGAGGATGAGTGTGGCCGTGCCTCTGTGGTCTAGAATGATGCATATGTCATCAGTGGCTGCTAGGAGTGCTGCTTCGTGATGTGGTTGCTTCTGAATCAAGATTGGCATGGGTCTAGGATTTGGTGTGTCTCGAGGAGTTCGGTGAGCTGCTGATTGTCAGCCTTTTCCGTTACTTTGGCTGAGAAAGGGAGCAGAGAGATGGGTCTGTAGTTTTTCAGCTTCCCTGGGTCGGCGGTGGGTTTCTTGAGCAGTGGGTTGATCTTGGCATGCTTTAAGTCTGATGGGAAGTTTGCAGTCTTGAAGGATTGGTTGATAGTTCGGCAGAGCTCAGGTGCTATGGTGGCACTGGCCAGGTTGACGATATGAAGAGGGCACGGATCCGAGGGTGCCCCCGAGTGGATGGAGTTCATGAGTCTTTGGGTGTCCTCTTTCGTGATGGGGGTCAAGGAGTTCAGGATCTGGTGTGGTGCTGGATCCATGGTGGTGTTTGTGGGCGGTGCAGGCAGGTTTTAGTCCCTGAAGCCTTTGTAAATGTCATTTATTTTTTGGTGGAAAAAGGTGGCAAGGTTGTTGTAGAGGTCTTGGGAGGGAGGAATGGATGAGATGTCTGTCCCGGTGTTCGTGAACTCTTTGACGATGGCAAAGAGCTCTTTGCTGTTGTCAGTGCTGGTGCTGAGGTTTTCTTGAGTGGCTATTTTTGGCAGCTCTGATGTTCTGGTGGTGCATGGTGACTGCATTCTTGTAGGCTGTGCGGTCTTCGGTTGACTTGCTATTCCTCCATTTCCATTCCAGTCGTCTGCTGGAGCGTTTGGATTCTTGTAGGTCGGCTGTAAACCATTTAAGTGTTTTGCTATGTCGGTTTCCTGTTAGGTTTCTTAGGGGGGGATATGTTGTTGGCACATTCCTAAAATCAGTGGTGTAGATTGCGTGTGGCTTCATTAGCGTCCGCTGCGTCCGGAGGGGGGAGTGGTTGAGAGCGTTGGTGAGTTGTGCTTCTGTAACTTTGCCCCAGCATCTGCCGAGGGGGTAGTGGCATAGTGGCATGCAGTGTTCTTTGTGAAGGTAAAGTAGACTCACTTGTGGTTGGTCCAATGGTGTTTGGAGGTGTGAGAGATGGTGATGTTGTTCCCGCTGAGAAGGCGGGTCGAGGATGTGTCCTGCTCTGTGGCTGGGTACGTTGACGAGTTGTTTGAGGCCAAGTGCTGCAAGGTTGCCCAGGAGGTTTGTGGTGTTGGGGTCATCATGGATATCAAGCTGGAGGTTGAGGTCGCTGAGTAGGATGTAGTCGGAGGAGGTGAGAGCTTGGGGCAATGAGGTTGGCGATGTCTGCAAAATTGGGGTCAGGGTCCGGGCGGCCTGTAGACGAGTGTGCCAGTGAGGGAGGAGTTGGAGTTGGTCGGAATCAGGAAGTGTAATGTGTTCATAGGTTGGCTGAGACTGTGACTCACTGGTGGTTGTCAGGCGGAGGGTATTCTTGTAGACTATGGCAATGCCTCCTCCAGGCCAGTTGGAGCTGTCCTTGTGGATGATTTTGTAGTTGTCCGAGATGGCTGTGGTGATGTCCGTGGCAGAGGTGGGGGTGATCCATGTCTCTGTGAAGAAGGCGATGTCTAGGGCGGTCGAGGAGGTCCCAGACTTCTGCTATGTGCTTGACGAGGGAGCAAGTGTTGAGGAGTAAGCACTTGAGGTGGTCGCCCGTGCTTGGTAAGGGATTGTAGGGTGGTCCTTGGAGGGTGTGGGAGCATGCGCGGCATGAAAAAGGTCCATGAGTTTTCTTAGGGTCGGCTCGGTGGCAAGCTAAATATAGTGCTAAATGCCGATTCAGATTTCACATACTTATGTGTAGTTTACATAATTTTGCCATAATTTTGCATATTTACGCAAAAGCAAGTCATGAAAATTTGGCACTGCCCTAATTTTATCTGCCAAAACACAGGTTTACCAAGTGGAACCTTGAGCTGGAAACCGCTGCAAAGAGAGGATTTAAAAGTCATCTTCGGAGGCTCTTGGAACAGCCAACATCCGATAAGGGGTGTGTAAACATCCCGGAACATTCTCACCAGTCTCAGTCAGTTTTTTTGTTCTGTAGGATGGGGTTTGGCAGGGGAATGAGAAAAAGTGCCTCTGAGGTGCTTCTTGGCATGTGGCCCCGACCTCTCCTGGACCCTGCCTCCTCCTCACACCTTCATTTTGTTCATTCGGCTGGCCTGGATGTAACTTGATATAAAGTTTAGCAAACAGACTGCTGAGCATTAAGGGTGGCAGCAGCCTAGACTCGATCTGCTGTAGTGGATATATTTTGCTGAGCATGTATCTGCCAAGCACACACCTATGCGCAGGAGCGCATTCCACAAACATGTTAATGCTGGTCATGCCCCATGTCAAGACATTTTGGTCAGTATTCTTTTGCGTTTTTTAACCAACCCCCCCGCCACCCACCCCAACAAGCATATTTTTTTTCTCCAAATTTCTTTATTAGCATTTGCACAAAGTAAAGCACATAATACAGAAAACGCAGGTTCGAAATCCGGAACACGATCAAAGATACAGTGATTCATCAGCACACTTTGGATCCCAGCAAAATCACCTCAAGTCTGTTGCCATGGCTACTGCGTTGTGTGTGTTGGGGGGGGGGGAGGGGGGGGAGGAGTGCCAGGCACAGGCTTGCACCGATGAACTAGAAGTCAGATAACATCTACAAATCCTGAAAGAGGGGATGGAGGGTGCAGGCAGGGCTGGACTGATCGTAAAGGGCATCGTTGTCCGGAAGGCTGGAAGGGTGGCGCCCGATTTTGCAGTGCTGGGGGCCGGTTTTGTTACTGTGGGCCGGTTTTGCAGCAGTGCTGCAATGTCGGCCTCCAGTAACAAAAGGAGCAGTGCTTCACACTTTCTCGCAGTGTTACTTCAGGAACATCATGGGCAGTGATAGTATCAGAGGGAGAAATTCCTTTGGGGCTGTGCCAAGGCAACTTACCATGTTTGCAAGCGATTTACGCTGACATCCATTGTTTGCACCTGGCTATTCCGCTACTGCGCTTTAGTATTTTAATCTTTTCTAGTTCCCCTGGGTCCTCCTTAGGTTCCTTACCTGCTTGTCCATTACCTGCTATCACTGTGCTTTGTTTCAGACTCACCTTCTCCTCCTCCATGATTAAAACTGGTTGCTGGTCTTCCTTGGGCTTGTTATGGCATGTGACTTAAAGAAAGCATGTGAGTTATAGTACGAATTAACTACTGACAGATCTATACCTTGTTGATACCTTGTTAATGATAGTGACAGCGCATTGTTACGCTCACTTTCCTATAGAGGTTCTGTCTGCATTGTTGATGATTTAAACCCAGACTCCTAAGTTCCTTGAGACAGTACCATTCTTGGCAACCAACACAGTTTTTAGCTCTCTCTCATAACCCCTGTCGTGTCTAGAGGAAATCGCCACACGCAGTAGAGGGCTTTGTAATTCTTTATTGAAGCCAGACACACAAAGACCCGACCGTCCCCAACATCATCTACCTCTTCTCTGCCTCTACCGTACCTCCCTTTCCGCTTCATGGCCTTGGCCCTCGCTGGACACCTCGCTGTCCCTGAGGTCCTAGTGCCCTCATGTCGCAGCTCTCATTGTGACGTTAGATCTCCCCCCGGCCTTCCACAGATGAGCTTGTTTCAGGAAGACATTCATTATATTTCTTCTATGAGACGTGCAGGCCTGCAATACACACATTGTGGCCAACTTGCTGAGGTGGGCGATGTAGGTCCCCCACAGCTGAGGAGAGGGTGGACTGGATCTCGTGACTTGCGCGGGAGCATCTTCAGTGACATCACTGTTCACTTCTGACATTGCCTCTTTAGGCAGTGGGTTACATTTCCTGAAGTGGGTGATGTTCTGAGTTATCCTCTTATCATCCAAAACAGCCGTGACCATGGTGCCTTTTCGATTTGTTACTGGCAGTGGGTGCTCATGGTACCAGCTATGTGATTTTTTTTTTTATTCTTGGTGAGTACCCAGTCTCCTTACTGGACTGTTGACTGCTGGGCTTTCCGATGCTCGTCTGCGTATCTCTTCATTTTGGCTTTCTTGGTTCTGTCCATCTCAGCTAGCTCATTGTGATCGGTGGTTTGCAGGCACAGTGAGATGACTTCTCCCAGGTGGGTATTCTTGTGTGCACAGTATGGCCTAGCATCAGGGTGGCCGGGCATTTGTTTGTGGTGCTGTGGGGCATTGTTCTGTATGCCCTCAGCACTTTGTTCAGGCTGCCTGAACATCCCTTCTGGCCAGTTCAGCTTGTTGTATGGTTTTCTTCAGAGTGGCCATGAACCTCTCCACCATCCAATTGGCCTGAGGCCACAGGGGAGTAATATTTTGATGTCTGAAGTTGAGGTGACTAGCAAACTCTGCAGATTCTTGACTGTTGAATGGAGGGCCGTTGTCTGTTTGACAACTTCCAGGAATCCCCATACGGCAATAACTTCATCCAACACCAGTATGGTGGTGGCTGCCCTGGTGGATGATACTTGTTGTGCGATTGGGAAATCAGGAATATTCGTCCATTGTGACGAGGATGTATTTGCCAGACTGCAGAGGGCCAAAGAGGTTTACTGCCACTTGTTGCCAGACTCCTTCCTGTAGTTCGGACATTTGCAACAGCACAGTAGGTTCTTCTCGGCTTACCAGTTGGCATTGCTATCATTCTTTTAGTGTGGCTTCGGCACCACGTCCAGGGAGGAGAACCAGACACGCTCTCGTAGGGCTATTTTGGTGGCTACTATGCCCCAGTGTCCCTTATGGGCTGGGTTGACCACCCCTTGACATAGATTTTTTGGAATGACAATTCTTTTTTCTCTTAACAGTAGGCTATCCTTTGCAATGGACAGTTCATCCTTTACGTGCCGAAAGAAGGTTAGTTCTTTGATGTCAGTGAATTGGTTGCTTTTGGGTTCTTACATGTGGCCCCGCCAATTCGTTCGGATGCATCGTGTTACATCTTGTAGTGTGGCGTCCGCTGAACTTACTCCTCTGCTAGTGATGGTCTGGTTGTAGAGGATATTCTGGGGTGCCGTGACATGTAATCTGCTGGATTCGCTGCTTTTCCAGGTTTGTATATGATGGTGTAAGTGTACTCTTGCAGTCAAATTCCCCATCGCTTGATCCTGGGAGGCATCTTTACTCTGGGATGTCTAAATATGGTTATCAACACTTAATGGTCAGTGATGAGTGTGAAGTGTTTCCCGTATATGAAAATGTGGAAGTGCTCACAGGCCCAGACAAGAGCCAAGCACTCGATTATGCTCTCTCTGTGTCAGTCAGGCGGCAACTGGCATATGCTACTATGTGTCTTTGATCGCCTTCTTTGACATACTGACCTAGGATGACTCTGAGTCCCACAGGACTGGCGTCCACATTGATTTTCAGTCTTCTTGAGGGGATTGAAGTATGCCAGATTGCGGGCTGACTCAACTGTGTCCTTACTTGTATTGAGCGCGTGATCACATCTTGCCGACCACCTGAATGGTAGTCCTTTTTTTGTCAGCTCCCTGAGGGGATAGCTGATGGTAGCACAGTCCTTGATGTACTGGGTGCAGTAACTGGCCATTCCAAGAAATGACCCAACATCCCACGCGTCATGGGAACGAGGGGGGTTGGTGAGGGCTGTGACTTTCTCGGGGTCTGGCCTTATTCCGTCACCTGAGAAGATAGGTCCATAGAATTTCAGTGTGGACCTGTGAAATTCACACTTGTCCTTGCTGAGGGTCAGGTTGACTTCCAGAAGAGACTAACATGCCTGATCCAAGACTTTGTCATGTCATTTGACCGTGACATCAAATATAGGGATGTCGTCGCTGTAATTGTGGGCGTTGGGAATATGTCAGTGTAGGAAGCTGGCCTGGTGTGTGGTGGGTAGCTAAGGTGCACACTTTATACCAGGTCCAGTTATTCCCTATTAGTGTAGTGTAGGCAGTGTCTAGAAGCCAGGCTCTCTAGAGGTAGCTGTGGAAGAGCAACCAAAGCTTATCTAGGAGACATGCAAAGCTCATGCAATACCACTGTAGTCACACAGCACTTACACACATGAAAGAAAACACTCAGTGTTACGAAAATAAAAGGCTCTTTATTACAGTAACAAAGTACCAAAACACTAGATAGGCAATACTCCAATAGGAGGTAAGTAAACACACTAAATATGTACACCAGTAATCAGTAATAGGCATAAAAAGTGATAGAAAACAGTGCAAATGCAATAGACAATAGTGAACCTAGAGGGAGCTCAAACCATATACCAAAAAAATGGAATGCGAATGTGGACTCTCGCCTAGGTAAGTGGAATGTGTAGAGGGGAGATGGAGGAACTAAGAAACCCCAAAGGTAAGTACCACAGTGCCCCCCACACATACCAGGAAGAAAGGAGTAAGTTACTGGTTTTTCCCCAAACGACCCAAAAGGACTGAAAAGAAAATGCAACACCCACACAAGACTGCAATAAACCAGCGGTGGATTCCTGGAGAGAAAGACCTGTGGAAGCATGAGCCCAAGTCCAGAAGTCACAGAAGTGCCCAGTGGGGGCAGGAGCCACTACCAACCCGTCTGTGGTTCCAGTAGTTGGTTGACGGTAGGACGAAGATGGTCAGGAATGCAGACTTGGGTGAAGAGTCCCTGGAGGATGCAGTTGACGTCCTATGCCGGATGGACGATTGCAGTCGGTCAGTGGCCTGGAAAAGCCACCAACAAGCCTTGGAAAAGGCAGAGGTCGCAGTGAAGCAAAAGTGTGGCTGCCGGGGACCAGCAAGATCCAGGAGGACTTAACCCACGGGGGGACCCTTTGCAAGGCAGAGAGTCCACAGAATAAAAGGCAGCCCCCACAGGAGACCCACTGGAAGAGGAGCCAGGAGTTGCAGAGGAGCCCATGCAGCACAACTGAAGAAAGGTCCTACGCCGCAGGACAAGCACGCAGAGGGCTGTGCGTCGCAAGAAGGAGTGCTGAGGGCTTTGGCTACACAGAGCCTGAAGATCCCTTTGAGGAGTGCCAACAAGCCTTGGTAGCTGCAAGAGTCATGGTGCACGGGGGTACTGTCCTGCGTGGGAAGACAAAGGCTTACCTCCACCAAAGGTGGGCAGCTGACAGAGAGGACCAAGAGGACTACTCTGGACTACCACCCATGATGCAGGACCACGCAGCTCAGGATGAGAGAAGATTCACGCAGCCTGTCGTTGTCGCAGTTGGTGCCTGCGGATGCAGGGGAGTGACTCCTTCACTCCAAGGGAGATTTCTTCTTCTTTCTTGGGCAGACTGAAGACTTGCCATCCTCAGAGGATGCACAGCCTGGGAAATGTCGCAGAAGCTGGAAGGAGCCATGGAAACAATGTTGCAAGCAGAGTCTTCGTCATGGGTGCAGATTTTCAGTTCCTGGAGGGTCCAGTTGCAGTTCCAGTGGCCAGAAGTCGAAGTAAAAGTTGCAAAGGAGTCATGCTGGAATCTTACAACCTGAATCTGAGGGCCCACCCAAGAGAGAGACCCTAAGTAGCCCTGAAAGGAGGATTGGTCACCTAGCCAGGTGACCACGTATCAGGAGGCGGCTCTGATGTCCCCTGTCTACCTGGCCATTCAGATGCTGCCAAAGGCCTCTGCCCACCTTGGATTCAAGATGGCCGGACCCAGGGACCCACTCGAGGAGCTCTGGCCACCACTTCTGGGGTGGTGATGGACAGGGGAGTGGTCACCCCTTTTCCATTGTGCAGTTTCGCTCCAGAGCAGGGACTGGGGGTCCCTGAACTGGTGTAGACTGTTTTATGCACGGAGGGCACCAAATGTGCCCTTCAAAGCATACCAGTGGCTTGGGGATACCTCTCCAAAGCCATGTAACACCTATTATCAAAGGAAATCCTTTGTTCTGCCTTCCAGTGCTTGAGCTGTTCAAGCGGCAGGAGGGCAGAAACCTGTCTGAGGGGTGCTGGCAGCTTGGGCTGCCCGGAAAACCCCAGAAGGCTGGAAGGAGCAATACTGGGGGTCCTCTAAGGATCAACGGTAATGAGGTATGATTCCAACGTGTTTGAAACCAAACATGCCCAGGTTCAGAGTTACCATCATGTAGCTGGACATAGGTAGTGACCTATATCTAGTTCATGCATAAAATGGCGTCCCCGCACTCACGAAGTCCAGAAAAATTTAACTGGAGTCAGGGGGCACCTCTGATAGTGCAGGGGTGCCCTCACACACAGGTATTTGCACCCTGCCCTCTAGGCTAGGAGAGCCTACTGTAGACATGACTTACAGTGACCTCGTGCAGTGACCTGTAGTGAAAAGGATGCATGCACCTTTTTCACGCAGGCTGCAATGGCAGGCCTTGAGATACACTTTGCATGGGCTCCCCATGGGTGGCATAATACATACAGCAACCCATGGGGATTCCCTGGTTCCCCAATTCCCTGGGTACCATATGAAGGGGGCTTACATGGGGGCATGTGAGTATGAGAGTGAGTACATGGGAGTATGCTAAATGTGGGGTGTATGTGGTCCAAGCAACCAGATTTAAATGGAGAGAGCATGGTCACTGGGGTCCTGGTTAGTAGGATCCCAGTGAACACAGTCAAAACACATTGACAAACAGGCAAAAGGTGAGGGCAACCATGCTAAAAAGAGGCTACTTTCCTACAGTCGGATTACATTCTTGATCATTTAGTGAAATATCTCAGCTGCTGATGAGATGCTGAAGATGAGCTGTTTGTAATGAAATAACCAAAGATGCGTAGGAAACGTGATGATGTAGTTCGAGCTGATAGTAGCCCTTGTTTAGATCCATCTTGGAGAATACTACTGCTCAATTGAGCAGTGTGATCATGTCACTGATGTGGGGTCACAGATGACTTTTCCCCTTCAATGGTGGTGTTTGGGCTCCCATGTCCACACATAGACACACTTTTCCGCCGGATCCTCGTTTAGGCACCACCACCACTGGGGACATCCACAGGGTGGGTCCAGAGGTTCTCTCTATAATGTCGGCCCAGAGGAGGTCTCTTAGTTCGTCCTCGACCACCTGTTGGAGGTTAAAGGGTACCATCTTGTGATGCTGGGCCACTGGTGTTACTTGCTTATTTTTGTGCAGGTGGACTTAAAAATGGTCCAACTTTCCAAATCCCGTGAATAGCTTTAGAAACCTGTGTACAATGTCTGATACATCCTCCACTCAACATAGTATCTCTACCATCCTCAGTCGTTCTGCAGTGGGCAAACTGAGGAGGCAGTCCACTTCGGGCCCTTCGATCATGTGAATCTGTGCTTGTATGGTCCTCTCTTTGTAGGTGAGAGGTGTTTGAAACTGCCCTAGACATGGCAGAGGGTCTTTAGACATCTCGTGTAGACTCGATCAGCCGCTTTGTGTAATTTGTGCTTCAGGTTCATTCTGTTGTATTCTGTGACACTGATGTAGTTGAGGGAGGCACTACTGTCTAGCACAAATGTGGCAGGCTGTGTTCCCACTTGAAGATGCAGCCTTGGGTATTCCGTTAGTCTGTTGTGGTCGGTGACCATGCAAGTATATTTCTCACTATCTTGTCAGATTAGTGTGAGAGGTCTTGATTTTGGGATTTAGAACGTCGCGATTTGTATGTGCCATGCGAGTAGAGGCTTGATCTGGATGAGCTGATGGAGCTGTCCTGTTGGTCACACACTGCCTTCACATGATGACGCAACCTGGGCTCCCTGGATTTCTGTTGTATGTTTTTCTGTGAGGCCTGGCACACCTTTTCAAAGTAGTTTTCCTTTCCGCAGTGGCGATACTGCTGACCCAACGCTGGTAACAGATCGGTATGCAGGAAGTCTTGGCCGCAGCAATAGCATTTCAACTGGTGCTCCCTCCTCTGGCCCCGCTTGTTGATGCTGCGATGACGCCCTGTGCGTCAGGGTAGTTTGTGGATTTCAGAGTCCTCTGGCGTTCCGGTGACTGACGTTCCTTCTGGCGGGTTTGAAGCCTGAATGCCTGTTCCCATTCCTCTAGCTTTCCTGCTTCCATTTTCTTTGTGTGTTCATCTTCTTGATTATTAACTCGTCATTTCTTCTATTTTGTCCAGCGAATAGTTTTTCTTTAAGAGGCATCTGTGCAGGGACTCGGACTGGCACCCTTCAATGATCCGCTGGCAACCCGCGTCTTCAGTCGTGAACGTGTCAAAAGCGCAGTACTGGGCTAGGTCTTTTAGTCACAAGAAGAACTCCCCTATGGATTCATCCCTCTCCTGGGACACTAAGTTGAAGCTGTAGCGTTCATAGTTGATGTTCCTTTTGTGAAGAAATTTACTATTAAGTGCCTTGCAGACCTCTTGATAGGATGACGCAGTGTCTGTCAGTAGTTCCTTGGTGATCTGCTTAACCTCCTTTCCAATGAGGTTATGTAGAGCAATGAGCTGTTGCGCAGGGTCAGTGACTTATGACCTTTTCATGAGGTTTTCAGAATATTCCAGCCAGTCTTGCCAGCGGAGACCCAACGTGGCTCCATCCATGTTGCGGCCTGTGCGTCATGTCGAGTCCGGTGACTTGTACATGGTGTGCTATTCATTGGTTTGTATCAGTAAATTGTTGATGAGCGAAGTAAGTCATGCAGGAGGGTGCTCGGATGGCTCACGACCTGTGGTTAGCATGGTGTTCACAGTAGTACACTGGCAGCGTCAGGGTAGGCTTGAAGCCTGGAAGGGTAAACGACTCCTGTGGTAATAGTCTTGCAAGTGCCAGTAACTGGGCACATCAGCATGTCTCCACAGTGATCCTTCTGTGGGCTTTTGTATGGAAGTCTAACCGTAAAATGACCACCCTCTGGCTCTCACAGCTCATTAGCTGAGCTGCCTGACCCAAGATGGCCATCGGAGAGGGCTGTCGGTTTTTAGTCGGGACTTGTTGCAAGACTTGCAGAAAGTTTGTCCAGGGAGCTGTGGCAGCCGAGGCTCCTCTTACCTCCTGCTGAACGCTGCTGCCACGGACGCCAGAAAGTGGAGGCAGTTGAGGTGGGCTCCCATCGCCTCTCCAGGTGCAGGATGTCTTCAGCGCGATGTGGTGGACTGCCAATTTTGCGCTATAGTCAGCAGCCGTCTGTGCAGTGACATGCCGTGGGCCACGCACCCTAGCAGATGCGACTGGGGTGGGCTCCCGACGTCACCTACAACTCTGGACTTCCTGGGCAGTCGGGTGTGCTCTCCGGTCCGCCCTCTCATTATCAGTTGTCGTGTCTAGAGGAAATCGGCGCACTCAGTAGAGGGTTTGTAATTCTTTATTGCAGGCAGGCACCTCTTCTGCCTCTCCCATACCTCCCTTTCCGCTTTCTGCCCTCGGCCCTCGCTGGACACCTTGCGGTCCCTGAGGTTCTAGTGACCTCATGTCGTGACATTACAGCCCCTTCCCCTGGGTTTATGGGATAACTATGTGCCTTGATGTGTTGGGTCTGAGTTTAGGGGAAGGATAGAATTGACTTTGGATCAGGAGGCACTGTGTTAGATCCCCGACACGGTGGAGATGCAAGTAGCTTCTGATGGCAGAGCCAGTTGTGTTCTTTCATTGGAAATTTAGCCTTTACCCAAAGTTTGCACAGTATCAATGTCAACCTCTGTGCAGATGCAAACGACGTCAGCATCATCAATGCAGATGGATATTGGAAGCTATTTTCTCAGTATTCTGAGGCTGCGCAGTTCAGACCTGCCAGACAAGGAAGTGTCACGCTTCAGCAACTGCCAATGAATGTCGAGTGCAGGCCCTTCACTTAAAACAATAATAGGGTTAGTAATAACAACGGAAAAATAAACCCTGGCAAACAAACACGTAGATTAAAAGAGCTGTGAAAGATCTGCTAGAAAAACAGCAGCAGGCCCACGCCCTTGATGACAAGCACCTAGGGCTAAATTCCCTAAAAAGAAGTAAATCTGTACAAGCAAAGTTACACCCATGTGTTGGCCCAGACTACCGACTTTTTCCACTTCTTGGACCTTTCCCCATGTACGCCTGGCAAGTTGCTGAAAAACATATGCGAATTCCTTGTTATGTACTAAGCTTCGTCCTGTAATTCACTATGCACACACAGCAGCTGTACGTCACTTTAATTTTCGCTGTCAGGGAATTAACTCTATTTTTCATTTCAGGAACTATTGCTGGATGTATTCCTATTTGTTGCTCACTACTTGGTCCTTCTCTGCATTTTGTTCCCCCGATTTGGTTAGCCTTCTGGAGTTGTGTGATTTCTCCTCATCTTACTTTCAAGACTGACCAGGCATTTCTTAGACAAAGTAGTGTTTAATTCAGAGCCAATCGAGTCAGAAGTTCAAGGTTCATAATAATTGGTCATTTATGTAGTGCTTCATCACGAAAGTTTTAAAGTGCCGAAACAAAGGCGATACTGTTAACTCGACTTGATGGTACTCATTGTATCAGCCTCATAAAGATGAAAGTCTAAGTGGACTTGAAAGATTCGAAATAGTGATGATCAGGTTAAAGCAAGATTTCGGCTGGGGATGCATAAGTGCACTGAGTTATCTCACTGGATCTTTCTAAATGAACAAGCCCACCTCTTCAAAAGTCACCATAAGCACATTAGAATGCATCCAACACTTAGAGACCTCCAGGGTGTGCAAGCTTCACATGTAAGATCTGCTGCATCATCTATAATGTAGTGAAAAAAACAAATAGAATTATAGATGGGTAACAATGAATTACGGGGATGTTTTTCAATAAGGGGTTCTGAGTGATGTCAAATAGTCAACAAAAGCAAAGCTTGAGTTATCTATGATTTCACTCAGAACCTCGAGGTGAAAAATATCCCCGTTATTCACTTTTTACCCATCTATAACTTTATGTTATGTATGCCCCCAGCATCATCTGCCCCTGCCTTTAACTACTGCTCAGGGGTAGAGGATAACAGGAAGTTGTACATAACATGCCCTCTCCTCTCTGATTCAAATGTGAAAAATAAATATCTTTCCTACCATTCTTAAACAAAACCTACAATCTTCTGTCCCTTTCTTCCCCCTTCTGCAGCTGTGCTTTCTGCTTTCAGTCAAAGCAGACAAGCAGAGAGGCGCTAACAGGCTCTCAGAGTGGTGCCACCTGGCCTGGAAGGGCTTTATGACATCACAACAGTTAATAACCAGTTTTGTTATCAACTGTTGTGACGTCATAGCAAGGAGTTATGACTTTCAGAAACTGTAATAATTGATAGAGGCTCTCTATGACAGCCATGCAGAACAACACTTCAAAATATTGGTGATCAAGACCACAACATCCACAGAAAATGCACAATACGCACCAGTAGCATTTCCTGTCTGGAGATAAGATAATGCAATTAGGAAAACATGATATACCAAGTCTTCTCTTGCTATGTACTCACAGTAGCGAACTCCACCCCAGTGTCAGAAGCTTTTATATTTTCTCTATTTCTGATATTATATCTCCTTTTGGAGTATTCCGGGTGTGGAGAATCTGCTCTCTGACTTTGTCTGTCTTTAATTTGATTTTGTTTATCCCAGTCCTTTTCAGAACTATCCTGTGCTTGTTTAGTACCTTCCTTATGGGTGGTACTATGTATTTCAGGCTTTTTCAGGTTGGCTTCCAAACTATGCCGTCCTTGGATTATTGGAAATCATTTTTGGTAGTTGTTTCTCATTATCCAAATGTGGAATCTCTCGGAGACGCTGGCGTATAGCCAACACTGCCGCTTCCCCTTTAATGTTACTAAGTATTATTGAGGAGACTGCGTTGAAGTTGCGCATCAGTTTCATCCCCAAATCTTGGGCTGGAGCAGCCCTGTGCTCATTCTGAATTTGTTTTTAACACTTCCAGTAAATTTGTCGGGTAGTATAAATCGCAGCGAAGACTGTACCCCATGTGGCGCAGTCATTCACTGAGGGACCATCCCGAAGGGCAAGCACATTGTGAGAATTCTATGTTTTTCCTGTGGTCCCGTATGGGGAAACACAGCTGATTAGTTTTCTGGGCTATCCAGAACGAGATTTTCTCTCATTCCGGGGGCACTTTGCCCTTGATAGAATGCACTGTTTGTGGATTAATCCCAGTAGTAGCCAATTGGTATCCAGCAGGTGCTGGTGGTGCTGGATGTGCTGGCATTACGAACTGAACAAGTCGTCTGTATCGTGTTACTAGCACAGTGTATAGATTGCGCAGATCTGCTGCCTGCATGTTTTGTACACTGGGGTGTGGGACCTAATCTCATGGGTTGTGTGGTAGGCTGCCGTTAAACCAGTTGTGTTGCTCTTGATAGGTGATCGGAATTTCAAGATACTGGTATGCATGATATCGTTGTGGTATGTTTGCAATTCTGTATGTGTGAAATGTGAATAATCTAGGGTCTTCCTCAGGAAAGGTAGCCCGAGAGTAGAATGTTTCTGTTTGGTAAGCTTCATTAGCTTCTATGATGAATGTGACATCCCGCCCTCTTCTGTTAAGCCATGCGCTACTAACTGTAGTGTTAATGCCTGTCTGGCAATCTCAGGAAAGTCTATGGCGTTAGCCATACTGTGGAATGAGTAAAGAGATGGAACACCGAACGGGGAGAAAGTCCTTTTAAAAGTTTGAGATTGTACAACCTACTACCTAGTTAGGTACTTCCTGTTCAGATGAGGAGGATCTTCCCCAGGACCATGGACGTCTCTGTATAATGGTACTTACAGTTCCTGTTGTGTGTGAGACAGAGATACTCAAGGCATCCGTAAATGAGTGCCTACACACCATCTTTGGTGCACCATGTCTTGGTGGAACTCTTGCTCTAGGCAAGACTGCTGGTTTAGGGATGACAGCACTTTTGTTTGTAGGTTACTAGGCTAATCCTACAACAAGTCGCAACTGTCGGCCCAACTCTCCCGGCTCACAAGCAGTACCTCACCAAAACACAAACAGTAAAAGGTGATTTGTGCAGCCTTTTTGCATGGACTCAAGAGTGCGACATCTCAGGGAAGTCGTGGTTAAATGGAGATTATCCTTTTCTCACATGAGCAATAGGTCTCGTTCACGCACAGGCAATGAAGCAGATGCAGTTACGTTTTCAATAGGTTTTATTAACAAAATTGCAATTTACTGTAAATTGCATGGGCTGCAATGATTAGGATAATGAACAATGAAAGAAACAGAATTGTAAAAACAAGAGTCATGAATACAAAGACCCCCACCATCTTGCAAGAACATAACATGTAAAGCAGGTGTGAAATAAACTCTAATACCCTAGCATGATGAACCTAATCTCTAACCTAAAGAGAGCTAGGTGTGTTAAACCTAATCTGCCATGAGAAGAGCCCCCCAACCTGCGTTACCTTGGAATGAAGTCTCTAGATCAGACTCCGTGGGGACACGAAGACTGAGTCTGCATCTAGGCGACGTGCAGCATAGATAGCGTCAATGGCATCTGGTAGGAATCCCTCTGATTATCTTGTCCGTGTGAGATGTATTTTTACAGATCTGGTAGGACCCCTGATGAATGTATGTTACCAAACAATTGATAAGATGGCATGCTTGGGGCAGCAATTATAAAAACAATTCCCTGAAAAGGTACATTATGTTACTGTCACATGAAAGTGGGAAAGTTCATGATGTGAATACCTACATATCTCATTTATCTTTGACAGTGATAGTGATGCCTTTACTGAATGGCACTGATAATGTGAAACCAAAACTTCATCCTAACTTTAAACATAGTAGCCATTTTGGAAGAATTAATTAAACAAATGTGCTGAAACAGGGCAAGCTAAGTAGGTTAAAAGTCACAAGGTGACGGGACACATGCCTGCAATCCAGAAGGCTAAGCTAAACTCCTGATTTCCATTAAAACTAAATAGGATTCACTACACCCTCCCCATTGCCGGAACAAGTATCATGCCATAATGATGATGCAAGAGAAAGTGAATGAACCCAAGCAAAAAATCTCTGGGCTAAAACAGGCTAAAATTATGTTAAGACATAACTAAAATCTAATTAAAAACGTAATTAAATTAAAAATAGCTAAAACATACAAAGAGACAAAATGTCCACCATGACAAGCACAGCAGGCCAAAGTCAAAGGCAACGTTGGCAAACTTTGAAACTTTAGAGTAGACCGATGGTCAAGTTAATTTAACAGTAGTGATGATCTTGAACAATGTTTTCGAAGCCATTGTAAGGAAGGGCATGCAGGAAAGAAGCCACATTGTAAGATGTCAGATCGATGACCGGATTTGCAGACGGATCCATGGAGCAGTAGTGCGCAGCAGCCTCAGACGCAGAATCTCCCGCGATGGCAGCACCATCCAAAGTGCCCAAAGGAGCCAGACAGTCCACCAAGCACGGCTCGTGAGTGGCCTCGCAAATCAGCCTCATTTTCATGGGGCACGACCGTGAATGAACCCTCATCGGGAACATCAGTAGTTCCTTGTCCACAGGAGACACTGGCGGAGCAGCAAGGCACACTGAATGTAGATATTCAAAAGAGGCACCAGGTGCAATGAAAGACAGGTTGCACACACCATAGGACTGGTCGAAATGACAATGACCACTCATGCTCCAATTCTTCCAGCAACGGAGCACCAAAGAACTGTACCATGCGATCACGGCACAGCTGGGCAGGTGGTAGTAGCTCCATTACTCCGCTTAGCTGGAAAGGCACAACCACTGCGTATCAGGAACAACAGCAGTATCCCACTGATCAATGCCAAAGTCACAGGAAAGCCGCCAAACACACTGGAAAAGAGTGAATGGATGGTTGAAGGAATGACTCCGAAGACAGTCTGGAAGATGGACACAAATCCAGACCCGACATCCTTAATGAAGTGCACAATCCCAGTAGTGCTTCAGGTGTTGAACATTCTGGAGACCAGCTCTCCAAAGTGCTTGGGGAAGTTGGTATTTCATAGGGATTATATCTCGGCTGATGATCTTGCTATATGGAGAGCATACGTCTCTCTAGCCAATGTCAACACAACTTGTTTCTGGACCAGTAGCGCCTTTAGTCTGCTCAGCTTGTCATAATTTACATTAGTAGTATCAAAGTGAGGCCACATTTCTGCTACTTTTATCTCTTGTGTGGGGGGGAATAAAACATGTCCGCAACACGTTACGATCTTAAAGACTGAAATTGCGTAGGGAATTCCTGGCCGCACACAGAAACAGCTTTTTACATGAAATGGTGGATGAATCAAAGGGATGGGAATACCCTTCAGAAAACAGAGCAAGTGTGCGACCTCTCCGTTGCAAAGGCCATGAAGGGACACCCGTTTGCAAATCATTGAATGACTAACAGTACTCTCACATTCGCTTCCACTGAGAAAGACTTCTGTTTTGCCGTTCAGACATTTATATTCAAAAGGTAACTCCCACTCTTCTTTAATATAGCTATCGCCTAGCCACTCGTATCTGCCCATGGCAAGATGTTTCAAGCATTTTGAAAAACGAAAGGTGGAAATGGGCAAATCTATAATGCCATGTACATGCCCTAATGTCAATGAACTTTCTGCAACTGTGAAAGGCAACTTTTCTAACTTCTATATATGAAGCATGGTGAAGATCGCTTCTCTTTTATTCATTGTCTGTTCTTCCCTGGATAATTTAAAAGCAGCAAACAGGTCATTACTGTTAATGTATTTCCATGGAACACAGCCATTTTTCAGAATCTGTAGTGTCCAACCTAACTGCATGATGGAACGCAGTTGACTTTGTCCATGGTGTACAAAGGATATGTCATTCTGAGTTATGTCAATCGCAGGTGACACTATATTATTAAGTGAGTATATCCTGTTGGACAGAGTGTTCATGCCATTATCAACAACAGCTAAAGCCTTTTCCAAATTTTCTTTCTCTGCCTTAAACATGCAGCAGCTTCCATTTGAGAAAGCTTCCAGATCTCATTATATATGGCATAGATGAATCTTTTAGAGCGTGGCTTTCTTGGACCTAACAAGAAGTCCTGTAAATCTATATCTTCAGAAAAAGTATTGAGATGTTCCTTAACTGATGCTAAGGTGTTAGTCTGTAACCACTGTTGGCACAGTTTACTCACACTGTATGTAGTAACTATATCCGAATGTTGACCCGAGACAAAGTGAGGGTCCGGCCAGCTAATCTTGAAATCCCCTGAGTAATTCACAAAATGAGCCTGACACCCATTTGTGTCTATGGGCCACAATAACCACCCGCCGGGACTGGGAAGTGAAGAATTATAGGTACCAGCCTAAACCTTTTCATCTAATTCTTCCTCTATGACGTTCAGGAAGGACCGCCAATGGGTGATTTTTGTCGGCGTGAGGATACTGGGTGTGGGAAAACAGGGCTGATTGCAGAGGCCCCCTGACTTTTTGCCCCCATTTTTCACTTTTTGCTGGTGTTTTCCTGACTCTGATGGTGCCATGGGTACTGCTAACCAGTCCCAGAGCTTGTGCTCTGTGTAAAATGAGATGCAAATTAGGCTAGTTATAATTGGCTAAGTCAACCTACCTATAAGTCCCTAGTATATGGTAGGGCATGTAGGTTTAGGGACCCCAGCATGGGTGGTGCCCCCATAGGTGCACTGCTGAGGTGCCCAGTGTCATTTTAAAGGCAGGCCTGTCTTGCTGCTGCTTTTAAATTAAAGTTACATGCAAATTCAACTTGGGAATTAAAAGTAGTTCCAAAGTCTTAAACTACCTTATTTTTACATATAAGTCACCCCTAAGGTGTGCCCTATGTGCCCCTAGGGCTGGGTGCCATGTGACTATAAGCAGGGACCTTATAAAAATAGTTTAATAAGCCCTGGTGAGGTAAAACAGCCACATTTGTTTTCCCTCATTGTAGTGAATGGCTCCATAGGCTAGAATGGGAGACTTTATTTTAATTTTAAAAGTCCCCTTAAGTAACAGATACCTCAAGTTTGGTATCAAGCTAATTGTTATAATAAATCCCACAACTTCCAGTTGTTGGATTCAATATAACTTGTTCAGGTAAAGAGTTTTAAACTTTCCCTGAAAAGTTGCCAACTTCAACCCTGCAGTGTTTTTGCTGCTTTGCTCTGATTGGCCAGCCTCTGGCAGCCTGGCCAGGCTGCCATGATGAGGTGTGAAGTGGCCTGGCTATACACAAAGAGATGTGCCCGGGGGAGGATATCTGCACCCACACCTCAGATCCCTACCAGATTCCAACAAGGAAGAACTACAGAAGAAGAAGGACAGCCCTGCTGGACCCCTGGCCTGCACCTGGACACTGCACTCTGGAGGACTGCACCAGCTGCATACTTGGGCTTCATCACAAGAAGGACTTTGCCTGGCTTCAACTGGTTCAAGGAGGGACTCCCTGTTTGCTACAGGTGAAACCTCGCTAACCAGAGTCCCTTGCACAAACTCCGGAAGAAACTGACCAGCTGAGCACTGTCCAGTGGCCAAAAAGGAGTTTGCACTAGGTGCATGCTAGAAGTTGTAGTCCGCACCCTCAAGGAGCATCTCAGAGCTTCTGGAACCTTAGGGTCAGCTCAAAAGAACCTTAAAGGAACATCTGGAAGAAGATCCAGAAGTTTGACGAACTTTTGGAAAAAAGCTCCATAAAGGGACAGACCCGCCACTGCAACTCTAGCTGGCTTGCCTCAACCGCGACCGGGCCTGACTTGCAGGTTCATCCCGGTGAAGAAAATCTCTGAAAATGTGACTACGTCCAAATGTAGGAAGTTGACTGGGACCTCCTAGGCAGTGTATTCGAAGAGGGATCCAGGGACTTCGGATCAAGATTCAGGTTTGCCCTGATCAAAGGATTTTCATCTTGAAAAAAACGACTACGTCCGAAGGTAAAAATCTCCACCAAGGACTACCGCAACGCGTATCCGAGGAGGAGTTCCAGGAGGTTGGATTGGACTGGCGACTTGGTCCCGCTGAAGAAAATCTCAAGAAAAACGACTAAGTCCGAAGGTAAACTTTTGACCGAGGCCTCCCGCGAGCTATAGCCGAGCAGGGCTCCATCGAGGTTGGTCTCAAACTTTGACTTTACCCTGGTTGAGGTGCGAGCAGATGACCAGATTGGCGCTATTTGTTTCTAAGCGCTAAAAAGCATTTATTCTTTACAAATTCATATCTACGGTTCCCCTTATCCGATTTTAATTGTTTTGGTGTCTTTTGAAATACAAAAATATAATCTATCTTCATAAATTGGTGTTGGATTTGTATTGTGTTTTGTGTTTTACTTATTTACTGTTTTGTAATTTTTAAATGCTTTACACATATGTATCCTAAATTAAGCCTTGTTGCTTGTTGCCAAGCTACCAAGGGTTGAGCTGGGTTTAATTTATTGAGACCTAACTGGACCTAAGTGGAGGTTAGTGGCCTATTGCTAGGTGTAGGTACTTACCTGCCCTTACCAACAACCCGTTTTCCAACATGGGTGCATTCATTTATTTTATTTTTGCTAACCTTAGACAGGATGTCTGTTGAATTGTGTAATTTAAAAAGATCATAAGGCACGCTCTAAATAAAGCTTTCCCTACCCTGTATTTGCCAGTCTTGTGTTCCAATACACTCTACATCACTAGTGTTCTTCCAGTATTTGTAGCCTTCAACTGCAAGTCAGGAAACAAATGAATCTGAATAAATCAGTTTTGTGTTTGTTAGCAAAATTGTCCTAATTTTAGAAGGTGGTAACTTGAAATAGTATGACTCTGCATGTTTAATGTCATGCCCAGAAAAATATGCAAATGTTTCTGAATAATATTTTGGGCTCCCCACAGGTGGAGTTGAACAGTGTTCCTACTGTGTGTAATTAACTACTGATCTGTGTCTAGTTGCACGGTGCAGGTAGAAATGTCCCCAGTTATTATAACAGAACATTACCCCATAATTCTTTGTATTAGTGTACACATTATCACTTTCAAATACAGTGTAATCCTTCAATTCAGCTAACGTGGCATCAACTGTTTGAACATCCCAGTCATCGGAAACAACACCAGGTGTAATTACATCAGCCATTGAAATCTTAAAGATATATGGATTTTGAATGACCTCAGTAGGCCTCTATATATCAAATGAAACTTTATCCCACACAGTCCCATCAGGAATTGGTACTGCTGAAATGTTCACAAGGGGCAAGTCTCTTCAGACCCTATGTGAGGAAAGATATGGAGTTAAAACTTCATCCACAGGCTCAACAGGGATGCATTCAGGAAGATAATGACGATTTGTAAGCAGGAAGAAAACAGTCATGACAACCAATCAATAATAAAAATGCAAGCAATGGTCCACAGATAATTCCATGGATAAGCTAAACAGTTATTTTTAAGCCATATGTAGAGCTTACATGTCTTTGAAAAAGTTTGAATAGCACGTGCAGATGAAGGCGAGGAAAAACCATCAAGGTCGATGAAATAACCAGAAGCAGTCTCTGCAAACACAGGAGCCGGTGCATTACTGGTGGAAGGATCCACTTCGCGTGGAGGCTCATAGTAGATGATGTCATCAGTTTGTATGGTGTTGGAATAGAAGACAGCCACATCTTGGACAGGTGTCGCTCGTTAAAGTGGTGACAGGAATCAGAAAAAGCAAATTTTCTACCCCCCCCATGCTCAAGGAGGCATTTGTAGCATCCTTGTACATGCTGTTGTTGTCAGAAGTATTGTTGTTTCTTCTTTGAAGAAATATGTCCTGTTGGGTAGTGAGAGGGGACTGGGAACTACCCAAGGGACCTCTGGGTCTACTGTGCAGGATTGGCCACATGATGGAGTTTGATTTTTCAATGGAGACAAATCTGTTTGCTTTGGAACGAAGCAGCGGTGGCAGGATGACAGTTCTGGTACCTTGTATTCCCAGGACTTGGACCGGTGCTCTGTAGGATGGGCTGAATTCCATCTTAACAGCAATCTTCTCATGAAAAGATCCTCGACTTTAGGAATCCAGCCAGTAGATGTTTTTGGCAAATCCCTTATTCCTAAGGTGACAGCACTGGCAGGTGACTTATCATCATGAAATTGCTGATGCTCCTGTAAGACAGTGAGACGTTCATTTATGCCAAAAAATGTATCTGCTGCCACCAAACCAGGGCCATCTAGATCTGAGATATACATAGGTATCCCAAAGAGAACGTCACAGGGAGTGCGTCCTCCTGAGGACCTCCTTGGCAGATTATTCAGTGCTCTCTGGACCCCGTATAGGTGATGAAGCCAGCTGCGGCCAGAACCTAATACTTTAGCTGTTAAGGACTGCTTCAGATCTCGATTCCTCCTCTCCACAACTGAATTTCCCTCAGGATGGTAGGTTGAGGAGTAATGGATTTCAACACCCATTGTTCCTATGGTGTCCCTGAATGCCTCAGAGGCAAAGGCAGGGCCCTGGTCTGAATGGAATGCTGCAACCGCATATGGACCGATAGTGATTAGCAAGTCTTTTATAACAGAGCATCAGCCGACCGCTGTGACCATACCCACAAGAATCTAGAACAAGAATCTATAGCGACTAAAACGTATTTGTATGCATCATCCGAAGGGGGCCATAATGGTCGAGGTACACACATTGTAGTGGCCTGTTGATGTTTGATGTTTGAGCCCTTTATCTGCTGGCAAATGTCACAGCAAAGGACATATTGCTTGGTCTTCTTGTATAGACCTGGCCACCAGAAGCGTTTCTGTAGGAGTGTTATTGCCGCCTCAACACCAGCATGTGCAGAGGCTACACCCTCATGCGCTGCTTTTATTAGATCTAATTTCTGGTCTTGCTTTGGGGATCACTCGATCTCAGGAAGTGTTTCATAAGCAACATTCTGTGCACTGATGTGGTAAGAGTATTTTGTAGGGTATACGTTTGGGAGAGGCTTGCCTTCAGCCGAAGCTTTCACAGCAGCCAAAATGTAATTATCCAGTCTCATCTGGGAACGAGTCACTGCAGCAACAGAAGCCGTAGCTACTGCTGATTTGGCTGCTTCATCAGCCAGAGTGTTGCCAATAACGTGTACTCTTACACGTTGGTGGCCCAATGTATGGACTATATGAGCACTCCTTATCCTTAAGATCAGCCACCCTCCCCCACAGAGTTCTGTGTTTTATGGTGTTCCCTTTTGAGTCTCTGAACCCGTTCATTCACCAATGATTAAGATAATCATTGTAGGACTAGGCACAGTAATACAAATCACAGACAATCAGAGTAGGTTGAGCTGGATCCGTATACTCTAGTGCTAAGATAAGGGCTTTAAGTTCAGCCAGCTGAGCTGTGCGGTCATCCAGGGTCTGCATGTAGGTATTGTGAGGGTGGAATATACCATCCTCCATCACGCTGCTCACGGCTGGGCAGTCGGCTGAGTATTGATGTTTAGTACCGACAGCTGGTTGTGTTGAACCATGAGTGAAAATGACAGTATGATATCTGTCAAGTGGCATGATGTCTAGAGGTGCAGGGTACTCCTGTTCATATTGGAGAAATTCTTGTTTTTTAAGTTTTGGATCAAAGATGTAATCAACATCGGTGGCAGTCAGGGAGGTTGCCCATTGAATCCAGCGTGGATGTAATGCTTCAGTGTTAGGAACACTAGCATTGGTGACAGCCTCTAAGGCTGGCACTGGGCTAATGACAATAATGCGTTTCCCTTGGGCAAGTGGCCTCTCCTTGATGACAGCCATCTGTACTGCAGTTAGAATTTTTTCTGTGGGTGCAAAGCGTTGTTCTGCATTGGAATATAAATGTGATTTATAACGTATGGGCACTGTGTCGTCTTCATTAAAGGTGGCATAAGTGAACCCAGGGGCACCTGCAATTAATCTGATGACCAAATGTATTTTGTTGTCACGAGTGTGTAAGTGTTTTGCTTCTAGCATGTCCTGTTGCAAATCCCCTAAGGATGAGTGTGAGTTCTACTAACCAGTGTCTGCTAGAAAAATCTGGGCATATTAAGTCATAGAGTGGCTTGATAGGTTGTGCGTAGTCAGGGATGTATGTTCTGCCAAAGTTAAAGAAACCTAGTAAAGACTAGTTTCTTGATAGTATTTGGTGGCTGTAGTTGAGCACATTTTTCTAAAAAGTGCAGGGCCAGGCTCTGGCCCTCATTTGATAGCGCGTATCCCAGGAACAATACACTGAGAAATGCTATTTTAGTTTTCCTAAAATTAAATTTGTAACCAAGGGCTGCGAATTCCAGAACGATCCGATCGACCCTGGCAAGATGAATGTTGAGGTCATCATCTGTGAGATAGATGTCATCCACATCAGACAACACCTCTGGATCAATATCATGCAATATTGATGTTACACAGGCTGAGAACACCCGCAAACGACAGAAGTGTTTTTGAGAGCCAAATGAGAATGCACTCAGGTCTCAACTTTCGTGTGCTAAATTTAGGCAGAAATGACCATTGGAGATATTGAATGTTATTTTGTATTTTTTACGCAGAATGTTGTTAATTAGTGCTGTGCTGTGTTAATTTTGTATTGCGTATGTGCATGTATGACTGTTTAACTGTCTGTAATCTAAGACTATTCTGTATGAATGTTCGGGTTTTGCAATGGGGAATAATGGGTTATTTGTTGCAGAAATACAGGGCTCAATTGCTCCCTGGTACTCGAGTTGAGTGAGGATCTCCCTCACTGGAGCTTTGGCTTCATGTTTGACATGATATTGTGGCTGATGCTGGGGTATAGACCTAATCGGTATTCCATGGTAAGGAGAATCCTTATCCCAACCTACATGGTTGCAGTATAGTGCAGGTGCCTGCGCTAAAGCTCAGTTGACAGCATAGGCTTGTTTTACAGCCTCTGGAACAAGGTCAGAGAAAGAAGGCAAAATATCATCTTCCCCATGTGGGAGCTTAAGGATGTGCTCTGGTGGCCGTCATGAAAACCCTGGCGGAAAGGCTACCGGTGACAGGAAATGTATTTCCTTTTACTGGCAGACGACTCCCACCCCCCCTGCAAGCCCAATACCCTCTCACCCACCCCCTCCATACCAGAAGTCCCCACCCCCTACCAGAACAGTACCCCGCCCCATCCCCCTCCTAGTACAGCACCCCCACCCTCCTTCTAGTACAGCGCCCCACTACCAGAACAATGGCCCCTCCCCAGCCCTCCTACCAGAACAGCACCCCCCACCAGAACAGTGCCCCCTCCCCGCATACATGCACACAGCCACCCACACGCACCCCGCATACACTCAGTCACCAACACTGACATACATGCATTCACTCACAAGCATCCATACATGCATTCACTCGCATGCATCCATACACACATTCAATCACATACATCCATACACACATTCACTCACATGCATCCATACATGCATTCACTTCAACATTCTTACAAGCATTCAATTCTACATTCATACACACGCATTCATCCACGCATACACAGATGCATACACACATACGCATACACAGACACATACACACACCCATACACACACGCATACAACACACACCCGTGCACCCACGCATACACACACGCATACACACTTACATTTACACATGCAGACAACACCCACTCACACACGCACAGACAAAACACCCCCACCGGCCCATTCCCCTCCCCTGTCGGATGTCTGACTTACATTGTTCGGCGAGGAGGCTGTCCGGCAGGGAACTGGTGCTTGGACCGGCGGCAGCCCCAACCATCAGGACACCGCCAGGCAATATTACAGGTATACTGCAGGATTTCTGCCCAAAATGTGGCGGAAATCCTGCAGTATTTGTAATATGGCTGCCTTCCCGCACCTGCGGCTTTGGCGGTCTTGTGAAAAGACTGCCAAAGTCGTAATGAGGGCCTATATCTCCTTTCGGAGTTCTCCAGGTGTGGAGAATCTGCTCTCTGACTTTGTCGGTCTTTAATTTTCTTTTGTTTATCCCAGAGCTTTCTAGAACCCTACTGTGCTTGTTTAGTACCTTTCTTAGGGATGGTACTCTGTATTTCAGGCTTTTTTAGCTTGGATCCCAAACAATCCCGTCCCATGCTGGTATGGGTATTGGAAATCATTTTCAGTAGTTTTTTCTCCTGATCTGAATGTGGAATCTCTCGGAGTCGCTGGTGTACAGCCAACACTCCCGCTTCCCCTTTAATGTTACTAGGCATTATTGAGGAGACTGTGTCGAAGTTACGCATCAGTTTCATCCCCAAATCTACGGCTGGAGCAGGCCCGTGCTCATTCCGAATTTGTTTTAACACTTCCAGTAAATTGGCAAGTGTCGGGGTACCATGTGTGGTCGTAAAAATTACAGCGACGACTATAACCCATGTGGCTCAGTCATCCACTGAGGGAACAATCTCGAAGGGCAAGCACATTGTGAGAATCCTATGTTTTTACGTGGTCCCGTATGGGGAAACACAGCTTCCAGCTGATCAGTTTTCTGAGCTATCCAGAACGTGATTTTCTCTCATTCTGTGGGCACTTTGTCCATGATAGAATGCACTGTTTGCAGATTAATCCCACTAGTAGCCAATTAGTATCCAGCAGGTGCTGGTGGTGCTGGATGCGCTGGTGTTGTGTTCAGAGTTCGCACTATGAACTGAACAAGTCGTCTATATAGTGTTACTAGCACAATGTATAGATTGGAGCAGATCTTCTGCCTGCTTGTTTTGTACACCGGGGTGTGGTGTATACGTGGCAAACATAGGCCATGTTGGTCCTTCGTTACCTAAGGAACCTACTGGTTGTATTACGTGTGGTAGTGATCGGAATTTCAAGATACTGGTATGCGTGGTACCGTTGTGGTACATTTGCAATTCTTTGTGTGGAATGTGAATGATCTAGGGTCTTCCTCAGGAAAGGTGACCCAAGAGTAGAATGTTTCTATTTGGTAAGCTTCATTAGCTTCTACGATGACTGTGACATCCCCGCCCTCTTCTGTTAAGCCATGCACTACTAAGTGTAGTGTTAATGCCTGTCTGGCATTCTCAGGAAGGCATTAACCATATTGTGGAATGGGTAAAGAGATGGAACACCAAGTGGGGAGAAAGTCCTTTTAATAGTTCGAGCTCGAACACTCTACAGCCTAATTAGGTGCTCCCTGTTCAGCTGAGAAGGATCTTCCCCAAGACCACGGACGTCTCCTTATAATGGTACATAGTGTGTGAGACAGAGATACTCAGGGCATACGTAAATCAGTGCCTAAACGCCATCGTTGGCGGCAGTGCTTAATTTGTAAATAAAAATGTGCTGGTGCCCAAAGCCCTCCTCTTAAACACGTGTCTGCTGCATTTAAATGTGCCCACACGGAATACTGAGGCAGCGTAATCCTGAAGCCATCTCGAGCCTCATCAACCCATTTACAGCCACTCCCTGCCCCTTCCGCTCACTATTGTAGGTTTCAGCTTTCTCCCTTTGAGATGCTTTTTCATTTTTCTCTTCCTCTGTCTTTCCCATATGTATCTTTTGCTCGCAGTAAATGCTTGAGGCAGGAAAATAAGTGCCGTCCCTAAAAAATGAGTGCCAGTGCTCCGCACCGGAAACAACAAGCACAAATTAAGCACTGGTTGGTGGCGCCATGTCGTAGTTGGACTCTTGCTCTAGGCAAGACTGCTGGTTTAGGGATGACAGCACTTTTGTTTGTAGGTGACTAGGCCAATCCTACAACAAGTCGCAACTTTCGGCCCAACTCTCCCGGCTCACAAGCAGTACCTCACTAAAGCACAAACAGTAAAAGTGGGACATCTCAGGGATGTTGTGGTTAAACGGAGATTACCCTTTTCTCACATGAGCAACATGTCTTGTTCACGCACAGGCAATAAAGCAGATGCAGTTAAGTTTTCAATAGGTTTTTTTTTTTTTATAACCAAATTTTATTGTTTTAGAAAAGGGTACAAATAAAATATACAAATAACTTACAAACCTTGGTCTATTATACACCGACTGGACAGTTAATTCTGATCTAGCAATTAAATGCTTGAGGCATCCATAAAAAGTCACTTCATTACAGTTTGCCAAGACAAAGATAGAAGAGAGAGGAGCATGTGCATACACTTGGTCTGAGCCCCTTTTACTTAGCTTAGGAGTCCAACCCATTTTCCCCATATTCTTTCATACTCATGAGGGCATCCCCTTGATTCATACACCACTTTTTCTTGGGCTGCACACCAGTCCACCCCCTTTTCCATTTCTGAAGGGAGGGACCTTTGGTACTCTTCCAAGCGGCTGCTATATCTCTCTTTGCAACCGCAGTCGCCGTTCCAACCAATGTTTTATCTGTTCTAGACCCCTCCATTTCACTCATCATCCCCAATAGTATAGTTTTGGGGGTCAGTACCTGTGATGACCCCAAGGCATTATTCAGCTCTTGATTTATTCCCTTCCAGAACCTCTGAATCACGGGGCAGGACCATATCATATGATAGAAGTCAGCTTTGTCCTCTTTGCATCTTGGGCATCGACTAGAACCGAGGGCACCCATCTTGTACATTTTATCTGGAGTCAGATATGCTTTGTGTAAGAAGTAGAATTGTGTCACTCTCAACCTCGTCGACACCACCAGCGTCCGGGGGGCCATCAGTGCCTCCACCCAGTCTTCCTCTTCAAGTGGTCCCACCCATTTCTCCCAACCCTTCTTAAAGTGGTCTAGGTCCCCAGGTGCGTTTGTGATCAGAATTTTATAGATTTGGGAGACCCCCTTCCTCCCCAGGCTGCCCATTAGTGTTTTGGCTTCAACCGGGTTGAACTCCGGTATTTGGGATGTTTCTTTCAAGTGCCTAGTAAGGGCATGTCGGAGCTGGAGGTATTTAAATAATTGTTTCGGGGATAGCTGGAACTCTTGCTGCATTTCTTGAAAGGACTTCATTAAACTTCCTTTCCATACATCCCCAACCAAGGGTATTCCCAGTGTGTCCCAATTCCCGAATCCCTCCAACCTGGCCGTCTCTCTCAGCCAACTGCCATGCCATAGCGGTGTTTGCCGGGTAATCACTTTGCTCCAACCAGTATGCCTTAGAGCCGCTCTCCATGCCAAGAATACCACTCTGGTGATGGGCTCTAGATCCTTGGGGATCGGAGCCCCATATAACATATCTAGGATATGGGGATATCCTAAAGCGTCTAATTCAACCTGATATGCTGGGTCTGACCAACCTCCGTTGAACCAATCATGCACCACCAGGAGTTGTGTCGCCAGATCGTACAGGTAGGGGTCAGCCATGCCCAATCCCCCGTCATAAACTTCTCTTCGGCAGTTCCGGGCTGCTACTCTATGTCTCGCCCCTCCCCACATAAAGGAGGTGGTAATTCCATCCAGCTTGTTAAACCACAAGCGTGGGATATTAAATGGTAAGTTCTGGACCACATATAAGAGGCGTCGTAGGATCATCATCTTGTACAGGGCTATACAGCCCAGAATATTCAGAGGCAGTGAATGCCAATGCTTAAGGTCTTCCCGTATACGAGACACCAGTGGGTTTAGATTCAGGGACCAGGACAGCTCAGGGAGCAGCGCGACCCATATCCCTAAGTATTTAAAACTTAGCCGACGCAGTGGAACCGCCCTCTGCCAGTCAAAGCAATCTCTTGACTGCGCCAGAGGGACCAGCACCGATTTGGACGGGTTCATTTTGAGCCCCGAGGTCTCCCCGAAGTGTCGCAGTAATTGGAAGCTTCGGGGTCCGGTCACCCCCGGATCCGCCATATATAGCAGGACGTCATCCGCGTATAAGGCCACTCGGTCTTCACAAGAGGGGCCCCATCTCCAACCCTGATAAATCGGATCCTCTCTCAACATTCCCGCCAATGGCTCAATGGCCAGAGCAAAGAGGAGAGGGGAGAGGGGGCAGCCCTGTCGTGTTCCCCGATGTATCGGAAAGGCCGAGGACAAGACTCCATTGACCCGCACCCGCGCCATGGGTCTGGCATACAAGGCCTGAACCAGTCTACGAAACCGTGGCCCAAAGCCAGCCCGCCGGAGCACCGCGAAGAGGAATTCCCAGTCAACTGAGTCAAATGCCTTTTCAAAGTCGATGAATAGGAGAGCCAGTTGCTGGGGCAAACGGTGCCGCCCTGCAAGAGCCACCTGGAGCCTTCGTATACAGTGGCGTGTGCTACGTCCGGTCATGAAGCAGCACTGATCTGGGTGCACCAGTAAGGGCATCACCCTTTTTAGGCGGGAGGCCAGCATTGTGGCATAGATCTTTACTTCACTGTTGATGAGAGATATGGGTCTGTAGTCAGCGCAGGAGAGGGAGGGGGGCTGGGTCTTAGGCAGTACAACAATGGTGGTAATGTCTAGTCCGCCTGGAAAGAAGCCCTTTTGGTCCACCTCAGTATAGAGATTCATTAGGTGGGGAACCAGTTCCTCTTTGAGTCTTTTATAGTATTCTGGGGGAAACCCATCGGGCCCGGGAGTTTTCCCCACCCCCATTGCCGATATGGCCTCGCTGATCTCCGCCTCCGTGAACTGTTCCTCCAGAGCCCGTACATCCACAGTGGGCAGAACCGGGAGTGAAGAGTCCGCCAGGAACCCGTCTGGGGAGTCCCTAACTTCTGGACTTGTCGCTCGGTATAGGGCCTTATAGAATTCGGCGAATGTTTCGGCCACCTCTTGGAACTCCACCACTCGTTCTCCTCGTTCATTGCATATCTCAGGGACGATTCGGGAAGCCTGTTGTTGGGAAATCAACCAATACAATAGTTTCCCTGTTTTATTACCCCAACCGTATACTCGAGCCGTGGAGGCGCGCCACATGTGTTTTGCTGTTTCTAGGGATAGACTACGTATTTCCTCCTGAATCAGCAAGAGGTTTCTGGTTATTTGTTCGTCTGAGTGTGATTCCTGTTCTATCTCAAGAAGAGTGGCACGAGCTTCCAGTTGAGTGATTCGGGAGTCGCGAGTGCGCTCCCGAGCACGGATCAGGCCCTTGGCTATCCCTCTCATTACTACCTTACTTGCAGCCCATAGGGTTCCCGGCGATTTCACTGAGCCCTCATTAGTGTTGAAGTAATCGCGCAACGACAACCTTAAGCTATCTACAACTTCCTCGTCTTGCAAGTGCCATGCGTTTAGTCTCCATATGGGGCGAATCAGCGGGTCGGCAAGGCCCATCCTGAGCCGAACCGGTGCGGGGTCCGAGATCCCCGCGGCAGGATCTCGACGTGGGAGAGGTGTCCACATTCCCTGGCTGACACCAACACCAGGTCTATTCTGGACTGTGTGCTGTGGGCTGCCGACCTATGTGTGAATTGTTTGCTTCTCGGGTGCCACGCCCTCCATGCATCGCAGAGCCCTGTTGATGCCATCCATCCTTCCAGACTAGTGGCCAATGCCTGTCTATGAGCTGAGGGTCCCCCTCTCGTATTTAGTCCTGGGTTTGGGACTGCATTGAAGTCACCCCCTATTACCATTTTCCCAGGGGGTAGTTCTGCTAATAACCTTGTCAAATCTTCTAGGGTTTTACGCACCATGTTTGGGGGAGCGTAAGCACTCACAATATTCATTGTCTGGCCCTCTACCATGCCTGAGACTGCCACGTACCTCCCTAGCGGGTCTCTCCATTCTTGTCTCATCACCAAAGGTAGGGAGTGATGCAGCAGTACAGCAACCCCCCTTGAGCCTCTCGTAAACCCTGCATGGAATACCCTGTCAAATCCCTTGCGGGCTAAGAAGGGGCAGTGACTCCCCATGAGATGTGTTTCCTGCATCAGGAGTATGTTAGATTTATGTCTATGAATGTAAGTGAGTACTGCTGATCTCTTAATCTTGTCAAGGAGCCCGTTGACGTTCCATGATATTATGTGAGTCATCCCCATTCCTCCCCTCTCACCCATCCGTGCCCTGACCCCAGTGATTTCTCCCTTGGTTCTTTCCTAGTGTTTCTGTGTCTGGATGTCCTATTACTATTGTTCCCGGCCGGTAGTGGAGACCATAGACCTACAACTATACAGAACAATAACAACAGCCTGTTGGCTGGATAGAACCAAACAAGTCCCCCAACTCCCATCCCACCCCATACTTCCCCCCAGAAGCATCTGTCGCCCAATACCAACAGCCCATTCCCAAACATAACGAGCTGATAACTGTTAGTGTCTGAGCAATGTGGAAACCTCTATTTTTGCGGATTAAGAATTGTTAAGTTTTGTAATGCTTGAACCCAAGCTCCATGACCATCTCCTGGTCTTTGGCCTTTCTGTTCCAGTTTTCCTCTCTCCGGAGGAGGACTCACATCACTGGACTCTGTGAGAGATCAGTGTCATCTACTGTTCCTGGGAGCTGCTCTCCAGGATCCAGGGGGCTCCGGTTCACTTCCTTGTCTCTCGGTCTCACTTCTACCCCAGGCCTTTGGGTTGAATCTTCTGCGGAGCCTCGGGGGGGAACCCGAGATCGACTCTCCCCCTTCCCTGCGCCTCCTGGAACGAGTTCTCCGGCGAGACCCCCGGGGCCGTCGCGGCTGGTTGCTCCTTTGCTGACCCGAGATTGCCAGCCGCCGTTCTCCCTCATTGAGACCCATCGGGACCTCTTTGGTTAGCCACTTCCAGGCCTGATCGGGGGATTCAAAGAAGTGGGTCTTGTTGCTGTGAACCACCCTTAGCTTGGCCGGGAAGAGAAGACGGTACGGCACCTCCATCGCCCTTAGTTTGTTTAATTTCTATAAACGAGCGCGTTGCATTTGAACATCTTTGGTGTAATCTGGAAACACCATAACTTTGGTCCCGTCACAATGTAGGTCTCCTTTTGATCTTGCCGCTTGGAGTATCGCATCTCTGTCTCTGAAGTTGAAAAGTCTAAGGATCACTGGCCTCGGTGGAGAGCCTGGGGGGGGTCTGGCCTGCAGGGCCCGATGGGCGCGTTCGATCGCAAACCAGGGTGTCAAAAGATCCCGGGGCAGCCAGGACCGGAACCAGTCCTCCAGGAATATGGCTAGGGAGGATGCGGCGGTGTTTTCGGGCAGACCCACAATTCTGAGGTTGTTGCGGCGGGATCTATTTTCAGCATCTTCTGCCCTTCGGTATAGTTCCGCTGTCCGAGTTGTTAGTGTTGATACCTGTGTTTTGAGGGCCGCCAGATCGTCTTCCACTGTGGAGATCCTGGACTCCGTTTCTGCAATCCTCGCTGTAGCGTTGCAAAGGTCTTGGCGTACCAGGGCCACGTCCACCCTCACCTCTCCAATTTTGCCTTCCACCGCCTCTTGGGAGGACTGTATTGCTTGAAGAATGGCTGCCAGGTCACTGTTCCTGGTTTGTTTTCTTTCGCCATTTTCTGTCTTTCGGTCATCTTTCTAGGCTCCACTGGGCCCGTGGCAAATTGGTCGATACGTGTCTGCGCCGCGGCGGGGCGGGTTTGCCTATCTTTGCCCATTTTAACTACCTTGTTGGGCCTGCTTGTGGGTTATTTCCATGCCGCTTACTCCTCAATTTCTGCTGGAGTGCCCATTTCTACCATTGTGCTCACTTCCCCTGGTGTGTCTTAATTCGTCCTTTGGTCACAAGGGCCTCAGTCTTTCTTCATGCCAGCCTTGCCGATAGGATCCGTTCTTCACCTCGTCCACCTCACACCCCCTGATCTTGATCTTCCAATGACCGAGGATTATTAGTCACGGGGGGAAAGACAAGTCGCTCCCCCCTTCCTTCAAGGCCCCCGGCGTCTTCCCCAGTATGTCCCGAAAGGGGGGGGGGGTTGGGGTGGAGCGGTTTAGCAGCCGTTCACCAGCGCAGAGGGGAAGAGGAGGAAGCAGCGAGAAGGCCACCACTACCTGCCTTCGTCTTTCGGGGTGCTTCCAGCACTCTACGGGTCCTCAGGTTCGTCCCAGTCCCTTCGATACGGTGCTGCCCCCCGCCGTTCACAGGGGTACGGGCCTCACCCAGCCGAGTTCTCTAAGCTCTGTCGCCTCCCGTTTTCTGCGCACCTGCCATTTGGGCGCGAGACATCGTATGCCGAGGGTCTCCTCTCTCCCCCTCAGATTGCCAAGTATCGTCGGACTTACGCGCTGTCATTATGGTTCTCTTTCTCTTCCAGGCCGGTCACTCGTGATCCCGATCACCGTCACTTCACCAGCAGCGTTTATGCTCTCGGAGCGCCCGCCATTTTGAGTGCGGGATGCTCCGTCTGTTCTCTGCTCCCCCTGAGTCTGCGAACTCTGGACTACGACTCTTTTGCCCCGGGGGCTGCCCTGATCTTCCTCCGTCTCCCCCTCCTCCGGGGACGGCTGATTTATACGCGTTTCTCGAGCGGATGACGGAGGGGTCCGGAGCACCTTTAAGGTGCGGCCGCCATCTTGACGCTCAAGCCACGCCCCAAGTTTTCAATAGGTTTTAATAATAAAACTGCAATTTACTGTAAATTGCAAGGGCTGCAATGATTAGGATAATGAACAATGCAAGAAACAGAATTGTAAAAACAATACAAATTACAAATTTAATACAAAGACCCCCACCATCTTTCAGGAACATAAGATGTAAAGGAGGTGTAAAATAAACCCTAATACCCTAGCAAGAGGAATCTAACTCTAACCTAAAGAGAGCTAGGGGCCAGATGTAGCAAAATCCGATTTTGCGATTGCAAATTGCGAGTCTGAGCGACTCGCAATTTGCAAGTCGCAAAATCGGATGCAGAATGGTATCTCAAACACCTTCTGCGACTCGCTATGGGGTCGCAAAGACCCACCTCATCAATATTCATGAGGTGGGTCGCATTTTCCGACCCCATAGCGAGTCCCTGCACTCACAGGGATGGTGGCCTGCTGTAGTCAGCAGACCTCCATGTCTGTGACTGCTTTTTAAATAAAGCAGTTTTTTTTTTTCATTTTGCAGCCCGTTTTCCTTAAAGGAAAACAAGTTGCAAAATGAAAAAAATACCGAAACCATTTGGTTTAGTTTTTTTCAGAGTAGGCAGTGGTCCATAGGACCACTGCCTGCTCTGAAAAAATATTTTTTTTGACATTCACAAAGGGGAAGGGGTCCCAAAGGGACCCCTTCCCTTTTACCAATGAGTTGCCACCAGTGTAACACTGGTGGTAACTGCGAGTTGCTTTGCGACCGCATTCGCGGTCACAAAGCAACTCTGAATTGCGATGCGAGTCGCAAATAGGAAGGGAACACCCCTTCCTATTTGCGAGTCGCATTCTCAAATTGCGAGTCGGTACCGACTCGCAATTTGGGAATGAGCATCGCGTGAGGCCGTTTGCATGGCGCAAACTACGTTTTTCGCAGTTTGCGCCATGCAAACGGCTTACTACATCTGGCCCTAGGTGTGTTAAACCTTATCTGCCAGTACCACGTCTATGAGAAGAGCTTCCCAACCTACGTTACCTTGGAATGATGTCTTTAGATCAGACTCCGTGGGGACACGAAGGCTGGTTCTGCATATAGGCGACGTGCAGCATAGATAGCGCTGATGGCGTCTGGTAAAAATCCCTCTGATTAACTTGTCTGTGTGAGATGTATTTATACAGATCTGGTAGGACATCTGACACAGGTATGTTCCACTAGGATGTCATGCTTGAGGCTGCAATTATGTAAACAATATCTTAAAAAGGTACATTATGTTACTGTCACCCGAAATGTGAAAGTACATGACATCAATACCTACGTATCTCATTTATCTTTGACGCTGACAGTGACGCATGTACAGAGTGGCAATGATAACGTGAAACTAAAACATCTTCCTAACTATAAACATAGCAGCCATTTTGGAAGAAATAATTAAATAAATGTGCTAAAGCAGAGCAAGCTAAGTAGGTTAAAAATCACTAGGTGACGGAGGGACAGGCCTGCAAGCCAGAAGGCTAAGCTAAACTCCTGATTCCCATTAAAACTAAATAGGATCCACTACAGTCCCACCTCCACACTCCTGTACCTAACCCACCTTACCTCATTTGCCATCTCCCATGACTACTTTGAATCCTTCTTCCTTCCTTATCACTTCTCCCTCTCTGTTCTCCTCCAAGGTATCTTCCATCCACTGCGTCTAAATTGTATACTTGCTTCCTCTAACCCACTCTGTTCCTCTGTAGTTAGTGTTGTGATATGTAAGTTTCAAACTCACACACACAGGCACACATACAAACACACACACACTTGCGCATGCCTTGGGAATGAGTTAGGGCCTCCACAGGTGACAGGGACCTATGCTATACCCTTTTATTTGAGTAAAACAAGAGTTTTTAGGAAGAAAACAACTAAACTTTCATATTCCACCTAAATCTGTACATTTGCAATTACAGTGAATATGCCAAAGAATATGACAAAATAAATACTTATTAATCATTGTGCAAGTCATGGACCACAATCCTAGTCAGGGTAAGTCAGATACGCACCATATATTAACCTGTGCTCACCTTTGATCGCTTGGCACAGAGCAGGCAGGCTTAACTCAAGAGGCAATGTGTAAAGTATTTGTGCAATACTTCAAACAGTAAAGTGAAAATACCATGTAAAAAGACACCCCACCAGGTTAGGAAAATAGAGATTAATTTATTAGTAAAACAAGACCAAAATGGCAAAAATCCAATAAGTAGAAGCTGAGATATGAATTTTTAAAGGTTAAACTGCAATATAGTGCTGAAAAGCATAAAGTGCCAACCAGGGCTGTCTGGTCATGCTAGACTGGGTGAAATCCAAACGTTTAGGCCGACTGAGATGGAGAGTGGGTCAGATACAATCCTAAACAAGTCCTGCTGAAGTTTTACCTTCTCAAAGTTGAGCCAAGCGTCTTGTTTGCTGGGAAGAAGTTCACAAGGAGCAAGGAAAGCATTACTGGTGGTGGTCCGCGGGCATAAAGAGTGAATGGGCGGACTGAAACCTTGCGTGCGCCGACGCTTGGTGTGCGAAGAGACAAATCTGTGGCATTTCACACTGATTCTTTGTGCGAGTGGCATGGTTTCGGTATAAGCGGGCCCATTTGCGGTCGCAAAGAGCCCAAAAGCTTGATTTCAATAGCTACAAAACTACTTTCAAGGTCCCAGGACTGGAGAGGGGGGCCTTTTGGGGAGCAGGAGCTGGTTGTAGACGAGTCCTGTAGCTGCAGCATATGTGTTTTGTGTCCCTGAGACTTCAGAAGAACAGGAGGCAAGCCAGCAAGCCCTTGAAGTCACTCTGGTTCTGGTTCGGAGAGGTTCACTAGCAGGCAAGGAGGGAAGCAGCTCAGCACAGCAGAGCAGGAGTCCAGCAGAGTCCAGCAGAATCCAGCAGAGTAACAGTCTTTTCAGCAGCACAGCAGCCCTTCTTCCTGGCAGTGTATCCACAGGGACAGATGTGTATTGATTTGGTAAGGTCAAAAGTCCAGTTTTTTTACCGAGTAGTGCCTTTGAAGTGGGGGAGACTTTAAAGAGAAGTCTTTGAAGTGCACAGAGGTCCTCCCTTCCTGCTCTAGCTGCAGACCCACTACAGGGAGTTAAGCAGTTCTTTGTGTGGGAGCAGGACACTGCCTATTCAGGTGTAAGTGTCAACTCCTCCCTCCCATCCTGCCCAGGATGACCCATCAACATGTGGATGGCCAATCACTTACACATACCTTTCCTTTGTGTGAGGCTGTCTAGAGGGAATGCAGGAAACCAGCAGTCAACCCAGTCAAGACCATTATTGAAGACAGGGCTTAGAGCAGGAAAATGCCAATTCCAAATTGTAATAGTAAATCTAACTTTACCATTAAAAAGGATTTATCATTACAATTCCATCAGTACTAAACAGGATAGGTCTACTCCTTCACAATCGGGAATTACACTTTATTAAATGTAATATGGGATCCACAATGTTAACCTATCAGAGGGGTAGGCCTCACAGTAGTGAAAAACTAATTTAGGAGTTGTTCCACTATCAGACATGTTAAACTTAAAAGTGTATGGCTTGCCTTTTAATTACATAGCACCCTGCCCTGTGGGATGGTAGGGCTCATTTTAGGGGCGACATATGTAATAAATGGGAGTTTAATTCTTGGCAAGGGGTCTTAAATACCAAGTGGACATGGCAGTCAAACTGCACACACAGGCTCTGCAGTGGGAAGCCTGAGGCATGTTTAAAGGTCTACTTGAGTGGGTGGGTCAATCAGTGCTGCGGGACCACTGGTGGCATTTCATTCACAGGCTCTGGGCACATATAATGCACTGTACTATTGACTTATAAATAAATTACATATGGCAATTGTGGATACACCAATATTATTGTGTTTTAGCTGCATGAATGTAGGTTTTCAAGCATCAAGACCTTTGGTTCCTAAAGGACTGGATTATGGTCTACAGAGAAGTATCCAGAAGTTGTGTTTGACATGAAAACAAACCTTGAACTTTTCCTCACGCACTTTTTTGAAATTTGAAGACTGGAGTTGTATGCTCTGTTAAGAGTTCCTATGAAGGAACAGAACTGGTTCTTAATAGGGCATTTTACATTCATAATAATAAAGAATATATTTTGTAAGTTCTACTAGAGCATGGGTACTCGCAAAGATTTTCCCAGGGGCCATCATTTTGGTCTGTGATGTGACCGAGGGCCGCATTGAAGCGAGCAGGGCGGTAGTCGTGGTTGGGGGTGTGTTGGAAGTAAGGTGGGTTTATGGGAGTAAAGCATAAACATCAAGTGGCTGAAGTGAACAAAGTCAAACCAGAAAACCAAGCATTAATCTCGGCTTCCCCACTTTACGAAACTGTGTGATCCTATGCAATTTTTCTTTCCACTTTCCCTCCATTCTCACATATAAAAGGACTAGAAACACAGGACTTCAGGATAAGTGGTGTATGAAATTTTATCCTGTGTCTGATTTAATAAACAATATTGTTGTTTGTGTATAACACAAAACCAGGCCACTTAAAGGGCCACATACCCACTGACTTGCCTCTTAGTTCACTATTGGCATTGTTACCAGGGTGGGGATAGAATGAATGTTTCTAGATTCATGTTTTTAAAAATAAAAAAATAAAAAAACTTCTCAATTTTCCATGTACTGATATAGTCTGATTTACCGAGGTGAAACTGTTCTGCAAGTTAATAAAAGACACTTTTTCAATTCTGAAGAGACTTATATTTTTACCCTTTTGCTGCAAGATGTCTATAAAAAAATTAAAGTGTTCCAAAAGTTAAGGGGTGCAGGACACCCTAGTTACATCCTTTTTTTAACTGCAATTAACCTGTAAATAAGGGCCAGATGTAGCAAAATCCGATTTTGCGACTTGCAAATTGCGAGTATGAGCGACTCGCAATTTGGAAGTCGCAAAATCGGATGCAGAATGGTGTCTCAGACACCTTCTGCGACTCGCTATGGGGTCGCAAAGACCCACCTCATCAATATTCATGAGGTGGGTCGCATTTTGCGACCCCATAGCGAGTCCCTGCACTCACAGGGATGGTGGCCTGCTGTAGTCAGCAGACCTTCAGGTCTGTGACTGCTTTTTAAATAAAGCAGTTTTTTATTTTCATTTTGCAGCCCGTTTTCCTTAAAGGATAACGAGTTGCATAATGAAAAAAAAAAAAAAAACATTTGGTTTCGTTTTTTTCAGAGTAGGCAGTGGTTCATAGGACCACTGCCTGGTCTGAAAAAATATTTATGTCGACATTCACAAAGGGGAAGGGGTCCCATGGGGACACCTTCCCTTTTGCGAATGTGTTACCACCAGTGTGACACTGGTGGTAACTGCGAGTTGGTTTGCGACCGCATTCGCGGTCACAAAGCAACTCTGAATTGCGATGCGATGCGAGTCGCAAATAGGAAGGGAACACCCCTTCCTATTTGCGAGTCGCATTCCCAAATTGCGAGTCGGTGCATTCCCAAATTGCGAGTCGGTACCGACTCGCAATTTGGGAATGAGCATCGTGGGAGGCCGTTTGCATGCCGCAAACTGCGTTTTTCGCAGTTTGCGCCATGCAAACGGCTTGCTACATCTGGCCCTAAATGCCTGTTTAGTTAAAAAATAAAAAAAGTTAGTGCTCAGTCTGATAAAAAGCAGCTCAGTGCTGCTTTTGACCAGGGGGCCGCATGCAAAGGCCTGAGGGGCCGCATGCTGCCCCCGGGCCGTACTTTGAGTACCACGATACTAGAGTAAAGTAGAAATTATACTTATTTTCCACAAAAGACTGCATAGCACCGCAGCTTGAATGACAGAGCCGTATTCTAAACATACGGAAATTTGTGAGTGTATTTGTATTTAGCAAGGCACTCATTTTCTTGTAGAGTGTGACTACAACCTACAGACCTATTTGACCCCAGCAGAAACAAAGTAGCGTATGAAATTCAGTGTCTCTGTTTTCTTTCTTGTTCCATTCCTCTTTCCCCACTTCTACCACTGATCTTCACGTCCTAGTGTACGAGGACACTGGTGGGTACTGTCAAAGATGGAAAAAACAGAAAGCTTCTGTTGGATCTTGCATAGAAGATTAGCACAAACTTGACAATTTGCTTAGCACACAATATCAATCAAGCCCGAATGATGGACTCTGTCTCAGAGCCTGAAATTCATAACCATATTACAAAACATCAGTTTAGTCAAATCAGAGAACAAGACCAATAATTTAGAGTGAGCAGCTGCTAAGGACGAGGTAGGTAATTAGTTGAAGTTAGAGAAGATAGGTGCAAGTCAAATTCCCTTGCCAAATTTACTTTGCATCTTTGCTCTCTGATTTCAACTCAAATTCACAGGCATTGCCAGCTCCTTTGAGGGACACAATGTTTTTGCATATTCCCATGCCTCAGTGATTCCACTTATACCCTCAGCTCCTTTAAAGTGGTTTTCTGGGGATCCAAATAAATTTGCATTGATTCTTAATTATTGCTAGTTGAAGTTTTGTGTGAACCACCAAATATCCCAGAACAACAAATGGCAGCGTCCTTAAAATGGGATAGGCATACCTCTGCACAAAAATTATGTTAGTAAGATAGATTTAGAACCAGGTCAAAAAGTGGTTGTAGTTGAGTGTGTGCACTCACTAAGGCAGTATCAACATGAACATGTGTCTTATGGCTTTATTAGACCTTCACACTCTCCTGCGTTTTCACCTTTATTCTTTGTACCCTGGAACATTGGTGAGTTGGTGGCGTGGTTTGATTAGAGAGAACTTAATAGAGTTAGTGGCAAGAGTCTATACCCTTTACCTTTGATAACTGCCTTATACTTATTTAGACATGCCAAATATACACTAAAGAAACACCTCTTGTTAAAACAGTCCTTCTTAATGTGGTCCATTATTAGCTTTCCTCTAAAGACTGTGTGTAGTGAACCCATATTAGAAAATTTGAAAGTAGCGGAGGACCCTATGCTGACTAACATGCATAAATATCCAGGGGATCTGTCATTTGTGACTCCTCAGGGCAAGAATGACGGAAGCACCGCCAACAGGCTGGCGGTGCTTCATTTCCCATTCTGACTGCGGCGGTAAAGCCGCGGTCGCACCACCGGGGACGGCGGTGTCCCGCCTATTTTCCGCTGGCGGTGATAATCCGCCAGGGCAGCGCTGCAAGCAGCGCTGCCCTGGGGATTATGACCCCCTTACCGCCAGCCTGTTTCTGGCAGTTTACACCGCCAGGAAGAGGCTGGCGGTAAGGGGTGTCCTGGGGCCCCTGGGGGCCCCTGCACTGCCCATGCCACCGGCATGGGCAGTGCAGGGGCCCCCTAACAGGGCCCAGCCTGCTTTTCACTGTCTGCATGGCAGACAGTGAAAAGCGCGACGGGTGCAACTGCACCCGTCGCACCACCGCAACACCGCCGGCTCCATTCGGAGCCGGCTCCTGTGTTGCGGCTTCATTCCCGCTGGGCCGGTGGGCGCTAACTTGGTTAGCGCCCGCCGGCCCAGCGGGAATGTCAGAATGGGGGCCGTGGAATTTTGGCCACGTGGCGGCCAAATGGCGGTTTCCGCCAGAGTTGGAATCACCCCCTATATCTTTTAGGCCAACAGCACTTGTCATGCGGGGACTTGTGGGCTTATGCTTGTAAAGAAACCAGACGAACTATGAGCTCCAAAATGTGAAAGTGCTCTTGTCTACTATGTCAACATCCCTGATAATGTCACTCATGATGCTTGCCTACTTGGTCGCACTGGTCATGAGGTGTGTTAAAAGTATGATACGCTTGAGAATGGGTGATGATCCCTTGTGATGCTCCTGAGCGAGGTCTTTATAGAGTTAAGCAGTCTGATTTGATTTAGGAAGTATCTAGTTATCCAGAACTCATTAAGAACAGAAAGGCTAGACATGAGGCCTAAATCCATATTAGGGGAATTTACCAATGGATGCCCTTTATTAATGGAGTTTGTGGACCGAATTGAATTATAGACTGTGTAATAATATTAAGCAAGGAAAAACCTGGCTAAATATATCAGGAGTAGTGGATGCCTGTAAAAAGGGTTAACCTGGCAGGTTTTGGTGTGGTAAATACCAAATCCTGAGGGTGTGCCTCAGTGTCAGGGTAGAAGCTTGTAACAGGACTATTTACCATTCCCAGTAAATATCTATCTCAATCCAGAGTAATGGTATTTACAGATACTGACAATATTTCTCCTTGTACAGAAATTGGATAATGTCTTTAAGAGTTCTGTGTACTTTCTGTGGTTTCCACACCTAGCACCAGAAAATAGGAGATTATTCAGGTGTTAACTGCAGGACAAGGAGCTAACCCTATGCTGTCATCATAGGACAGAGGGTGCGTGATGCCACTTTGTACCCTTGAAAGTAATCCAAGTATATTCTCCAGCAACTACCAACTATTAATATAGAGTTAAAGGTCCTTATGAGATATTGTTGACCATTAAAAAATTTTGTCAAAGCATACAGATGGTTTCCAGTTGTTGTTACAGGTCAGATGTCATCAAGAGTTTTCTCACAATCTCTACGAAATCAGCAGTTGATGGTGGTAAATAAAGAGGCCAAAATTCTTCTACTTGGAGAAGTACTTCTGTGATTTTCATACTAAATCCTCAGAAGTGTCCTCAGGCTCCATCTTGTTTCATTGTTTATGATCTAATATTGTGTAATAAAAAGGGAATGATGTATCACGATCTACTGTTTGTGACTTCATGATCCCCAGTTTTGACTCTGAACAGTGTTTTCTCAAATTACCCACTAAATATCAGAGTGGGTGTTGTATGTACATTAGTGATGTATGGCGTTTGGAAGATTGTTCAACAGCTGTCTTTGAAGAGTGACCACCAGGCTTGAAGAGTTAATGTAGCAGCTCAGCATCATGTTGCAAAAAAAGGTCTCCATAGCAGTCAAGGTAGATTTTGAGGCTAATACCAGACAATTCCAAAGGGTCCTAAATGAACTTGCTCCAGGTTTCGAATGTCAAACATCCTATCTAGTAAAGGCTGAGATCATGTACTGTCTTGATTATGGAAAAGCCAGATACAACAGGTTAGAAACTAAGGTGCAGCTGTACTAAGAATCAATTCACAAAAAGTGGTTGCAACTTGCGCATCCAATTTTTGTGAATAAATTATGATTTTGCACACCAACAATGTGTTAATAGCTCAGTTTGCAAAATTCCAATTTGGAGGGGGTTAGAATCCAATGCACTTCATAAATATTAATGAGGTAGATACAAATTGTGACTCACTTTGATTGGACAACATCCCTGTCATTGTGACCTGCTAGCATCAGTAGACCACCATGTCTGTGATGATCTTTAAAGAAGGTAAACTTTTTTTTTAATGCAGCTTGTTTTCCTTAAGGAAACTGGTGTGTGTTTAAAAACAAACAATCATTTAAAAAAAAAAAAAAAAAGATTTCTTTGAGGGTTGGCAGTGGTCTCATAAACCACTGCCTACTCACCAAAAAGCTTTTTCTAACCTTCTCAAAGTTGAGGGGCTTTTAAGGGGACACCTTACCTTTTGCAAAAGAGTTTTCTACTCCTTTGCAATGTTATAACGTTTCAATGGTTTATGACCAGATTTACAATCTCAAACCATTATTGTATCAGGTACCGACTTGCAGTTTGGAAAGGTCACCCTAAACACACCCCTTGCAAATTGTAATTCGATAGCCATTTCTAAACCCATTTTGTGATTTGGTAAGTAGTAACTGAATCACAAAATAGGTTTAGTAAATACAAGAAAGCCATTTGCAGGTTGCAAACAATCTATTTTTGCAAATTGAAGGGTTTGCAAAATTAGATTGTTTGCGACTGCAAAATGGGTTAGTACATCTGTCCCTAAAACATTTGCAAAAACAGCGATCATGGTTTAAAAAAAAAATCTTTTAGTCTTTACTTAAAGAATTAATATCTCACTCCTGACTCTGTGGTTTTGAAGTGCTTGATAAAGGACGAGACTGGAGGATGATTTAGGTTAATCAAGGAAAGAGATGAGTTTCTAGGTCGCTTATTGGGGTCTCTGGTCATTTTCATCACAGGTGGAAGTATCTGAAATATCTTGAGTGAAAAATGTATCTTTTGGTTGACTCACAAATCATGGGCACTAATGCAAGACATTTGTTTACATCAGTGAATAACAGATCAAGATATTTGGCTGCATAGACAGAGCTATGTCCTATGACTAATTCCTTTAGTTGAATGTTGTTATGATCGTGATTATCAAGTTAAATTAGCAGAGCTGTGTTGGTGCTTAATTGCATGTTTTTTTTTACTTCGATTGAGGTGTGTAAGTTGAGCTGTCTAGGCTTCCTGTTCTTAAATAGTAGAGGGTGCTAGTGGTCTTTATTGAGGTGCGTTGGCTAAGATGCTGTATAGCATGGGTACTCATAAACTTTTTGCCGGGGGCCAAAATTACAGTCTGGTTTGTGGCCGAGGGCCTTACCGATGGGTCTGTCAGGGCTGGACGGGGGGGGGGTGGTGGTGCAAAGGTCAGGGTCAAGGGACGGGGCTGCAGGTGTAAAAACATTACTAGACAATGCTGTATTTAAGTACAAAGCTACAAGGAGGATATTTTGACAATACATTTTTATTATCATACAATAGCATTCTTAAGAGACATTGCATGGTAATCCTCGCTAAGCGGATATTCAGCACAGGTTTAACTGAGGCCGAAAAATAGATACGTCTAGGAAGATATACTAAAAACGTTTTTTACACTTCATGTCTCCTATTAGTGTTCTGTAATCTGGTACTATGTCTGAAACGGCAAGCCTTAAGAGTTGATCCAGGTGTAAGTCTATTAGCTTATTTCTGCGTTGACTCTTCAACAGTCCCATTGCGTAAAACAAACTTTCACAAACAGATATTGACCCAAACATACAAATTACTTTCTGTGCCACTGTAAAAGGAACTGGAAATTTGTCAGAAGGCACAGTGTTCCAGAATTCTTCTGGTGCCTGCCCCAAAAAAGATGCTTCGAGAGCTGAATTGTGCTGCATGTCTATCAGCTCCAATTGTGCTTGCGCCCTCTTCATGCCCATAAGTTCAACAACATCAAGATTTCATGCACTCAACATCCAGGGGTTTTCAACCAGCTCGAACGGAGGGACGAGGGCTCTGCATTGAGAAAATCACCTTTAAATCTCCTCAGAAATTTCTGCAAGATATGCACCAAGGTTTAGCGTTGGCAGCATTTCTTGTGCATTTGAAAAACCTCTGAGTCACAGCCAACAGTTTTGGGAAGTGGGTGAAGTCAGCAACATCCAGTTGTTCTTTGAATAGTGCATGTTTACTTTCAAATGGGAGAATACCATTCATCATGGCCCACACAAGCTGTTGTTTGTCTTGCAAATAGATCTGAAAACAAATGGAGCATTAAAAGCCATTTCACATCCTTTAGTTCTGGGAATGATTGACCTCAACTGATTACAAAGTGTTCAATTTCAGGAAGCAAAGCAATGAACCGCTCCAGAACTTTCCCTTTGCTTAGCCATCTCACTTCAGTGTGCATCAGGAGGTCTGTATATTCAGGTTCAGAATCCTGCAGCAAAGCTTTAAAAAGTCTATGGTTAAGGGCTTTGGCACAATAAAAATTATCATTTTTCACTGCAAGTTTTAGGACATTATTCAGGTCTCTGTGTTTTAATTTTGCACACAAAACTTCTTAATGAATAATGCAGTGGTGGTCTATCACAGTCTGTCCGGTAAGCTTCTTTTTAAGTAGAGATACAAAGTCTCTGTCATGGCCTACCATGGCAGGAGCCCCATCTGTTGTGATGCTGACAAGAGTGTTCAGTGGTATGTGATATGTTTCGAAGTAGTTGCAGATGCTATCCATTATATCTTCTCCTCTTGTGTGCCCTGCAGTGGTAGAAGGCACTGGAGCATCCAAACTTATAACTGGGCCACATTGCCTATGTCTGTGGACTCATCCATTGTAATGCTAAAAGAAATTGTGACTCTTTGACTGCTTCGATCACCTGTTCCTGGACATTTTCATCCATTGCCTCTATTCTGCATGCACAAGTAGAATCCGATAGCTGTAATGCATTGAGTTCTTTTAAAATGCTGGCTTTGTTGCTTAAGGGTTCAAACTAAATTTCAGCGGCTGAAAGGAAACATTTCTTCACCAGCTCAGCCTCCATCAATGGCTTCTAATGTTTGGCAAGCAAGTAGCATATTTTGAATGATGCTTCTGTAACAGCCTCAGATTCCTTCATTTGGCAAAGGAGAGTTTCTGCTGGGAAAGAAGTGATTGCTTTAACAAAGTCACTTTTGCTGAACGCAATTTTGAGTGCAATGGGAAGTTCTCAGTATACCCTGCATGTCCAGTTTTGTGGTGCATTTCCAGGTTATGTCTCTTAAGAACATTTACATTCTCTTTGCAAAGCAAACAGGTTGCTTTCTCTTTTGGCCATTCAACAAACAGGTACTCTTCTTCCAATGCTGCCTGGAATGACCTGTGTTGACTCTGTATTGTTCTGGGTCATTTGCAAGGGTTGGTAACTGGACTGTAGACCATTGCAGAGCTCTCAGGCGGGTTTGTTACTGTGCAATGAGTAACAATGACCAGGAATCCGATTTCTCCCCATGACCGTTGGACTAACAGAGCCTCACGACCAATGGACCGACACCACCTGACGACCGATGGATCGACACCACCTCACGACCAATGGACCGACATTGCCTTACGACCGAAGGACCAACACTGCCTCATGAACGATACACCAACACCACCTCACCACCAATGGACCGACACCGCTTCTTCCTACAGACCTCTGTGAGCAAAACCAAAGTAATGTTTTGTTTAACCATACAAAGTGTTGTGTAAAAAAGAAATGATGCACATTGTGATTGAACGTGCAATTGTTAACACACATGCTGGCCTTTGTCCATTCCCAGAGGAGCATGTTATAAAGATTTTTCGCAAGTATGCTTGCAACTTGCTAGGCATCATACAGTGATAAGGAGGCCAATCAATGGTAAGTAGGGCCCTTTTTTAGATTTTTTTTCAGCACAGAGGGGAATGAAGCAATAGAAATCAACTATGCATGAAATGCCAGAAAAACAAACCAATCTAGGACTGCAGCATACTTTAGGGGTGATAGATAAGGATTCAAGACACGCATTTTCACTTTTCATATGTAATGGACTTTATACACATCTATCTATCTATCTATCTATCTATCTACACACACAGACACACACAGATTTTGTGCCACAGCAGTATTGCAGCAGTTGTATTCTTCACCAACACACTTTCACATAGAAGCCCACTTATTTGACATACCTGACCCATTGCTCTCTATGCGCTCTCCAGAGACAGTCCAAAGATTAGATGAGCAGTGTTGAAATCATGCTACTAAAGTAGTTTATGAACCTAATTATTACATAGAAGAGTCAAAGACCTGTTGCCCTGGTGACTGAGGACCCCAACCAAATCCTAGAAAATGGGTTGCCATTTGAACAGAAAAGATTATACCTACCTGCTAAAAATATGTACATAAGTGTCAAAAGAGTGTCATCTATTGACCCATGCATGCCACTCAGGCTAGTAGAATACATGTAACGTGGCCTCTCAATACCTCTGGTAGTCCAACATAAAGGATCATGTGATTGAGTAAATCCTATTTGTGACATCTGCTCTAGGGGACAAGTAGATTGCTTCATGCTGAAAGCACTACTACAGACCCTCACAGCTCCTAAGTAGACTTCATCAAATGCTTACTCCGAAACTAAGGGGTTACAGCAGTGCTAACTGACATTGAGAACCTAACCAAAGTAGCTCCCTTGTTATCATGAACCAAGTTGTCTGCTATTTCTCAAATAGTGCAGTTGTGACTCTTTCCACCTTGTATAATATGGTCTCCTGGGAAAGGATTTAGCTGACCAAGGACCACAATTCACTGTAAGGTGTTGGCACAGTTAATGTGCTGTTCTGTCTGAGATTTCCAGGTTACCCACAAGCTTCCGTTCCGAATTCGACAGCTAAACCCAATGAATGAACTAGCCTTTCAAGCACTAACTTTGTTGCTACCTTGCTGAAAGTGCTGTTACTTGAGCACACCTGATTTTGGTACTGGGATTTGCAAACAACACTGTGAAACATACTTCTATGAAGCATTCTCCTTTTTATGCATTTTGTGAGTTATGTACAAGGGTGTTGCTGTGTCAAAATCTAAACATCTTTGTCAAATACCTACTGTGCAATAATCAATCAATCAATCACTGCATTTGTAAAGCGCGCTACATACCTGCAAGGGTCTCAAGGCGCTGGGGAGTGGGGGTGCTACTGGTCGAAGAGCCAGGTCTTGAGGTATAGAGACTTGACTTGCTGTCATGTACAAAGGATTGTTGTAATCTGCACTAAAATGAAATTCCCAATTGCCATCTATGCCCAGGACCAAAATGCTAACATGGTGCCATTGAGTGGTTGTCCAACTGGAAGCTCACATTCTGTCACATGAACTGCTTCTACCCCAGGAGTGTTGGACCGTTTGACATATTGACAGAGGTAAACCCTGTCAGTTATGAGCTGTGATTGCTGGCTGCTAATAAACTCTACCTTATCTTCCACAACATCTTATTAAAATCCATGACACTGATTTCAGCGCCCCGTTCTCTGCCTCTTTTGAATAATGGTCACTGGGAAAATGAAGTGGTGCATGCTTTGGATTCTTGCTGGCTTGGCTATCATTTGTAGTAACCTCTTTGAAGAAGCCCTGAAGACAACTCAAGACGTCTGGTTCATGGCCCATGATTGTGGACACTTCTTATTGACTTCTGCCTTCCACTCTATGGCCACAAACGAGGCTTATGATGGGGACTGTGATTTACCTCCGCGTGGCAGTGGCCAATTACATGTCAAGGGGACATTTTCCCGCATTACCTCAATGCCTGGGATTGTCACGCAAGTCCTGAAGTACGGTAAAACTTTCTTGAACTGGAACAATGAGAAACTGGAATCTCATTTTGCTAGGTAAGCTCCAAGTGGTGTTTACGAAAGGCCACAAGGTGCGCTGGTGTACAACAGGAGGTAAAGGATTTAATCGATATTTATTTATGGTCCCCACTTCTTCATCGCTTGATTTTCATTGCAAGGAAGTGTCACTCATAGTTGCTGAAATGTCACTCATAATTACACTAAACTTTGGAAAGTGTCACACAGGAGCGACAAACAGTTTGAATGAGTTACCAGCTGGCTCTGCCGCGCTGTGAGTAGCACGGAGAGCCAGCCGGTAACTCATTCAAACATTTTATCACCTCTCTCAGGTAATCTGAGGCAACAGATTCTTACTGGCTGGATCCCCACGCTATGATTATTTACAACTAATCACAGCATGGGCAGCCAGCCGGTAAGAACCTATTGCCTCGGACTACCTGAGAGAGGTGATAAAATGCTCAAATGAGTTACTGGTTGGCTCCCCGCACTGTGATTAGTTCGGGGAGCCAGCCGGTAAGAACCTGTTGCCTCGGTCTACCTGCGAGAAGCGATTAAATGTTTAAATGAGTTACCAACTGGCTCTCCGCACTGTGATTAGTAGCAACTAATCACAGCATGGGGAGCCAGCTGGTAAGAACATGTTGCCGAGAGCGAGCCCCCCTCACAGCTGAGCGGATCGTGCTGCTTACCTTTGGTGGTTGCAGGAGCAGTCGCAGGAGCGGTCGCAGGAGCTGGCTGCAGGCGTGTGCACAAACAAGGATGCAGGCAACCAAGCGGCAAAGGTAGCGGGAAGCTTCCAAAAGACCGCGCAAAAGTCAGCTGACTTTTAAAGGGTCTTTGCTGCCCACTGCCAGCTGACTTTTAAAGGGTCTTTGCTTCCCACTGCCGCAAGCGTGTGACGTCACCCGGACTCCAGGACAGGAAACACAGAAGAGGGCCCTGGGAACGGGAGCATGCGCAGCAAAGTTCCTATCAGGCATGCTCCAGCGGCCTTATTTTGTGTTTCGGGATGCTTGTGTGTTTCTGTTTTAAGTGGTAACTTCCCTGCAAGGTCTGTAGGCCGCAATGCAAGGTCTGCCAGGCCGTACTATGAGTACCACGTCTGTGTAGTATGACTGAAATATGCACATGATCCACTAAATTGAACTCTGATCCTGGAACTCTGGGTCACTCCATTTGCCACATCCAGCAGCTGTACAAGGGCAACCTTATTAATCACAAGTATTCTGTAAGCAAATATTTATGTTAACTTGGGTCGGAATCTACCCCCAGACTGAGTTGTAACCAACCTACCTTTGGAGATTAACCCACAATTGGGGATTGTGACTGACCAATTTATCTCAGTCTGATACCCACCTAAAGTCTGTTTCCCCGAAAGAAAAGCCTTAAAGAGCAGGCAAGTTTTAGACCCAGTGTAGGCACGAAAATCATCAACACTTAATCATTTTTGAGAGTACTTTGTTTACTATGGTTTTCAACCTTCTATGTTTGTACAAAAAAATCCCCACAGACAAAGCAGCTGGGTTGTTCTGAGTGGGCAGGTAGCTTGTTGGGTTTGTCTAAGACTAATTCTACACAGGAAAAACAAATACAGAAAATGCGTGCATGAATCTGTGAAACCAGGCAGCCACGGAGCTCTTTCTTTCCCTTGAGCTAACTGTCAACTCCAGGGTTTGTTTCTTCAGGCGCTAATGTGGCCGAGCCAGTTATGGAACAATGTTTTGCATCAGCTCTGCTTGCACGGCCTTTATAAGGAAGCCGCCTTCAGGTCTTCTTACAGTCTCCTCAAAGCAATGCCCTTGACTGGTGAATTTGCTAAAAGAGCGCGTTTTTTTCAACAGTGAGGATCAGATCCTTCAGCATCATGTTTACCCAGTCTCCACGGCCAACTATCTACGAAGCCAGAATGCCACCTCTGCGGTCTTTTGGCGTGAGTAGCGCCGTAGGTGGAAGGGAGACCAGACCTTCTGCTGGTGCCGGCCTCCTCAGCACTCTAAATGGAGGGGGCAACGCCGGCTTTGATACCAACTTGGGTTTCAGCAACAGTGAATTTAGCATTCTCAGCAACAACGAAAAATCGACTATGCAAAACCTGAATGACCGCCTAGCTGCCTACCTGGAAAAGGTAAGATTGTTTCCCCAACTGTAGGTGTGATTGTTGCCCAACATAAATATTCAGATTTTGCTTCTCTGCCCCTCATTTAATGTTTGATGTAGACACTCCCATTAAATGTTTCGAAAGGTCTGCGCCAAGTTAGTTTGTTCTTTCTAATTTGTGGGTCCCATTGAAATTCATGGTGAGGTTTGAGCAGTTGGACGGATCGAGAGATTTGATGGTTTGTGAAGCTACTCACATGCCTCCAGGGACTAAAGGGAACCTCTTGGGCGGCCTAGTGTAGAAAGTGTGGGAAAGTGTAAGCAATATTCCTAATATTCATAGGTTCCGGAAAGTAAATTATTTTCAATGATAAGAAAAAAGGTTGAAAAACATATTATATAAGGCAGTGGTTCCCAACTTTTTAACTTCTGTGGACCCCCACTTTATTATTATTAGAACCCGGGGATCCCCACTGAATCATTATTGAAATCCAGGGACCCCCCACTAAGTCAACACTGAAAGCTGGGGACCTAATCTATTAATATCATTTAATTTTCTAAGCAGTCGTGGACCCCCTGAGGAGGCTTCACGGACCCTCAGGGGTCCCCGGACCACAGGCTGGGAACCACTGATAAGGAATTGTGTCCCATCCCTGTGCGTTCATATAAGTGAACTAATGCTGCTGCTTAGATCTTGTCAGCGGAAGGGAGGCAGAAGTTGCCTCTGCTAAAGTCCCACCATCCCCAGGGCTGCAAACTATAAGACATTGTACGGTTGGGTTATTTTATCAAACCAGTGGAAGAGTCTATGCTCCTACCTGTGGTCCACCTACCTCCACTGTAATGTAATGGGGTGGCGGTACCCACCATCCAATTCTAACATGGCCATGTGGCAGCACAGAATAGGACAGGTCACTGATGGGGTATAGTAACCCTAAACTGGTGCTAGTGGACTAGTTCTCTCTTAATAAGGTCCAGAGTTTACCCAGGGATCCATCACTGACCTGCCATGTATGCACAGCAAGCCAGGAGGATTCCTCTATGAGGGATACATTGGTCCCATCACACCTGCTCCCTGGGGCACCTCAGTGTCATATAGGATTCCTCCGTGGGTCCGGAATCCAACAACAAAAGAGGAAATCCAAGCATTGATGCACCAGTTCCACACGTATAAGCACACACAGTACAAGCATTAGTGCTTTAAATAAACAGGCACTGTGAGGTGCCGAGCACTTCTTACATTTGAAAGGGAGAGAAACAGGACTTCTCAGCATGGGTGCAATACCTTCTGAGGGAAAGCTCCGGGAGAATGTGTCTAGTTTTGCACCAGGCTGCCAGACATATACATCTGATCACATGTGGGAGCCTACACTTCCCTGCTGATTTGATCTCTGTTCACCATTTGCCTCCCGGACCCATCTACCTCTATAATATCAGTGGCGGCTGTGGTCAGAGAGTAGAAAGGTGGTGGTAAGGTTTACATCTTGGTAGAGTTGTGAGTCTGCCTCGGTCTAAATAGGGGGGTAATTATCAGACACTGTACCAATTTCTCCATTTGCACCAGTGTGTGGTGGAAGGGAAGACTTTCCATGCAAAATACACATTGTCTATGAAAATAAGAAAGGCACCAAAGAGATTTTAAAGTCTCTCTGATTTACCTAACTCAGAACTTCGGTAAGTGCATCAAAAGTGGGAAGATTTAAGTTTGACCAGCCATCATTATGAGCTTTGCTGGGGAAGCGCAAAGCTGCAAGGCTTTTTTTATGCAGTTGTAGTGGGTAAAGTCAATTAAGTTAACTCAACATTTTTGCTTTTTGTTCAGATGGTACAGCCGAAATCATTAGTAAGGTTTGCCTCTGTTTCTGAGCTCTGCTGTATGAAAGTAAAGCCCTAACTCAGAGAACTACCAGGTTAAATAAATGTACTATACCCCCAGCAGGCACCTAAAACAGATGCTCTGTTATGTGCTGTGCCATCAAAGCCCATCAACATACAGACGTCGAGGTTTTTCCTCACCACATGAAACAACATGTAAGAAGGGGGCACCCCAAGAAAACCAGAAGGCTGTACAAATAAAGATATCTTTAAACTGCGGCCAAAAGCATGTCGGGTAAAGCTGGAGACATTAGATACAGTAACAGAGATTATGCACAATTGGTTATCATTAAAACACAATCCAAGAGCCAAATTTACTGTGTAAACGAAATCAGAACAAGAAATTAAAATAACCTAAGGCAAGATCTCGTAAGGAAGGGAGGAGAGAAGACAGGTAGCACAGAAATTTCACGTGATGAGATTTCAAAGTCTTGCCGACACTCGGTGTGATTCTCAGCAACTCACAGTTAATCTATGCTATATTTGACTAGTCACGTAGTTGGAACAGTACAACCTAAGTGTAGTTTTGCTGCTTGAGATATTAGATTATCAAATCTCTTTAACTTGATGAATGGCCTTGCTGTGTGGGTCCCAAGACTGTAAATTCTAGGACCTAGAATCTAGGTCGTTTAACTAATATCTTTGCTGGCAATAGCCAGGGAGTTTGATTATATCTATCTTGTGGGAAACGTCTGCTGCGAAAAGTTCATGACTATGGGTTTTATTCACAAAAATAAATCTACACAAGAGTAAATCTACACTTGTAAATTTACTTTTACACTTTGGAATACACGTATTACCTTTTTGCCTTTCCCCCCTTCTGAGTGTGAATTTACTCGAAGGTGTAGACTATTTACCAGTGTAAAGTTACTACTTGTAACATTGGTGGAGATCTTGACCATTGTGGTGCAGAACTCTGTCACCACAGTGGAGATCTCCCGATGGGAATGAACAGGAAAAATTATTAAAGCTTACCAATTTTTCAAATATTTAGTCTAAATTTATGTAAATTAAATGTAAAATAAAGTAAAATATTCCTTTTTACACTAGAGCTAATAAAATAAAACGTTAGAGCACATTACCTCTTCAAAATAAAGGTTTACTAAATAACTAGGTAATTCAATTATGTTCATTTATTTTATACAGATTAATTTTTAAACAAAATATAATAAGCATTCTGTGCCTGGCAATTCTATTTTTAGTAAATTTAATTAAACGGTGTTTAATTAATGTTTTAATTTTTAAATGACAGTTTGAAAACATATTTTGGACATAATTTAAAAGTCAAAATAATTCAATTACTTCAACATTAGTTCTAATGGGATGTTATATTAAGTACTACGGGGTGATAGATGAAGCCCCTGCCTCCATTATTTTCTATAGGGCTATAGAAGTGTGTTGCAGTTCCTATGAGCAGACTCATATGATGCTAAATTTGCTCCAAGGTTGTCCTGGCGTCAATCCACTACTGCTTTGTCACCTTTAACACATTACTAACTTTAAAGGTGTAGTTTGTGGATAGCAATGATCATGCTCGGTTGTAGTAGGGAGTTTAGCATTCCCCTCCCTAAACTCCCCTTTACCTCTTTCTAAACCCCTCTCATTTAGTATTAGATATTTCCCATTTTCCCACCACTCCCCCAGCCCCTCCCACATTTAATAATAAATAGTAAACTTACATTGAAGAAATCTTCCTGTAGAATATACAGGAGAAGTTGTGGTTGAGATGTCCACCTCTAGGTTTGTGAATTGAATTTTGTAGAATGTAGTACTAATCTAGTACTACTTTACGTACTACAAAATGCAGTTTCTGAATCGACCCCCTATGGTTATGGCACCATAATCCATAAAGTATGGGATTACATAATGAGTCATGGATTTGAAAGGAGCACAATCATTCTTAAGTGTTAGAATATCAGCAACAAAACTCTCTGCTTTCAGGAATTTGCCTCTAAAACTCCTGTGTTGCCCTTGCTGTTTAGTACAATCTTTCTCCAGCAGTGCACTAAATGGACAATGCTTGAGTGATTGAGCTAGAGCCCTTTGATGCAATTATTTGTTAGACTTTACTGAGAAGTCAGCATTGAAAGTAAATAGTTGAAAACATTGCCTCATATGACATTGCCTCATTGCCTCATATGACAAGTGGCATATTTAGTTATTTGTAAGTCCATAGTAAAGTGCACTATTGGCGTACAGAGCCTGTAAGTTATATGCTACTATTGGGCCTGCAGCACTGATTGTGCCACCCACTACAATTGCACTTTAAACATGTCTCGGGCCTGCATTGCAGAGCCTGTGTGTGCAGTTTTAAACTGCCACTTTGACCTGGCAAGTACAACTATTTGCCAGGCCAAACCTTACTTTTTATTACATGTAAGTCACCCCTAAGGTAGGCCTTAGTTAACCCCAGTGGCAGGTTGCAGTGCATTTAAAACGTTGGACATGCACTTTTAAGTGTAACATATCCAGGTAGTGAAAAACTGCTAAATGTGTTTTTCACTATTGTAAGGCATATCACTCCCATAGGAAAACACTGGGATTACATTAAAACATCTTTTACGTGTAACTCCCAATTGGCAAAAGGTAGAAATCTGGGGTGTGGTGCCTCTGGACTCACAATTTAAAATTACAACTTATGGTGAAGTCAGATTTTAAATTGTAAGTCTGAAAATGCCACTTTTAGAAAGTTGTCATTTTCTTACTTTAACCATTCTGTGCCTCTGCCTGCCTCTGAATACACATCTGGGTTGGATGACAGCTGGGCTTTGTGCAATCCCTCTACACGGCCACACACAATGGGAGATTAGGTGTGACCTGAAGGGCCATAATGGGACTTTATGGGCAATAAACTGGCTTCATGGGGGGGCGAAGCTTAGCACTGCCTCACTTACACCTGAAGAGACTTGTCCTGCCACCCACAATAAGGCTGTATATGGTCACTCTAGCCAGCTTGGAGGCAGGGCATCTGTACATTTCAAATGCCTGCCTCTGGAAGCTTCTTCCTTCTTCGAGAGCCATGGCACCAAAGTATAAATAATGGAGCCCAAACCTCACCAAATCAGATCTCTACTGGAACCAAGGACACTCTGCCAGAAAAAAGGACTGCAGTGCTGCCAGGAGGGACTGCTACTCTGCAACTACATTGCTGTGTTGGCCTACAGCCTGCTGTGCTGTAGGAGGGACTGCCACTTTGCTATGTTCTTTGCTGTGCTGGTCAGCTGCCTGATACTTCTGTCCTGCGATGAGAAGGCCTGGACTTGCTTTCTACATCCTTAAACCCAAGACTATCCAATGGCTTGTTGGCTTGCCCCCTGTTCTTCTGCAATCTCAGGGGCATTAACGACTGCCTGCAACTCACCTGCTACAGCACCTGGACTTTGCCATCTGTGAGTCTACCCTGCCAAGTGGTGGCACCCCAGTCCTGGATCCTTTAAAGTTGGCCTAGGTGCTCTGTCATCGGTGGTTTTTATCAGAACCGCTGCAAAGCAATGCCGCACTGACCATGGACCAGGATTTAAGGTACAGTGTTCTGCGGGCCTAAGTGGGTCCCTGTAGTCGGCCTGTCCTTCATTGTGGTCAGCCTGAACTTGTGACTTTGTCCCGGTCCCGCGTGACAAGATAACCACCATTGGCGCTTTTTCGGTTTTCTATGTGCTAGTTTCACCTACATTTTTAAAATTGTGTATCTCAGGATCTACTTATTGGATTTTTGTTGTTTTGGTCTTGTTTTACTCTGATAAATATTATCTATCTGTCTAAACCTGTGTGGAGTCTTTTTGTGGTGTCTTTCACTGTGTTAGAAGTTAAATGTTGAACAAATATTTTACACATTGCCTTTTAATTTAAGCCTGACTGCTCTGTGCCAAGCTACCGGGGCAGAGCACAGGTTGATTTAGCGAGTGTAACTGACTTACCCTGATTAGGATTGAGGTCCCTACTTGGACAGGGTGCCAACTAGATGCTCAATTTCTACAAAACACATTTTCACTTCTCTCCCTATGAAAGTGACCCCTCAATCTAAAATAAAATGACTTTGAGTCAATGCAGCCTGCATGATAAGTCATTTAGCATGATTCCTGCAGTGGTACTGAGCCAAGAGCACCCATTGTTAACATACAAAGCCTTCACAGCTACAAGCCAGCAGAGAAAATACTTTACTAGTAGACACCTGACCTCGGTTTTTGAACCTTCAGTTTAAAGCAAATTTGAGAGCTTAATGAATCACATTTGATAAAGAAGATGGGTGCATAAGCAAACACTGTCACTGTCACAAAATTCTACCAAATCAACTTTTCACACTTTACAAAGGGTGCTTATTTGGACTTTGGGTATACTTGGGCCGAGAGTTGCAAACTCAATCTAAGGCATTAATGGAACATTTTGAAGTCTGGGACTTTGATGGACAACCTTATGAGTGTTGTAGGGTTAATTTGTATCCATTGAACTAATTTAGTTAACATACCCAATAGCAATAATTTGTGAGGCAAAGCCCAGAAATGGAAACAGTACTTGTGATGGTTTTGAGTCAGACTGCCTGGGTCAGAATGTGTCTGTAACAGAGACCCCAAGATTAAAGACCATTCTACCGCTTACTCAATGGGTTTCGTCGGATTGGTCTGAATGCTTTGCCTTTCTAGTCCTTCACTAGAGATCCGTAGCAAGCATGGATGGTTTCTTTTATCATACAGTGAATAGTACACAAACTAGGGGGTTCATGAGAGCTATGAGACTCAAAAAGCATTTATTGTGAAACGTCTGACCCATAAAGGCCTCTGACAGCTGAACATTCTCTTCATAAGCTTCCCTCTTGTAGAACTGACCTCAGTCAGAAAAACATTCTCTGCACAAGCCACCCATTTGTGGAAGAGACCTCAGGCAGATGGACATTCTCTGCACAAGCCACCCACTTGTGGAACAGACCTCAGGCAGATAAACATTCTCTGCACAAGCCACCCACTAGTGGAATTGACCTCAGGCAGATAAACATTCTCTGCACAACATACCCACTTGTGGAACTGACCTCAGGCAGATAGACATTCTGTGCGCAAGCCTCCCGCTTGTGTAATAAACCTCAGGTAGATGGATGTTCTCTGCAGAAGCCTCCCACTTGTGGAACTGACCTCAGGCAGATAGATATTTTCTGCTCAAGTCTCCCGGTTGTGGAATTGACCACAGGCAGATGGACATTCTCTACACTTGGCTCCCACTTGTGGAATTGACCTCAGGTACATAGTCAATCTCTGCACAAGCCACCCACTTGTGGAACTGACCTCAGGCAGATGGCCATTCTCTGCACAAGCCACCCACTTGTGGAATTGCTGACTATGACCATGATCAGCCATGCTGTGAACACCATCTCAGTTTCTGATAAGAGAGTAAGAATTGGCTCTTTTATTTAGATGCATTAATTGTACATCAACAGTTCGGCAGTACCCTCCACATCAACAAGCGATCCCTGCTATGGACATGCAAATATAAAAATAACCAGTTCCCCCACCTCTAGCTCTTTCCAGTAGATTCAACCATGGACGTGAATGCCAGTAGAAGAGATATGGAACTTTATTTACAGTACTGGTCTTTTTCATTGACACCCATCAGGCAGGAAACACATTACTTATGCTGATGTGGGCTTCCCCCTGGGAATATTCACACACACAGTGGGACTCCTACTTACTGAAACTCTAAACAATTCATTCAAGCAATGCAGATATGCAATGTGTACTTATCTCACACATCACAGTGAATAATTCAACATACGCTTGCTCACTCTCCTATATGCATTGAGTTACTTATGAAGTAGCATAACGTTTGCATAGAAAAGTTTTACAATAGAATGTTAACAATATAAAGGCCCATATTTATATTTTTTTAGCGCTGCATTTGCGTCATTTTTTTACGCAAAAGTGGCGCAAACGTACAAAATACAATTGTATTTTGTAAGTTTGTGCCACTTTTGCGTCAAAAAGCGGCGCAAATGCAGCGCTAAAAAAGTATAAATATGGGCCAAAGTGTCTTACGTGATGTGGTACTTTACTTGAAAATAATTTTGAGGGTGCAAGTGCCTGTTGCTGTTCTTGAGTGTGAGCAGCAAATACTCCGAGACATACCCACACATCGTAAACTGCACTGATCCTCTTCTATTAGTAACACTTAGCAGCTTCTTCTGTTTGGGATTAGGTGTAGAGAAATGGGCAATAAAGCACTGTAAAACCATTTACAATTGGTGTGAATCAAGCTATCCATCATCGCTATCCATTGCTTTCATTAGATGCACAGATGTACTTTGTGGTTAATAAACCAGCACTACTCACACAATGATGAATACTTCACTAATGCAGCCTTTCCTTGCTGCATCCGTCCCCACCCAGACAGACATGCTTACACTAGCATGTTGTATAGAGATCAGGAAAGACAATCAGTGAGGCTCTCGTTGTACTTCCAGGTTATATCCTGTCTGGAGGAACATTTCACTCTATTTCAGTGATGTCAATTTCAGCTGGTGCCCAACCTCGATTTCCCCGAAAATGACACATTCACCTTGACCTTTCAATTTACACACACAAAGAGTGCTGTTAAACTTGCTCTCCTAGGCTCATTCAGATCCAATTACTATGGACATTCTCGCTTAAAAAATAGAATGTAGATGTGTAACAGTAACTAACAGGGAACCTTTTTTCACCGATGGGGTCTTAGTGACATGGAATAGACAATGAGAGAGAAGCTCAAGCTGTCTACGATGTCACTCAGACCTAGAGGTGAAAAACATCTTCATTATTCACTTCTTACTAATTTATGATTGTATGTTAAGGATAGACTCCTAAATTTTCTGTCCATGCTTTCAACTGCAATGCAGGGTTAGTGGAGTAATGGGGAACCGTATATAACATGGTCTATCCTCTGAGTCCCAAACATAAAAAGTACCTGGGGCCAGATGTAGGTAGAATCCGAATTGCGACCCGCAAATTGCAAGTCTGAGCGACTTCGAATTTGCGAGTCGTAATTCGGAATGTTGGATGGTGTCCCTGACACCATCTGCGAATCGCAAGGGGGTTGCAAAGACCCACCTCATGAATATGCATGAGGTGAGTCACAATTTGCGACCCCCTTGCGATTGGCGGCCCTCACAGGGATGGTGGCCTGCTGCGGACAGCAGACCACCATGTCTGTGACTGCTTTTTAATAAAGCAGTTTTTTTTTGTATTGCAGCCCGTTTTCCTTAAAGGAAAACGAGATGCATTACAAAAATGAAAAATGAAACGTTTTTGTTTCATTTTTTCAGAGCAGGCACTGGTCCATAGGACCACTGCCTGCTCTGAAAAAATGTTTGCAGTGCCATTCACAACGGGGAAGGGGTCCCATGGGGACCCCTTCCCTTTTGCGAATGGGTTACCACCCATTACAAAAGGGTGCAAACTGCAATTGGTTTGTTTACACTGCGACTCGCAATTAGGAAGGGGACTACCCCTTCCTAATTGCGACTCGCAAACCCGTTTTGCGAATCGGTAACCAGGTTACTGAATTGCAAAACAGCGTTTGTGCATTGCAAAGTGCATTTTGCACTTCGCAAACAGCGAAATTCGCTGTTTGCGACATGCAAACTGCTTCGTACATCTGGCCCCTGATATCCTGCAATCCACCCCATTCACTCTTTGTGCCTTCCTTCCTTTCCCTCCAGAAACTGTGCTTCCAGCTCTTCAGCACTCCACTGGCAGGCTCTCAGAGAAGCTTGTCAGAGCAACCTGGGATACCTTGGTAACTTCACAACTGTGAGAAACAAGTTCTGTTACCCAGCAATGTCACAGTAGTGAATTACTGGATTTAGAATCTACTTATTCATGCTAATGGCCTGTTATGAGAGTCGTACATAACAAACTCAGTAATATCTATGTGGTTAATCTTCCCATTGTTGAGTGACATCTTGACAAGCGTAATGCACCAGAGAACCACCATCAGGCAGAAAAAAACTGCATCATCCTGTGCAGCTTTAATTAACCCTACCTTTTCTTCAACTACCTAGCACATAATTTAGGATCGAAACTTCCAAAGTTCTATACAATTTTCTTACACTTTTTTTTAACCAAATGCACTCAATGATTAATGATATGACAATATTTTGTAGTAGCTCAAAAAATTGTCACGCCTGGCTTCTGATTGCTGAGACCCTAATATAAATACTCTTAGTTGAAAATTGTAAAAAACAATATAGCAAGCATTTTAAACATTTATAAATGGCAAAACATTTTACCTACCACATTACTCAATCTGGTTGACCCGGTGATGGCGTCAGCCAGAATCACTAGTGTCTCTTGCTGCACGTGAGATGCACGTCACTTACACTTGCAGACTTATATTTCACTATGTACAACACCATTATTTTAACTAGATTGCAAGAACCTGAACTGGTTGTAGACACTAACATTAAGTTCTTCCAAGCAGCTCTACCAAGCTTAATTGTATAAGGTACATTAGAATTAAGCATGGTCAACCTTAACACAGTCTCATTGCAACCTGGACTGCTGTTCTCTTGGATGAAAGGGGTAAATATCAAAACGCTGAAAGGTTTGTACATAAAGAATTGTAGACAAACAGCAAGTTGCATGCTTCTTCAAATTCAGCTGGAAATCAAACTTATTCAGGATGCATCAAACAGTAAGGAAATTATTTTGTTTCAGAAAGCTTTCACATGAAAGCTATAAAGCAGAAGTAAATACTACACTCCAATTGTATTCTTCTCCTCCATTTGCTGCAGCCTCGTCACAAAGATCCAGAGAGGAGTCAAGCACCAATGTCTGCACCATGCAAGGCCCACAAACAATCAAAGAAACATTATTTAATCTTCTTTAAGGAGCTCAACTTTCACAGTGTCACAGGGAATCACCTTTATAGTGACCCACCTTACTCAAAAGCCATCAATGTACTGCTGTGTGATTGTAAGCAACCCCCTCTAATTAACCAATCAAAAGCTCCCTGTCAGGGTGCTGCAGACCAGAAAATACATGTAATTGGTCCAATCTTTTGGGCCACACTTATGATTAGTGAAGTTTCCATTTTAATGACTCCTATCCTGATCCCCACCGTGTTTTCTGATAATTTCTGTTATTTATAGCAGGTAACCTCGACCTTACTGTATCCTTATGTGTGTCTTAACTGGCGTAGGTTAGATCAAATGAACATTCAGTATATATGTGATAAGGGTATATTTACAAGTAGCGCATCCTGTACAGTCAGTTCACCAGCACATGGATGAGGCGATTTGTCCACTCCAACAATGCATCTACAGTGGATGCAAATGAGGCATCAAATCAATCTATATCATGTTATGCATGTATTGTGAACTTCTGCTTATTATAAAGACGCACGTTTGACTGTCTAATGGTTTGTTTCATTCCCAGTCACGGTGCAAGAAGGACCAATACTTTCGCAAAGTATTACCTTTGCTGGTGTTCAAAGAATAAGGCCCTAATTAAGACGTTGGTGGTAAATGCCGCCAACCGCTGAGGCGATGGCCACCAAAAGACCGTTGCCGCGGCTAACATCCATCTGCCATTTTGTGACCACAGACGGATTTCCGCCACAAGAAGGGCCATACTGGTGGATGGTATTAAGGTGGCGCTGTTACTACCAGCAGCGCCACACCAGTAGACTGCCGCCAGCCGTATTATGACAAATAATATGGCTTGGCAGTGTTCTGCTGGCGGGCGCTTCTGGCGGTAGCAGCACCCCGTCCCGTTCCCTGCTGGGAGACCCCCTAGATGCAGGTAAGTTGGGCTTCCGACAGGGGAGGGGGATGGGAGAATGGAAATGTGATTGCGTATCTGCGTGTCAGTGTGAATGTGTGTACGGATGTGTGCGAGAATGAATGGATGAATGCGTGAATGAATGCGTGTATGCCTGTGTGAGTGAGTGTGTGTATGCGTGATGCATGTCTGCGAGTGTGCGTGAATGAGGAAGCGTGGGGGGCGTCTGGGGAGTGTTTTCAGACTGATCAGGTCAGTCTTGTGCAGCCCAGTCTTTCCTGGAGGACTGGCTCCCTTGCTGGTCCAGGGCTAGCAGGAGAGCCTCTGCAGTCTGGCCTGCCCGTGGGGGATATCAGTACCTCCTGAAGGCAGGGGTCCACGCCACTCCCAACTGAAGGAGTAGGCATTGGGGCGTCGGGCTTCGATCCTTGGGCCGGTGAGGTCCAGTCGATTTGGGTTTCTCCTGCGTCATCCCCGGGCCACGCTTGGGGGGATTCTGATGGCAGTAAAAGGCATCGCGTCCACCACCAAGAGCCGGTGCAGGAGAGAGGGGCCAGCCTGGGGGGGATTCCGACACCAGCAACAACAGGCACCATGCTCACCACGAAGAGCCGGTGCAGCCGAATTGCAGGGACGGGGGACCAGGAACGCGCTCACCTGCCCTTTTATCTTGATACAGGGCGGCACAGCAAAAAGGCTTGTGACGCTGTTCCCCACAAGAACTAAGTAAATAAGGCCCTGAGTCTGGTCCTTGGAATACATCAACACCCTTAGTACATATGTGAAATTACAGCCCAACCACCTGCTCTTTAAAAGAGTCTTCAAAACTGAGCAGTTCAAACGAGCTCTCAAGGAAGAAGCTGAAGTGATGAGACTAAGCTATGCTTCATGTCTCATGCGATATTGTCTTTAGAGTTTGACATCCTTCTGAGTGTTTGATTGAAAAAAAAGGGGTGCGCTAACCAAATGCTCCGTCAAATAATTAAATACCCATATCTTAAATATGTGTGGTTACTCTGGGATGAAATCATTACATAAAAAGTTACAGGATGCTCTACGTACATTATCATTGATAATATATATTTGTGCTGCATAAAATGAATGCTTTCTTCCTTATTTATTTCCCTGTCTGCAAAGCTGTTTGTTAAGCTGCACTTATCAAGGTTGACGTGAGCAGTTTGCAATATTTTTTCTTTTTTCCTTTAAACTCAGCATTTCCTTTCCAGTGAGTTTGGTTCTTGCTCCGACTCATGGGCGTAGGAAGTGTGGGGGATATATTCCCCCAGATTTTGCAGTGTGACGGACACGGGGGGCGAGAGTGGGGGGGGGGGGGGCAAAATAATTTCCCCTCTCACTTCAATGATTTGCAGGGCCTTTAGAATGCAGAAATGCAATGACCCTGCACTTGAGCTGCTGATCTCCAGCTATCAGTGACCGATCTGATGGTCTCAGGAGGCCACCTAGGCCCTCTGCCCTTTTGTTTGAGCTGTTTACAGCTGCCCCCATTAAGCACCGGTGAGAACAAAGGGTGAGAGGAGGAGTCAACAGTGTTCACTGATTGCTGTCATCCTCGGCCCTACCCCCACCTGCCACCTTGAAGGCCAGCCCTGCAGGACACTGAGGAAGAAGTAAAGAGGGAGCAACGTTCCACTCGCCTGACGCCTGCAGGCTAGAAAGGAGACTGTGAAATGCAGTATTTATATTTGCCGAGGATCACACCATTTGGTGAAACGGGGAAGGTGAGATTTAGGCCAGATTTTACCGTTTTACTCTACACAATTAAGCTAACATTTACCCTTAATGTTTTTTATCAGCTTAATGAAGGGATAGATTGCAACGTTGGTAACAGGGAGAAGTCCCATTTCATTTTGGGCAGTTTTGCCTATCCTTATTATTGTTGTAATTGGTAGCACATTGAAATATACTGAAGTATATTATCTTTTCTGTTTATAACATTCTTGTTTCACTTGTAATATATGTAAATATATTTTGTATTGATTTTCAAGTTTCATGTGTACAGACAGAAACAACTGGAAAATAAAGAATAACAGTTACATGTGGATACATTGGTAATAGGTCCACTGGAATTATGTGGCAGGAGAGGGACAAATTATGTGGAAGTGTTGATTAAGTTATGTGGCAAGCAGAGGCAAATTATGCAGCATGTGTTAGTATTTTATTATTTTGTCATTTTTGCACTTGTTAAGACTCTCTGGGCTTAGGGGACACCTCATTAATACCGATTTAACACCTAAATAAAGCAACAAGTAAAAGAAAGGTTACCAGTCAACTTTTGCAAAGGGGCCTTCTACTGTGCCGCAGCTCATGTCACTGTGTTTTTAGTAAATTTGGAATTATAATTTTTTTTGTTTAAATTTGCAGAATGTTCAGCAGACGATGGAATTTGTGGCTAATGAGGCAAATCCATAATTATGTGAAAAACACTGAGGAGCACCAATGCATAATTCCAGTGGCCCTGTTGATAGCCTACCAAGCCATAAGCAATACAGTGTTTGTACCATGGCATTAGCATAAATCTGCACACATTTCTCAATGTTGCCAGAAAATAGAGTGAGCGCAGACCATGCCTATAAAAGCGCGTGTAAAAGACCCTAAATAGCGAGGTACAGTTTGACTATTGCAGTGGCTAGATAACATATTGTGTTCTAGTCTGTCAGATATCTGAGTAATTGCAGCAATCCTTACTCTATGTGGGTTAGGCTAGAGGAGCTTGATGGTTCAAAATTGTTGTCTTCAGCAGCATAGACTAAAAAGGTACATGGCAGACCTTGAATATCTTTGGGTCTCAAGGAAGGGAGTGGTAGCTCCACATATATTTTATTCTGTGTTGAACAGGGCACAGTATCTCAGCCACATTTATTTAACTGATAAACATACACTCATACTTTCATACCTGTTGTGTTTTAGCAAATTAAGCCGCCAAATATAACAAAAAATTATACCAACAGGTAAATATTAGCACTATATAAAAATATATGTTAATATATGCCTGTATTTAAGGAAATCTCATCCTGTTTTTGAATCCCCATGGTATCTATCTGCTTAGTAGTTGATCTGGAATTCATAAAGGACAACAAGGAAAGTCACTCAGAAGAAGCACAATTTTCTGTATTTTTCCACTTTCACTCTACACCACTCCATGCCACTGCACTCTACCCTGCACCACTCCACTCTATGCCACTTCAATCTACTCTGAAACAATCTACTCTACACCACTGCACTCTGTGTCACTCTTCCCCACTCTGTGCTATTCTATGCCACTGCACTGTACGCTATCCTACTCTAACCAATGCACAGTACAAAACTGCACTCTACGCCAACGCACTTTTAACCACTTTACTCAAAACCAATGCACTCTACACAACTGCACTCTACACCAATGTATTCTATGCCACTCTGCTCTACACCACTGCCCTTTACGACATGCTACCCTCCAACACTGCACTCTTTGCCACTGAACTCTATGCCACTCTACTCTGCATCGCTGCACTCTACTCTGCACTGCTCAACTCTGTGCCACTCTACTGCACTCTAAACCAGTGCACTCCTCCATGCTACTGCACTCTACATCACTGCACTCTGTTCCCCACTGTATTCTACACCACTCTTCTCTACCCTGCACCTCTTCATTCTACCATGCACCACATCACTCTTTGACACAGCACTCTGCACCACTGCACTCTGTATCACTGAAATTTATGCAGTGCCACTCCACTCTGTGCCCCTCTACTCTTCACTACTCTAACCTACCGCACTCTACTGTAAACAAGTGCATTCTACACCAATGCACTCTTCACCACTTTACTCAAAACCAATGCCCTCTCCGCCACTGCACACTATGACAACTATTCTGTACCACTGTACTCTAGGTCACTTCACTCTAGACCACCCTACTTCACCGTACATTACACTCCTTGATACTGCACTCTGACACTCTACTCCATTAAACTCTACTCCACTATGTGCCACTGTACAACGCTTTACTCCACTCTGTGACTCTCTAATCAACTCTCTCTAAGCCACTTCATGCCCTTTACTCCTCTCTGGTATATGACACACTACTCAACTCTGTGCCACTCCACTCTATGCCATTTCAATCAATCGTCTACTCCACTCTACGCCACAACATTTTAGGCCACTCCACGACAATGTACTAAGCTCAATGACATTCAACTCCCTCTGTGCCACTCCACGTTACTTTACTCCACTCAATGCCACTCCAATCTTTGTCTCTCCACTCTTCAACACTCTGCCACTCTTCTCCACTCTATGACACTCCTCCACTCTACAACACTCTACTCACTCTGTGACACTCTCCACCACACCAATTGATTACACACCATTCTCTTTTACGCCATTAAGTTTTTAGCCAGGCTGAACAGTAGCCACACTAGTGTGCACATGGCTAAAACACATTGGCAAAGTCAATAGCTCTTGCATAGGCGAGACCTATTGGCTTTGCCAATGCCTGTTAATAAGGTATGATACTCTGAGGTGACTTGCAATATCCTTACCATGAACGCCATGGGGGTACTTTATCCCATATAATACATGGTCACACCATCAACTTTCCCACAAACCACTTAAAACATTAATGTATAGCTTCTGACATTGTAAGCTACTGAACTAGAGCAGAAGAAAGAAAAGGAACATTCCATTTGCTGCTATAAACATCTGCATTAATTATGCTCCGTGACCTGACCTGCCTTTCACCTTGGCTGCTGGCTCTGGCAGAAGGCACTGGGACATCAGAACACAACTGCAATAACATTATAATTGTCGAGAGTTGTGACGTCTTTTCTTTATTATCAATGACTTGGTGCATCACAAGTAGCTGATTATAAAGAAATTAGTGACTACTGTTTATAAAGGGATTACTGAATCCCATGTATTATATAGCTTGTAACACCAAGAACTTCTTTAGTTTAAAGGCTCCCAGTTTTGACTGGTGTGGAGCTGAGCTGCCCAAGATCACACAGAGGAGTAGAAGTGTTATCAGACCTACTGTTTCAGAGCACAGTTTACAATTGTTGTACCTGATCGCTTTTGATATCTCCAGTGCAATTTCAGTTTGCATGAGGCGAGGGGCATGATCGGTGCGGGCACAAAGGGTTTGTTCTTCCTTGTTTCCCGCCTACCTTGATTTGCTTGGTGCATGAAGATGCAAGGTTAATCAACAAGTTTTTTTTTTACATTTGGTCTAATTACTTTTGTGAATGTAAATAACAATAAAACATATTTTCAAACTGTGACAACATGCCTTCCTGTCTCCCTATTTCAAGTCCAAACTATATGATTGTGTACATTTGTAGGAGCCTGCAGTTCGTAAACGACGGGCGATTTGTATAGGATCAATAGAAAAGTGCCCAAGGCTGTCCCTGTCCCCCCCAGAAATATATTGTCTCCTACTCCCCTGCTCCGACTGCCTGATTCTATCTCCTGTCTGATGCTGTTATGAATAGCTGGACAGGCGCCTAGCAGCTCTTAGCTAGACAGAGTGATCAACACTGAACTATGCATTTGGTGATTAAAACATCTTGCTGTACATATATTCAGAGATACTGTTGCACTCCCCATAGGTGAGGTCTCTCGAAGAAGCCAATCAGGAGCTGGAGCTGAAGATCCGTGAATTCCTGAAGACGAAGGCACCAGTGATCGACAAGGACCTGAATGGCTACTATGCCGACATCAGTCTCCTCCAATCACAGGTACCCTAACGGGTGTGAGAAGATGCCCGCTATCTGTAGAGGTGAAATCATAGGCAGTATTAGACTATTGAGCTATAGTAATTAATGTGATTATACCTTGTGCCAGCCTACAGTTTGGTGGCTGGATTTAGCATTCAAATTAGAAAACAAGCATCAGGAAAGGCAATAGGCCTGGCATTGGCTGCTGATCTTTTGGATTTGTCCACATTTATTGTGTTTTGTTAATGGTTTAATATTAAGGATGCATTTATGAAAACAAGCATTGTCTAGCATGTCAAAACATATTTACGTATATTTTTTGTAAAATCACAAATTACATCAGTAGTTCCCGGCACTGAAGAAGGCTACTTATTGTGCAAGAGCAGAAGGCATCACTCACAAAAAGGTAAGCCAGAGGCTGAAGCGGGCTGACCCTGTGCCCATGCTGTAGGCTATGGTGGGTGGAAGTAAAATGGGAATGACCCTACAGCAGACCGAGGGATGAAGAGATCTGACTGAAATCCCTTGTAAGTGTGTATAGCATATATTTGTATTAAAAACAAAATGTGTACACTAACAGCAAACCTAAAAATGCTGGAGAAGTTTGTTTTCAGAAATGTACAGACTCCAGCAACCAATCTTTGAAGTTGTATCTATGAGTAATAGTAACACTCTGGCAATGTGGACACTTTGGAATTGTGCAGATAGAGGCAGCCGTAAATTCTTCCTGCTGCCTCCAATGAGGGATTCCACATTCCTAAAGAAAAATATCCTGCAGCCACTCCTCCGCTAAGGCGGAGGAGCATCGCCCCCCTGCTTGCAGCAGAAAAAAATAAAATGATAATAACGCAGTGTTGTTATCATTTTATTTTTTGCTGAGCCAGGTTGTAGCAGGGCGGGGCTAGAGGAGGAGTGGTTTATGAACCAAGCCGTGTTGGGCCAGCCAAACACACATGCGCACTGTGCATTTCTCCTCCCGGCTGTATTGCACAGCTGAGAGGAGAAAGTACATAGGCCTTCGTTCCCTCTGTGAGCGCAGAAGCAGGCCGCTCACACCAATCATAATGCTGCTGGCATTTTGGTGACATCAGCTTCGAGATTGGCTGAGTAGAGTCTGGGAGCCTGTGTGCTTCCAGACGAGGATGGAGGAGATTACCCCGTCCCCAGTCAGACAAGGTAAGTGTTTTTTTTTCTTTTTTTTTATCCCCGCCCGCCACCCCCATTCAGTGGCAGCAGCTACTGAAAATACCACCCATTTTTTGTTCTTGTGCAAGGCCAATCTGCAGTGCAAACTTCTAATAATTCCTAACTGCTTTGAAGACTCTGCTTTGCAAGCTGATTTTTACTCCTATTTCCTGACTTAATGATTCACAATGTGTGTAATAAATTGACAGAAGACAAGGAAAGTGGAGCCCCAACTGATGTCCATAAGGATGAGCTGACTGTGCCTTCCTGGCACTGATTTTGTCACCTCTGAGGGTAGGGGGTCACAAAGGCAGTAACAGGGGATCAAGATGGGGGTGTCGCAGCTGTGACCTGTGGTGAACCCTAGATGATGTCCATGCCAGGCAGGTGGCAAACTTTTCTCTAAAGATGATGATACATTAAACATAGTAGCGTTGACAACCCAGACCACACAACCATTCAGAATCAGGCCTCTCAGAAGTTTTTGTGGACGTAGGGCTGAATCCAACTGCAGAACCCTCTGGATCCTTCTGTTTTTTGCCAGGTGCTAGAACAGAGGTCTCCAATCTTTTCTGTAGTAAGAGCTACTTATGATGAAAGAATCTTATCCTGAGCCTCTGGTATCATTGGTGTTGTAATAATGACCACATCAGATATGATAACATTAGTAGCCACCCCATGCATGACTGGCAGCGGTGATCATCATAGTACAGCAAGCAGGGTTGCTAGCAGTAATGTAAAAAAGGCTTTATCGATCGGAAATGACTCCTCCTGTGTTACACATAATGACCATAGATGCAATGCTCAGGGGGGCAAAGTAATGAGAGTGCAGAGAAGTAAACTGCAGTCTCTCAATAAAGCCATCAAAGATTTTTCCTGTTGTCAAGTGGACCTTTGTAAACTGACATGAAGCATTGAAAGGGAGTCAACATCGATAATACATTTCAGACTTGTGAAGCCAAAGTGACCCCACAATAAGGACCAGGAATCAGTCACTGTAGTTAATAAGGATTCATTTCAGATTATTGATCAGTCCACTATATAGACATGCCAGGAATATATTCAAAAGATACAGCAAAATAGTTGGCAAACTGAAACATCTCTATAGGTTCTATAGGTTCCGGCATAGTAAAATAAGATACAGAATAGTAACATAATAATAACAGCCACTGCACTACAGAAATTGAGAATAATAAATAGATGCTCCATAAATAATTGTTTGTTCTCTCTCCTAAACAAAGGGAAATTATAAGATCATCTAATAATGGCTCTAATTAGGGAATTAAGATTTTTTTAAATAGGGTGACATGAAATTCAAGAAGTTGCCAGCATAGCGAAGACGTCAGTAGAAGTCTCCAGGAAAAAGGCATACATGTTTAGCATAAAGCTTCGCACTTCGTACTTACAAGACTAAAGGGAAGCAGATGCTCAGATATATTGAGAGAGAATGTAGAAGTACAGTTATCAACAAGCAAGTTATAGACAATGAGACTTTTTCGACGCTAACCCAGTGCAAAATGTTTGTAAATCTTCCCCATGGTGTTTTGCCATCCTCACTCACTTCCCTTGGGCTTCCCCCCCTTCAGCTTCCTATGTATGACATAATTAACATCTGGTGTCTTGGTCCCCTTTTCACTTTATGATGTTAAAGCAGAGAAACAATTAGAATCCCATTTTTCTGCTCCTATTACTGCTAGGTGTGTGAAATTCACGTGATTTGATTTTTCTATAATTACGTGAAATTTTGGGCAAATTATGTAAAATTATGTCAAACGCAAATCTGTAGATGACTTTGCACAACAAAGTAATTTTAAGAACTTTACCTAGCCAGCATAATGCCAAAATCCAAAAATGGCATAACATAAGCTGTCATAATTTAAATTTTGTCCGGGCATCAATAACTCTGCACTATGCCCCTATTACCAGATTAGAAGAGCAATAAAAGAACAAGGCTATCCAGACAAGGCATATTTGAAACCATTATGTAGGGGCAGTATCCAACTTGAAACCAGCACTACTGTTTGAAAATGCCTAAAATCCCAGCATTTCTCTATACCGATCTAAAAAGAGAATAGGTCATGATATTATTTGAAATTTCTACACTTGTGCAAGTGGAATACAAGGAACATCATTGAGGTAAACAGAATGAATATTATTTCATACATTTTAGTGTAAAGCATTATGGGCCTCATTATGACTTTGGTTGTCGAGGAGTTTAGCACTACTGTGGCTGAGTGCAACTCCTGCTGCCGTCTACCTGTTGGGAGCCATGTTCCTGGCGGAGACGGCAGAGCCCCTGGCAGGTCCGCCCACCAGGTTTGTAATGTGGTGGTTGGACCGCTACAGTTGCGGCAATCTCACGTCACTGCGAGACTGGCGGTGCTTGGACTGAAAGCCTTGTAATAATGCCCTATGTCACGGTGACCATATTTTTGCTTTGATTTCAATATTATGATTTATAAATTGCACAGCAATCTTGTCTAGGTTCCAAATGTTTTGGTAATGTCTCTGTTCACAAATGTGTTTGTGCACCTCCTGTTACAGCTGGATGCACAAGTATCTTCATGTATAATCACAGATTTCAGAGTCAGGAGGGGTATACATTTTCACTCTTAAGTCAGGTTTACTGTGCAGGCTTCTGTGTAAGTAATCTGTTGTCAGGGGTGTGTTTGTCAGTGTTTGACGGTGGGTCCACTTGAAAAGGTTGGTGAAGCCCCAAAGATCCACAGACGACTTCAGCAAACATTTGTCAGTAGCTTCCCACATTAAAAACTGTCAGAGATTTACTGCTGGGAAGGGTAGGAGTAAATCTGTTTTCAGGGTGGGAATGGGACACCAACACATCTAATGGCTTTGTAGGGAGATGGATTAAGCACAAAAAGTTAGCATGTGCTAATGTATTTTACCTTGAAATACCTGCATGAAGAAATTATAAAATATCGATTTTCATCAGTATAATTGGCTGTGTATGTGAGACAGTCACAGTGGTTGTGAAACCATGGGCTTCTGTGCCCATCCTATCAAGGCTTCCTACTTCCCCTGGTACTGCTCTGGCTCTCCATGGTAGGTGCCTCAGACTATGTATGTCACTTCTAGTCTTATTTTCCTTACAGATTCAGAAGGGTACCATGGAGAACCAGGGGCTGATGCTGCAGATAGACAATGAGAGGCTGGCTATGGAGGACTTTAAAATGAAGTAAGTGATTTCTACTTGTGCTGCTCCCTCTTATCAATACACACTGAAGCTACAAACTGTACCATCAGCCTTATAACTCACACTGGATGCTATTTTGTTTCACTGCGACATGATTGGTGATCAGTGGGGCAGAAGAGGGAACTGTGAGCAAACAAATGGCATACAAGTACTGACAAAGTCTATGGGCCTCATTAACACTTCAGTGGTCTTTTTGTAAGACCACCGAAGCCGCTGCAGGCAACAGACCGTCAGTGCTTGATATATCCAGGCCAAGATCTTTTGTCCCAGAAAGCATTGCTCCACAAAAATCCAAAATGGAGAAACTCTCTTATGAAGGTTCAGGTCTGGCTAAACCCACCCATAGGTGTGGTTAACGTTCCCCTTCCTTACCCTTCCACACCCTTTCCTAATCTAAATACAGAGGCTCCCACATAGCTGAGGTGCAGGAAGTGGGGTTGGGCCTGATTTCTCTCTTATATCTTTCTCCCTTTGAAGACCATTTTGGCTACCTAGTCCCCTTCCTGTCCTGTCTGATGCAGATCTCCTCCTACCAGATGTCTCCTTTGTCTCAGAGTAGGCTACTTCACAACTCATCAGAGCAGCTTGGCTCAGCCTGTCAAAGGCTGACCATTCAGGAGAGGCTGCTACAGGACTGATATTAGGCAACTTTAGGAAAGACAAACATTCTAAAACTACTTTCCAGCAATAGGTGTATTAAATCTAACCTTGGCAAGTTGTTGGATTTATTGTAGCTATTATTTTTACATGTTGAATGAGTGTTCTAGCTCCCTCCTCTCAAAAATTTGACTTGGTTAAATTTTAATAAAGCCTTCCCATAATAGCCTATGGAATTAGCAGTGAAACAATGGAGAAAATGAAATTGGTATTTTTTCCCCTCACCTGGGCATAGAAAGCATCTTTTATAATGTCCCTGCTTATTATTACAGTGCACCCTACCCATGGAGAACCGAGTGTAGACCTTAGAAATGACATGTAGAATGAGGTATTTTAAGACTTTGGAAGTACTTTTAATTCCATAGTTGAACTTGGTCATAGTTTTATTTTAAACTCAGCCTACAGTGCAGGGCTGGCTTATAAAATGGCAGCAGGCACCACTGTAGTGCACACTTAAGTGCATTAGCTCTACTGGGGCTCTAAACCTAGACGCCCTACCATATACTAGGGACTTACAGGTAGGTTGTCAGTACTAATTGTAATTACATTTAACTACTATATACCTTTTAAACAGAGCGCTGGCTCTGTTTAAAATGTTGCAATAAGAGTTTGGTAACCTGTAGCTGGATTCCCCAGGTCTTGAGCATCTTGTGGAAACCTGATAGAGTGGCAGAGATCTGGGCATGAAGGGCGAGGTCGTTCCATGCCTTGGCTGTGAGGTATTCGAAGGAGCGACCACTGGCCATGCTCTGGCAGATGCAGTGGTGCAAGCGAGGGATGCAGAGTGGAGGTTTCTGGTAGGTTTGTGAAAGCTTAGATGGTGGTTGATGTAGGCTGGTCCAGAGTTGCATAGATGAGCAGCTTGAATTGGCATCTCCTCTGAATTGGGAGCCAGTGGAGCTCTTTGAGGTGTGAGGTGATTTGTGATCATCGAGGGAGATCGAGAATTAGTCTGGCTGTGGCATTCTGGATATTTTGGAGTCTTTGGAGGAGGTGGTTTGTGATTCCTGTGTGGAGTGCATTTCCATAGTCCAGTTGGTTGGTGATCAGGGCTTGCGTAGCATGTGCAGGATGAAAAAGCATGAGGATGATACAAAATTGACCTGAGATGTCATGGAGAGTTCGCCATCCACTTTAATGCCTAGGTTTCTCGTGGAGGAGTATCAGTGCTGTAGTTGGCTCGGAATCCTGATTAGGAGATGTCAAGCAGGATGTTTTGCTCCAAGTATTCGGGTAGCTGTTGATTGATGACCTTCTCGAGTTTTTTGGTAGGGGAGCAGTGAGATCGGTCGATAATTTTTGAGTTTGTTGGGTTCAGAAGATGGTTTCTTTAGGATGGGTCTCTGGTGTTTCCATTTGTCTGGGAAGACTGCTGTGGTGATGGAGGTGTTGAGGATGTTGGTAATTTCTGTGCTGATGTGATTGGTTCATAGGTTGAAGGAGTGGTGTGGGCCTAGTTAGAGGGTGCTCTGGAGTGCATGGATGACATGATGGCCTGATGTGAATTGTGTGCTGAGCGGGATCCAGGTGGTGATCACTCAGCTGGTGTATGCTTGTTGGTTGTGGCTGCTGAGGTTGAGGATTGTGGGTTGGGGGTCGAAGTTTTGTATATGGGTGCAATCTTGCTGTGAAAGTAGTCCAAAGGGGTGTTGCAGAGTTTTTGGGAAGGGTGGGTTGTGTTCTCTGTGGCTGCTGGGTTGGAGTATTCTTTGACTATTTTGAATAGTTCTTTTGTGTGGTTGGCTGCTGTGTCGATGCGGGCTGTGATGGCTGCTCTCCTGGCTTCCTTGATTTGCTGGTGGTAATTGCTAAGGGCTGCTTTGTCGGCAGCTCTTTCTGAATGGTTCCTGGTGGAACACCATCGTTTCTCGAGTTGGTAGCAGCTATGCTTGGTGGTTCTGAGCTCAGGGGTGTTACTTCTGGCTTGTTGAGGTTTTGTTTGTTCTGGCTGGCTTCAGCAGGGTGACTCTGCTGCTCATTTGATGATCTAGGTGAAGAAGTTCTGGATAGCCTGTTCTAGGTTTGATGAGGCTTTTGGTTGGGAGGTACCAAGGGCCTGCGTCCACTGTGTCTCTGTTAACTTGCCCCAGCTGCAGTGGGAGGGGTTGTTGTGTCTGGTGATGGTGTGCTGAGCGTTGGAGATGATGAAGTGAACTATGGTGTGGTCACACCAAGTAAGTTCTGCGACGTGGTTGAATTTGACTCTGTTGCTGGAGGTGAAGATGGGGTCGAGTGTGTGTCCTGATTTGTGTGTGCATGGGTAAATGACCAGTCGGGCAAGGCCAATGTTGCTCATGTTCTCCAGAAGAGTGATGAAGTTGGCATCTCTGGGCTAATCGATGTGGAAATTGGGGTCACAGAATAAGATGTAGTGTTTGGAGTTGATGGCTCGAATGGCTCGAAGGGGTGGGAAGTTGGGGGTGGCATCACAGAAGGCTGGTCTAGGCACCAGGGGTCTTTATACCAGGGTGCCTCTTACTGTTGGCTTGGCATTGGATTGTAGTTAGAATTTGATGTGTTCCATGAGAGGTGAGGGGTCGTTCTCAGTGGTGATGTATCAGATGGTTTCCTTGAAGATGATGGTGATGCCTCCACCGTGTTTGTTGGTGTGGTCTTAGTGTATCATCTTGTAGCCTTTGGGTGCAGCGGTGGCTATGTTGGGTTTGAGGAGGGGTTGAGTTCAGTGATGAAGGCTACTTCGGGGGAGAGGGAGGTGATGGTGAGGTGATGGTGTCCAAAAGTTCTGTGGTGTGTTTGCAGAGGGATTGGGTGTTGAGCAGGATGCACTGGAGTGAAGCAGGGTAGTTTGTGTTGTTCCAGGTGGGTGTGGCACAGGATCCTGTGTGAACTGGTATTCCTGTGCTCCAGGAGAAGCAGCAGAGAAGGCAGGTGAAGGGTACTTTGGTTGCTCGAGGAAGGAGGTGCAGTAGCTACTGTTGCGTTGCCCCAGGAGCTCCTCTGCAGGTTAGTGGAGGATGGCGGAAGGGCCAGGGTTCCTGGCACTGGGCACGGTCCAGGCGCACAGAGGCACATACGAGCTTGCCTTTGAAGCGCCAGCAGCATCGCCGCAGCACGGAGAAGAACGATCAGAAAGAGGCACAAATGACCAGAAAGAGAAAAGATGCAGAAAACAAGCAGAAAGGCAAAAGGCAAGAAAAGGACAGAAAGAGGCAAAGACAGGGCAATACGGGCCAAGCAGTGAGAAGATAATGGACAGCAGTGAGGTGGACAGGAGACCTGTCACAGAGGGAGCTGGCACGAGGAACGGCTGGTTTCTGCGGAAGCTAGATTGGGAGGCCTTTTTGATGACTTTGGTTGGGAAGGGTGAAAGGGAGATGTCTGTACATATTGAGTATGCTGGGGTCTGCTTATGTTTTTTCAGCAGGATGTTGACCTCTGTATGCTTCCAGTTTTTGGAGAAGGTAGCTGTGGTCAGGCAGGCGTTAATTAGGGTTTTAAGTTCTTGGCTGTTCTTGATGGTTCCGAGGCTTAAGATGTGGTGCAGGCAGGGGTTGTGTTGGGGCCCCGAGTGTATTGATCACCTCATGATGGTGGTTTTTATATGCACAAAACTCAGGCTATTAAGAAGTTGCAACATCACACATAGGCCCTCATTATAATATTGGCGGTAAAAACTGCCTACCGCTGCGGCAACGGCTGCCAAAAGACAGTCACTGTGGCTACCAGCGATCAGCCGCATTATGACCACAGCCAGACTTCCGCCAGAATGATGATACCACAGGAAGTGATGTCACATGACCTTAACCCTCATGACATATCAATAATTGAATTCCCTCTTATCTTAATTAATTCATTCCCAGTCTCTTTCTCACTCTTACTCTGACCCACCCAGAGGTGGCTTCTCCATATGAGCAGAGGAGCATCACCCTGCCTATCTTGCAGGTGCAGCAGAAGTGATTAACTGATTAAAAGCATAAAAGCAGCGTCTGGATTAGTTAGAGTGGTTTGCTCTAGGATCTTCTAGAAGAACACCAGCACCGGAGGACGATTTTACTTATTTAAACAGTAACTAAATCGCTAACATGCATTACATGAATGATACATTTGAAGCGTTAATATAATGCATGTTAGCAATTTAATGACTGTTTAGAGTACATAAGTGAGCCTTTTTAACCCACTGATGCCTTCAGCCTCATCTCCAGAGATCTCAGTTGTGGCTCGTTAAAAACAGTTTATAACAAGCCACAATTAAGAGTTTGGCATTGAACCTAAAAGCACTGATGGTGTCTCCCCCTCCCAGTTTGCTCGCCCGCCTCTAAGTATTGTTGGCAGCTGCCTCTAGACCCACATATGCATTCTCACTCACCTTCACACACACTCACTATCCCCCACACTAACATACATGCTCACACATACGCACACTCTCTCAACCAAACTCTCTCTCATCCACACGCATGCGTATAAAATCTACTGAAAGGTATTTTAATTCACATACCTAAGATACCATTGGAGGTTCCATTCCAGATCCTGTTGTTTCATTTTTTTACTACATTAATAGTGAATGATAGATTATTAATCACTATTAATGTAATAAATGACGAGCTGAAAAGGAGGCTGGAGCCTGATGCTGGCGTTTCCCGGGGAGGCTGGAAGGGTGGGGGGCGGTTTTGCAGCAGGGGGGCAGTTTTGTTACTGGGGGCCAGGGGCCAGTCTTGCAGCGGTGCTGCAATATTAGCCTCCAGTATCAAAAGCAGCAGTGCTTCACACTGGCAGCCCCCAACCTCCCCCAGGGGCTGGTCCGACAAAATTGCCAGGACTACTTTGGGTTCCCAGCCCAGCTATCCCTGTGTTCTTGGCACTAACCTTGCCACATCTCAATCAATCAATCAATCAGGAATTGGTAAAGTGCACTACTCACCCGTAAGGGTCTCAAGGCGCTGAGGAGGGGATGGGAGGGGGAGAAGAGGGGGGAAAGTGCTGCTACTGCTTGAATGGCCAGGTCTTGAGAAGTTTCCGGAAGCTATGGTTCGCAAAAGCAGTGCCAGGGGTCGTGAAGTAAGAGCCAGGAGTTGCAGCTGTGCCCCCTGGTGACCCTTAAATGACGTCAAAGCTCATTACAGTAGATGAAAGCATTTGAAAATCTGTGACAAGGCATCAGAGACCAAAGAATCAGTATCAGTCAGGAGTTAAATGCAAGCGGCTACTGGTGACTTGTGAGAATGAGTAGAACACTCTGTTTGCATTTACTAGGTACGAGACATGGATGATGGCGCGGAAGGGAGTGGAGCAGGAAATCAGCAGCGTGCGCAGAACATATGATGAGCTCACACTGGTGAAGACTGACCTTGAGATTGAGATTGAAAGCCTGAATCAAGAATTTATTGAGCTGCAGAAGAGCCATGAGGAGGTAGGCCTTAGTGCGCCACAGAGCATCCACAGGGGCAGGACACGCTTTGTGGATCAGCGACCGAGGGCGGAGGCTGCACTACAGTGCTGGGCCAACTTGCTATGTGGCAGACTATATTACATAGCCTAACAGGTGTTGGGAATACACTACATGAAAGGGAAAGACCACACTGTATGACTGGACAACATATTGAGGTATGGTGAGTTGCAATTTGTTGCTGGGCATAGCAGGGGTAGATTGCATGACTTAGCAATTAAGGCTAGGCAACACTGAGCCACTAGGCAAATAATCTTGCAAGTTTCAATGCCTGGCTTAGCAAATAAGGAGGTAAACCGAACTGCAAAGTTTGTCCACAGCTTTGTGCTTAGTTAGGAAATATGTAGCCCAATAGGCAACCAAGCTTGTGGGTTACACTGCAAGACTTAACCCAGCATTATATTTTTTTAATTGAGCCAACAAGGCGACATATCTCACTGAACGGATGGGCACGCGAGGGATTAAGTAACCCTGTGCCAAGGGGGAACCTTTGCTTTATTTACTTAAGAACCAAAGTGGTAGGTCACAATGCTCTGTTAGGCCACCGGTAGTTACAACCACATCAAATGTTTACACCACAGTGGGCTATTTGGCCCAAAATGTATGTTTTGCAACATTGCTACCAGTGACAACAACTACAACATAAAACCACACACCCTTGAAGGTTTTTTTCTCATGCATGATTAAGAAAATATTGTAACATGATGACGAGGTGCGAGAAGCCATCAGCGGCTGAAAGCCTAGCTATTGAACAAGTGATGAAGAAGGAGCATGAAAGAGCCTCATGTCTTCAACAAATTGTCTTTTGTAAAAATATGTCTCAACTATGTTGCCATGTCATAAGAATATTAACTTGGTACTTTATAGTATTGCACCTGTGTAACACTGTAAACCATGGTTATAACTGCTGCGTATCTCATGTTTATGTGAAACAGATGAAAGGCCAAATATTTCCCTCTGTGATTTGAAACATAGGTTTTTCACAGATCTCTGCAGCAGATGCATTAACTCATAGGGCTATCATGTCGGAACAACCCTCACAGAAGCCATCAACTCTTCCAGTGCCACAGCAATCATTCCCAATGCCTGGAAACACGCTGATATCAAACAGACCCCACCGACCTCAAGAAATACCAGCTCATTTTGCTCCTCCCTTTTCCTGCCAAAGTCCTGGAAAAAGCCATCAATCACCAACTCACGGACTACCTCGAACACAACAACCTGCTTGACTGTTCCCAATCCGGCTTTCGTCCAAACCACAGCACCGGGACCACCCTGATCACTGCGACAGACAACATCAGATGGCTCCTCGCCATTGGGGGAACAGAGGCCCTCATCCTGCTCGACCTGTATGCAGCTTTTGATACCGTATCCCACCACACCCTTATCATCAGACTCCACAACATCGGCATACAAGGAAACGGTCTCAACTGGATATCCTTCTTCCTCTCTGGCCGAACACAAAGAATTTGCTTCCCACCATATGTGTCCACACCCAAAGATATCATCTGTGGCGTTCCACAGCGCTCTTCCCTTTGCCCCACCCTCTTCAATGCCTACATGATCCCCCCTAGCTGACATCGTCCACACCCATGGACTCAGTATAATTTCCTACGCTGAGGACACCCAGCTCGTTCCCTCCCTCACAGATGACTCTACCAACACACGGGTAAATTTTCAACACACCATGACCAACATCGCTGACAGGATGTGAGCCAGTTGCCTCAAACTAAACTCTGACAAAATGGAAATCCTCATCATTGGCAACAAACTATGACCCTGGGAGGACTTGCAGTGGTCTGCCACGCTCAGCCACCCACCCATACCCTCCAACCAGGCACTCAACCTCAGGATCATCCTGGACACCTAACTGAACATGAAATAACAGATCAACACCATCTCCTCCGCCTACTTCGACACCCTCCATGCTCCATAAGATTTTCAGATTGCAACTGACCCCCACCAAGAAAACAGTCATTCCAGTTGCCTTGATTACGGCAACGCACTCTATGGGGGAACCCCGCAGCAACTACTAAACCGCCTCCAAACCATCCAGAACACTGCAGCCAGACTCATCTTCGACCTCCCTAAAAGAAACAGCATCACTCTCCACCTCTTGGCCCTCTTGTGGCTCCCCATCCACAACAGAAGCCTCTTCAAACTCCTCACATAGGCCTACAAAGCCCTCCACAACATGGGCCCTGCCTACTTCAACAGTCGCCTCACTTTCTATCAACCTACCAGAGAACTGCACTCAGCCACCCTCACCCAGGCAGAAGTACCCTGCATCTGTCAAGAATGCCTCGGAGGATGCTCTTTCTCCCACCTCACTGCCAAAGCCTGGAACAACCTCCCCCTCTACTTTTGCACCTCCCACTCCCTGAAGGACTTCAGAGGACAGCTCAAGACATGGCTCTTCGACCAGCACCCACAGCCACGCAAGAACCGTCACACCACATCAGCACCTGTAGACCCCTCGGGTGAAAACCTTGCACTGTACAAGAACTTCCTGATTGATTGAATTTGATCATGTATTTATCTGGCCACATCACAAACCATAGCAGAATCATTTTCTATTAATTCTCTTAGTAATAAAGCAAGACTAAACAAAACCGAAAACACTGATAGCAAAAATTGCATTCTTTTCACACTGTTTTGAGTGGCTTGCCTATCCAACATTTATGCATCTTAATTGCAAACACAACAACTCACTCAGTTACTACAGTTGCAACTGTAGAGCTTGCACTGCAGTGAAAAGGCACCCAATTTGCATGTTTTTGCTTTTCTTGCAATAAGGAATGGAGCAAATGGGTTTCTCTGACCAGACATGCTGAATGAAGATTTGCAAAACCCTTGTTTTTGTGTTTCACCTGTGCTCAAGACTGGCTGACGATGGTTAAGCCTTTTTTTGAATACTCCTCCTCATTCCTGGGAAGGTATATGTATCTGAACATGTGTGCGAGTATGGCATCTAAGAACCATCTAAAGAATTGTGACAGGGCACTTTGGGACACCCCACCAGCGACAGCAATCACCCCCGGTAGCTACCCGAGGCCAAGAGATGCAGTGAGCAGAGCACTTGCACATGTGTGGGGAAAGAGCAGCTGCACAAAGTCTAGCTGAGGTTTCAGCAGTTCAATAATCTTTAAGATAACTGCGTTGCTCAGTCTGTATTTGTCATATATTTATTCCTCCGTTTGTTGAAATATGGTCTGCATAGTTCTGTATATCCTCTCCTGTCTCTGCCTCCTCCTCCTCTGCTGGGCAGCCTGGACTCTCCTTCTCCATGCAATCACGTAGAGTGCAGCCATTTTGAGAAACCCTGATGCCTTCTGGGTCTGCTTTTATACTTTGGTTCTGGTTACCACCTGTTTGGAATTAGTGCTAATCTGGGTTGTGCAAAATGCGCTTTTTGCGACCTCGCAATTAGGGACTACCTTGTACATGCGGTTTGAGATTCACAAATTGCGATTTCTTAATTGCGAGTCACAATCTCAAGTCGCAATTTTTGCGAGTCAGTAATTGGTCGCATCGCTATTTGGGACTCCGAAATGGCATTGGAACCTACCATTTTGCATTTTGCACGGTCGCAAATAGCGCTGTGACCAATTTGCGACTCGCAAAACTTTTGTAAATGTGGCCCATAATGTCACACATGTAGGGTGTAATATTTTTCTTGGAGAGTAATTGTGCTCCCATGAACTAGGTACCCTGGAAAGTTTGTCCATGTGAGTTTTCAGAAACTTTTCGCAGTCCGTTCCTATACTGGAAGCGGTCAGTGATTTACTTCTGTCAATTGCAGGAGTTCATATTTACCCAGGGAGGAAAAGGGAAAAAGCTTCCCTAAAGTTGGTGGGTGTGTGGGGCAAATGGCTTCTCAAGAGAGAAAATATTTTCTTTGTGGAGGAAGAAAATAAGTTATGAAATGTAAATTCCCTCATGCAAAACAGGCATTTCACTCGTGTAACTATACATTATGTACAATTACATGTATTGATCTGCTTCCTCTTGTGAGGAAATAAGAATTCACTCAGCCTTTCCTGGATTTCTCCTGTAAATCTGCTACAGCTTACCTGTGTAGTCGAAAGGCTTGTGAATCTACACCCAATCCTACTGGTATGCGTTTCACATAGTTTAGGGATCAGACTCTAAGGCGGTCATTCTGACCGCGGCGGGCGGCGGTAGCCGCCCGCCATGCGGTTACCGCCATATGGCCGCTCCGCGGTCAAAAGACCGCGGCGGCCATTCTGGCTTTCCCGCTGGGCCGGCGGGCGACCGCCAAAAGAGCGCCCGCCAGCCCAGCGGGAAAGGCCCTGCAACAAGGAAGCCGGCTCCGAATGGAGCCAGCGGGGTTGCAGGGGTGCGACAGGTGCAGTTGCACCCGTCGCGATTTTCACTGTCTGCTAAGCAGACAGTGAAAATCTTTATGAGGCCCTGTTAGGGGGCCCCTGCACTGCCCATGCCAGTGGCATGGGCAGTGCAGGGGCCCCCAGGGGCCCCACGACACCCGTTCCCGCCATCCTGTTCCTGGCGGTAAAAACCGCCAGAAACAGGATGGCGGGATGGGGGTCGGAATCTGATTCAGCCCATGCAGGGGAAATCCGGCGGGAAACCGCCGGATCCCCTTTTCTGACCGCGGCTTTACCGCCGCGGTCAGAATGGGCTGGGAAGCAGCGCCAGCCTGTTGGGGGTGCTTCCGTGGTCCCCGGCCCTGGCGGTCTTGGACCGCCAGGGTCGGAATGACCCCCTAAGTATATTGCTTATGTGCCAAGATAGGGGGTGAATAGTAATGGGGCATCTGCTAGAAATTAGAATAAGCCCTCGCATACCTGCTGTTCCTATGTCTCATTTACAGGTGGGGAAACCAACTTCTTTCCAAAAGTGGAGAATCACCTCTGCAGCAGCGTTTTTACACCTCTTTTTGCTAGAGAACAAAACTTTATCCTATATATTGTTTAGATCAGTGCTTGTAATAGAAAAATAGAAGTGCAGGTACCCTGGACCAGAGTACCTGCTTTTTTCTGAGAAGTGCTGGTACTCTCCAATTAAAAGTATTACGCTTTTCTTGAGACTTGCAGGTACTCTCGATCTCAAAATAAAAAAAGTCCCTGTACTCAGTACGGGACAGTACCGGCCCATTTAAAGCAAGGGTTTAGATATTAGTTTTAGGAAAACAGCGGCGGCTCAGTTTTTGCTTTTGAAATGGTGCAAAATGTGTATGTACTATGGAGCCCCTACATATTTACTGATGTCAACTGTAATAATACAACAGATAGACTAGAGCTTTCTCTCTGTATTTATGTCTTTTAATAGCGTGAGTTTCTCAGTTCGTTGTGTCTGCCTTCAGGGATACCCTTTTTGTGGATGTAGAAATGTAACCTGCTTCTAGAACTTGGTGTTCCCATTTTACAGAATTAGGGCCTGATTTATAAAAAGTTAGCGCCGCCTTTGCGTCATTTTGTAACGCAAAAGCGGCGCAAACTTACAAAATATTATGGGGCAGATTTATGGAAAGTGGTTCTGCACCGATTGCAGCACCACTTTCCCTGCGCCCCTTACCACCCCTCTTCTGGTATTTAAAATACAGTGCACCATGGCGCAGAGTAGGGGGCAATAGCTTCATTTCACATGACGCTATTGATGCACTCTGTAGGAGTAGCACCAAAATATTGGCGCTACTCCTGCAGAGTACATAGGGCTCCATTCTAAAGAATGGAAGTCCGCTTTTAACACCTGCTCTTGAGTAGGCTTTAAAAGTGCCGTAAAAAATGGCGGAGGGAAATCTCATGGATTTCCTTCCGCCATTTTTCTGGCTCCCCTAATGGGGGAACGCCCCTTTTGCATACATTATGCCTGGCGCAGGCATAATGTAGTGCAAACGGTTACAGGGTGGCGCAATGCATGCTTTGTGCCACCTTGTGGCTGTCCTCGGAAACATGGAAGGGTATGGGGGCGGTGGTTGGGAACATTGGGGTAGGCTGTGGAGATGTTTCTGGCCCCAGGGTAAAGGTCTGCAAAGCTGTCTAGTTATCAAGATGTCTCCCTGTCGATGGTCAAGAAACTATGGAAGTGGAACTCGTTGTATATTTTGTGTCAAATGTCCTGCATTTGCTCTGTTAAAACAATAAAAAAGTTGTTTATCAATAAATACGGCTGGGAGATTTCGGGCTCGTTGGGCCACATTAACGTCATAAATAATTACGTTATTGTGGCGCAAGGGGACTATAAATATACCCCTATAATTTGTAAGTTTGCGCCGCTTTTGCGTAAAAACAAATGACGCAAAGGCGGTGCTAACTTTTCATAAATCAGGCCCTTAGGGCCATATGTACGAACACATTTTCCCATTGACACAGAATGGGAAAAACCCTTTGCTACATATGGCCCTTAGTTCCTTATTGCATATATTTGTGCCAATTTATACAAACATGTGAGGGATGTCTGATAATGGTTTTAATTCATTTTGCTGAGGCATTACTGCATTAACTCTGTTTGGGGCAGCTGGCCAGAATAATTAAACATTCTAAAGAGTTTATTAGAATTTCAAATAGGATACACACCTTTTAAGATACAAAGGGAGGAGCAGGTGTCGAGGAACTCGAAGATCTTGTAGGTACATGCTTAATGGCTTTACTCTAGTGTATCTGAGGAGTGTGAAGTGCCCTTGGCATGCATTGTGATTGTTGCAACAGTGTTTTGGTTAATCGCTTTCTGAAACGTTTTAAAAGGGCAAATGAATCTACAAATAGGCACTTCTTCCTGATAAAGAGCTTACTGCAAACTGACAGGTGAAAGTGAGGTGCGTAATCCCTCAATGGAAGGCGTCTCTTCAAAGCTACGCGTTGCACAAGAAAAGCAACGCTATGCTTCGTTTGATGTAACAAAAACAAACACAGGTTAAATGACTACTGAAAGTGGAGAGCAGTGCCTACGCAGATTCTTTTAGCTTTGTTTCAAAAGGTTGGCCGCTGGTGGGCCGCAAGACACTACAAAACTATGCCATGGCTGCTTTTACACATGAGCAGCCAGTCTCTGGTGACCACTTCTAACCTCCTTTCCTCATTTACCAAGGGAACACGTTTGTTTTGTTTAGTTGCATAGATGGGAGGTAGGTGATTTGGGGCGTGACTGAAGGCATCGATGGATGAGAAAGCCTCACCATTTCTTGTTTTTGGATTGGTAGAATGATGGGGTTGTATTAGAATTTCATCCTTCCCAAGTCGATAAAAAAGTGATGCACTAAATAGGAAACATTGTATATTGCTCTTCAAGTGTCAAGAGGAAATTCAGTTAGAGGTGTTTGTCAGAGTGAATGCCCAGTACAGACTGAAGCTGACCTCACCTAAAGTCATAATATCATGTTTTATTTTCACTTTTCCCCATGTCCCTATGTCTCCTATTTTCCCTGACCTACGGGTCACTTTCTCCTTCTTCCTTTTCTCTAACCATCCCTCCTTCACTTCCTCTTGCTTGCTTAGCCTCACTTCCATCCCACCTTTGTTCTTCTTCCATTCTCTTCATCCTTCAGTCCTTCCCGCCTTGCTTGGGTCTCCCATAGGTTTTGACCCAGGGTTTTGGTGGCATAAAGGGCTTTACAAAAAGGATCATGGCATGTATAGCATGATCGGAGAAGAGAAAGAAAAAAGCTTGAGCTGAAGATATTGAGGATACTAGCCCACCAGGGAACGGTGACTACATACATGGGCATCCTAGGATGGCACAATAGGCCGAAACCTTGTGCAGGGAAGCAATACACTGTAGTTAGCTGAGGCGGGGAAGTAGTTGGATGATCTTCTTGGCCTTCTGTCTTCTCCTGGCCTTTCTGATGGTCTTGTGATATTTACAACTCCGTCTTCAGCCTGGTGCCTGCCATAGTGACTGCCAATCACTAGGGAGCCCACTTAACACATTGGCATCAGGGCTTCACTTTTCAATTAATCGGTTTCCATTAAACAAATCATTGCATTCTGGCAGCTGTAGTCTTGGCTTCATTCATTTGGACAATATAACTCAATGACAGTTATTTGTAAATGGAATGATCAGATATGCAAAATGACAGCCTCTACCCATAGAAACGTGGAGCCAATTGCACATTCAGTTTTGCCATCATCTGAGAGGAGGGTCCATGGCACGCTGTCCGGTGTGAAAGGAGTGGCATGCACAGAAAGAAAAGGAAGCTCAAGACCCGTGTTTGTGTTCTATGCTGCTGGCTGAAGACAGAGGTACCAAGTGTTAAGTCAGGAGTGGCATCTCCCCTGATGCCCAAGGTGTATGGCTTCCTGAAGCACGGAAGCAATGGCTGTAGCTAGCCTCAGTGATTCATTTCATCGGTAGCCCTCCACACTGTTGACCCTACTATCCACCATGAAAGATTGTACTGCGACTGATAAAATACTTTATGGGAGTATTTTATCTTCATTTAATTTGATGCAGCATTTATATAGAGTAAAACTAGTCTTGTTTGTAGAACTATTTGCATAGAGCAGTGGTTCCCAACCTGTGGTCCGGGGACCACTGGGGGTCCGCAAAGACATCTCAGGGGGTCCGCGAGAGCCTAGAAAATTAAAAAGTATGAACAAATATTGACAAATTAGGTCCCCGGCTTCCAGTAATGACTCAGACGGGGGTCCCCGGATTCCCATGATGAATCAGTGGGGGTCCCTGGGTTCCATTAATGTTAAATTGGGGGTCCACAGAAATCAAAAGGTTGGGAACCACTGGCATAGAGCATTTCTATTTATTTATCTTATTTTTATTTGTGGGTTTTGTAAAGCACTGTAAATGATCGCGTAGTTGCATCAGAGAGCTCCTGATAGGAGAATCAGGAAGGAGAGCAAGATCTTGGCGGTGGAAGGACAATGAAACAGACAGAAAGAAGATAGTGTTTACTGACAGGATTCCTCCATGATTGTCTGGGTCCGTTGATGAAGCCTTAATAGTTTCAGCAATGTCCACAGACCTTAACTGTTAAAGACAGTGGCCAATTTTAGGCCACTGATTAGCAGGACAGCTCGGTTGGCAAACAGATGTAAGGTAAATCTTAGAAGAAAAGTCAACTATAGACCAGGCTGAGCACAAAATGTGCTTTTATTGACATTCTGAATGTGCAAAATATACTTTCCAGTCTTCACTAGTTCGGGAGGGATTTCCAAAAAGAGAAGCCATGAAGATGGAGAGGTATTCCAGCATTTTTATGTGAACTAATTGAAGTGTAGTTTATGATTTGCAGAACATAGACCTTCTAGATGGAGAGTATGGTCAACCAATTTGGAGAGATAGTATTTTGAGTGACTGTAACAAGCGCTGCATCCCCAGGATTGATGATTAGAGACTTATACAACAGTGATCAGTTGTAATCAAGGGTGTGTAGTATGATAATCCTCATTCAGACAGAAACTGGGGTTTCCGCCCAAATCAGTTAAAATCAGTAAAACCTACACCTAAGTGATTTACTTTAGGCATATTTTGCCTCTTAAATAAAAGTAGACAAAATTTGTCCTTAGAAAGTCCTTGGAATGATGAGAATCTCTGCAGAAAGCAGCGTACAAACACCGTTTTTCATAGTAGTTCCTGATTACGAGTGGATAAACTTATAAGATGGTTAATTACCATAGCAAGTGGCATAGGGTGGTGGGTGCAGAATTACTGCGTCCATTTTTGTTTCATAATTAATCCCTGTATATCATGTTCCTTGAGCAGCTCAAACACTCTAACTGCCCAGACCTCCTCATAATGTTTGTTGTGCCTAAAACTGTTCATGTTCTCCAAGATAAGCATCCTGTGGGCCTGATTCTTATAGGAAGCTGTGAATCTGCTCGAGTAGCTCAATGAGCTCAGATGGGTGACGATTTACAACTTTCAGGAATTCATAAAAGTATCCAGAGGTATATGTGGAAACCTGGAGCGGCCACTGGTTTTACAGGCATACTCCTGGGAAACTTTGGGGAATTTCATTTTTGCATGAGCAGATAGTGAAGTGTAAAAACTATTAAGCAAGTGCAAATGTACTTACTCACTGAATTGTTTCATTTTTCTCCATTGGGAAAATATGATGCCCTAAACTCCAACAATTTTGCGAGTGCCCTGATACACTTCCTAGCCTGTAATCTCAGTACTTGATTTCCAATAAATGACAAGGTGGGATGGGCTGGAGAGGGGCTTGTGATTTCAGTCAATGTGTAGGTTTGTGGGTGTACCCGAACCTGTAGAGAACACCCTCTTGCTGAACACTCTCTGTACTGTAAGGAGATTGCTCTCTTGAGAGTAATTTTGCAAAAGCAAAACTAACTTTGTAAATTGTAAATTGCGTAAGTCAAACGTACACATTCAAATAGCTTTGAGAATCAGGCCCTAAGTGTTCATATGCATCAAGCTCTTCACTCGTTCATGTTTTCTGCCTCAAGCTGCTCACTTCCAAGTATCTTACGCTGCATTTACCAAAAGCTTTTTCATACTCTGTCTTCCTCTCCCAGGCTCGCATCCTGTGAGTATATATAGCCTAAGCGTCTCACTCTTTCTGTTCATGAGTTTCAAACTACTTCAACATGTGTGTTCACATGCCCCAAGCGCCTCACACCACCTGTTCATCTATCCATAGTTACATTACATTGCCATGCGATCCTCTCTCCTCACTCCCAACACGGTCCCTGTGCAGAAAGCCCCTCAGCCCATGGGCCTCATTTTAGAGGCTTTTACACATGTAGGTCAGATGGAAGAGCACCGAAATATAATTGTGCGAGAGCAAAATGTCTTTTTGAATTTCGAAACTTTTCTTTCGTACTCATATATTGAATTTCTGGCTTGGAGGTTTTGTATTACTAAATCTACTCCCGTGGTTGTGTATGTTCTAGAGCAGGAAACCCCTAGAGGTTTGTGCACACCCACAACGTGCACAAACGTACACGTTGGTTGGATTCGTTATTCGTTTTTTCACCTGTTCAGCTCTGTATAAAGGGCGAAGAAAAAGAAAGTCATGGACAGGAATCAAGCTAATTCCCTTGTGGGAAAGGGTAAGCAACATGCTGCAGGTACAAGGAGAGGGTTTCTGCTAAACTCTTTTGTACATGGAGACAGAGAAAAAACATAAAAAGGTGGCATTTGCACTTTCTCAGTATTTTTTTGGATGCTGGAATTTAAGCGTTTATATGCTTGCATGCGAAGAAGAAAATCACACAACCTTTCAGGATTAGGTCTGGAAAGCTTTGACATGCCCACGTTTCCGTTTCTAAACTGAAACGTTTTGTGAATTCCTGAAATGGGTAACTCTATACCCATGTGAGGACGTAAACTCTTCAAATGGCCCCGGCTGCTCACATTGCCCATGATCCAAAGTGGCATCGAATGGAGGAGAACGAGCTGCCACCTCTGCCCATGGAATCAAGAGAGTGCTAGAGAACAGTACGTCAGCACGTGACGTGTGGCCGTGTGGCTGCCATGTCGGCAGATGACGTAGGGGCGCGAGTTCACCGAGACAAATCATGTCTACGTCTAAAGCCCACCCCTGCCCTGGTGCAGGATTGCTTCTGGTCTGGAAGCTGGTTGGGCAGGGACCATGTTTCTGTATTGTTTGGTGTCACATTAGGTAAGCAGAGAGAGAGGATTCAGAATAGTCGAGGTAGCAGGAAAGGTCTTCGCAATGGGACTGTATAAGGGAGAATGTTTCATATAGCAAGAGTCCCATTTGGTACTAGGGGAAGCATGCTGGATGCAAATGTTGCGAGTGTTTGAAAATCAAAGGGACTGAAACAGCAGACGCTAACAGCAAGAATACGATGTAGGAGGTTTTGAGATAACTGAAGCTGAAGTTAAGGCAAATGGGGCTTTACATGACTCATGGGTGGGTATGTATTAGGGGAGGGAGGAAAAGGTTAGTTGTGGGTGTCACACTGTTCGTTTACATTTTAGATTATATGGCTGAAGATGAAGGATAGCAAAGATATGTGAGCTCAGCTTGATTCTAGTAAATACAGCTTTTTGTACCTTTTTCAAGAGTATTGGTACTTTATGTTTCCCCCAAAGTTCCTCACACAATTCTTCAAGAGTCTCCAACCTATTTTCTCTTTAATTCACATTCAACATATAAAATGTGCAGAATACCCCCAGTGCTTTTCTCTAATTGGTTGACAAAGACATCAGAAGGAAGCTGATTTGTCAGAACATGTTTGTTCCCATAATAGGAGCAGTCTGACTTTCAGAACCACATGCGAGGTGAAGTCAACGTAGAGCTGAACTGTGGACCTCACATGGATCTGCTCAAAGTCTTAGGAGACATGAGGGAGCAGTACGAGGCTATCACTGCGAAGAACAGAAGTGATCTCGAGAAATGGTACCAGGTGCAGGTGAGTGACCCTTCAAGACTACAATGGTCATGTAAGCAATTCTGCAGAAATGACAATAGTTAAACCCCAATGAAAGCTAATGAGCTCAGCTTGCATCCTGTAAATGTATTCCACAGAGTTCACTTTCATACTTATATATTCATTCCCTCCCAGAACATTTATCAATACTAGAAATGATCTGACCAATGAAGGTCGCCAAGTGCATCTGTGACAGCTGAGCAACTGAAGGCCCATCACTATGAACTCTTGACCCATATTTGAGAAATAATTAGTAACTCCTTCCCCAGCAGAAGTCCTCAGCAGACATTAAAACAGGAACCTGAGACTCCCATGCTCAAAAAAACAATCCCTAGATTTGTCAGACAAAGGCAACTTTTATCCATTTGTCGAATGTAGTAGGGTATTTGGATGACAGTTGTCACGACCTGCTTGTAATAAAGTTATTAGAAGAGAGCTGTCACATTTTTCTCTCATTAAAGGCATGTTCACATTATATATGTTTCCACTGTGTGGTTATACTTTACGTCATAATTTCCATAGAAAGACCTTTTTTAGGCTCAAGCTTGCAGGAACATACACTAGCTCATGAGTCTCGCTTGCAAGACTCTGTTGTTAACTAAAAAGGGCTTGGATCCCACCTGTTGGTTATCATTTGTTGCCTTGCCTCGCATTCTTCGTAACTGGTCACTGCAGGCCAAGCATCATTTCTGTTCCTGTCTGTGGAGCAGGGACCAAACGCTAATTGATTTAACTTAATCAATGCCCGTCTGCTGCTTCCAACATGATTGAGGTACTTCTTTTTACCTTCTAGGGCCCTGCAAACATAAGGAGTGTGACTGGCAAAAGTGTGCCCTGCAGGACAAACACAATTTCAAAGTTTTATTTTCTATAGTTAACTCTTTTCCTTAATTTTGCCAAGTTTTCTTTTCTCACTTTGCATTCATGCTTTATTTTCCTTGTGGGCACTATTCTCAAAAGATGATGATTATCTTGTTCAAAATATTGCAAAGCAATATTGTTTCTTTCTTATGTGTAATTGCTGAAATTATGCCTTAACACATAATCATGCAATACTCCCTAATGCACCCCGCTCCAATCCAATCTGCCCCACTCCAATCCACACCATTCTGCCCCACCTGACCCCACACCAATCCACCACACTCAGTCCAATTCACCCCATTCAATTCATTTGACCCAGACCAATCTCACGTATCCCACTCCAATCCACCCCAATTCAAACCAAACCACTCACCGAGTCCACTCCAATCCACCACACTCCAGTCCTCCCAACCAACCCCACTCCAATCTGCCCTATCTGCCCCATGCCAATCCAAAACAATCTGCGCCACTGTAATCTAAAACAATCTTCCCTACTCCAATCCCCCCCACTCCAATCTAAAACAATCTGCCCACTCCAATGGAAAATAATCTGCCTCACTCCAATAGAAACTACCTGCCCCACTCGAATCAAAAACAATCTGCCCCACTCCAGTCCCAAACAATCTGCCACACTCTAATCCAGAACAATCTGTCCCACTGCAACCTGCCCCACTCCAATCCAAAACAATCTGCCACACTCCAATCTACCCCATTCCAATCCAGAACAATTTGCCCCACTCCAATTCAAAATAATCTGCCCCACTCCAATCCAAAAACAATCCGCATACTCCAATCTGCCCCACTCCAATCCCAAACTGCTCCACTCCAATCTGCCCCACGCTAAGTCAAAATACTGTGCTCCACTCCAATCTAAAGCGTTCGCCCTATTCCAGTCTAAAACAAAATCTGCCCACTTCAATCTGGCCCACTCTAATCTAAAACAATCTGCCCCACTCCAATCCAAAACAATCTGCCCCACTACAATCTGCCGCACCTCAGTCCAAAACAATATGCCGCACTCCAATACAACACTAACTACCCCATTCCACTCTGACCCACTCCAATCTGCCCCACTACTATCATAAACAATCTGCCCACTCCAACCAAAAACAATCTGCCCCACTCAAATGAAAAACAATCTTCCCCATTCCAAGTTTAGATTTTCATACACTATAATGCAAAAACTTGTTTATTTAAGAAAACAAAAAGAAGAAAAGGTGCTCCAAGTGACAATGCAGTGAACAAGTGATATTTGGTGAACAATAACACAAAATATTTATATACAAATTATACAAAAGATATAATGCACCAAACGCCTAGTCCCCAACGGATTACTGGATTGAAGAATTGAAACCTAAAAATTATATAATGTAAGTGTCCTGTATCCAAACATTGCAGTCCCGGATGGGCGAAAACCCAAGTCAGCGTTTCAACCTCTTAGTTAGCATGAATTCTCCGGGGTCATCATCAGGACAAACAAAGGTAGACACCTACAAAGAAAGGAAAAAGGGAGAAAAGAAAAGAGTAAGACCAAGAAAGTCAAACCAGTCCCACCAAAGAATATATACCAATAAATGTAAAGAATCTGGAAAAACAATTCTTAGCAAACCAGACAAAATCAGGGAGAAAAACTTCTAAAAGAAATACCATTCACATTTCTTTCTATGATAAAAGAAGAGAATGCCATGCTCGCTCAATGAGGTAACCAATCTCAAGCGAAATGAGAGAGAGAGAAAAAAGAGGAGGAACATAGAAAGAGTGGGAAGAAAGAGATGAGGAGTAAACTAGCAAACACATTTCACCCTGATTGTGTCTGGTTTGGTAAGAATTGTTTTGGGAGGATGTTGCCATTCCGGCGGTTGGCCATGTGTAGTGCTGGGCATACTACTGCTTCTTTTTGGCAGTTGTAGCTTACACTTGTAAATTTGGCTCCACTGTCTGTTCCAGGGGGTGAAGATGTTTAAGTCTACACTTCTGAGTAACTTTACACTAAGATTTTGTGAAGAGCCCAAAGGAGTAAAGTTACTCAAAAGTGTAAACTTATATGTGCAAGTTAGCCACACGTGTAAGTTACCTTTGTGCCTAGCCTTAATATTCTCTACTTGAGGCTCAGAATGCCTAATCTTGCGACTTAATCTGCGTTATTGGTCTCTAAAAACTCACCCAAGATCTCCAAGCAGTGGAATCTTTCCTTTGTGTTTTACAGAGCGCGGACTTGAAGCAGGAGGTAGCCGTTCGCGCTGAGACCACCCAGACATCCAAGAGCGAGGTCACTGAACTAAAGCGCTTGCTCCAGTCACTGGAGATAGAGCTGCAGACTGCAGTGAGCATGGTAAGGACAGCATTCCGCCTCTTTGTGGTGCACATAAAATGGGTCCTTTCTTTATGTTCATCATGCCTGGATTGTATGATAAGGGCTGAGCCTGCTTATAGGGCCTGATTATCAGTGCCCAACATAGGATGGAATAATTATTGCATTTTATACAATTTTACTCCGAGGTGTTCTGAATTTATCGTTTGCAATAATTATCCCCTATCCTGGGTTTGGCCTAAAAATGGAGCATAAGTCTCAGAATTTGGTGCTTACTGCACGAAAATCTCATGAACGTCATTTAGGGGTCACCAGGGGTCACTTCAGCAACCCCCCAGCTTGCCCTATGTGGCTCCTGGCACTTCCTGTGCAACCCCTGGCCTCATAGGTGGCAAAATCAGTGCAGGAACACAGGGGCAGCTCGTCCTTATGGACTTTGCTTAGAGCAGTGGCATAACAAAGGCCCCCGGAGCCCTGTGGTGGGGGCGAGCCTCAGGGGGGCCCTCACCACAGTACACAGTGCATGGGCGGCAGGCCCCTGATTAGGTCCAGAGGGGAGGAGGGCCCCCTACAGGTAGTCTGTAGGGGGGCCACCTTAAGTTTTGCTATACCACTGGCTTGGGGCTCAGCCTCCTTGTCTTCAAACAGTTTTTTATTACACTAATATATTACTGTATTAAAAATGAAGTACAGTTAGCTGGAAAATGACCCTCCTTGGTAGCTGAGGAAAGTAAAAAACATTTTTAAATGTATGGTGTGTGCATGCTTATGGGTAGGAGTATGCTTTTGTAAAAAAGTGTGTGTGTGAGTGAATGTGTGTGTATGTGTAAGCATGTGTGTGAGTGAAAGTGAGGATGAAATGGTGTGTGATGTCAATTCCGCTACCCCTGCCATCTTGGTGAATTGACGTCCATGGTAAATATGCATGTCCTGGCATTTCCAGGTCTTTTTCATTGCTTAAATTCCAGTTTCACTTACCAAAATATGACAAAGGGTACAGACTTAATTACCTGGTGCGATAAACATCACATCACTTAAATTGCAATCTGTTTGAACAGGGATGACTTATTTACCGGGCTACTCGTAATAAGTCCCCTACCATGTTAAATAAATGTGCTCAGTTCAACTCAAAATGAATGGAGTCCATTTGTGAAGGTAAGTGCAGCACAGGAGCTTTGTTGTATGTACATTGTACAGTGGGCACCACAGTTCTCTCAAAATAACACTCATTTCTCTATAAAATTCTAAAATTAAACCATAAGTATCTTCAGAACGTTGGAACCTATTACATTTGACTGCCTTAATGGGTCAAGTAATATTTTACATAGTGCCAGTGTGCCATCTTCTTGACAAATCAGCAAGCAATACTGCCTGTGATGTTCCTTTGAGGACCTGTTTTGGTGTTGTCTGATACAGGGCTGAAGCATCTGTGGTTGGTGAAGCTTGGTGCTGAGTCTGCTTTTTGTATGGTGGTCACACCTGCAATCACACCTGTGACCCAGAGGCACAATTTTCATTATTACAGAAAGACTCCACGGAGCATATGCTGGATGAGACTGAAGCCCGCTACGGAGCGGAGCTGCAGAAGCTGCAAGTGACTATCACCCGCCTAGAGGAGGAGCTATCCGGAGTACGGTCAGACATGGAACACCACTCCAATGAGTACCAGCAGTTGCTGGGTGTGAAGATGAGGTTGGAACAGGAGATAGCCACCTACCGCCGTCTCCTGGAAGGCGAAGACTTCAGGTTATTATGGCTCACCTATTTCCATCTTGCTGAATTTCACACAATCATATTTTTTCCATTTTGAACTTCACATATTTACACCATGACCTCATTCTTATGGACCCATATGAAAAAATGTTGCTTAAAATGTTAAAATATTCCAAATAAGTTAATTTCTTATGACTTTAGACAATAGTATGACAATAGCAAAAATAAGCAAATGCATTATTTTGTAGAAACGCCATAACATTTAGGCACCTCCTAATTACAATTTATGAACAAAAAACACAAATTATGGTCTTAAAGTGAGAATGTAAATTTTCGAAACTCACTTAATACCAACTCTCCAAACTAATGTCTACCCCGTTTCAAAAAGTAATGAAAGATTGAACTAATGTTTAGCATAATCATTTCAGAAGCTCTGTATGCCAAATTTTCACTTGAATTTTGTAGCTCAAACATTTTAATTTAATTCAAGCAAGTAATCTATTTCTACACTAGGTGGAAATGCAAATGTTCAGTTTCATATTCATTTAAAAATAATATTTAATTTTTTTAAAAGAAGACCACTCGGTAGTAATTGCCAAGAATGAAAATGCATGTGTCAATATTTGCTCTGAAAGCTTTTTTGTGAGTGAATAACAGGGAAGTAGACTGATGAAACTTTGTGGAAATTCCACTTCATGAAACATTTTAATTTCCTGAAAACCCTTTTCTTGCACACATTATATGGATATTTCATTTTTAAATATTTTTATTGATTTTACAATAAAAATACCAGAGCACCATCACTCCTCTGGCAGAATATGCAGGATAGATATCAATTTACAATCAAAAGTGCATCGTATCAATAAAGGTTGAAATTATATTCGTATGGGAAGCACAAATCTTTGTTAGAAATTACACATTGAGTTTGACACCAATTCCAATAGCTCATCTGGATGAACAACAACATTAGGAATCAAGCCACTGTGAAGATTCTGCGGCTTCGGGAATATCAATAAGTTCAGCCGAAATTTCTCCTGAAATTCTAATGTCCTTCATTAACTCATCATCAGTCTTGACCCCAGACAAAGAAATATTTTCTGCAGTCAATCATCCTCTTACATCTTATTTTCATATATCACGGGATGAGGCAGGTGGTAGTAGCCAGTGTATCACAATAAAGTTGCAAATTTAAAGAGAAGATTGCCCTTCTGTAGTCTTGGATATCAAACACACATTTAGGGGGTGATTTAAAAAAAGTGGTGCTGCACCCAGTGCAGAGCCACTTTCCTTGCACCCTTTAGCACCCCTACCGTCACCATGTGTGCACCGAATTTAAAATACGGTGCACCATGGCGCAGGGTAGGGGGCAATAGCATCAGAATTCCTGACATTATTGATGTACTCTGCAGGAGTAGCACCAAAATGTTGGCGCTACTCCTGCAGAGTACATAGGGGTCCATTGTATTCAATGACATGACCCCTTTTAACGCCTGCTATGAGTAGGCGTTAAAAGTGCCAAACAAATGGTGCAAGGAAATCTCTTTCCATTTTTTCAGCCCCCCCCAATGGGGGAACACCCCCTTGCATACAATAGTCTTGGCGCGGGCATAATGTGGCGCAAGGGTTTACAAAGTGAATATGGTGCATGTAAGAAGACGCTTTAGTGCTGCCTTCGTGTAAAAAAATAACACTATGGCGACGCTAAGGTGGTGCTAGGGCCTCTTAAACCAGGCCCTTAATGTTTTAGGTAGGAAGCAACAATGGCTCATGCTCTTTTAGAACTTTTTAACTTGCAATTTTAAATCTTTGTTAATATCCCAGCTAAAATTTTGAAGGCATTCCTAATCCCAAAGACAGCTTAATGAAAAATATCAGTTTAAAAGGCAATGTTAAATAAGATCACCAGTGACAAATGTAAACACATACTGTACAATGCAGAAAGAAGAAAAACTCCCAGGGTCCAGGGTCACTACTATTCTGTTTTACAAAAGCAAATTCCTACTTTAGGAGTTTTTTTTTTTTTAAATACAAAAGTTTGCTGAGCGCTCACAGGAAACATGGTGGTTGCAAGTTTTGGTGCCATCAGAGCAGTTGCCATGGTGGTGGCTCCTGGTAGAGATCTTTAGGTATGGTTGGCAGTAGTCTGCCAGCTGAGAAGAGGCTACTGCCTCCTCCCGGCAAATAGTGGGTCACTCGGCCAACAATGAGACCCTTCATCTTGAGAATTACTGTCTTTTTCCTGGTAGTCAATTTAGTATTCTTGATTTGTCTTTCTGCAGCTGCCATGTATTACTCAAGTTTATCTAGTAATGAAGAAAGAAAGTAATTCCACTGGGCTCCTAAAGAGAGTACAATTCCATCAATAAACATGCTTAATTTGTTTTCCTCTCCCCTGAACCTTATTCCTTAGATAATGAAGTTGTGCCTCATTTGTTGTTGTGGATTCCAGGGCATGGAGAATTGGAAACTCAGGCCACCCTTCCATGTCATTTTTTGTGTCACCATCTTATCCATTATGAGAGCGTTTATCCTGTGGGTAGGTTTTGGTACTTGGCTGTAACATTCTAAGAGCTATTTACTGCAAGTCAAATTTATTCTCTGTATCAAGAAGACCTAGGCTCTCTGATTGAAAGGACTTTTGTGTATATTCAGAATCATGTGAGCTGTACATCTTATTTTATTAAAGCCAGGCTGGTCAGGCTCTACCAAACCTGATTGAATGTTTTCCATTTTAGTGGTAAGTATTTTTTTTCTATATTTTTGCATCAACACAAATCAAAAACGCGATGGAGGCTGATATACCTTTTTATAGTTTTGCTATGAGACATATTTGGGGTTTGTACATAGATATATAAAAGAAGACAACATGTGTAATCCAGTTGAAGAGTAAGAACTGCTGTTCATTTGTCTGCACATTTCTTATAGAAATTACTGGTGAGTCAATTTGGTGATTTTCATGCAGTATTTTGTAGCACCCTTGTCCTATTTCTTGCTCTAGGGTGTTAATTTATCTCAGAGAGAGCAGAGGTTTCTATTTTCGTGTTGCATTTCTGGGACTGGTTTGATTATTTTCCTGAAGTGTACATTGTTTGATAGAAATCTTAGAACTCAATTACTACCTCATCTCTGCTACTTTTAATTTCTTTGACAGATTGGTGCACTCATCTGACTCCTACTATAGAAGCTAGCGTTCTATTTGCTTACTTTACTAATATTTCTGCTTACTTCTTTAGAAGAATTTTATCCATTTTTTGATGTAAAGGAATTCGCTAATCCCTGAATGCCATCATCGGCTAAAAGATTAAAATACTTATTCAAATTGGACTGTTTTTCAAGCGCTACAGTTGTCCAAACCAGCTTGTCATCGGCAGACTACGTAATCTTTCCATGTCAGCAGCTTCTCCTCTAGAACTTCCTTAATGAAATCTGATAGATTAGCCAGATTCTTCAGGTCATGTTCTCGAACGAATCTTATTTTTGGCTTTCATGTGCATCAGGTCTGAGAATATTCCCCACTACATCTCCAGTTGCCCCTTGGTCAGAGATATAAATTGATCATCAAAAATAACCAAGCATGACCAGATGTTATTATGGGGTTCAGCTACACTTTGTCCATCTCTCCACTCAGAGATATGTTTTGAAAACTATAATCTTTGTAATTTGTGGGGTGATGCACATGAAAGAACAAGTACTTTTTCAGTGACACATTGCTTTTTAGATATCTTTTGCACCAGAGGTTTTTAGGCTGTTTTGCCAAGACCCCTCAGCAAAATGATCTCAATCTCGGCTATTCCAAAGCTTTAGTATCGCAAGGGACAGGGATCAAGTCACGACGAAAAGGCTGGTGAAAAAGATGGCAGGGCTTAGTCACTTTTTTGAGGCTGGTACGAGGAAAAAGGAAAAGTGAAAAAATAAAAAAAGCAACAGCAGATACGGGACGAAACTACTTCAGAAGTATTTCCTAAGTGAATAGGAAAGTAATTAGAGGCAGTAATGGCAGACAAACAATATAACCATTTTCAAGGTAAAGGCCTGATGCCCAGTGCTCCTTTGCAACAGAAGTAGAATCCATGAGTAGTCAGAAAAAGCAGGTTTCACAAGTTGCTTTTTCTTAGTGAATGCATTTATTTCACTGTTTTTACAACACTGGGTTGAACAAAGTATTGCAAAACATAGTCATTGGTATAGAGATACAGCTCTGAGGTCTGAATCTTCCTCTTTTCATGCAGAAGAAGCTCTGAGATGTGCTACTTTTGTCTGTTTCTTAAGGGATAGGAGTGCGGAGATCTGCTCCTGGGATTATAATGTTTGCCTTCATTACTGTCAGACATATTTAGCAGGGGGCCTCAGGGCAGATGGTGGCTACTAGGCCACAGCTGTGGCAGCTGAGGGCATTTGCCACTGGTTTCCTGGAGTCTGTCCTACTATGGCTTTGTAAACTGGGACATCTACAACCCTTTTCACACTCAATTCTGAAGGTAGCAATGACAATCAATCCCAGGCTTGTCAGGGAGGTAGTTTGGGGGTAGAGCTCAGAAATCAACCGTCAACCAATAGTCACAGTAATGCAATGTCCAGCCCAGTGCTTAACCTCTATGTACAAAAGAGTACTTTAATCACACAACATACCTAAACAATAATCAATTCAGTGGAATTAAATTGCTTGAAACAGTAACGTGCTATGCTCACATCTTTCCAGCATCCTATCGCTATTCCCCTTGCTTGTCTATGGTAGACAGCTATAAGCACTATCACACCACACAATCACATAATGATGAGGGGCTGATGCAGAGGGCCAAAATGCTCTCCCAGGTCAGAAAGTGCAACTCGGTTCAATGTACTTTTACTACTTCAGCAAAATGTTCTAGTGTGTGTGGCAGACTTATCTGACCACATCTAGGGGCTGATTCTAACCCCGGCGGTCTTCGACCGCCGGGGCGAGGGTCGGCGGGAGCACCGCCGACAGGCCGGCGGTGCCCCGCAGGGCATTCTGACCGCGGCGCTTTGGCCGCGGTCAGAAAGGGTAAACCGGCGGTCTCCCGCCGGTTTACCGCTGCCCTCAGAATCCCCCATGGTGCCTTGCAGACACTGAAATACGCTATAATAATGCTACTGCACCCGTCGCACCTTCCCACTCCGCCGGCTCGATTACGAGCCGGCATCCTCGTGGGAAGGGAGTTTTTCCCTGGGCTGGCGGGCGGTCTTTTGGAGACCGCCCGCCAGCCCAGGGAAAAACTCATAATACCCTCTGCGATCTTCTGACCGCGGAGCGGTATTATGGGGGCGGAATTCTGGTGGGCGGCCTCCGCCGCCCGCCAGAATTAGAATCACCCCCCTAGTGTCTTGTTCCTAATGCAGGCTGTGGGCCTGATTACGAGTTTAGCGGTCGGAAAACCAGACCTCCAGACCCATGGTGAGGCCTCATTCTGGGTTTTCTACCAGACTGACCGGCGGAAACCAAGGTTTCTGATGGTCAGCCCAGTGGAAAAGAAGCAGCGGTATTGGACGTCCAATGTTGTCTCACAGGGGGGCTCCCTGGCATCCTCCGAATGTGCACTGTCTGCACAACAGACAGTGCGCATTCCAACAGTACTGGGGAGAGGGACCCCCAGCACTGGTTTTCGGTCAGTCTTTTCATGGCGGTTCAACCACCATGAAAATGCTGGAGGAGAACATAGTTGTAATCAGCATGGCAACACTTAGTTCAGCGCCGCTGTGGCTGATTACAACCACGACAGCCGTCATCCCATCAGGATCAGAAATCCTGGCGGAGACAGCAGACATTTGGTGGCATCGACCGCCAATCTTATAATATGGCAGTCGGACCGCCACAGCTGCGGTGGTCCGACCTCCACCGCGAGTCTGGCAGTCTTCGGGCTGCCAGACTCCTTATAAGGCCCTCAGTCCTACATTTTACTTGCTGGTAATGGTGTCAGTTCGGACGGTGTGGTGGATGTGGTTCGGGCTTCCACCTTTATGGCCACGGCTCCTTTCCTGCATGGCCTACCCCGGTAGCTTCACTTGGGATGAAGTTTGCAGGAGTGATACATCAGGCAGAGCCGCATGGTAGCATATGTCTTCAGTGATAGCACAGGTGTTTTGCTGTGGCATTTGTTGCCTCCAGGCCGAATCCCTCATGGAGGTATCTTCCTGGCAGTTATGGCCTCCATCTTCGGTAGAAATGCTGTTTCACTGACATCGTCACCAGAGGCAGCACCAGTCTCTTAAGCTTGATCCAAACTGCTGGGCATTACCTGACACTTGTTCTGGTATAGTATCATGCAGCTCACACAGAAACTGCCTCTTGGAAACTTCCATGACACTGGTTACTCCTGACTTCCCTCTCTATGCAAGTTAGCTTTTTCGGGGTGATCCTCATGGCATTAACATGCTGGATTTCTACTTCTGGACATTCTCTTCTCCTCCCAGGCCAGTCACACTCCTTCCTTCTCTCAGCAGGCTGGCAGGCTTCTCAGCACGTCAGCCAGACCGTCATGTCCTCAAGCAAAAAGTGTATATTTCAGGTGATGTCTCCTTACCTCTGAGAGAATGGCTTTTAGGCAGATATTCACCCTGGTTACACAGCAGCTTTTTGCACATACTGCAGAGCACTCCCTTCTTTGGTCAAGAAACCTGGGAGTGGAATGAATTGGAGTCATTTGGATCCCCCTTTATAAATATTTTCCACACCACTACCTCATCCTTTGAAAAGTGGTTTGGGTTGGTTCCGTTCAATGTCATTCTCAGGCTGCTCTCCAGACACAGCTTTTGTGCAAAGTGATGACTCTCACAGCAGGTGGCAGTGGGGCTGCTCCAAGCTCTGGTGTTCAAACAATGAGCACCATTAAATGTGAGATGTCTTCACCTGGCTTTCATCGGCCTTCCTGAAACCGAAATCAGAGAGAGTCATCAACGATGCCACTGCCTAGATACTTCCTCACCTTGAACAACAGAAACTACAGTCCCACCCCTTGCCCCAATTAAATGACAATGCTCATGAATAACGAATCTACAACCCTTTGGTAATTATGTCCTAGTTTCTATCTATCCTCCCTCACTTCAGTGTCTGGGTCACACCTACCAGCTACTGGAATGCAGTCAATACCCTTCTTCTGTCTAGAAGAAGCTGTCCTCACCCTCCATCCTGTGCAATGCTGAAACCAATGGCATCCAAAATAAATTGCACTGGCTGCAGGACGCAGACCCATACAACATACTATTACCTTCTACCATACTTGTGTTACACACTCACTCCACAGTTACACACTTGACATGCACATGGGAGTCACATCTCATGTGTTCTGTGTTTCACATAACAGTGGAAATATACATGAGAGGCTCTAGTAGGCTCGCCTTTACTTAACACATAAGAAAAGGTTCTTGTCACACTATTTAGTCAAAGAACATGGGACACTGCCACCTCTGCTCTATGTACACTTAATGCATGGACAGTAGTCCAGTGCCCACTATCAGGGCACACTTGGATCACTCCCCTAAGCCACAGAACAGGTTCTGGATCTCACATTACCACAGACAAGTATAGGACTTCACTGCAAACTGGATTAGTGTGATGCTGGGGCAAAATAAAAGACAGGTTACCCATTTTTCATGCATTCAGGCATTCAGGATAGGGCTACACGCCTGTGTGCCATGCATGGGATTATCCTGTCACAACAGATGTCCCCTTCCAGGTCAGACTACCTGGAACCTTACTTCTCCATTGAGAAGTCTGTCCGTTGGTTTCTCAAAACAATATTCATTCTGGCTTTGTGGTCCATTTTGAAATCGAGGTCATGTAATGAGATAGACCATCTCACCAACTTGGGCTTCTCACCCTTTATTGCCATCAACTACTTGATTGGCTTGTCATCTGTTTGGAACACAAACTTGTTACCATGCTAGAAAGGCCACAACCTCTTTAAATCCCAGACTATCAAAAGACATTCTATATCAATAGCCACCCAGTTCTGTTTCCTTCGAAGCAGTCTGTAGCTGGCAAAGGCCACGGAACACTCTCTACCCTTGTTTTCAAGTTGAGTCAGTACGGCTCCAACTCCTTTATTTAAGGTACCAGTCTGTATAATAAAGGGCTGACGTTAGCGAGGTGCCTTGAACACAGATGTAATACATAGTGTTATTTTCAGGCCACAAAGGCCTTTAGACATTCTGCAGTCCAAATCAGTTTCTTAGGCTGTTTTTTGGGTGAGGGGACGACTGTCACTTAAGCACCTGTGGTCCTGTAATTACCCCTCATACCTCCTGTACTGTCCAGTGAGTCCTAAGAAGGTTGCCTCTTGAACCTGGGTGATGGAAACCTCTCGATCCAATATAGATTGGCTGTTGACATCCAATGGGTGGATCTTCCTGTTCCCCACTGATGCACAATGTAGATAACAGAACATCGCCCCTCCTGAGATTTTGTTACCTCAATGGTTAGTTTAGCTCCTTGTTTCCTGAATACCTGTTCTAGTCGTCTCAGGTGGTTCTCCCACAAATTGCTAAAGACGCCAGTACCGTCCACGCAGACCTCCTTCAACACTAGAGAGCATATTTCACCAAGCACTGAAAAGTGGAAAGAACATTCTTAAGCCCAACAGGCATGACCTTAGCCTGCAACAATCCTTCTCCTTGTGACTGAGCACGGCTACAGTCCATTGCTTTCTGAGCCATTTTCATTACAGCTCATTGTTTACATTTGTGGACTGATCAAGATATGCAGGCTGTTTGCTGGAAGGACTGTGGAAACAGTGTTTGGCATGCCTTTTGGATGCCCAGGCCTCCTCCTCTACTTAGCTCACAGGAGCCCTTGCTGCTTCTGTGCCCCATCTTTTTGTCTGCATTACAAACATTTGATTCACTGAAAAGAAGTTGAAAATGCACCATTGAATGTGCTTTTTAAAAATACAAAAGAAACACAGAAAACGTTTCCACCACTTCGGAAAGCTGAACCCACAATCCCGGAGTTGCCAGTAATTGCAATACTAATTAGGATGCTGATTAATTAGGCTACTGATTAATCTACCACCGACAGCTCTCTAGACTCTATTCCAGTCTGTTGTCTACTTAAGTAGACTTATCAAAAGTGAATGCGATCTACTGGGAAGGATCCTGGGGACAGCATATTTGTTGCACTAAATATACTGTAGTATAATGAAACGACCGCTTTGATAAGCTTTGTATAAAAATATAGATCCGCAAAAAATATTTTTTCCACCCCCGTTTATTCACGACCCCTGGCATGTGAAATCAGAACTTCTTCCATTGCACCAGTAAAGCTGCATGACTTGCAGCAATGCTATATGCAATAGCTTTTCGAGACCAATTCATTGTAGTTTGTTATAGACATCTGTAGCCTGATTCCAGGTGTTTCACGTGAAGGGAGCCTGGAAGCACTGTTTGCCATGCCTTTCATTTATCACATGAGTCCATACCTGATGGCACTGTGTGCATAAGGATCTGATTGGATGCTATTAGTGTTCCTGTATCTAGGTTCCTAGAGAAGATGTCTGTAGAATATCTCAGTGTGGACTGTACCCATCAGCAGATCTTAGCAAGGGACGCATGTGTCCATAGGCCCAGATATGTACAGGATATCATTGTAGCCTATACGTTTCAATATTGGATTTTATGGAGGGGCAACGTTTCCTTAAAGGTCTTGTTATGAAACATGCATGCACGTAGATAGTCTTTGCAAAGGTTTTTGTATCTAGAGCGGCAATCTTATTCTAGAAATGATGTGTTCACACTGGATCTGCTTGTTCCCATAGAATATCTTATTGTCAGGTATACATTTTCATAAGGAAATAATGCAATTCGTGGCGGCATTATCATCAAAGCCCTGTTGTAATAGTCATTATTTTACCGCTATTGATAAATATGTTTAAAGTGACAATACATGGATTGTAAACAGTTATTGATTACAGTGTTAACATAACTTTAGAACTCATACCATGTTTTTACCGTAACGTGTTTTGTATGGTCAACTTAGCTTCTATTATGACATGAAAACGAAACTGTAAAGTAAAACAATACCATTGAAAGATGGCCATTTCCTGCTATGGTTAGTAAACATTATGCCTATTTGCCTATAAATCATATTTGCAACACCATAAGCCATCTGAAAAGAATCGACGATCTCCACATGACTATTACCATGTAGGTATGCTACAATGTTTCAGAAACAAATGCTCATAATGGTTGGGGTTATCATATTGCCAACACCAGAGTTCAAAGTTGCAAATTTAAACTACTTTCTCCCTCCCATCACATCATATAGCAGAGGAACAAAATGTTCACCTTTGGTGAATGAATGTGTTTTTTCTTTTTTGTTTTTCAGCTCTTCATTCACCGAAGAAACAGAGAAAGGTGAGTGGTGAAGCTGGGGAGGGAGATAACATACCATGATCTCCAGAAGAAGCGATAGGATCTGTGCCGTTGTCCACATGCCCCAGCAGCATGAAACCATGAATCAGTTTGAGGTTTCCTAAGACAAAACGCTGTGACATCTGCAGTTCTTTATTGGAAACGCTGCCCATCACTTTCCAGGTCACACATCATTAGGGATGTGCTAAGTTAAGTCAAATTGTGCATGTCCAATTCCTCAAGTTCTTTTCTTCAAATATCACTAACTATCTTAATGTGGAAAACAACTTTGGCAGGACAGATCGTCTGCGGAATGTTTTCACAAAGAAATTGTGCTGCGATGTTGTACAACATTTGAAAACGATGTACTCCTGCCAGCAGAAAGCACAAGCATTCTGTGTGCACTGTGGCTATGCTAGCAGTGCTTTTCCAGCCTACATTTCCGGTATACAGGGGTATCACTTCCTCTGCCACAGTTCATTTATGTTCATGAGTGGAGAGTACCAGTTTGAGTGCAAATGTTTTGCAATTCATAGTTTGGAAATCTCTTCAAACAATGGACAAGTCTACAAGCCTAAGTGTATTTCGGTAACGTCTGATGATAGTGCCTGCCTGAAATAGGAAAGTTATTTAGTCATAATGATAGCTTGTGTGCATGAAATGTTCCGATAAATAACAAGCTGGCCATAATATTCTGGTAGACAGGTGTATAGGCCTTGCCATAGGAATGATACAACCCATGTGAAAGAGAAGCACGTTGTAGAGTAATTGTTATGTGCCATTTCCTTCCCAGCTAAAACTTAGATGCTCAGACTCAGTTCATCTTTGCTTCTCTTTTAGCCATTGGCAGCACTGTGAGCAGCACCATGAACAACAGCCTCAAGAGCAGCACTATTGAGGGCAGCAGTACATTCAGCGGCAGCACCAAGAGTGGCACACCCGCGAGTGGAAACTCCATGAGTAGTGGTCAAGCGTCTGACAGAGTTGTACACAGTAGCACTCTGCATGGCAACAGCAAGAGTGACAGCGCCATGAAAGCCGACACCATAAGTGGCACCACCACAAATGGCGGCATCAAGAGTGTCAGCAGCATGGGTGCTAAATCTTTGGAAGGTAACACTTCGAACATCAATGCCAAGAGTGATGATACCGCGAATGGCAACTCTGAGAGTGCCAGTAGTGTGAATCTCAGCACTTTAAATGCCAGATTTGAGAGTGGCGGCAGAGGTGGCAGCCCAGATGCAAGTCTCAGCAGTATAAGCAGCAGCACCGCCAGTGACAATGCTGTGATTGGCACCACGAAGAGCACTTTCAGTGTTAGTAATAGCATTCTGAGTGATAGTACATCGAAAGGCAGCATTAACAACGGAACCACAGAAGGAGATAGTACCATGAACGGAGGCACAGAGAGCGCTGTCACTGTGAGTGACAGCTCCATTTTTGGCAGCGCCAAGAACGGCAGCGCTGTAATTGAGAGCTTTGAGATTGGCCACATGAAGAGTGAAAGCTTTGAATATGAGAGTGATAGCAATGAGAGTGATGGATTGGAAATTGGCAGCCCCATCTCTAGCCCGGTGAGCGGCATCCCTCGCAGAAGCATCAAGATCCGCAGGGTGAGGAAGGTGACCCAAGATTTAGTAGATGGCAAAGTGGTGTCTACAAGCATTGAGGAGAAGGAGGAGCCAATTGAGTGAAATGTGCAACTGAACTCTGCATAAGCAAACAATAAAATAAAAGGAGAATAAATGTTTAGGTGCGTCCACGTGCGCACATACAATATAGAAATCAGTTATATGGGGTTATGGGGCTTGAATGTAAAAGGTGTCTTTTCTCACAAAGAATATCAGCCAATAAAGTTAGTAAAAGCTTTGACCAAAGCTTGTGTAACTTTTAGTAAACCTGTTGTGGTCTCTTTACATTGTCACTGAGTCTTGGTTAAGTGGTAAGATAGCACAGTGTATCAAAGTCTGTACTCAGCTCTGCTGTAAGAGATATAAAGATATATTAAAAAACACATTTCATAATATGTTTAATAGTACTGCTAATGATGTACAACAAAATGCTATTTACTAACCCATGAGTGTAGGTCAGTGCCTCTACATCACCTATCCTTTATGTGTGGAGATCTTCGCCTCAACTGCAGAGATCACACATGTGGGCATATGTTTTAGTAGTATATGTGGGAGGGAGAGTGCCAAGAGGGTGGATAATGGATAGTACTTACTATTAAATGGAATGGGGTTTGGGATGAGTAATGAGGAATTCATCCAGGGTAAGAAATGGGTTCAGGGAGGGCAATGCAGCCACCCATAAAGAATTAAGCCCATTGATATTCACAAACTTCACTTCTATTGTTTCAATAGCCGAAAATGACTCAAAACAGTAGCAAATGTGCTTCAGCTCAAAGTTGGAGTAAGTCCAGCAACACACATGGCCAACGACTGGTACTGCAGCACCTTCCCATATAAAATTATGTAGGTAGGGGCTTCAAATACAAACTCATAGGAAATAACATTAATATTGAGTTATTTCAAGCTTTAATGTATAAATACATTTATTTTCATGTTTAAAATTAAATCTTAAAACATAAACATTTAAATATTTTATTATAAATTATGTGAATTACCTTTTTAGTTTAGAAAGGTATGTACATTTAAATTAAAAAATACATTATTTAAATTAAATTACATACATTTTAGAAATTTTAATACACAATGAATAAATATAAACATTTGACTTTGGATTATTTTAATAAATCATGAAAAATAATTTAATTTAATCTAACATTTATATTTTATTTAATTAAAAAGGTAGGAGTGTTGTAACATTTTATACCATTCTACTACTTTTAAAATAAATATATTACATTAATTTACATTTACTTTTAACATAAAAAGTCACCATATCATTTTTCAACTTTATATTCTTTTATAAAACTCCTTATACTTTACCAAAGGGAGTTTTCTGTCTCGATTGCAGAGGTCTCCACCAAGTGAGTGGTATGTAAAATACTGTTGTAAAGTGATAATTCTATGTTCACATATGACTTTTTACTGACTCCATTCTCGGGTGAAGTGTACACTTTTGTGGAACCTTTAGTGAGGAGCCAAAAGTTGTAAAGCTACTCATAAGAGTAGGAATAAACTCACATGTATAGATTTACTTATTTGTAAGTTCACCTTTGTGAATAGCCTCCTATGTCTATAGCGATATGATGTCTCTAGCCAGCCCCCTCACTCACAAAACTGTTCAGCACAATTGAATAGGTCTGTACAATCTGGGTAATCAGTCTTATTAATTTATACCTGCAATGTCACTCATTTGTACCAGCAAAGGTGCTTACCTGGACCACAAATGCAACATATTTTGACAACAATTTTATTTGCTTACTATTGCAATATGTCGCCTTTGACTAAATATTTGACTTATACTTAACAACGTCACTCATTCATATCACGACCTTACTAACTTGGACCAGCTATATCATCCATTTGTTTCATCGCGCTGCCTCATTCGGTTTAACTATGTCCTTCTGTTATATAACAAACCTACTACCTTGCTTTTCCTCAAACCTTTGTGTACCTCGGTTTGAGCAACAATGGTATTCATTCGTACGACTGATATCACTCTGTTGACTCAAGAATTTGAATTATTTGAGCAACGTCCTCTTGGATACCAACCTCTTTACCCTTTCCCCTCCATAAATTTAGTAGAGGCAGCTGAGGTGCTGAGGATGGCTTTCCATTACACAACTTTAAGGACAGAGGGCTTGCTTGCCTCACCTTCATTTGCCACTTGGCCAGTTTTATACCGGCACGAGTAGTATTTCAATATCCGTGGCAGTACATAATTGCATTACCTCAGTTTGCCACCTATTTGTTTTTTTTCCCAGCATGACTGGTATTTTACTGTCCCTATTGGTACCAAAAGAAGAAAAACCACCCAAGCCAGTATTTTTTCCCCTTTTCAGTGCATACTTTAACAGCCCTGACAAGTTTCCTAGGTCCCTATGCGATGTATTTGCCCAGTCAAGGTTTTTTCTTTGAATTCTGGGACTTGTAGTCTAGTGTATTCCATTGTAAAACAGGAAAAGTCCCAGAAAAAAAGATGGACTGGATCAGCACATCACGCACGGCCTGGGACACTTGGCAGCTCTCCTTTAAACAGTAAATGTTAGAAAAAAACAATTTAAAATGTGTTCTACGCTGCCTTAACAACACCTGATCAGTGCTTAATTTGAGCTGGTTGTTGCCAGTGGGGGTATCAGCAAGAGAGGGAACAATATACAAAGAGGAAAGGAGGTGGAAGGGAAAGAGTGAAAAAGCATCACTAAGGGAGAAAGAAGGAACCTACAAGAGTGAGATAAAGCAACAGGGAGTGTCTGGCAGTGGATTAAAGAGGCATGAGGTGCATGCCAGACTACTCCGCCTTGGTATATGGCGCACTAGCATTTAAAAGCCACGGCAGTCTGAGCAGCGCTTTAGGTACCAGCACTTATTATTTTACAAATTAAGCACTGCCCTGACTGTTAATTTTTTATTTTCATAAATAAATGTTATTGTTTTCCAAACACAAAACAATGCACACCAGTGGTCATTATCAAAGAAGACACCACAATACTGTAAATGACAATATTCAGTATAGCATATCCAGATCATAGTAATCCTTCCACCTTGGTGTGCCCCAAATCTTTCTGTGTTCACGTGGAGTGCCTCTTGCCGTATAGTTTTTTCCTGTTGGACACACCATTCTACTCCTGCCCGTCACTCCACAAGAGAGGATACAATGTCCCTTGTGGCCACCAGTGTGACAAATGCAATGAACGTGCACACCGAACACAGGGCGATGAGTTCTCCCAGCAGGCCCAGAAGAGACACTCTAGGGGTGAGGACCAGGGGCCTATCAAGCACAAATGAAAGTTCCTGGGCTATCTTCTGCCAGTGGCGAGCCCGCACCAAGTGGTAAAAAAACACACACATTAGGTGCAGGGCAGTGGAAGCAGGTGGCTTGGGGGGTTTTAGTCTCCCAGTAGAGTCGTTGGGTGGTCATGTAAGTTAAGTGTAGGTAGTTAAGCTGAATCAACCAGATACAAGCAGAGGTGGCTAGCTCTCTGGCTTCCCTCCACTCTGCGTCATCTAGTTTCCCCAACCATGCCTCACACTTCTAAAGTGGTAAACTGGTTTAGGGAGTTTATAACTAAGGACTGGTAGATCTGGGACACAGCCCCCGAGGTTAGCCTGCCAGTCAGCAACTTAACCTCAAGGGGCTGACTTGTAGCTGCTAGGGCATGATGTAATTGTAAATATTTGTGGAACTGGGTGTGGGATAGTTCACAATGGTTCTGTAAGTCTTGGAACATACCAGGTGGCCCCCTGCCCATACATCCCCAAGCAAAGTGATGCCTATGTTGTCCCATTTTTTTAAATCCCTCCAATCCTGCGGTGTGATGCATCAAGTCCCTTGCTGTAGTGGGGTCATCAGTGTCATTCTACAGTCCCAACCTATAAGACGGAGCTTCACCTCCCAGCATGAGAAGATCACACAGGTGGCCTCCATAAGACAGAAATGGATTGGTGCCCCGTACAGCATGTCCATTATGTTTTCCAGGCCTATCTCGGCAAGCTCTGCACGGTAGGTGGAGTCCCCCCACCCTCTGTTAAGCCCATCATTAATAACAATCAGCTGCGAGGCTTTGTAGTAGCATTGGAGGCCTGCCATATCCAGGCCCCCATCATACCAGGACATTCTGCCTTTAACCTCAGCAATGTGGAGTGACACGTCATCCAAAGAAAGGGGCATATAATGGAATTAAGGTGTTAGAAGAACCACTCGTAGGGGATCGGGAGAGGAAAATTTTGAAACATATAGCAGAGCCTTGGTAGTATAATCATCTTAAATACAGCCATGTATCCCATAACATGGAGTGGAACACATATCCATTTCTGGAGATAATTTTCAAGGCAGTCACTAGAGGTAGTTTAGGGTTCCATTCCGGGAGCACGGAAATGTGGATCCTCAAGTATTTGAAGGACACCCAGCATAACAGGGTGCCAAACTGACATGAGCAGAAATTGGCATCTCTTCTGACTAGGACCAGGAGGGATTTTGGTTTTATTCACCCAAAGTCTGGAGGTGTCCCTGTATAGCTCAAGCTGAGCCAGGAAGTGAGGTCCTGAGATCTGTGGGTTGGTGAGAAAAAGCAGGGGTTCATCTGCATATAGTGCTAGCTTTTCTTTAGGTCTGTTATCCCGCACTAACCTGTGTGTCACATCGAATGAGCTGCACTAGTGATCACCAGGGCAAATAGAAGGGGGGACAGGGTGAGTGTTACTCTGGTGAGTGCCACTCTGTATGAGGAACAAGGAGGAAGGATTCCATTGATGTGGACTTGTACCAATGAATAAGAATACATGAGCTGTGTGAGTTTGCAAAAGTACAGCCCTAGCCCAGCACGTACAAGGATGCTATTTAGGAAATACCAATTAACTCTCCTGAATGCCTTCTCGAAATCTATTAAAAAGAGAGAACCGTGAGTCTTTGGAGTTTATGCCCTTGGGAAAGTGCCACTTGGACCTTCTGGATTCAATGCTGGGTGCTCCAGCCCGGCATTAAATCATATTGATCTGAGTGGATCAGGTATGGCAAAGTTTGTGTTAATTTGGTTTGCCAGGACCTTGGGGAATATCTTAATTTTGGAGGTAATTAATGAAATGGATCTATAGGAGGCACACTCCTCTAAGGGGTGGTCAGGTTTTTGGAATGACCAAATTTGAGGCCACGACAGGTCCTGGGGGGAAAGCTCCTTTAGAAGTGTCTCGTTCTATAGGGCCAACATATGGGTGACCAACATGGTGCAGAATTTCTGATAAACATTTAATGAGGAAGCCATCCAGACTGGGTGTCTTACCTCCAGCCATGTCTGAGAGTGCAGCTTCTATTTCATTGGCGAAGAGTGGTTGGTCCAGATCACAGGCAATGACTGGGGAAGGGAGGGCACTGGGATCTCAGTTATCAAGGGATGTTCCACTTCCTGTCGGGGTAGTGGTTGATAGGCATACAGGTCTTAGTAGAACTTGGTAGAACTGCAGTATTTCAGGGGGCGCATAACTAGGTTGCCCTCCATGTCTTTAATTTGAGGGTCTATTCTGGAAGCAACCTCTCTGGTGGACAACCAGTTCAGAGGTTCCCGGATTTCTCACTGTGTTCATATATCTGTTGTGTTGTCGCGCTCCAGCAATGTCTGGCCTCCTCCTGAGAGGTCTGTCAGCTGGAGACCCTCACCATCGCAGGGCATCGATTAAGGTCAGTGTGGGCCGGGCCTTGGCTTGGCGTTCCAAAGACAGGGCCTGAGCCTCAAGGGCCGTTACTTGCACCAGCTTCTCCTTCTGTGTACCATGGATAAATTCCCTTGCAAGGCCTCTGATTGTGTTTTCCCCGCCAACCCGAAGGTGCCTGCCGACTCTACTTGGCCCTTGATAATTTCAAAGTAAGTTTGAAGTTCCATCTCCAGGTACTCGGAGCAATATTAGTCGGCAAAGTGCCAAGTGTTAAGGTGCCACATGAGCCGTATGCCCTAAGGCTAAGAGGAGGGGGGCATAATCAGACACCCCTTCGAGCGAGGATGTCGATACCCGTCTACAGGTGGAGGTCTACGACCAGGAGGAAAAGGAGGTCTATACTTGTTTTGGTCTCATGAGTGGCTGAATTATGTGTATAGAGCTGCTCGGTGGGATGCGAGGCCCTCTAAGTATTGCAGAGTCCTAATGCCTCCACTCAGGTTGTGGGCTGACGGGCTTGGGCGCAATGTTCTGGGGAGCCAGTTGAGTCAACCTGCAGGTTCAGAACTGCACTAAAATCATCACCAACTACAGTGGTACACATTGGGAGCACAGACAGAACAGCTGTGACTGACCTCAGTGTGGATGCGAGTTTTTGACTAAGGACATAGGCTGCTACAAAATTATAGCGTTTGCCCGTCAGGGAGCCCCACACCCCAATATTTCTACCCTCTGGGGCTGTCTGTATGGAGATTGGTGACTGCTCGTTGGAAATTCTTATGCAGCAGGGTGGTAAATCCCCTGGAGCCCAGACAGGCCCGACTGGTAGACTCCATCATCCCGAATCTCGTAAAGAAAGAGCAGTTGGTACCCATCAAGTGCATTTCTGGCAACAGCAAAATGGCAGGTTGGTGATGTTTGGCATGTCTGATGATGGTTGAATGCTTACTGTGGTTTAGCAAAACATTTACATTCCATGACATGAGTTTAAAATATCCTCTGGGGAGCCTGGGTGTGGCAGCGGGTGACATGTTGTTTTGGCTAGGATGGGGAGGTGGTGGCCATTGAATATGGTGTGACTGGTACTGTGATGTGTCTGGCTGTGGCCCCTGTGAACTAAGTGTTTTGTAGTAACATTCCCCCCTCTCCACAACTCCCCCCCTACTTCCATCCCTGAAGCATCTGTTGCCCTAAACATAACCCTAACAGAGCCCATCGGGAACAAAAGGGAAGGGATATGCGGAAAGGATCTCCTCCATTGCAGGATATCATGTCTAGCATCTGCCATAGTATCACATTGCCTTACTCAGTTAGTGCAGCCCCTCTGCTGAAATCATCCATCTCCTTGAGAAAGCAGCGTCAAACTGCCAGCTCACCTCGTCCAGCCATTGGGATCATCAATCCAGGGGGCCAGGGAGCCGTTGTGCATGAGCTATGGTCATCTCCCCCACTAGGGTACCCCCAACTCTGAATCCGAATGTGTTATTAGAGCGCTTTACATGTGCGCCAGTAACTTTACACAAGGACACATTTGTTTTTTAGGAACAGGGAGATTAAGTGATTTGCTTTATTTGGCTGTGTAACTGGAACTTATGAGGTAACTCAGGGAGCGTTACCAAGTATTTAAAAAAAAAAACGAAATAATGGAATAATACTATTACAAAATGTGGCGCATTATGCCGCATAATTTTCCTTATCGTGCCACATAATTTACGTAACTCTGCAGCATAATTTGGCCCTCTCCTGCTGCATATTTCCAGTAGCCCTGGGTATATCTCTCATTGAAAAGAAGCAACCCAGGTCTTACCCCCACGTTTCTGATTCCCAGCTGAACCGCTGTCTACAGGCAGCCAGTTAAGTGGTGCTGAGGGCCCTTTGACGCGATCGTTGTTCCCAGGAAGGGTTCTGCCAGCGGCACCCATTGGTGCCTTCAGGTAGCGCGCGCCTGTTGCAGGCTCTTTTCCGCCCTTTGTCCCTGGCATCTAAGGAGCAGTTAGCGGTCCGTCAGGGAGCGGGCTGGTTGAACACACTTCGCGTGCCAGGAAGTTCAGAGCTCACGTGCCTCACATTAATCTTCCTAATTTTCCAGATCCACTTGACAAATTGGAGACGCGTCAGCCCCGGGACACCTGCAGCTTGGGCGTCCACTGCTTCTCTACGTGTCATGTTTATTGTCGAAGAGGCGAAAATGACTTGCTTGTAGAAAAACTCTGCGCTATTTGTGGTTTTGCCACTTGGAGACCTAGAGGCAATCGTGTTCTTTGAACAGGTTACCATTTTTCTAAATTCATAGCTCAGTTATGTTCGACTCTGTTCTAGTTCCACTTTGGGTACATTTCCAGTTTTGCCGCGTTAAGTATTCCTGGTGCAGTCCTTGGAATGCGACGCATGCTAACCTCATGCGAAAACCCTCTAATGAGACATCCATGAGAAAACCATAATGATAGGCCGGAGTCCTCGTGCTGCGACGTTGCATGGATAGTCAGGCAGCACTAGCCAAGCAGGAATGCTTACACTTCGCTGGCGTCATCCAGGCAGCCTCCCAAAACGCTGGGGTTCTGTAGGAATCCTCACACAGTGCCAAGTAGTGCACGTTCTTGCACAGCACTAAAGTAATGGAGGAGACCAGGGTCGGGCTGGCCTACAGGGCAATTTGGCAGTGTCAGAAGAGCTATTCTGACAGGTCGATGGATGGTCTGCTTTTTTAGCTGTTTGTGAGCTTTTTTTACGGTCGGGTGGGCCCGTTTTTAGGTTTCTCCTAGACAGCGCATGCGCAGTCTCGAAGAGACATGTAGTTTTCAATCTGTGGGCTTCAGCCCGCCCATTGAATTACATTTTCTGGCTCCATCGTCGCTCTAAGTCCTTTGTCCCCATTTGTCCATGACGTTAATATGTCATGCTGCTCCTGTGTTTAACCCTCCCCCAGAGCATGGACCAAAAGTACATGTAAACATCCACAGATCCTATTTTGGGAACTACTATTTTCCTTTCTCTTGGAGCACTCCATAAGTGCTTGTGTTTTCAGTCTACTTGTTCTCCATCTTTTTTCAATACAGTTCTATATTGCACGACTATCCGAATGTATTATTAGAGCGCTTTACATGAGCGCCAGTAACTTTACACAAGGAAACATTTGTTTTTTAGGAACAGGGAGATTAAGTGATTTGCCGAAGATCACAGTATGTTGTACCAACACCGAGACTAGAACCCGGTTTCCGAGCTCCATAGTGGGTGGCTCTTCCTGTCCTGAACCTCTTACTGCAAGGGCTCCCTCCTGTCTGTGTCCCTGGCGCTGCATTTTAGGTCAAGCGTGCAAGCACTTTGACTTGTTGCAATCTATCTGTGGGCTTTTAGCCATGTCGACCGCACACCCCTCACACTCACTCATTTGCGGGCTTGCCTTTCAAAAATCCTTTGTTATCATTGGTAAATGCTTTACATTTGTCTCTCCTTGGGGAGGTTTTTACACCGCCCTGGACACCAACGCTGTTTCATGGATAAATTACATGATTACTGAAACGTTTGACTATGAGCTAACTTCTTTTTCTTTTTGTGCCTCTCCTTCGTGCTCATGCTCATGGTGGCCATGGTGCTTTGAATCGGCTCGCTTATGTCAACTGTGGCAAGAAAAGTCCAGTTAGGAATTTACAATGCTAATAGTTCTAACCAGAGACCCATTGCATTGCAAATGCTTGTTATTTTTGAGTTGCTGCACTCCATAGGGCTGTGTTTGCAACCCCGTCCACCCACTATTCCTTGCTCCCTCTCGCCCTCCCCGTCTCCTCTCACTGGTGCTTGCCCCTTTCCCAGTCCAAGGTGTTGCTAGCCTGCCCCACCCCCCTCCTACTCCTGCTGTCAGTAGAAGATATACTTTTGGCGGAGACTTGGCCTTATAACACCCCTGTAAGCTTTATCATGCAATGTGCAAGTGTGGCCCTTAAAGAAAACTTTTTTCAATTTGAAAATCTTCTTTTTCACCAGATACAGGGTACCTCCATGGGAAGCACTTTCGCGCCTAGCCTGGCGTGTTTATATATGTTTGCTTTCGAACAACTCCACATCCTTACTCCTGCCCAACCATTTTTTACCAACATCAGATTGTGGCGTCGCTACATAGACGACATCCTAGTAATTTGGCAGGGCAACGTAGACCAAGCTAGAGCCTTTGTACAATGGGTTAACACCTTGGACACACATCTGCGTTTCACGTCCACGATCTCTGACAGTGAGGTTTCTTTTCTTGATTTACGAATCTCGCTTAAGGATGGGTACCTACATTCATCCATGTTTCACAAACCCACTGATAGGAACAGCCTTTTACTCTATAACAGCCACCATCCTAAGGCTCTACGAGAGAACTTACCTTTTGGCCAGTTTCTTAGGATACGCCGTAATTGTTCTGATACTAGTGACTTCCATACTCAAGCAGATTCACTGTGCCAGAAACTGTATGAACGCAATTATCCCTCGAAGAATGTTAGACAAGCTAAGAAGCGAGCCAGTAACATCCCCAGGGAAACACTACTGACCAACACTACCCGGTCACATCAAACTAGACTTACTTGTGTGACTACGTTTACCCCCCTGAGTAATCGGATTAAAAGGATTGTACGCAGATTCTGGCCAATCCTGACTAGTGCTGGTGAAACACTAGAGTACCCACTTTTTGCATTTAAACGTACCCACAACATTAAAGACCTTCTAGTTCACACGAGACCAATGACGCACAGACATACAGATGTCGTGGACCCGAGTCATTGGTTAAGAGTCAAAGGCCACTACCCTTGTGGTGGCTGCAATGTCTGTACCCTGACTAACTGTATGCAAGAGGTGGATCTAGGTGAACCCAAGACCTGGCAACTTAGATCCCATACCAATTGTCGCACTAGATACTGCATCTATATGATTACTTGCCCCTGCAATCTCAGATATATAGGCATGACGACAAGAATGGTTAAAATCCGTATTAATGAGCACCGTAGCACTATCAGGTGCAAGAGATCATCTACGAAGTTGACGAATCATTACATTGAGAAACGACATACTCCTGATGACATGAAATGGATTGTGCTAGAGACTATTAGAGATAATAAAGACTGCACCAGTAGACTTTTTGAGAAAGAACAACGATGGGTGTTTAGACTTCAGACCCACAACCTGGGACTCAATGATGACATTCAGTGGGTGAACTTTATTCACTGAGGACTATTATGTATTATTGCAAGCCCTTTCTTTTATTTTTAGTTTTCCCTTAGTGGTGACACACCTTCCTTATATCGTGATCCGGCTAAACCAATCCAATGTGCCTTTATCCCACTTAGTGCACCACCTTGCAGCTACTGTTTCGATTTTTGATGTTATTTTTGCTGTTACTTTTGGGTCTCTGTAGTCTCTAGAGTCACATCGTTATCTATTATAAGAGTTCTGATGACTTGTCCCTCTTTCCAAGATGGCCGACACAATACTGCCTTTTTTGATGTGTCCTCCACAGTCCTTCCTCTATTCCAATTGGAGTTCTTCGGCTTTTATAGTCTCGTGGGTGATCGCTTTCCCCAGTTCCGGGGAACCATAATGAGCATAGGTCTACAGTCGACTTCGCAACTTTAGTAAAGTAAGTGAATCGTGATCGGGTGGTTTATAATTTCCCTATTTTTCGGCCCTTTAATTTAGAAGCGAGCGTTAACCTGTTTGCTTACTAACGAGGTCTGCTAGACATGAGGCCGCTTTGGAGCCTCTTTCCGCCCCAGCCGGCACTCGCTACGAGCGGGGTCGGGTAACATTATAACACGCCTCAGGCAGTTGCTCATGGTGATCTGGAGACGCGCTGCCTGTCGCGCTCCACTACCATTGTTATTCACTATATACCGCTGCCGGCACTACGTAACCGGCTGTTTTATTTCGGACTACACGAGTCCAACTTGTTGTGTTTAGATTAATTTTTGATGTTTGTATACCGCTAGTATCCCAGTTTGGGGGCTTAATTTAATTACTTGACTGAGACAATCTTTGTATAGACTACATCCTTTATCTACCCTCATAGAAACCAAATAGATGAGAATCGTTGGTACATGTGCATACAATCTATGACAGACAATATTTATTGTTTGATGGCTTTAATTCTATAATTATCGCGTTTTCTGTATACGTGTGTTTATATACTTTGTACCTCCCCCTGCTCAGCTAAGAAAAAATACCAGACCCCAATAGAGGGCTCCCTGATTAAAACGCATGTATTTATTGTGTGTGCTCAGGTCAATGCTCATATATTTAGAAGATTACCTTCTTGTATTTATTTAACACACGGCTTGAAGTCTATGTATTTTCTCTATGTCTACATAGACCACAGAGGATTTTACACATCTCGATGTTTGTCCCCCGATGAGGCCCTACATTTATTATTTGAAGGGTAAGCAGTGAGGAAGCGATATTTATCTGTAGCCTCCTCCCTATGATCATTGTATGTTTATTGCATGGCACGTTTGGGTTTCGTGACGAGTTGATGTGGTATTTTTAAAGACAGTGAGTACATGCCACTTCTGTTTAATTTTGTCTCTTTTATTTGATGTATGTCTCTTTCTACCTTCTAGGTTCTGCTTCCCCTAATATGGGCAGCCCAAATATTTGAAGGATTAGGTACGTCTTTGAGGTCCTGACGAATCGCATAGCGAGAAACATGTTGACCTGTAATGTAGAGTAGCACAGGGGATCCTGTGTTTTCTTCTTTCTGTCTTTTTCACCACTCTTTAGTATGAGGGTTGGTGGCTATAGTTAACATCATTTTGTTATACTTGATGGGGAGTGTAGACATTATTTTACCATATCCCTATTCTTTGTTTTTAATCTTGTCAGAGGCACTAACATTTAATTAAAGATATCAACGGTTTGTACCTCTAGACATTTTTAAACTTTTCTACTCCAATCCTCGATTCCCATTTTTGACCGGTGCGCATTTCGCTCAAAAGATCTCCGGCAAAGAGCCCCCGTGTGGGGCCCGTCAGGCATTGCAGCGCCGGCCTGACGAGGAGCACAGCCCTATGATGAAGCATGTCACCGAAAGGTGAGTGAGGGCTCGTGCTTACAACCTTTTGGTTTTCCTGATATGCAGAACCGGTAGATACAATTTTCCTCTTTTTGGAACTGTGTGTGCAAATTTTTTGGTTTATACAGTCATTTTACTGCTCCTGTAACCCTGGTTAATAAATTGTGAACTGAATATTGTACATATTTTCCATTCACCAACCTGTGTGTCTGAGGCAAGGGGCGGGGGAAGAGCTGCCAAGAGATGTGACAGTGCCGGGCACCTGATGCGGCAACTCCTTCTACAGCCCGCCGGTCCCCCAGTTTCCCAGTGGAATAGTTTTGGACTATTTTTGTGCCCCAGTCTTCTTCAACGGTCCTGGGGGGACCGGCGCGCACCACTCTCAATACTCCAGTGGACACCTTGCATCCAACCATCCCCTCAGACCCCACGGGCCGCGCTGCAACATTCACCCTGCTGCATCCCCACTTTACCGCTCCGGTGAGCTGTGGCCCCTCTGCTACTTGAGCTTGGTGATCTACAAACAGGTCTCGGCCTCCACTGTTCCAGCCAAGTTCACAGCTTTTTAAATGCTCAGTTTCATTTCACTGGCAGTTCTGTTATCCACCCCAGCATTTTATGTCTCAATGCCATCTCGGGATAGATCTTGTTTGGGTGAAGAGGGGTTTGATTGTAGTTTGCTGGACCTCCTCTAGCATGCAGCCATTTTGTTCAGCGCTCGGCCACACTCCTGTCCCAGTTAAAAGTTATGTTTCCAGTAGAACTAGAGAAGTCCCACAAAAAGTAATTCATTTAGTGATATTTAGTGGTGTAACTTTGTCTAGTAAGATTTTTCTTGCTGTGTGTGTACACAGAAGATAACAATTGCCTTGCACCAATTGCTGTAAAGCACTTACTAGTTTTGGTCATGCTAAGCATGTATGGCCACCAGAAATCACATGCGGATTAGAGGCAAAATAGTTAAAGGAACAGATCTCTCTGTTATCACCCTTTAATAAAGGAAAATTAACTCTTGGAAAGTATACCTGCGTCCTTGATTCCACGGCACCTGAGTCTATGGGACCTGAGTCCATTGGATCTGATTCTAAGGCACCTGATTTCATGGCATCTGAGTCAAAGGCACCTGCTTCCATGGCACTTCTGTCTGGCACAACTGACCCCAGGGCTCCTTAGTCCACTGTACAGGGGTCAAGGAAACATAAATCCAGCATCTGAATCCCGGGCATCCGAGTTCAGGAAGAAGGACTCCTATGTACAGGCACCTGAGACATCAGCATCTAGTCCGGCACTCCTAAGTCCCTGATTCCAGGGCACCTTATTCCAGTTCACCCGAGTCTAGAGCACCTGAGACCAGAACACTTGCTTCCTGAGCACCAGAATCCAGGTACCTGAGACCAGAGTACAGAATCAATCACACGTGAGTTCCTGATTACTGGGCACATTATTCCAGGTCACTTGAGTATAAAGCACCTGAGGCAAGGGCATTTGCCTTGAAAGTCCCTAAGTCGAGGGATCTCGGCGGGTGCCATCTGAGTCCAGAACACCTGAGTCCAGAGTATTAAGTTCCGGGGCACCTCACTCCTAATCTCCTCAGACTGAGTCCTGCTCTACCTCCAGCATCAGATACATCAGATACTAGTTGGATGCTAAACCAGGATTGTCAAAGGTAATAGGTTAGGGCTTAATTTGGTAACTCACACAAACACAGGTATGTAGAATTGCTGTTTGCATGTGCCAGCATATAAAAGTCAGACCCATTGCTTTTGCAGGCATAATTCTCTAGATTCAGAGTGCATAGTGAAACTTCTTGTCTCTGGATTTTTTCTTTTTCACATATTTTAAGCTAGACTCTAACAATACTATTCCCTTTATTTGTTATCGGACAATGCATGCATTGCCAGAAGCAGTAGGTCTGGGTTTAAAAAGTGGTAGCACATTCAAATACAGACATGAACAAATACTGTTTTCCTGGGTTTACCACATTAATTCCAGACATTTTGGCTTTACCAATTCATCATTTATTACTGATCGTGCAAACATAATGTCTCACACACATGTTTACATCAAACTTCCTCTCATACATTCACATGCATACCCTACTGTCAGTCAGACAATGCGCTTAAACACTCATCCACAAGAGAGTGTTGTGGTGTCGTAGTGGTGATAGTACTGGTAATGGTGGTGCTAATGGTAGTGGGGATGCTAATGGTAGTGATCACGTTAGTATTGATGGTGGTAATGGCGGTGGTGTTGATGATGGTGGTGTTGATGATGGTGTTTGTATTAATGGTGGTGGTAGAAGTGGTGAGGTTAATAGTAGTGGCGGTAATGGTGTCGGCAATACTATAGCAGTGAGATACTGGTGTGGATAAGAGTGGTGGTATTAATGGTGGCAGTAGTAATGGCTGTGATGGGGTTAATTACAGTGATTGTAGCAGTGCTGCTGGTGGTAATATGGTAGTGGTATTAGTACTGGAAATGTTTGTATTTATTATGGTAATTCTGTCTGTAATGGTAACAGTACTGGTAGACATGATATGGCAGTGGTGGTAGGTAATGATGACGCTGGTTGTGGAGATGGTGGTGGTGGAAATGGTTGTGTTGCCAGTAAGGGTGGGTGGTACTGATGGTGGTAATTGTGGTATTAAAGGTGGAAGCCGTAGGGTAGCGGTAAAGGTGATGCTAGAAGTGTTGCTTGTAATGGTGGCTGGTGGAGATAGTAGTAGTCTGGTGGTGGCAACAGCGTTAGTGTTAATGGCGGCGGTGGAGGTAATAATGGTGGTAGTAAAAGTGGTGGTTGTAACGGAAGTGGATATGATAATGCTGGTGTTAGTGGCAATAGTGGTGATGGTAATGCTATAAGTCATAATGCTGCACAGAAGTACAATCATGTGGATTTGTCTTTAGGTAGCATTATTCCATTAAGCAGGATGCTACCAACCCTGGCAGTACAAAATGGGCAACTGCCTTGCCAGATCTTTTCCTCCCACCACATTACACATGTTGCTAAGCAATCAATACATCGCTAACATTCCACACACAGTATAACCCAACATATCTCCCTTCCTAAAAATTGACAAAATACATTAAAGCTATAATGATGATAAAGCACAAAAACGCAATAATAATAAAAAAAGTACAATACACAAAGGTACTTAATATGCTGAAATCCACTAATCATTAACCATTAAAACATATTGCCATACATACACAATGTTGGTATATTTTAACTTATATAATCTTTCAAATACTCCGGCCTCTTCACAACTCTTACACCTCTCTTCTTCCACTCTGCACGCCTCTCTGCAAACTCACCCTCATTTACATTCACTTTCCACCTCCTTAATTCCAACTCATTACATTTCACCACACTATCCACATTCCATCTCCTTCCATCATCTAACACCACACTATACCCTCTCACCTTTGTTATACGTTTGTCACAGACCATTTGGATGACCCTTTCCTAGTTCTGTCCCAAACTTTCGTTCGCACCCAATCACCAACAGCTAATTTCCGCTCGGCCACTACAGCTGTACCCTTACCTTCATATTTCTCTTGCATTTCCATCACTCGACTCATTAAACTTTCCTCATTCACCTTCCCCCTACCTGCCTTGCCCATTCACCCTGGCACAGCTTTGGTACAGGGTTTTCTTCCTTTCAATAACATGAATGGAGTCTCCATAATAAGGGAATGTGGAGTGGTACGATAGTTCCACAACATGTCTTTGATTTCCTTCTTCCAATTCAATCTATTCTGCAATGCTAACTGAATGCACTCCCCCAATACCCTGTTAAATCTGTCCACCAGTCCATTCTCTGTAGGATGTGCGATGGCGGTTTTAACATGCTTTACTCCACAACTCTCCAGATAATTCTCAAATTCGATCAACGTAAACTGTGGACCATTGTCAGTTACTAACTCTTCAGGATAACCCTCCCGTTTCCATACCTCCTCACAAAACTCAACGACCGCACCTGATCTCACATCACGCACTAAACTGACCTCTGGCCATTTTGAGTGGTAATCCATCATAACAATAGCAAAGGTTTTGCTATTTTCATCCAAAACAAATGGACCACACACATCCATACCCACTTTTTTCCATGGCTCACACGGAAATGGAATGGGAATTACAGGAGTACTCTTGCCCACATGCGTTTTGTCACTGCATGCACAGCTCAAACAATTTCTAACAAACCTTTCAACATCACGATCCATACCTGGCCACCAAAAATCAACTCTTGCCTTCCTCTTCATACCGGACATACCACCATGCCCTTCATGCAAAACACCTAACACTTTCTTCCTTAACTTATGCGGTAGAACCACTCTGTCACCTCTCTTCAATACCCCATCTTGTTCAGATAACTCAGACCATACACTCTTAAAATTAGCTGACACATTCACCACCTCCCTTCCTAACTCCCTCCAATGCCTACCCAAATTTCTCCTCAATATTTGCATCACTTCATCCTCCATCATTGCTGTCTTCCACTCGTCTTTCCCCACAGCTTTCAATTCTACAGCATGTATATCTGCCACAACCCAATCCTCATCTTCGTCGTTCTCCATTCCCTCAATTGGTAGTCTAGACAAGCAATCAGCATTCACATTTGCCACACCTGGAACATATTTAGTAACAAAGTCATATTCTTGTAACCTATATAACCATTTTGCTATACGTGGTGACGCACGGCTGGCACCCTTTGTCGTGAAAATGTCCACCAATGGCTTATGGTCCGTTCGTAGATCAAATCTTCTTCCCCACACATAATTCCTAAAATGCTGGATGCCCCACCAACAAGCGAGAGCCTCCTTCTCAATCGCAGAATAAGTGGCTTCCGCACCTCTCAACGTTCTTGAGGCAAATGCAATCATGTACTCCTTACCCATCCTCACTTGCATCAACACAGCCCTCAAACCGTACATGCTGGCATCTGTGGATATGATTGTATGGTCGCCCGTCACAAATGGCTTCAACTCCACTGCATTGACAATACTCTTTTTTAACTCAACAAACGCTTGCTGACAACCATCCGACCACTCAAGCTTCTGGTTCTTTTTCATCAGTGTGCGTAGGGGCTGAGCGATGTCCACAATTTTTTTTACAAATTTAGCATAGTACTCAGCTAGACCTAAGAATGACCTCAACTGATCCTTATCCTTCGGACTCAGAGCTTTTTCTATCGCCTCCATCAGACCTACCCTTGGCTTAATTCCATCCCCAGAAACTGTGTGGCCCAGATACTCCACACTTTGTCGCTCGAACTTGCATTTCTTCATTTCAACACTCAAACCTGCCCTTTCCAAAATTGAACACACCTTCCCTAACACTTTATCATGTTCCGTTTCACTTTCCGCCCATACCAGCACATCGTCCTGAAAGAATCTTACATTCTCAACCTCGCCCAACAAGTTTTGCATTATCCTTTGAAAAACCGCTGAGGCAGATGCCAGGCCAAATGGCATTCGTAAAAATCTAAATGCTCCCTCGGGTATGATAAATAAAGTGAGATGCTTCGAATCTGGGTGTAATAAAATCTGATGATACGCATTAGACAGATCCAGTGTAGAAAACACCTTTCCACCTTGAATGCTGGCCAACAACTCATTTATATTTGGTATAGGGTGTCTGTCTATCCATATATTATCATTTAAATCTCTCAGGTCAACACACATCCTAATCTTGCCATTAGGTTTCCGAGCCAGTACCACTGGACTCAACCATTCCGAAGACTCCACCGCTTCTATCACCCCCAATTGTAATAATCTCGCCAATTCAGTTTTCAATGCATCCCTAAGCATCAGTGGTACTCCTCTCACTTTATGCACCTTAGGTATCGCACCTTTTCTTAAAACAATCTTGTGCTGGAATTTTTTCAGACAACCCAGCTTGTCTCCAAATAACAAAGGAAATTTAGCTTTCCACTTTTCTGCATTAGGATTTTCTTGTAACACGGTCAGAACTTGTTCCTCGGTGTTCGGGTTCAATACAATGTTTAATACTCTTTGTTCATTCCACCCTAACAAACATCTGCCTCTTTCCACAACATACACACAACATGTTATTTCCCTCTGTTTAAAAACTAGACTTCCTTGAAAATACCCTACAACCGATATCTTGGTACCTCCATAACCTACCAATCCAACTTTCGGTTCAGATAATTCCAGCTTTCCTAACCTAAGCCAAGTATCTCTATTAATCAGCGTATATGGAGAACATGAATCCGCCCACATGCTAATTGCTACTCCATTCAGATTTACACTACACTCCGGTGGTCTGTAACACTCATTCTCTAGCAATTCCTTAATATAACGTGATGTATCTTCAATACGTCTCGCAACAACAATAGCCTCATCCAAGGAAGGATCTTTTAAACTCAAGAGTTTTTCCTGAATTTTTATATTTCTAGTACGATTTATCAATTGGTCTCTAATTATTTCATCATGTAGGTCCTTAAACTTGCATGTATTTGCTAATGTTCTCAACGCACTTACAAACTGATCCACAGACTCACATTGCGCCTGCGCTCTCGAAAAGAATTTGTGGCGTTCCACCACTATACTCACTTTTTTGCTAAAATGACTTTCTAATGCCCCCATGGCCCTTACATACACATCCTCACCATCAACCTCTTCGTCAGACCCCTCCCCATTTTCAGGAATTTCACCACATGGTAGGGTTTTCAACACTTTCCTCCCTTCCACACCCAAATTATGTTTTAACAAAGCTAATTGCCTTTTTGCTGTAAAAATAGCTCCACCCAAGGCTTCTAAATATGTTTCAAAAGCCTCTCGCCAATCTTCCCATGGCATATCAGGCTCTCCAGGAAGAGGTAAAAACGTAGGTGGAGGCGCCATAGCTTGCATGGTTTACACTGAGCTTTCACTGTACAAGTGTCCAATGACTTTGTTAGCACAGACTAAATACAATGTATTATATTACTTAATTTGTAACTCGCTCTGCACAATTTAAGTCAAAATCACATTCTACATTGAATGGAAAAAATATTGTCCAGCAACAACACAGTGGCGCTGACCCACATTCACCAATCACGTTGAAGTATGACGATATTTCCACTTTCCAGATTATTCACTGTTCAGGGCATCCTTCACTCTCAGCAAGCACCGCTTCACTTTCCAGTTGGTTGCTCACAACACGCAGATCTGAAACGCTTCCTCACATTTATTTACGGCGTCCTCGTTGTTTTGCGACCGTAGGCCTTCTTTCTACAGCTGGTTGCCCTTGCCGTACACACAATAGTGACGCGCTATCTCGCGTCTTCTCCGTCTCGTGTCTTCTCCGTCGTCCTGGAGACTGGGCTGTTCCAGTTCAGCCTCTGAAAACCGGTCTCTGCACGCGGAAAGCCAACGATGCTTCACGTGACAAACTTGAAAGGTAATAAACAGTTACCGCGCGGCACACATGTGAAGTTACGCTTTAGGTCCTCGTTGCCGAAATACCTTGAGATCAGATCCTTGTTAGCACCGGGGCTTAGGTTAACTTACGACCAGAGCAAGCTTAATTCACCCGCACTCGCAGCAGCACAAAGTCGTTACACGCTTTTCACAGTGCAAACGGCGTTGTCATCGGTTAACATGAATCCTTTTAAAACAAAAGGTCTGCCGCGGTTATGTCTATGACTCTGCACTCCAATAAATCCATAAATCATATAAAATGCAGTAGAAGGTTTCCACCAACGTTTCAAATAATGTCCAGTCACTGCCCACAAAGTCCAGAAGGCATCTCAAGGCTTCTCCTCCTATGCCAGGGTTGGCTCACTGATAATATTGCGATCCCACCTTCGTCGCCACTGAAAAAGACACGGTTCCAAGTTTTTTCTTTCCAACACTTTATTCCATTAAGCAGGATGCTACCAACCCTGGCAGTACAAAATGGGCAACTGCCTTGCCAGATCTTTTCCTCCCACCACATTACACATGTTGCTAAGCAATCAATACATCGCTAACATTCCACACACAGTATAACCCAACAATAATGCTATAAGTCATAATGCTGCACAGAAGGACAATCATGTGGATTTGTCTTTAGACTAAAAAGACTTGTCAAGAACTTGCCCTAAGTCGCATTTCACTGCTGTCCACCATGTCCTTGTCCATTAGTCAGGGTCACTAGAATTATGTGATTATGCAGAGGCGGCGGTTTTTGCACAATTATGGATTTGCCGCAGTTGCCACATAATCCATCATCTACCGCATTATTTTCAGATTTTAAACAAATAAATTGTTTCTAGCCCAAACGGCTCAATATACAAAAAATGCAGAAGCATGTGTTGGTCCGCAGTGGAACACTCTTTGCATAGGTTGACTGTTCACCTTCCTGTTGCTATCTACTATATTTGGGTGCTAAACCAATACTAAGGGGGTGCAAAGTATCTCCGCACTGTCATAGCAAGTGTCAAAATAATAAAATAATGCAGTAATACTATCACAAAATGTGCCACGTCATGCCACATAATTTGACTTTATTTGCTGCAAAATTTACTCAAACCTGCCACATAATTTGGCCCTTCCCTTTCGCAAACTCAGGCTGTAGTAAGGTGCCCCATTCTCGTGTACAGCCCCTCAAATTATTCAGCCTCTAAGAGCTAACAATTTATCAGGGACACGGACCTCGTATCGGCAGTCACCAAAATGCCATCTGTAGCAGCAAGAATGTATCTCTGTTGGGTATGCATGAAAGGTGCCTGGTTTGCTGTCAAAGTAATACGAATTTTGCAACATCAGATCTTTTGCAGTGGCATTTACAAACACCTTTTGCTTGTGCCTTAAAAAAAAGTTAACATTTTCAAACAAAGCACTACTTTCCAAATAGCCATTTGTAGTGATGAATTTTGTATTTTTTTGGAGTTTTATATAGAAAGAACCTGACCCAAGGGCATTAGAGCCCTTTACATGAGAACCAGATATTACATATTTTGTTTACGCATGGGGAGGTTAAGTAATTTGGCCAGAATCAAAGAACATTGAACACATACCGAGACTCAAACCTGACTCCCCCATTTCCAATGTCAGCAGCTCTAGCAGTTGATTTTAGGCTTTGACTACATAACAAATAAACTAATCGAGAGCCCTTAAATGAGCCTATCTTAATGTCTAAACACTTCACAATTTAAACATGAATCATAATTTGTCTGTTTTGCTTTGGATTTGTAATCCATGTGTTTCTTTTGTAGCAAATTCTTTTTCATTTTAAGTCAATAAACACTGTTAAACTGGGAGGGTGGGGTGAGAGGTATTCATCATGTAAAGACTAGTAAAGACATCGTTGAAGGGACCAGGTTGTGCTTTTAAATATTTATTTGGGACAAGGCACATCTTCAACCTGGAATCCATTTTGACATCTGTTTGCTCTTGGCCACAGAACTGGCTCACGTTTTCCCACATCAGAGAACCCTAGCCAGGGCCACTGGAATTATGCAATTTTGAGGCCATGGTGTTTTCTGCATAATTATGGATTTGCTGCATTTGCCACATAATCAGTCACCTTGTGCACAATCTGCAGATTTTAACAAAAACATCTGTTTGTAAGCCAGTTGAAATAAGCCATTTGTTTGTAGGGAGCTAACTCAGGACCTACTCTATCTATACTGTAAACAATATCTTTAGCAGACAGTTGAGGTGTCAGTCCAGATCTAAATCTAACTAGAAGGTATAAAAGCAATGTGAAAGCCAGTAGATCTCATCTGTGGGACATATTGGCTACTAGCTGCAGCGAATCAAAAGTACCTAAAAACTCAGCAGCGCATATTGCTGGCAATGGACAGACTGAAGAATGCAATAAGTGATGGATGGAACGCTTGAATTAATCTCAGCCACTAGTAATTACTTGAGCTGCATCCCAGTTCATCATTATTTTACGCACCATGCCACCTTAGCTTGTACCTAGACATATGCAAATCAGTCTTGACCCTGTTCCACTGGGAACAGTCCAGCCTGAACTTCCAGAGCAGGTCCTTCCTGAACCAGAACACAAGCCACCTGGGACTGGTCTCACCCTTATTAGTACTCATCATTCAGGTATAGCTTGGGTCCAGTGGAACAGTGTGCATGGTTTCCACGTCTGGGCATATCTCTCCCACTACGGTGACACACTGAAGTGTACAAAAAGTGATAGATGGAAGGCCTGTATTAATCTCAGCCACTGGTAATTATTCAGCCCACATTCCAGTCCATTTTTATTTTGCACACCATGCCAACTCAGTTTGTAACCAGCCATGTGCAAATCAGTCTTGACCCTGCTCCAATGGGAACAATCTAGCCAGAACTGCCAGGCGATGTTGGAGAAGCCTTCGCAAATGTTCATCGGTCTCCCTTCTGTTGCTTATTACTGTGTTTGTGCATCAAACTGGTACTAAGGAGATGAAGACAGTGTTAACGTGTAAAAAGGACAAAATAAAGAAGCAATACTATCACAAAATGTACTGTATTATGCTGCATAGGTTGCCTTTTCTTGCCTCATAATTAAATCACCTCTGTCACATAATTTGGTCCTCCTTTGCCTCATAATTCTAGTGGCCCTGGCCATAGCTTGTTGCGTCGGCTGAAAACAAACTTGTTATGTGACATGTCGGCCATGCTTTTTTAACAACAATGTCAGAGGGGCGGGGTAGGCTTCAGTATCCTTTTCCGAGCTTAAAGTCATGTGCACGCAGGAGAGGGAGTGAGGCACAGTGCAGTCTAATGGAGACAAAACAATACTTTCAACCACAACAAGAGGTTTGCTGAGCTTATTTAAATGTCAGTTGATGGCAACAGAGGGTGAAAAGGCAGCAACACCAGTGGTGGAGAAACTGGTGGGTTTTCTTTTTCACATTAGGGCACTTTGATGTACCAAGTGTGATTTACAGTTTTAAAAAGTCCCTTTTGCATTTCAATGAAAGCACTCAATAGGAGATGGAATGATGCACTGAATGGCCAATAGCATCAGGTGAAGGAGCCATATACATCTCTAGGCCAATCTAAGAATGGACTGAATGAGGCTGGTTGAAATAAGCCATTTTCTGAAGGGAGCTGACCCAGAACCAACTCTGGGTATATTATAAATAGTAGGTTTGGCAAACAGTTGAGGTGTCAGTTGTAGGAAAGTACCATCTTGCCTGGCATGTTACCCCCATATTTCACTGTATATATGTTGTTTTAGTGTATGTGTCACTGGCACCCTGCCAGCCAGGGCCCCAGTGCTAATAAGTGTGCCCTGTATGTGTTCCCTGTGTGATGACTAACTGTCTCACTGAGGCTCTGCTAACCAGAACCTCAATGGTTATGCTCTCTCTGCTTTCTAAATTGTCACTAACAGGCTAGTGACCAATTTCAGCAATTCACATTGGCATACTGGAACACCCTTATATTTCCCTAGTATATGGTACTGAGGTACCCAGGGTATTGGGGTTCCAGGAGATCCCTCATTTCTTTTGCCACCCATAGGGAGATCTGACAATTCTTACACAGGCCTGCCAGTGCAGCCTGAGTGAAATAACGTCCACGTTATTTCACAGCCATTTACCACTGCACTTAAGTAACTTATAAGTCACCTATATGTCTAACCTTCACCTGGTGAAGGTTGGGTGCAAAGGTACTTAGTGTGTGGGCACCCTGGCACTAGCCAAGGTGCCCCCACATCATTCAGGGCAAATTCCCCGGACTTTGTGAGTGCGGGGACACCATTACACGCGTGCACTGTACATAGGTCTCCACCTATGTACAGCGTCACAAAGGTAACTCCGAACATGGCCATGTAACATGTCTAGGATCATGGAATTGTCACCCCAATGCCATTTTGGCATTGGGGAGACAATTCCATGATCCCCCGAGTCTCTAGCACAGAACCCGGGTACTGCCAAACTACCTTTCCCGGGGTTTCACTGCAGCTGCTGCTGCTGCCAACCCCTCAGACAGGTTTCTGCCCTTCTGGGGTCCAGCCAGGCCTGGCCCAGTAAGGCAGAACAAAGGACTTCCTCAGAGAGAGGGTGTTACACCCTCTCCCTTTGGAAAAAGGTGTCAGGGCTGGGGAGGAGTAGCCTCCCCCAGCCTCTGGAAATGCTTTGATGGGCACAGATGGTGCCCATCTCTGCATAAGCCAGTCTACACCAGTTCAGGGATCCCCCAGCCCTGCTCTGGCGCGAAACTGGACAAAGGAAAGGGGAGAGACCACTCCCCTGACCTGCACCTCCCAGGGGAGGTGCCCAGAGCTCCTCCAGTGTGCTCCAGACCTCTGCCATCTTGGAAACAGAGGCGCTGCTGGCACACTGGACTGCTCTGAGTGGCCAGTGCCAGCAGGTGACGTCAGAGACTCCTTCTGATAGGCTCTTACCTGTGTTGCTAGCCTATCTTCCTTCCTAGGTAGCCAAACCTCCTTTTCTGGCTATTTAGGGTCTCTGCTTTGGGGAATTATTTAGATAACGAATGCAAGAGCTCATCAGAGTTCCTCTGCATCTCTCTCTTCACCTTCTGCCAAAGGATCGACCGCTGACTGCTCAGGACACCTGCAAAACCGCATCAAAGTAGCAAAGACGACTACTGCAACCTTGTATCGCTGATCCTGCCGCCTTCTCGACTGTTTCCTGGTGGTGCATGCTCTGGGGGTAGCCTGCCTCCTCTCTGCACTAGGAGCTCTGAAGAAATCTCCCGTGGGTCGACGGAATCTTCCCCCTGCAACCGCAGGCAACAAAAGACTGCATCACCGGTCCTCTGGGTCCCCTCTCAGCACGACGAGCGTGGTCCCTGGAACTCAGCAACTCTGTCCAAGTGACTCCCACAGTCCAGTGACTCTTCAGTCTAAGTTTGGTGGAGGTAAGTCCTTGCCTCCCAACGCTAGACTGTATTGCTGGGTACCGCGTGATTTGCAGCTGCTCTGGCTCCTGTGCACTCTTCTAGGCTTTCCTTCGTGCACAGCCAAGCCTGGGTCCCCGACACTCTAACCTGCAGTGCACAACCTCCTGAGTTGTCCTCCGGCATCGTGGGACTCCCTTTTGTGTCTTCGGGTGAGCTCCAGTTCACTCCTCTTCCAAGTGCCTGTTTTGGTACTTCTGAGGGTGCTGCCTGCTTCTGTGAGGGCTCCGTGACTTGCTGGGCGCCCCCTCTGTCTCCTCACCCAAGTGGCGACATCCTGGTCCCTCCTGGGCCACAGCAGCATCCAAAAACCCTAACCACAAGCCTTGCAGCTAGCAAGGCTTGTTTGCGGTGTTTCTGCATGGAACACCTCTGCAAGCTTCTACACGACGTGGGACATCCATCCTCCAAAGGGGAAGTTTCTAGCCCTCTTCGTTCTTGCAGAATCCACAGCTTCTACCATCCAGTGGCAGCTCCTTTGCACCATCAGCTGGCATTTCGTGGGCATCTGCCCACTCTCGACTTTGTCGCGACTCTTGGACTTGGTTCCCCTTGTTCCACAGGTACTCTCGTCCAGAAATCCACTTTGGTTGCATTGCTGGTGTTGGTCTTCCTTGCAGAATTCCCCTATCACGACTTCTGTGCTCTCTGGGGAATATAGGTGCACTTTACACCTACTTTTCAGGGTCTTGGGTGGGCTATTTTTCTAACCCTCACTGTTTTCTTACAGTCCCAGCGACCCTCTACAAGCTCACATAGGTTTGGGGTCCATTCGTGATTCGCATTCCACTTCTGGAGTATATGGTTTGTGTTGCCCCTATACCTATGTGCTCCTATTGCAATCTACTGTAACTTTACATTGCTTGCATTACTTCCTTTTGCTATTACTGCATATTTTTGGTATTGTGTACATATATCTTGTGTATATTTGGCATCCTCATACTGAGGGTACTCACTGAGATACTTTTGGCATATTGTCATAAAAATAAAGTACCTTTATTTTTAGCATAACTGTGTATTGTGTTTTCTTATGATATTGTGCATATGACACCAGTGGTATAGTGGGAGCTTTGCATGTCTCCTAGTTCAGCCTAAGCTGCTCTGCTATAGCTACCTTCTATCAGCCTAAGCTGCTAGAAACACCTCTTCTACACTAATAAGGGATAACTGGACCTGGTGCAGAGTGTAAGTACCCCTTGGTACCCACTACAAGCCAGGCCAGCCTCCTACATTGGTTGTGCAGTGGTGGGATAAGTACTTGTAACTACTTACCACTTTGTCATATTGTACTTTTCATAAGAGAAAAATATACAAAACAAGTTCAGTGTAGGTACACCTAACCAAAACGTTTTGCTTTTCTTCTCTTACACTGTCTGCTAAGTGCTGAAAAGTACTCTTAAACTTTTTAAAAGTTTCTAAAAAATTGAAAACGTTTTTTTTCTGTTTCCTTAAAAAGTCCAGAAACTTTTTCTCTCTTTTATCTGTCCCTAAACCTTTTCTATCATGTCTGATGTAGGAACTCCTACTCTTGATCTGGTCAGCACAGCTTATGACCACCTTAGCTGGAAAGGTTTGAGGAGTCTCTGCATTGATAGAGGTTTAGGGGTAGGGAAGAATCCCTCTAGAGAATTGTTAAATAACATGCTCATTGAAAATGATAAGGCCTTAGTTGGCACATCAGTTGAGAAGTTAGGAGATGGTTCACACTCTGACTCTGGGGCACCCCTAGGGAGAGTGTTAGATGGTATCCTTCCCAACCTGCCCTTTAGCAGACCACCTAGCATAACTAGTACTAATGTGAGCTCTCATCACAGTAGGGATGTCATTCCTGCAGGCCAGGTTGTTAGAGTGCCAACTGTTAGGGACAATTCACCCTCTGTTCATTCACATCATTCTTCTGTGTCAAAGCATGCCCAACCCACCCACCCTGATGACAGAATGTTAGAAAGGGAGCTCAATAGATTGAGAGTGGAAGAGACCAGGCTGAAGCTTAAACAGCAACAGCTGGCTCTAGACAGGGAATCTTTAGACTTAGAAAAAGAAAGACAGAGGTTGGGGTTTGGACCCCATGGTGGCAGCAGCAGTATTCCAGATAGTAATCCTGTGAAAGAGCATGATTCTAGGAATCTGCATAAGATACTTCCCCCTTAGAAGGAGGGGGATGACATTAACAAGTGGTTTGCTGCACTTGAGAGGGCCTGTGTTGTACTTGGGGTCCCTCAAAGGCAGTAGGCTGCTATCCTATGGCTATCTTTCAGTGGAAAGGGTAGGGATAGGCTCCTTACTGTGAAGGAAAGTGATGCCAATAATTTTACAGTTTTGAAGAATGCACTCTTGGATGGATTTGGCTTAACCACTGAACAATACAGGATTAAGTTCAGAGAAACCAGAAAAGAGTCCTCACAAGACTGGGTAGACTTTGTTGACTATTCAGTGAAGGCCTTGGAGGGGTGGTTACATGGCAGTAAAGTTTCTGACTATGAAAGCCTGTACAATCTAATCTTGAGAGAACATATTCTGAATAACTGTGTGTCTGATTTGTTACACCAATATCTAGTGGACTCAGATCTGACCTCTCCCCAAGAATTGGGAAAGAAGGCAGACAAATGGGTCAGAGCAAGAGTGAACAGGAAAGTTCATACAGGGGGGGGGGGACAAGGATGGCAAGAAGAAGGATGGTAAGTCTTCAGACAAGGGTGGGGACAAATCTAAAAATGAGTCTTCATCAGGCCCACAAAAACACTCTGGTGGGGATGGTGGGCCCAAATCCTCTTCTAATCAAGTAAAGAAACCATGGTGCTATTTATGTAAAGTAAAAGGCCAGTGGACAACTGATGCCAGTTGTCCAAAGAAAAGCACCAAGCCTCCCACTACCACAACCCCTACTGCTACACCTAGTGCCCCTAGTAATAGCAGTGGTGGTGGGAGCAAACCTACTAATAGCCAATCCAAGGGAGTAGCTGGGCTCACTTTTGGTAATTTAGTTGGGGTTGGTCTTGTTAGGGAGACCACAGAGGCTGTGTTAGTCTCTGAAGGTGCCATTGATTTGGCCACCTTGGTTGCTTGTCCCCTTAATATGGATAAGTACAAGCAACCTCCCCTAATAAATGGTGTTGAGGTTCAGGCCTACAGGGACACCGGTGCCAGTGTTTCCATGGTAATAGAGAAACTGGTACACCCTGAACAACACCTACTTGGTCACTTTGGTCACCAGTACCAAGTGACTGATGCTCATAACAACACTCTTAGCCACCCCATGGCTGTTGTGAATCTCAACTGGGGGGGGGGGGGTTACTGGTCCAAAGAAAGTTGTGGTTGCCTCAGATTTACCTGTAGACTGTCTACTAGGGAATGATTTAGAGACATCAGTTTGGGCAGAAGTGGAGTTGGAGGCTCATGCAGCAATGCTGGGCATTCTTGGGCATATTTTTGCTTTAACCAGGGCTCAGGCCAAAAGGCAAAAAGGACAGGGTGACTTGGATCCTGGAACAATGGACCAAGTGCTCCCTAAAGCTAGGGTTAGTAAGGGTAAATCCCTACCCACTATCCCTCCCTCTACAGATGATTCAACTTCTGAGGAAGAAAAATGTCCCCCTGTGCAGAACCTTCACCAGAGGAGCTGGCAGCAGAAACTGCTGAGCTTTTGGGTGGAGGGGGGCCTGCCAGGGAGGAGCTGAGTGTGCCACAGCAAACCTGTCCCACATTAGAGGGTCTAAGACAACAAGCTGTCAAACAGCAAAATGGGGATGTCAGTGACTCACATAGAGTTTACTGGGAGGACAACCTCTTGTATACAGAGGCAAGGGACCCTAAACCTGGAGCAGCCAGGAGATTGGTCATTCCCCTGCAATACAGAGAGTTCCTCCTAAGTCTAGCCCACGACATTCCCTTGGCTGGACATTTAGGGCAAATTAAAACATGGGAAAGGCTTGTCCCCCTGTTTCATTGGCCTAGAATGTCAGAGGACACAAAAGATTTTTGTAAGTCCCGTGTCACCTGTCAAGCCAGTGGCAAGACTGGTGGCACCCCAAATGCTCCTCTTATTCCACTGCCTGTGGTTGGGGTTCCCTTTGAAAGGGTAGAGGTTGACATAGTTGGCCCCCTTGACCCTCCTACTTCTTCAGGCAATAGGTTTATCTTGGTGGTAGTGGACCATGCCACAAGATATCCTGAAGCCATTCCTCTTAGGACCACTACAGCACCTGCAGTGGCAAAGGCCCTCCTGGGAATCTTTTCCAGTGTGGGTTTCCCAAAAGAGGTGGTATCAGACAGGGGTAGCAACTTTATGTCTGCGTACTTGAAGGCCATGTGGAAGGAATGTGGTGTAACATACAAATTCACCACACCTTATCACCCACAAACAAATGGACTGGTAGAGAGGTTTAATAAATCTCTCAAAGGAATGATAATGGGACTCCCTGAAAAACTCAGGAGGAGATGGGATGTCCTGTTACCTTGCCTCATTTTTGCTTACAGGGAGATACCCCAGAAAGGAGTGGGCTTCAGCCCCTTTGAACTCCTATTTGGACACCCTGTAAGAGGTCCTCTAACACTTGTAAAGGAGGGTTGGGAACAACCTTTAAAAGCTCCTAAGCAAGACATAGTGGACTATGTACTCGGCCTAAGATCCAGAATGGCTGAGTACATGAAAAAGGCCAGTAAAAACCTTCAGGCCAGCCAAGAGCTCCAAAAGCAATGGCATGACCAGAAGGCTGTTCTGATTCAGTACCAACCAGGACAGAAGGTGTGGGTCTTGGAGCCTGTGGCCCCAAGAGCACTCCAAGACAAATGGAGTGGACCCCACATAATTGTTGAAAAGGAGGGAGAAGTCACCTACTTGGTTGACTTGGGCACTGCCAGGAGTCCCCTTAGGGTACTCCATGTCAACCGCCTAAAACGCTACTATGACAAGGCTGATCTCACCCTGCTCATGGCAACAGATGAAGGACAGGAAGAAGAGAGTGACCCTCTCCCTGATCTCTTCTCTTCCACAGAACAAGATGCTCTAGTGGAAGGTGTAGTTTTAGCAGACTGTCTTACTGCTGAGCAGAAAGACCACTGCATAAATCTCCTGGGTCAGTTTTCTAAACTCTTTTCTACTGTGCCAGGCACCACTTCTTGGTGTGAGCACACTATAGATACTGGAGACAGCATGCCTGTCAAAAGTAAGATCTATAGGCAGCCTGACCATGTCAGGGACTGCATAAAACAAGAGGTTCAGAAAATGCTTGAACTAGGAGTGGTTGAACACTCTGAAAGCCCATGGGCCTCTCCTGTGGTGCTTGTACCAAAGCCTCACTCTAAAGATGGGAAAAGAGAAATGAGGTTTTGTGTAGATTACAGAGGTCTCAACCAGGTAACTAAAACTGATGCTCAGCCTATACCCAGGGCAGATGAGCTCATAGATACTCTGGCATCTGCCAAGTATCTAAGCACCTTTGATTTGACTGCAGGGTATTGGCAGATCAAGTTATCACAGGATGCTAAAGCAAAAACGGCATTTTCGACTATTGGAGGGTACTACCAATTCACAGTAATGCCCTTTGGTTTGAAAAATGCACCTGCCACTTTTCAGAGGTTGGTGAATACAGTCCTGCAAGGGTTGAAGGCTTTTAGTGCAGCATATCTAGATGATATAGCTGTCTTTAGCTCCACCTGGGATGATCACCTGGTCCACCTATGGAAAGTTTTAGAGGCCCTGCAAAAGGCAGGCCTCACTATCAAGGCTTCAAAGTGCCAGATAGGGCAGGGGAAAGTGGTTTATCTGGGACACCTGGTAGGCGGAGAACAGATTGCACCACTTCAGGGGAAAATCCAAACTATCATAGATTGGGTTACCCCTACAACTCAAACCCAGGTGAGAGCCTTCTTATGCCTCACTGGGTATTACAGGAGGTTCATTAAGAACTATGGCTCCATTGCAGCCCCTCTTAATGACCTCACTTCAAAGAAAATGCCTAAAAAGGTATTGTGGACAGCTAGCTGTCAGAAAGCTTTTGAGGAGCTGAAACAGGCCATGTGCACTGCACCTGTCTTAAAAAGCCCATGTTACTCCAAGAAATTCATTGTTCAAACTGATGCATCTGAATTAGGGGTAGGGGCAGTCTTATCACAACTCAATTCTGAGGGCCAGGATCAACCTGTCGCTTTTATCAGCAGGAGGTTGACCCCTAGAGAAAAGCGTTGGTCTGCCATAGAGAGGGAGGCCTTTGCTGTGGTCTGGGCACTGAAGAAGTTGAGGCCATACCTGTTTGGCACTCACTTCATTGTTCAGACAGACCACAAACCTCTACTTTGGCTAAAACAAATGAAAGGTGAAAACCCTAAATTGTTGAGGTGGTCCATATCTCTACAGGGAATGGACTATACAGTGGAACATAGACCTGGGAGTACCCACTCCAATGCAGATGGACTCTCCAGATATTTCCACTTAGACAATGAAGACTCATCAGGTCATGGCTAGTCTTATTGTCCTTCGTTTGGGGGGGGGGTTGTGTAGGAAAGTACCATCTTGCCTGGCATGTTACCCCCATATTTCACTGTATATATGTTGTTTTAGTGTATGTGTCACTGGGACCCTGCCAGCCAGGGCCCCAGTGCTCATAAGTGTTCCCTGTGTGATGACTAACTGTCTCACTGAGGCTCTGCTAACCAGAACCTCAGTGGTTATGCTCTCTCTGCTTTCTAAATTGTCACTAACAGGCTAGTGACCAATTTCACCAATTCACATTGGCATATTGGAACACCCTTATATTTCCCTAGTATATGGTACTGAGGTACCCAGGGTATTGGGGTTCCAGGAGATCCCTATGGACTGCAGCATTTCTTTTGCCACCCATAGGGAGATCTGACAATTCTTACACAGGCCTGCCAGTGCAGCCTGAGCGAAATAACGTCCACTTTATTTCACAGCCATTTACCAGTGCACTTAAGTAACTTATAAGTCACCTCTATGTCTAACCTTCACCTGGTGAAGGTTGGGTGCAAAGGTACTTAGTGTGTGGGCACCTTGGCTCTAGCCAAGGTGCCCCCACATCGTTCAGGGCAAATTCCCCAGACTTTGTGAGTGCGGGGACACTATTACACGCGTGCACTGTACATAGGTCTCCACCTATGTTCAGCGTCACAATGGTAACTCCGAACATGGCCATGTAACATGTCTAGGATCATGGAATTGCATGATCCCCCGAGTCTCTAGCACAGACCCGGGTACTGCCAAACTACCTTTCCCGGGGTTTCACTGCAGCTGCTGCTGGTGCCAACCCCTCAGACAGGTTTCTGCCCTCCTGGGGTCCAGCCAGGCCTGGCCCAGGAAGGCAGAACAAAGGTCTTCCTCAGAGAGAGGGTGTTACACCCTCTCCCTTTGGAAAAAGGTGTCAGGGCTGGGGAGGAGTAGCCTCCCCCAGCCTTTGGAAATGCTTTGATGGGCACAGATGGTGCCCATCTCTGCATAAGCCAGTCTACACCGGTTCAGCGATCCCCCAGCCCTGCTCTGGCGCGAAACTGGACAAAGGAAAGGGGAGTGACCACTCCCCTGACCTGCACCTCCCAGGGGAGGTGCCCAGAGCTTCTCCAGTGTGCTCCAGACCTCTGCCATCTTGGAAACAGAGGTGCTGCTGGCACACTGGACTGCTCTGAGTGGCCAGTGCCAGCAGGTGACGTCAGAGACTCCTTCTGATAGGCTCTTACCTGTGTTGCTAGCCTATCCTCCTTCCTAGGTAGCCAAACCTCCTTTTCTGGCTATTTGGGGTCTCTGCTTTGGGGAATCCTTTAGATAACGAATGCAAGAGCTCATCAGAGTTCCTCTGCATCTCTCTCTTCACCTTCTGCCAAAGGATCGACCGCTGACTGCTCAGGACGCCTGTAAAACCGCAACAAAGTAGCAAAGACGACTACTGCAACCTTGTATCGCTGATCCTGCCGCCTTCTCGACTGTTTCCTGGTGGTGCATGCTCTGGGGGTAGCCTGCCTCCTCTCTGCACTAGGAGGTCTGAAGAAATCTCCTGTGGGTCGACGGAATCTTCCCCCTGCAACCGCAGGCAACAAAAGACTGCATCACCGGTCCTCTGGGTCCCCTCTCAGCACGACGAGCGTGGTCCCTGGAACTCAGCAACTCTGTCCAAGTGACTCCCACAGTCCAGTGACTCTTCAGTCCAAGTTTGGTGGAGGTAAGTCCTTGCCTCCCAACGCTAGACTGCATTGCTGGGTACTGCGTGATTTGCAGCTGCTCAGGCTCCTGTGCACTCTTCCAGGATTTCCTTCATGCACAGCCAAGCCTGGGTCCTCGACACTCTAACCTGCAGTGCACAACCTCCTGAGTTGTCCTCCGGCGTCGTCGGACTCCCTTTTGTGTCTTCGGGTGAGCTCCGGTTCACTCCTCTTCCAAGTGCCTGTTTTGGTACTTCTGCGGGTGCTGCCTGCTTCTGTGAGGGCTCCGTGACTTGCTGGGCGCCCCCTCTGTCTCCTCACCCAAGTGGCGACATCCTGGTCCCTCCTGGGCCACAGCAGCATCCAAAAACCATAACTGCAACCCTTGCAGCTAGCAAGGCTTGTTTGCAGTCTTTCTGCGTGGGAACACCTCTGTAAGCTTCTACACGACATGGGACATCCATCCTCCAAAGGGAAAGTTTCTAGCCCTCTTCGTTCTTGCAGAATCCACAGCTTTTACCATCCGGTGGCAGCTCCTTTGCACCCTCAGCTGGCATTTCGTGGGCATCTGCCCACTCTCGACTTTGTCGCGACTCTTGGACTTGGTCCCCTTGTTCCACAGGTACTCTCGTCCAGAAATCCACTTTGGTTGCATTGCTGGTGTTGGTCTTCCTTTCAGAATTCCCCTATCACGACTTCTGTGCTCTCAGGGGAATATAGGTACACTTTACACCTACTTTTCAGGGTCTTGGGGTGGGCTATTTTTCTAACCCTCACTGTTTTCTTACAGTCCCAGCGACCCTCTACAAGCTCACATAGGTTTGGGGTCCATTCGTGATTCGCATTCCACTTCTGGAGTATATGGTTTGTGTTGCCCCTATACCTATGTGCTCCTATTGCAATCTACTGTAACTTTACATTGCTTGCATTACTTCCTTTTGCTATTACTGCATATTTTTGGTATTGTGTACATATATCTTGTGTATATTTGGCATCCTCATACTGAGGGTACTCACTGAGATACTTTTGGCATATTGTCATAAAAATAAAGTACCTTTATTTTTACTATAACTGTGTATTGTGTTTTCTTATGATATTGTGCATATGACACCAGTGGTATAGTGGGAGCTTTGCATGTCTCCTAGTTCAGCCTAAGCTGCTCTGCTATAGCTACCTTCTATCAGCCTAAGCTGCTAGAAACACCTCTTCTACACTAATAAGGGATAACTGGACCTGGTGCAGAGTGTAAGTACCCCTTGGTACCCACTACAAGCCAGGCCAGCCTCCTACACCAGTCCAGATCTAAATGTAACTAAAAGTTAAAAACAAGCACTCAAGAGGTCAAAGATGTGACCTATTGTGGTAGTCCTTCAAAGCGGCAGCAAGAGGCTGTTGAACAGGGCCTAAAGTAAAAATAAAATTGAGTGAAAAAGAAGTTGCAGCAGTCACATAGTTTTGTAGACACCTGATTACATGATGATGTGTAGTAGGTTCATGCATGCTTAATGAATGATATGTGCTCACATGTACATCAGTATGAATGAACACATATAAAATGATGCTGGCACCATGTTTTTTTATTCACTGATGTAAGTGGGGCAGCAAATTAAAAAAATCAATTAAAAAAAGTAATGTGAAAGTGTTTTTGCTGACACCCCCCCCCCCCCCCCCCCTAAAAAAATGACAGTGGGCGGGTTGGACAATGGAGAAGTAGGTTAGGGGAAGCAATGGGGAAGTGGGCGGGTGATGGGAAAAGCAACACATGAGAAAGAGGAACACAGGGGGTAGAGGATGGAGCACCTGACTGAAAAAGCAACATGGAGTGAGATTGAGTGGGGAGCTTGGCTGTAAAACAAATGCACTCTCATGGAATGCTCAACTAAAATGAAAAAAGGAGTTCCCTACAAGTGTGCAGTAAAAGGATGAAGGAAGCCAATCAGAGTGATGGTAAAGAGGCCATGCTCCAGGTAAGGGACAAACACAAGATTCACTAGCTGGGGCAAGGAAAGCCAACCAATAAGAAGCAAGCATATGAGGGTGTTAATAAAGCCAACCAAATGTAAACAATGACCGGGCTCTAAGCTTCTGTAAGTTCTTAGTAAGCCCACAATAGGTCTTTTCCAACGAGCCTTGACCCAGTGATAAGTCTCTCTAACTTTGGAAGGATCCAAATACTTCATGCACCAGGTTTAGGAGGCTAAATATTTTACAGAGATAAACATTTAAAAGTGTATAATCTCATAGTTTCCTTACTGGAGAATGTGATTGAAGATTCAAAATTGTTTTTCTTCATAATTGTGCGGATGAAGTAATTGCTGCTATGCAATTGTCAGCTGCCCACAACATGTGTAACTTGTGATAGCCAACAGGGTTTGGGAAGGAGCCCTTAGGCAATCAGTAAATCCTGGTGAATTTACATTTTTTCTCCTCCACATCATAATCATATTTGTGGTAATTACTGGATGGTATGACAGAAACAGTGTTACACACCCAGTAATTAACACAAATGTCTTAAGTGCCTGAAGGCTGCCAGAGAGAGGCAGCAGTAATGACAGGCAGTAATGGTGAAAACGCCCTTATTTACAATATTTACTGAACATGTATGTTATCTGACTACTTGTAATGTTGTTATCACCTCACACACTACTTCCCTGTTTACCAATTGATTCTATATTTGAGCCTTTTGAGTAGCCAGGGTGAAATAGTCAATATGGCAGAAAAATCTCATGGAATTTTGATCATTTTGTGCTACGATTGTTGTGTGAAATTACAGAAATTATGCGGTTATGCACTGTCTGCACAAAATATTTAGTGCAGGCACCAGAACACGAGTGGCTGTTGTATGCCTGCTTGAAATGTTGTGCTATTTTTCAGTGTGAAATTACACAATAAAATATAACACCAAATGCTGGTTTTCCATAATTGCATATAATTTCAAGTAACATTCCTAAAATTCTGTGTCATTATGTACATTTTGCAGACACCCCAGCTTGTGATCCGATTTTAAACAAAACAAAACATTAAACTACTCCTACAGGTTTATGTCTGAGTTTGGAGTAGGTTTACATATTTTTTATTTTAAAAAGTACAGGAATATTCTTGGGAACCTGCGATAGTTGTACTGTTCAGTGACATGTCTAAGTATCTACACATGTGCAAATGCACACAGTGAAAATACGTCTTTACATGCTTAGCTATACTGTATATGTGTATGATAACTGTTTTTTTTCTCTGCTGGAGCATTTCATTCTCCTGAATTCATCCCTACCAATTTTGGGGGATTCATCCATGGACGTCATTTAGGGGTTGCAGCAGTGACCCCCAGCTTGCACCATGCGACCCCTGGTAGTGCCTTTGCGACCCCTAGCTTCGGAGGGGCAAGATCAGTGCCTGGAACTCACGTGCAGCTCGTACTAATGGATGTTGATTATGGTTCTGCTTTACTGGCTTTCTGTCAATTTTTATTACACAAATAGTAAATAATAGCATTCACTATTAGTGTAATAGAAAAATGGAATACAATTACCTGGAATATGACCCTATCTGGCAGCTATGGTAAGTAAAAATGCTTTTAAATGTATGTTTTATGTGTGCTTGTCAGTGAGAGTGTATTTATGTGGGTGACAGCGTGTTTGCATACGCACTGGTGCCTAAGTAAAGATTAAATGACATGTGATGTCAGTTCCACTACCCGAGGTGTTTTGGTGAATTGATGCCCATGGATTCGTCCCTCCCCATTGACACCCTGATAAGAATGTACTCCTGTTCTTGACCAAAATATTTATCTCTAATGAATTATATGGTGGGCATAGTCAATGAAAAGTTGCTAATTATGTAGAAAATCATACGTGTGTGGATGTTTAGACACATCTGATGGCATTTCGTTCCTGGAACACTCACTCATCAGTCCAGAAAATGGTGCACGATTATTCGTGAGTAAATCGATGTATGAGTGTAAATTCAATGTTTGTCTAATTTGCTTAACAGTGGTGGTATTTGATAGTAAGTCACCTCTTACTCTCTTTTTATGGTGGAACATCAATGATGAAAAGTGATCATAACTTGCATTGTACCACAACTCTTATGGAATGCTGGTACTGTTAATTGGTTGTGAACATCCACTAACCCATTAGTTTGTGGGTGTTCACCGGTGTTTGCAGGACCACCCTTGCAGTAATGGCAACATTCTCACTCGTGGATTACAAATACGATCATAATGGTTGATTTTTTCGTAGTTGTAAATGCAATTTTCAGTAAATGAGGATTTCATATTTAGTATTCAAAATTCATGTTTGCAGTTCACAAACTGTGAATGGGCATTGCAGCACTTCTCAGGAGAGGGGCAGTAACTTGCAAATCACCATCACCTTTCAGCAATGCTGAAAACACATACTCCACACATATACACATATATATATATATATATTATTGCCAACAATCCTCCTGTTACATGCAGAAAGTTCCCGGGCACCAAATGGAGGTCCAAAAAACTTTTATTCACCAATGCTTCCTCCCAGAACAACGCGTTTCAGACGTAGCCTTGATCATGTGATCAAGGCTACGGCTGAAACGCGTTGTTCTGGGAGTGAGCATTGGTGAATAAAAGATTTTTAGACCTCCATTTGGTGTCCGGGAACTTTCTGCATGTAACAGGAGGATTGTTGGCAATAATATGTGGATGGCTAGGTCCACACCTGGACCGCTACTGAATTAGCAGCCTCGGATGTCTGGCAACGTTGGTGTTTTATATATATATATATGATTAGAGACTGCAGCAGCTGCATATCATTGAGACAAATATTTGTATTACCAGCCTTCTCCCATTATATCCCTGTGCTGCACCCCCATTTTTTACCAGGGCTACTCTTCCATTAATGGGATGACCAGCACTTCGCAGCAGATGTGCAGCACTTCTGGTGTGACAGTACTAACACTTCTCTGCACTGCTGGTTGATTTGTGATGACATATTACCAGCACGTCTCCGGAGAGCTGCTATACTTTTAATTGGGTAGTGAGAGAGCTCCTCAGCAGTGCTGCTAACCATTTAATGGACATAAGAGCTTCCTAGGAGGAAGTATTTTAAAACATTACATCATAAAGCACGGAAGGTGTACATCCTACACACTTAGCCCTCATTCACAAATCAAACTGCATTACTCTTCTATCCATAAAACTTCAAAGTAAAGAAACAGACAGGCTTCCTTCTTCCTCTGCAGTTGGTTGCACATCTATAATTAATGCTCACTCCAGTAACTTTAATGGTGTCAATTTACAAAATATCAGTCCGATTAATCTTGTTAAATGTCCCCATGTAGTAGAGTCAAGTACAGCCCTTTAGAGCTTCTCCAACAATTTGAGAGGGTCACAATATGTGACTGCAAGAAAAATGAGGCTTGAAGATCTACAAACATATTGTTCCAAGGAATTGGGCTCATGACTCATCACAGCCATGATCTCGAAGCAATACGTGCTCAAGGGAAAGAGACAAGATGTGAGTGACATTCCTTTTTTTTGTGCTTTACTGTGCCCAGTTATCACAATAATTACAGCTGTTACCTGAATGATCGACTGCATGAATATTGCACAAGAGCGTGCCCCAATGTACAAAAGGCACACAGGATTCCATGTCCATACAGTCTCTGAAGTCGCGCAGTGAACCTTGCTAGTGCAAGGAATGTGACAGCGGGTCACGGGTGAGTAGCGTGCTCTATAAGTCTCTTTGATTGATTGATTGATTGACAGTGGTGGACACCCACTTTCACAGTTCATGCAAGACATTTTGTTCTTGGGCCAAGTATGTATGCATGCAACATGTGTACAGTAGGAACCTAGGCATAATGCAGCGCAGTACTGCATAAGGTCAAAGGCAAGGATGCCATCAACAAGTGATTGTAGAGGCAGCTGATTTGTGAACTGCTACTAGATTATGCAGGAGTAGTCTCCTATGAGTGACAATTTTAAGAAAAAACATGCTCATTAGAAAAGCAGAAATTATGCGAAATTCCCCAAAATCTAAAATATCTTTATTTTTGCAAGGTGACGCTTCCATAAAACCTAGAAATTACCCTAGCATGAAGCAAAATGATTGTGCGATGAATGTGCTGCTGCAAAGACAGAGGGCCTCACCCCTTTGCGGACAGTGTTGTCTGTCTTCAATATAGTCTATATTGCAGCCATGGCCTGCAACCTCAGCATGACACATTATCAACACTCTCAGTTCAAGTGAGCTTCGGCCTGCAACGCCTCCAGTCTCTGGCCTCCTGCTTGAGGATCACTGACATGACTGGTGTTTGTTCCAACACATTGTCAGTATTGATCTTTGTAAGAATGACTCCCAGACTATCTTATCAAGCAGCTGCAAGTGGTTCAAGATGCAGGTGCATGCCTTCTACTTAAACTACCTTGGCATGATCCTATGTCCCCTTACTTGGCAGTGCTATATTGGCTGCCCGTCGGGAGGAGAATTTAGTTTAAAACTATGGCACTACTCCATCGGGCTTGCCTTGAGAATGGCTCACAGTACCGCATAAAGAATGTCCATCCCTACTGCCCACCAAGAGTACTTTGTTGCACCAAGGCTCTTCATGAGGTAGTTCTAAACGTTTTAAATGTTCAAGGAAGGGTGGTTCCTTCTTTTCCTAGTTGGCTTTGCAAGCTTCGAACCGACTCCCTGCAAAGCTTGATTTATATTGCTACACTTGGTAGGGACATCTTAAGGATTTTGGGGGCCCTGGGCCAAGAGGATTTTGGGCACTCCTGTTCAGAAAGCTTTGCATTTATGATCCACTTTCAGCTGTTTCATGTCCTCTCTGGCCAGGTCACTGAGAGTGCACAGGTACACTCATCCAAATCCTAAATGTGTTTACATTTAATATTCAGGGATAGTGACTTGTGTTTTCAATATTGTGTAACAGCAACAACTCACCAATATTATTGCAGAAAATCTCTGTGACATCCTCCCATTTCTCATATGTGAGGCCCTGTTTTGATGTGAAAGACACTTTCTTATGAATGTTGCATGAAATATAAACACAACATTTCTCTGCAAAATGTCTTTGTAGACTCTCACACACCAGCCACAGTAAAAATGCATTAAAGGAAAACTGTATTTAAATCAACCTGTTTAAGGAATATTCAAGGTCATCAGGTCAAAACCCGATTCAGAACGGAGCTGGCTCTATCAGGGGACCCCCTGAAACTCTGGGGCCCTGGGCCAGAGCCCACTTTGCCCATGCCTTAAAACGTCTCTGACACTTGGGTCGGAGTGAAACTGTCAGATGGAAGAGGGCGTATGCCAAAGATTAACACTTTAATGGCTTAACGCAAATTTGCATCTTGGCCCTATTATTTAATTTATAAATTTCAGATCTTTCAGATGTATTACAACAAATCATGGGTGAGGTTCCTAAATCAGCAAACACCACAATTCCATACATGGCGTATGCTGTGGACTTTCTTGTCATTTCAACCTCTCAAATCAGTCTCCAATGACAACTGTACAGTGTGCGCGCTTTTAGTATCGAACACAATCTGCATATTAACGTTTACAAAACCAAAGTTATGTCCTTCGGATTCTGAATCCCAAAATTTGTTTTGTCTAAACACCTGAATAAACTTCATCTTGTACTAATCTACACATAGCAGGGTGCTATAATAGACAACAACCGAAGCTGGAGTCCTCCGAGAATATCTGCCCCTCAAAGCCTCACACATCACCGGAGCAATCAAAAGATTTGCATTAAACTATGGCGAAGGTGCAACCTTAATGGTATCTAAAACCAAATGGATACCTTCTCTTATGTACAGCTTAACGCACTGGCCCTCGAACAGAATAGAAAAAGTTGAAATTATAGTCTTGAACTGTGTGAGGAAGCTGTTAATTTAAAACTGGAGTTAGGACTCACATCCTTCGATGCCCTAGTTATCATTAATCAAATTAATTACTTTAGTGGCTGTCATTTTGTGGATGAAAAAATTCTCAAACCCTACATTACAAAAGAAGTGACAAACCATCATATCAATATGCCATTAGCAGACTGATATATATGTATATATTTTTTATTTTGGCCAAATAAAAGTTGCCGGCTATGAATTATGAAAATTCATTAAGGCTTCTCGGAAGCTTATATTAAAACAGGCAACCCAACCCTGCTGTTTATCTGATACTGAGAGGTTAATACAATATAAAAAAAGATGACTATACTATTAGATCCTATTCTATGCAACGTCAACCTTATTTTTATTTTAACTTGCATGCTAAAGGAAAAAAAAAAAAAAACAACAACAATTTTTTTTAAAAAATTGGTATGCTTACCTTTTAGACAATTTGATGGTTTATGGAAATCCCCATAAGAGTCACTATTTCGTGATGGGTCTATAACTCTGGACAGTAAACCCTGGAGCACTTCTGTTTATGTCCAGATCTGCCTGAGCATCACAGGAAATCCAATTTTTAAGAGTGAATGACTAAGAGCTATATCTGGGGCATTTTAGCTTGTTTTAGTGGCTCTCCTCCTAAGCTTGTAGGACACATAATGAAACATCGACATCTGGCAATTATGTTCTAAAAAAGTAAAGCCATGGGGGCTGCAGTGTTAAATTGAGTTGACATTGAGCTCTTTCTGATGTTCATTACTGTCTAAACGAAGAACTTTATCTATTCATTCTATATGGATTTCAGAAACATAGACAATAAATATCTTAATCATTCATGCATTCATGCTATTAAAATGACCCGTGTGTTTACAACGTTTCGAATGTGCAAGGTTGAGTCACAAAGTGTGGCTTGTAAACAAGCTATATCACAGATTGTCCACATCCTTTAGGACAGCATTCAGATGACCACTTTTATGGGTCAGACGTCCATTCCACTAGCACTCACTATACAATATGAGTGTATGCCTCTGCGTGCCACTTTTTAACTCATAGCTTGAAGATCTGCATTTTCTTTGTGAAAACTGGAACATTGTAGCAATTGTTTAAATACAATTTTCAATCACAGCACTGCACTATCAGCATGTCTCCACCAGATGGCAATATTGCCAAGCGTCCCGTAGAAGTGCAGGCCTGTGCCTTGGTTTCTTGACTTAACATGACTTTTCTGTAGCCGTTCTGCATACCAAATACCATACGGAGGATGGGATTTTTTTTAAACAAAGTCGGCTCAGGGCTTTTTAATGCACAATATTCTATTCTAATATAAATCATTCCACTTCTTTTTTTCTTTTCGCCTGTCGTTAACAAAGAGAAAAACACCGAATTTATATATTTATTTAGGAAGATTTATTTATGTGGAGACTTTGCGTCTTGATCCTTAGATAAACCAAAAGCTTCAGGCATTTTGAAGCTATCTTCGGGGGGGAAGGCGAGAAGGGGGGTGGGGGGGGGGGGTGTCCTGTGATGAGGAAAAATTTGCAGAATGAGTATTTGCAGTAATGAGTGGATCAGGGTGTCTCTTACGTGGCAGGTGGTGGACTTTAAAAGTTGTGGAATGTAATTGCCTGCACCGAGTAGCAGCACGTGCCTGAAGCAAAGCCACCTGACGTACTCAGCCGTGAGATGATAGAGCAAAAGGACGGGGTTTGCACCATGCAAAGGCTTGGTGCAAATTTCAAATCCCAGCTGTTCTCAAGTGCCTGGATCTTTGACTTCAATAAGACTTAACATCAGACGTTCAGTAGCAAATCCGTAACATGATGCACATTTTGCCCACGCGACCGACAGAGAGTAGTATATTTGCAACCCATGAAGGCTTAGCAGCAAACTAGCACAATACAAACTCAGACCGATGATCTTAAATCAATAATCACCTGGTTGTAGCATGTCAGTATAATCAGAGCAAGTCAGATCATCAAATAAAAAGCCACGTTATTTAAGGGTTAATGTAGGAAAATCATAAAACATTTGGTTACCCCGAAGAGCAACTCCCTAATGCTAAGCTAAGGTTTCAGAAGTAAAGTTGGGGAGCTTAAGCAGCTAGGGGCATATTTATACTCTGTTTGCGCCGGAATTGCGTCGTTTTTTTTGACGCAATTCCGACGCAAAACTAACTCCATATTTATACTTTGGCGTTAGACGCGTCTAGCGCCAAAGTCCATGGAGTTTGCGTCATTTTTTAGCGTGGACACCTACTTTGCGTTAATGATATGCAAGGTAGGCGTTCCTGTCTAAAAAATTGACTCCGAGGCATGTGCGCCGTATTTACACTCCCGGAAAAATTCACGCCCGGGAGTGGGCGGGTCAAAAAAAATGACATACGGCCGCTTTTGCGCCGTTTTTTAGCGCCTGGTCAGGGCAGGCGTTAAGGGACCTGTGGGCTCGGAAGGAGCCCAGAGGTGCCCTTCCATGCCCCCAGGGACCCCCCCTGTCACCCTTGCCCACCCCAGGAGGACGCCCAAGGATGGAGGGACCCATCCCAGGGACATTAAGGTAAGTTCAGGTAAGTGTTTTTTTTTTTTTTTGTGGCATAGGGGGGCCTGATTTGTGCCCCCTACATGCCACTATGCCCAATGACCATGCCCAGGGGACAGAAGTCCCCTGGGCATGGCCATTGGGCAAGGGGGCATGACTCCTGTCTTTGCTAAGACAGGAGTCATTTCTATGGGGGTTGGGAGTCGAAAAAAATGGCGCAAATTGGTTTGAGGCGAAAAATTGGCCTCAGCCTGACTTGCCCCATTTTTTGGCGCCCAAGCTCCATATCCCCCTACGCCGGCGCTGCCTGGTGTACGTCGTTTTTTTTCACGCACACCAGGCAGCGCCGGCGGCTAACGCCGGCTAACGTCATTGAATAAATACGGCGCCCGCATGGCGCTTCAGAATGGCGTTAGCCGGCGCTAATTTTTTTGACGCAAAACTGCGTTAGCGCAGTTTTGCGTCAAAAAGTATAAATATGGCCCCTAGTGTCAGCAAAAAGGAAGCCTTTGAGGCAGAACCAAATGAATCTTCCAAACGGACAAAGGTGAAATGTGTTTGCTCAAAAGATAAACTCTATGGGCAGAAATAAATTAAACTTGGATTCTCCAGAGAGGCAGGTGGGGGTGAGGTCATGCGCCTTCAAAAGTGGACAGAAGCAAGTCTAACCGCTTCCTCAGCAATTCACAAATAATCCATGGAATGCAATCCGTTAGGCATGCCTTACAGTTCCCAGAGAGAAGGAACCAACCAAAACCAAACATTCACAACACTCCCGGCGTGGGTGAAAGACTTCAGTTTTGTGACTGGTCTGCTTCACGCAGGGGTTAAGGTTAATTTTTCAGCTTGCTTAAAAATACATTAGATGATCTTCACACAAAATCCAAGAAGTAGTTTTATTGAGCACACTGTTGAAACTTGACTTCTGAAACAAGACAAAAATTAAACACAGCAAGGAGAAGCACAACAATTCACTTAACAAGGGGCCCTTCTAATCAAAGCCTGCAGAGACTATGGTTAACTTAACATGAACACACTCTATGACTAATTATTAACCCAAAGTCACTAACTGTGGTGAGTCTAAATATATAAAACCACATGAGGGTGTATGTGATCAATGATTATGGCCCTCATTCCGACTTCGGAAACCGCCGAAAGACCGCACCGCGGTCATAAGACCGCGGGGGTCATTTTGACTTTCCCACTGGGCCGGCGGGCGATCGCCAGAAGATAGCCTGCCGGCCCAGCGGGAAAGCCCCTGCAACGAAAGCCGGCTCCGAATGGAGCCGGCGGAGTTGCAGGGGTGCGACGGGTGCAGTGGCACCCGTCGCGATTTTCACTGTCTGCAAAGCAGACAGTGAAAATCTGTATGGGGCCCTGTTAGGGAACCCCTGCACTGCCCATGCCAGTGGCATGGGCAGTGCAGGGGCCCCCAGGTGCCCCACGACACCCGTTCCCGCCATCCTGGTTCTGGCGGTGAAAACCGCCAGAAACAGGCTGGCGGGAAGGGGGTCGGAATCCCCATGGCGGCGCTGCAAGCAGCGCCGTCATGGAGGATTCCCTGGGCCAGGGGAAAACCGGCGGGAAACCGCCGGTTCCCCTTTTCTGACCGCGGCTTTACCGCCACTGTCAGAATAGCCCTGGAAGCACCGCCAGCCTGTTGGCGGTGCTTCCGCTGGAATGAGGGCCTATGTGTGGTGTGCATTAACATGTTATTAAACAAAAAGGAAAACTAGTGACAGCGCTTCCCCATAGGTATAGGGGGGTGAGGGCTGGATCCTCCCCAATAGAATTTTTTTTCAAGTGGCACCAAATAGTGCCCGCCATAGCACAGTTTTCACACAAAGGGCATATAGCAGGCGACCTCTCTATATATTGTGCAAAAACGATGTACACTGTGCAGAGAGTCCGACCAAGACCAGCTTCGTATCCAGAGGCAAAAATATGCCCCCTAATGCTCTATTTTTGTGATTGTGTGGGCGAGCAGTTAGGCTAATCAAAGAGATGTGCTAAGCATTTGTTGTATTCGCAGTATCAATAAATGTGGATACACACTCAGAAGAACAATCGAAGACCTATTTAGTAAAATACTTCAGATTTTTTAAAATCATTTTTTAAGGCCAAGATCATCAAAATTGGGTAAGTACTTTTTAAGTAATGATTTTTCAAAGTTTAGCAAAAATAGTGTTTTTGTGCACATTTACTCACTATCGAAATCAATGGGAGAAAACTTTAAAATTGCATATAAAATCAGGCAATGCTCTCAGAAGTGTCGCCTTTTGTTTCTAGGTTGAGGTCATTGAGATGTCCTGTGGGCCAGCCGGAGGAGTACGGGCGGCTCCCGATTTTGGCGGAAACAGTGACTGAAGGTTTTGGAGCTAGTTCGCCACAGGGAAGGGGACCACTTGGAAAGACATAGCAGAGATGGACGTAAAGGTAAGCCAGGTGGGTCCCATTGGAGAGTCGAGCTTGCAAGGGATTAGGAACCCTTAGAGCACAGCTGGTTCTCTGATACAGGGGCCAGGGAGGTCTGGACCGAAGATGCTAGGCCAGCTAAGGGCCATGCATTAAGTAGCCTTTGGAGCCAGGTGCAGGTCACTTTGAGGGTGAAGTGCAGGTGGGCAGGGCCACTCTGGGGGTTGGTTCTTGGATGTCCCGAAGTCTCTCAACTGGTGCTTGCTTCTGGTTCTTAGAGAGTCTGGAATGGACATTTCTTCTCGGTGTCCGATGTTGGAGGTCCAGTACCCCGGGCTATGGCGCTTCTTTGCCACTGGGGGACGCAGTGGCACTAAACTTGGCACACTTGCTGGGTTTGTCCTCCGGGTCTGTTGGGTGGAATTTGGTCAGGCTGCTCTGTCCGGTTCATTGATCAGTAACTGGTCAGTGAACTGGACTTCACTGGCTTACTGCCTGTGGGGTGGAGGGAGTGATGCTTTCACTCAAAGGGAGGTTCTTGGTGATTTTTAGAAGTCAGGAGGTCCTCTGGGTTTCTTACAGTCTGACCGTTGTTCAGTCGACCCCCTCAGCAGCGATTGTCAAGACCTGGGTGCAGCAGGCAGGGTTTAGCACCTTTTTCGTCCTGCAGCGGGGCTTCTGTTCTCGAGCCTTGGATCTTCTTTGTTGCTGGCCTCCTTGTGTCTGTTGAATCTGATCTGCAGGTCTAATGATTCCCATTAAATACTGCAATTAGTGGGTGTTAGAGGGAGTTCCAGGTAGTGGCCAATGGTCCACTTACCTTTGGGTGGCTACACTCACTATGTGACCACTTGTGGGAAGTGGTCACATCCTTAACCCGGGCTGGCTATTTTCCTGCCATCAAAGATGGAGGAAAATGAAAGGGAGTGGCACCTCACCTGCCATATTTGATGGGTGATGCAGGCTGAGGATGGTCACTCCCACTATCCTTTGTTAGATTTCCCGCCGCAGAGCTCTCACCCCAGGGATCCAGAATCATGTCTGTGGGTGGCGGGCTGGTTAGGACTAGCCAGCAACAGTGCCAGGGTGGTGGATTTTTTGCAGGGGCACCTCTAAAATGGCCCCTGGGTACATTTTATAATAAATCCAACACTTGAACCAGTGAGGATTTATTATTCTGAGATGTTTGATACTAAGCGACTCAGGGTTCAGAGTAGCCACCATGTAGCTGGGAAACTCATAATGACCAGTGCCTAGCACATGTACTTGCTATGGCTCCTTACCATGCCTTAAGGTTTTGTACAGACAATGTAGGGGCATATTTACTCATGCAAACATATGCTGTCACATGCAGTATAGGCACCCTGCCTTAAGACTGTAACACGTGCCAGAGGGGCGAATTACCTATAGCGCATGCAGTGTTAGTGGACAGTGCACTATTGGTGAGTGCCATGGTCAGTTTGTAACTTTTAAATACACCAAGTCATGCACTTGTACTGGCAGTCTGCATGAGGCTGGTGTGGGTGTCTTTTAGACACCTTTAGTCAATTTTAATATTCTTTTTCCATCCAATCCCCCATTCTTGCATTCATCTCCGGCAAAGATTTTGAAAATATCTCCAGTAAAGAGCCCCCTTGAGGGGCCCGTCAGGCATTGCAGTGCCAGCCTGACAAGGAGCACAGCCCAATAATGAAGCATGTCACTGGATGGTGAGTAAGGGCCCTTATTCCTAGTATATGATACTTGCAGAGACCTTGTGACTTGGTAGCATGGAGCCTCTCTTGTTGGAACTGTGCATCTTGTATCTTCTTATATTCTCTATATTGACCACCTGCTGCAAGTGCCAGCCCATCAGCCCACCTCTTCTCATAGATATAAATTGACTGTGGCTACCTACAACCATATACATTCATGTGTATCACTACACTATCATTTATAAGTAATATCTACAGAGCACTTACTTGGCTGATTCTCTTCCGTGCCTCCCTGGAGGGTCACACCTTGTTGTGACTGGATGGACCCATCATAGTTGGCTTTATACAGACCATACCTTTGAAAGGCTATCCTTTTATTACAAGGGAGCAACATAAACCTAAAAAAAGCTGCCCAAATCCATTGCATGCCTTGGACTGCCTGAAATCATCCACCATGGTTGACTGTATCCCTTGTCTGCCGAAGGATGTCCTCACTCCCCAAGGGCAGGGGTGGCTCCTCTGCAATGGCAAAGGAGCATCGCCCCCCTGGCAAAGCCAAGACATGAAAGATAAAACAATATTTAATTATCATTTTATCTTTCATCTGCTGGCTCAGCCAGCAGTGTGTTCAGGGTGGAGCGGGGCTGGGCTGTGGGAGGTGGGAGGGTGGAGGAGTGAGGAGGGGAGAGTGCACACCACTCAGACCAATCCTGATGCTGCTTACATGCTATGTTTAGCATGTAAGCAGTGCCAGGATTGCTGGGGAGCCTGTGCTGGTGTCCCAGCATCCACACCACAAGAAGACCAGAGGAGCAACGTAGCAGGAAGCGGCAGCGACAGGAAAAATGTAAGTTTTTTTTATTATTATATATTTTTTTATTTATCTCCCTGTCTGTCCCCCTATGTCCCTCCCCCCACTACTCCCCTTGAGATTTTTGACGGCCACCGCTGCCCAAGGGATTACACAGCCCATCTGTCATGAAAGCCCTGATCCAGCTCATCCCTTGGACAGTTGCACTCCCGTCTATGGGTGAATCCACAGAGGTCTGTATAGTGAGGTGCAACCACGCAGAGTCAACAATAAATTATTATAAAATGAATGTGTTCTTCCTTATACTTCTCTTCCTCCGATTGCATGCTTGTGTGCAGCAACCTAAGACAAGAGCACTTCTCTGGTTATGAACAACACCAAATCACTTTCCACTTAGGCGTGCTGTGAGGACTAGCGTGCTACCCATCCACTAACTCCTTCAGCGTGAAGCTATGGGCTTGAAGCACCATATAAATGCATCCATATAATTCAACACACCTGAGAATCAGCCTTATTGTTAGCTCAGTGCGTTGGATTTCAGAGACATGCATAACTTTTTGATCATGAATTGGAATCTTGGTAGGGTTGCTTAATTATTTCACCCTTACAAGACTGATAAAAAAAGTACGTCTAAAATAGGTAATTTTAATACCCATTATTAAAGGAGGAATAACCATTTAAGTTTTGAGGCATGCGAGTAATTTTTTAAGTTAATATAAAGGGCCCTGATTAGTACCTTGGCAATGCAGCTCCGGATAATTTCCTAACATTTAATAGTCACCTTATGCCTTTTGATTTGTGTATGAAGGCACTAAGGATACGACCATTGCACTCAAAAGGTGTTAATATTCTTGATAAATGTATTAAGGGAAATGATTTGCCCTTAGCTGAAAATAAGTGTTCTAATATTGAATTATATATCAGATGGAACGTAGGAAGGGCATATAATTCTGTCATGTAATTGTGAATTGTATTCGTATAGTGCTTACTTACCCAAGCAGATTTAAGAGCCCCTTCCGCTATATTACCGCCACATTAGCATCATTTTTTAATGCTTATGTTGTGATATTATGGCAAAAACGCTGCACCAGATTTACAAAGTGGTGCAATGCATGCATTGTGCCTCTTTGTCACCCCTTGCGCCACATTATGCCTGGGCCAGGCATAATGTATGCCAAGGGGACATTTGTTTTTGCAGTTTTAACGCCTGCTCAGAGCAGGTGTTAAAAGGGGGCATGCCATTGGTTACAATGGGCCCCTATGTACTGTTCAGGGTTAGTTCCAAAATGTTGGTGTTAACCCTGAACAGTACATTAATAACGTCAAACATTTTGACGCTATTGCCCCCTAACCTGTGCCATGGTGCACCGTATTTTAAATTTGGCACATACATGGTGACAGTAGTGGGGCGCTATGGGGTGTAAGGAAAGTGGTACTGCACTTTGAAATTCAGAGTGCCATTGAGAGAAACAGTTCTCTAACGACAGTAATAATGTGATGTACAGTACTGTTTGAGTCGGTTTCGTGTTAACAATTAACGCTGACAAAGGAAACCAATATTGGAACATAGATGTGATTTGAACAATTAAAGAGAGACATCTTGCAAAGGCATGTGCAAGTACAAGTTTTGTGATTCTCAGTGCAATGGCAAATGTTTCTACACAAACTATTTTACTAGGGGCAATATAGAGAATGGTGTTAGTCAAATAGAATTCGGGTGTTTTCATTCAAGATAAAAATGATTACCTGTTTATGAACAATATTTTGACTCGCATCTGCTGGGTATGTGACTAGTTTTCTTTCTTATGAAACCTCTGCATTTTCTAAAGCGACTATATCTAGATACTGACTGGTACCAATAAGATATCACTGAATTTATTGCATAATTTTCTTTCTCTTGTTTAATATGTCTCATAGGTCACAGCCACTGAAAGTATCCGACTTTGCCACTGCTGCATTTTCCACATAAATTTGGATTTACTGCAATTGCCACATAATCCACCACCTGCTGCATAATCTGCAGATTTTATCAGAAGAAAATATTTGTAGCTCAAACAGAGAAAAAGTTACAAAAATGTTGCGACACACATGAAGGTGCAGTGGAAAGCTCTTTGCAAAGGTTAACTGATCATCTTTCAATTACTTCTTGCTGTATTTTGATGCTAAACATGTACTAATAAGCAGTGGTGTCTGAGTCGTATTTACAATGGGGGTGGGTGGGAGAGGCCGTACATTAATTTTAAAATAAAGAAGGCACTTACCTTAGGATGATCTCTTCTCTCGTCATCTCTCCTGGCTCCAAAGTGTGACGGGTCCCAGGAAACTGCACTATCCAATCCTGGCGCTGCTTTCATGCTGGTAACCAGCATGAAAGAAGTGTCAGGATTGGTGGGAGTGGCCTTTCTCAGCACTCACAAGAGCGCTGGAAACCTGTGCTTTCTCTAACCCAGCTATTTTAAGACAGCTGCGTTAGAGAAGTTTAAAGTGTGCTTGTCATGCTGGCCGGCAAGACAGCCGGCCAAAGGGACATGCACACTTTTTAAAAGTGCACAGCTCCCTGCTGCCACTCTGCAGCAATTGCCCCGCCCCGTTCTGACACTCAGTTCAGGACTGGGTGATGTAAAATAAAATGGTAATAAAGAAAGTTTATTACCATTTTAATTTTCCGTTCTGGGGGCATTTTCTTTTTTGTGAGGGGACGCTCTTCCGCTCTCATGGTGGGGCTACCCCTGCGAATAAGGTAAAATCTGTGCCCAGACAGAGTTACCATGTGTAAAAATGTCAAAATAATGAAGTGTTACTATCACAAATTGTGCTACATTATGCCCCATAATTTGCCTTTTCTTGCCGCAATATTTAGTCAACCTTGTTGCATAATATGGTCCTCCTTTGCCGCATAATTCCAGTGGCCCTTCTCATAACTCTTCAATCGATGAAGCGTAATTCAGTCAATATTGCTTTATAATTCTAATAAATTCCTTCTATTGTTTAGCACGTAAAGGGTTTCTCAGAACAAATGGCATATTCAGTAAATGCTCAAAAGAAACACTGGCCATTATTCGCATGCCGGCCAACATAAAAACCTGCCTCACAGTTAGACGGCATTACTCAGTGAAAACCACAAAAACACATTCACTTCACAGAACCCCATTATAACCCCATTATAACCCCTCTCGTCCTTTAGAAGTAGAAATACATCTAATGTTCACTCGGTAGCTGGGGTGGCTCTTTTTCTGAAAAGAGTGAGGCACATAAACGTATCCACCACTATGAAAGGGCTTGAAATGATCCCAGTCATCAGCTCACTGCAGACCATTTGTTTGCCTAACTTGACCTTGTTAATGCTAATGCTCTATTCCTTAATCTTGTGTAACGAAGTGATATTTACAGGTAATAAAATGTCTGAACATCTTCTATGCAAACGAACTACTTTAAATTGGCGCACTTAAATCGAAGACAGTCAAACACTAAAACAACCACAAGATGGCAGCATAGGCAAGTGTTTAACTCAAAGACTGGCACTAACGTGTCTCCACGCCACGTCAGTCTTGAAATGTTTTAAATCTGCCGCTGCTAATAACTGGCCTTTTAGAATCAGAGGCCTAGGGCTCTGATTCTGGGACAATCACTTAATCTCCCTGAAGCCGAAATCTGTGAGATTCAATTGAAAATAGGTGCTATTGTACAATACAGAAAATGTAAATCTTCGTTTGATGTACAGGCTGTTGCCGTGTCTCTCTTAATGTGCAGTGTTTTGCTGTTCTCCAGCTGGGTTTGTGCTGTATAAACACCAGTATATATCATGCCTAAAATATTGGCAATCGTACTACGTTTTGTAAGCTTGCCAGTTTTGAGGAGCACGGGTGGCAAATTTATTTTCATTCTTTTTTGTAATATTCAGCCCTGTCTAGCATGAAAATGTTTTCACCATGTGCGAGAGGAGGCGAGCATTGGGATTGGTGGTGCTTTGAGCCCGTCACCCTCTGACGCGTCATCGAGGGGTCCGGCGTAGGGAGGTCCGACGCAGTGAGGGGCGTGGCTTAGGGCCAGTCACTGGAGGGTAAACTGAAGTGTCTTTAGCAAGCTCTCCTCCCTAGCAAAATATGCAAAGGTTTTTGAGAGACCACAAAAACCTGTAAGATATTTTATTGGACATCTATGCAATGTAGGGGTTTCTAATAGATAACCATTGTTTGGCCATGTGAAATTGACTCTTAACCGGGTGACTGGGTAAAGAGAACTGATGTTGTGTGACGCACTGTGGCACTGTGTGAGTTACCAGGTCTGATACTTTGTTATTCCTGCTGACACGTCCAGAAGCACTGGCAAACTCCATATCGCTTCGGGTAGCTATTAAGGTCAGACCAACATGCTTTGCCAATGGTTTTAGGTCTTGCCTACAAACAGCTTTTTGTTCTCTGTTGTTAGACTTAGGCCTACATTATGACATTGGCGGTAAGTATCGCCTACCGCCGCGGTGTCGGCCCCCAAAAGACTGTTGCCGCGGCTAACAGCCGTCCACCAAATTATGACCACAGCCGGATTTCTGCCACAAGATGGGCAGAAATATCGCTGTGGCCATGCCGAGGGATGGTGTTAAGGTGGTGCTGCTACCACCAGCAGCGCCTCGTCAGTAGACCTGCCGCCAGCTGGATTATGAAAAATAATACGGCCTGGCGATGTTCTGCTGGCGGGCGTTGCGGGTGGTAGCAGCGCCCCGTCCCCTGCCGGAAGACCCCCTGGATTCAGGTAAGTCGGGTTTCCGACAGGGGAGAGTGGAGTTGTGTGTGTGTGTGGGGGGGGTGCATGAGTGTGTGAGTGTGTGCGTGAATGCGAATGTATGTGTAGTGTTGTTTGCGTGTGTGTATGCATGCATGTGTGAGAATGCGTGTAAGTATGGATATGTGAATGCGTGTTTGCGTGTCAGTGTGAATGTTGTGCGGAAGTATGCATGAATGTATTGATTCGTGTATATGAATGCGTGTGTGAATGCGTGTATGCCTGTGTGAGTGGGTGTGTGTATGCGTGGTGCGTGTCTGCGTGTGTGTGTGTGTGTAGGGGGGATGGGCGATTGGAAGGGGGAGGGTGGATGGGTGTGGGGTGGGGGGGTCTCTGGGGAGCTGTTGGGAGGGAAGGGTGCCTCCTATTAGTGACAAAGAAGGAATTCCCTGTCACTGATAGGGCGGATGCCACGAAACCATGGCGGTAGGCAGGGTCAAAATGCCTGAGGCAGTACAATAGCGGCCGCCGGGCTGGAGATTCTTATCTCCAGTCTGGCGGCTGCTACCGCCATGGCGATCGGGGTGGTACATTGGCAGGTTGGCTTCAGCCAACCCGCCAGTGTCATAATGTGGCGGTATGTACCGCCAGCCTGTTGGCGGTACTACTGCCACATTACCACTGACCGCCGGGGTCATAATGACCCCCTTAATGTGGACAATACCAAAACTGACATTGGCCTTTGGGTCAGCCATTGCTTACTGCTGAGTGAAATTCTTGTTAGACTCATTTACTTGCTACTTCTTCCATGAAATTCCTTTCTCTTGTTCATAGCTGCCAAGCTTTCAGATTGCTATGTGTGACATTTTCATAATTTCAGTGTAATTATGAGTGACATTTCAACAGCTATGAGTGACACTGTTGCAAGCAAACTCAAGCAATGTAAATGAGGGAAACATATAAATATTACAAACTACACCCATTTGAGAGACGAGAAACTCTAAGAAGATCTTAAAACTGCTGAAAAGCACCAGAAAGGGAAGCACCTAGTGCCCTTGTAACCTGTTCGTATTGTTAAACACAACGGCAGCTCCTCTGTTGGGGTGGAGGAGCGTAGCCCCTCGCTAGCAGCAGAAGCTGCGAAACCTTTAACAAATTAAACAATAATAAACCATGTTTATTATTGTTTCATTTGTTAAAGGGGCGGGGCCACAGGGGTGACGAGCAGTGAGGGGTTTGCACTGTGTACTCCCCTGTCTTGGACCGGCCAAACACACAGACGCAGTAGGCTCTCTCCAGCCCAGCAACACAGTTGCCGGGCTGGGGAGAGCCTACACAGGCTCCCAGGCTGCCTGGGAGCGCCCTGGCTGCGTGCTCCCAGCCAATCCTGGCACTGCTAAGAGCAGCATCAGGATCGGCCGCAGGGCAGGCTGGGAGCCTCTGCCTGTCTGCAGCGACGTTAGAAAGAGGAGCAGCACGTAGGATCAGATAAGTTTTCATTTTTTAAAAATATTTTAAAATACATTTTACCCCCTTAGACCCCCCCCACACCCTGCACGTCGCACCCGCCCCACCCCTTGTGAGTGAAGCAAGCCGCTACTGGTTAAACATTGCACCCCTGGCTCCACCTTGGTAATCAATAAAATAAAAATGATGCACCAGCAGGGGAGCATCACTGAACTGAGCCGCTCATCCCACGTAGGACCAGGTCACCTAGGCTGAGTAACAGGATGTGAGAGGCCCCAACATGAATCTCAGCTGCCTCAACCTGTCTATATCACAAGTTATAGTCAGCTGACTCACGGACGCCAGCCGCTGCAGTCAGCATGTGGCATGAATGGGCAAGTCTCATGAAAGGCTGTGAGGCACACATAGCGGTCACAGCTAGGCAGGCTGTATTATTCAAAAGGCCACAGCTCACACTGCATAGAAAAATAATCAAGTCTGCGGCAGTCTTATTTCAAAAAGACTTTTAATTTACTTATAGCTAGTCACACACTAGCCTAGCTGAGTCAGTGCGGGGTCCTGCGTGCCACTGCACCCACTACCTCATTACTACACGTGAGTCCATTGCAAGTGAGTAAATACAATTATACAATAGAAACGATACAGAGGACATATACATAGTATGACACCTTTTACATGTCGGGACTTCTGAGTTGCACTTACTTTGAGACCAGCAGAGCTGGCACTGTGGCAACAGGTGGGCCCCTCTGGAGGGTGACTGATAAACTCTCACAGCACAGCAGACAGCGTTGGTAGGGTCATGTCTGAGTCAGTCCATCCTGTCCTCAGGATGATCATTATGCCACAGCACACGCAGCAGAAAGTGGCGAGCAGCTCCCTACAGGGCGGCATCAGACTCATGACGAGTCAGCCGCCGCCAGTGCTGTTGGGGCTGGTGAGCCTCAGTCTGGGTCCGGACTGCCTGTGGAACATACTGGTGCCACCGTGGTGGTGCGAGAGCAGTGCGCTTGGCTGCTCCATTACACTGCAGCCGAGCACATAAATTTGAAATGCCACCCGCTCCACTGCCACAGTGAATAAACTTGAAAGGCCGCCTTTTCACGCCGCAGGAAACACGAAGACCGATGCGCCTATTAAAAAGAGTCAGACAACTGTAAGACAGACTCACGCTGTCTCCATAGTACCCTTTGGACACAGAGTCACTGACAATGACTCCTCTCTCTTGACATCACAGAATGATGTTGCTGTGGTAACGGAGCATTGCGTTACATTGTAACACAGTAGCTAGCACGAGCAGGTGAGCCAGCTCCAAGCAGCCAGGGAGCAGCGCGCACTGCACGCTGCCACAGCTTTCAGTATGGGTGCATTATAGGCGCTCTGGTTTGACAGCTGTGAGAGCCACTGTAATGCGTGATTTCTGCGTTTCAGTGCGGTGATGCGGACCACCACACTGAAATGTATTAGTATGACGCCTGATGTGTGGTACTTGGCAGGGCTGCTTGTTGTGTTTGCTCCTTCCAGGGCATAGCTTCTTTGCTATTGTTTCAGCTAGGTGGTGCCTACAGTGCATCTTTTTTTTTGTTAAGTACTTATCTTGACACTTGCAGTCCAAACATAGACCCAAGCAGGTATAAGCTTGGAATAGAGATTCTTACTTTATTATCAGTGAAGTAAGAAAATAGGGACTACATTTAGGAAACCCTCAGCATTACCTTGCCCCACATTAGCATAATTTTTTTGACGCTAATATGGCATTAGGTTGGCAAAAATGCCACACCATATTTACAAAGTGGTGTAATACATGTTTTGCGACACTTTGTAAACCCTTGCACCACATTAGGCCTGCACCAGCATAATGTATGCAAGGGGGGAGTTACGAGGCCCAGACAAATGGCGCAGTGGAATCAATGAGGTTCCACTGCATCATTTCTACCATCATTTTTAATGCGTGTCTAAGGCAGGTGTTAAAATGAGGCTCCCATTGTTTTCAATGGGCCTCCTGTCACTTTGCAAGATCAGCGTAAATATTTTTGGTGCTAATCCTGCAAAGCTCCAAACTAGCGTCAAAACTTATGACCCTAGTTCCCTAGTGTGCGCCATGGTGTGTCGTATCAAAAATGCAGCGCACACATGGTGGCGTTAGGAAGACGCAGTGGGGCCCAAGAAAAGTGACACATCATAACATGTTGCACCACTTTTCATAAATTTGCCCCAGGTGTATTATTGTACTGGCAAAAATGCTTATCGCACCAACAGGCGCTAGTGCATCTCCACAGCATGCCCCGAACGCTGTGTGACTTCCAGTCATCAAAGACTCCGCAAAGGAACAATGGATGCACCTAACCTGCACCTCCTGCCCACAGGACCTGTGTGTGATAGTAATGTGCATGATGGTGAACCCTCAAGGGATTCACACCTCTCTGTGCATGATAAAACATGACAGATTTAGACGCCACATAGGTCCCATAAGTGTGTGTTTATTCCACATCACTGTTTGTGACTATAACTCATTCAATCCTTTCTTTTGAGTGCACAGAACAAAAGGCTCATGTATGCCAATTGCAATTACAGTTCCATGGGAACGTGCGTGAAGGAGATGTACACCTGTCCTGGGGGGGGGGATGGTTGACGAAATAAGTGAAAAGACAGCGATGGAGATAAAGGAGGTGATGTGTGAGATATGCAGATGGAGAAAAAGGGATGTAAATTGAAAAGACAGGACTAATGCATAGAGGATGATTTTGAGAGCAAAATGATGTAAAGGGAAGACTAGGAGTTGTCACTTATTTATCTGATACTGAACGCAAATCAGTTATATTACATTTTTATAAAGTCAATAGATTTGGTTTGTTTTAGTTCTATGCGGTTGCTGCTGTGTAATGTGTTTATGTGTGACATCAGAAAACACACCTGGGGTACCTCAGTATGGTCAAGTGCTTCACTGTGTGAAGAACAGGATCATAATTCTATAGATCACACTTATTCTAAATAACTCCTAGTTATACTTTTTTAGCCCATGCCTCTGTTAGGACCTCCACCTTTTCCACCCCACATAAAGGATTAAATTACATCTTCACTATCTTCCCAGGATTAGCATAAAATGGCTGCTGGGGTCCAGTGACTGCAACCAAAAATGTAATGTGGCCACCTTTGGTTGTCAGTTGTGGGCTTTAGGAATGTCTGCCTGCTAGTGTCTGTCCTATTAGGTTTTTGCAAAACTCCATAAAAAATGTTAGCTGAATGGGAGTTAACGTTGGAAGCAAAATATCAGCAGTTACAAACCATTGCATTTAGGGGGATAATAAACCCTAGGACTCTCCAATGCCCTGCTGAAAAGAATTCTAAGTATTACAAATGATATGATCATTTATATCAACCGAGGCTTCAAACGTATTGGCAAAGTAGGGAAGTTGATGATCCTGAAAGTGCACCTTCAGGACATGCTCCTGTCACCCCTGTACCTTCCACAGACACTACTAGTACCAATGTGCCTTGCACATGCAACAACTCAGCCTGCAATTCACCCTTCTACAGAAGCCATCTTCTGGCATACATGCTTGGCACACACTGCTCATTACTGGCATGTGCATCCTCCACACTGACACACAAGCAAACACACACACCTTCATGCACAAACACACACACACACACACACACACACAAACACACACAGAACCACAAACACAGACACACATAAACACCAACACACACAGACACGCACACACATACACAAACACACACATGCACAAACACACACGCACACACATATACACACACAAGCACACACTCACACACACACAGACACACACACAGACACAAACACACACACACAGAAACACGGACACACATACAGAAACCACACACATAAACACCAACACACACGCACACACACACACACACACACGCACAAACACACACACACATATACAAACACAAGCACACACTCACACACAGACACAAATTTGCCACTGTCTGTATTTCTACAGATGTACAATTCCTTCACACACACTCTTCTTTTGAACTTTAATTCCAGTCAGCACGTGTGACCACTGCTCTGGGCGCTCCTCAGACAAGCTTGGAGGAGCATAGATTCAGAACAGCTTTATGACACCGTGACAGGCACTGTAAAAAGCTCACATTGTCTTCAGCCTCAAATGAACGCCTCTCAGTCATGTTCAGTCATGGACACTCATCCACACCCTGACCTCAGCCAGCCACTTAGATGAGAATCGGTTCCAAGTACGCACTAGAGATAGGAGACTCATATATTGAATGAAAAGCAACACTACAGAACCACATCTAAGAAAAGAAAATAGTTCCAGGACCTCGGAGCACATATACTATGCAAAACGAAATAAGTGTGTGAAACAAAACACTGCACCTTTAAGGGACAGGCATTGCATTCCCAGTACTTTGTGAATGCTGCCTCTTGTAGGCCTCTATCTCACACATATTGAAGAAATACCATTTCTGTGAATCATTCCACCAATCCTTTGCTCTGCAGAGACTGCTGCATTACCACAGAGCAAATCATTGGCCAGGTCATAGCAGGGATTATTTTCAAACTCATTTGTGGTCCCAACATCTTTTATAGTTTATGTTTCCGAGCTTTAATTCTGCCAGCAGTTCCTTCTAAGGCAAACCCCATTCTGAGGCTTTCCCCACAGAGATGCCACTTTTGTTCCACAGAGCCGGCCTTTCTCTGTAACACCAGACGCACGTCTGCTGTCATAGAGGGGATGCATTTGAACGGGAGCATCCCTCGTTTTCAAGTGGCACGTCCTCGTGCAAATTAGGGAATTCTTATAGCATGGACCCTGCATTGGAAAGAAGCAGGGCGCCCTGTGGGATTCCTAATGAGGTGCAGTCAAAGACTTCCCAGGGTCTTTCTTGCTAGGGGTGGGTATATTTAAAAATGTACCTGCGAGTCGACCAGGTTTGCGATACTTCGCCCTTGATGAAGGAGCACAAAGATTCTCGAATTTTCCAAAGAGAAAGTCTATCTACACCCAACAGCGATTGCTTGCAGCTGAATGTCCTGCCCCAGATGGTGGGAATTTCAGGCCGCATGGACCGGCTGATGGTCAAGTGTTTTCTCTAATGTCCCTCTGGGCTGCCTGCACCCATGGGTGCAGGGCCGGTTTTAGCGCTGGTGGCCCCCGGTGCGACAATCTTTTTCAGCACTCTCCTTCCAAATCTTTTTCGGTGCTTCCTCCACGGATTCCCTCTCTACCACCCTCCAAAAGTGACCCTCACCTCTTCATAGCCCCTCTCTCACATGCATTTATTTCTTTTTATAGCTCCACTCATACCTGTGTAGAATGTCAGCGGACTTTATATCACTCACGTTATACAAAGACAATGAATCATACATTTGTAAATCAGTCTGTAGGAAATGTTATGTGACAGACACGATTACAAGATATAGGAATCACAGGTCATCCGTACTAGTGGGCAGCATCTCTGGAGAAGCACAAACACAGGAATTAAAACATTACACAGTGGTTGGGGTTGGCTTTACTAATAAGAATATGCTTCTATCCAAACCACCCCTTTTTAGCAACATCACAATAATGAAAGACTGGGAAAATACCCTTCTAACCTATATCACGCAGCTTGCAAGCAGTTCTTTGATGACAGTTCATAGGACACTGTGATATACTAAGATTAGAGCTCCCAGTTTTCCGTTTTTACAGATGTTTTAGATAAAAACAGAGAGAAAACTATTTATTTTCCTTGCTGTATTTATTTTTAAATTCAGAAAAGAAACAGATAATAGGTCTTCTTTCGATGATTTTTTTCTACTGCCAATCAAGAGTGTCAGGTCTGTAGGTGCACAGATTAAGAGTAGAGGAGATGCAAAAAAGACAATAGATTTCCTAAATAAGCTTAATTAAGTGCAGATCTGCAGTTATTTGTGCTTTTCTACAATGCAAATGTTTTTGGATAATGCTACTATACTGTGAACTGCTGAAATCTTTTGGAAATCCCAATGCAAGTATATATTTATCAGTTAAATAAATGAGGAAAAATGCCCATTACAATTTTATTTATACAGTGAACACAAAATTAAAATGGATAAATATAGAAAAAATGAGCAAAAAGTGAATATGCATCAATACAGGTGGGAATATTGAAAAACATAAATACCATAAACCCAGGAGCCCTAATTAAGATTGTAACTTACGGAATGCAATTAATAAAATGATCTGTGTAACAGAACCAGTAACTCATTCAGCCATTCACATAAATAAAACTCTGTGATCTTCATGCTATATTCTCTTTGCAGCCAGCATATTAACCCTCTGCACTATTTTGTGATGAGTCAGAACAGCCACTAGACACAACTTTCCAGCTGGAACATTAATCACCTGAGTTATCTTGACATTTTTATTTGACCTGAAAACTACTGGACACACAAGAACCTCTTCAGCAGCTGTTTTTAAATCCAAAAGTTACTTCCTAACACAGTGCCCCTAGAACTCAGCATCCCCGAACTCAGGACCAGGTTCAGCTCCACCGGTTACACTGCCCTAAAGCCGGGCCTACCTGAATGACAGAAACAAAACACAACAGCTGCTGATAAACAGCCTTGCATATCAAATTCCTTGATGACAAAAGTTCTGCCCTTGGACTTCCAGCAGTGGGGGGAGGACTACATGCTCCATATCGAGAAGATAGTAAACAGGTGTCAAATGGTGGTGGCCAGCTTTCGGCCATCAGTGGCGGTGGAAACACTGCTGCTATTGCCTTTTTTTGCCCCATTTTTAAAAAACGTTATGAATTTTAACAAGCACAAAGCTAATGCAGTTTTAGAAAAATATGGAATGTATTTTACTTTGCATGACCCCCAGATCACTAACAGAATATCAGAACCAAAAATATTGTGTGGAGAGAATACTGTGTCAAAAATATTGAGAGCCAAAATATTGAGAAGGTAAGTGCAAATAGGTAAGTATAGATTTGATATTTATAACTCCTCATCTATGTATCTTGAAGATATATATGTCATCAAGGTACATATATGTGAAGATATATATGGTAAAATTGTTCTTACCTATAGAAATTTACCTTCGCGATATTTTTGTCCTCAATATTCTTGACACAAGATCTTGTCATAAGATATTTTTGTTTCCTATATTCTGTCTGAACACCCATGACCCAAGCTAATGCTTTCAAAAGGCAGGCTCAATGCGCCTCTGTGCAAACAGTAAAGGGCATATTTAATTTAAGAGCTCCTAGCGCCATTCTAACGACACATTAGTGTCATCTTTTTACGCTAATGTGGAGTTATAAGGCCAAAAAGAACACCATATTTACCAATTGTGCCACTTTGTAAGCCTTTGCGCTACATTATGCCTGCACCAGTCATACTGTATGCAAAGGGGGCCTTCCCCAGCTAGGGGATTGCAAAAATGGCTCAAGGAAATCTAACAGATTTCCTTGCATCGTTTGTTTCAGCACTTGTAATGCTTGCTCACAGCAGGCGTTAGAAGGGGGCATGCCATTGAAGACAATGAGCCCCTATGTACTCTGCATGAGTTGCGACAACATTTTGGCACTACTCCTGCAGAATACATTAATAACGTTAAAAAAATGATGCTATTGCCCCCTACCCTGCAACATGGTGTGCCGTATTTCAAAATATGGCGCACACATGGTGGCGGTCGGGGGTGTGCTTAAGGGCGGAAGAAGAGTAACAGTGCGCTGTGTGCAGCACCACTTTTCTTAAATATGTCCCTAATAGTTTGACACAACGCTCTGTGCACAGACACTGAGCCTATCACAGGTGTCTTCACGCGCTCTCATGGACTGTGCGCTCCGCCTATAAACTGGCGGTACTTTCGCTTCCTTTCACTTGACCTGGGATAGTGGGATAGAGACCTAATAAATGTTTAAATTCCCCACGGCCTCTGCTGAGTGACGCAATAGCGCTTCATATGAAAGGGGGGCAGCTGTGCACTGTGGACAGCGCAAATAAAAAACAGATTAAAATTCTCTTTAGCAGAGTTTGATGCTGCGTTGTAGTTAAGTGTGCAGGTGTACGCATTAAAACAATAGTAACAAAATGAATGCATAATCACATCCAGATACCTGAACGATAGGTGTCGAGATTAATGACCACCAGAGGGCAGCATAGGAACAAAAGAAGACCGAGAAACATAGCTTTGACGTTTTCAGTACTTGTTACGAATGAGCGTGTGTGACGGAAGGAATAGGCAGAGACATAGTAAATACATCTAAAAACAAGCAATGGCAAAACCAATAGATCTGCTTATGAATGAAGTGACTTTTGTGTAATTGATGGGTTTAGACACTCAGCAAGGCATCCATACCAGCACCTTGTTACTCATCTTTGCATTCATCCATCCATTGGCTTATACTTGCAGTCACCCTCTGACACAACCACAACAAAACACACACAAACTCAACAACAGGTGAAAGATAAAAGAATAGAAAAAGGAAAAAAGAAAATCTAGTGTGGTTTAATCATGGCAGGCATATGCTTGCAATTACGAAACTAAACATAGCATTTGGTGTCCGTCTTGCAGAAGTATTGTCAATAGTCTGTTGTTATAAACCCATATTTAGAACAACTGTGTTGGCCATTTTGGAATTACATAGTGGCCTCCTGGTTTAGAGGAAGTGGACACCTGGGATGTGGCGCACTGCAGATGAAATAAGTGGCAAGCAAGCAATCTGTCACCACCGCCCGGAGAGCTGTAGTATCCCCTGAAGAAACACCAAAATAAAAAGAGTAGACCCAAAGAAATGAAAGGGAAACTAAAAGAGGGGAAAATCGGAAACCAAAAGACTGACTACCCAGCCCTGACACTGAAGTGAACTAATTTCCAGGTGAATGAACACGTGATCAGAAACTGCTGCCATTCACAGGGCAAGTGACTCAATGACCGACTAGGACTGAACTATTCAGAATGCAGCTGTGTCTAGAAGCAGAGTGTCAATGGTGCTCAGACAGACCAATGGCAGAACAGAGATGACCCAAAGGCCCTCTATGTATAGATATGGATGTAATTGTATATATAAATGCATGTATTATTTAATGATTTATTATTCCAAAAATCCTGGCATGCAGCTAAAAAGATATTCTAGCAAAAATTATTACAGTGCAAAACCTCTCCCCATAGCAGTTGGAAGAAGCAGTAACCAGCATTAATAATTATTTCATACAAATGTAATGTGTGATTGTTCATGTAATAAAATACATATCTGAGGGCTTTACTACAGACCAATAACAATCTGCCCTTAAATGCTTATTGACTTTAACATATGCTTTTCGCCATCAATGTCAGGTCTACTACTTTTATGATAACTTTTCAAAGTAAACAGATCAGACCCATGGCACTGGATTTTTTTTTCCTAGTGAACCAATCTGGCCCATAGATGTAATCTAAAACCAGATGACGCCTCTTGCACTGAGCTTACGTTTTCCCATAAGGCAACAATCAAGCATAGTTACAAAAGTACGTAGTATACAAAAATACAGTTGCATGGCAAAAGATGATCTCTTCTAGGAAGGCCTAACAATGAGTCTCACAGAGCAAATTTTCTTTATCAATGGTTTGTGACATAGGGTAACCAATACCAAAAGCATTGCCTACTAGGGTAACCTTTGAGAGATACCTATTTTAAAGCATTAATATAGAGTAAAAGCAATCCACCCTTAAATGATTTTTGACTTTTACATATGCTTTTCACAATCAACATGCCAGGCCTTTGCCTTGATCATAACTTTTCTTAATAAACAATTAGACCTACAGCCTTTATCATTAGCATAACACTATAATCAACTCAAGCTTAGTATACCTGGCATAAGCTTTCAAAAAGCAGCCATCCAATGTAGAGTCATAAAAGTACAAACATATACAAAACTACAGTTGTCAAAACAAAATACTATCTCTCCCAAGAGAGCCTAGGAAGGGTTATTTTAGTGCATATCTTCTATCCCCACAGTTTGCTCTGGTCGATCAATACCACCATACCCTTTGCCTAGTACGATAACCTGTAAACTTCCATATAACACAATACCTTCCTGGGGGTTTAGCACAGTGTAATAACAATCCATCCTTAAAAAGCCTGTCGTTAACACATGCTTCACACGAAAAGTAGGTCAGGCCACCTATCGGCTTTATCATAGTGTTTCATACTGAACAGACCAAACCCATGAAATCTGTTGTGATCTTTCCTAATGAACTACGGAAGCTTTAACCCTGTACCATTAGCTTCATACCTCAGCCAACACTGGCCTACTCAAGTGCTCATAAACTGGCAACCATCATAGATGCAGTTCTAAAATTACAAATATATATATATATATATATATATATATATATATATATATATATATATATAGACAAAATACCTGTCTATAGCATGTTACACACCTGTAACATAATGTGATAGGAACCAACTGTTAAAGGATTTCTGGGGTTAACAAATGCTTTCCACAATTAACAAGCTAAACCATCTTCCTTTGTCATAACATGTCATAATAAGCATACCATACCTATGGTATTGGACATAACATTTCCCCGTGCATCCATCAGGCCTCTAGCTTATCACAATAACCAACTCAGGCACACAGTTTTGAGTGTAAGCTTGTCCACAAGGTAACAGTCAGACACACGGTCATAAATTAGAACGGTTTACAAAATTACAGTTGGCTGGGCAAGCTACTATCTCTCCTAAGAAGGCCTAACAATGATTTTCACAGAGTAAACCTTCTTTATCAACAGTTTGTCACACAGAGTTACCAACATCGAAACAATTGTCTACTGTGACAATCTGTGAGATTCCACATAACAAAATACTTATCTTTAGGCTTTAAAATATAGTACTAACAATCCACCCTTAAATACCTATTGACTTTAACATGTGTTTTTCACAATAAATGCATCAGGCTTAGTGCCTTTATCATAACATTTCATAATAAATGGATCAGGCCTACAGCCATGATCATTGGCTTGCTAACATAACCAACTCAGTCATGATGTATCGAATATAAACTGTGCCACAAGCAAAAAAATGCAATAGAAGCAGTCTTTTTATTGGAAATGGTCAAATTCGGTCCATTCAAATCCTTTAATGAGGGGAACCACCATTTGAGCTGAGCGTAAGCCTCCTCTGTCAGTGGCACCCTGGAAGATCATTTTTACTGGATCCCTCGTGGTCCTCAATTGGAGGCGGGGTATCAGTTAGCTATGGTACTGCAGAGGGTCTGGAAAACAGGGGGGTGGAAGGAATTTCCTTTACGGACTAGGTGGTCTCACACACTATATAGTGTCATGCTTCATCATATGACCACTTATCCCCACCCAGGTAGGACAGTGCCACCTGGGCGGACTCAACCTCACTGTTAAAGGAACAGGAGAGAGTGCGTAAATTAATTCTGGTTCTGGAAATAGAGGGATCCAGCTAAACTAAGGAATAAAAACACCTAAACAGATACCTGTGTGAGTATTTAATAAAAGGTTCTGTTTGGTGTGGTTAAAAAATGGAGATTGGGACACCTCTGTGAGAACAAGAACTCACAGGGTCACCTATCTAGGAGGAAGGAGTCGACATGTTTCTGCCCTCAGTAATGAGCTCTGGAAAGTCTCGGGGCATTCATCAGGGCGAAGGATCCCTGCTACTCAAGCTAAGAGTATGAAAAAGTGAGTAAAAAGAGAAGGGGCCTACCTTGCCAGAAAACTACCTGGGAAGGGGCCTACGGGAAGTAAAACAGACCGACAATGAGAGTAGCTTTGTGACACAGCACTGCACAGCAAACCACAGCACACGTGAAGCAGGTAATCATGCAGCAAACAGAATTACTGGGTGCACAAAACATTCATCACATATAATTTATGGACAATATCACAACTAGGTATTGGACAGTATTACTAGGACGGTATGTAGGAAGTTCTTACCCTGTCCCTAGAGGCTACTGGCCTCTGGTGTCCAGGAGAGGGAGTGTCCCCTATAGTCAGACACTAAGTTTCAAAAGAAGGGGTAGAAAGGGGAGAACGTGAAGATAAAAACCAAAATTAGAAACCAAATGGAAATGACCTGCCTCTAGAGATCAAAAGGCGAGGCCCCTTGGTGGAAGGACACCTGCTTGGTTCCATAACACAAAAAAGCGTCTGACCCAGGGAGGAAGGGGGGATGGTAGAAAAAGGGACGAAAAGATCAGATAGAAGGAGAAAAAAGAAAGAAGAAAAGAAAGAAAAGTTAAAAGAAAAGGAAAAAGGAAAAAGAAACAGGAGAAGATGACTGAAGAAAAAAGAAAGAAAGGAAGAGAAAAGAAAGAGGAAAAAGAAAAAGAAAAAAGAACAAGAAAAAGAGGAAGAAAAAAGAAAGAAAGGAGAGGAAACAGGAGAGAAATAGGTAAAGGAGGAAAAAGGGAAAGAGAAAGGAATTAAAGAGTAGGAAGCGCATTGAAATCTTATCTGTGTTGTCCAGTGGTTGCCGGATCACTCACTGCATCAGAGCTCACTGTGCGCCTAAACCGTCCTCTCCCTGGACCGCTTGGATGAAGTGGTCTGGGAGAGACGGGTTAATATAGTGATAATTGCCAGGGTTGATTGTAAACAGGTGGAGGCAATCACCGCCGCAGCCCGAGGTCCGAACGATAATTGGACGTGGGACCCGGAAGAGGAGCTTCCATTGCGGTCGGCCGGTTCGTTGTCTCTGCCGTGCCGCGGGTGCCCACGTCAGGAAGTGACGTAGGCCCGCGGTGGACGCCGGAAAACGTAGTTCCCCGGCGGCCGCGGGGAACGCCGGGGAACAAGTCTGCCTGGTGGCCCGCGGCCTAGAAAAATGAAGCGAAGATAAGGGAAAGAAATAAAATAAAATAAATTAAAATAAAAAAGGGGAAAGGGGAGGAATGGAGAGGGAAGGGGAAGGCATCAGAAGGGGCAAATGGAGGATGGGGGTGGGGGGTCAGGGGGGTGGGGGCTCAAGAAGGGAGGCCAGGTAAGTGGGGGGACGAAAAAAACGGAATAAAGGAAGGAAAGAGGGATGGGAGAAAAGAGAATGAAGAAAGGGCGGGGGAGGAAGAGGGAAGGGGCCGAGGGGGGACAAAAAGAGGAAAAAAGAAAAAGAAAAAGAAAAAAGAAAAGGGGAAAAAGAAGGGGGGAGAAAGGGGGCTAGAGAAGGAAAGGGTTTGGTTAGGGGGTTAAGATGGGAGGGGTTATGGGGGAAAAAGAAAGGAGGGGGCTAGAGAAGGAAAAAACTAAGAAAAGAAAGGAGGGGGGAGAAAAAGAGGAGGGTGGAAGGGAAGGAGCCAGGATGAATCGGTGAAGGGGAATAGAAGACACAGTGGGGGAGGTAGGGCAGGGCAGGACGAGGGGGGAGAGAAAAAAGAAAAGAAAAGGATAAAAGAAAGAAAAAGGGGGGGAGATACGGGGGTGAAGGAAGGGTTGGATGGGGAGAAAGGGAAAGGAAAGGGGGGTAAAAGGTGCAACGGAAGTGGATGTGGAGGTAACACGAAAAGGCACAGAGGGCAAGAACAGAGGGAGAAGACAGGGGTGGCAGAAAGACCGACTTGGTTCAGTAGGCAACTAGCGGAGGACCTAATTGTGGAGAGAGAACCAGGGTATCTCATCGTTCAGACCAGCAGTATCTGTGTGCAACCTCCACACTCAGCGTTGTTCGGCCCGAAACAGTTTTTGTGACATGTTGGGGGTTGTTGGGGGAAGTTGCTCGAGGACCGTCCAGGACATGTCATCCGGAGAGTGGTTCTTCAGAAGGAAGTGACTGGTCAATTTGGTGGCATCGCGTTTACACCGGATCGTGCTTCTGTGTTCGCAGATTCTAGTACTGACCTTTCTGGTGGTCATTCCCACGTATTTGAGTTGGCAGGGACATTTGATCAAGTAAACCACATTCTTGCTATTACAGTTCGTAAGAGATTTTTGTACCCATGGGGTTTTGAGGTCGAGGTTAATGGTGGTAGATTTAAGGGTTAGGCGGCACACGCTGTAGTGGCCTGCTGGGGGTGGGAGATGCCAGAGCGTAGTCTGTCTGGGACGGGGCTTTTCTTTCGGTCTTGTATGGACCACTAGGTCACGTATGTTAGATGCTCTCTTATATGCATGTAGTGGCTGCTGGAATGGTAAGCCACCTGATGTGAGGATCTTCCAGTCACCTTTAATAATCTTCTGAATCCTATTGGATAAGGGGCTTAAGGTGGTGACACACACAATCTTCTCTAGGTCTGGTTTCACTGCCCGAGGCTGCAGCAACTGGTCCCTGTTGTTGTTGCGTGCTCTCTTGTGAGCCCTGTTGACCAGATGTGTGGGATAATCCTTTGCTTGTAATTTGGTGGCTAGTTTGTCAGCATGTTTGCGGTAATCTGCTACAGACGAGCAGTTCCGTCTCAGTCGTAGGAATTGTCCCACTGGGAGGTTATCCTTCAGAGCATGTGGATGAAAACTCTGGTATTGTAGCAGATTGTTACGGTCCGTTGGTTTATAGTATACTTCAGTTGCCAAGCCACCTTTGTGCTCATAGATGAGAAGGTCGAGGAAAGGTAGTTTGTTTTCACCTATGGTCATGGTGAAGGTAAGGAAGGGGTTAGCCCCATTGAGCCAGATAGCAAAAGCAAGGGCCTCTTCCTTATTTCCCGTCCAAACCAGCAGGACGTCGTCTATGTACCGCTTCCAGAGTTTTATCTGGTCTCGGTACGGGTTGTCATTGTGAAGGACCACAAGTCTCTCGAAATTGTCGACATATAGGCATGCCAAACTGGGGGCAAATGTGCTGCCCCTAGATGTCCCTTGTGTTTGTGAGAAGAAACTTTCTTCGAATTTGAAATAGTTCCTCGTGAGTGCAAGATGTGCGAGGTCCAGTATGAATTCGGGTGGGGTTATAGATTCACCCATATTTGCTTCTAACAGATTACTGATCACTTCCAGTGTGGCCTCCTGGGGGATGTTAGTATATAGAGATTCCACATCTAGAGTAATCAGGAGTTCTTTAGTATTGTCAAAGGATATGGATTCCAGTAGTAGTAGGACATCAGTGGTATCCTTGAGGTAGGTAGGGATTCTTTTCACTAATGGTTGTAAAAAGAAATCCATAAACTTAGACAAGGGCTCTAATGCTGAGCCGATCCCGGATACTATAGGTCTGCCTGGAGGGGGAATCTTTTCTTTATGTACCTTTGGCAGAATGTAGAAGTAAGGGATCTTAGGGCTGGTCTGTATTAGAAAAGCTGCCTCGTGTTCAGTGAGCCAGTTGTTCTCCATACCTTTAGCCACCAAGAAGGAGATCTCTTCTTGGATATCAGGAGTGGGGTCACAGGCAAGGCATTTGTAATGTTTAATGTTGCCCAAAAGTCGCTCACACTCATCTCTGTACATCTTTTGCGGTAGAATCACCGTTGCTCCGCCTTTGTCGGCTGGTTTTATAATGATGCTGGGGTCGGATGTCAAACATGTCAGGGCCTTGAGCTCCTCCTTACTCATGTTGTAAAATACTCTGTTTGATGTCTTTGTGAGCCCATTGATCTTAAGGGACACTGATTTCTCGAATGCCAAAACCTCGGGAGGCATTTGCCCTGCTGATGGACAAAAGACGGACTTAGGACACAGTCCTGTGTTCTGTTCAGGAGCCTCAAACTCTTTACCAAGAAAGAATGTTTTGAGGCGAATCTTGCGGAACAAACCCGCTAATTCTGTTCTGGTTTTGAACAGATCAATTTGTGGTGTAGGTACAAAATTTAAACCTTTACTTAATGCTCGGGTTTCGAATTCGCTCAGTGTCCGGTTGCTCAAGTTTATGATGTTGATCTTATTGTCTGAATCATCATTTATTGCGTCTTGCTTGTCCCTGGGGTGGCTTCTCTGAGAGTTAGGTTCTCCGTGGTGTCCTCTTTTGGGTGCCACTGCACCTCTTTCCTTCTCCCTTTTCCCCTCCTGTGGCCTCTGTCTAAAAAAGGAGGTGGTGGGTCAGGGAAGGACCATTGGGCAGGGTGCTGCAGGAAGGGTGCTTGGTATTGCGTGGGGGGCCCATATTGATTGGGCCAACCCCATTGCCGGTTGAAATACGGAGGGCAAGGGGGTGGCATTGGTGGATAGTTCCATCTACCCCGGCGTTGCCCACGTCGCCCGCGGCATTGCCGTGTGTTCCCTGAGGACTCGCTGTCATTGTCTGAGCTAGTGTTAACCACACCAAGCAGAACCTTTTATTAAATACTCACACAGGTATCTGTTTAGGTGTTTTTATTCCTTAGTTTAGCTGGATCCCTCTATTTCCAGAACCAGAATTAATTTACGCACTCCCTCCTGTTCCGTTGATTGTTGAGTCCGCCCAGGTGGCACTGTCCTACCTGGGTGGGGCTAGGTGGTCATATGATGAAGCATGACACTATATAGTGTGTGAGACCACCTAGTCCGTAAAGGAAATCCCCCCCCTGTTTTCCAGACCCTCTGCAGTACCATAGCTAACTGATACCCCTCCTCCAATTGAGGACCACGAGGGATCTGGTGTCACAATTGATGCACCATTGATCCATCCCTCGTTATACTAAAAGAACCCCGTACTCCTTTTTGTGTTTTTGTAGTTATTTTGGGAGCAGAGTACGGTTGTGTTCTTCTTTTGCCTTCCCCGTCTCTCCCACATACTCTCTCATTGTGTATTGATCCTTTTTACTGACCACATAAGGTCATGCACCAGTTGCATTATCAAGCCAGACCTGAAAATCCATGTAGAATAGCGTAGCCCTGGGCATCCCATAACATTTCCCTGATATGGTTTTATCATACTTTTGTGTAGATTTAATGGTGACAAGCCAAAAGTCTGGGTGGTCTGGAAATAGCTTGAATTCTGGTCCCCTAGCTGGTGGCCTCTTGAGTTGAGTCAGTCTAAGTACCATCATGTGTAAAAGTATTTAGGTATCTGGTTCGACTCCAAGTTCTCATTTACCGGTCAGGTCTCTTTGATGCCTGCTACCTGGTTTGATCTTCTAAGAATTCTCAGAAAGATTCTTCCTCTGACTTATTCACCTCTTGACTAAACTATGGCAACTTGCTGTATCTCAGTTTCTCTAAATATCGTTGACATCTACATTATACCTAAAACACAACCACCAGGCTTTCACTCAACATTTCTTGTCATCAATCAGCTTCAATTCACCTTAAGGTGCTATAGTGGCTTCCCAAAGCCAAGTGTTCCACTTTTAAGGTTCTCTGTTTTGTCTTCAGAGATTTCCCAACAAAAGCTCTCACTTTATGCTGGACTTTGACCAGGTGCAGGCCTCTGTTTCTCCACTAATGCCTTTCTTCACTTAACCTACGCTTATGCCATTTCAAACTGGCCTATGTGCCATATATCATACTGGCCAAGCAGGGATGATTTTCCTTCTGCTGTCTTGCGTGCAAACTTTGGAACACTTTGCTGTTTGATATTCACCAGTCTCAGCCCCAGGGAATTCACCATTTGGAACGGTTTCAAAGCCTGGTTTTCCAGCATTCGACATTACTAGGATCTCCTTAGTTAAAGTGTTCCCTTGTGTATAGTCTATGCTTTAGTACTAGGGCAGCACACTCTAAAAATCCAAAAAGAACTGAATGGTGGATATCACAGTAATTTTGCAGGTTATCCCCCATCAAGAGGTGCAAAACTCAAAATATTGTGCTTTTCCCAGCACAGATTTTTGGCAGGTTGGACCTGTAGAGAAAAGAGAGACAGGTTTCCTTAGGCAAGAGTGCCAGGAATGTTCCAAGCTGCTGCATGCACTACTTGTAATTCTGATTAGAGTAGAAACTCCCATTTGCCTTTGAACGGGGATTACAAGGCACAAAGAACAGCTCCTTCCATTACTGATCTGCAAGATGTGCACCCTTCCTGCACCTTGGCTTTGGGCAGCCGGCCTCACCAGAAGCAGGCTATTTCTGCCCTGCATCGCCTATGTATGAACCTTCCTTCCAGTTTTTGGCATGACTTTAAAGATCCCAGATTCTTGCTTTTAACCTTGTGAATAAAAACAGTTTTCTAACCCACTCTGTGTGAACACTACTACACTGGGAACAAAGTGATATTCATCATTCAGCTGAAACTGGAGTGGTTGTCTGTTCCTGATGCCCTTGAGTGGTTCATCTTTCCTACACAGGAGTTGTCTTCATAGTAAAGAAGGCTGGACTTCCTGCACGTTTGGGAGGACTGAATTGGTAGTTTTTTTCAGCGGGCTTATAGGAGATGTCACTTTCTTGTTAATGGTTTGGATACGCCAAGGGCTGAGGGGCTATCTCTGACTGATAGTGGCAAGAGTTATTCTTCCTGGTTCGGTTTAGAAATAGCTGCATCCTCTGCTAGGCTGAGAGTAGGCGTCACTTTAGCTACAGTTATTGCCTTTGGTGATTTTCTGGTACCCTGGCATTGGCCTCACTTTCACGGGCCACTGTAGGTATGTAGGAGGTAGGATCAAATCATGTAGAAGGTTTGATGGTAGCTATATAAAAACATTGATGCCAAGTCAGCCACTATGTAATCAGAATGAAGGAGTGGAAGTTCAGATGGTGGGTACCTGTGAGAGCAACAGCTGTATTTTGCTTTCCTAATTCTAGAGAGAGGAAAAGTTCTCAGTAGGTTTAGGTGAAAAATATGATTGACCAAATTATATTTGAGTATTGTAATTAGTACTACAGGAGTACTCTTTTACGTGCTCTTACATGCCTTTGTGAATCAATCTCGAAACATTTAACTCCCAAGCAGTGCTTGATTTGTAAAAAAAAAAACAAAAAAAAAAGTGTGTGCCAGGGCCCTTCTCGGGGGGCTACAACAGCTGCACCACCTATTGCACCTGCCAGTACTGCCACTGCCAGTACCAACACAACTACTAAGTATCACAAGTGTGCAAATGAATACTATTCCAGGCAACACGAAGCTTTAGGAATGGGCTGGATGGCTGTTATTACTTATTTATGTATATTAAAATATTAAACACACTGTTAGTTCACCTCAGAAACAGACAAACAGCTCCATCATGTGGTGGACTGCCATAAGTGCCAGTGTTGGTGCTGATGCCGCGCAACAGTAATCACCGGCTCAAATTAAGCACTGCGCCTTATTAGTAAAAGTGGAAAGATGGCGCAGTACTGTGTATCTGAACTAACTTAACTTGAATATTCCCGGACTATTCTCATTTTATTTGATTTTTAGGTGTTTTGGGGTCAATTCACAAAGGCATGTATGTAAAACAGTACTACAGAAGTACTACTTTACGTACTCTATAATGCCTTTATGAATAAGCTCCATCATGAGAAAAAGCACAGTGGTTCATATTATGGAAAATTTGATGGTAAGCCTAAATTGCTAGTTGTACGTAAATCAAAGTATATTTTTCACTTTATTAAAACATTCAACTTTATGTGAAACTAACCCTGTGCAGCCACACTAGTAAATTTTCTTAAACACAGAGACTTTGGTTACACATCAGTAAATCAAATTATTTATTTTCTGAAAACTGAATACATAAAAAACTAGAAATGCCTGTGTTTTATGCCTGTGAGGCCACCTATAGAGCACAAAGTGGAGAGACGTAAAGCACTTTACATCAATAGGATGTTGCAAGATGATCCAAGGCTCTGCACAGCAAGCAGGGTTTTACAGTTTTACATTGCATTTCACATGTTTGCAACTTTTTAGACACTGAGGTCCTCATTTTGACTTTGGCGGGCGGTGGAAAGTCCACATCTCGGGAAAACTGCATATGTGGTCATCCCTCCGTGGTACCTATTAAGAGTTTCCTTCTGGGTTGGCTCATAATGGAGCTGGTGGCAATGATGCGGTGCGTCGGGTGGGACAGCACCCATCGCATTTTTCACTGCCCGTAAATTGGGCAGTGAAAAGCGTGATGGGGCTGTCCATGGGGGCCCCTGACACCCCCTTTCTGCCAAGGCCTTTCATGCAAAGGCTGGTGGAAAGGGGACTCATAATCCAGAGATGCCCTGGTGGATTGAGACCGCCGGCATCGCCAGTCTGTCGGCAACTTGGTGGTGCTGGCGGTTGGACCATGGCGGCTCCTCCGCGGTCGTAATGTGGAGGTCAGACCGCTGCTTTGGCAACGGTCCAACCTCCAGTGCGGTCCTGACGGTCTCATGACCGCCAGGGTCGTATTGAGGGCCTGAGAGTTTTAGTAACATGCCAAGAATAGCATGGCTTTTGGTGGCCACACGTGTTGTTGCAAACATTACGGGCAGGGTTGTCAGAAGGATGGAGCTGCCGGGCTATTCACTGATACTGCTATATCTATATACTTTAAAAGCAGGCTTAGCCTGCTTTTGAGATATGTTACCAAAATAATCAGAATAACCTTAGTGTCACTATGCTTCATCCTAAACCACAGAGGGACACTGCATCTCGTTTTTGAGCTGAACCCCACAAAAACGTCTAACGTACCTGATAATGGACTCAGACCGAACATTATCTAGTCTTTCTGCATGCACTATAGGGCTCTGTTTTACTATAATTCAGTTTCCTAAAAAACTGGGAGCCACATTTATGAGAGAGGTTGCTCCGCTCTTGCACCACGCAATGTAGTGCATGCAATTCATCAAGGCATACAAGGTCACCTTGTGTGTCCCTGAGTGGCCTGATAAATCCAGAGTAATGCAACACAGTCCAAATCCCTGCATTGCATTACTCTGCCCCAGGGAGGTGTTACATGGGTAAAGTGTGGGTATTTCCACGAAATACCCATGGGTTTTGGTGCATTTCCAGATTTACCAAAAAGTGGTAGCCCTGGAAATGCGCCAGAGTCCTACACCTGCCCAGGTGAGGCATAACGAGGAGAAATATCTTTATTTTTCCTAGTGTTTTCCCCTGAAGCACACATAGAAAGAGGAAAATGCCTCAGGGGATTGTTTTTGTGCAGGAAGGTGATCCTTCCTGCACCAAAACTATACTTCTTAGAACATAGGCACCATTGCATCATGGTGCAAGGGTGCCTGCAGTGGTTCTAGGCAGCCAAAAAGGTGCCAGCACAGGGAAAAGACAGGGATATGCTGCATTCTTTTAAATATGGTGCATTCCTGCCCTTTCCCTGTCACGCTCTGCAGCGCAGCAAGGTGACTTGCCACCAGTGCTTAATTTTTGCCGGTGGTTCCCGGTGCAGGTCACCAGCACTTATTTTGAAGGGCCGGCACTTAGGGCCTGATTTAAGGAAAGTGGTGCTACACCCAGTGCAGCGCCACTTTTCTTGCACCCATGAGCACCCCCCAACACCACCATGTGTGCACCATATCTAAGATACGGGGCACCATGGTGGTAGTTAGGGAACTAACATCATAATTTTTTATGCTAGTTCGGAGGTTTGCAGAATTAGCATAAAAAATGATGACGATAATCTTGCAAAGCCCATTGTAAACAATGGTGTGCCTCCTTTTAACGCCTGCTCTGAGCAGGTGTCAAAAGTGCCCAAAAAAATGACACAAAGAAACCTCTTTGATTTCTTTGCGCCATTTTTTCGGCCCCCCTAATGTGGCAACGCCCCCTTTGCATACATTATGACTGGCGCAGGCATAATGTAATGCAAAGGGTTAGAAGGTGGAGCAGTGTATGCATTGCCCCACTTTGTAAATTTGGCGCTGCGATTTTGGCCTTGTTGGGCCACATTTGCTTAAATCAAATTATGCTAATGTGGCACAAGGAGGAGCTAAGGGCTCTTAAATCCTCCCCTTAGTTTTTTGCATCGAGCATTTACTGCGAGCAAAAGACACAGATGGGAAATTCCGAATAAGAGAAAAACGAAAATGCGCCACAAAGGGAGAAAGTAGAAAGCTGCACGAGTGAGCTGAAGGGACAGAGAGTGGCTGTAAATGGATTAAAGAAGCCAGAGATGGGTTTAGGATTACGCTGCCTCAGTATTTTGTCATCGGACATTTAAATTCAGCAGCCACATGTTTCAGAGGAAAGCTTTGGGCACCGGCACGTTTTTACTTACAGATTAAGCACTGCTTTCTACGCTGTGCCACTTACTTGTAACCATTGCGCTTGATGAAAAATGGACTGAAGATCGACTCTTTATCCTCTGCCACAAACCCTTTAGATTTCTGGTACATCCATGAGCCATAAACAGAAGGTAGTAAGTACAGCAAGCATTTGCAATGCAATGGGTCTCGTGTTTGCTCGACTTAGAGCTATTAGTGTTGTAAACTCTAGGATAAACATTAGAATTAAACTGAAAAGTGCTCAATTACACCCCCCAGCGAGATTGCACTGCCTACGAAAAAGTAGTCCAGAAACCATACAGAAAACATGGAGCCTTGCGTGTTTTCAGTAGTTGGCCGGTGCTCTCGAGGAGGGCTAAACACCGGAAAAGGCATGACATATGCATGCCTTTCACTAATGAAATCAAGCGAATTTTAAAAGGCAAGCCCACGAACCAATGAAAGTGATGGCCGTGACACAGGCATGGTTAAAAGCCCGGAGAGAGATTACAACAGGGACAGAGCGCTTGCATGCTTGATCCTAAAAACGGTTTGCATACAGTGCATACATAATGCAGTCAAACGCATATTACCACACAAAGGAAAGTCAGTGTTAAAAAAACAGGGAAACAAAAAAGCACATGCACAACATCCTCTAGAAATCAGACCTCTATTTTCACCCCGCATTGAAAGGGTGCCTTTGCAAAATACTGTAACATGATATCATATGGGGATTTACAGGACCTCTCTTGGATAAATGGCTGAGCAAACCTACTGAACTTAAAACCTGAGACCACGTGGTCAGCAGTGGATGCCTTAGCCCACTGAGCTATCAAACCCACTTTCAAACTGTAGCCGTGAGGCTTTCACGATCCTGCCACTGGCAGCTTTCAAAACTGGCATTCAAATGTAACATAGCAAAGGTGATCACACAGAGAGAGCCAATGAAGTATTGCACACTTCTAATAAAAAGTGCATTGCCTTCATTATAGTTATTTCATTCCTGCGGAGTAGCAGGTGGTTGGTTTCGGCTTTAATTAGAGTAGCCGGAGTATAATGACCTGTAATGAAAAGGCAGCGTGTGGGTGTTGAAGCCGTAGCTATGTTTAATTGACACAGAATATTTAACAGACAATTATAAAAAATGATACACGGACTAACACAGGGCGACATTTACACTAGGCTTGGTTATCAAATTCCAGTGGCACGTGCCCAAAGATGAACTCATCAGCTTATGGCCTACGGAAGGTACCTTCGCAGCGCACAAGTTGGCCACTAAACGACGCCCAGTGAGCTGATCGGTGGCAAGACCTGGAGGGTGGGGTAGGGTGGGTTTGGAGGGGGTCCACAGGTCTGACCTTGCCACGAGACCACCTTCCACTCACAACTGTGGCCAGATACAAATCCTCCATCGTAGTACAAGAAAGGCTAATCGTTTATTCAACCAACTTCTACGTGTAGAATAGGTTTGATGCACTCTTTGCACTAAACCATAGCGATATACATTCAAAAAAAGAAAGAACTCGCTTTTTTAATTTTAATTAATATAGTAATAAGGTTTTCGTACTCCCTGTTCTTTCCCACATAATTTCAATTGCAGTAATGTGGTATCCAAGTAGATTTCAGTTTAGTTAATTTCGAGTGCTTCTCAAGACTCTTAATGTAAAGTATTTATTACCGCTCCACACAGGTTTTCACTAGAGAAATAAACATGTACAACTCTAAAATATCCCCTAACCTGACACACCTGACTCTAGTTGTTTAAGCAAAAATCTTTCCATGTAAGCTGGTGTTAGACTTTGCCTGTTTCCCGGGAAGCACACAGAGATAGCACATTCCAGATGATCGGGGCCCTGGTTTGACAAATACCTCTTGAATGTTCTGTTAAACCTTGTGCCAGCCCCTAGGTTCTGTCCAGTTAATATTCCTTTTCTGAGCAGACAATGAGTTATTCTTTCTCGCATCAGTATAGGGTACTGTCTAGAAGACATTGGTGTGCCAGACAGGCCACTTAAAATGGAATGTTGAACCTACTGGGAGCTCTTATTCAACATCCTACGAAATACAAATGAGCGCATGTGGTAATTTTACATATGGGCCACAGTCCACTTCGATCTACTTGTGAGGGATGTTCCGTGGTAACCAGTCCATCTGAGACATGGAGAAGAACCAAAGATGGAGGACATTCCCTGATCGACTAACTTTCCATGTTCCAGTCTAAATGCATATTTAGACACTACAATGGTGGTAGCTTTACACAGTAATGCCTCTGCCTTACCCTTAAATACATGCACATCTGGGCTTTTATAGGTCTCACAAAAATGTGGACTGTAGTTATCCCCCACACCCTGGCCTTGGAGCTACTGCAGTATAAATTGTGCAAGTGTCCTAATCCCAGGATCTCCTTTTGTACAATATGTGCAGACACTCAGCGAGCTATGGACTCTACAATATTTAAAGCGCGACTGCGGTCGCGGGAATGCCTGTTGTACATTAAAATAAGGGGTTCTGTTCCTGGGAGTTTACGTTGTACAGTTAGTGCAGGGGCGCTGCTGCCAGAAGCTGCTTTTGCATCAATAGTGCAAAGGCTCCCGACTGATGATATGTGATGCATGCAAGTACAGTGACCCAGCCCCTGGCATTTCTGCAATACAAGCAGTGCTTAATTTGTGCTTGTTGTTTCCGGTGCTGAGCACCGGCACTTACTTTTGAGGGCCGGCGCTTATTCTTCTGCATCAAGCATTTGCTGCGAGCAAAAGACGCATATTGGAAAGATGGAGGAAGAGAAAAACGAAAAAGCGTCACAAAGGTAGAAAGCAGAAAGCTGCCAGAGTGAGCTGAAGGGCAGGGGATGGCTTTAAATGGATTTAAGTGGCCCGAGATGGCTTTTGGATTACAGTGCCTCAGTATTCTGTGCTCGCACATTTAAATGCAGCAGCCGCGTGTTTAAGAGGAGGACTTTGGGCACCGGCACGTATTGATTTACAAATTAAGCACTGAATACAAGAGACTCAGGACCTCAGCCTCTTTAGAAGCTGCTCTATACAAAGTGCAGAGGCACTTTCCCAACGAGATCCTGTATGAAAGTACTTGGGCTGACATATTTATGTTATACAAATTCTACAGTCTCAGGGGCTCCAGCTGTGTTTGAGTGCACAGGCTCTGCTCATTCAGGCCCATATTTATACTTTTTTAGCGCCTCATTTGTGTCATTTATTGATGCAAAATCGGCGCAAACTTACAAAATACAATTATATTTTGTACGTTTGCGCCACTTTTGCGTCAAAAAATGACGCAAATGCATTGCTAAAAAAGCATAAATATGGGCCTCAGTTACCTGCTGCATGATATTTGCCGGACCCTGCTTTTAGGGGTGCACTGTATAAACAGTGCAATTGTTCTGTCCTCGAGGATCAGAGCCTCTGCATTATAACTGCAGGGGCTCTGATCCTCCAGGTTCCTGCTGTCTAACAAGTGCAAGGGAGCAGCTCTTTCAGTTCCAAGATTCACGGTAAATGCAAGGGACTCTGTTCCTAGCAGTACTTTGAAAAGTGCAAGTTCACTGCTTTTAGTGGTCCACATGCTGTATAACAAGTGCAGGGGCTCCTCTCCTAGGGTCCGTGCTGTGTATCAAGTGCAAAGGTTCCGCTGTTAGGATCTGTGGTGTGTAACAAGTGCCTTGGTTACCTTTCCAGGGCCCCTGTGTATTCCAAGTGATTGCTCTCGCATTAGGGGTCTATGCTGTATAACCAAGTGATTGCTCTCGTATTAAGAGTCTATGCAGTATAACAGGTCCAAGGGCTCCGTGGGGTGCAATAAGTGTGAATGTTCTCGTTTTAGAGGTCTAAGGGACATTGTGTATAAGAAATGCATGGATCTGTTCCTAGGGGGCATGCCATATAGCAAATGCAAGGATCTTCTCCTAAGGAGGCATGCTGTATAATAAATGTATGGATCTGCTCCTAGGGAGGCATGCTGTATAACAAATCTATGGATCTGCTCCAGGGGGCATGCTGTAAAACAAATGCAAAGATCTGCTCCCGAGGGCATGCTGTATAACAAATGCAAAGATCTGCTCCTAGGGGACAATGTGTATAACAAATGCATGGATCTACTCCTAGGGGGCACTGTGTATAACAAATGCAAAGATCTGCTCCCATGGGGTCTGCTGTATAACAAATGCATGGATCTGCTCCTAGGGGACAATGTGTATATCAAATACAAGGATCTGCTCCTGGGGGACAATGTGTATATAAAATACAACAAGGATCTGCTCCTAGAGGGCAATGTGTATAAGAAATGCATGGCTCTGCTCCTAGGGGACAATGTGTATAACAAATGCATGGATCTGCTCCTAGGGGGCAATGTGTATAAGAAACGCATGGATCTGCTCCTGGGGGGCAGTGTGTGTAAGAAATGCAAGGATCCTCTCCTAGGGGGTCTGCTGTATAACAGATGCAAAGATCTGCTCCTATGGGGTCTGCTGTATAACAAATGTAAGAATCTGCTCCTGGGGGCACAATGTGAATATCAAATACAAGAATTTGCTCCTAGGAGACAATGTGTATAACAGACACATAGTGCATGCTGTATAATAAATGAATGAAACTGCTCTTGGGGGGACAATGTGTATAACAGATGCAATTATCTTTCCTAGGGGGACACTGTGTGTAACAAATGCAAGAATCTGCTCATGGGGGTGTCTATCACAAATGCAAGGATCTGTTCCCAGGGGGCCTGCTGTACAGCAAATGCAAGGATCCTCTTCTAAAGAGGCATGCTGTATAATAAGTGCTCAAATCTGCTCTTAGGGGGGAAATTTGTGTAACAAATGCATGGATCTGCTCCTATGGGGCAATGTGTATACGACCTCCTAGGGGGTCTGCTGTATAACAGATGCAAGGATCTGCTCCTAGGGAGTCTGCTGTATAAGAAATGTAAGAATCTACTCCAGTGGGACAATGTGTATATCAAATACAAGAATTTGCTCCTAGGAGACAATGTGTATAACAGATGCATGGATCTGCTCCTAGGGGGCATGCTGTGTAATAAATGCATGGATCTGCTCTTGGTGCGACAATGTGTATAACAGATGCAATGATCTTTTCCTAGGAGGACACTGTTCATAACAAATGCAAGGATCTGCTCCTGGGGGACAATGTGTATAACAAATGCAAGGCAAGAATCTGCTCCTGGGGATGTCTATAACAAATGCAAGGATCTGTTCCTAGGGGGCCTGCTGTATAGCAAATGCAAGGATCTGCTCCTAAAGGGGCATGCTGTATAATAAGTGCATGAATCTGCTCAGAGCGGGGCAATTTGTGTAACAAATGAAGGGATCTGCTTCTAGGGGGGCAATGTGTATAAGAAATGCAAGGATCTGCTCCTAGGGGGTCTGCTGTATAACAAATGCAAGGATCTGCCCCTAGGGAGTCTGCTGTATAACAAATTTAAGGATCTGCTCCTGGGGTGACAATGTGTATATCAAATACAAGAATTTGCTCCTAGTAGACAATGTGTATAACAGACGCATGGATCTGCTCCTAGGGGACATGCTGTGTAATAAATGCATAGATCTGCTCTTAGGGAGACAATGTGTATAACAGATGCAATGATCTTTTCCTAGGGGGACACAGTGTATAACAAATGCAAGGATCTGCTCCTGGGGGACAGTGTGTATAACAAATGCAAGAATCTGCTCCTGGGGGTGTCTATAACAAATGCAAGGATCTGTTCCTAGGGGGCCTGCTGTATAGCAAAGGCAAGGATCAGCTCCTAAAGAGGCATGCTGTTTAATAAGTGCACGAATCTGCTCCTAGGGGGGCAATTTGTGTAACAAATGAAGGGATCTGCTCCTAAGGGGTCAGTGTGTATAACAAATGCAAGGATCTGCTCCTGCAGGGCATGCTGTATGTCAAATGCATGGATCTGCTCCTAGAGGGACAATGTGTATAACACATGTATGGATCTGCTCCTTGGGGGCAATGTGTATAACAATTGCATGTGTCTGCTCCTGGGGGGCAACGTGTTTAAGAAATGCATGGATCTGCTTCTAGGAGGCATGCTGTATAACAAATGGATGGATCTGCTCCTAGGGGGCAATGTGTATAAGAAATGCAAAGATCAGCGCCTTATGGGGTCTGCTGTATAACACATGTAAGGTTTCTGCTCCTACGGAGGCTGGCTGTATATTAAAAGCAAGGATCTGCTCATGGGGGTTAATGTGTACAACAAATACATGGATATGCTCCTAGGGGACATGCTGTATACCAAATGCAGGAGTTTTGCTCTAAGAGCATCTTCTGTATATTAAATGCAGGAGTTAGCGCCCATTGAGCTCTTTCAGTATACTTCTCTGCGCCTCCCCATGCAGCTCCAGTGACAGAGTGCTGCTTTTAAGTACATCACATTTATTCACGTTGTGCACAAACCTAAGCTGCCTCTACGGCTAAGAGTTATATGTATGTGCTCTTAAATAAGGTAGAAAATGTGGTTCTTCTATTCTAATCGCTGAAGGTTAAATGCATCCAGGTAAACACTTTATAACCATTTCTTTAAAATCTTGTTTTCTTGGGTCCTGTTTCCCTACTAAGTACAAGCTTTCTTTAATCATATTTTGCCTGGCTGACCTTTAACCCCGGCATTGTCTGTATATCTAGGAGGCGTGGTGTGAAGGGACAAGCCCTGGAATGCATTTCTAAAGCGGGCCTGCTGGGGCGGGCCTCGCCCTTTACTATCTGCTTTTCTCAGGTATGTGGTTATTGTGGCAGGCAGCCCTGGAACCCCAACTATCTGACCTCTTGCACGGAGAGGAAATATTTTCTGCTGCTAGGTATGTGTCCTGACAGGTTAACAGACGCGTCTAACAAGAAGAAAGTTTGCAGAGTCCATACACATTTCAACACTTTCTTACTACTTAAACTGTTTTTGTATATTGCTGAATATATAGACTAAAGTGGTTAAGGGCTCCTAATTTTGCTAAGCATTTCATACTGGGATTAAGCTCTTTCAAAAACCTTCAATTTTATGTGGTGTTTCAGATTAACGTTGATTTTTCTAAGTGCTCACAAATGTATATTTTTAAATAAATTGCTTATTCTGGAGTTAACTTGTTTCAAAGGACTGCCCATTTCAGCAACTATAGGAACTAAGGTCCTGATTTAGTTTGGCCGAGGGGGTTACTGCGTCACAAACTTGAAGATTATCCCGACCGCCATATTACGATCCCATAACAGCCTATGGAGATCGTGACAGGGTGGACTTGGCATCCATCACTATTGTGACGGAGCCTGTCCGCTAAACTCTAAATCAGGCCCTAACACACCTGGAGATAGGTGCATGTGTCAGCCTAGAATCACATAATTAAGTCAATTGGGAAATTCTAACTCCAGACGCATGACTTCTTTAGAAAAAAATATCTGCCAAGGATATCCATCAAATCTGGCATCTAATACATTTAGGAACTGATCAATATTCTGCCTTTAACTTTAATACATTTCAACGCCGCTGCAGTGTGATACAAATAAAGTATTCTTCTGAGACGCATACTGCACTCTCATGTAAATACAGGGAGTGCAGAATTATTAGGCAAGTTGTATTTTTGAGGATTAATTTTATTATTGAACAACAACCATGTTCTCAATGAACCCAAAAAACTCATTAATATCAAAGCTGAATATTTTTGGAAGTAGTTTTTAGTTTGTTTTTAGTTTTAGCTATGTTAGGGGGATATCTGTGTGTGCAGGTGACTATTACTGTGCATAATTATTAGGCAACTTAACAAAACAAAATATATACCCATTTCAATTATTTATTATTACCAGTGAAACCAATATAACATCTCAACATTCACAAATATACATTTCTGACATTCAAAAACAAAACAAAAACAAATCAGTGACCAATATAGCCACCTTTCTTTGCAAGGACACTCAAAAGCCTGCCATCCATGGATTCTGTCAGTGTTTTGATCTGTTCATCATCAACATTGCGTGCAGCAGCAACCACAGCCTCCCAGACACTGTTCAGAGAGGTGTACTGTTTTCCCTCCTTGTAAATCTCACATTTGATGATGGACCACAGGTTCTCAATGGGGTTCAGATCAGGTGAACAAGGAGGCCATGTCATTAGATTTCCTTCTTTTATACCCTTTCTTGCCAGCCACGCTGTGGAGTACTTGGACGTGTGTGATGGAGCATTGTCCTGCATGAAAATCATGTTTTTCTTGAAGGATGCAGACTTCTTCCTGTACCACTGCTTGAAGAAGGTGTCTTCCAGGAACTGGCAGTAGGACTGGGAGTTGAGCTTGACTCCATCCTCAACCCGAAAAGGCCCCACAAGCTCATCTTTGATGATACCAGCCCAAACCAGTACTCCACCTCCACCTTGCTGGCGTCTGAGTCGGACTGGAGCTCTCTGCCCTTTACCAATCCAGCCACGGGCCCATCCATCTGGCCCATCAAGACTCACTCTCATTTCATCAGTCCATAAAACCTTAGAAAAATCAGTCTTGAGATATTTCTTGGCCCAGTCTTGACGTTTCAGCTTGTGTGTCTTGTTCAGTGGTGGTCGTCTTTCAGCCTTTCTTACCTTGGCCATGTCTCTGAGTATTGCACACCTTGTGCTTTTGGGCACTCCAGTGATGTTGCAGCTCTGAAATATGGCCAAACTGGTGGCAAGTGGCATCGTGGCAGCTGCACGCTTGACTTTTCTCAGTTCATGGGCAGTTATTTTGCGCTTTGGTTTTTCCACACGCTTCTTGCGACCCTGTTGACTATTTTGAATGAAACGCTTGATTGTTCGATGATCACACTTCAGAAGCTTTGCAATTTTAAGAGTGCTGCATCCCTCTGCAAGATATCTCACTATTTTTGACTTTTCTGAGCCTGTCAAGTCCTTCTTTTGACCCATTTTGCCAAAGGAAAGGAAGTTGCCTAATAATTATGCACACCTGATATAGGGTGTTGATGTCATTAGACCACACCCCTTCTCATTACAGAGATGCACATCACCTAATATGCTTAATTGGTAGTAGGCTTTCGAGCCTATACAGCGTGGAGTCAGACAACATGCATAAAGAGGATGATGTGGTAAAAAAATACTCATTTGCCTAATAATTCTGCACTCCCTGTATTAAAGTTTTAGGGTTTATTGTAATGAACAACCGCAGTTCATGGTTTATATTCATTTGTAAACACACAGGATTCCAAAATTTCAATCTGACTCCCTAGCAGTTGGCATCAGACCCTAGTGTACAATAAATACCAGTGAGGGGCTTTGCTAGAACATCACTGAGGTGCCAGGAGATGTCTATTAGATCAGTAGGTGAAGATTAGAAGAGGGATTGTGAGAAGGGTATGTGATTTAAATAGGCTTCAAACCTGTGCAGAAAGGAGATGAATGGTCATTTTTAATGTGTGTGACGATTACATTAGCAAAAACTCAGCAAAGATATATACTGGTCATAGCACATATATTTGGAGTTAAGTATGATAAATCTATGCCCCCCATACATACTTACCATCACGTAATTTTTGTTATTGATATTTTGTTCAGTTATATTTTTGTACCTCGATATTTAGGAGTCAATGTTCTTGTAGTAAATATCAAGAACTGTATGACATCTGCAATAGGGCTCCTCAATCTTTCTGAGATCCTACTAGAACTGCCTGCACTCTGCACTAGTATGCTCCAAGCTCCTAAGATCTTGCAGTAACTGGCAGATGTCTGCAGTAAGGTGCTGCACGATTTCGGAGATATTAGGAACAGTCAGAAATCTGCACCACGGCTTTTCATGTCGTATTAGAGACCATAAGAACTTCCAGAAATCTACTCCCGTGTCCAGCAGACATTTCTAAATTAACTTTCTGTCTATGTTTCCCTTGTCGTTGGTGGGAGGTCCAGCCATGTTATTAGCAGATTCTGCAGGAGCTATTACAGGTCAACACTGAAGCTAAAGCGAATGAATGTTCCACTGTGAGTCTAGGACATCCTAATGGACACAGTACAGATCTATAGTTTAACTATAGCTTTTTTAACTATCACTGGAGACTACGAGTGTAAGAGTGACCTGAAACATGCATCAGTTGCAGTGGAGGTCCACCTGATCTGAAATGTGCATCAGCTGCAGTGAGGTCCACCTGATCAGAAATGTGTATCAGCTGCAGTGGAGGGCATTCCCAACTGGGCTAGATGAGAAACTTTGTCAAAAAGCACAGGAACTGGATACAATTAAAGACTGTTTTGTGTTATGCAGTGCTTACCTGTTTTTCACCCACACAAAGCCTGCGGTGTGCAAAATTGCACGATTTGGGAAGGTGAATAACTAAAACACAAAAGCAACTCAGGGCCAGAGATCTAGGTGATTTGAAATCCCAAAGCCTGAGCTGTGCAAATATGCAGACTTTGCAACTGCAAAAAGCCAGGTTGTAAATGCAAATATCCTGAACGGACATTGAGAGTTGCAAATGCATTACAATTTGCAATGGCAACTTTGCGAATCTTTGTGAGTCACAAGACAAAGTGGTGATGACTCAAAAGTGAATGTATCAATGGCTAGTGACCACCTCACACCGACCCCCTCTGAACAAACCATTGAAAGGTTGCTGACTGCAAGAACAGTTGGGATCCGTTTGCAAAGTGTAAACCTTTGATGGAGAACCGAGCTTCTACAGTGTGCATGGCAGCTGCTAACGTCCGACTCCTGGCGTCTACGCTCATTCTTGGCGTCCTGTTTACATTGTGTACCCTTTCTTTTTATTTTCATCCACTTTAAGGACAGGGGTTAATAGCAGCATTTGACGAATATTAAAGTAGAGCTAGAACCCTGCTGTCCATTTCTGGCTTTCATTCCTGCATTCGTATCTGTTTCTGAGAACTCACAGAAGACTCATGGCTTCATTTATTTTTATTTAAAATCAGGACCTTCTAATACATGCACATATTGTTTAGAGTTTGTCTGTTTTCTGCAAGATACTGTAAGCCACTACAACTGACGAATTCAAGAAAATAGGACATGAAAGATAGAACTGAATTATTTTGTAAAGTTAAGGCCTCGTTGCTCGCCCTGTTTCTGAGTCGGTTCCAGGTGGATGGAGCTGGCCCTGGTGTGTTGCCAAGGTGCTCTGCAGTCTCCTGTGTATTTTCCCTGAGGGTGGTTGGCAGGGGTGTGGGTGTTATTTCTGCTCTCAGGTCTCGGCATGCTGTGGTTTGGCTGGGAGCACAAGGGTTGGGTCACGCGGGCGTGGCGGGAGGAATGAGGAGCAGGAGGAGGAATCCTCCCAGGGAGAGCAGATACTGACACTCAGGTCCCTGGCGGGTGGGGCCCACGTTTTTCTGCTTGGTAAGGGCAAATGAAATCCCTAGCGAAGCAAAATAGGGCCAAGCTTTAATTGCAACATGAAATAACTAGGAACCTTCGGTGCAGATGCAAACGTAGACATGCAAGATGGAGTCTAAAACGCCAGCCAATCACAGAACGATGAATGACGACAGCCCCCCTACTCTAGAACGTTTTGGAAATTCTATATCCAACGTCCAAATATTCTCATTTTTTACTGTTACCACTACCTGTGAGCCGTAGAGGGACTGGAGTCATTCTCAAAAGGGTGCAGGCCTTTGAAAGAGCATTGTCACTCAATGGGAAAAAGATGCAAGCGGAAGAAGTGACCCTGGCTCCCTGAAGGGGCCTTCTCTCTTTGCCCTCTCTCTTGCTTGCAGGATCAAGCTTTGATTGTATAGATGCTGTGGGTGTAGAGGTGACGTGGTGGGCTCAGGCCTTCTGTTGTCAACCAAGGGGCAGTACAGGAAATCCATCATGTCCACTGGCCTCTTCTGGAAAACCATATCTGTAAAGTGTGAGTAGGGTCTCCGTTCTCATACCCTTCCATCGAATGACATCTCTGATGAGACAACCGACTTGCACAAATAGTGTTGACGAGGTGGACATTCACAAAATAGGACAATAATAAATTAACCAGTTCATTGTACATTGATCAAAAAGCTGAAAGAAGGAATGTCCTTGTGTTTACTGGCCGGACAGGGCGCACCGGGGTGTATTGCTGTCCGAGGGATTCCATGATGAGAGAAATAAAGCATCAGACCACTCTAAAACATCATGGGGCCAGTCATTCAGTGTGATCATGTAGAACATTATGGCCCATATTTATACTTTTTGACGCTAAACTGCGCTAACGCAGTTTAGCGTCAAAAAGTTTTGCGCCGTCTAACGCCATTCTGAAGCGCCATGCGGGCGCCGTATTTATGGAATGGCGTTAGACGGCGCAATCAGACCGGCGCTGCCTGGTTTGCGTGGGAAAAAACCACGTAGACCAGACAGCGCCGGCGTAGGGGGAAAATGGCGCATGGGCGTCTTAAAATGGGGCAAGTCAGGTTACGTCGAAAAAATCGTCATAACCCGACTTGCGCCATTTTTTAACGACGCCCATCCCCCATCAACATGACTCCTATCATTGTAAAGATAGGAGTCATGCCCCCTTGCCCAATGGCCAAGCCCAGGGGACTTCTGTCCCCTGGGCATGGTCATTGGGCATAGTGGCATGTAGGGGGGCACAAATAAGGCCCCCCTATGCCACCAAAAAAATATATAAAAAATAAAAAATTATACTTACCTGAACTTACCTGAATGTCCCTGGGGTGGGTCCCTCCATCCTTGGGGGTCCTCCTGGGGTGGGCAAGGGTGGCAGGGGGGGGTCCCTGGGGGCATGGGAGGGCACCTGTGGGCTCATTTTGAGCCCACAGGCCCCTTAACGCCTGCCCTGAGCAGGCGTTAAAAAGTGGCGCAAATGCGCCGTTTTTTGCCACGCCAACTCCCGGGCGTCTCTTTTGCCCGGGAGTATAAATACCACGTAAAGGCCTGGGAGTCATTTTTTAGACGGGAACGCCTCCCTTGCATATCATTAACGCAAGGAAGGGGTTCACGCTAAAAAATGACGCACATTCCGGGAACTTTGGCGCTATTCGCCTCTAACGCCATAGTATAAATATGGCGTTAGTTGGCGTTAGTTTTGCGTCGAAATTGCGTCAAAAAAAACGACGCAATTTCGGCGCAAACGGAGTATAAATATGGCCCTATGTCACTCTCTTAAATAATAGTGCTAGCACGGAAAAATCTTAGCACAAGCAAATCTAATGAGTACCCTTGAATAAAGCTAACACAAACATTGTGTCACAAGCAAAGAGTGATGGGTACCCCAGAATAAAGCTACGACAAAAAATCCTATCCCAAGCAATTAACAATGTTTACCCCAAACTAATGTTTGCACAAAAAATCCTATTCCACAAAAACCGTGATGAGTACTTTAGGAGAAAGTTAGAGACTGTGAAAATCTCTTCGTTTCAAGAAGGGGATGGGTAGGGCAGATGTGCTGAGAAGTTTTTATATGGCACTGACTTGTATCTTAATTCCTTTCTGCTGAATTAGATATGCATCCTCGAAAGGGAAGATGCACCAACGTGTTTATGAGTATGCAAAGTAGTACTACAGGAGTACTGTTTTACATACTCTTACATGCCTTTGGGAATCGGCCCCTAAACATGCAACTCTATATTAGTAAAAGTAAAAAGAACAAATTTTATATGAATATCCCATTAGCCTTCTCATTTTATTTTCATTTTAGATGTATCATGCGCCAATTTACAAAAGCACATAACAGTATGTAAAAGAGTATGGCCAAAGTACTACATTATACATACTCCAAAATGCCTTCATGAAAAGGCTTCAAGAGTTCTAATGTTTCTTTCAGCAGATGTTTTATGGTAAGGGACCTCAGGGTGAAACTTTTGGCCATAAGCATTTTTTGCCTCATCGCCTACTCTCTGCATCCAAGCCCGTAACACTGCACATCCTATAATGTAATATATGACTTCTCACACCAACTAGACCCTATAACACTTACACTACACCTTATACTCACTACATCACCTGCAGCCTTCACTATGCATACCTTTCACTGTGTATAGCACAAATCAACACCTAGGCCTGCCGCAGAGTATATTGGTGCCTCTACTTCACCTCAGAGCTCCCACATCTGTCCTGCGACAGCAAGAGCCAGGTAGTAGCATTTCCTGCACACTGCCCGATTCTTTTTTCATGCAGCACATATTTCTTCCTCCTCTTTCCATCCCCAGACTAGTCATCTCCATAGTGGTATCAGGATCAAACTCCTATTTTCTTCTTAAGCGCAGGTTGCTCCCTCAGCCTACATGTGACATGTACACAAAATCTACAACACATTTACATCTTTCCACTGCACTAACACTTTACAACCACTCCTTGAACCTGCACTATGTGCCACCAGGTACAAAACTGTCAAAGTCCTACAGTGTCGCTCTAACGTACACGCACCCCACCGCCTGCACCATGCACATAATCCAATGCCTTATACCAGTTCTACACTACACCGCCACTAACACCTTACACTTGCAACGCCTTCTACAGATCCTACTACAACGGCATACCCACACAATCCCAAAGCTATACTACCTGTGGCTTGCTCCTTACAGATACACCACCTTGTGCAATCTACAACACCAGTTACAGCATGGACCTACATCTGCACTACCGTGCACCGTACATCTAATTCACTTACAGCAGCATCAACACCTTAAACTATCTACCTCAAAAATCTGCACAACATACACTGCCATTCACACCCAACACTTAATCCTTCCACACTTTCACTAGCCAAAGATGGCGTATGACTCCTGTGGCTTCATGTCCAAGTGCAAGTTAAAAAAATGTTTTGCGAAAAAAACTTTCCAGTAATTTTTTTTCAGGAGAATTTCCAGGCACATTATGAACTTTGAGATTTTTTAGGGTCGAGCCTGCGTTGCATGCGCTCGCGCATGCGTATCGCAGCAAGACTCTTTTGTATTTAGAAAAGGGCTCGGAGCCCTGTCAACTTCACGTCAGTGTTTTTTCTTAATACATATAAGCAAAAGGTGGCTGTGTAAAGGAAAGAGCGCACTTTCCAAATATAAGCTACTGTTTATTTACAAAGTCCATGATGACGTAAAACGATAGGGGGAGTGCTCGAAGTGGTATGCACCCAGCCACAGAGTGCGTGAACTATCACCCCAAAAAGGGTTACAGTTATGATATGCAAAGAAGGAAAACCACGGCACATCCCAAGAAGTGATAATGTTCCAGTTTATTCCTCGTAATGTCTTTAGATGAAACAATGGCCTGTGGCCCAAGCTGACATCTTGGAGCCAGAATCAACAGATGACAACAGAAATCTTTTTCAGATTAACAGCAACCCAAATAGACAACAGCCGACACGTGTTTCGTCTGGGTAGACTTTATCAAGGCTATAGTGAAGATAATTAGCTCAATGTTCCAAAGTGCCAGAGACAAATTGATGTCTTATGATTTGAGAAGGCGGTCAAGTAAGGAAGAGCATGAGGACCATGGTAAGCCTCAAATATCTCCGAGCGTTTCCTTCTGCGTTGTGTTGACGGCGCTGCTGGTTCGTGGGCTTCCCTAATAAAATCTGCTTGCTTTCATTAGTCGAAGGCACCCATATGTCATGCCTTTTCCGGTGGCAAGCCCTCCTCGAGCGCAGCGACCAAGTACAGAAAACATGCAAGGCTCGCTGTTTTCCATCGGGCTCGTGGACTTTTTTTTCTCTAATTTATGAGCGCGATCTCGCTTGGCAGAAGTCGAGCGCTTTACATACTTGATTTCACTTTTTCGGGTTATGTACATAAATGCACTTTTGCCCGATAGGTGAAAAGTCGGGTTAAGAGTTTACAACGCGATCAGCTCTAACATGAGCAAACGCGAGACCCGTTGCATTGTAAATGCTTGTTTCTCTTGCCAGAACATACGTTAGTAGGTTTTTCATCCACATTTTTGTTTTAAAAGGTTCAACACGTTCTATATGTTAGCTACGTTCTTAATAAACGTTGACTAATGAGAAGTAGGTGAAGATGAAAATCTTTGCCCACCCACACTTTTCCTCAGGTGTAGCCATATGAATTTAGTGACCCTTGGTGCTCGCCAAAAGATCTCAAACAATAACACTCTCTCACTTGTGGAAATGTTCCTTTACTTAAGGTTGGGGTACTTGGGCTGCAGTCGTGGTGCGGTGGAAAGGGAACTCGTGCAATGCAATGAGGCATTTTATGGAGCATGCTCCATATTCAATATTTGAGCTTCCTTGTGAGTTTGGATGCAGAAATGATGCTATTAAGATAAAGGTTAATATACCAAGAAAAATATTACTGTATATTGTTTTGAATGCCACCTCTGGAGAAATGTAGTCAGGAAGTGTGGGGGCAAAGAAGGTCAATTGCAGGCAGACCTTTGAAGGGACAGCACGGTAGAAGGAAAGTTTCCCAGAAGTAAATAAACCAGTAACCATAATTTGGTGAACTTTGTAGTGTACTGCCTTAGGTATTTGTTGGGCATGTGAGGATCCAACATCCAACAAGGTTCCGAATAGGCCTGGGTGGAGTTCGCAGAGTTCTGCTACGTAAACTCCATTAAGTGCCGGAAAAACTCAGCCGCACTACGCAGAGCTCTGCGAGCAGCAGAGTTAGGTAAGTCGTGATGTTCACACTCATTTTCAGTGCGGGAGTTTCTCCTGTGCTGCAAAATCAGCATGAGTGGCATCATGCATAACGCCATAGGGTGCTAATTACTTTCTGCCACTTGAGTAGATTTTCTACTTGAGCGGCAGCTTCCTCAATGCGATTGGCAGCTTTCTCATTGTGAGCGGTCACAGCCTACCGTGACCGCTCGCGTTCAGAAAACTTACTCATGCTGACCAAATCAGTGATTTCTCTCGCCCACACTCACCTAATGTTGGCAAGCGTGAGCAAGAGAAAAAACTCTGCTCCGCATCACTTCACAGAGTGTTTGGGGAAAACTCTGCTAACTCAATTGGCGGAACAGAATTCTTCACCCATCCTTAGTTCCGAACTACTCCTCCCAGGAAGTTCTTACCATTAGCAAATCATGGAGTGGAACATTCCTGGGGTTGAAGATACACAACTAGCAGGTACCTACAAGAAGACATGGACCAGCCCTGAGCTCTGGGAATAAGCCTCAGCCCACAACCACTTGGTACAAAGGGTTCACAACAAGCTGCATTGTGTGAAGGATGCTGGGACATGGAGGCACTAGTATTGCAACTTAAGGAGCACACCCCCTAGGGCACAAGTCAGGGGTACAGGCGGATGGATGGAGTTCACCTGTTTTCAAAGGGTGGACGTCATCCACCCTGCCAAGAAGTTTGGCCCCACTGTAAAATGATGAACATGTCCTAGTGTCATTTTTAGACACCGGGACATATCCAGCTGTGCCCACACGTTCTCTGTTTTCGATCCGAGCGACAATGTGCAGGCAGTGAGGGGGTCTTTCGAATTACAGATTCCAGCTGGGCCCATAACAAAGGCTGAATTTTAAGGGGCCATCAGGCCTCCTTTTGTTGGAGTATCTATGGCTGGAAGCTATCTGGAGCCTCACAACTATAAGCAAATGCAGTGGAGGGGAAACAAAGGCACACGGCTTTTTAGCACTTTACATGTACTTAAGAGAGGCACTTTTTGACTTTGTTCAGTCCCTGTATGTGAGAGATATGCATGCACTGTAAGACTGTCAGATGCGTTGGTCCCTCTGAATATTTACACAAAATCACAATTTCTTTATAACATCGCTATTTTTTTATTTCTATTATAGTGCTGTTCATTAAAATGGAGGGTGCCAGAGCTCTTAACATCACATATGCTCATTGCATTGACAATAATCATGGAAGTTTGTACATCAATGTTCACAATATGTTACATAAGACAGTGAGGTTTGCAAGATATAGGAGTCACATATTGTCCTTCATAGCTCACTGCACTATATTAGAAGTATTACAATTTATGAACTGTATGTAACAAAAGTATCTCTGTGTTAAAAGCAGTAACTCACTTGCCTATCAGCATAAAATACAAATCTGTCATCTGCATGTTACATGATGTACTTTTCAAGACACATTAATTCGTCATGCTTCTTTGAGTCAAAATGGGCACCAGACAAAACACAGATCTTTCCAGCAAGTGATTTAACCACCAAAGTTATCATACCAGTATAGTTATTTCCTCAGATTCGCTGGGAAACCAAAGATCTCTGCAGGAAGTGCCTTAACTCCATATTGTAAAATTCATACTTTGCAACCAATTAATCAGAACAGATTTATTGTCCTGTTTCTCCCTGTTGCTCATTTTTTTGGTGGCAGCGATTTTAGAAAACAAATGTACAACAGAGGTGCAGATTTTGCATGAGGCTTGAGTAACTTTTCTGGAACAATCCTATGCAAAATCTATTTGGGATTTACAGTGCCACACAAATCCTGGTTGTATTTTGATTTGTTAAAAAAACACACAAACACAAGGCAGCACATTGCCCTGCATTGCATTACCTTGCATCAGGTAGGAGTTACATGCTCAGGCAGCTAATGCAGTTTTATCTACATGGAAATCTGCTGCATGTGGACTAATATGCCTGGCAGAGATAGTTTTTTCAGTCCTTAGGTAAAGGAAGTTCTACGCTGAACAAGCCAACATTGCTTTAAGTATAGCTTACAAAAACATGACCTTCTGCCTAAATCAGGTAAGTTTGCATTTATACTCTCAATGCGCTCAAATGTACTTATGATAGACCTGTTAAACCTATGTGTGAGGCTTTAAGATCTGATGTCACTTCTGATGTTATCACTTCCTGTAAAGTGATGGGTAATGATGCCACTTCCAGTGATGTCACTTCCCGTAATGTCACGTGCAATGTCATGTGTTGCAATATCACTTGCATACTGCCTAACTTGGTTAGTCCCCGCACTTCTACTTCTTTTTTTCAGAACCTGTGCCCTGGCACCCACCATAGTGCAATCACTATTTATATGGCTACAGACTTCTGTAGGCCCTCATTTCGAGTTGCAGTATCCCACCTGGAATGTTAAATCTGGTTAGATTCCTGCTGTGGTCCTTTCAGGCAGTCCAGTGTCTCTGGGTTTAATAATTCTAAATCTGGAAACATCGTCCTGGTTTCACTGGGTGTGGGTCCGCACCCAGTGGAACCACTGCAGGGATGGTGCATGCTGTGGGTAGGAGTAAAGCTTGGGCCTCACACGACCCCTGCATCAAATTCGGGGACCAAACAACATACTACAGCCTACCCCAACTCTTCCTTCCTGTAGCTGTACTAAAATTGGGCAAACTTGAGGTTCTGTCGTCTTTGCACTGCTCTACAATTGAATATATTAAACCCCCTGCTCTCCTAAAAACAGTCACACCCTGTACTGCAGAGGTCCCAGTTTTTCTGCCACAATCTCTATTCCAAATGGGAAAAGACGCAGCGTTTTCAGAATTAAGCATTTTACTCTCCAAGCTGAGGGAGGAAACAATCTTGGATGTAATTATATGTATTCACTAGCTCCTTCATTAGTTTTGTAGAAGTTGGCGATTCCGTGTGCCTCAGCAAGCCAGGGAGGAGGCAGGTTTTTACTAGTCTCTCGTGGCGCTGGCGCGCGCCTCGCCCTGCGTGACTCATGTCTTTTCAGAAGGCGCCAGGTGAGGTGCGTCCGCATTGCAAGCATCGCCTCACCTGCCTCACGCCCTCTCGGAGCCTTGCGCTCCCTTTACCTTATATGGAGAAAGAATTCCAACTAGCAGCGAGTGGGGGGGGGGGACACCCTGGGAAAGAGCAGAACAGCAAACCTGGCAGAATTGTAAGCGCTGCCACTAACAGGGCGCAACAATGGCTTGTTCTGCACCTAGGCTAAAGTCCCTCAAATCTGCTTCAGAGGTGAGTTCACGGGGGACACAAGCCCGAAATATGCATTTCTCTCTCTTGCTCTGGGTCTAAGTCTGATAAGGAAAAATAAGTGTTGGTCCTCAAAAATGAGTGCTGGCGGGCTCCACTTGCAGCTACCCATTCAAAGTAAGCATTGGCGAGGCACCTCACTTGTAGTGGTTTTGAGTGGGACTTGGAAAAGGTTGGTTCCTCCGAGGGGATGGGAGGCTAAGCAGTGGCCTGTGGTGGGTCCTAACTCAAGGAAGGAAAACAACCTTACTGTCGAAAAATACAGCCATATCCAGGATGACGTGCCCCTTAGACTCCTGGGCCTTGGTGCCATTGCCCCTGCTGCACAAATGATAGCCAAGTTCTGCCGGTCAGAGTAGGGGTTGAGGGTGAAAGGTGAATGACTCTTCCGCAGCCATACAAACTCCTTTAGAGTTGTAGAAGTACGTTGGGGGATCGTCGTGTTTCATTATAGCCCGGTCAACCTTTGGGGCTATGAGGCATGTTTAATAAAGTTGATTACCCCAGACTTGTTCACTGTTCCTCGGTCTGTTCCAAATTGTTCTCTTTCTTTCACTGACTTTAAGAGGACCCTTGTGGCAGGTCTTTTCAAAAGTAGGTCAAACAATCTCAAATAGGGCCCGTACTGGGAGTCCATCAACTGGTATTCTCATAGCATAGGCAAAGTCAAATGTTTACTTTGCAGCACTTCTGCCGATTCTTTCAACCTTCTGTTGTGTGGTTCCCTTGAACCTAAGATGTACTCAATGAGCGTGACATAAATTGAAGGCACAAGACTTGCTCAGTGTTTGAGAATGCTCAGTCGTGAGACTTTCCATTGAAAGAAACTGCCTTACCAGTCTTAAAGCTGTTTCTCATTTACCGAGCCTGTCCTCGGTGTCCACAATGTGTGATCTTGTGCTACAAAATGTGAGACTCACCCACTGAGAAAGCCTACTCTCTCAGGGATCTGCTTCTTAATCAATGAACAAGTCTCCTCTCTAAGGTGTTATATTCTCATCCAGTGGGAGAAACTGCTCTCCACAGTGTGAGGCTGCCCAACAGGGTGTGAGACTTGCATTTAATTTGTGCAGTGATCCTGGCATTCCTGACCAATGTGAGGCTCTACTCACCCTCCTCCTTGGTGTACCCATAAGGTACTGATCTTTACGGGCACTGAGTTTGCACCCTGCTGGTACTATGCAAAGCACAACTGGGCCTAAGTCCTTTAGATTAAGGCCTTCACGTCTAGACACATTCTACTTCAGAAAGGGCTCCATGCAATCTAAGGTGAATACCTACATGCCCTCAGCCAAACAGTGCTGAGTTCGGTGCCACATGTCACAAGCTTCAGCTTATAAATGGGATCAGAGAGGTACCAATGGCCAATATCAAAGGCAGAAATGCTCACCGAGCTGTGGAATTTCCGCCACCTTTCCCTGATAGTTTTAGTTATACACACGTTTATTCACAAAGAACAGGTCAGTACTTTCTCCCAGTGGAAATTTCAGAGTTTTGGTCCATGGACAGTGGTAGGTAGAACTTGTGGGTGGAACTTGTGGAGTTTCACTCTGTAGAATTCCACGGAGTTACATATAAAGTCCACAAGATTCCACTGAATTCCACCACTGTGCGGAAAATATGCACATTGCACTGCTTGTGCTGCAATCTAGCGCCAATAGCGTGAGCAAGTGCCAAAAAATAGTGCGAGCGGCACCATGTGGTATGCAAGAGTGCACAGCCATTTGAGCTAATTTTCCTGCCGCTTGAGTAGAAAATCTACTCAAACAGCAGCATATCTACTTATGAAGCAGCACTCTGGCCACGAATCGAGCTAGGGGAAGCCAAACGCTAACCAGTAGAAGCTGGAAACCTTGAGGGAAAAAAACATTTAGCCACACAGCAACTAGGGGAATTTGGCCGGAACTGTGCATTACAAGAGTAACACAGAGTTGCCAAATTATGCCAATTCCAGAGGCAGAATGAAACATTCCACCCACCACTGGTAAAGATATAGGCTGCAGAGGAAAATAAGAGAAATTGGAAAGGGTAGGAACCTGGTTACGGAAAAGCCTGAAGAAAGCAAAGGCGGCCAAGGTAACATGGTGGCTAGTTCTAGTATATAAACAAAAGGTCACAAGTGGCTGTTTGCAGGTGGTAGAGGACTGGCAAGAGTGGAACCAGGGATGTAGAGTATTGGGCGTAGGAGCCAAATGGACCAGTCGAAAGGAGTTTGAAAAAGTCAACTGTCCAGGTACTTACACCTCCTAACCTTAACCTCACTCTCCATGCAATGAGCAACATGAGGGTCACCGCCCTACATGTCACCTGTAAGCCCTCATGTGAGATATCATGTCTCACATGTCTCATGTCTTTGTAGGTCACATTTAGAAAGGTGTGTCTAGTTATGGGTGCCACCTGAAGAATTGTCTCTGGTCCTATGAGTTCTGGTGACCACGTTACAAGTATTGTGGCCAGTTCTGAAGGTCTAATCTGCAGTACAGCATCCATGTGTGCCCACATCTAAATACTTGTGCTGGTTCCAGAAACCTTCTTTGGAATGTTGTTTCTTTCTTCGAAGTCTCTTGAGTATTGAGCGTAGCTATGAATATGCCATAGAAAGGATTGTCCCAGGTGTTTGAGGCCTGGTGTGTTAAATGGTGCCCGAGACTTGGGGCATATCAGGGCGTCACCATAAACATTATGGAGACGAAGCAGGACCAGGTGGCTTCAAAGGTGCTTGCTTTAGGTGGCAACTAGAACTGACAAAAGGGGCTACAAAATCTAAGCATGAGGAAAAGTGGGAACCAAGCTATGTTGGAAATTCACATTACAAAAGGGAACATATCGTGTGAGAGTCTCACGATGACCTGCAGAATTTCACTTTCAGACCTTAAAGTCATGGTTGAAGGGAAGGGTGGACTGAGGGAGCCCAAGAGATCCATTAGGCCATATTGTTTCAGAAAAAAAGCAACGATTGCATAGAAAATTCCAAAAGCCCTACAGTAGATGTGGTAAAAAAACAGAAAACCAGCTAAAAAGCTAGAAATACAGGTGGGCATTTTGAGTGAGTGTAAAGGTGGAGACCACGTGCAGATGTAAGTGTTGCAGAGGTAGACAGACAGTCAACCCAGGCGGTCCCGGGTATCCTTCTCCCCCTTTGATGTTCCTATTTTGAAGCATCCTGGACTGTCTGCGAGGAACAAGTCCCAGAGGATTTCAATCCTCAGACTGAACAAGGCCACAAAGTACTTCTATTCCATGAACAGTTTAAAGTGGGAACATCTTTACATAAAATATTGACAATTCTGATTTGACTTTACTACCTTAGTCCCAGAGAAAGGAACAACGCCTTTCTGTGAGAAAAATGTGCTGCAGCCTTCGAAATGCCTTTCACTCTTTCTGCGTCTTAGGTGTGGCTGCTGGTATGAAACTCCTTGAAATGCTGCTGACACAGGCATTCATTCACTTGTGAAAGGGGGGCCGCCCAGGGAGGGGCAGCCTTGGCTCCAGGCGAGGCTTAAGGGCCTCAACAAGCCTGTTCCTGCAGAATGTGGAGCCACATTCTCACCTGCGCTGCTCTCAGCATCATTGATAGGTGTAAGTAAAACCCCTGGGAGCCCGGGCAGGTCTGCCGCCATTATATGTTGTTGTGAGGCTCCATAACCAGACAAAATGGCTGCCAGGGTAACAGGGCATAGCAGATCAAGCTGGAGGTGCTCTGATAGAGCGCCTTGTGCAATACAGGGATAGTGACTGTGCGACTATAGATCACTGTCAGACCAGACAGTACGAGGATATTGACTATATTCGAGAGGTGCATTGACAGAGCAGGCAGTGCAGGGTCACACGGGAGATGCACAAGAAGAACTCATAGTACAGGGGTAATGAAGGCAAGGCTTTAAGTGGGCCGGGTCCTGCCGGTGTTGTTAAAAAAAGCGGGTAATGGGACGGGTCCCTATCAGGGTCTCCATTATTGCCCTCCCCTTCAGGATGAAGAAAAAATCTTAACTCTGCAACAGAACCTCCCTTCACTGGCTTTGATGTAACTTCAAAGAGACATGCTATAGTTACGTTACCCTGGCCATTTCAGAACTGAAGCATTTTTAATATCACGACCACCGACAAAGCCAATAGTCCTGGCTTGTTTTAGGTGTAATTTCAGTTGTTGTAGTATATTTATGGATGCAATGACAGAAAGAAGCAGCAAAATACTATTTGGACAGCACACCACGCTAAGTGCAGATTTTTAGCTTTCATGTTTTTAAGCCACGTCCTCAGTTATAAAGGCTACGCCCCTTTAAGAGACCCCAGTTTATTCATCCCACTTAAAGCCTTGAATGAAGGTCGGACTATGGGCGAAGGCCCGCGACCGTACAGAGTTCGAGGGGCCGGAGCACAAACCCCGCTGAGGCCCGCGAGACAAAGCGCGCCGGATGGGGCGCACTAACAAAGAAGGGGCGGGGGACCGGAAGTGGTCTCCCCGCAAAGTAAATTACCTTTCCGCTTCCGCCCTAGGCCGGAAAGTGGGGGCAGGGAAGGAACAATGGCCCAATGGGGTCCAAGGCATTTTTCAAATGTCCCCACCATGCCCCGAAGGTAGAAGTGGGGCTTAAAAAGGGGTTGCCTGGCATGGAGCCCCTATTCGTATCCAGGGCAGCCGGGCAGCGACAGAAGAAGGACACCCACCCACACCTAACGCTAAGCACCCAGATCGTCACAGGCTGGGTCAAAGGACAAGGTGACGGAGGTGGAAAGGCGGAAAGGAGAGATAAAGGACAACAAAGGCCACACCCAACACAGCGGGGTGGCAGGGCTACTTACCTTGGGATGCCTCACGGCAGGGTAAGGCAGTCAGGGGAGGTACTCGGAAACATGGCACTCGCAGCGTGGGTCCGCCAGAGAGCTGGACACAAGGACTAAATAAGGTAGCGAGTTAAGCCTAAAGGGAAACGAGTACCCTCCTAGATAAAAAGGATTAACGGCAAAGGACCAAAACGCGAGACTGATTGGGGCAAATTGATTGATGGGCATGTAACAGGCAATTTATCGTCAAGTATAGGGTTGATAAGACTAAATGTACCAATGTGAATCACAAACCCAGGATCTTTAACCTCATGGGAGATATCGCGATTTATGACAACCGCAGAACCTCTAATTGCCTGTAACAGTGATATGACACAATGATTTATGGCCCTCATAAAAGCAGGGCAGACATGCTGAAAACCAATGTTAATAAAACTGCGGCCAACATTTCCCAAACAAAATAACTGACTGTTGTACTATATAAGTCATTGCAGGAATGAGCCGTCTGGAGGGGTTTATGGCGCACCTCACAGCACCAAGTACAGTGATGTCACGAGGCAGACAAGGTGCCTTCGCAGAGCCGTAGGTGGCCCAAAGATATGTCCTTTGTCACACTTACTATCACAGCTTTGGACTTGTGGCACAAACCTGTTGATGCCACTGCTGTGTGATTTGTAGTATCCCTGCCTTCACTCGGTCCTGGTGTGACTCCATGCACCTCCAATGTGAAATGACTGACCTCAGTCGGACGGAGATGCAGCTAGGGCAACGTGCCCTTAGGACATGGTGATAGTAGGTGTGCCGCAAGTCAGGCTAGAGGTGCATTGGCAGTGCTAGGCTAACATCCACATATAAAATAGTAGATGCGCTGCAGAGGTGGACTAGAGTTCCATTGACAGAGCTGCAATAAGCGTTTGAGGATGTGATTGTGTGGCAAAGACAGGTGAGGTTAATTGGCAGAGGTTCCAAGGTCTACTGATATGGCTGCTTGTGTACAGGCAAGTCAGGCAAAGGTCTTATTTGCAAAAGTGTGATAAGGCCCACTGATATGACAGGTTTGTGGTCTTGTCAGGTTAGTGTCTCATTTACAGAGATGTGCCAAGGGCCACTGTTAGGACAATAGGTGTGTGGTCTTGTCAGGCTAGGGTCTCATTTGCAGAGGTGTGCCAAAGCCCACTGTTAGGACAATAGGTGTGTGGTCTTGTCCGGCTAGGGTCTCCTTTGCAAAGGTGTGCCAAGGCCCACTTTATGTGACAGTAGGTGAGTAGGCAGGAGAGGATTGGGTCTCATTTGCGGAGGTGTGCCAAGGCCCACTGATAGGACAGTGTGTGTGTGGACATGCCAGGCTTGGGTCTTATTTACAGAGATGTGCCAAGGGCCACTGATAGGACAGTAGGTGTGTGGTCTTGTCAGGCTAGGGTCTCATTGGCAAAGGTGTGCCAAGGCGCACTGATGTGACAGTAGGTGAATAGGCAGGAGAGGGTTGGATCTAATTTGCGGAGGTGTGCCAAGTTCCACTGATAGGACAGTGTGTGTGGGGACATGTCAGGCTTGGGTCTCATTTACAGAGATGTGCCAAGGGCCACTGATAGTGCAGTAGGTGTGCGATCTTGTCAAGCTAGGGTCTCATTGGCAAAGGTGTGCCAAGGCGCACTGATGTAACAGTAGGTGAGTAGACAGGAGAGGTTTGGGTCTCATTTGCGGAGGTGTGCCAAGGCCCACTGATGTGACAGGAGATGTGTAGGAAGGTCAGGCTTGGGTCTCATTTGCAGAGGTGTCCCAGGCCCAGCCCTCCCTGGCTGCTGCATCGCTCTTGCTCCTTGGTTTTTCAGCTGTTAGAATGCAGCTACACTCAGGTAGTTTTATAAGTACACATTGTTACTATCTTTGGGGGGTCTTCAGGCCACGATAGATGTGCACTGCGAGATCCATATTTTGCAGTAGGATGACACGTTTATGTGAACATGCGGGGACCCACCTTTCTGGCACGTGAGCAGCAGAGGAGCCTGCAGGCAAGCACTGGGACGCTTTCATGCAGGAGCGTGTGCAGATGATGTCACTCTGCAGGCTGTGAATGACGTACACCACCAGAGTCATAGTAGTGTACAGACTAGATCGAGTGAGACTGATAAATCCTGGGCAGTGACCTAGCTTGGTGAGGTGTCTGTCAGATTTCACCTGATATTTATGCGCACACACTGAAAAAAAAAACATATACTCGCTCTCATTTCTGTTTTGAAAGCCCTAAAACTTGTTCCTTATTTTACAAAATATTGTGTTTCTCTCACCTAATACTTCTATCAGTTCGCTTACCTCTCCCTTTCCGCTGCCTCTTAAGGCCCTCTCATGTGCCCTGTTCGTCATATATTGCATTTTAAAATTATTTGTCCGCATGATTGTCGGGAAATGCGAAGTTCACATCCCTCCAATCTTACTGACCAAGATACGCCCCTGATCCTGGGGTTAAGGCACAGTGGCAGAGCGCGGGTCGAGGCTGTGCAGACGTATACGAGGCACAGAATAGAAGCTTCATGAGGGGTAAGAAGGTCCGAGTCCATATAGTACTGTGAGTCGAGCAGCTTTCTAAAGCTCTGAGGGTGCAATCCCAACCTGTGATTGAGGTGCATTGGCAGGACTTCCTCAGGAGGCACAACCAGAGTAGGATTGGGGTGCTTTAAAATGACTTCCTGGGGATGCAGCACAAGAGCAGAATTGAGGTGCATTGGCAGAACTCACTGGAGACCCAGCGTCAGAGCAGGAATGAGATGCATTGTCATGAGTCCCTGGGGATGAGGTATCAAAGCAGGATGGAGGTGCATTGGCAGGAACTGAATGGGGACCAGCATTAGAGCAGGAATGGTGCATTGGCTGAACTCATTGAGGACCAGCATCACAGCAGGAATGAGGTGAATTTATAGAATTGACTGGAGACCTAGAATCATGCATTGGCACAAGTCTCTGGGAATGCAGTATCAGAGCAGGATTCAGCTGCATTGCCAGAAGTCATTGGGATCACAATGCCAGATCAAGCTTGAGGTGCATTGGCAGGACTTCCTGGGGACGCAAACCCAAATCATTTTTTAGCTGCATTAGCAGGACTTCCTTGGGGCTTAGCACCAGCACAGGTGTGAGGTGCATTGGCAGGACTCCCTCGAGATGGAGCACCATAGTAGAATTGAGGTTCATTGACTGAGCTCATTGGTGATGCAGCACCAGAGCTCGTTTATGGTGCATTGCAAGGGCTCGTTGGGGATGCAATGCCAGAGTAGGCTTGAAGTGCATTGGCAGGACTGCCTGGGGATGCAACCCCATGGAAGATTTAGGGTGCATTCATAGGAGTCATTGGGGATGCAATGAAAGTGCAGGCTTGAGGTCCGTTGGCAGGACTACCTGGGGAAGCAGGACCGTAAAGGATTAAGGTGCATTGGCAGTGGGGGCTTCTGTTCCCCAGCAGAAGCCAGTGGGGTACGGCGTGAAGTGATTTTCCCGCTGCTGAGGGGCGGTGCGCGCTTGTCTCGTGTCCGGGCTCAGGAAGCAGGTAGTGATTTGCACTGGGACAGTCAGGCTCTCCCTGCCTGAACTACTGTTGCTTAAAAAGGGGAAGTGCAGGCCCTGAGGTGGTGGGTACTACTTTCAATGGTAGGGCGCTGGCATTGCCATTTGGTAAGAAAGGGGGTTTCACCGACACCCCTTTCCCTTTCAAGCACGGTGTGAGAGCGGGTTTGAGACTCCGTGCAGCTCCCAGCCCTTGAGGGCAGGGCGTGGCCGTCTCTCCAAGGCGTTCAGGATTGCATCAGACAGGTCGGTATGCAGAGCAACCCGTGTAAGGGAGCAGCGTGGATCGGGCTTGGGTGGGGTTGAGTGCGCGCGCGAACATACATAGTGCAAATATGAGGGTAAACAGGTGGGTCTGATTGCGCGCGCGCACACAGTCCAAATATGAGGGTAAACGGGTAAATTCCTGCAGACTTGACTGAGTTCGAGTACCGGCGCTTCTCAAGAGCAAACAGGTACTCTGAGGAGTGAGTACCTGCACTGCTATATTTCCACTTGAAGCATTAGTTGTAAATTTGCAACGAGGGTACTAAAAAACGCACTGCTAGTTGGAAATTACTCCCTGACTCGCAGTGTAGGCACTGCAAGCCCCTGTGTGCGTGGAAAGGGTGTTTTATCCTCCCTCTAACCTCAAAGCAATGTATTTGAGGCTTCTGACTATAATTGTCGTTACGCACCATTGATCGAATTCTGATACCTGACAAGGGGGTTGCATCCAATCATGAAGTGGGGGATAGCTTCCCTTTTGTGAATGTGGGTGCTGAGCATTCATGGGAGCAGACAGTGGTCCAATAGATCGCTACATGCTTCTTCATTGCTTTTAAGAGAATATGTATTTTATTTTTTAATGCTGTCCTGTCCTAGCAGGGCCTGAAAGAAATATATATATTTATATAAATGCATTCTGTAAATACGAATTCAAGAGTGGATGTTTGCCGTGACTCAGTTCTCTGCATTCTCTGCTTATTTATTGGGATTTCACAAACAAGCATTGGCAAAGCTGGCAGGTTTTGCCTACGCAAGAGTTACTGTCTTTGGAAAGCCTTTTAGCCATGTTGTACAGCAGTGTGTAGTGGAGTAGAGAGGAGTGGAGTGGCATGGTGTAGAGTGGTGTGGAGTGGCTTGAGTTGAATGGTGTAAATTGGAGAAGAGTGGATTGGAGTGGTGTAGAGTGGCTTGGAGTGGCATAGAGCGGTGTATAATAGAGAGAAGTGCCTCATAATGGAGTGGCATAGAGTGGTGTACAGTAGAGTGGCATAGAGTGGTGTACAGTGGTGCAGCATGGCATGGTATAGAGTAGAGTGGAGTTGTGTACAGTAAAGTAGAAAGGTTTAGCATGGAATAGAGTGGCTTAGAGTACAGTAGAATGGATTGGCATAGAGTAGAGTTGAGGAGAGTGGCATAGAGTGGAGTGGGGTAGACTAGAGTGGTGTAAAGTTGAGTGGCGTGGAGTAACAGAATTGAGTGGCGTGGCATACAGTAGAGTGATGTAGAGTGGAAAAGAGTAGAGTGATGTAGAGTAGATTGGCATTGTGTGGAGCGGAGTGGGATAGAATGATGTGCAGTAGAGTAGAATGGCATAGAGTGGTGTACAGTGAAGTGGGGTAGAGTGAAGTGGGGTAGAGTGGAGTAGGTTGTGGTGTAGAGTTGATTGGCGTAGTGTGGAGGATTGGTTTATAGTGCAGTGGCATAGAGTAAAGTGGTATAGAGTAGAGTGACATAAAGTGCATTGGTGTAGAGTGGTGTAAAGCAGAGTGGTGTATAGTGCACTGGGGTAGAGTGAAGTGGGGTAGAGTGGTACAGAGTAGAGTGGTGTAGACGGCAGTGCATAGAATGTAGTAGCACAGAGTAGAGTGGTGAAGATTAGCGTGCAGTGGTGTAGAGTGCAGTAGTTCAGGGCAGAGTGGCATAGAGTGCAGTGGCATAGGATGCAGAGTAGAGTAGAGTGTCATAGAGTGCATTATCGTGGAGTGTAGTAGCGTAGTTCAGTGGTGTAGAGCAGAGTGATGCAGTATAGAGTGGAATGTCATAAACGACAGTGGCAATGAGTGATGCAGAGTAGAGTGGCATAGAGTGTTTTAGAAAGCAGTGGCATAAAGTGCAGTGGCATACAGCGCAGTGTTATACAGTAGTACAGAGCAGCGTGCATTGTGGCAGGGTGTAGCGGTTTGGAGTAGAGTGGCTTAAAGTGCCGTGACATACAGTGGTGCAGAGTAGAGTGACAGAGTGCAGTGGCAGAGAGTAGAGTGGTGCAGAGTAGAGCAGAGTGGCATAGAGCACAATGGCGTAAAATGCAGCGACATAGAATAGAGTGGTGTACAGTAGAGTGGCATAGAAAGCAGTGGCGTAGTGTGGAATGGAGTGCAGTGGTGTTGACTGCAATGGTGTTGAGTGCAGTGGCTTAGTGTGCAGTGGCGTAGAGTACAGGGTAGCTGAGACAGAAAAGAAGCAACATGGAAGGGGATCGGTGAGAGGGAATATAAGCTACGTGGACTGGGATATGGGAGACGGCCTGAAAACAGAAGCACTCATATGAAGTGCTGGAACAAAAAGAAAAAAGAAGCTACAAAATGTACTTGGTCCATGCTTCATGGGAGGGCCATATATAAGAAGAGGACATCATGCACACATGCTGTGACAAACGGGGACGAAGGAAATCAATGAGACCCTGAAGCTAACAATGGTAAGCTATGGGCGGTCTGTAAGCCCACTATATGTAAACAACATGTCTCGCAGTGATAACACGTGCTGTCTGGTCGAACCTAAAAAGAATCCTGCTTCCTTAATATTAATAGGTTAGAATTGATTCTGCAAGTCTTACCAAATGGCAATTGTATGTTGCAATGGATCTATACATCCGTCAAAGAGCAAAATGGATACCAGGTTACAAATCACTTGCTGGATAACTCCTTTGGAACCCGTTCTCAGTAAATTAGGTAATTAAGCAAAATGTTGCAGCTAGACTGCATTGAGAACATTAGCAGAATTGGTAAAAACACACACTTGTTATTGTACGAAAGAATGGGGCACTAGGACATTGCTATGTGTGGACTCACAGTACTGAAACATCTAGGGTACAAATCAGAGGTGACGTGCATTGACTGGCATTTGGCGGGGACATCGAGATAGCTCTTCTGCTGCAGGTTAGGATTAATGAGCAAAATAGAGGAGACCCAGAACTAAAATAGGCCAGAACTCATGTAGGGCTCTGTTAGTGCCTTAAATGTGTATAAAATGGAGCAGTCGGGTGTTTGAAAGGGCCTGTGGTGGGTTGGTCACTATCCCATTGGAAGGTGGAGACATTGGAGGAAGGTTTTAAAAGGTTGTCTCTATCTCCAGTTTACTGGGATTATAGTAGTATGCAGAACAGATGAAAAAGAGTGAGAGGCAGAGAGAGCGGGCGAGGGATATAGATACATGATTTGAACATTTTAGCCTGGGTTGCTTTTGGTAATGTGTGGGGTCTCGGGTGATGAGATGCTCAATGAGTTGGGGAGCAGAGCTCTTGATAGAGCGGAACGTGGTAACAATTTACCTGCGTTCGGACGCTCTTTAGGTCGATGAATCTTTTGACTTAGTGGGAACTCTCTGTACTCTTAATCAATCAACTTCATCAAATCGATAATCAATAACGAACATAAGCAACACCTTGAACAACATAACACTTAACAATTAATCCAGAATACATTTCGGCGAACTCTGACCTCTCAGTCAGGAATAACCACACCAGTTTATTGCAAAGTTAGTGAATTTATTTCCCTATATTAACAAAGCTAGCACGATATAGATGTGTCTTAACACCAAATGATAAACATAAATGAACATTAATAGCTGTCCATATCGTCGGAACAAGTGTAATCTGTGTAGCATTTGGATCACAAGGCATTCGATAGTGGCAATACAAAGCACTAATACGATAATCTGTAATGGGCTAATTGCGTACATTTAGTCAGCATAACAAGATCTCAAATTGCATCGTGCGACATATGGAATCCTCGTCTAACCTCAAATTAGCATCAGCATGTGGGACTTCATGCAAAAAACAATTTAGCAACATTAATTTAGAAAACTCCTAGCTAGGGTCCTTATCAAAATCAGCAGTTGGTTACCTAAAAGAAACACAATGCAATTTTACAATTTCCTTTCATAATTACCAATTCCGATCAGCAATCAATGAAGTCTTCGTCTCACAGGTATCGTTTCTCGATCAGCATAGGGCCGGGACAAAGGGCAGGGGTGAACGGGGCAATTGCCTCACGGCGGCAAGATAAGATTACTACTTCATGCAAAGGGGCAAATCAAAGTTAAAGTCTCTAGGGCAAGAATCATTAAAGTCTCTTTCTCTCGACTAGAGAAAGCATCAAAGTCTCTCAAAATGGCATCGCAGCAAAATGGGTCATAGTAGCTACGAAGTCAAAATGGCGGGATGTCCGAAGATAGAGAGAGTAATGCCCTCAATGGCAATCATAGCGCGTAATGGCTACCTTCTTCTCGTGCACCTGGGTTTTATAGAAAACAGTTCAAGTCCAGTAGGGTCTCCATTGGTGGGTTCATAGGTTAGCTTCAAATTGACCAATCAAAAACGACAGTTCTCAAGCTTTTACTTAAGCATACATTATCCTTGGAGATGGGTACGCAAGTTGCAACATTGTCTCTCGATTAGCTTACTCTCAGAGCCTCCATTGTCCGCACCTGCAAGTCGACCTTGAATTAAAGAGAAAATATGCCAAGCTGGCACGAAACTTTAAGATAAGCATGTGAACAGTTTCTGTGGAAAAGTACAGCTTCAAGCAGAAATACACGTTTATTAGAACAGTGGAAAAATACGAGCATCTAAACCGTGAGACCAGGCAACTAGGCCAAAGCCTCCGCTAAAGTAATGCTAAGCTAAAGCATTTCAAACAAGCAAATCATAGCACACGTTTATGATTATGTCGGATTAGTGCAATTCTAATTCACCACGTTATATAAAGCACGCGTATAAATGATGGCAAACTACTCTGAGGGCACATTTTGTCCCCGTACAATCTTTATTAGTTCGGTTAATATCACACATGATTGTTTCACACTACGTTTATGCGTTAATAAATCAAAACCTTCATTTTCTGCTTCATCAATCCCTCCTCTGATGACTACTTGTCATCACACAAATTTAGCCCACAAATTTTATCCCATTAAAATTCTGTCAGCTCCCTTTTCCTTTTAGTTCCCCTAGTTTGCGCTTTGTATTCTTCTGCCATTCTTTTCATTATTTTCTCCTCCTTTCTTCTTTTAATTTTCTCCATAATCATTATTATTCCCCTTTTTATTCCCCAAATTCCAAATACACAAATTATCACTATTAATATTCCTTCTATTATTTTCAATAATATTCCATTCCAAATTCCCCCAATCCAATGTCCCACTGAAGCAAGTCCCTTTCCAACCTTTTCCCACACTCCTGGTTCTTTCAGTTCTTTCAAATCTGCACTTTCTTTGGTTAGATTAGCAAGCATAGTTTTAATTTTCACACTATTATCAGGTATATAGGTGCAGCAGTGACGTGCACCAATCATTTTGCAAACGCCTCCATCCTTTGCTAAAAGAATGTCTAAAGCAAGCCTATTTTGAAGAGTCATAGCTCTTTCCGCTGCAAGTTCAGCATCCATCAGGATTATAGCACCTGAAAATTTTGTCAACATGTTATCCACTATAGTAGACAACTTTCTTATTTTGATGGAATTCAGCACAACTCCTAATGAAGGAATCATGGCTCCAAATATGTCACCTACCACAGCAGCTGCGGTCTCTCTTTTCTGGATACGATGGGATCCAGGTGTCTTTTCAATCATCGATATGTCATCCAGCTGATAAACCTTTGGAAACACTATACCCAAATAACATCTTCCCCACCATCCCTTTGGAAGACGATAATAGGCATTATGCCCACAAATGTAATACACCCCTGGAATGACAGGGTCAAGTCCGTCCATCATGAATGTCCATTTGGCCTTAAAGATAAACGTATGTTTGCATTCACTCGCTCCTACAAAAATATTGTCATAGTAAGATTCACCTCGATATATACAAAACTTCCCTACATGCCAAGCATCTAAAGCAATTTTCCCTTGTGTCTTTATAGCAGCAAAATCATAATTATCTACTGAAGTCCTCTTGTATAGCTCCTTTTCTAATTTCGCTTTCATTTGAGCCCTTCTATCATCTGTGCGATCTAAAAAGCTTATTTCTACAGCAGAGACGGAGCAAGTAAGGTTCTCCCTATGGGCATGAGCCGTTTCAAAAGGTTGCATTGGCTCGAAAAAGTCCCTCATAATTTTGTAATCCCAATATTTTGCAGTCTCGCTTAGCTGCGCTATTATAGGAACATAAGCAAAGGTAACATCATAATTTGAGAAAAAATACTGTATATTAGATTGACCATAAAACCTAGACATTACTATACTACATGTAATCCCATATGTAAGAGGCATATGGTGATAAGTCACCCCTTCCTTTACTGATGTCGGTATCTGGGTACACACATAACAATCTTTCGCATCCATAGTCTCAACATACTCTGTTAGTAAGCGATAGAAAACGTTATACGAAAGCTCTTTCTTATCATGCAAGAGCCTCTCATCCATTGCTAGTCTTTTCAATGGTGTTAGTTCAGTGACAGTAACAGGAACAATAGTAGAAGCAGCAATAGTTTCCTTCTCACCCTTCCCATGCATTCCAAACACAATTGCCATTATTATTAGTACACATGTTAGTACCAAGCCTATACACACGTATTTACAATATTTCTTTCTATTATTCTGCATATCGTACCTAGGCATGATCTGTATAAAATCAGAGAGCTAGAAGCACTTATAAATGAAACTACTTAGCAATTCAGTTACAAAGCTGAACGAGCACAATGTTCACACCGTCTTCTTCAAAAGGCCAGTCACTTATCGGTTAGCAGCATTTGTCTCAATTCGGTTTAGCAATGTCTCAGCTGGTTGTTTGTCTCACGTTAGATTGCAGCAAGCAATACCATTTACTACCGTTTCAATCAACAGAGTTTATGAAACTTTTCTTTTCTATTGGTATCTCTTCTTCTTCTTCGTTCTCGATGCTTAGAGATACAAACTCATCAGTCCAATCATCGTTTACTGCATATGCCCATTCAGGACCGGAATACCTCCTCTTTGGTATCCTTTTCCTTTTCAATTTTGCTTCTCTTTTCGATTCTGCTTCGCTGGCACTCTCCTCCTTCGCCAAGTCTTTTTCTTCACTTGACGATTGTTCCACGACAGTCACTTCCTTTCTTTTCTCTTTCACTTTTGGCCTTCCTCCCTCGTTCAAACCTTCTTTACCCTTTTCTTTTATCGGTGAGATACTTAGTCTTCTTTTTGCACCGTGTCCGTTTGATGGACCTGCGATCTTTTCTGTAGAGGTTTGAACTCTCTCGTTCTGCTCTTCTTTGTCCCCACCTTCAGGGGAATCGGTCACGTTCTCTTTTTCCTTTTCTGTATCGTCTGTTTCTGGGAAAGCCCCCTTCTGCTCAGGCTCTCCTGCTTTCTCACTTTCTTCGAGCCCTACGTCACCGTTACTTTCTTCAGGCTCTGTATCACTTTCAGCTGCTTCAGGTTCCTTGTCACCTTCAGCTGCTTCAGGCTTTTTGCTACCCTCAGCTGCCTCAGGTTCTTTGTCACCTGCAGCTTCGTCGTCGCTGTCTGAACTTTCTCCTTGGTCTTCCCCAAGTGAGTCGGACTCTTCGTTCTCCAATAATATCTCTTTTTCTCCTGCTGTTGCTTGTTCGCTTTCAGTTCGCTTTTGTTCTGTCTCAGCACTCGGCACCGTTTTATCAGGCACTGGTAGTTTCAGCGCTTCAACTTCCTCATCTGTGGGACACAACACCTTCTTTGTATGACTGGCGTGAATCCAGTTGGGAACCCCCGCGCACTTCACAGCGGTAGTTGTCGTCAGGATCACTTGGAAAGGGCCTTTCCAACGGGGTTCCAGACACGACTTCCTCACGTGTTTCTTTATCACGACCCAGTCACCTGCTTTCAGTGTGTGTCCTGGACCTTGGATCGGTGACAAGGTGGTCGCTTCCACCTGGTGAGAGAAAGAGCGAACCACGTCAGCCAGACCTTTGCAGTAGTCTAACACCATATCATCTGTAATATTCAAAAGCATGTTTGCGGGAACTGCAGGAAGTCTCATAGCCCTGCCCATGAGAATTTCGTGCGGAGACAATCCAGTTTTTCTATCCGAAGTGTTTCTCATTGACATTAGCACTAAGGGCAATGCGTCAGGCCATTTCAAATTTGTTGATGCACATATTTTTGCCATTCTCGACTTCAGCGTACCATTCATCTGCTCCACCAGTCCTGATGCCTCAGGGCGATAGCTACAGTGCAGCTTTTGCTCAATATTCAGTGCTTCGCAAAGTAACTTCATCACCTCGTTATTGAAGTGGCTTCCCCTATCCGATTCTAAAGAGATCGGGAATCCGAAACGTGGTATTAACTCCCTCAATAATAGCTTGGCAACTGTAAGGCTGTCGTTTCTACGTGTGGGGTATGCCTCAATCCAATGACTAAAAATGCACACAATCACCAACACATATCTTAAACCTCCATGCACAGGCATCTCAATGAAGTCCATCTGCATACGACTAAAAGGACCGCTTGCCCTACCAATGTGGCTCGCGTTCACAACTGTTCCCTTTCCTGGGTTCATCTGCTGGCAAGTGACACATCGATGGCAAACTGCTTCTGCAGCTTGACGAAATCTGGGGTTAAACCAATCAGTTTTGAACAATCTTATCATGGCATCTCTCCCTAGGTGAGCTTGCCCATGATAGAACCGCGCAAGCTGTGATAAGAGACTATTTGGCAGAACAAATTTTCCCTCATGTGAAACCCATAGCTCGTCTTGTCTCTTTATACATTGTGATTTAATCCAGGAATCTCTTTCATCCTCCCTGACATTATTCTGTATTGCTTTTAGTTCTTCTATTGTATCTACGACCTTCAAGGCAAATACTTCAGCTGGTTCGAGTTCTGGTTCACTTATTGTATTCCAATCATCCCTTAGCAATATACAGTTCAAAGCGCAAAATCTTGCGACTTGATCTGCATAGGCATTTCCCAGAGACACATAGGCCCTCATTCCGAGCCTGGCGGGCGGCGGTCGTAAGACCGCGGAGGGTATTCCGAGTTTTCCCCTGGGCTGGCGGGCGGTCTTCACAAGACCGCCCGCCAGCCCAGGGGAAAACTCCCTTCCCACGATGACGCCGGCTCGTAATAGAGCCGGCGGAGTGGGAAGGTGCGACGGGTGCAGTTGCACCCGTCGCGTATTTCAGTGTCTGCTTTGCAGACACTGAAATACTTTTAGGGGCCCTCTTACGGGGGCCCCTGCCGTGCCCATGCCATAGGCATGGGCACGGCAGGGGCCCCCAGGGGCCCCGCGACTCCCCCTCCCGCCATCCGGTTCCCGGCGGGAGAACCGCCAGGAACTGGATGGCGGGAGGGGGAGTCGGAATCCCCATGCCGGCGCAGCATGTTGCGCCGGCTTGGAGGATTCCTTTGGGGCAGCGGGAAACCGGCGGGAGACCGCCGGTTTCCCTTCTCTGACCGCGGCTGAGCCGCCGCGGTCAGAATGCCCCGCGGGGCACCGCCGGCCTGTCGGCGGTGCCACCGCGTCCCACGGCCCTGGCGGACTTGTTCCGCCAGGGTCGTAATGACCCCCATAGTCCTGACCCTTCGTGTGAGCACTGCACTTTACTACTGCAACTTCAGCTGGCACTTGAATGGCATGTAACAATTCCCTTATTCTCTCCCCATTTTTCACTGGGGATCCTGAAGAAGTCAGGAAACCTCTCTGTGACCATAGTTGTCCAAAGTCATGCACAATCCCAAACCCATATTGGCTATCAGTGTAAATGGTGACTTTCATCAATGCAGACAGTTGACATGCTCTAGTAAGGGCTACAAGTTCTGCTACTTGTGCAGAATAGACTCCTTGGAGCCATCCCGCTTCCAAGACCCCTGTTACAGTACATACAGCATATCCTGCTTTCAAAATTCCCATCCCATCTCTTAGACATGAACCATCAACAAAAAGAATTTGGTCATTTTCATCAAGTTTTGTATCTTTGATGTCCGGTCGGGGTTTTGTGCAAAATTCAGTCACCTGAAGGCAGTCATGCTCGACGTCTTCAGCGTTCTCAATTTCAGCATTTTCTCCAGGAAGCAAGGTAGCTGGATTCAACGTAGTGCACCTTTTCAGCTGCACATTCGGTGAGCCCAGAATAGTCGTTTCATACCTTGTGAGTCTTGCTCCAGTCATGTGCTGCGTTCGGGAGCGGGTCAAAAGTATCTCAACTGAGTGAGGGACCATGACTGTTACTGGGTGTCCCATCACTATTCCTTCACTCTGAGTGAGGCTGATACCAACTGCTGCTACGGCGCGCAAACACCCTGGGAGTGCTGCTGCAACCGGATCCAAAGTAGCTGAAAAATACGCTACTGGTCTGTTTACGCCACCATGGGCTTGAGTCAAGACAGACAAAGAACATGCATCACGTTCATGGCAAAACAATGTGAAAGGCTTCGTGTAATCAGGCATACCTAAAGCTGGAGCCCTGCACATGCACTCTTTCAATTCAACAAAAGCATCCATCTCATCCCCTTTCAGTTCGATCTGATCCAAGGCATCCTTCTGGGTCAGTTTCAGTAAAGGCTTCGCTAGAGTCGAGAAGTTGGGAATCCACTGGCGACAATATCCCACCATTCCCAAAAACTTCCTCACCTCCTTCCTTGTCTTTGGTGGACTCATTTGAAGTACACTTGTAATTCTTTCCTTCATTATTCTCCGTGATCCTTTCTCTATCTGGTGACCCAAGTATTTCACTTTCTTCTGACAGAACTGCAGTTTGGAAGGAGACACCTTGTGTCCATTCCCTCCCAAATGGTTCAACAGAGCAATGGTATCGGCTGTGCAGCCACTTTCTGTCTTCGATGCAACCAGTAAGTCATCAATGTACTGTACTAGGGTTGACTCGAATGGCAATTCTAATTCTTCCAAATCTTTCTTTAGAACTTGATTGAATATCGACGGTGACTCAGAAAACCCCTGCGGAATTCGACACCAACTGTACACTCTGTCTAGGAATTTGAAACAAAAGAGGAATTGGCTGTCCTCATGAAGAGGCACAGAAAAGAATGCTTGTGACAGATCGATGACTGAGAACCACTCAGCATCGCAAGGGATCTGAAACATTATCACAGCTGGATTCGGTACCACAGGACAGCACTTTATTATGATGTCATTTATTTTCCTCAAATCCTGCACGAGTTGGACTTTCCCACTTGGCTTTATTAGTTCCATTATCGGTGAATTACATGGGCTGCTTAATACTTCTTTCAGTACCCCCTGCTTCACGAATTCGTCAATGAGTTGGGCAACTTTCATGAGGGTATCTTGTGGCATGTGGTATTGTGGGGTCTGGGGAAAGATCGCATTGGGCTTTACCATCACTTTTACTGGCTCTACTCCTTTCATCAATCCCACCTCTTTCCCTGTCATGTCCCACACTTCCTTTCCGACTTTTTCCCGTAATTCTGCTGGGATATCTTCTTCAGTTATCATCGGTAAAAGACAAATCAGAGGATACTCTTCGTCGACTGTTTCTATCTCATCCCCCTCTACACTGTCCTCGTCTTCCCCATCATTGCTTGTCTCTATTGTTATTCCTTCGTTTGAACACATGATCGAGCAACCCAATTTACACAATAGGTCTCTTCCTAACAGTGCTATCGGGCTTGAGTCACACACCACAAACTGATGTACCCCTTGATAGTTACCAATGTTGACTGGTACCGGATCTGTTATTGGGTTCGTCAGATGTCTGTTTGCTACTCCCACCACTTGAACTGTCCTCCCTGAGAGTGGCAAATTTGGTACTTCACTGCTCTTAACCGTAGAACGTGTGGCTCCCGTGTCAACCAAAAATGAGACACGATGACCCATTACTCTTCCTTCTACGTACGGACCCCTTTGATCAACTTCTAGAGATGCCGCAAGCACACAATCTCCTTCCTCTTCTGAGCTTTCACTCTCCCATACATTGTTTATTCCACTCTCACTGTGTAATGGGAACTGTTGTACTGTGCCGTTTGTGCTCATTACCTGACCCGTTACCTGTGGAGGAACCATCACTTGCTGCTGACTCATTGGTGCCAAAGGTATTTGCATTTGCTGATTAGGTACCATAGGTAACTGCTGTTGCATCGGCTGCATCTGCGTCATCTGCACACGGGGCATCTGCATCTGCTGCGGCTGCATAGGTTGTAATCCCTGCAATTGATTTATGGTCTGAAAATTTGGGTTTGGACCTCTCATTTTTGGTCCTCTCATTGTCTGAAATGCATTGACATCATTGTTCTGCTGACCAACACCTACACCTGCACCTGCACCTTCCTGCACCACCATCGGGCACTCGCGTTTCCAATGACCTACGTTTCCGCACGCGTGACACGGCATCACCTTCTTCATTGCCTGCACACCCGTCACAACAGTGTTCAAATCCGGACCATTATTCACAAAACCTCCTCTGCCTCTGCCTCTGGCCTGTGGCTGAAACGCCATGTTTCCTTGCAACTGCGGCTGCGGTTGCGGTACCTGCTGTTGGAACCCTTGCATCCCTGGCAACCCTTGCAGTCCTTGCAAACCTTGCAAGCCTGTCTGAGCCGCCTTAAGCTGCATCATCATCACCTTTTCTTTCAGCTTTTTCTGTTTCACCTCAATTTCGTCGCTACAGTATTTCGCATAAGTCAAGACTTCATCAATCGGTTTCGACTGCCAGCAGATCAAATGCGATTTTATCATCTGGCTTATCTCTGGTTTCAGCCCTTCCACAAATCTGAACACAAATTGAAGCATATCTTTCGCCTCTATTGCTTCCGTGCCACTGTAATTCTTGAACGCCTTCAACAACCTCTCATAGTAACTATGAATCGATTCTTTAGCCTCTTGGGCAGTTCGATCAATTTTCTGCCAATCCACATTTTTCGCGGCAACCTTCGTCTTCAAATGCTCAATCACCTTATAGTACAGACACATCACCATAGGTGATGGTGCACCCGTCTCTCTGTCTCTCTCTGGTTCACTTGTCGGCCAACCTACAGCTCTTTTGCAATTCTCCCACAAATCTGCCGGAACCACAATCTCGAATAAAGTGTTCAGGTCTTCCCAGAGACATTTGGCAAGCTTCACAAACCTATCAGTCTGTTGATACCATTCGATCGGCTTCTCCTTCAGTTTGGGAAAATCATTCGTAAAAGACTGAATATCACTCCTGTGCCATGGTACATGTACTAATTTTCCCCCTGCTGTCTCCCTCATGGGTAACATCGTTACGGTCTCGCTGCTCTGCGGTCTTTTCTCATTATGCTCTGTAACACTGTCCCCCCTCTTATCCTTCCTCTTTACCCATCTGCTTTCCCACTTGTCTAAGCACCTCCACACTTGGGCACTCTGCAACAATTCTCTAATGTGTGCCTTCATGCCCGCTGATCTCATGTGTTCAAAATCTGTGGTCCCAAAATCCAACCTATAGCTCCTGCTCAAGTGTTTCGTCTTGCCTATGTCAATCCCGTTCCTGTCTGCTACTTCCTGCAAACTTTTATGTACCTTGTTTACCTCTTTCGTGATCTTTGGACATAGATACCTCAATTCCTCTTCCGTGTAGGATTCTAACCTGTTCACACCCATATTCCCTTCCACCAATTCTTGTGCTTCCATGTTCAGCCTCATCCTGCTCAAGTAATCGTCTCCTTTCCCACTGTCTGAACTTTGTGTGGAATTTAAACTGTTGAACCATTGTGTCAGCTGTTGCGCATTTACCCCCATCAGTGTAGCATTCACATCGACTGCCATCGATGGTTGCGGCAACCTTTCAGTATTCGATGTTAAAGGTATTATCAGTGGGGGGCTCGACCTCACCAGTGTTGATTGAGCGCATACGGGACTAAACTCCATCAAGGACCCGGACCCAGTTGGCTGAGTCGCTATCGGGGTTATCCCTGGAGTATTTTCTATGCACCTTCTTTCTGTCCCATTCTGCAGCATTTGTCCCTGACTGCTCATACCTAAGTTAGGCTGACTATACAAAGGTACCACTGGACCTACAGTAATGGGCAGTGATATTGCATCTGGATTCTGTCCATTTCCCATATTCTGAGGCATGTTCATCCCCATATTATGGGTCATCATTGCCGGCATGCCCATCTGACTCCCCGTCATCTGAGCATGAACATTTCCTCCCTGCATCTGCTTTTGAGGCATCACAAACTGAGTTGATTCAGCTTGTGCCATTGTTGGGTTGTAACCATTCTGTACGCCCCTTACGGTTGGATCTAGAATCATTCCTCCACTGTTATCACTGCTGTAGTACCCTGGCATCTGCGGCTGATAATGTTCTGCTGGTTTCAACACGGGCACATCTGGATACATTCTCCTGACCTGCGGTATCTGTGGGGTGAGCAGTAAGCTCGGATCCTTAGATCCCGATGGTACTCCTGTATTCTGCGTTTCACTGTTCTGTACCGATGCCGGAGGGGCAGAACTGGTACTTGGACCTTGTCCATTCTCTGCATAAGGCAGTGGACGGTCGTTCAGCAATTGCATTATCAACTCCTCGTCCTCTAACTCCTCTTCTCTTCTCAACTTTTCCTCGTCCTCTTTGTCCTTGGAACACTTCCTGTCTGTCTTACAGGTAGCTTTCTTACCTGTCTCCTCTTCATCTTTAGTAATTGCGGGGAACAATTTTATTCCCTGCAATACATCTGACCTCCACACCTTCTGCGCATTATCCCACCTAGCATCCGCTAGTGTCTTTTCTACCTTCCTCATCCTTGTTTCAAACTTGTTCTTCTGTTGCTGTCTAGCCATGAGTTCCCATATTGCTAAAGCCTCAAACTGTGCTGGCCTTGGAGGTACCTTCATGTCATACATCGTGAATCTCAAATTCTCTAGGACCCTTATATTGAATGTCCCATGTATCGGGAATGCTACGCTCCCATGTTTCTCTGTCCACTTGTGCCATTGCTTTAGCCAAAGACACGGAGCTACCCCTTTTTCCTCCATTACAATGTAAGCTGGTGTGCCCTCGGGCGGCGTCTCTTCCCCTACGCTCGCTTTGATGTAAGACTCTCCCTTCATCGCGCTCCTGAATGCTTTAAGGAATTTCATTTTCTCGTCTTTTAATTCACAAAGTTTATGATCAATAGGTCGCTTTTATTCCACAAAATTCGTAATCAATAGGTGACTTTAATTCCCGGAATACTCTTCACCTGCCTTTCCCCTTCCAATCGAGTGCCACGGACTGCGTCCAATCCGTGCGCGACCCGTCTCACCCACCAACCTATCCCAGCGCGGCTCCTAGTGACGTCACACTCACACACACTGCGGCTGACAAAGCCTCGCGGCTAGTCCTCCTTCACTCAATTCCTTCCGTAACAACTTTTTGCATGTATCGCGAGCTACCAAAAACTAAAACAGATCTGTCGGTTTACTACAGGAAGGGTAACATAATCGCTTCAGGACCTTAGGGATTTTTCACTAACCTCGGCCACTATTCGATCTCTTTCACCAGCCTCGGCCGCTATTCCGTCTTTCTCAGTCCCCACAATCGCAAGCAAATCTGACCCGCAGACCTACTCTCAACTTGTCAATGATCTGTTCTAGTGCACTTAGAATCTTGTCAAAACCCGAAGTCGAAGTTTCTATCACTCCCTAACACACGTACCCACTCGTTGACCACGCCCGATCAACCTACTAAACCGCCCAGACCACAACATGGATCAACATACTCCGGAGTCTCTTGACCTCACAGGGCCCGTCTCAACAACAACAACCACGTGGACCTTTTTATGCACAAAGCGCCAGACGCACATGAAGTTCGACGACTTCCCTACTCTCACACTCGGAGCCGCACCTCCGCTATCTCTATGAAGTTCGACAACTTCTTAGTTCTACACTCGGAGTCGCACCTCCGCTATCCTTAAAAGAAAACCCTCGCAACCTTTTCACACACTCTGCGGCAATAAGCTGTGCAAGCGCAAAACCCTAACTTCACTCATACCATCACTAGTACCGCCAACGCTGTTTCCACATCTCTTTTCTCTCCATTCGCAAGCTCCGAGATCCCGGGAAAGTCGCGGTGGACCTAGCCCATCATCATCTTGTCGATTATTTTCATCCAAAAAATCTAATTCAACTTTTCGAATGAGGCCTCAAAATGCGTAACCGTTAATTCAACACCATGTACTTTAGGAGTACAGGGTCCCAAAAGACGTAACCGTCCTCTGCTACCATCTACTGATAGAGCGGAACGTGGTAACAATTTACCTGCGTTCGGACGCTCTTTAGGTCGATTAATCTTTTGACTTAGTGGGAACTCTCTGTACTCTTAATCAATCAACTTCATCAAATCGATAATCAATAACGAACATAAGCAACACCTTGAACAACATAACACTTAACAATTAATCCAGAATACATTTCGGCGAACTCTGACCTCTCAGTCAGGAATAACCACACCAGTTTATTGCAAAGTTAGTGAATTTATTTCCCTATATTAACAAAGCTAGCACGATATAGATGTGTCTTAACACCAAATTATAAACATAAATGAACATTAATAGCTGTCCATATCGTCGGAACAAGTGTAATCTGTGTAGCATTTGGATCACAAGGCATTCGATAGTGGCAATACAAAGCACTAATACGATAATCTGTAATGGGCTAATTGCGTACATTTAGTCAGCATAACAAGATCTCAAATTGCATCGTGCGACATATGGAATCCTCGTCTAACCTCAAATTAGCATCAGCATGTGGGACTTCATGCAAAAAACAATTTAGCAACATTAATTTAGAAAACTCCTAGCTAGGGTCCTTATCAAAATCAGCAGTTGGTTACCTAAAAGAAACACAATGCAATTTTACAATTTCCTTTCATAATTACCAATTCCGATCAGCAATCAATGAAGTCTTCGTCTCACAGGTATCGTTTCTCGATCAGCATAGGGCCGGGACAAAGGGCAGGGGTGAACGGGGCAATTGCCTCACGGCGGCAAGATAAGATTACTACTTCATGCAAAGGGGCAAATCAAAGTTAAAGTCTCTAGGGCAAGAATCATTAAAGTCTCTTTCTCTCGACTAGAGAAAGCATCAAAGTCTCTCAAAATGGCATCGCAGCAAAATGGGTCATAGTAGCTACGAAGTCAAAATGGCGGGATGTCCGAAGATAGAGAGAGTAATGCCCTCAATGGCAATCATAGCGCGTAATGGCTACCTTCTTCTCGTGCACCTGGGTTTTATAGACAACAGTTCAAGTCCAGTAGGGTCTCCATTGGTGGGTTCATAGGTTAGCTTCAAATTGACCAATCAAAAACGACAGTTCTCAAGCTTTTACTTAAGCATACATTATCCTTGGAGATGGGTACGCAAGTTGCAACATTGTCTCTCGATTAGCTTACTCTCAGAGCCTCCATTGTCCGCACCTGCAAGTCGACCTTGAATTAAAGAGAAAATATGCCAAGCTGGCACGAAACTTTAAGATAAGCATGTGAACAGTTTCTGTGGAAAAGTACAGCTTCAAGCAGAAATACACGTTTATTAGAACAGTGGAAAAATACGAGCATCTAAACCGTGAGACCAGGCAACTAGGCCAAAGCCTCCGCTAAAGTAATGCTAAGCTAAAGCATTTCAAACAAGCAAATCATAGCACACGTTTATGATTATGTCGGATTAGTGCAATTCTAATTCACCACGTTATATAAAGCACGCGTATAAATGATGGCAAACTACTCTGAGGGCACATTTTGTCCCCGTACAATCTTTATTAGTTCGGTTAATATCACACATGATTGTTTCACACTACGTTTATGCGTTAATAAATCAAAACCTTCATTTTCTGCTTCATCACTCTGCACAGCAGAGGATGATGTGGAATTGAGTTGTCTATTCTAGGTGGAATGTCAGATTCATGCACCCCACACCACTGAAGAAGCAGTGAATGCTGCCAGTGGAGCCTGAGGTGCATTGGCAGAGCAGCATGCGGGCTGCAGTACAGCAATACTAAGGGACTTTTGTAGGTTGGTACCAGACACTTGTCTGTAACCAGGCCGTTTTGTGAGCAGGCAGGTTGGTGAGAAGGCTATAGAGCAATGGCAACCCATGATCTTGCATCATTTTGAGGCTAGCTACAGACTGCAGGCAGAAGCCATGCCCGAGCACATGCAGTATACAAGCAGGTACAGTAACACAATCAGGTGCATTGGTAGGGGCAAATGCACTTTTGTGTGCTGGCTCAATCTTGGTAAGGGGGGAAAATATACCAGAAGAAACCACTGTGTGATCAAGCAGGGGTGGAAAACAGTGCAAACACTGGCTGCATCTGGTGGTTTACTATGCTAAGAGGCAAAATCCTGCAGGAGGCCCAGCCCAGAGAGGACATTGAGTGCTGACCACACTCGGACTAAAAAAATGAGAACAAGACAAGGGTAGCAGAGAGTGCCATCAGTCAGGTGTGTTTGTGCTGCCTCTGTGATGACGTGAAGTTGGGTGTCAGGGATGTTTCAAAGAAATTCACAAGTAATTGTTTACCTGCATTTCGGAAATGAATCCATGCAACATTAAATAGGGTTACCACCTCCCCGTTGTTCCCAGCATGACCAGTATTTTAATGACCCTAAAGTTGATGTTTGCCTAATTCTGTTCTGGAGTTTGGATTATTGCACTTAGTGGAGATCTATTTTGGTGGATTTAAGAGATAAAATGTGCTCTTATCACTCATATTTATCCACATTCAGGTTTCTTGATTCTGGTTTCTTGATTTTGGCATAATGTCTCTAAAATGACACGTGGGCTGCAATATAACAGGGCTCTGATGTCAAAATTACTGGCCACTAATATAGAAGATTACAGGGGTGAGTATGGAGTTCGCGTTGCCCTAAAGGCACTTCTTTAGGCACACATTGGTTGGAAAGGACTTGGCAGAAGACTTCAAAGTCATAGGGCTCTGTGGGCTCTAACTTAGAGCCGCTGGTAGAGAGAAATGCAGATGTAGACCGCAATGTCATAGGTCTCTGCAGGCCTTGATTTAGATACTCACCTACTCACTCATTCACTCACTCACTATCTGAGGTCACATCTCAACTCCTCACTCACTCAGTCACTTTTTCGATCTGTATCTCACTCCTTGCTATGTCACTGGCTCTCTATTTTCCTCCATGCTAGCTCACCTCCTGGCACATCCCTTTCTCACTCAGCCACCCACTCGCTCATTTATTACCACACTCACTCAAACACACAGTCACTCCTTCAATCTCTATCTCACTCCTTGCTCTGTCACTGGCTCCCAATTTTACTTCATGCTTGCTCACTTACTAGCACATCCTTTGCTCACTCAGTCCCCCACTCACTCATTGATTCATTAACACACTCACTCCTAGCATTACTTTGAGGTTGTGCTGGTATTGTACTCAATTCTGGAGGTCACATTTGAAATAATATTTACATACACACACACACACACACACACACACACAAACACACACTTACATATATATACATATGAGGTAGCTTACTGCCAAATTTGGTGTAATTTCGTCCAGCGGTTCGGGCTATAGTCAGATTCAAAGGTCCTATGGAAATTAACATTGTAAATGCTTATTCGTTTACCCCCCCCTTTTCTTGGCCCCCATTTGACGCATCACCCTGAAACTTCCTGTGCGCAACAAGAATCACCAGGCCACTTTTTATTTGGAAAAAGTTCGTGAAGATTCGTCAAATGGTGACAAAGATATAGGCAAGACAAAAAAAGTTTTTTCTATGGAAACATGGTCCGAACTATAACTACCTACTGGCGACCACACCAGTAGGTAATATATATATATATATATAAATAATGCTAAGTTCTTATGGTATTTAATTCAATGCTATATTTTTATGTCATATCAAATGATGCTATGTGAGATATTATGCTATTTAAGGTCTATGATGTGATGTTATGTGATGTTTTCTTATGCTGTTTTTGTTGTGTGACTTGATGTTAACTTAATTATGTTAGTATGTAATGTTATTCTGTGCATTGTTATGTCATGTTATATCATGTTATGGTATATGACATTTAGGGGCATATTTAAGAGCCCCTGGCACCAGTTCAATGCCACATTAGCGTCATTTTTTTACGCTAATGTGGTGTTAGAAGGCCAAAAACACCATATCATATTTACAGTGGTGCAATTCATGCATTGCACCCCTCTGTAACCCTTTGTGCTCCATTATGCCAGCGCCAGGCATAATGTATGCAAAGGGGGTGTTCCCCCATTAGGGGGGGCGAAAAAAATTGCACAAGGAAATCTAAGAGATTTCCCTGCGTCATTTTTTCCGGCACGTTTAATGTCTGCTCAGAGCAGGCGTTAAAAGGAGACTTCCATTGCTGACAATGGGCCTCTGAGTGCTTTGCAGGATTAGCGTCAGAATTTTTTACACTTATCCTGCAAAGTGCCGGACTAGCGTAAAAAATTCAGACGCTAGTCCCCTAACTACCGCCATGGTGCGCTGTATTTTAAATACTGCACAAACATTTTGGCATTAGGGGGGCCCTAAGGGGTGCAAGAAAAGTGGCACTGCAATATGTGCAGCACCATGTTTCTTAAATATGCCACTAAATGTTGTGATAAAGGACTTACCATGGTCTACCTGCCTCAAGGCGACTGAGAGCTAGATATAGCGTCTGGACCGCTTAATACGGCCACATGGAGGGACAGGAGGGGTTAGACACAGACCACCCTCAATTTTTCCTCTGAAAAGAACATTTTCAAAAGCCCCCAAGAAAGAGGGGATTCTCAACAGAGGTGACGTCACTGTGTGGTACAAACTGCAGCCCTGTGGGCATCGAAGACGATCCCCTCCCACCAACCATGTTTTCTTCAAATTCTTTCCAGCAGGCGGCTGCCTGTGTCAGTTCGTACAGGATATTTCTTGTTGGATCATAATTAGTTTGTGCTATCGATGAAGCGGGTGCTCATTATTTTCCAAGCTTTGAGAAATGTAAATAATCTTAAACTCAGCGCACATTTTTCCTGGGAGATTTAATCATCATATTGAGCCTGGCTGCTCTCCAGGTGTTATTGAATGGCGAGGCTGACACTAACTGCAGTACTCAGAGACACATCAACAGAGCATCTAGTGCAACACAAATATGTCCCCAGCTTACATCCAGAGATTACATGCAAAGCACCCCCAGCTACTATATTCCTTAAAATCCTGCACGAAGAAAGATCTTGGATTTAAAAAAAACTCATTTCCTCTCCCTTATTTATTCTGAAAGCGCCTCTTCTTTCCTTCTACCTTCTGCATGGCTCTCACGTGTATAAACTACCACAAATCTCACGCCAGTCTGTCTTAAGCTCCTTTTTTTAAACGATTGCTGTATCTATTCCTGCAGGAATATGCTTCTCATTTTGCTCCCCAAATGACCACACCTAAGTCACTTATGTACCACAAAGAAACAGCAATGCAGGGCATGGTTTCCTTTAGCATGCAAGACTAACCACAATAGCTAATGGACTGACCACTAACTTTGGGCCCACCCCGAATTACTTGAGACGCGCTTCAGCACATTGTCAGGGGTAGTACATTCTATCTAAATTCAGGTTTATTTCAATTTCAATATAGTCATGTGAGCTCAAATCAAAAGATGTGTATGGCCCTAACCTGCTGAAGGAACAACAGAGCAGCCTAGACAAATACAGTTTTCAGTCTGCTATTAAATAAGTGGGTGGGAAGTGGTGTAATTTTTATTTTCGAACTGAAGCAAAATGTCTGAAGTGAAAATTGAACATGAGGACATACTTGACTTTCAAAAGTCACTTATGATACCAAAAGGTGATTAGTAGGCCTGGGCGGAACTTGCTGAGTTTCAGTTGTGGAGTTACATAAAAACTCTGCAAGACTCTGAGGCGTTCTGTGAGGGGCATGCTGTGCTGCTCGTGCTGATTTTAAGCGCCAGGAGCTTGTCCCACGCTGTAAAATCAGTGCAAACATCACCCACACGGTGCTAGAGGACACAAATTCTTCATCACGTTCACTGACTTAACATTAGCAAGCTAGAAAAAACTCCACCACATGGTGGTTGATGGAGTTTTGCCCGAACTCTGTGCTTCAAGCAGAGTGCGGAGTGAGCAAAACTCTGCAAACCCCACTGGTGGAGTGGAAAGTTTCGCCCACCCTAGTGATTAGTTTGCAGAAAAAAACTTCTCATTAAACACATTCTTAGCTTGAACCAGATTTATGCAGCAAAACGTTATGCAAAACTTTGCACTGGTATAGTTTTCAACAGTTCATGTAAATAATACAACTCGAATTTGAGCAAATCATTAAAATTATGTAAGCATAACAGGACCTACAACTGAACTGTATCAGTCAGGTGACCTTTCTTCGAACCAAGTGCAGGCACCACTTTATTCCAGGAACCTGCAGTAGTTTACACCAGGTAGATCTTTTTATTCTGAGGACCTCCAACTATTCTTTATCCTAACATCTCGGCAATCTGCCTAGATTTTGAGGTTTCAGTTTGGTTATCCAAAGATCATAGTAAGTGTTGGGAGCCAGTGCCGTCTCTGTAATGTAAGCCTCATGTGACCATGATGGCATAATCCACCCCTAGCATTTTAAATTGTTGCAAAAGACTAATTTCAGAGTCGCTCTCTTCCAACAATTATGCAATACACTCCATTTTTATTACCAGATGCTCAGAGATCCTCCAACAACCAAGCAACCAAATGTCATTGGTGGGTTGTATGTCAGAATATCAATACCTAAATATAATGAAAGAAGTGAAAATAATATAAGTATAGGTTTACCACGGTTAACTCCACACCCTCCTACCTTGAAGATATACATACTGCCAAGTCACATCTATGTAGAGTTAAGTAGAGTAAACCAATGCTTACCTAGCTTTACTTATCTTTTCGATATTTTGGTGCTCGATGTCTAGGCCTAATTCTTGTGGTCCACTACTATTTTCTAGTTGATATTCTGGTGGTGTACTTCACTGGTGAAGATTTAGCAACATCCATTTGAGTGTCTTGTAAATTACATGAAGGTTTCATGTAAACTTTATGAAAAAACCATAAAGGAGGTAAAGAGGGAGACCTGTAGTAATCCACGGGCTAATGACACAACCTGTGCTGCCAGTACAGACTTAGCTACCTATGTTTTTGTTTTAGAAAGAAACAACTCAAACCACTTCCCTTTTCTCAGTATATAAGTCAGTCAGTCTTGTTCCACCTTGCGTTGCAAACACTTCCTTCTGGTTGTGCTGTTCGCTCCTGTTCTTTGTTCCTGCTTTTTGCCTTGGGATATTTTGCCTATTCTTTGTTCCTGCTTTTTGCCTTGGGAGATTTTGCCTATTTTTGTTCTTGTTGTCAAGTCCTGTTTTTTCTTGTTTCTCTTCAGGAGTTCCTGTTAGAGGTTTTTCCCCAGTGTTGTTTTTTTTTTTCCTCTGGTACTCCTTCTGGAGGGTACGGTCTTCTTTGGCGTAGTCTGTCAAGCGGCACCGTGGCTACTAGAAGGGGTCGCCCTTATCTGGGAGTATCCAGAACCAGTAGAAGACCTGGTGTATTCGCCAACCCGGTATCCAGAGGTGAGAAGTCCAGCACAGTACGTAACAGATTGCAACGCCAAAAGATTCCGCTTTGCGAGATCGCCAGGGAAGATCCACAGGGAGAGGCGTCAGAAAATGCTCAAGCCATGTTGCAGACTGTCCAACAACAAGCCCAAGAGTTACAACAGTTACGGGCAGAGAACACTGCGCTACGACAGGTCTTGTCTTCCCGATCAATGGACATACCACCCGTATCTGCCACTACTCCTCGATATTCTGGAGATCCTCTAAAGATGAAGGAATTTTTGGATACCCTGACAGTTTTCTTTGCCTTTCGTCCACTCCAGTTTTCCTCGGATAAGGCTAAGGTGGGCTATCTTATCAGCGCCTTGTCTGGTCCGGCGCTTGCTTGGGCAACTCCTCTGGTTTCTGCAGAAGACCCAGTCCTGGCTAACTATCCCACTTTCCTGATCTCTTTTCAAACAAATGTTTGAGAGACCTGGGGTAGAAGCAGCAGCTGAAGAAGCCTTTTTAAAAAAAAAAAAATCTTTTATTGATTTTCAAACAAGCATTAACACTTCTCGCTTTTACAATGTGAAATTGTACTCAACTTCCCTAACGTACCCCTCCCCACATCCAGCAAACAGTTACATCCTTTCTGTTTTATAGAATGAATACTGTACAGTAAAACAATTTCTCTAAGGCCATTATCACCTTTTCGTCATATATTAGGAGGCTTCGTCCGAGCTTAGGTCAGATATTTTTTGCGAGTCACCTGACTCTGGTTCATCCGGGTATTTGAGGCTATCCACAATTGTGTCCCATTGGCTTGCAGTGTCTCTGGATCCCCTTCCCTGGGCAGCTTCTCGATCCCCCCACTTCCGCCCATTTTAATAATGCACTCAACCATCTTTGTATTTGAGGTCCTTCAGCTGCTTTCCAGTGGCTTGTGATTTCTCTTTTACCTAGACGTAATGCTAAATCAATTAATTTGTTAGTAGTTTTTTTGGCCGCGGGGCGGGGAAAGTCCCCTAGCAATGCGGACAGCGGGGAAAGCCAAAGTTTACGATCCGTGATCGTTTCTAAATTTTTTAATACTTCCTCCCAGTAGGGTATTATCTGCTGGCAGTTCCAAAGCATATGTTCTAGACCTGCCTCCGTCTCCGTGCATCTGGGGCAACCACTCCCACCAGAGGTATACATCTTTGCAAGTCTGTGGGGGTGAGGTAAGCTCTATGAAGATATAAATATTTATTAATTTAAAACAAGTATTTCTTGTTGCGGGGTATATATGTGACGTGATTCTGTACCATTTTTGCACTTCTATCGTGGTCCCCAATTCTGATTGCCATTTCAGTCTAAGGTTATTTAGTGGAGTAAGAGTGTCTTTGTGCAGTGCCTTGTAAAGTATGGAAACCAGCCCCCTATCTCCCCCTCTAGAACAAATAACTCTGCAGCCCTCATGTATAGGTGGTTCTTGTATTCCCATCTTCGAAGTTCTCTGGATAATCCTACTTATCGCTGGATGTGTTATGAATGTCCCCTGTAGAATTTCGAAGCGCTCTTGCATTTCTGTGAAGGTCCTTAGCTGCCCATTAGGATATAGGTCTCCCAGTGTAGTAATATTATATCTGGCTAGTTTTTAGAGACCGATAAAGCCTGTCCCCCTGTCAGTTTTAATAAGCCTGTCACTGGTATGTCTGGGGCATAGGGGACGCTCGTGTGAGAGCTTCTAAGATTCATCTCCCAAGTAAATTTAACCGCCTGCCATTCCGGGGGTAATGATAGTTTTTTCCCTCCTGGGGTTAGCAGTGCTCCCAACAGAGTATGGTGAAGTTTCTTAAGACTATTCTGTAGTTCCAGGACTGTTGAGTCTTTGTTTAGGAATCTTGCTAACCATCGCTGTTTGCTCTCCCAATAATAGGTTTCCATATCAGGAGCTGCAAGCCCTCCCTCCAGAGTGGGTCTTTTAAGAGTGTTCAGGGCCAATCTATGTCTACCTGTCCCCCATATCTATGTCTACCTGTCCCCCATATCTATGTCTACCTGTCCCCCATATCTATGTCTACCTGTCCCCCATATCTATGTCTACCTGTCCCCCATATGAAGCAGCAGCTGAAGAAGCCTTATGTGACATTCAGCAGGGTAAACAGGATGTTCTGCAGTATATAACCTGTTTCAAACAGCTGGGTGGAACGCACCTTCATAACCCTTTTCCGCTGAGGCCTGCGTGAAGAAATTAAAGTCGAGCTTGTACATTCTTCTCCAGCTTGTTCTTTGAAGGAATTAATGGATCGATCTATGAACATCGAATATAGACTTCGAGAGCGCAAGATGGAGAGACGTAGAATGCGAGCTCCATACCAGTCTGGTACCTTTCATACTAGCAGTCAGCGAACATAAGATGTTCCATCCGAAACCTCTCCACCTCTCCTGAAGAACCCATGCAGATAGATCTGGTTCGTGGTCCATTGACCGAGTCGGAAAGGGAGGAACGAAGACTAAAGGGACTTTGGGGGTCATTCTGATCCCGGCGGTCATGGACCGCCGGGGCCAGGGTTGGCGGGAGCACCGCCAACAAGCTGGCGGTGCCCCGCAGGGCATTCTGACCGCGGCGGTTCAGCCGTGGTCAGAAAGGGAAAACCGGCGGTCTCCCGCCGGTTTTCCGCTGCCCTGTAGAATGCGCCGCCATGGGGATTCTGACACCCCATACCGCCATCCTGTTCCTGGCGGCTCTGCCGCCAGGAACAGGATGGCGGTATGGGGTGTTGTGGGGCCCCTGGGGGCCCCTGCAGTGCCCATGCCAACGGCATGGGCACTGCAGGGGCCCCCGTAAGAGGGCCCCACTTTGTATTTCAGTGTCTGCTTTGCAGACACTGAAATACGCGACGGGTGCCACTCCACCCGTCGCACCTTCACACTCCGCCGGCTCAATTCTGAGCCGGCGTCCTAGTGGGAAGGCTGTTTTGCACTGGGCTGGCGGGCGGCCTTTTGGCGGTCGCCCGCCAGCCCAGTGCAAAACCCAAAATACCCTCAGCGGTCTTTTGACCGCGGAGCGGTATTTTGGAGGGGGGAACTCTGGCGGGCGGCCTCCGCCACCCGCCAGGGTGAGAATCACCCCCTTTGTCTGTACTGTGGTAAGGCTGGCCATCTGATCCATAGTTGTCCGGTACGTCCCTCAAGACCTGCAGGAAACACCAGCTCCCGTCCCCTGTAAGGAGGAAGGAGACGGGAGGAGCTGCAGCACCATCAATATGTTCCTCCAGAGAAAGGATGTCCACCCTGTTTATCCTCTCAGTCAAGTTACAAAGTTCACAAGATCAAGAAGAACACCTTCTGGCTCTCCTTGATTGTGGAGCCAGTGGAATCTATCTGGATGAGACCTGGGTTACGAATAAAGGAATTCCCCGCATTCTTAAAGAAACTCCTGAGCATGTACACATGGTGGATGGTTCTCCGTTAACCTCAGGTCCTGTGGTGGCCTCAATTCCTACTCTTTGTTTGACATTTGAGGGGCATCAAGAACATGTTGCCTTTGATCTTATAGCCTCATCAAATCACATCATGATTTTGGGAATACCCTGGTTGGTCTGACACAACCCCTATATCAATTGGGAAACAAGAACTATATCCCTAACGTCTTTATTTTGTCAACAGAATTGTTATTCCACTACCTCTTATTGGACTCCCAAAAGGCCCTGTCAGTCAACCAAGGATAATACTAACTCTATCAAAATGATCCAGGGAGTTCCAGATTGTTATCAGGAATATATCAGGGTTTTTCAGAAACCTAGTTATCCTATTTTGCCGCCTCATCGCAGTTATGACTGTGCTATTCCTTTAGTTCCTGATGAAGTCGTACCCTTTGGTCGAATGTATTCCCTGACAGACCAAGAAAAGAAGGTGCTAAAGGAATATTTAAATGATAACTTACTCAACGGTTTAATTGCTCCTTCCACATCCCCTGCTGGGGCTCCTCTTTTCTTCGTCCCCAAGAAGACTAAGGATCTGCGTCCATGTGTTGACTTTCGTGAACTCAACAGAATAAGGATTAAGGATCGATGTCCGTTGCCTTTAATCAGGGATATATTGGATGCCATTCAAGGAGCCAAGATGTTTACCAAATTAGACTTACGGGGTGCCTATTATCTTCTTCGGATCAAGGAAGGTGATGAATGGAAGACAGCTTTCCGTACCCCTTTTGGGCATTATGAGTACCGTGTTATGCCCTTTGGATTGACCAACGCCCCTTCTTTTTTTCAACGATTTATGGATTCAGTGTTCTCTGATATACTCAACCAATTTGTAGTCATTTATTTGGATGATATCTTGATATATTCCCGTGATCCTGAGCAACATATAGAACATGTCCTGCAAGTCCTGGAAAGACTCAAGAAAAAACAATTGTTTTGTAAACCAGAGAAGTGTGAGTTCCATAAATCCGAAGTAAAGTATTTGGGGTTCTGTATCAATCAACACAGAATATCCATGGATCCTGACAAGGTCAGTGCCATATTAGATTGGCCATCTCCAACGTCCATTAAGGAAATGCAATGTTTCCTTGGGTTATCAAACTTCTATCGTCAGTTTATTCAGAACTTTGCCCACCTACAAAGTTTCATAACACAAACAATTAAGAAAGAGAACCCGAAGAAGGGTTTCGTCTGGACCAAGGATGCTGAACGCGCATTTCAAGAATTGAAGACAGTCTTTACCCAAGCACCCGTTTTGCGTCATCCTGACAATACCAAGACATTTATTGCTGTGACTGATGTCTCAGACAGAGCTATTGGGGCAGTTCTGCTGCAGAATCAAGATTGGAACATCCTATCTTTTATCTGTTTCATATCTTATCAGAGGCTGAACTAAATTATTCTGTACTGGAACGAGAACTACTCGCTTTCAAAGTAGCTTGTAAGGAATTGAGGCATTTCTTGATGGGTTCCAGAAAGCCTTTTGAAGCCAGAACTGATCATCGCAATCTCCAATGTCTTCGGAGTTTTCAGTGTTGCAATAGTCGTCAGGCACGATGGGCTTTCTTCTTTAGCCAGTACGATTTCGTGATCACATACATACCTGGTTCCCAAAATTCCGTGGCAGATGCTTTATCCCACAGATATCCTGACATAGCCAAAAACTCCACATCTTATTGAGTCTAGCAGAATCATCGGAGCTACTCAATCTTTTCAAGAACGCGTTCAATCTGAGTACCAGTTTCTGTCTGCTTCAGAATGGGATAGAGTGACTCCTTTTTTGCAGAAGAAGGATAACTACTTCTATCATCAACATGCGCTTTTCCTACCTACCAAGAAGGTGCAGACAGAAGCTCTCCGAATGTGCCATGATTCTCCTTTAGCCCGTCATCGAGGTATCAGGAAGACCCAGGAGCTGCTTCAGCGATCTTTTTGGTGGCCTTCGCTTAAGACAGATACGGAAACCTATGTGTCAGCATGCCCATTATGTGCTCAGACTAAGACACCCCGATCGAAGGTGGCAGGTTTATTAAGCCCTTTACCGGTTCCTTCCGCTCCTTGCTGTACTCTATCCACGGATTTCATATGTTTTCTACCTACCTCCTCTGATAACCAAGTAATCATGGTGACCGTAGATTCATTCACCAAGATGGCCCATTTCTCTGCCTTGAAGAAACTACTGACAGTCCCAGAAATGAGTCGCATTTTTCTGCGGGATATTTTTCGCCTCCATGGTCTTCCACAAGAGGTCATTTCGGACAGAGGGCCTCAATATGTATCACGTTTCTGGAGATTCTTTTGTGCCTTAATTAACATTGAGATTTCCTTATCCTCTGGTTTCCATCCACAAACTAATGGGCAAACTGAAAGAGTGAATCAAGAACTTCAGCAGTATCTGAGATGTTAATGTAATGCCACACAAAGCAATTGGTCGGAGTATATTGCTCTTGCCGAGTTCTCCTATAATAACACAGTACATAGTGAGACCAAGACCACACCCTTTTATTGTACTTATGGATTTCATCCGAGGACTTTTACTACTGTTTCCCGAACATCCTTTTCTGTGCTTGCTGTCACTTCTTTCTCACGTCATATCCGTCAAATCCAGGGCCTACTTCACACAACTCTCCTAGCTTCGAAACAAGCAATGAAATGAAAGGCGGATTGTTATCGTCAAGCAGCACCTTTGTATCAAGTGGGCCACAAGGTGTGGCTTTCTTCCAGATTTCTACCTTCCCGGTTTTCCATCAATAAGTTCAAGCCACGTTTTTATGGACCCTTTCGGATTTCGCAAGTCCTGAATCCTGTAGTTTTGTGTCTCCGCTTACCTCTTACCTGGAGGGTTCATCCTGTTTTCCATGTGTCCCAGTTAAAACCCTTTGTTCCTGATCCATACCACCGCCATTTCCAGCGTCCTGCTCCTCTTTCCATTAATGGACAGCCTGAGTATGAAGTACAGGAAATATGTGATTCCAGAATTTATCGGCACAAACTACAGTTTTTGGTTCATTGGAAAGGATACCCTCTCAGTGACTGTTCTTGGGAGGATGCTTCCTCCGTCCATGCTCCCCGTTTGGTCCGCCTGTTTTTTGACCGTCATCCTCACAAACCTGGGTCTCGGGGAGGGGACCCACTGTAACGCTTAGACGCAGCGTCTCTTTCTGTCCTCGCGGATGGAACGCGCTTCCGATACTCGGAGTACCGTTCCCCGCGTTTTTTCATTTAACATCCTGGGAAGCATATATTTTGCTCCTGGTCGCACTACACTTACCTGTAGCCCTTTTTTTTCCTTTTTTGTTGTTGGTGGTGGGTTTGTCTGGTCTTTTTTCCTGTCTCTGTCCATGTTGTGTCCATCTTGTCTGCTTCGTGTTTTTGTCCCAGCAGGCTCTGTTTTTCTTTTATACTACTTTCTTTTTCCTATTCTGGTCTATGGGCTCTTCCCAATTCAAAATGGTGTTCTTTCCTTTTCCTGTGATGTCACTTCCCTTTTCTCAGTATATAAGTTAGCCAGTCTTGTTCCACCTTGCGTTGCAAACACTTCCTTCTGGTTGTGCTGTTCGCTCCTGTTCTTTGTTCCTGGTTTTTGCCTTGGGATATTTGTGCCTGTTCTTTGTTCCTGCTTTTTGCCTTGGAATATTTTGCCTATTTTTTGTTCCTGCTTTTTGCCTTGGGAGATTTTGCCTATTTTTGTTCTTGTTGTCAAGTCCTGCTTTTTCTTGTTTCTCTTCAGGAGTTCCTGTTACAGGTTTTTCCCCAGTGTTGTTTTTTTTTCCCTCTGGTACCCCTTCTGGAGGGTACGGTCTGCTTTGGCGTAGTCTGTCAAGCGGCACCGTGGCTACTAGAAGGGGTCGCCCTTATCTGGCAGTATCCAGAACCAGTAGAAGACCTGGTGTATTCGCCAACCCGGTATCCAGAAGTGAGAAGTCCAGCACAGTACGTAACAACTGTGATCTGTGGCATTTAAAAACGTGTGGAATTATAAGATAGTATCACTGCCCGTAGAAATACCAATATTCTAGAATTAGGTTGTTCCCTGGTGCAGTGTTACCGCATTATTTGAAGTTCTGCATCTGGGAATGGGATAGCGCAGTAATAGCACACATTACCCCCTGTTTCAAACATCAAATTTAGAGTGTTGGGTTTTTGCTACCACAGATTTTCCCAGGTAAAACCTGGTGAAATGTGTGCGGGGTAAACCACTAGGGGGCATATTTACAAGCCCCTAGTGCCTCCTTATGCCACCCTAACGTCATTTTTTTTATGCTAAGGCTGCGTCAAGGAGTCCTTTTCCCTGCACCAGATTTACAAAGTGGCGCAATGCATGCATTGTGCCACTTTGTAACCCCTTGCACCACATTATGCCTGCAACAGGCATAATGTATGCAAGGTGGGGCATTCCCCCATTGGGAGGCACAGAAAAATGTATGAGATTTCACTGCGCCATTTTTCCCGTCATTTTAACGTTTGCCCAACTCAGGCCTTAAAGCGACACTCCAATTGTTGCCAGTGGGCCTCCCCATGCATTGCTGTACTAGCGCCATCATTTTTTACACTAGTCGACCAATGCGCCACAATAGCGTTGAACATTATTGACACTACTGCGCTAACGTTTGCCATGTTATGCCGCATTATAAATATGGCGCTACCATGGTGATATTAGGGAGTCCAGGGGGGCACAAGAAAAGAGGCATATCATAGCTGATGTGCCACTTTCTTGTTATTATGCCCCTAGGTGTGTGCATCATGGATGTGCAAGTTATAATCTTGATTCAGTGTTACTGCAGCCCTTGGAATGGACATTTATGACTGGTAATTCTGAAGATCAGGACGTAGTGACTGGTTCAGGTTATGGAGAAATTCGGGAAGTTGTGGTTGGCTCTATATTGACGGTGGCAAGGTGTGGCTTTCATATAAGTGATAGTGAATTTATGATTTTAACTTGGAATGTACAAAACAGGTTCACTGGAGTTCTATCAATGCCAGAATTTCAGAATATCCCAAAACAATTTATCTTATTTGCACAGTGGTAATCTTGAATATGTGGCAAGGCTGTAGGCAGGTACACTTTTGGGGCCAGACTTACAATGTGTTGGTGCAGGGTAGCGCCACAAGCCTTCTTGCTGCACTGCCCTGCGTCAAAACAAAAGGGCAGGAATGAGCTGTACATATGAGATACGGTGCATTCCTGTCCTTTTCCCCTACACTGTGCGCCAAGGCAGGCACCCTTGTACGATGGTGAAAGGGTGCCTGCGTTGCGGGATGATTGTTTTGTGCAGGAAGGGACACTTTCCTGCACAAAAAGAATCCCAAGAGGAGTTTTCCTCTTTCTATGTGTGCTGCAAAATGCAGCACACATAGAAAGAGGAAAACACGGGGAGAAATAAAGACATTTGTCCCCCTTGCATCACTTCTATGCCACCCCTGGAGTGGCGTAGGGTTTTGACACATTCCCAGGTTTACAAAACCTTATAAATCTGGGAATGGTCAAAATATTTGGGTGTTGAGTGGGAACACCCACACAACACCCCTGGAAGTGGCTTTGCATGGCCTTGTAGATATGGACTAGCAGTCTGCACCGCAAATGCATCAAAAAAAGTGATGCATCGGCTGCGCAGGCTCCTTGTAAATCTGGACCCTGGTTTACAGACCAGCTAACAAAGGTTTGAGACACCCATGCTAATCACATTTGGATGACAGATATCTGTTTGGCTTAGTGGACAGGCACACTGATGCTGCCTTACTCTCAGGAATGCACATCAGTTCACCAAAATGCTAGGGCTAGTAGAATTCACATCACACAGCGCACACACACACACACACACACACTCTCTCTCTCTCTCTCTTTTTCTTCCTCACTCTCTCTCTCTCTCACTTAAACACATTCTCACTTGCAAGCGCACACACACATCAAATATTTAAAAGCATTTTTTTACTTGCCACACTGCCAGGGAAAGTCATATTCCAGTTAATTTAACTCAATTTTGATTACACTAAGGCTCATTTTTAAGAAAAAATGGTGCATTAGAGCTGATGCACCAATTTTTCTGTGCCCACCCCTATCAGCAGCTAACGACACAATGGTTGAGCCGTATTTAAAATATGGCGCACCATGACGGTTGTTAGCACAATAGCGTCAAAACTGTTTACGCTATTGTGGCGCTTTGCTACACTAGCGTCAAAAGATTTGATGCTAGTGTAGCAAAGTGCTAGGAGGCCCATAGGTCTATATGGGAGCGTCATTTTAATGCCTGCTCTGAGCAGGCGTTAAAAATGATGCCAAAAATGGAGCAGTGAAATCTGTTAAATTTCACTGCGCCATTTTTGCGGGCCTCCTAACGCCAGAACTCCCCGCTTGCATACATTATGCCTGGCACCACTTTGTAAATATGGCGCAGGGAAAAAGCCACTTTAGTGCTGCCTTAGCGTAAAACAAAATGACGCTATGGCAGCGCTAAGGTGGTGCTAGGGGCTCCTAAATATGCCCCTGTCGGTGAAAAATATTGAGAATATTATAAAGAGAATGCATCCCCAACTGACTTCCAAAAGGACAAGGTGTCACTCCGTTCCTGGCACTGATTTTGCCACCTCTGAGGCCAGGGTCGCAAAGACAGTGCCAGGAAGCACAAGGGGCAAGCGAGGGGTCGCGGCTGCTAACCTTAAATGACGTCCACGTTTCAGGACCTCAGCAGGGTTGACAAAACATGTTCGTTGAGCCCAGCCACGGAAATGGAAACCGAGTCAGTTTAGAACAGCTATCTAGCAGCTTTTTGCTGCCACCTGGCGGCCTAAGTTAATAGTTCAAGGGTTCAACTGGATTTCTGAATAGATATCGAGCGCTTCAAGGCTTTGTACCGCTGTACTTTATCCATTACATAAACAATTCATTTCAAATAAGGTCTCATATGTTATTCTCGTAAATACGATAATTGCATTGGTCGCTACCGTACAAAAATAGCATTTTTTTAAGGGTGACAAATATCTCGTTACCATTTTTTGTTGCTCTGAGCGTATTTTTTGCAGAACCTGCTTTTTGCGCAGTATCCGTGTCATAAGTAAGGACGAGCCGAAGAAGAGTTTTTTGCCCACTAAGTGGCCCAAGAGCTGTACACAGCTATATAAAATGGACAAATATTGCATGACGTGACATGACCTTATGTACTTTAACGCAACACAACATAACGAAGCAAAACATAGCGCCTCTTAATAGCGGAACACAACCAGGCATTTTATAACTCCCTTGTCCTCACAATGGGACATATGTACAAGAAAGTGGTGCATCACTCCGGATGCGCCACTTTTCTTGCGTCGCCCCTGCCCCACCTAACGACACCGTGGTTGCCCAGTATTTACAATACGGTGCACCATGGTGGTCGTTAGGACAATAGTGTCAACATTTTTTATGCTATTGTGGCGCTTTGCTGCACTAGCATAAAAATTTTTAACGCTAGTGCAGCAAAGCACAGGGAAGCCCATTTGACTGAACTGGGTGCGTCATTTTAACACTTGCTCTGAGCAGGCCTTAAAAATTACGGAACAAATGGCGCAGTGAGATGTTGTAAATTTCACTGTGCCATTTTTTTCTGCCCCCCCTGCTTTGGAACTCCCCCCTTGCATACATTAGTCCCGATGCAGCTATAATGTGGCGCAAGGGTTTACAAAGTGGCGCAATGTAAGCATTGCACCACTTTGTAAATACGGCATGGGAGAAAGGCCTCCTTAATGCCACCTTAGTGTCAAAAAAATTATGCTAGGGCAGTGCAAGGTGGCGCTATGGGCCTGTAAATATTCCCCAATATCTCTTCTGCGCTCCTCACCTCTACCCCTTAGTGAAGTACGTTTTGCTTTGCAGCTAGTTTGACACTAGGTAAATCTCCACACAGTCACATGTAGCACAGAATTGCATTATAAGACATTACAAAACATGTACTCTATTTTGGCCTAATAAAACCTTGTGAGTTTGATACTATCATTTAATAAAAGAGCATAATACATAGTTTTTTTCTTTTTAAATAACACGTGGTTTTAATATATTTTTGGAACCTGTTTAACTCCAATTTTCCAAAGAAAATCTGCAGAATTTCCATCGGCTTATGTATTAGACATAGGCATCTTTCCGAATATTGCAATAAAATATGTGTGGGAATTATTTATTAATAATCATATAGCTTGCACAAACATATTAGAAGTATGTGCTGGAATCTGCAAGGTAGCAACTCCCTGAGGTTGGCACCAATGGACTGGAGGCATACTTGTTTCAAACTGAGCCATGCGTGATTTGAGATGCTGTTCACAGTAACTGTTCAGATAGGGTTGCAGTTAGGACAGGCAGTGGTCCAGTTGACGCGCTAGGTTCTTGTCACATGGGGTTTGCAGTTGAGGAAGATAGGACTGCAGTTGAGGCAGTAAGAATATGAGAGTGAAACCAAGTGTATGGCAGCCATTGATGCCTGCCCCTTTCAACTCGCAGGTTTTAAATGGGCCGGATCCTGCCAGTGAAAACTGTTGCTGAAATGGGTCACGACCGGGCTCTTAAATTTTGCCCTCATCCTGGGAGTAAAAGAAAAACAATTACTTGGGGGCACTACCAGCCATCACCAGTCTTTGATGTAACTCTGGAGAGACTCCTTTATTCCTTTATTACGCATGCTGCCATGAAGGAGCTAATTAGAAGATACAATCACCTGCTACTGATCTGAACTGGGAAGGGCAGTGTGCAGGCTCAGGCCCTACATTTAACAGGTCTGCACTGATAAAACTGCTGCAGCCAAGTATTATCAGCTTCTAGGCGCCTTTCCTAGCCCACAGTAAATAAAAGTAAGCATTTTACAAAGAGTTTTATTAAACATTTCTAATGCAGTGGTATAGTTATTTCACATTCTCATAATTACAGAGTTGAAGCATTTCACTATTATTAACCACAAAGTCATTGTTACTCATTCATCTTCTGCAGCTAACCATTAAGAAAGCCATTAGTCTAGGCTTGTTTTAAGTGCATGCCAGTTGTTCTATTATATATTTGGATGCAATAAGAGAAAGAGACAGCAACATGCCAGTCAGGCAGAAGAGACTTTTAACAGCTTTAATTACATAGGTTATGCCCCTTTGAGATACCCCCCAGTCGTTTGAACCCACTTAAGCCCTGTTGAACTGTCTGTGTTCCAGCAGCCCTCTGTGTGTCTGCTCTTTGTGACTCTCCCATTCCATACCAGTGGTCATACCACCACACTCTCAGTATTGACTTTCCTTGTATAATTAAGGCTATGCTTTACATAATAGTAGATATCACAAAAAGATGAGAATCACTGACACACTGTTGGAATCCTTTGAATTAAGGTGTCAAAACCTGGCATAAGGGTGGTCTTGACATAGCAAGGGCCTCCTCTGCATTTTATGGGCATCTTTGACATTATTATAGCCATCACATGTATGGCTGTGGCAGTTCCAGTCACTGGTGCAATAGTGACCACCTCTTCCTTATGCTGACCCTCATCCATGTCTTCTGTTGGGCATCCTTCGTATGCGTGGGAATCCCTGACCTCTGGTGACCCCCTGACGTATGGCGGCCCTACCTGGCACGTGAATGTGATACCCAGGTATGTGGGGCAGAACTTGTCCTCGAGGGGGTAGGACTTCATGTGAGTACTTCATGAAAACAACAAGATAATAGCTGGGAATCAAGCAATCATAGTTAAAACAATGAAAACTTTTATTTGGGGATAAATACGATTATTTTCAGAAAAGAACAAACGTTTGATCTTGGAACTGATTTTATTCAACCAAAATGATTAGCAGGCATTTAACAGTGACATTTGTATTTTTAGAAACTAACAAGCTAATGTTTGGTGATACATGGCAGGTATTTTAATAACCTATTTAAAGTTGGTATTTGAGTATTAATTCACGCCCAGGTGGGGAAGCTGATAGCTACCATTAAATGATTGGTCACAGTGCACTTGGTGCTATGGCTGTTATTCTGTGATCAATATGTATATTTTTTATGAAATTACCAGCACTACCACAGTCTGAACTATAACCTAAGGCTTAGCCCATGGGATAAGTCTGTAAAATAACTTTTCGGTCTAGGCAACCTGAATGTCTGAGTTTATAATATCTGCCTAATTATACTGAGGTGCTTTATGAATTACATCTATAAACCACTTGTAAAAAAAACACGTCTGTCTAGACAATAGATTTGAGAACTGGGTTCCAAAATCTATAATATGGCCATTTTCTTTCATACTTTTCCTTGGGGGAAGAGAAACTCCCATTGGGGACTGACGTTTACACACTTTGCTCACTTGCTATGTACACTGCATGACTTTTAAAGTTCACTAACCATCTCTGGCCAGGTAAATTTTTTACTCTGATGCAGGGTGGTTGACATGTGAGCTTTAAAAAACCAGCTGAGCATAATTTGCATTCCAAAATCCGGGAAATTATCTTCTCTATCGGTTAAATAGTTTTAAAACACTAGGAGAAAGATCTAAATGTTGGCAGTAATGTGAATTGTTTTATTAAAAAAACAACAATGCGACAGGAACTACAAACAATAATGTATTAGTTGTCAATAGTTTTCTCTTTCCTTGCCTATATGTTTTCTTTAGTGTTCTACACTGCAACCAAATTCTCCTCAGGGCCCTTTCAACTATAACTAGATTATGAGCCCCGGAGCTCAGGTCATCAAACTCAGTTTAAACCCACAAAAATCCATGGCGCCTCAGCAAGGGCGTCTCTGGGCACGCCTAGGACAACATCGTGCGGAGCAAACTACATGTTAATATTTCGTATACTTTTTTTATACTTTTTTTGTCAGAAATAACTTATCCCAAAATATGTGGGTGCCTAGAGCTTTGTACAAGTACTGATGGTTCAATAGACGAGTTATGAGTACTTACTAAGTTTCTCTGTGTCATGGTTGCAAGCGTTTTCCGCTTTCCTCTCGGCAAGAGGCGGATGCTTTGGTGGCAAGTCATTCCTCTTTCAATGCCCTTCCCTTTGGAATTTGATTCCTTTATTTCTTTGTTCTGAAGACAACTTCGTGAAATTCAGTGCCTTTCTTTCATCGCTGGAGTTTTTTCAGTGGTATTTACTGTTGTGTTCCCCTTCTGTGACACTTCTATTCAAATTGCTTTGAAGCTATTCCCAGGTTGCCCGAGCGCTATCAAAAAATAATCCATTAAATTGAAGTATAAAAGAAGACGGGTTGCACACAAACACTACAAGACATTAAACAAATCATAGAATGAGCAATTTAAAAAATAAAAACATTAAAGGATAGAAAACTGGGAAACGTATAAGTATATTTTGAATTGTAAAACAGACTCTCCTTTCATCATCTTTAAGTGACGCCTGTCTATCTAAAATGTGCAGCCGTTCTGCAGTTCGGGAACACTGCAGTAATTAATGTGCTTGATCTGCAAATATACCCCACGCGAAGAGACGCACGCCTTAAAGAACTGTTTAACTTCAGCACTCAAACAGCATTGCACAACAAACAGGCCCCCATAATTGCGGCAATAAAACGGGTCTCTTTATCCTTTTGCTTAACGTGCAATAAACAGAGCATTTTGTTAACAAATTACGCTATAAAATCTAGTAATCCCAAACAAAACAGAAAAATATGAAATCTGACCAGTAGAGGGCGACGTGTGTACAGATATGTAACAGACCTGAAGTACGCCAGCCTCTTGCTCTTCACACACAACTAGTTTTGTAGACATCATGCTGCCATAATAACCACTCTTTTAATTTCTGTATGTTTTAAAATAAAGTTGCAATAAAAAGGGACTTTGCGGTCCATCAGTAGTTTTCAAATGTACATAATCTCACTTGCGCGTGCATGATTAATTAGCAGAGCCACAGATTCTGGGCAAATCACTTGATTTCTCCTGGCCCAAAAAACAACAAGCTTTGGCACAGCCAATAGGTCTCGCATATGTGAGAGCTATTTGCTATGTGTTTACGCCATGTTGTACACAAGCGTGGCTGCTGTTCGGCATGGCTAAAAGTAAGCAGTGTGACGTGGGGTAGATTGAGGTACGATAGAATGGGGTAGATTGGGTAGAGTGGGCTATATTAGGGTAGAGTGGAGTGGGATCGAATAGTGTAGATTTTATTGGGGTAGATTGGGGTAGACTGGAGTTGGGTAGACTGTAGTGGAGTAGAGTGGGGTAGATTGGAGTAGGATAAATTGGAATTAATTGAGGTGGAGTAGTGCCGATTGGAGTGGGGTTGATTAGAGTGGGGTAGATTGGAGTAGGTGAGTGGGGTAGATTGCATGGTAGATTAGAATGGGTTAGATTGAATTAGGGTAGGTGGGTGGAGTGAGATAGATTGAGGTGGAGTGGGGTAGATTGGGGTAGGTTAGAATAAAGTGGGATAAATTGGAGTGGAGTGGCATGGGGTAGAGTGAAGCAGAGTATGATAGATTAGGGTGGAGTGTAGTAGATGAGTGTAGGCTGGATTGGAGTGTATTGAAATGGGGTAGGTTGGGTGATGGGAGTGAGGTAGATTGGAAGGAGTGGGGTAGATGGGGTGGAGTGGAGTGAGGCAGATTGTGATACATTGGAGTGGGGTAGATTGTGGTAGAAACGTGTGAAGTGGGTAGATTGGGGAGGAGTAGCGTGGGTTAGATATAGGTGGAGTGGGTTGGTTTGAGGTAGATTGTAGTAGAGTGTAGTAGATTGAAGTGGATTGGAGTAGAGGTGGGGTAGATTGGTGTAAGTGCAGTGGGGTAGACTGAGGCGGAGTGGGATAGACTGGAGTGGAGTGGTGTAGACTGGAGTGGGGTAGACTGGGGTGGGGTAGATTGGACAAGGGTAGATTGGGATGGAGTGAGGTGGGGTAGATTGGAGTGGGTGGATTTTGATGAATTTGGAGTGGAGTGTGGCAGACTGGAGTGGGTTGATTGGGATATAGTGTAGTGTAGTGCAGTAGAATGGGATAGAGTGGAGTGGGGTGGAGTGGAGTGGAGTGGAGAGGGCTAGATTGTGTGAATTGGAGTGGAGTAGGGTAGAGAGGAGTATGGTGGGGTAGATTGGGGTGAATTGGGATAGATTGGAGTGGAGTGGAGATTAGAGTGGCGTGCAGTAATTTGGAATGGAGTGGGATAGATTTGAATGGAGTGGGTAGATTGGAGTGGAGTGGGTGAAAACTCAAATGGAGTGGGGTAGAGTGGGGTGAGGTGGTGTATAATGGAGTCGAATCGGGTAGATTGGAGTGGAGTGTAGGGGTAGTTTGGGGGTGAAGTGAGTTGTATTGAGGTAGTTTGGAGTGATTTATATAGGGCTAGATTGGAGTGGAGGGGGTATATTAGAGTGGGCCAGGTAGATTAGGGTTGTATAAACTGGGGTAGATTGAAGTGGAATGGAGTGGGGTAGATTGGGCTAAAGTGGAGTTGGATAGATTGGAGTAGAGTTGGGTGGGGTTGATTAGGTTGTTGGAGTGGGATATATTGGGTTAGAGTGAAGGGAGTAGATTGTCCTGGAGTGGGGCAGATCGGAATGGGGTAGAAATGGGTAGATTGTAGTAGAGTGGAGTGGGGTAGATTAGTGTCAATTGGATTATAGTGGATAGGATTGGGATAGATTGGAGTGGGGTGGGGTAGATTGCAGTAGTTTGGAGTAGAGTGGGCGGGTTGGAGTGGAGTCGGGTAAATTGGAGTGGAGTGGAGTAGATCAGAGTGGGGTATACTGGGTAAATTGGAGTGGGGTGGATGGAGTGGGTGAAGTGGTGTAGATTGGGACAGACTGCGGTGGGGTAGATTGGAGTGGAGTGGGGTAAATTGAGGCGGAGTCGAGTGGTGCAAATTGAGGTGGAGTAGAGTGTGGTAGATTGTGATAAATTGGAGTGGAGTGGGATAGATTGGAGTGGGATTGATTGGGATGGGGTGGGGTGGAGTGTAGACTGGAGTGGGGCAGAATAAAATGAAGTAGGGTACAGTAGAGTGATGAAGGATAGATTGGGATAGAGTGGAGTCTATTGGATGGATTGGAGTGGGATAGATGTGGGTAGACTGGAGTGGAATGGAGTATATTGTGATTTATTCGAGTGGTGTAGAGTTGGGTAGATTGGAGGGGAGTGGGTCAGATTGGAGTGGGGTAGATTGGGGTGGAGTGTGGTAGTCTGTAATGGAGTGAATTAGAATGGGGTTGAGTGGGGTGGATTGGAATAGATTGGAGTGAGGTGCACTAGGATAGATTTTAGAGGACTTGTGTAGATTGGGGAGGAGTGGGGTAGTTTGGAGTGAGATAGACTATGGTAGATTACAGTGGATTGGAGCAGGGTAGATTGGGCTAGATTGGAATGGAGTGGGGTAGACCAGGGTATAGTGGAGTGGGGTAGAATGGCGTGGAGTGGGGTAGACTGGTGTAGTTTGTGTGGAGATGGTTAGACTGGAGTGGAGTGGAACAGACGAGTGGAGTGGGGTAGATTGGAGTTGAGTAGATTGGAGTGATTTTTAGTGAAGTAGAGTAGAATAGATTGGAGTGGAATGGACTGGGATATATTGGAGTGGAGTGGGTTAGATTTGAGGTGACTGGGATAGACTGGAGTGTGATTAGATATATGGTATGGAGTGGAGTGGCGCAGATTAGAGGGACACAGAGTAGACTGGTGTGTCGTATCATCGAGTGGAGTGGAGGGGTGTAGAGTGGAGTGGCATGGAGTGGAGTGGATTAGTGTCGTAGAATGGTTTGATTCAATGTAGAGTCGAAGGGTACACAGTGGAATAGAGTGTTGTAGAGTGGAGTAGTATAAGTGGTGTGGCGTGTGGAGTATGCATGGTGTGGGAGCGCACTGGCAAAATAGACATCACATTTTCAATTAAAATTATCTTTACATTTACACAGACATACAGTTTTACTGCACACAGATGATAATGTGCGGAAATGTCATCACCTAGTGTATTGATGTGTTTTCATCGTATTCACATATTTCTTTCCACCACACTTGAGAATTACTAAAAAATGTGCTTCATTTGTACTTTCCTAATTCTGATATAGTCTTAAATACAGCACAGTTTGTTGTGTGCTAGAAAAAATAACAGTATTTGTCACATCAATTCTCTCACTTCAAAGTCGGATAAAGAAAAGTAAACACAGAGCTCCCATGAAAGACAGAGCCTTCCATTTGACTTCTGTCTTTGAATGTGTAGCAAATGTGACAAGAAAAGAACAGGATATAAAGGCCTATTTACAGAAAGCAAGAAGTAAGAAGGATATAGAGACAAAGGATGTTCCATGGGAGGGACAAACTCAAGCTGGACAGTCTAAATGAAATAAAGTCAATGGTATGCAATGGGCAAAATACATTCCCAGGGAAGGTTTCAGAATGCGCACAAGAAGTTGTTAGCAAACCAGACAGCTGCACTGCTTGGTAGGCTTCAACCTAGAAATGAATGTGTGTGTCCTTGTGCAATGTAATTGGTGCTCATGTAAAGTGCTCCAATGCCTTTGGGTCAAGTATGTGCTATATAACACTGCAGAAAAAAGCAAACAGCTGTGCAAATGTAAAAATTCTCTGTCAAGTGAAAACGTTTATGACTGTAACATTTTATCATATTTTATCAATCGTCTGCAGTGCTGTCAATTGTTTTTAAGAACATTCATCATTTTTCTTTAGTTATTTTATTACTTTCTTTTTTTGATTTTTAGATTTTATGTGGGCATACAAGTACCTGTTGGCTACCTTCCGTTTTGAAAACCCAGGTTGCATTGTTGAATTGTGGGTAGGACTAGTTGTAAGTACTGTGAGGAGTAGGAAAGGAGTAAGAGAAAAGAAGAAGTAATGAGGCCCCATTCTGAGTAACTCGGACACCGAAGTTTGTGCCCAAATTGAGACTACAGTTTTTGTGAAATCATCACACAGACCCGACCATTTTACCTGTAAAAATGTCACCTGGTAAAAGTTGACAAAATACTGAGAAAAACATGCACTATTGTGAATGTTGAAGCCAGCTCGGAAAAGAAGGACACATCTACTAATACCGCACTACCCCTCATTCCTACCTACATAACTCCTGGTGCAGTAATACCTCACCCCCTAGAACTGAACCCAAGGTATCAATAATTGACCATGAGGTATTACTATGTCATTTTACCTGGGCACTCAGAATAGGCCTCAGAATTACCCTCTATAGTCTGGATTGATGTTAGTGAGTTACAATACAAACAAAGACCACAACCACTGCAGCTCGGGGATGCACTACATAGGGCTTATAGAGATTGATAAAGGAAAGTAAACTCATGGTCATCTTATTCTACAGGTGTCATCACTTCAGGACACCCCACCTTCTTTTTAGGCTCTGAATGATGGGCTTTAAAGAAGCCATCCAGGATAGAGAAAAACTGTTCTCTTTACTCAGACCTTTCTTTCTAACACTCACTAATAATAAGCATTCTAGAATCCTGATTTATTTAATGATGTAAGCCAGGTTTTATGTTCTACTGGGACATCATTCATCAGATAGCCCCTTTAACATCATACCCACATGACCACAATCAAATACCAAACTCTGATTGCCATTGTTAAGCTTCCTTGGATAGCTCCAGAATTGACAGGATTGCAAAACATGTCAATTTTGTGTTTCTATAGTAAAACGTTTTTCACAAGCATTACAGGCCTCAACCACATTATCCAGACCTGGATGTCCAGCACCCACTTGAATATCAACCCATGCAAGATAGAATTCCTCTAATTTGCCAAGAATAACAAATACAATATAGTACAACTTGGATCAATTACATGAACCTTGATGGATTTGAACAACTCTCACCAAATGCCATGTAACTTAGAATCACCCTGAACACCAACCTCTGCCTCAAGGAACACATTCCCAAAAAACAAAGATCTCTTGGTACCAGCTCTCACTTCTAAAGAAAATCAAACCATTTATTCTAGCAAACAGCTTCAGAACTGTTGTTCAAGCCTTGTACCCTTGCATCTGGATTGTGCAAATTCCCTACTCCATGGCCTCCCAAACTCAACACTGGCTCTCCTTTGGAGAATCCATCACACTGTAGCATGTCTCATCCGTGGCCTGAAGAAATATAATCATATCAACCCTCATTGATGGAACTCCATTGGCTTCTCTTGCCAGCTGCACCATCTTCAAAACCAGCTGCATTATTCACAAAGCCATCACTACTAGCATCCCCATTTATCTTGCAGACAAACTTGCCATCTTTGGTGGTTCTTTGCAAATCCACAAACAGGACAGCATCACAATGCAAACAAGGAAGTGTAAAAAAAAATACAAGACAACAGGCCTTTTTCCATCTATGTACTAAGGATCTGGAACAACATCCCCGTATCAATTAGGACCTCCCAAACACAGCTCCAATTTAGGAAAGAGTTGAACGCCAACCTCTTCAAAGAGGGCTAACCTTCTACAACTCAACTTCCTTTAATTGCTAATTTCAGAACTGACTTTGACCATGTACAGTCCTCCACTCCCTTTGAGCTAGGTTCACACTATAGAAATACCATATATACAGGGCCACTGGAATTATGCGGTAGGAGAGGGCCAAATGTTGCGGCAGGGTTGAGTAAATTATGCAGCAAGAAAATGCCAGTTATGCAGCATAATGCAGCACATTTTGTATTAGCATTACTTTATTATTTCATCATTTTTAAACGTGGTAACACTCTCTTGCCATTGGCTGCATCTCATTAGTACCAATTTAACATTGAAATATAGCAATAAGCAACAAAAAGGCTACCAGTACAGCTTTGCAAAAGACCTTCTACACTGCAGCAACGCGTGTTGTCATATTTTTAGTAACTTTTAAACTATTTGAGCTAGAAACATTTTTTTGTTGATATCTGCAGTTTATGCGGCAGATAGTGGAATATGTGGCACATGCAGCAAATCTATAAATATGTCAAAATTGCCATACAATAACATAATTCCAGTAGCATATATATATATTATATATATATATATATATATATATATATATATATATATATATATATATATATATATATATATATATATATAATATATATATATACACACACACACAATAACAAAACATAATGGTCCTCATTATGACCCTGGCAGTAAATCCTGCTTACCGCCATGCTGATGGGCGCCAACTTACCGCCTTGGCGGCGGATATCCATTTACCATATTATGACACACACACACACCAATCCAACAGAATTCAGCCACAGACACAAATCCGCCTGAACAAAGGTCAGTGATAAACTGGCGGTATCAAAATCCACACCGTTACGCCAACAGAACAATGCTCACCACATTATGATCCACGAATCACCACGGCGGACATTCAACGGCGGTAAACCATTGGCGGTACATCCTGCCGCGCTCACAATGGACACCCGCTTACAAAACAACACTACATTGGACAATTCAAACAGCACACACCTGACACCCATACACACGCCACACCCACACACCCACACCACCATTAAACACCCACCAATATTACCCACAACCCTTTCTGAATACAATTCATTGGCACAAGACTGACACCAAGACCACTGATACAACTACATACACACACCACATACACCCATATAACATTACCCAACACATCCTCACCTACACACATCACATAACACCCATGGCACCATAAAGGCACCCCTGTTTCACTGAGGAGGAGTTAAGAGTCATGGTGGAGGAAATCGTCAGGATAGAGCCACAGCTGTTTGGAGCACAGGTGCAGCAAATATCAATAGCCAGGAAGATGGAGCTATGGCGGAGAATCATGGACAGGATCAACGCCATGGGACAGCACCCCAGATCAAGCAACGACATCAGGAAGAGGCGGAACGACCTACGGGGGAAGGTACGTTACATAGCAGCAAGACACCAGGTCGCTATCCAGAAGACTGGCGGTGGACTCCCACCTCCTCCCCCACAACTCACAGCATGGGAGGAGCAAGTCTTGGCAATACTGCATCCTGAGGTCCTTGCCAGGAGTCGGAGGAGGACTGGACTTTGGTAAGTAAACTTTCAACAATTATCACCCCCCATACCTGCATGCCATCACATACCCTCACTCCCAACACTCCACTACCTCCCACACACCCCACCATCACATCTCATTAATCCCAATGCCAAGCCCTGCTTGCTGTACCAATGCATGGACACCCCTCACAGCCCTGCCTGGACACTCATCACTAAAACATGCACAGCACAGAGAACTAACAATCCCACCATACACCAACATACTCAAGTAAAAGCTGGCAGGGCAACATCAACCATAGAGGGGATGCCAGGGATGTACAATATGTCATATACATTAACCATAACACATCATTTACATCCCCACAGGCACCCCAGCCAATGTCACCGGAGAGGAGGTGCCAGCACTATCCATTCCCCCAAAAGAAGAGGCCCACAGTGATGACAGTAACTCTGGACTTCAGGATCTGGACGATCTACCTGGCCCATCAGGGACCACTGGACAGTCAGTTACCCAAGCCCAGTCACAGACCACCACAGAGCCTCCCCCATCAGGAAACAACACCTCAGCACCCACCCAGCGTCCCTAAACCTCTGTCCCCAAGACACGTCAATCAGCGATGTGCCCACCTGTACAGGGACCCCAGGCTACACCTCACACCCAAGACAATCAGGGACCTGGGGTCAGTGGCAGTGGGCACACTGTTCAGGCGACAGAGGCACAGTCCAACAGGGACACTGGGAGGACTGCTGTGCACCAGGGGGAGGACAGGCCCAGGGAACCGACTCTCCAGGAGGCACTCTCCGAGATCCTGGGACCCTATCAACATTCCCAGGACACGATGGGCCAGATCCTAGACATCGTGCAGGAGAACAGGCGGCTGCAGGAGGGACAGTACCAGGGGATCAGGGAAGACTTGCAGGCCATCAACAACACCCTGATCTCCATAGCAGGGGTGCTGGCAGACATGGCCAACATTATGAGGGAGGCAGTCTCACACCAGCAGGCCCCCGCCACTAACCAGTCACCAGCACCACTCCCCCTGCAGAATGTGAACCACCTGCAAACATTCCCTGTGATCCAGACAGAAGCCAGAGACACTTGCCAAGACCCCCGCCAGTACATGAGACTCTCCTGATTGTTCCCCTCGTGTCCCACTCAGTCACACTGTCCACCTTGAACTGCCATTGCTCCCCTTCCTATGTCCCCTTGGACAATGCACCTGTGCTACAAACAGACTGGAACAATACCCTGGACTTTCCTCCATCATCACCCCATCCCATTGCACTTTCCCCTCTATATATTAGCACTTCAATAAACACCCTTAGATATAAATCGATTGTGAGTATGTCACGTATTTCAAATATAAATTGACTGAAACATGTTCAAACATTGCAAATGAACTGTACATAGAATGAGCATACAATTAATAACCTGTAGCTGGCTGTTGTGATCACACCAGGAGTATTTGTCAGATCACCACCATCTGCAAAATAAATAGCCAGAGGGAAAAGTAAGTGGGCATAGAAGTGGGAAATACCAGCATGCCAATGCCACACGGAATACAACCAAATGTCATTGAAATATAAAGTTGCATTGTCTCACCTGTGTGTCATTGGAAGTACTGACGGATTACAGATGTTCTGTTGTCCTCATCCTCATCCTCTGCCTTCTCATCCTCACTGTCCACAGGGTCTACTTCTGCCACAGGGGCATCTCCAGTCTCCTCCTCCTGCAGAAAAGGGACATAAGGAACATAAGGGACATGGCGTCTGAGGGCAAGTTTAGGCAACATGCAGCATGCCACTACTATCTGGCAGACCTTCTTGGGTGAGTAGCACAGGGTTCCACCTGTTAGATGGAGGCACCAGAACCTGGCCTTCAGGAGGCCAAAGGTTCTCTCAATTATCCTTCTGGTTCGCCCATGTGCCTCATTATAACGTTCTTCTGCCCTTGTCCTGGCATTTCTCATAGGGGTCAGCAGCCATGATAAGTTTGGGTAACCAGAGTCACCTGCAAATATAGAGGGCAAACATTTAGCCACACACTGTCCTATATGGCCAACATCATAGCCATACACCAACATATACTGGGTGGGAACCAGGACTCACCTATTAGCCACACCCTGTGCCTCTGTAGTTGGGCCATCACATTTGGGATGCTGCTATTCCTCAGGACAAAGGCATCATGCACGATCCAGGATACTTAGCATTGACGTGGGAGATATACTGGTCCACCAAGCACACCATCTGCACATTCATAGAGTGGAAACTCTTAGGATTCCTGAACACCTGTTCATTCTGGCGGGGGGACAAATGCAATATGTATTCTGTCAATGTCCCCAATTATATTGGGGATATGTCCCATTACATAAAACTCAACCTTCACAGTGGCATAACCTCAACCTGGGGGAATGCAGTGTAGCTGCACATGTGTTTATCAGGGCCGACAACACTCTTGTCAGCACTATTGAGAACATTGGCTGTGGCATTCCTGCTGCCAAGCCCATTGTCATTTGGAAAGAACCAGTTGCTAGGAAATGGAGAACTGATAGCACTTGCACAAGAGAGGGGATCCCAGTGGGATGACGGATACCAGATATCAGGTCAGGCTCCAATTGGGCACACAGCTCTGTGATTGTGGCCCTGTCCAGTCTATAGGTGAGTATTATGTGCCTGCCCTCCAGTGTAGCCAAGTCCACCGAGGGGTCTGTACACGGGCGTATGTCTCTATCTCCAATTCATCCACAGCGGTAGGAATCTAAGGGACAGAAGAGTGAGGAGGCTGTCACAAACTGAACAATGGAGCATCAACAGTAGTCTGCAATCTGTAAACATGTAATGGGTCATTGTGATTTGTCCAATATGTGCCTATTTCTCCTGTGATGCAGTATTATTCCACAGGCCTGCTCCCCCCCTGAAATGGCATCTGCCTGTCCTGTGTGAAGGGACAGGTGGAAGTGAGGTAATGCCGATGATGTTGTACGCCGTGGCTGGAGGCGGTCGGGAACCGCAGTGCAATTCAACATTGGTTAAAATTGGGCCCTATGGGGTACAGTGGACAATGCTGATCTACGCTGCCGCGGACGTGACCGCCATTTTCTGTCTGATTCCTCACTTGTTTCCTGACCTTCCATAGGAGAGGACCTACACTGCATGTGCTGCTGTGACCTGTGTCTGGAAACTAACATTGCCCGTCTGACCGGGGAAAGGGCCCCAGCCTTCACTTCAGAGGAGTTGGAGAGACTGGTGGATGGGGTCCTACCCCAATATGGACTGCTGTATGGGCCTCCAGACCAGCAGGTGAGTACACTGTGTCCACGATGCATGTGGCATGAATGTATGGAGGTGTGTGTGAAGGCATCGTGTAAGGGTGGAGGGATGTGCTCCTGGCTGGGTACAAATTGAGTGCTGGGCTATGTGTGTGCCAATCGTGATGGAAACGGGTATGGTGGACCATTTGTGTTACTGGCTGGACTGTTTATCTGATGGTGTTCTCCTGTCTGCATTGTCTCTGCAGGTCAGCGCCCATCAAAAGAAGGGTATATGGTGCGCCATCACCAAGGAAGTGCGGACCCTGGGGGTCTATGGCAGGCGGAGCACCCAGTGTCGCAAATGGTGGGAGAACCTGAGACGCTGGGCACGGCAAACCATGGAGGCCCAGCTGGGGATGGTCTCCCAACGAGTAAGGGGTGCCCGTCGAACTCTGACTCCCCTGATGACCTGCATACTGGCGGTGGCCTATCCAGAGCTGGATGGGCGCTTGAGGGCATCACAGCAGCCACAAGGGGGTGAGTACAGTGACCAACATTGAACAAAACGGCTGGGGGAGATGGGATCCGGGTGGTGGATGTGTGTCAGTGGGTGCTCCTAGGCCAGGCCAGACATAGCAGCGTAGGTCCTCTGGTGGCTAAGGGTCTGAAGGGGAAATACTGCCTACCTAGCTTGTAAGCATCCACTACTGTTCAGGGCTGCGTGGGTCCCATGTGTGCTGCAGTTGGTGGTGTGTGCTCCCCCTCATGCTTTGGTGGCTAGCAATTTCACTGGTAGTGCAATGCATAGTCATTGACCCAGTGTATCCTTTGTCTCTCTCTCCTCCCCTTTCTTGTTTTGTCATCCTGTCCTTATGTGCATTATCATCATCTGGCGGAGGAGCAGAGGCACCGGTGACTGAGGGAGCTGCATCCCACAGGAGCCAGGAGGCAGAGTCCACTGACATTGAGGGCACCAGTGGGGCGGAGGGCAAGGGAAGCACCACAGTGGAGACTGGAGGGGACAATACAGACTCTGATACCTCCTCCGATGGGAGCTCCAGTGACGGACACCTCTGTGACCACCCCAGCTACAGGTACAGCCGCCACCCCCATACCAGCACCGCCGTTCCAGCAGCCCCTCAGCAAGTTGCCCGTGCCCGTTCACCCAGGAGGGTGGGGATCTCATTTGCCCCAGGCACCTCAGGCCCTGCCCCAGTGAGCCCTGCTGCCTTGAATGAGGTGGCTATTGACCTCCATAAATCCATCTCTGTAGGGCAATCAACCATTGTGAATGCCATCCAAGGGCTGGCAGCCCAGATGCAACAATCTAATGCATTCCTGGAGGGCAATCACACTGGATTGGCAGACCAACAGAGATCGATCCAGGCTCTGGTCTCCTCTCTGATGGCAGCCCTTGTCCCTGTTTCAACCATCCCCCTCCAACTTCCACTTCACAGTCCCATTCTCCTCAACCCCAACCCATCCCAAGCACACAGCCAGACGAGCATGCACACAAGACAACACCCAAGAGTGTCACAGGCAAACACAAGCACCACACTTCATCCCACAGGCACTCACACAAACACCATTCAGTTGCAGACACAACAACATCCACTATTTCCACTGTCTCCCCTCCTCCTCCTCCTCCACCTCCCACCCAGTTACGTCCACACTCACACCTGCATGCACTACATCATAATCAACTACCTGCATCATCACCACACCAAGCAGAACACACACCTCACTGACAGACACCTCCACAACATCCATGCACATGTCCCCTGTGTCTGTCCCCTCCTCCTAAAGTACACAAACGCAAGCACTCAGACACCCAACAGCCATCCACTTCACAACAGCATACCACCCATGCACCTGCACCCAAATCCAGCAGACAAACACCTCCAACAACCACGCCCTCATACTCCACTCCCATTTCTTCTCCCTCTTCCATCCCAATGTCCCTAAAAAGCATTTCCTTTCCACCATTGACCTCTTCCCTACCCTCCTCCTGTCCTGCACGTATGGCCAGGGTATCGAGAACCCAGCCAAGCACCTCAGCCAAACAGTCCATGGGCCCAGTTCTATCAGCACCAGCCAGCAGAAAGGGGAAGGAGCCTGCACCAGCCATCAAAAAGGGGAAAGAGCCTGCACCAGCCAGCAGAAAGGGGAAGGAGCCTGCCCCAGCCAACGGAAAGGGGAAGGAGCCTGCACCAGCCAGCAAAAAGGGGAAGGAGCCTGCACCAGCAGCTGTCACAGATCCCCCACCGCCAGCCATGGTTGTGCAGCCATCAGTGAGTGCAGGGCCTGAGCAGGAGCCTCCCACAACCATCACCGCTGGTGGACGCCATATGATCCAGCCTCCATGGGCTGCTGTGCGGCCTGCCCCCACCAGACCAGTAGGCAAGTCACCCACCCGAGAGACTGTAGCCTTGCACTCCCCAGGACCAAGCACAGGGCATGTTGCCCCCTCCAGAACCAGTGGGAAAGTCACCCACCTGAGAGACTGGGGCCTTGCACTCCACAGGACCAGGCACAGGGCACGTTGCCCCCTCCAGAACCAGAGGACAAGTCACCCACCTGAGAGACTGTGGCCTTGCACTCCCCAGGACCAGGCACAGGGCATGTTGCCCCCTCCAGAACCAGTGGGGTATTCACCCACCTGAGAGACTGTGGCCTTGCACTCCCTAGAACCAAGCACAGGGCATGTTGCCCCCTCCAGAACCAGTGGTCTTGTTTCCGCATCTGGCTGTCCCCTCCTCCCCCTGAGGTGCCTCATGTTTGCCACCTGATGCCCCTGCAGTGTTTTCTCCGTATTGGTGCAGGGAACGAGTGGGGCCTTGGACTTTGCCCTGTGGCCATGTGGCCCCTGTGAACTGAGGACTGGGCAGTGTCTCTTTTTTGTTCATATATATTTTTTGTACATTTGTACATATCTATTGCATTGCCAAATTGAATTATTACTTTGGATGTTGATCTTATTACAATCACTTTAGTCAATTCCTGTTGTCCTTGAATTGTTCAGCCGATTTACGGGGATAAATTGTTTTTCTTGTGCAGCTGGTTGTGTGTATGGGGTGTGTGTGGTGCGTGTGTGTGCCACTCTCGTTTTCCTCCCCCCCTCCCTTGTGTGCTAGGCGGCTGTACTGACCGTTGTCGTCTTCGCTGGCATTGGTGTTCGTGGTGGAGCATAACGTAGAAGATCATCAGGAAGAATTGCAGTTCTGGTTCCATGGCTGTGTGGTTCTTCCCTGTGTCTCCAATGGTGAGTCCTTTCACTTCTTAGCTCTGTTTCCGTCAAGCTTTTGTTTGCGTTGGTACCACCCTGGAACATGTGGCAGTTTGGCATGTCATAATATGGTGGGCGGTACTTTGTCTTCCGCCTGGCTGTAGGCGGCTACCGCCGTGGTGACTGTTGTTTCTGCCCTGGCGGTCGGTGTGGTACATTGGCTGTCTTTTGGAGATATCACTGCCATGGTCACAATTTGGCAGTACTTACCGCCAGCATGTTGGTGGTATTACCGCCACTTTATCACCAACCGCCAGGGTCGTAATGAGGGCCAACATGTATGTATAGCCTGCAGTGGTGAAATATTTTAAGGAGATAACACCCTCAATTGCTACAGGACAGCCAAGAACAGGTGCAATGATCATTCACACACACAGAGCATGCACAGCATAGGTAACAGCAGTTCAAGGTTATCTTATGGGATACAAGGTTTGGTATGGCTTGAGATGCAGCAGTATGTATTCCAGACAGAGAACACGTATTGAATGGGAAGAATGCTTTCAAAGCTACATTGATGCTCAGAACAAACACAGCTCAAATGTAAAGAGAGATTCTAAAACTATTCTGTGTAGCAACACGGAACAGAGTGCTAGCACAGTCTGCCTGAGGAATTAGCATTATTTTATAATAGCACACCAGTCCCCCAGCTCCTGGGGTAGAAGCTCCATGGGTTTGTCTTACCAGAACATAGCACTTGATATGATAGCCACTAGTGAGTGTACACTTAAAATGAGACCCATTAGTAAATGTATGGTTGAAAGGAGACCCAGTAGTGAGCATATACTTGAAATGATACCCAGTAGTGAGTACACCCTTGAAATGAAAGCCGATGGTGATTGTACACTTGAAATGATGGCCAATAGTGAGAATGTGCTTGAGACAACACCCATTAATGAGTATATGCTTGAGATGACACCCAGTAGTGAGCTTAGGCTTGATATGATACCCAGTAGTGAGCTTCTGAATATGGTACCTAGTAGTGAATGCCTGCTTGAAATAATACACAGAATTGAAGGTATGCTTGAAATGATAGCAGTAGTGAGCATGTGCTTTAAATTACACCCAGGGCTGGCTTTAGCACTGGTTGTACCCTTTCTGACAGTCTTTTTTGGCACTCCCCACCCCATGACCACCTCCTTGGATTCACTCACTCCCACCTGGCAAATGTATCCCTCATCTCTCCAAAGCCCCCCTTTCACATACATTCATTTGTTTGTAAAGACTTGCTTTACTAATCCACTCAGCTATCCACATGAAATATAGTCCTGTTCTTTGCAGCAGGTACATTAACCATCTATGCTACTTTATGGTGAGTCAAAGCTGCCACTAGACAAAACTCCCATCTCTCTGCCTAGCAGGAACGTTAATCACAAAAGGGATCTTGACATCTAGTTTCCTGAAGGCTGGATGCACAAGGAGGTTTTCAGCAGGTGCTTTTAAATCGCAAGTTTCATAAGTTATTGCTAAACACAGCAACCCCCTGAGGTCAGTGCCCCCCAATCCAGGTCAGCACTCGGTGCGACCTCACTACTCGCACAGCCCTCAAGCCGGCCTGATGACACCCATTAGTGAGCATACGTTTGCATTGTCCAGAAACCTAGACTGATGTAGCACAGCTGCTTCTACCTTGAGCAATACCTGTCCCTCTCAATCTTTTGACCAGTTTCAAAGTATTTTTTTTATATAGAACTAAACCACCTTGTTTTAAATAATCATTGTTTTACCCATTTACAAAGGAGAATGGACTACCACCTCCTTTGAGGTGTTGGTGATCAATCAACGGTTTGTTACCAAAATTGCGGACTCAAACCATGTATTCCTAACTTTCAGAATCACAGTTTGAAAGGGGCAACCTAATTAAGCCCCTTCCAAATTGAGGTTATTTGCGTCTGTCTAAACCCATTTTGCAATCTGGTACTTAGCGAATCGAATCGCAAAATGTGTTTAATATAGTCTAAAAAGCCACTTAGCGGTCACAAATTATGTGATTTAAAGAATCATATCATTTCTTGCTACTAGATGGCTTCAGACATCGGGCCCTTACTTCTTCCCTAGAATAGATTTGTTGAAGTGGACGGAGGTCTTGTGCATCAGCCAGGTCCTTGCCTGGTTCCAACATCTGAGACCTCCAGGTGCTTCTATCACAAAGAAGACAATGAAGAATGGATAAAAATGAGTGAATGTAGAAGTACAGTCAGGGATTTAAGTGGACCAGGTCCTACCAGTGCTCGGCACCCGCAGTTCTAAAAAGCAGGTGCCTTAGATGGGTTCATCTCGGGCTCTCCATTATTGCCCTCAGCCTCAGGATGAAAAACACTTAACTAGACAGCCGTACCTCCCTTCACTGCTTTTGATGTAACTTTAAAAAACTTGTTATAGTTATTTCACAGTATCATCATTTCAGAACAGAAGGATTTTCAATATTATATATAACAAAGCCATTGCTGTACTTGTTTATCTTATGTGAATAACCACTATTGGCAAAACCAATAATTCTGGCTTGTCTTAAGTGTATTGTCAGTTGTTGCATGAAATATCTGGACGCAATGACAGAAAGAAGTGGCAAAATACCAATCGGGCGGCACCCCATGCTAAGTGCAGATTTCTAGCTTACCTGTTTTTAAGTCACGCCCTTAATCATACAAGCCACACCCCTTTGAGAGACTCTGCCAGTCTTTTTATCACAGGATCTGCTTTTTGCTAGAACATTACCAACAAGGCACCAATTGAGCTGCACTTACAGCAATGAAGAGCGTTCTGACACGTTATCTTAGCGCATTTATGTAATGCACAGTCTAAGATGCCAGTAGGGCTGGGGTTGAGTCAACCATGAGCCAGACCTCTACAAGGCCTATATGGCCAGCGGAGCGCTCTTTAATAGGCCAGTCCGTGTGAAGACCGTTAAACATGATGTAGTTACACGTGCCCGGCGTTATACCGGGCACGTGCAGTGCTAAACATTACATGTAGCTCGCTGGCCAATCGGCCGCTTATTTGAAGAATGTCTCCGCATCGAGCCAAATTCGAAGTCGCTTTTAAGAGAGAGGCTTGTGCCGGCCTCAGCTTGAGGCACACGGGAAGGCCGAGGCGTGCCACAAACTGAAACCACTGCAGGCGGCGGAAGATTACACAGTCTGACAAGACCAGGACAATGTACAAATTGGGCGGAGTCTTGTAGTGCAAATAAGCTGCTGAAAAGATGGAGCGGAGCCTGCAGCCAGTAAAGCGTGTGTTCACCGCCACGCCCGAGCACGTCTGGAGTAGCTCTGCAGCAGACCATGACAATACTGGGCTTTTCTGTAGCGCTTCTTTATCCATCCTTCAGGTTTCGCAGCACTGCATCAGACATTTTTCACTACTACTTACATCAATAGTAGTCATTTCATCAACTTCGAAAGGGTGAAACATGGATAAGTCCTGGCCACCGCTGCGTCTAGCTTTAATTTCTACAGCTTCCTGTGTTTCCTCAGCACCTGAAATCATTTCATTCTTGGGTTTTCAGTTCTACTTTTCTAAGTGTATGAGCGTGAGCGTGAGGTCTCCGCAAGTACTATTACTGGACAAAAAGTGAGGACTGGCCGAAGCTGCCCAGTGCGACAATAGAGCCACTTGGCATATATGCCATGATGGACCAGGGCTGTCCTGGCGTTTCGCATCTTCTGCAGTGACCTGGCTTTTTATCTGTTACAGTTGAGTGAAGACCGCATGGGTAGTTACAGCGCTTTAAGCATGTAATCTATTCCGTTCTATTTCAACCTATTCTGTTCCATTCCAAGCAGTAACCCAAATTAGAAAGATTTTTGCACTGGTATGGAGAATGCCCGGGCCACTCCAGCTTAAGTCACGATGCTGGGTCTGCTCTCTAGTCATCTCGTGTCAGACTTGAGAAGTTCACCCAGTCATTCCTGCTAGTGGTCAGAGTTCTCACCCTCAAGGTTAGCCCAGATGTCTAATGGTAGAACTCGCTCTCGGGGTAACGTAGGGTTATGATGGTCAGAGGACTTGCTGTCAGGTTAATTTAGGTCAGAGGACTCGCCTCAGGGTGAACCAAGGGTTATGATGGTCAGAGGACTCGCTCTCAGGGTGAACCCAGGGTTATGATGGTCAGAGGACTCGCTCTCAGGGTTAACCTAGGGTTATGATGGTCAGAGGACTCGCCTCAGGGTTAGTTCAAGGTGCTGATGGACAGAGGAATCGCTTTCAGGATTAGCCCAGGGTTAAGAGGGTCAGAGGAGTCGCTCTCAGGGTTAATCCAGGGGTATGAAAGTCAGAGTATTCGCTCTCAGGGTTAACAGAGGTTTGTGATGGTCAGAGGACTCTTTCCCAGGGTTAACCCAGGGTTATGATGGTCAGAGGACTCGCTCTCAGGGTTAACCCAGGGTTATGATGGTCAGAGGACTCGCTCTCAGGGTTAGTTCAAGGTGCTGATGGACAGAGGAATCGCTTTCAGGATTAGCCCAGGGTTAAGAGGGTCAGAGGAGTCGTTGTCAGGGTTAACCCAGGTTTGTGATGGCCAGAGGACTCGCTCTCAGGGTTAATCCAAGGTCAGAGGACTCGCTCTCAGGGTTAATCCAGGGTTATGATAGTCAGAGGATTCGCTCTCAGGGTTAACAGAGGTTTGTGATGGTCAGAGGACTCTTTCCCAGGGTAAACCCAGGGTTATGATGGTCAGAGGACTCGCTCTCAGGGTTAACCCAGGGTTATGATGGTCAGAGGACTCGCTCTCAGGGTTAACCTAGGGTTATGATGGTCAGAGGACTCGCTCTCAGGGTTAGTTCAAGGTGCTGATGGACAGAGGAATCGCTTTCAGGATTAGCCCAGGGTTAAGAGGGTCAGAGGAGTCGTTGTCAGGGTTAACCCAGGTTTGTGATGGCCAGAGGACTCGCTCTCAGGGTTAATCCAAGGTCAGAGGACTCGCTCTCAGGGTTAATCCAGGGTTATGATAGTCAGAGGATTCGCTCTCAGGGTTAACAGAGGTTTGTGATGGTCAGAGGACTCTTTCCCAGGGTTAACCCAGGGTTATGATAGTCAGAGGACTCGCTCTCAGGGTTAATCCAGGGTTATGATAGTCAGAGGATTCGCTCTCAGAGTTCGTCCAGGGTGCTGATGGACAGACTGCTCAGACAGCCCAGAGTTATGGTGGCCAGAGTGATCATTCTCAGGGTCAGCCCTAGGTTCTGAGGGTCAGGGTGCTTGGCCAGGACAGGGTTATGGTGGTCCGAGTGCTTGCTTACAAAGTCTGATTGCTTTCAGATATCACCCAGAGTTTTGATGGTCAGTGTGCTTGATCAGCCCAGGGATATGATCACCCTAGGGTCGTAATGATCAGTGCTTGATCTCAGTGCCGCCAAAGGTTATAATCACCATGGCGCTTGAGCTGACTAGAGCAGAGGTCTTTAAACTCTGGGGCTTGCACCCCGTGGGGTCCGTGACTGCATTCCCGTGGGGAGGGGGGGGGGGGGGCGCAAATTCCTCAACAGATGCTTGTAAATGAAGATGGCCTGTAAGTGCGACTTTTTTTTATTTGGCATGTTTCCAGATTGTTTACATTTACATGTAGCCCTTGAAGTGTTTATAATAGTATATATGGGAATTTTCATAACATCAAGTAAAGTATTTTCAATCCACAAGCTCAACTTGCATTCACTTTTCATTTAAAGTTTCTGTATTAATTTATTTGCAGTTAAGTGAAAGTAAAACACAAGAAATTTAGAGAATATTTTGTTATTTTTATCCGCGTTTCTGAGCCTGCCATTGTTATCAAACATGGCTTAAAAAGAACAAAATATTCTGTAAGCTTCTTGTTTTTCACTTTCAGTTAACTGCAAATAAAATAATGCAGAAACTTTACAAGAAAGATAAATGCAAGTTAAGCTGATCAGTTGGAAATCCATTCTTTTACATTATGAAATTTAATTTAGTTAACCTGATCACTGCAGAAGTGGGGAATAGTGACTTGTGCGTTTATAGTTCTATGAGGCCCCAGCCTGAAACAGAAAGCACTTTGAATAGGCAAGTCATTATTTTAATATTATATCATAAACAGGGTAGGCTGCTGCAAAATGATTTAGGCCCTCATTACAACTCTGGCGGTCAAGGACCGCCAGGGTTGTATTGGCGATCGTACCACCAACTGGCTGGCGGTACAATTTGCCATATTTTGACTGCAGCGGTAGCGCCGCGGTCACACCTCCGGGACCGGCGTTTTTCCGCCATCGTTGTCCCGGCGGTTATAATCCGCAAGGGCAGCGCTGCTTGCAGCGCTACCCTGGGGATTATGACTCCCCTTCCCGCCAGCTGGGAAGGGGAGTCGCGGGGCCCCTGCACTGCCCATGCACTTGGCATGGGCAGTGCAGGGGCCCCCAGGCACAGCCCCACCCTGCTTTTCACTGTCTGCCCAGCAGACAGTGAAAAGCCCAACGGGTGCAGCTGCACCCGTCGCACGGCCGCAACACCGCCGGCTCCATTAGGAGCCAGCTGCAATGTTACGGCCGACATCCCCCTGGGCTGGCGGGCAGAAACTCTGTTTCTGCCCGCCAGCCCAGGGGGGATGTTGAAATGGGTCCGGTGAGTTTGCGGCCGCATAGGCGGGCGCTTGGCGGTTCAACCTTGGCGGACGGCAAATGAGGGCCTTAGTGTTTTAAGATAAAACAAGTGATTTCAAAGTATATATTTTAGTAACAGGTAAACTGTACCTAGTGGAAACATTTTTATAAGTGTCTGTTAAAAGTACACTTTATAAAACACAAGCTTATAACACCCTGACAATACCTATCAAAAAGAAAAACACCATGAATGTTGAGTGACTCCATCAATTAAATCCTATATGTCTCCCAAGCATCCTTTTTATTTGGTGATTAACCAATCGCACACATTTATATTTCCTTTTGGCAGCAGGCACCCTGGTGAAAAGGCCTGTTTCTACCTTGTCCTCTGCCCTTCATTTGGCTTCACAGAACAGGAAAACCCCTCTACACACCCCTGTCCTCCTTTCACTTTCACATGGAGACACCTCAAGGGCCACATTAACCGTGCAGAGATGTCTGTGTTTTTTAACAAAAAGTATGGGAACTGGTTTTGTAAGATTAAAAAAGCATAGGCATGTGGGTTCATAGATCCCTTTTGTTTCCACCACTGTGTACATGCAGATGTCCTTCAAGGTGAGTTGAGGGGGTGACAGGTAGGAGGACAGCTGGGTCATGTTCAGACCCAGAGCTCCGATTGTCCGGGCCCGTTGGGACTCAGAGTAATGGCTCAGGAGGATGAGGAAAGTAGTGAGATCCTTGGACAGCTTCCAAGAGATGACCCACGGGAAGGGGCACAACATGGGAGGTAATTTTTTAGTTTACAAATGACAGAGTCAGCTTCCTCAGAGAGTTGCCTTGAGGAAGGTGGGGAGGTTTTGGGGCTCTTTTTTAATGGGGCCATTAGTGCAGCAAGTGCAATGCCACCAGGGCCACAGTTGTGAGGGGCCACTGCAACACAATTGTGGATGTCTTACTAGCAAAAACGGGGTGGGAGCCATTTTTCTTGCTGCATTATGACAGGACTACCCTTGTGTACAGGGAGCAGGCCCCAACCAATACACAGTGACAGGTGGGGCTTTTTTCTCTTATTTTTTTATAGAAAGAGTCAGACAGCCTGCTTTGGGCCTCAGGCCTAGGAGTGATGGCTCAGTGGAGCGGGTAGAGAACACACCCTGCTTTGCAGGGTTGGAGGTATCATTAGTGCTGCAGGTGCAGTGGCATGAGGGCCTAGGGATGTGACGAGCCAACTAACCCCAACTATGTCTGTTGTACTATTTTTCCATTGCATTAGGGCCCAATACGAATGTGCTGTGCCAGTGTTGCTTTGGGCCTTGGACCCGTGGCCCAACAGAGGTAAAACTTGAAGCTGAGGAGATATCTTATCTGAGGGTCAGAGAGATGGCAGAAAGGGGGTGGGGCATAAAGAGGGGCATGATTTTAGCAGAGGGCAAATGAGACTGCCTGCTTTGCTTAGTAAAGCAGGAACAGTTGCACTGTGACCGAGGACTTCGAGGGGCCTACTGCATCACAATGATGACAGCCTTTTAAAAAAAGGGACATGAGGGGTTATTTTACTTGCTAGGGTTAGGTCAGAAGGCACTCTTGTTGCAAAGAGGGGGGGCAAAACATGGGAGCTCATTTTTTACTGAAAGAAACAGAGTGCTTGATTTAGATTCGGATGCGGGTTACTCCATCACTACGGTGTCGGATATCCCGTCCACCGAAATATAAATCCCATTTTATCCTGTGGGATTTATATTACGGCAGACGGGATATCCATCACCATTGTGACGGAGTAGCCCATCCGCTGAATTCTAAATCAGGCTCAGAGTTCCTTTCAAGATTAGAATGATGGCCAGGCGTGTAGGGAAGGGGTTAAAGAGGCAGAGGAGACAGCCTGCTTTACATGGTCTGAAGTACTTTTTCGGATGAGCCAATGCCAGTCAAACCATCGGTCAAAGCTTTTCACCAGCAATGCCAGCATATGCTATGCGTGCAGAAACATGGCGACTCGCCCAACTCTAAATAGAGCAGGCAAATGTATGGTAAACAAGGTACTCCACCACTTTCCTGAATGACTGGCTGCACTGAGCAGATGTGACGTTGGACAAATTGAAAGCAGTGTAAATCCAATATTTTTTGCTTGTGCTAGGCCTATGCCTTCCTAAGCTGCCCAGGGAGCAGCAAACACTGTGCAGTTACAGTCCCATTCCTCTCTTCCCCAATAACTTGCTTGGCTTTGGCCAGTTCTGTTGAGCTGATGGGTGAATTGGGGGCAGTGTCTGTAGGGGTCATCATCTGGCTTTTTAAATACATGGTAGTGGCCGCCTTTGCCACTGGTCTCTTTAAGTCAGGAATGTGGTGGATGCAAGATAGGTGATTGTGAGACAGGTCGAACAGGAGACATGGGCGGCTGGGCAACAGTTAGGTCCTTGGGGGGTGGCATGCAGCAAGCCTCTGGACTGTACCGCTGCCTACTTTTTTTCTGGTGCTTCTAGCTGACAGGACTTCCTCTACCTGTCGTTTAGATCATGGATAGCAGAGTAGGAGTGAACAGTAGGTTGTGCTGCTACATCACTACTTTCTTGTAATAAGGTTTTACTAGTTATGACTGACATGAATATTTTATTATATGTGTGTTCCGAAGCGTAGACATGACTGTAATAAAAAAATAAGCTACAACAGTTCATAGGGTGATATCACTGTCCAACTTCTTATAGGAAGAAATATTTAGCCAATTGTAGGAAAGTTTTAAAGTTCTTTTTTGTATCACTCCTTTGTATTACAGCTAGACTTGTGAATTTTAACTACTCATACATGTGAGGATAGGCCTCTTTTTGCATGGTTACCCCCCCACTTTTTGCCTGGGAAATGATGTGGTTTCAAACCTTGAGTGCCCTGATTCCCTCCTAAACAAGTTGCCAAGGCCAGATCTCTTTCTCCACACCTTTACTATGCATTGACACTTCAACCACCCTTGTAAGTCCCTGGTAAATCGTACCCCTGGTACCTAGGGCATGGATACTAGAGAGGGCTCCCTAGAGCTGCAGCACCAATTGTGCCACTTTGAGAGGCCCCACATCAGCCGCATGCAGACTGCCATTACAAATGCACGTCAAGGTGTAGTTAAAGGTGCATATTCGACACTGCATGCACCAAGAGTGCCCTGTTCACTACACAGCATGCACTATCAGTAAGTCAGCCCTCTGGCAGGCCTTACAGCCTTAAGGCAGGGTGCACTATAATGCATGCGAGGACATGCCCCTACTGTGTCTTTACAAAACCTTAAGACATAGGGCCTGATTAGAAACTTGGTGGTCGGAAAACCCGACTGCCAGACCTGTGGTGAGGAGATCACCCTGGTGCTGACGGTTCCCCACCTGCCGTAAGAGGAGGTTTTCACTGGGCTGACTGTTGGAAACCAAGGTTTCTGTTGGTCAGCCCAGTGGAAAACATACAGCAGCATTGGACTTAGCTCCACATGGAGCAGAGTCCAATGCCATCACACAGGGAGCCGACAGTGCGCATTCCAACAGTGCTGGGGAGGAGGGCACCTAGCACTTGTTCTCCGCCAACTTGTTCATGGCGGTTGAACTGCCATAAAAAGCCTGACAGAGAACATGGTTGTAATTAGCAGGGTGGTGCTGACTTTAGTGCCGTCCTGGCTGATCACAACCAAGACTGCTTTCAGCCTGTTGGGATCAGAGATCCTGGTGGAGATGGCAGTCATTTGGCAGTACGACTGCCAGACTTGTAATGTGGAAGCCGGGCCGCCACCGCAAGTCTGGCGTGGCATGGTTCCTGACTGGTTTTTACCAGCATGCCACTGCCAGACACAGATCTGGACTCCCGTGGTGATGGCCTTTGGCTCTCAGGAGCCAGAACACAAAGCTTTTCCTGGGTGGAGGTGTTACAACGCCTCGCCCAGGCAGGCACCCAGGCTCAGCAGTCAGCTTCAAAGGCTTTATCACTTTTGAAATCTGAACCCTCTGACTCTGCTGCTAGCAGCAGATGGCTGTCCCATGGTTTTCCCCCACTTTGAGCAGGAAAACTGTCAGGAAAACTCACCCAGAGTAAGAGGAGTGGCCACCTCCAACCTGCACCACCCTCAAGGTGTGGCAGGCAAGATGACCACTCCATTTAATTTTCCTCCATCTTGGATGGTAGGAAAATAGCCTATCAGGGTTAGGGATGTGACCTTGTCCCACAGGATGTGGTCACATAGAGGGTTTAGCCACCCTAAGGTAAGTGGCCCATTGGCCACTACCAGGTACTCCCCTTAATGCCCACTAAATGCAGTATTTAGTGTGCATCCCTAGACCCGTAGATCAGATTTGACAGACAAAAGAAGACCAGTGACAAAGAAGACCCAAGATTCGAGAACAGAAGTCTTGATGCAAGAAGAAAAAGGCACCAAACCCCGCCTGCTCCACCCAGGATTCGACAATCAATGCTGAGGAGTCGACTAGACACACTTGGCACACTGGCAGGGTTTGTCCTCCAGGTCCGTCTGGTGAAATTTGGTCTGGCTGCCTCTCTGGTTCGTTGGTCAGTGGCCGGTCAGTGAACTGGACTTCACTGGTTCTTGCCTGCTGGGTGCAGGGAGTGATGCATTCACTCTGGAGGGAGGTTCTTGGCAATTTTTAGAAGGTTGGAGGTACTCTTGGGTTTCTTAGAGTCCGTCTGATACAATACATACATGTGATAAGATGATGAATAATCAAAATGCCATGATCATACAACTCTACACTATATAGTGAAATTTCATGCAGTAGCATACAACTGTAATGCTTGTGGTGTAATTACACAGGCAAGGTGCTAAATATTATAGATACTAATTACTAAATAAATACAATGACAGTAGTTTACTTAAGCACTTAGACTAACAAAACAGGCTTATTGCACAGAAACCAGTTATCTGTGGAATTCAGTGTTAACAGGATTTTATCTCTTTTAGATTACAATTCCAAGACATTCGCCCTTTAGTCGGTTGTAGTCACTTAAGTGGCTGGAGAACTCTTCTGAAATGACATGGATATGTACCTCAGTGTTGTGCAATTGGCTGTATAATCTGTACTTCAGACTACATAAACTGATATTGTAAAATACGAGTTAGTATACTAAACATGTTGTTCACTGTAGCAGATTTTACAGCTGAAAGGCAAGCCATTCTCTGAATAAAAAAACATGCCATCCAGGGATTAGTGGGCGCTGAATTAGAAAATGTGTATTTTACAGCTTCTGTCTATGTCTTCACACACATGTGGGAATTTCAGAGTTTAATGTAGGGGAAATACGAAGATTTAACTTAATACGGGTGCTCTTGTGCAGACAAGTTTGCTTGCATCAGTTTGTAGAATAAACGTGAGCTCTGGTGAGCAATAGTGCATGCCTGTGTCTTTTTAGTTTTTCCCTGCACAGCACTTGCACTGTGCTTGAGAAATCTCTTATAATTAAAAAAAAATCTAAAAAGGGACTTACAGCCCGCCCATTTCTTACTTTTACTGAGCATTCATTGTTTCCAGTGTTGCTCTAATTCACGTGTTTTTGATTGGTCAGCACATGTCTGCTTTCAGTTTCCATGCTTTCCTGATTTGCCTGTCTATGCCGTGGTGTGGAATTTGGCCCAAGTACAGCTTCCAGTCACTGGCTAGTGCCCAGTGTACCTCCGCTGGCTACGCCCTCTGAAGATACTTTTCGACTTCATTTATTATCAAGCATTCCATACAAGTTCATCTGCAGGCCATCTTCTCCCCTCCCTGGCTTGTGTAAGTAGTGTTATGTTAAAGGAATAAGTTATAAAATCCACCCCGCTGCCGTTGTGTTTATTGACCCCCCCCTGCTGTTAAGCCTCCCTGCCAACTTGTTTATCCACCATCCTGCTTCAGGCATCTCCTGCGCCTTCACTAGTGTCCCCAAATGCATTGGAGTGCTTTTTTTGAGCACTGTTTACATTACACATAGACACTTTCATTTTGTGTTTTTTTCTTTTGCACATAGGGTGTTTAAGTGAATTTCCCCAGACACAGGATGTTGAGCTGACACAGAGACTCAAATCCACTTTCCCAGTTCCAAGGAGGATGCATGAACTAGAAGCACCCGAAAATGAAAGGGGTCCGCTGATGGAGGGAATTATGCTTAGATCTATTTCTTAGTTTGAATGTGTATTTTGTCAAGTCTAACATGCGGTAAACTATAGAGGAAGGTGAAAGTAGCAGATGATTTTCAGACCCATTGTGTCGTTCAATGACCAGTTGCACTAGGCTGTTGTGAGTATATTAAGGTGCTTTGGTGTGATGTTCTCTGTTCACTTGCTCTGCCTCTCTTAGTGTAAGCGTAGAATGTAGTGATGTAGAGTGGAGTTGCGTACGGTGGAATAGTGTAGAGTGGACTAGTGTAGACTGGAGGGATGTAGAATAGAGTGATGTAGAATGTAATAATATACAGTGGAGTGGTGTAGAGTGGATTTGCTTACAGTAGAGTGGGGTGGAGGAGGGTGGCATAGAGTGGATTAGCATAGAATGGAGTGGCATAGAGTGTAGTGACATAGAGTGTTATAGCGCAGAGTGGAGTGGCATAGTGTGGAATGGCATTGAGTGGAGTGTGGTACTTGAAACAGATAGCTTGGAAGTGGGTGAACAGATGTAGATGTAATGTGCCAGGAATATAGATTAAGAAGTGTAAATTGTACTTTTTGGTATTAGGTGCAAATAATGTAAGTTGTGTTATGTTGAAGGTATAAGTGATAAAATACTTAGTAATATAGTGTGCCGAGGTATACTATGGTAACTCCACCTATTCTCTATGCACTGGTTATACATCTGCAAATTATATGACTTATAGCATGTGAAATGATACCATTCCTAACAACACTTATGACATCTTAAATGACATAATTTCTGAGACAGACCGCATGGTAGTGGTGTGTTATTGTTAATGTACTGTGGCCAGTGAGGTGACAAGTCTGTGTACGGAGGTGTGCAACATAGTAAATTGAAGATGGTGCTCAAATAATAAATGTAACTTGTGGTGTGTAAATTATACATTTTAGTTGTATGTATCATTTTATGATTTCTAATGTTCATATAGTTTAAGTGGGGTTTGTGTAGATAGGATGATTACAGTTTTCATCACTATAATGTATCCTTAAACTTTGTTTTTTTCATTTAATACATTTTTTAAAAATAAAAATGTGTTTTAAATCATACAGTCTAGTGTCATCGAGTGGAGTATTGTTATGTGGAGTGTTGCACAGTATGGTGGTGTAGAGTGTCACACAGTGGAATCGAGTGTAACAGCATGGAATGTGGTAGCGTAGAGTGGAGATGGGTATAGTAGAATAGAGTGGCATAGAATGGAGTTGTGTACAATGTAATATCATACACTGTATTATTGCAGAATGGAGTGGCATAAAGTGGAGTGGCGCACAGTGTTGTATAGTGGAGTAGAGTGAAGTGGAGTATAGTGGAGTGCTATAAAGTGGAGTATTGTGTGATAGACTGGAGGGGGTGCAGAATGCCATGCAGAGTGGATACAGGGTAGTAGAGTGGAGTGGTATTTAGTGGAGTTGGGTAGAATGGAGTAGTGTACAGTGCAGGAACATAGATTGGAGTGGTGTAGAGTAGAGTGGAATACAGTGGAATAGCACCGAGTAGTGTACAGTGGAGTATTGTAGACTGTTAGAAAGTGTAATAGAGTGGAGTACAGTGGACTGGCATACAGTGGAATAGGATGTTGTTGAGTGGAGTGGAGTTCAGTACAGTGTCTAGAGAGTGGTAGAGTATAGTGGTATAGAGAGTTGTAGAGTCAAGTGACATAGAGTGGCATAGAGTGGAACAGCGTGGAATTGAGTAGTGTAGAGTGGAGTTTGGTATAGTAGAATAGTTTAGAGTGGCATACAGTGGAGTTGTGTACAGTGTAATAGCGTACACTGGATTATTGCAGAATGGAATGGCATAAAGTGGAGTGGCGCACAGTGGAATAGTGGAGTAGTCTACACTGGAATGGAGTACAGTGGAGTGGCATACAGTGGAACAGCATAGGGTGTAGTGCTATAGAGTGGAGTTGGGTACAGTAGAATAACATAGAGTAGTGGACCCAAACCTGTGGTCTGGGTACCCCTGGGGGTCCGCAAGGTCTCCTCAGGGGGCCCATGACTGCTTAGAAAATTAATATTAACAGACTAATAAAGTATACATAAATAAAGTGGCTAAATGTATAATTGAAAATTTTAAAACTTACGGTAAATGTTAAGGAATTTAAAATTGGAGGCTAAAAGTTTTTGATTCATGGGAGCAATGTAGGTGCATCAAACAGAAAATAATATGAATGATGTGTGGCTTTAATTGAATTTAGAAAAGCTCCAACCTTCCTAGTAAAATAAAAAATATATATATTTGTTTGCAAATTAAATAAAATGTGGTATAGTTTGTGTATGTGTTTAATGGAATACTTTTTTCTGTATTTTTTGTGTATTGTTTTACTGTGCAAATCACCAACAATATTTAGCCCTGGGTCCCTGGCTTACAGTAATGACTCAGTGGGAGGTCCCTGGATTCCAGTAATGATTCAGAGGGGGCCCTGGATTCCAGTAATGATAAAGTGGGGGTCCACATAAGTCAAAAGGTTGGGAACAACTCGGGTATAGTGGAGTAGTGTAGAGTGGAGGGGCATACAGTGGAGTGGCATAGACTGGCGTGTTGTACAATGGAGTGGTGTAGACTGTAATACCATACCGTGGAGTGGTGTAGAGTGGATTGGTGTACAGTGGAGTGGGGTAGAGTGGAGTTCCATACAGTAGATTAGAGTAGACAGGAGTGGCATGTAGTATAGTGGCGCAGAGAGAAGTGTCATAGAGGGAAATATTGTAAGGTGTAGTATTGTAGAGTAGAGTTGTGTACAGTGGAATAGCATAGAGCAGAGTAGCATAGAGTGGAGGATCGTACAGTAGAGTGGCATAGACTGGAGTGCTGTAGAACGGAGTGGTATAGATTGTAATAGCAAAAGTGGAGTGGTATAGAGTGAGTTGGTGTACAGTGGAGCGGGGTAGAGTGCAGTGTTCACACTGAATTAGCATGGAGTGGCATATAGTGTAGTTACGTAGAGTGGAGTGGCATAGAGTATAATGGCTTAGAGTGGAGTGATGTACAGTGGAGTGGCATAGAGTGGAGTGGCTTAGAGAGCAGAGTGGTGCTTGAAATAGGTATTGCATGGAAATGGGTGAACGGATGTAGATGAAATGTGCCAGGAATACAGATTATTAGGTGTAAGTGCAAATTTTTGGTAGTAGCGGTTAGTAGTGTAAGTAGGGTTAAAGGTATAAGTGTTAAAATACTTAGGGCCTCTTTACGAGGCTGGGAGTCCTAGGACCGCCATCCTCACATTGGCGGTCGGACTGCTGCGGCTGTGGTGGTCCGACCACCACATTACAAGTTTGGTGGGTGGACTCCCTGAAGACCGCCGTCCCTGCTAGGATCAAAGATCCCGATGGGGTGATGGCCGTCTTGGTTGTAGTCAGCCAGGGCGGCTCTCAACTCAGTGCCATATGGCTGATTACAACCTTGTTCTCCACCAGCCTTTTCATGGCGGTTTCACCACCATGAAAAGGCTGGCTGAGAACAGGTGCTGGGACCACAGAGGGGCCCCTGCACTCCACAAAGCCATGGCATGGGCATTGTAAGGCTGCCCTGCCAAGCGCCATCAGAATGCTCACTGTTTGCTGTGCAGACAGCGCGCATTGCGAGGGTGCTGGTTGGCCTCCTTTGTGTTATGAGATAGCACTCAGCCCCTTTAAGGTAGCCGAGTGCTATCTCATAGCACTGTTCCCGCCAGTCTGACCGGCGTGAATGCTCTATTTCAATGTTTCGCCTGGTCAGACTGGCAGAAACCTTGTAACAGGATGGGGGGACGCCACCGCCATGATGGTGACATCCTCCCCGCAAGTTTAGTGGTCCCGCTTTGGGACCGCCAAACTCGTAATGAGGGCATTAGTAATTTATTGTGCAATGGTATACCACAGGGACTTTGCGATATACTGAGGTACATGCTGATAAGAAGGCGGTATCTCATTGGCTAACGGGTGTCTTTAGAAAAACTAAAAGTCACCCATGTAATTTTCAGCACACTTTCACTGTGTTCTGGGCTTACTGCTTTATACATAGGTAAGTATTCCGCTTTATAGTTGTTCCCTATCTATTACCACTTTATAAAAGTGATAATAGATAGAGAAGTATATTTATAATTTTCTATATATTTCTCCAGGGAGCAGGGTGCTTTTTTATATTTGTTTTTTAGTAGCACAGTAATTTTGAGGCATTACTGTGGTTTTCTATCAACTTTTTTTTAGTTTTAAAAATGTTAAAAATTAGAAATACACCATAGTACAGTGTATTTTGATTTTTTTAACATATTTATTTATTTATTTTAAGTACCGCGGTACTCAGAGGCAGTGTTGCAGTACTCCATGCATTTAAAAAAAATGTGTCTAGAAACTTATATATAGTTTTCCCTACTCATTTGTAAAAGCAGCCATATGCCAGTCACATAATGCCTTGTCGTTATGTTCCATAGTACTTCCGCAAAGTACTGTGAAATTTGGCAAAAATACAGCGACAACAGATACACTAAAATTAAAATGACTTATACTTTAAAAATGTGTACCCTAGTTATGCTACTTACCTGTAGTACCCAAAAGGGTTATCTGCACATCATAGTGTGTAATCCTGCCAAATTTTATAGAAATGCTACCGTGCATGTTGCCGCCATGCATGAGTACATAATCTATGGAGAAATCCATTAGTGCCCAAATGCGTTTTATCTTTTATTCCCTTTGACCAATCACCACAAAACTTTCCATCCTCTTCCAACAAAGAATATACCTACAAAGTTTAGTGGGGATTTATCAACTGAGTGCAAAGTTATTAACTGTCAAATATCCAAGGAATTCCTATCTCTGGCAATCCTAACTATAACTGCAGACTAGCTTGCCCTCTCTCGCCTATAACTTTTGGCCCCGTGGAGAGATCTGCACCAAATTCAGCAGTTGTTTGGCATAGTCAGCTAAGGTCTGGCATGCCAACGTTCATATACAGTAGATCTATGCAGAGGAAAAAAAGATAAGCTGGGAGGGTGAAGCAAGATGTTTTCACAGTCTATTTACACCAAACATGATATGAAACTAGAACTTTGCTCAGAAAGTGTGCTTTTGATGATTTGGTAAAAATCCGAACAGCTTTGTAGAATTTTTTTCACCTTCTTGAAAATGACAAATTAATTACAATTTTATGGCAAGACCTGGAGACTAACATTATGCAATCTCCTTTATTGTCACCACTCACAGCAGCCCTTTAAAAATGTATAACACAACAAACTTTCAAAGTCTATAAAAGATTAGAACCCTCAACCATCTTCCTTCTATTTTGCTGCTGATCCATGCAGATAAGTACTGTTATGTGCTCTGCTGCCTGTGAGAGTGGTATGATTTGGTGGTGAGAAAGAAAACTAGGTTATCATGATAGATTGTGGTTTAATCCAGGTGAGGTGTCTGTATGATATTTTAAGCTTTTAGGAGCATGGGTGTGTTTCCTTTATATTATTTCTTGGCTTTCTAAATGATTGTGTGTAATAATAATTAATTTTAGTTCCTAAAGTAATATTTTGTTAATATTTTATGAACACTGTACCCTTAGGGATTTTGATTCAACTTAGGTGAGTTACCCAATTCTGGCCATTGCGTTTACTTTGAACATCTTCCGCTGGGCGTGAGTGGGGCCTTGTCAGGCTGCGCATTGTCCAAGCCTGAAAAGGGAGGAAGGACTTGCTTGTTTTGCACATCTTTAAACTTCCCCTGTTGGGTGCAAGCGGGGTCTTGTCTGAGTCCCGCTGCAGGAGTCTGGAAAGGGAGGATGAACTTGCGTGTTGCACGCACATTAGGAAACCATTTTAGGAGCTTGGGCCATTTCCAGTGCAGGGCAACGTAGATGCTCTTTAAGAGATTGGGTTGATTATGAGTGCACCATTATTATATGATTAAAACATAAACGTTTAATAAACTATGGCCAGGAAAAGTGTGGCTCAATGGTTAGAGCGGCAGACCCTGAAGCAGAGATCTGGCTCAAGACCAGGGTTCAAGTCCCGCTTCGGCAGGTCTTGGGCTCAATTCCCCTTGACCAGATAATTCTCGCCTCGGTGCCTAATCTAATTCATGGGTCCCACCCTGCAACTCTGGGCAATAGCTTGCTTAATCTCCACAACGGCCCCAACAGCGCTTGGATGCCTGGCTTCACCCTGGGGGTGCTCAGGAGTGGGCGCCTCACAGGGAAAAGCCAGGAGGGGTTCCATAGCGGTATGAGTACAGCGCCTTGAGACCCTAATGGGTGAGTAGTGCGCTATACAAATGCTAATTTACATTTTTTACATCTAGAACGTTATTTAGGGGAGATTTAACTTGCAATTTGATTTTTACATTGTGTTAAGATAAGTGATAAGGGTGAGCAGGGTTTGGAGTAGGTGGTGTTAAAGGATCATTGAAGAGTGTAATTGACAAGACTACAACAGAAGTTGTAATAAGAAGGAGAAAATATTAGAAGACATTGTGCAGATGCCTTGGCTATAAGGAAGAATGCTTTTGATCAGCAGGGGAGACAACCTCCCACAATAAAAAGAAGGGTAAGGTTGCAAGGAAAAGAAAACATATTGGGATACATTTTTACCAAGTTAAGAGAAGGATGCCTGCATTGGCAGATCAACAAGATCATGAGTGCCCAGGTTATGGATAAGGTGGGCAGTTTAAAGGCCGAAGTAAGGGGACAAGATAGTTCCAAAAAAGGGTACATACATAATCAGTGTGTTGTGATGAATCATCTGGTAGTGCAGAAGTGGATTTGAGTTATTCATCAGATTTTGACTCAGAGGATCAGAGGGTGGTTATGGAATGTAAAAGGAAAATAAACTAATGTTCTGACAGATCCTTTAGTGGATTGTATATTTGATCCACTGGTAATTAAGCATCACTTTCCTTAGAGTAGTCACATTCAGCTCATGTGTGGAATATGTGGAATGTTGGTTAAGAAGGCAGATTCCTCAAGATGTAAGGATAAGGTTGAGGTCAGAGTGTCCAATACCTTCATTGTCAAATAAGGTGGTGGTAACACCAGAACTGGATGCAAGAATTTTGGCCTTTTTTCGTAAAGGAGGATGTGATCCTCGGAAGGGGCTGGGTAAAGGTTTGAGAATGTGTCAGGACATACTATTGGAGGCTATAGGCCCATTAACGAGATATTTCATATGACTGAGATCTGTGTTAATCAAAAGAAATTGGATTTGCAAGAGCTTAGACAGTATGTTCAACGTGCAGTATACCTGTTAGGAAATGCTAACACCACCCTTTAAGTTGAGTGTAAAAAGAGCTTTTCACTCAAAATGGATCCAAAATTGGTGGATTTGGAAAACAATGAGGGGGGTCGGCAGTAAACAGCCTCTTCTTTGGGAAGGATTATATTATGGACATGTCTAAGTTTGTGGGAGAGTATTGCTCCATTCAAAAGTCACATTGTGATATTAGAAGGGTTTTTGGATATTGTGTACTTGTTTTGGCCAGTCGATCATCGGATCGGTTTTCAGCTGCGTACAAGGAATCATGAGGAGTTCTTTTTACAGTGAATGGAGACCCTTCTTACAGCCTCAGACTACAACCCTCTCATCCGAATTCTTTCCTCAGAGGCAGAGATATAGAAACAGAGGGAGCCGTGGTGAGCAGCGAGCCCGATGCTCAGGTATGTCAAGACCCTATTGCTACCCAATTAAAATTGGGCAGCAGACTTGCTCAGTTTTATCACAATTGGGTCCGAATTAAAAAAGATCCTTGGGTACTAGAGCCTTTACCTTTGCCTCTTAACAATCATTTTTGGCATGCAAGAATGCATGCCTTCATTCTCAGTTTCCATGCCACCACCTGAAACGTGAGACCACCATCACAATCTGTTCCTAATTCCTAACCCTAAGTAACTTGCATAATGCTACAATTCACTTTGACCGGGACTCTAGTGTTTGGGGCAAAAGAGGAGGAAATGAGCTTCTGTAGGAGGCTTGCCTGGCTTGTAGTGGGTACCAAGGGGTACTTACACTCTGTACCAGGTCCAGTTATCCCTTATTAGTGTAGAAGAGGTGTTTCTAGCAGCTTAGGCTGATAGAAGGTAGCTATAGCAGAGCAGCTTAGGCTGAACTAGGAGACATGCAAAGCTCCTACTATACCACTGGTGTCATATGCACAAAATCACAAGAAAACACAATACACAGATATACTAAAAATAAAGGTACTATATTTTTATGACAATATGCCAAAGTATCTCAGTGAGTACCCTCAGTATGAGGATAGCAAATATACACAAGATATATGTACACAATACCAAAAATATGCAGTAATAGCAAAAGGAAGTAATGCAAGCAATGTAGAATTACAGTAGATTGCAATAGGATCACATAGGTATAGGGGCAACACAAACCATATACTCTAGAAGTGGAATTCGAACCACAAATGGACCACAAACCTATGTGAGCTTGTAGAGGGTCGCTGGGACTGTAAGAAAACAGTGAGGGTTAGAAAAATAGCCCACCCCAAGACCCTGAAAAGTAGGTGTTAAGTGCACCTATGTTCCCCAGAGAGCACAGAAGTCGTGATAGGGGAATTCTGCAAGGAAGACCAACACCAGCAATGCAACAAAGGTGGATTTCCGGATGAGAGTACCTGTGGAACAAGGGGACCAAGTCCAAGAGTCACGACAAAGTCGAGATTGGGCAGATGCCCAGGAAATGCCAGCTGAGGGTGCAAAGAAGCTGCCACCGGATGGTAGAAGCTGTGGATTCTGCAAGAACGAAGAGGACGAGGAACTTCCCCTTTGGAGGATGGATGTCCCACGTCGTGAAGAAGCTTGCAGAGGTGTTCCTATGCAGAAAGACCGCAAACAAGCCTTGCTAGCTGCAACGGTCGCGGTTAGGGTTTTTGGATGCTGCTGTGGCCCAGGAGGGACCAGGATGTCGCCACTTGCGTGAGGAGACAGAGGGGGCACCCAGCAAGATAGGGAGCCCTCACAGAAGCAGGCAGCACCCGCAGAAGTGCCAGAAAAGGCACTACAAAGAGGAGTGAACCGGAGCTCACCCGAAGTCCGAAAAGGAGATCCCACGACACCGGAGGACAACTCAGGAGGTTGTGCACTGCAGGTTAGAGTGTCGGGGACCCAGGCTTGGCTGTGCACAAAGGAAATCCTGGAAGAGTGCACAGGAGCCGGAGCAGCTGCAAATCACACGGTACCCAGCAATGCAGTCTAGCGTGGGGAGGCAAGGACTTACCTCCACCAAACTTGGACTGAAGAGTCACTGGACCGTGGGAGTCACTTGGACAGAGTTGCTGAGTTCCAGGGACCACGCTCGTCATGCTGAGAGGGGACCCAGAGGACCGGTGATGCAGTTCTTTTGGTGCTTGTGGTTGCAGGGGGAGGATTCCGTCGTCCCACTGGAGATTTCTTCGGAGCTTCTAGTGCAGAGAGGAGGCAGACTACCCCCACAGCATGCACCACCAGGAAAACAGTCGAGAAGGCGGCAGGATCAGCGATACAAGGTTGCAGTAGTCGTCTTTGCTACTTTGTTGCGGTTTTGCAGGCATCCTGAGCAGTCAGCGGTCGATCCCTTGGCAGAAGGTCAAGAGAGAGATGCAGAGGAACTCTGATGAGCTCTTGCATTCGTTATCTAAAGAATTCCCCAAAGCAGAGACCCTTAATAGCCAGAAAAGGAGGTTTGGCTACCTAGGAAGGAGGATAGGCTAGCAACACAGGTAAGAGCCTATCAGGAGGAGTCTCTGACGTCACCTGCTGGCACTGGCCACTCAGAGCAGTCCAGTGTGCCAGCAGCACCTCTGTTTCCAGGATGGCAGAGGTCTGGAGCACACTGGAGGAGCTCTGGGCACCTCCCCTGGGAGGTGCAGGTCAGGGGAGTGGTCACTCCCCTTTCCTTTGTCCAGTTTCGCGCCAGAGCAGGGCGGGGGGATCCCTGAACCGGTGTAGACTGGCTTATGCAGAGTTGGGCACCATCTGTGCCCATCAAAGCATTTCCAGAGGCTGGGGGAGGCTACTCCTCCCCAGCCCTGACACCTTTTTCCAAAGGGAGAGGGTTTAACACCCTCTCTCTGAGGAAGTCCTTTGTTCTGCCTTCCTGGGCCAAGCCTGGCTGGACCCCAGGAGGGCAGAAACCTGTCTGAGGGGTTGGCAGCAGCAGCAGCTGCAGTGAAACCCCGGGAAAGGTAGTTTGGCAGTACCCGGGTCTGTGATAGAGACTCTGGGGATTATGGAATTGTCTCCCCAATGCCAGAATGGCATTGGGGTGACAGTTCCATGATCTTAGACATGTTACCTGGCCATGTTCGGAGTTACCATTGTGACGCTATACATAGGTAGTGACCTATGTATAGTGCACGCGTGTAATGGTGTCCCCGCACTCACAAAGTCCGGGGAATTTGCCCTGAACGATGGGGGGGGGCACCTTGGCTAGTGCCAGGGTGCCCACACAATAAGGGGGTCATTCTGACCTCGGCGGTAAAAGGCGCTTACCGCCGGTCAGAAGACCGCCATAACATCGCCGCGGGCGCGGGAAACCGCCACGGTCATTCTGACCCGCAACAGGCAAACCGCCAAAAACCCGACATCCACAAAAGTCCGCCACACCAACGGCCAGCGAAAAACTGGCGATGACCAAACCTCCACCGTCACGCCAATAGAAATACACCCATTTCATTACGACCCACGAGTCCACGCGGCGGTCTTTCAACCACGGTATTCCATTGGCGGTACACACCGCCGCGCTCAAAATACACACACAGCTCCAAAACACTGCCACATTGGACATTTTGAAATACACACACCTGATACACATACAAACACCACTCCCATACACCCAACACAATATAAAACACACACCCACATCACCCACAAACCCCTACGACCACCATTTATTGACTAAGGCCAGAGAGAGACACCACCAGCTAGTACAGAGCATTCACAGGCACATAACACCATCACTCACACAACATCCACGCACAAAACACCACACACCACCACACTCACCACACTCATCACCACAAACACCACCCCACACCTCATCCACACCACCCCATGGCACCCCAAAGACACCCCAGGTTTTCAGACGCTGAACTCAGGGTCATGGTGGAGGAAATAGTTCGGGTAGAGCCCCAGCTTTTCGGGACACATGTGCAGAACACCACCATTGCCAGGAAGATAGAGCTATGGCAAAGAATAGTGGACAGGGTCAACGCTGTGGGTCAGCATCCACGAAATCGGGACGACATCAGGAAGCGGTGGAACGACCTACGGGGGAAGGTGCCTTCCATGGTATCCAGACACAACATCGCGGTGCAGAAGACTGGCGGCGGACCCCCACCTCAACCCCCAGAATTTACAACATGGGAGGAACAGGTCTTGGCGATCCTGTATCCTGAGGGCCTCGCAGGAGTAGAAGGAGGAATGGACTCTGGTAAGTCTAATCTCAACTACTTCATCCCCCCCACCCACCAGCATGCCAAATCATACCCCCACCCTCCCCCCCACCCCCATCACACATCCTCCATGCTAATGTCTCACCATCACAACCCACCCATCCCAACACCAAGCCCTGCATGCGACCACAAACCATGGACACCCATCACCTAAGCATGCCCACTGCACATACCCATCCCCCCCCCAAACCACCGTCACAACAGCCCCCACAAGGGAATGCCAGCACTGGGGTACACGGGCACCCACCCATTGCACGCTATGGCACACACAGAAGCAATAACCATACTCTTATACCCCTGCAGGACCCGAACGCCACAACACCGCCCAGGAGGGTCCAGAAATGTCCATTCCACCCCCAGAAGAGGCCCACAGTGATGACAGCAGCTCTGTCTCCCTGGACCCAGATGACCAGCCCGGCCCATCGGGGACCTCGGGACAGTCGGTTCCCCTCAGACAGCCACAGGCCACAGCAGACCTACCCCCCTCTGGGAACACCAGCACAGTACCCACCCAGCGGGCCCATGCCTCTGTCTCCAGGACACGTCAAGCAGCGGTGTGTCCACCACTACAGGGCACCCAGGTTAACCCACCACCCCAACAACAACAGGGACCTGGGGGCAGTGGTAGTGGGCACACGGTCCAGGGGACAGAGGCCCAGGGAAACAGGGGAACTGGGAGGGCTACTGTGCGACAGGGGGGGGACAGGCCCAGGGAACCCACTCTCCACGAGGCCCTATCCTCCATCATGGGAGCATACCACCACTCCCAGGAGACGATGGCGACGGTCCTGGCCAGGTTCCAGGAGATCCAGCTTCTGCAGGAGGAACAGTTTATGGGGTTCAGGGAAGAACTCAGAAACATCAGTTCCGCAATGGGCACCATCGTTGTGGCTCTCAATCAGATTGTCAGCACATTGCGGGACCATGTGGCACCACAAAGGGCCCCTGTCACTAGCATGGACCAAGAACAGGCTACCACCTCCACCGGCGCTAGTGGACAGGACGCCCAACACAAGAACAACAGGCCACCAGAACCCCACCCCCTGCAGAAGGAGAACCACCCCGCAAGCGGGGCCTGAGATCTAGGAAGAAGACAGAGTAAGATGCCAAGACCCCCGCCAGGAAAGGATACCCCCTGATTGTCATCCCACTGTCCCACATTGTCACCCTGTCCAACCTTAAACTGCCCCTGCTCCACCTTCCACAGGCATATGGACAATGCACCTGTGAGACTGAAAATCTGGACTCTGCCATGGACATTCCTCCACCATCACCCATCACCAAATTGCAACCATTACCCAAAATTGAGCACTTTAATAAACACACTTATTGCACAAAAATAATCTGGAGTCTGCATGTATTTTTGAACAAATGTATTACACAGAACCGTGCCAAAATGTCCAGTTACATTGTGATGACAACATACCACTGTCACACAGCTGTAGTCCATGGGGAAACAAAGCAGAGGTCACGGAGTGGGGCCCACATCTCTGAAATTGGAAGGGAAAGTCACAACTCAGTTAACATACACTGGGGGGAAACTCAGACAGTAGAGAGGCAGGAGACTTTAAGTAAATGTAAAATGCCGGTGTTGATTCTTACCTGTATGTCATTGAAAATACTGCTGTATTACTGTGTCCCTGTTGTCTGTGTCGTCCTCTTCGTCTTCCTCCTCTTCACTCTCCGCAGGCTCCACAGCTGCCACAACACCACCATCTGGACCATCCTCCTGCAGGAAAGGCACCTGGCGTCGCAAAGCCAGGTTGTGAAGCATACAGCAGGCCACGATGATGTGGCACACCTTCTTTGGTGAGTACATTAGGGATCCACCTGTCATATGGAGGCACCTAAACCTGGCCTTCAGGAGGCCGAAGGTCCGCTCGATCACCCTCCTAGTACGCCCATGGGCCTCATTGTACCGTTCCTCTGCCCTTGTCCTGGGATTCCTCACTGGGGTCAGTAGCCATGACAGGTTGGGGTAACCAGAGTCACCAATTAGCCACACACGGTGTCTCTGAAGTAGTTCCATCACGTAAGGGATGCTGCTATTTCGCATGATGTACGCGTCATGCACTGACCCAGGGAACTTGGCATTTACATGGGAGATGTACTGGTCAGCCAAACAGACCACCTGGACATTCATGGAATGATAACTTTTTCTGTTCCTGTACACCTGTTCACTCGTGCTGGGGGGGACCAAAGCAACATGTGTCCCATCAATTGCGCCAATGATGTTGGGAATATGTCCAAGCGCATAGAAATCACCCTTCACTGTAGCCAAATCTCCCACCTCTGGGAAAACAATGTAGCTCCGCATGTATTTCAGCAGGGCAGACAACACTCTGGACAACACCTTGGAAAACATAGGCTGAGACATCCCTGATGAAATGGCCACTGTTGTTTGAAATGACCCACTTGCCAAAAAATGGAGTACTGACAGAACCTGCACTAGAGGGGGGATCCCTGTGGGTTGGCGAATGGGTGACATCAGGTCTGGCTCCAGCTGGGCACACAGTTCCTGTATAGTGGCTCTGTCAAGCCTGTATGTCAGTATGACATGTCTTTCTTCCATTGTCGACAGGTCCACCAGCGGTCTGTACACGGGAAGATTCCTCCATCTCCTCGCAAGTCCCAGCGGACGGTGCCTAGGAAGGACAACATGGAGCACAGAGTCAATCAACCCACAGGTACGTTCCCACAGCTTGCACAGTACACGATTCTCAATGCATTGAATGGCTTGTATGAGTGTTGATGCAAGGCCTAGGTATGTGTGACGCAGTAGAAATTAAGATATGGGGGCCCTTGAAATGGCGGCTGCCTGACCTGTGAAGTGCGACAGTGGCGCTGGCGTGGCACACCGTGGCGGTAGGCGGTAGGCGGTCGAAGACCGCGGTGCAAAGCCGCATTGGTTAACATTGAACCCTATGGGTTTCAGGAGCCAATGACGATGTGCGCCGGCGGTCGCGGTACGCACCGCCGCGGGCGTGACCGCCATTTTCTATCTGCTTAATCAATCGATACCTGATCATCCACAGGAGAGGACCTATACTGCAAGTGCTGCTGTGACCTCGGTCTGGAAGAGACAATGGCTGCTGCGACTGGGGAAAGGGCCCCTGCCTTCACTTCTGAAGAATTGGAGAAACTCGTGGATGGGGTCCTCCCCCAGTATGCGCTACTCTACAGTCCTCCAGACCAACAGGTAAGTACACTGGGACCATGCTTTGTGGCCAATGCCTGGGTTGAGTGGGGTGAATGAAAGATGGTGGGGAGGGGAGCGAATGAGGCATGCATCAAACGACAGATGAGAGCATGTGCCACATGGCAAGGGTGGGGATGAGGGGCCACTCACATCGAGCATGCAGAAGGTGATGATTTTTTATTTTCTCCCCCTGTACATGTCACATAGGTCAGCGCCCATCAGAAAATCGACATTTGGCGTGCCATCGCCAAGGACGTCTGGACCCTGGGGGTCCACAACAGACGGGGCACCCACTGCCGGAAGAGGTGGGAGGACATCCGCCGCGGGAGCAGGAAGACAGCGGAGGCTCTGCTGGGGATGGCCTCCCAACGTAGGAGGGGCGCCAGTCGCACTTTGACCCCCCTGATGTCTCGGATCCTGGCGGTGGCCTACCCCGATTTGGATGGGCGCGTGAGGACATCACAGCAGACACAAGGGGGTGAGTACAAGCACATTCTGCTGATTTTGCGCACATTGGAGGTGTCTGGGTGGGGGAGGAGGGCTGTGGGTATCCCTAGGCCAGGGCGATTTCTGTAGGCTAGGCCCCTCCGTTAGGCATGGCCCTGTGCCCCCGCCCCCCACCTCTGTAGGTTGCCTAGTACAGCTATTCATGGCCCTGTGTCACCTATGTGTGGAGTTGTCGTCCATAGGCTTGTAGGCCATGTCCCACAGATTGAGTAGTGTACCCCAAGTGCACGGCGTAGTGCAGGGGGCTTCTGTGTCTGTCCTCTCCACCAACGGTGTCGCCAATGCATGCACTCAACATGTCTTTGTTTCTCCACCCCTCCCCCCCTTTTTTGGTGGTCTTCCTGTTCATGTGTGCATTAGCATCATCAGGCGGAGGAGAAGTGGCATCGGAGCACGAGGGAGATGCATCTCACATGGCCATGGAGGGCCATGCAACTGACTCGGATTTCACCAGTGAGACGGAGGGCGAGGGGAGCTCCACAGCGGGGACACGTGGTGAGACCAGCGACACAGACACGTCCTCGGAAGGGAGCTCCCTTGTGGTGGCGGCAACATCCATGCCCACCGCAACAACAGGTACAGCCGCCACCCAGCGCACCAGTTCCGCCCTCCCAGCAGCCCCTCAGCGTTCGCCCCGTGCCCGCTCACCCAGGAAGGTGGGCATCTCCTTCGCCCCAGGCACCTCAGGCCCTGCCCCAGTTACCCCTGCTGCCCTCAGTGAGGAGGTCATTGACCTCCTGAGGACGCTCATTGTTGGGCAGTCTACCCTTTTGAATGCCATCCAGGGTGTAGAAAGGGAGGTGCACCGGAGTAATGCATACCTGGAGGACATTCATTCGGGTCAGGCTGCCCATCAGCGATCGTTTAACGCTCTGGCCTCAGCACTGACGGCAGCCATTGTCCCTGTCTCCTGCCTCCCTCCTCCAACTTCCTCAACCCAGTCCCACTCCCCTGTACCTCTGCCTATCCCAGACACACCTACAGACCAGCCTGCACACACCTCAACACCCAAGGGAAGCTCATCCAGACATAAGCACCACACATCACACAAGCATTCACCCAAGCAACATCCACATGCAGACATGCCAACAGCCACTGCCTCCTCTGTGTCCCCCTCCTCCTCGTCTCCCTCCTCCCTCCCTGTGACGTCTCCACTCACACTTGCATGCACAACATCTTCAGGGACTACGTCCATCACCAGCACACCCACCAGAACACTCCGCACACGTGCAGTCACCACCCCCACTACCATTTACACGTCCCCTGTGTCCTCTCCCAGTGTGTCTGTCACCCCCTCTTCCAAACCACACAAACGCAGGCAGCCACCCACCCAACAGCCATCCACCTCACGAAAGCCTCCAGCACAAGCACCTGCACCCAAAGACACCAGACTTCACTCTCCTACAACCACATCCTCTTCCTCCACTCCCATACCCACTACAACTACCCGTCCCTGTCTTTCTAAATTGATTTTCCTTTCCAACCTTGACCTCTTTCCAACAACTGACCCACCCCCTCCATCTCATAAGACTCCAATCAGCACCTCAGCCACCACAAAACCTGGACCTACAAAGACAATAGTCCAAGGATTTTGGAGTCCACCACCTTCAAGGCCAGCTACTTCGGCTAGGAGTAAAGAGACGGCCAGCCCACCCCCTGAAAAAAAAGCCAAGAAAGCCAGTGCCCGGCGCGAGAGGCCAGAGACACCAGGCTCCAAAAGCACTACCCTGGCACCGTCAGGAAGTGGGGTGCCACCTGGCACACCGCCAAAGGGAGGAAAGGGCCACAGACGAGCAGGGAAGGGTGGCAAGGGCAGCACGCCCGACAAGTCCGGCAGCAGGCGAGCTGCCCAGGAGGGCCCCACCAGCCCCATTCCAGGTGTGCAGGAGGACACCCACGGGCCTGGGACGGCAGCACAGGAGGGCCCCGCAAGCGAGAAGACAGATGTGCACAAAGGGCCCGGCAGCCACATGTCAGGTGGCGAGTGAAATCCATGTCATGGCCGGATCTGGTGACCTGGACACACATGTCAAGCACCGCTGAACAGGGCCCTTCAAGTCAAGCACCGCTGAACAGGGCCCTTCAAGTCAAGCACCACTGAACAGGGCACCGCCGTCTCAAGAACCGCTGAACAGGGCACCGCCGTCTCAAGAACCGCTGAACAGGGCCCTTCAAGTCAAGCACCGCTGAACAGGGCCCTTCAAGTCAAGAACCGCTAAACAGGGCCCTTCAAGTCAAGCACCGCTGAACAGGGCCCTTCAAGTCAAGAACCGCTGAACAGGGCCCTTCAAGCCAAGCACAGCTGAACAGGGCACCGCTGTCCCAAGAACCGCTGAACAGGGCCCTTCAAGTCAAGCACCGCTCCGCTGGGCCCTTCATCTCAAGCACCGCTCCGCTGGGCCCTTCATCTCAAGCACCGCTCCGCTGGGCCCTTCAACTCAAGCTCCGCTCCGCTGGGCACCGCCGTCTCTGCACCGCTCCGCTGGGCCCTTCATCTCAAGCACCGCTCCGCTGGGCCCTTCAAGTCAAGCACCGCTCTGCTGGGCACCGCCGTCTCTGCACCGCTCCGCTGGGCCCTTCATCTCAAACACCGCTCCGCTGGGCCCTTCATCTCAAGCACCGCTCCGCTGGGCCCTACAACTCAAGCACCGCTCCGCTGGGCACCGCCGTCTCTGCACCGCTCCGCTGGGCCCTTCATCTCAAGCACCGCTCCGCTGGGCCCTTCATCTCAAGCACCGCTCCGCTGGGCCCTACAACTCAAGCACCGCTCCGCTGGGCCCTTCATCTCAAGCACCGCTCCACTGGGCCCTTCATCTCAAGCACTGCTCCGCTGGGCCCTTCAACTCAAGCACCGCTCCGCTGGGCACTGCCGTCTCTGCACCGCTCCGCTGGGCCCTTCATCTCAAGCACCGCTCCGCTGGGCCCTTCAACTCAAGCACTGCTCCGCTGGGCCCTACAACTCAAGCACCGCTCCGCTGGGCACCGCCGTCTCTGCACCGCTCCGCTGGGCACCGCCGTCTCAAGCACCGCTGGCCCATTGGCAGAAGGGGCAGGCCCGCATCTGTGTCGGGCAGGGCTGCACGAAGCACTCTGGGCACCATGCCTCCTCCAGAACCAGTGGAGTCTGTAATCCACTTGTGAGACTGTGGCTTTGCACTCCCCAGGATGGCACAGTGGGCAAACCACCCACTGTAGAGACTTGTGAGACTGTGGCTTTGCACTCCCCAGGATGGCACAGTGGGCAATCCACCCACTGTAGAGACTTGTGAGACTGTGGCTTTGCACTCGCCAGGATTGAACAGTGGCCATGGAGGCCCCTCGTGGATCTGGCGTCGTGGACTCATCTGGCTGAGGTGCCCCCCCTTCCCTTCCCCCTGAGGTGCCTGTAGTTTTGCTATCTGATGCCCCTGCAGTGTTCTCTCCATTGGAGTCGGGTATCCTGTGTGGGCTTTGCCCATGTGTTTAGGCCCATTGGCCCACGAACAATGGCTGATACCCAATTTGGACAGGACAATTTACATATGTATATATAGTTATAGATGTTTGATATATTTTTTTACTTAGCCGTACAATATACTTCAAATTTCATGATCATTTTATTTTGTCTTTGCATTCTTCTGGGGGGTTTGGGGGTGTAACTCTGAGTTGTTGCTCTGCATTGATGTGTATGTAGTTGTGGGTGAGGGTGAGGGTGGGTGTGTCGCGTATGTGTGTCCCCGTAATTTTTTGCCTCCCCCCTCCCCTGTGTCGTAGGTGCAGTACTCACCGTTGTCTTCTGCGCCGGCGTTCGTGCTCCTGGTAGAGGAGCAGGAAGACAATAGCTGGTAGGATGTGTAGTTCGGGTTCCATGCTGTCCAGATTCCTCGTGGAGTGTGTAGAGGTGAGCGTTTTCCGTTCGTAATGGCTGTTTCCGCCGTGTTTTTATCGGCAGGGCTACCGCCCCGGAAAAGGTGGCAGATTGGTGGGTTGTGATAGGGTGGGCGGTACATTGTCTCCCGCCTGTCTGTTGTCGGTGACAGCCGCGCTGTTTGTTTGTCCCGCCGTGGAAGTCGGAGTGTTAAAGTGGCGGTCTCTGTTGGCGGTTTCCGCCAGGGTCAGAATTCCTTTTTTTTTTACCGCCTGCCTGTTGCCGGGTTGGCCGCCGCTTTAACACCGACCGCCAGGGTTGGAATGACCCCCTAAGTAACTTACCACCCAACCTTTACCAGGTAAAGGTTAGACATATAGGTGACTTATAAGTTACTTAAGTGCAGTGGTAAATGGCTGTGAAATAACGTGGACGTTATTTCACTCAGGCTGCAGTGGCAGGCCTGTGTAAGAATTGTCGGAGCTCCCTATGGGTGGCAAAAGAAATGCTGCAGCCCATAGGGATCTCCTGGAACCCCAATACTCTGGGTACTTCAGTACCATATACTAGGGAATTATAAGGGTGTTCCAGTATGCCAATGTGAATTGGTGAAATTGGTCACTAGCCTGTTAGTGACAATTTAGAAAGCAGAGAGAGCATAACCACTGAGGTTCTGGTTAGCAGAGCCTCAGTGAGACAGTTAGTCATCTCACAGGGAACACATACAGGGCACACTTATGAGCACTGGGGCCCTGGCTGGCAGGGTCCCAGTGACACATACACTAAAACAACATATATACAGTGAAATATGGGGGTAACATGCCAGGCAAGATGGTACTTTCCTACACAACCCCCCCACCAAACGAAGGAGAATAAGACTAGCCATGACCTCATGAGTCTTCATTGTCTATGTGGAAATATCTGGAGAGTCCATCTGCATTGGAGTGGGTACTCCCAGGTCTATGTTCCACTGTATAGTCCATTCCCTGTAGAGATATGGACCACCTCAACAATTTAGGGTTTTCACCTTTCATTTGTTTTAGCCAAAGTAGAGGTTTGTGGTCTGTCTGAACAATGAAGTGAGTGCCAAACAGGTATGGCCTCAACTTCTTCAGTGCCCAGACCACAGCAAAGGCCTCCCTCTCTATGGCAGACCAACGCTTTTCTCTAGGGGTCAACCTCCTGCTGATAAAAGCAACAGGTTGATCCTGGCCCTCAGAATTGAGTTGTGATAAGACTGCCCCTACCCCTAATACAGGTGCATCAGTTTGGACAATGATTTTTTTGGAGTAACATGGGCTTTTTAGGACAGGTGCAGAGCACATGGCCTGTTTCAGCTCCTCAAAAGCTTTCTGACAGCTAGCTGTCCACAATACCTTTTTAGGCATTTTCTTTGAAGTGAGGTCATTAAGAGGGGCTGCAATGGAGCCATAGTTCTTTATGAACCTCCTGTAATACCCAGTGAGGCCTAAGAAGGCTCTCACCTGGGTCTGAGTTGTAGGGGGAACCCAATCTATGATAGTTTGGATTTTCCCCTGAAGTGGTGCAATCTGTTCTCCACCTACAAGGTGTCCCAGATAAACCACTTTACCCTGCCCTATCTGACACTTTGAAGCCTTGATAGTGAGGCCTGCCTTTTGCAGGGTCTCCAAAACTTTCCACAGGTGGACCAGGTGATCATCCCAGGTGGAGCTAAAGACAGCTATATCATCTAGATATGCTGCACTAAAAACCTCCAACCCTTGCAGGACTGTATTCACCAACCTCTGAAAAGTGGCAGGTGCATTTTTCAAACCAAAGGGCATTACTGTGAATTGGTAGTGCCCTCCAATAGTCGAAAATTCAGTTTTTGCTTTAGCATCCTCTGATAATTTGATCTGCCAATACCCTGCAGTCAAATCAAAGGTGCTTAGATACTTGGCAGATGCCAGTGTATCTATTAGCTCATCTGCCTTGGGTATAGGGTGAGCATCAGTTTTAGTTACCTGGCTGAGACCTCTGTAATCTACACAAAACCTTATTTCCCTTTTCCCATCTTTGGAATGAGGCTTTGGTACAAGTACCACAGGAGAGGCCTATGGACTTTCAGAGTGCTCAACCACTCCCAGTTCAAGCATTTTCTGAACCTCTTCTTTTATGCAGTCTCTGACATGGTCAGGCTGCCTATAGATCTTACTTTTGACAGGCATGCTATCTCCAGTATCTATAGTGTGCTTACACCAAGAAGTGGTGCCTGGCACAGTAGAAAAGAGTCCAGAAAACTGACCCAGGAGATTTATGCAGTGGTCTTTCTGCTCAACAGTAAGACAATCTGCCAGAACTACACCTTCCACTAGAGCATCCTGTTCTGTGGAAGAGAAGAGATCAGGGAGAGGGTCACTCTCTTCTTCCTGCCCTTCATCTGTTGCCATGAGCAGGGTGAGATCAGCCCTGTCATAGTAGGGTTTTAGGCGATTGACATGGAGCACCCTAATGGGAGTCCTGGCAGTGCCCAAGTCAACCAAGTAGGTGAATTCTCCCTTCTTTTCAACAATAATGTGGGGACCACTCCATTTGTCTTGAAGTGCTCTTGGGGCCACAGGCTCCAAGACCCACACTTTCTGTCCTGGTTGGTACTGAATCTGAACAGCCTTCTGGTCATGCCATTGCTTTTGGAGCTCTTGGATGGCCTGAAGGATTTTGCTGGCCTTTTTCATATACTCAGCCATTCTGGATCTTAGGCCAAGTACATAGTCCACTATGTCTTGCTTAGGAGCTTTTAAAGGTTGTTCCCAACCTTCCTTTACAAGTGTTAGAGGACCTCTTACAGGGTGCCCAAATAGGAGTTCAAAGGGGCTGAAGCCCACTCCTTTTTGGGGTACCTCCCTGTAAGCAAAAAGGAGGCAAGGTAACAGGACATCCCATCTCCTCCTGAGTTTTTCAGGGAGTCCTTCCCATTATCATTCCTTTGAGAGTTTTGTTAAACCTCTCAACCAGTCCATTTGTTTGTGGATGATAAGGTGTGGTGAATTTGTATGTTACACCACATTCCTTCCACATGGCCTTCAAGTATGTAGACCTAAAGTTGCTACCCTTGTCTGATACAACCTCTTTTGGGAAACCCACCCTGGAAAAGATTCCCAGGAGGGCCTTTGCCACTGCATGAGCTGTAGTGGTCCTTAGAGGAATTGCTTCAGGATATCTTGTGGCATGGTCTACTACCACCAAGATAAACCTATTGCCTGAAGCAGTAGGAGGGTCAAGGGGGCCAACTATGTCAACCCCTACCCTTTCAAAGGGAACCCCAACCACAGGCAGTGGAATAAGGGGTGCCTTTGGGGTGCCACCAGTCTTGCCACTGGCTTGACAGGTGACACAGGACTTACAAAAATCTTTTGTGTCCTCTGACATTCTAGGCCAATGAAACAGGGGGACAAGCCTATCCCATGTTTTCATCTGCCCCAAATGTCCAGCCAAGGGAATGTCGTGGGCTAGAGTTAGGAGGAACTCTCTGTATTGCAGGGGAATAACCAATCTCCTGGCAGCTCCAGGTTTTGGGTCCCTTGCCTCTGTATACAAGAGGTTGTCCTCCCAGTAAACTCTGTGTGAGTCACTGACATCCCCATTTTGCTGTTTGACAGCTTGCTGTCTTAGATCCTCTAGGGTGGGACAGGTCTGCTGTGCCACACTCAGCTCCTCCCTGGCAGCCCCCCCTCCACCCAAAAGCTCAGCAGTGTCTGCTTCCAGCTCCTCTGGTGAAGGTTCTGCACAGGGGGGAAATTCTTCTTCCTCAGAAGTAGAATCATCTGTAGAGGGAGGGATAGTAGGTAGGGATTTACCTTTACTAACCCTAGCTTTAGGGAGCACTTGGTCCATTGTTCCAGGATCCAAGTCACCCTGTCCTTTTTGCTTTTTGGCCTGAGCCCTTGTCAAAGCAAAAATATGCCCAGGAATGCCCAGCATTGCTGCATGAGCCTCCAACTCCACTTCTGCCCAAGCTGATGTCTCTAAATCGTTCCCTAGTAGACAGTCTACAGGTAAATCTGAGGCAACCACAACTTTCTTTGGACCAGTAAACCCCCCCCCCCCCCCCCCCCAGTTGAGATTCAAAACAGCCATGGGGTGGCTAAGAGTGTTGTTATGAGCATCAGTCACTTGGTACTGGTGACCAAGTAGGTGTTGTTCAGGGTGTACCAGTTTCTCTATTACCATGGTAACACTGGCACCTGTGTCCCTGTAGACCTGAACCTCAACACCATTTATTAGGGGAAGTTGCTTGTACTTATCCATATTAAGGGGACAAGCAACCAAGGTGGCCAAATCAATGGCACCTTCAGAGACTAACACAGCCTCTGTGGTCTCCCTAACAAGACCAACCCCAACTAAATTACCAAAAGTGAGCCCAGCTACTCCCTTGGATTGGCTATTAGTAGGTTTGCTCCTACCACCACTGCTATTACTAGGGGCACTAGGTGTAGCAGTAGGGGTTGTGGTAGTGGGAGGCTTGGTGCTTTTCTTTGGACAACTGGCATCTGTTGTCCAATGGCCTTTTACTTTACATAAATAGCACCATGTTTTTTTTTACTTGATTAGAAGAGGATTTGGACCCACCACCCCCACCAGAGTGTTTTTGTGGGCCTGATGAAGACTCATTTTTAGATTTGTCCCCACCCTTGTCTGAAGACTTACCATCCTTCTTCTTGCCATCCTTGTCACCCCCTGTATGAACTTTTCTGTTCACTCTTGTTCTGAACCATTTGTCTGCCTTCTTTCCCAATTCTTGGGGAGAGGTCAGATCTGAGTCCACTAGATATTGGTGTAACAAATCAGACACACAGTTATTCAGAATATGCTCTCTCAGGATCAGATTATACAGGCTTTCATAGTCAGAAAGTTTACTGCCATGTTACCACCCCTCCGAGGCCTTCACTGAATGGTCAACAAAGTCTACCCAGTCTTGTGAAGACTCTTTTTTTGTTTCTCTGAACTTAATCCTGTACTGTTCAGTGGTTAAGCTATATCCATCCAAGAGTGCATTCTTTAAAACTGTAAAATTATTGGCATCACTTTCCTTCACAGTAAGGAGCCTATCCCTACCCTTTCCACTGAAAGATAGTCATAGGATAGCAGCCCACTGCCTTTGAGGGACCCCCTGTACAACACAGGCCCTCTCAAGTGCAGCAAACCACTTGTTAATGTCATCCCCCTCCTTGTAAGGGGGAACTATCTTATGCAGATTCCTAGAATCATGCTCTTTTACAGGATTACTATCTGTAATACTGCTGCTGCCACCATGGGGTCCTTACCCCAACCTCTGTCTTTCTTTTTCTAAGTCTAAAGATTCCCTGTCTAGAGCCAGCTGTTGCTGTTTAAGCTTCAGCCTGGACTCTTCCACTCTCAATCTATTGAGCTCCCTTTCTAACATTCTGTCATCAGGGTGGGTGGGTTGGGCATGCTTTGACACAGAAGAATGGTGTGAATGAACAGAGGGAGAAATGTCCCTAACATTTGGCACCCTAACAACCTGGCCTGCAGGAATGACATCCCTACTGTGACGAGAGCTCACATTAGTACCAGTTATGCTAGGTTGTCTGCTAAGGGGCAAGTTGGAAAGAATACCATCTAACATTCTTACTGGGGCTGCCCCAGAGTCAGAGTGTGAACCATCTCCTAACTTCTCAACAGATGTGCCAGCTAAGGCCTTATCATTCTCAATGAGCATGTTAATTAACAATTCTCTAGAGGGATTCTTCCCTACCCCTAAACCTCTATCAATGCAGAGACTCCTCACACCTTTCCAGCTAAGTTTGTCATAAGCAGTGCTGGCCAGATCAAGAGTAGGACCTGTACCAGACATGATAGAAAAATGTTTAGGGACAGAAAAAGAAATAAAAAGTTTCAGAACTTTTTAAGGAACAGAAAAAAAAACTTTTTCAACTTTTTAGAAACTTTTTGAAAGTTTAGAGGTACTTTTCAGCACTTAGAAAATAGAATAAGAGAAGAAAAGCAAAACTTTTTGGTTAGGTGTACATACACTGAACTTGTTTTGTATATTATTCTCTTATGAAAAGTACAAAATGACAAAGTGGTAAGTAGTTGCAAGTACTTATCCCACCGCTGCACAACCAATGTAGGAGGCTGGCCTGGCTTGTAGTGGGTACCAAGGGGTACTTACACTCTGTACCAGGACCAGTTATCCCTTATTAGTGTAGAAGAGGTGTTTCTAGCAGCTTAGGCTGATAGAAGGTAGCTATAGCAGAGCAGCTTAGGTTGAACTAGGAGACATGCAAAGCTCCTACTATACCACTGGTGTCATATGCACAATATCGCAAGAAACCACAATACACAGATATACTAAAAATAAAGGTACTTTATTTTTATGACAATATGCCAAAGTATCTCAGTGAGTACCCTCAGTATGAGGATAGCAAATATACACAAGATATATGTACACAATATCAAAAATATACAGTAATAGCAAAAGGAAGTAATGCAAGCAATGTAGAATTACAGTAGATTACAATAGGATCACATAGGTATAGGGGCAACACAAACCATATACTCTACAAGTGTAATGCGAACCACGAATGGACCCCAAACCTATGTGAGCTTGTAGAGGGTCGCTGGGACTGTAAGAAAACAGTGAGGGTTAGAAAAATAGCCCACCCCAAGACCTTGAAAAGTAGGTGTAAAGTGCACCTATGTTCCCCAGAGAGCACAGAAGTCGTGATAGGGGAATTCTGCAAGGAAGACCAACACCAGCAATGCAACAAAGGTGGATTTCCGGATGAGAGTACCTGTGGAACAAGGGGACCAAGTCCAAGAGTCGCGACAAAGTCGAGATTGGCCAGATGCCCAGGAAATGCCAGCTGAGGGTGCAAAGAAGCTGCCACCGGATGCTAGAAGCTGTGGATTCTGCAAGAATGAAGAGGACTAGGAACTTCCCCTTTGGAGGATGGATGTCCCACGTCGTGAAGAAGCTTGCAGAGGTGTTCCCACGCAGAAAGACCGCAAACAAGCCTTGCTACTTGCAAGGGTCGGGGTTAAGGTTTTTGGATGCTGCTGTGGCCCAGGAGGGACCAGGATGTCGCCACTTGCGTGAGGAGACAGAGGGGTTGCCCAGCAAGATAGGGAGCCCTCACAGAAGCAGGCAGCATCCGCAGAAGTGCCGGAAAAGGCACTACGAAGAGGAGTGAACTGGAGCTCACCCGAAGTCACAAAAGGAGATCCAATGACGCCGGAGGACAACTCAGGAGGTTGTGCACTGCAGGTTAGAGTGTCGGGGACCCAGGCTTGGCTGTGCACAAAGGAAATCCTGGAAGAGTGCACAGGAGCCGGAGCAGCTGCAAATCACGCGGTACCCAGCAATGCAGTCTAGCGTGGGGAGGCAAGGACTTACCTCCACCAAACTTGGACTGAAGAGTCACTGGACTGTGGGATTCACTTGGACAGAGTTGCTGAGTTCCAGGGACCAGGCTCGTCGTGCTGCGAGGGGACCCAGAGGACCGGTGATGCAGTTCTTTTGGTGCCTGCGGTTGCAGGGGAAGGATTCCGTCGTCCCACAGGAGATTTCTTCAGAGCTTCTAGTGCAGAGAGGAGGCAGACTACCCCCTTAGCATGCACCACCAGGAAAACAGTCGAGAAGGTGGCAGGATCAGCGATACAAGGTTGCAGTAGTCGTCTTTGCTACTTTGTTGCAGTTTTGCAGGCGTCCTGAGCAGTCGGCGGTCGATCCCTTGGCAGAAGGTGAAGAGAGAGATGCAGAGGAACTCTGATGAGCTCTTGCATTCGTTATCTAAAGAATTCCCCAAAGCAGAGACCCTAAATAGCCAGAAAAGGAGGTTTGGCTACCTAGGAAGGAGGATAGGCTAGCAACACAGGTAAGAGCCTATCAGGAGGAGTCTCTGATGTCACCTGCTGGCACTGGCCACTCAGAGCAGTCCAATGTGCCAGCAGCACCTCTGTTTCCAAGATGGCAGAGGTCTGGGCACCTCCCTTGGGAGCCAAGCCGAAAAAGCCTGAAATTCAGAGTACCACCTCTAATAAAGGTACTAAACAAGCACAGGAAGATTCTAAAAAGCGCTGGGATAAACAAAAACAAAATAAAGAAAGACGAAGACAGAGAGCAGACTCTCCGCACCCGGAGAGCTCCGAAAGGAGATATAATTTCAGAAATAGAGAAAATGTAAACACTCCTAACAGATATACTGATTCACGTTCCTTTTGGGACGCACTGGATACCCGTAGCGAGAGAGTGGGCTGGTCAGAGCAACGTCCTGACTACGCGAAATAGAAGAAGGACTCACAAACGCCACAATTTAAAAAGAAAAAGGTGGCAGCAATTTCAATTGAACATGCCAGCAAACTTGATAACATTGTTGAAGAACAAGATGTGGGCAGTGACCCTGCTGGACAGCGCAGCAGAAGTCACAATATGTTGCCAGAGTCTGAAAGATCAACTGGATGCAACAGCAACTAGCGACGCTATTCCAGTCGGGTGGATGGGCCCATACTCCCACTTGACAGGGTTTAGGATTTAAACATCCAAATTGAGGGAGACATTGAGCGCACCATTACTGTAATATTTTGGGAAGAACTTAATTGTGATATCCTATTGGCAGAAAGAGACTGGCCACCCGAACACATCCGTAAGCTCCCACATGGGGAAGATGTCATTTAGCCTTCTTTCTCTGATCTTGTTCCGGAGGCGGTAAAACAGCTTACGCTGTCAACTGGGCTTTGGCTCAACAATGAAGGTTGGGATATGGAATTCCTCCTTCCATGTAATAACTATTAGGTCTACCCCCAGGATAGCCCCAATATCCTGTTAAACACGAGGTTAAAGAGCCAGTGAGGGAAATACTCACTCAGCTTGAGTACCAGGGTGTAATTGAGCCTTGTGTCTCTGTAATGAATAGTGCATTATTTCCAGTTGCAAAACCTGACCATTCATATAGAATAGTCTTAGATTACAGACACTTAAACAGTCAGACATGCATATACTCAATACAGAAGTCACACAGCACCGCACTAATCAACAACGCAGTGCGTAAAAAATACAAAACAACTTTGGATATCTCCAGCGGTTTCTTCTGTCAGAACTTTGCACATGAAAGTCGGGAACTGAATGCATTCTCAGTCAGCTCACAAAAATGCTTCTGTTGTTTGCCCCAGGGCTATAAAAATAGCCCAGGGTTGTTCTCTACTCATGTAACATCAATATTGCATTATATTGACCCGAGGCGTTGTCCTATGTAGATGACATCTATCCTCACAGATGATGACCTCAACATTTATCTTGCCAGGGTTGATCGGGTCGTTTTAGGATTCGCAGCCCTTGGCTACAAATTCAATTTTAGGAAAACTAAAATAGCCTTTCTCAGTGTATTGTTCTTGGGATACGAGCTATCAACTGAGGGTAGGAGCCTCGCCCTGCACTTTTTAGAAAAATGTGCTGAACTCCAGCCACCAAATACTATCAAGAAACTGCAGTCTTAACTTGGTTTCTTTAATTTTGGCAGAACTTAAATTCCTGACTATGCACAACGCATCAAGTCACTCTATAATCTAATTTGCCCAGATTTCTCAAGCAGACACTGGACAGTTGAAAACACGTGCATCCTTAGATGACTGCAGTAGGACATGCTAGGAGCAAAACACTTACACACTTGTGACAACAAAACAAATTTGGTTATCAGAATAATTGCTGGTGCCATTGGGTTCACTTATGTCACCTTTAATGAGGGGTACAGTGTGCCCATATCATATAAATAACAGTTATACACCAATGTAGAACAACACTTTGCACCCACTGAAAAAATTCCGATGGCAATACAGATGGCTGTCATCAAGGAGAGGCCACTTGACCAGGGGAAACTCATTATTGTTGTTACCCTGGTGCTAGCCTTCGAGGCTGTCACCAAAGCAAGTGTTCCTGACCCTAAAGCATTACATCCATGCTGGATTCAATGGGCAACCTTCCTGACTGCCACCGATGTTGATTACATCTTTGACTCAAAACTTCAAAAACTAGAATTTCTCCAATGTGAATAGTAGTACCCCACACCTCTTAGCATCTTGCCACTTGACAGATACCACACTGTCATTTACACTGATGGTTCAACACAACCATCTGTAGGTACAAAACATCAATACTCAGCCACCTGTGCAGCCGTGAGCAGAGTAATGAAGGATAGGGTAGGTCGCTTCCCCACCGCTGCAGCTCCGCCTGCTCTGTCCGCTCAGCCCCGTTTTTTTCTTCCCGCCGCTGCCTCCCGTGCGGCCCCGCCCTCCTGCTCCCATTCGCTGCCCTACCCTCCCGCCTCCCGCCTCCCAGCTGACCCCTCCTCCCCTCCTACCCTCTTATGGCAGCTGCTGTGCGGCCGCGCCGCTGGCGCGGCAAGCCCGTCTGCGCCCGTCAATTCCTGGACTGCGCCCAGCACCAGAACCCCTGGCCCCCACCGCACACAAAGCACCCGACTGAGATACGACTCTGCCTCCCTCAACACCGGACGAACAGCCACCTGCTACCAAGCCACCCAAAAGCGAACCCATGGACCCTTCACCTGTCAAGCCTGCAAATACACATGCCTCTGAACCTGCAGACCACCCACCGGCCCTCGCAACAACAACAACCACCTCAAGTGCATCCTCCTCAACACACGCTCCGTCCACAAGCACGCCGTCGAACTATGGGACCTCCTGGCCAAAACAGCACCAGACGTCGCCTTCATCACAGAAACCTGGATGAACGCTTGCTCGGCCCCAGACATCGCCATAGCCATCCCCGACGGCTACAAGATTGCCCGGAAGGCCCGCGCCACCAAACCGGAGGAGGAATCGCCATCATCTACAGGAACACCATCAACATCACGACCACCACCGAAGATACACCCCTCGCCGCCGAACACGTACAATTCCAGATTCACACCGACCCCAAGACCACCCTCAGAGGAACACTCATCTACAGACCCCTGGGCCCACGCGCGCAATTCAGCTAAACCATCACAGACTTCATCAGCCCGCACGCCCTAGCCACACCACAATACATCCTCCTCGAAGACCTGAACTTCCACCTGGAGAAAAACAACGACAGCAACACCACCACCCTGCTCGACAACCTCGCCAACCTCGAACTCAAGCAACCGGTGAGCACCTCCACCCACATCGCTGGCCACACACTCGAACCCATCTTCTCCGCCAGCAACCACGCCTCCTTCAGCCACTCCTCTGGACTACACCGGACCGACCACAGATGCGTCCACTTCACCTTCAAACGGGAGACTCACCACCATCGCACACAACAAATCCCCTGCAGATGCTGGAGCAAAATCACCACAGACCAGCTCCTCTCAACACTGAGCCAGAACCCACCAGCCAACATCACTGACGTCATCAACGCAGCCCACAACCTCACACAGTGGATCACCAACTGTGCTGACAACCTCGCACCACTTAAGAACCCCCCAGGCGGGACCAGCAACAGGAAAACCCATGGTTCACGGACACCCTCGAAGAATCTAAGAAATCCTGCCGAACCCTCGAAAAAACCTGGCGCAACGAACGAACCACAGAAAACATGACAGCCCTCAAGATCGTCACCCGTAAACACCACCAGCTGATCCGCTCCACCAAAAGGACATCATTCAAAGAGCGACTAGACAACAACACCCACAACAGCAAGGAACTCTTCAACAGCGTCAAAGAGCTCTCCAACCCCAGCGCCAGCTCCAACGACATCACACCGTCACAAGAACTCTGCAACTCCCTCGCCACGTTCTTCCACCGAAAGATCGCAGATCTACACAACAGCTTCGGACCCCAGACCACGCCTCCTACCACCGAACCAGCAGCCCCCACCACTACCCTCAGCTCCTGGACCCCTATAAGCTCAGAAGAGACCAGAAGCATCATGAACACCATCCACTCCGGCTCCCCCTCGGACCCTTGCCCCCATCGCATCTTCAACAAAGCCGACACCATCATCGCACCCCATCTCCGGAACATCATCAACAGCTCGTTCGCATCAGCCACCTTCCCCGAGAGCTGGAAGCACGCAGAAATGAACGCCCTTCTGAAAAAACCCACTGCAGACCCCAATGACCTGAAGAACTTCTGCCCCATCTCTCTTCTTTCCTTCCCGGCCAAGGTCATCGAGAAGACCGTCAATAAGCAGCTGACCGCTTTCCTCGAGGCTTACAACTCGCTCGACCCATCCCAGTCTGGATTTCGAGCCAACCACAGCACAGAAACCGCCCTCATCGCAGTCACCGACGGCATCAGGACCCTGATGGACAACGGAGAAACAACCACCCTCATTCTCCTGGACCTCTCGGCAGCCTTCGATACCGTGTGCCATCGCACCCTAATAACCCGCCTCTGCATCACTGGAATCCTAGGAAAGGCCCTGGACTGGGTCATCTCATTCCTCTCCGACAGAACCCAGAGAGTCCACCTCCCTCCCTTCCGCTCAGAACCCACTGAGATCATCTGCGGCGTACCCCAAGGATCCTCGCTCAGCCCAACCCTCTTCAATATCTACATGAGCCCCCTCGCCGCCATTGCACGCAAACACAACATCAACATCATCTCCTATGCCGACGACACCCAGCTGATACTCTCCCTCACCAAAGACCCAGCCACCGCCAAAAACCAACCTACAGGAAGGAATGAAAGACGTCGCAGAATGGATGAAGCTCAGCCGCCTAAAACTGAACTCAGACAAGACGGAGGTCCTCATCCTCGGACAATCCCCATCCGCCTGGGACGACTACTGGTGGCCCAAGGCGCTGGGCACCGCACCAACCCCCTCGCATCACGCACGCAACCTCGGGTTCATCCTGGACTCCCTCCTCATGATGACCAAGCAAGTCAACGCCGTCTCGTCATCATGCTTCAACACTCTACGCATGCTCTGGAAGATCTTCCGGTGGATCCCCGCCGAAACCAGAAAGACGGTTACCCATGCCCTCGTCACAAGCCGACTGGACTACGGAAACACCCTATACGCAGGAACCACCGCTAAGCTTCAGAAACGACTACAACGCATACAGAACGCCTCCGCACGCCTCATCCTCGACATTCCTCGCCACAGCCACATATCCGCCCACCTGAAACACCTGCACTGGCTCCCCATCAACAAGAGGATCACCTTCAGGCTCCTCACCCACACACACAAAGCACTCCACGACATGGGCCCCAAATACCTCATCAGCCGCCTCTCATTCTACACGCCCACCCGTCAGCTCCGCTCAGCCAGCCTCGCCCTCGCCACCATCCCACGGATCCGCAGAACCGCCGCCGGAGGAAGATCATTCTCCTACCTGGCAGCCAAAGCATGGAACTCCCTCCCCGCACACCTAAGAACTACCCAGGACCATCTCGCCTTCAGGAAACACCTCAAGACATGGCTCTTCGAGCAGCAGTAACACCCCCCCCAGCGCCTTGCGACCCTCACGGGTGAGTAGCGCACTCTATAAATGGACTGATTGATTGATTGATTGATAGTGTATTCTACCCTCACAATACCTACATGCAGACCCTAGGAGACTGCACAGCACAATTGGCTGAACTCAAGGCCCTCATCCTGGCACTGGAACATACAGATCCAAGACACCTTACATTGATTGTTTGTGATTCATACTATTGTGTCCAGTCCTATAATGATTATCTCAATTATTGGCTGTTGAACGAGTTCAGTGACTCAAAGGGAAACACCATCAAACACAGAACTCTGTAGGGCAGGGTGGCTGATCTTAAGGATAAGCTACCAGATGCTCATGTAGCACATACATTGGGCCACCAACATGTAGGTGTACATGTTAACAATAACACTTTGGCTGATGAAGCGGCCAAATCCACAGTAGCTACAGCTTCTGTTGATGCAGTGACTCATTCCCATACAAGATTAAATAATGAAATCCTGGCTGCTGTGAAAGCTTTGGCATTACCAATTGCATACCCCACTAAATATTCATATCATATGAGTGCACTGAATGTTGCCTTTGCAACAATTCCTGGGGTTGGAGATCGAGCGATCCCCAACCAAGACCAGAGATTAGATCTCATCAAAGCAGTGCATGAGGCTGTTGCATCTGCTGATGCTGGTGTTGCAGCCACAATAACACTCTTGCAGAAATGCTTCTGGTGGCCAGGTCCATACAAGCAGACCAAGCAAAATGTACTTTGGGGCTCAAACATCAAATACCCCCTGCAGACATCCCTCTTAGTGTCCAAAGGCCACTACAATGTGTGTACCTGGACCATTGTGGTCCCCTACAACCTGATGGTGCGTACAAATACATCTTAGTCACTGTACATTCTTGTTCTAGATTCCTGTGGGTATGGCCACAGCTGTTGGCTGACTCTTGAATTTTTATAAAGGACTTGCCGATCTTTATCGATACATATGTGGTTGCATCATTCCATTCAGACCAGGGCCCTGCTTTTGCCTCTAAGGCATTCAGGGACACCATGAGGACAGTGGGTGTTGAACTCTATTACTACTCACCCTACCATCCTGAGGGTAATTTGGTCGTGGAGAGGAGGAATCGTGATCTAAAGCAGGCCTTTAACAAGTAGAGTATTAGGTTCAGGCTGCAGTTGGCTTCATCACCTATATGGGGTCCAGAAAGCGCTGAATAATATCCCAAGGCGTCCTTGGGAGGACACACTCCTTACAAGGTCCTCTTAGGGATACCTATGTGTGTCCCAGGTCTAGATGGCCCTGGTATGATGGCAGCAGACACACCTTTTGACATAAATGAAATTCTCACTGTCTTACAGGAGCTACAGCAATTTCGTGATGATAATTCATCCGCCAGTGCTGCCACCTTAAGTAAGGGATTTGCCTACAACTTCTACAGGTTGGATTCCTAAAGTTGGGGATCTGGTTTGTGAGAAGATTGCTGTGAAGAAGGAATTTGGCCCATCCTGCAAAGCACTGGCCCCAGTCCTGGGAATACAAGGCACCAGAATTGTCATCTTACTATCGCTGCCTGACTCAAAAGCAAACAGATTTGTCTCCATTGACAACATCAAACTATGACATGTGGCCGATCCTGCACAGTAGACCCAGAGATCTCTTGGGTAGTCCCCGGTTCCCTCTCACTACCCAACAGGATATACCTCTACAAAGAAGAAGCAACACCATTTTTGAATATATCAACAGGTGCAACACTGCTACAAATGCCTCCTCGAGCATGGGGAGGGCGAAAATGAGCTTCTGCTAATTCCTGCTACCACCTCACCGACACGAACTGTCCAAGATGTGGCTGACCACTACTCCAATTCGACTGATGACACAGTCAACTACTAACCTCCAAGTGAAGTGGATCCATCCACCAGTAATGCACAGACTTCTGTGTTTTTCAGATACTGCTTCTGGTTACCTCATCGATACTGATGACTTTTCTTCAACTTCATCTGCACCTGCTATTGAAAATGTTTCAAAGACACTTAAGCTATACTGTACATATGGATGAAAAATAACTATTGAGTTTATCCTTGGTATTATCTGTGGATATTTCTGACATTGATGGCCTTTCCATTATGGACTGGTTTTGTGAATGTTTTCTTTCTCTTGATAAATGGTCATTATCTTCCGGAACGCTCTTCTGTTGAGCCAGTGGATGAAGTTTTAACACCCTATCTTTCCTCACATAAGGTCAGAAGAGACTTTTCCCTTGCAAACATTTCAGCAGTACCAATTCTGGATGGGATTGTTTGGAATATAGTTCCCTTTAATATATAAGGGCCTACTGAGGTTATACTAATTCCACATGTATTCAGAATTTCAATGACTGATGTAATTACACCTGGTGTTGTTTCTGATGACTGGGATATTCAAACAGTTGATTCAGTGCTTGCTGAGCTGCAAGACTACACTGTATTTGAAAGTGACGATATGTATATTAACACAGCAAATTATGGGGAAATGTTCTGTTATAATAATTGGGGACATTACTACCTGCAACAAGCAACTAGACATAGATCAGTATTTAATTACACGCAGTGGGAACACTGTTCTACACCTCCAGTGGGGAGCCCCAAAACGTATGTAGACAAATTTGCATATTTTTCTGGGCATGACACTACAAATGCAGTCATATTATTTCAAATTACCACCTTCAAATACATGAAAGATATTGCTAACAGACACTGAATTGATATATTCAGATTCCTTTGTTTCCTGACTTGCAGTTGAAGGATACTATTGTACCTAGCCCTTTATGCAGGGTCATCCCCAATCTTTTTGCCTTCTTCCTTCTATTTTTTCTGACCTGTTTTTGTTGACTTTAGGATTCTGGGCACTTTACCACTGGTAACCAGTGCTAAAGTGCATATGCTCTCTGTGTAAATTGTATGTGTAATTGGCTTTTCCATGATTGGCATATTTGATTTACTAATAAGTCCCTAGTAAAGTGCACTAGAGTTGTCCAATGCCTGTACATCAACTGCTACTAGTGGGCCTGCAGCACTTGTTGTGACACCCACATGAGTAGCCCTGTAAACATGGCTCAGACCTGCCACTGCAGTGTCAGTGTGTGCAGTTTTAAACTGCCAGGTCGACTTTGCAAGTGTACCCACTTGCCGGGCATAAACCTTCCATTTTAAACATGTAAGGCACCCCTAAAGTAAGCCCTCGGTAGCCCCATGGGGAGGGTGCAGTGTATGTTAAAGGTGGGACATGTATTGGTGTGTTTTACATGTCCTAACAGTGAAATACTGCCAAATTCGGTTTTCACTGTTGCAAGGCCTATCCCTCTCATAGGTTAACATGGGGGCTGCCTTTAAGTATTCTTAAAGTGCAGCTTCGCTTTGAGAGCAGATAGAAATATGGAGTTCAGCGTCTCTGGACTCAATTTAAAAATACATCTTTTAGTGGAGTTGGTTTTTAGAGTGTTAGTTTGAAAATGTCACTTTTAGAAAGCAGACATTTTCTTGCTTAAACCATTCTGTGACTCTGCCTGTTTGTGGATTCCCCGTCTGGGTCAGTTTGACAGTTGGGCTGTTGTGAATTCCCTCTAGACAGTGACACAAGGGGAGCTGGGGTGTAGCCTGCATATCTTGATGAGTTATCTGAGCTATAGTGGAGGGAGGAGTGGTCGTTCACACTGCAGCCCCAACGCCATCCACACCAGCGCTCCTGACTTCATCAGCTCAGAGCTCGATCTGCAACGCGTTTGACTTCAAGGACCCGACGACCCCTTCACCGACTCCGGACCGACACCAGCGACCCCTTCACCGACTCCGGACCGACACCAGCGACGCCGCTCTCTGGAGCTTACCACGAGGATCATGACGTCCTGCAAATCCAAGGTACTGTTTACGGTTCTTTCCGACACTGTAGCTGGCCCACGACATCGGCCTGAACCGTTGGTTTTATTGATCATGATGCCGTGATAGCCCAAGGTGAAGCTATCGACTTTAAGGAACTGTATTTTTAAGTTAAATTTTGCAAAATTGATATCTTTATTACTGTATGTCGGATGTTTATCCTTTTGGTCTTCTTTTACACAGATAAATATTTGCTATTTTTCTAAAACTGGTGTGGTGTTCTTTTATAGTGTTTTCACTTATTACTGTGTGTTATGTGCAAATGCTTTACACATTGCTTCTGAGATAATCCTGACTGCACGTGCCAGGCTGCCAACTGGGTGAGCAGGGGTTATTTGAGAGGGTACCTCTCTTATCCTGACTAGAGTGAAGGTCCCTACTTGGAGAAGATTCAAACCGACTGCCAACTGGAAACCCCATTTCTAACAGATACGAATACTGGAAGAGCATGATTGATGTAAAAAGTGTATGGGGAATTGAAGATTGGCAAATTCAGGTTAGGGAAGATGGAAGCTGCTGTACGTTTAAGACAGATAGATAAGGAAAATTTGGAAAAGGTTTTAGCTGATGTCGATAATGGCATGAATACTCTGTCCAACAGAATATACACCCTTAATGCTTTAAGAAAGTGACCATTTCTCTGAACTTAAATCCTTCTGTGCCTTCTAATCTACAACTGGCTAGGTTTAGTTGACAGCTCCCTTGTGCATTCACTCAGACAACCCCAAACACAGGATGCTCAGTCAAACTTGCACACATCTGCATACTGAATGGGTCTTCCTGGGCTGGGAGGGTGGAGGGACTGACACTTACATATCAAAGGACAGTGGCCTGACCTCACACAAAGGACTGCCACACCCCCTACTGGGACCCTGGCAGACAGGATGGAACTGAAAGGGGACCTTGTGCACTTCTAAGTCACTCTTTGATGTCTCCCCCACTTCAAAGGCACATTTGGGCATTTAAGCAGGGTCTCTGACCCTACCAACTCAGACACTTCTGGACAAGAAACCTCTGGTGAAGAATCCCTGAGCCAGAACCTGCAACCTGCCAAGAAGAACTGCCTGGTTGCCCAAAGGACTCACCTGGACTGCTTTTCTGAGAGGGACTGCTGCCTTGCTGTTGCCCTGCTGCCTTGCTGAACTCTGGCTGTGCTGAGAAATGCTCTCCAAGGGCTTGGATAGAGCTTGCCTCCTGTTTCTTGAAGTCTCAGGACCAAAAAGACTTCATCTCTGCAAAGAACTCCTTGTGCGGTGAAAATTTGACGCACAGCCTGCAAGAAACGACGCACAGCCTGCATCGCGGTGAGAAAATCACCACATGTTGAACCGGATTGATGCAGCCCGATTTCTCGAAGAGGAGAACTAGAGCGCCAGAGTTGCAACCGGAAATTCGACGCATGGCCCACTGGATCGACGCAAAGCCGAGCCGGATCGACGCAGCCCGACTTCCTGAGAGGAATCCACGCAGCGCCTGCCAGGCGGCAGAAATTTCCACGCATCGCCCACCAGATCGACGCAGCCCCTGTGACTTCGTCCTGCAGATCCAGGATTTCAACGCATCATCCTTGGAGCGTCCCAAAATCCCGCAACCCAAAGAGAATCCCAGTCTACGTGCCAGAAATCAACGCAAAGCCTGCCCTGCGTGAAAACTCACCGCCGCATCTTCTGTGTGCGCCAGAAAAATCAACGCACACCTCCCCATTTTCCACGCATTTCCTCCTCTGCGGTCCCTTGCTGAGAATTTGAACACAAACCAGGTACTTTGTGCTTGCAAGAGACACTTGTTGCTTTTTAAATACTAAGGACACTTTATATAATTTATACAGTGATATTTTGACGTTAACGTATTGAATCTTGATCGTTTTGACCTGCAACTTACCAGATAAATATTATATATTTTTCTAAACACTGTTTAATGTATGTTTGTGGTGTTCTACTGTGATCTTGCATGATTTATTGCACAAATACTTTACACATTCCCTTCTAAGTTAAGCCTGACTGCTCAGTGCCAAGGTACCAGAGGGTGGGCACAGGAGAATTTGGATTGTGTGTGACTTACCCTGACTAGAGTGAGGGTCCTTGCTTGGACAGGGGATAACCTGACTGCCAACCAAAAACCCCATTTCTAACAAGTAGTGACTGCTTTTAATTTATCCAAGAAACAACAGATAATGGCTAAAAAGGAACCAAGTTATACCATGCTTAACATAGAAAAGTTAGAAAAGCTGCCATTCACAGTTGCAGAAACTCCTTCAACAGTATGGCTTGTATATGACACTATAAATCTGCCAATTTCCACCTTTCGTTTCACAAAATGTTTGAAACATTTTGCTGTGGGCAGATACAAGCAGCTAGGAGATAGTGTAGTGATCCTAGTTTGCTTTATTGGGTTACACTAGTTAGCTTAGCCTATGGTTTGCAGACTTGTGCCCCGTCACCCAGTGACTTTTACCCAACTTAGCTTGCTCTGTTTTAGTGAATTTATTTTATTAATTATTTTTAAGATGGCTGCCTTGTTTTGACTTAGGATCATATTTTGATTTGCATTATCAGTGTCACCGCACTAAGACATCAAGATCAAGCGACAAATACAAACAAACTGGAGGCGTTCACTTTAGGTACTTTCCCTCTTCATGCTTTCGTTCATATAAATTACCGTCCCAAGCTCGCCTTGTTATCTATTGTTTGGGAACAAACCTACGTCAGGGGTCCCAGTAAATCTGAATAAATACTCCTCAATTTATCAGATAGTCAGAGGGATTCCGACCAGATGCCATTGCTACTATTGATGCTACATTTCGCCTTGACACTGACCCAGTCTTCGTGTCCCTGCCGAGTCTGAGCTAGAGACCTCATTTCCAAGGTAACAAGGGTGGGGGGCTCTTCTCATGGACATGGCATTGGCAGATTGGGGTTTAATATACCTAGCTCTCTTCTAGGTTAGATATACACATACACACCTCTCCCAGGTATAAAAAACATGCAGGCAGCAGACCTGCGAGACTTATATTTTGAACTAATAACACTGTACAGACGACTAGTTCAGTTCGTAATGTGGACATTGAACACAGTACCAGCGGCGTGTCCAGCAACGCCAACACCTGCTGGATACCAATTGGCTACTGGGATTAATCCACAAACAGTACATACCATTATGGGTAAAGTACCCACAGAACGGGAGAAAATACAGTTCTGGACAGCCCAGAAAACAAATCAACTGGAAGCTGTGTTTCTCCATACGGGACCACAGGAGAAACATAGAATTCGCACCATATGCTTGCCCTTCGGGATGGTTCCCTCGGTGGATGACTGCACCACATGGGGTACAGTCTTCGCTGCAATATATACTACCACACATGGTACCCCGACACTTGCCAATTTACGGGAAGTGTTAAAACAAATACAGAATGAGCATGAGGCTGCACCAGCCCTAGAGTTGGGGATGAAATTAATGTGTAACTTCGATGCAGTCTCCTCAATAATACTCAATAACATTAAAGGGGATGCTATATGCCAGTGTCTCTGAGAGATTCCACATTTGGACCAGGAGAGAGAACTACCAAAAGTTATTTCCGATACCTATACAAGTATTGGACGGGATCGTTTGGGAGCCAAATGGAAGAAGCTTGAAATACAATGTACCACTCCTAAGGAAGGTACTAAACAAGCACAAGAAAATTCCAAGAAGCGCTGGGATAAGCAGAAATAAGTAAAAGATAGAAGAAATAAAAGAGCAGATTCTCCACATCTGGAGAACTCTGAAAGGAGATACACTCTCATAAATACAGAAAATATAAAAACTTCTGACAGATATAATGATTCACGTCCCTCTCGCTTCATTCAGGATGCACCGGATAGACGTAGCGAGAGAGGGTGCCGTCCTTATCGACGTCCTGAATACGTGAAACAAAAGAAAGACTCACCACAGTCTTCAGACAAAAAAGAAGACAAGTCCCCACAACAGAAGCCACTGTTTAAAAAGAAAAAGGTGGCAGCATTGACAATTAAAAATGCCAATACACTTCAGAGCATTGCTGAAAAACATGACGTGGGCAGTGACACTGTTAGACAGCGCAGCAGAGGTCACGATATGTCGCCAGAGTCTGAAAGATCCTCTGGATGTTACAGCAACTAGCGATTTCATTGCGGTTGAGACTGTGGACGGGTGCGTACTCTCACCCGATAGGGTTTATGATTTAAAAAATCAGATTGAGGGAGATATAGAGCGCACTATTAAAGTAATATTCTGGGATGAACTTAATTGTGATATCCTGTTGGCCGAGGAAGACTGGCCATCTGAGCACGTCCATAAGCTCCCATATGGGGAAGATGTCATTTTGCCTTCTTTCTCTGATCTTGTCCCGGAGGCGGTAAAACAAGCCTACGCTGGTGAATGGGCTTTAATTCAGGCTCCTGCAGTATACTTCAATCATGTAGGTTGGGACAAGGATTCTCCTTGTCATGTAATACCTATCAGGCCCACACCCCAACCTCAGCCACAATATCCTGTTAAACACGGACCTAAAGCTCCAGTGAAGGAGAGCCTCACTCAGCTCGAGTACCAGGAAGTAATAGAGCCTTGTGCATCTGCAACGAATAACCCGTTATTCCCGGTTGCAAAACCTGATCATTCATACAAAATAGTCTTAGACTACAGACACTAAAACAGTCATACACGCACATATGCTATACAAAATTCACATAACACTGCACTTATTATTAATATAGTGCGCAAAAAGTACAAAACAACGTTGGATATCTCCAACAGGTTTTTCTGCCAAAACTTAGCAAAAGAAAGTCGGGATCTGAGGGCATTCTCATTTGGCTCACAGAAACGCTTTTGCTGTTTACCCCAAGGCTATAAGAACTTCCCAGGATTGTTCTCAGCCTGTGTAATGTTGATATTACATGATCTTGATCCCGAGGTGTTATCCTATGTGGATGACATCTATCTCACAGATGACAACCTTACCATTTATCTTGTTAGGGTCGATCAGTTCATTTTAGGATTTTCAGACCTCAGTTACAAATTTAACTTTAAGAAAAGTAAGGTAGCCTTTCTCAGCGTATTGTTCCTGGGATATGAACTATAAAACAAGGAGAAGAGCCTGGCCCTGCACTTCTTAGAGAAATGTGCACAACTGCACACACCTATTACGCTTAGGAAGCTACAGTCACTACTTGGCATCTTTAATTTGGGCAGAACATACATTTCTGATTTCGCACAACGTATCAAGCCACTTTATGACTTAATACGCCCAGATTTTTCTAGCAAACACTGGACAGTTGGACACATACACATCCTTAGGGACTTACAACAAGACATGCTAGAAGTCAACCACTTGCACACATGTGACAATAAAACTAATTTGGTCATTAGAATAATTGCTGGTGCCATTGGATTTACTTATGTCACCTTTAACGAGGGTGACACAGTGCCCATAGCACACAAATCCTTTTTATACTCTAATGCAGAACAGCGTTTTTTGCACCTACAGAACAAACTCTGACTGCAGTTCAGATGGCCGTCATTAAGGAGAGGCCACTTGCCCAAGGGAAACGCATTATTGTTGTTACCCCGGTGCCTGCCTTAGAGGCTGTCACTAAAGCAAGGGTTCCTAACGCTAAAGCACTACATTCTCGTTGGATTCAGTGGGCTACCTCCCTGACCACCAGTGATGTTGACTACATCTTTGATCCAAAACTTCAGACACAAGAATATCTCCAATATGAACAGAAGTACCCTGCTCCTCTAGATATTTTACCATTTGACAGGTACCATACTGTAATTTCTACTGATGGTTCAGCACAACCAGCTGTAGGTACCAAACATCAATATTCAGCCGCTTGTGCAGCCGTGAGTGGAGTGATGAAGGATGGAGTTTTCCACCCTCCTTATAGCTACACGCAGACCTTAGGGGCCTGCCCAGCTCAGCTGGCTAAACTTAAAGCCCTTCTTCTAGCATTAGAACACACAGAGTCTGGAAAGCCGACTTTGATAGTCTGTGACTTGTACTACTGCGTCCAGTCCTACAATGATTACCTTAATCATTGGAAATTGAACAGGTTTAGAGATTCCAAAGGGAACACCATAAAACACAAAACTTTGTGGGGGAGGGTGGCTGATCTTAAGGATAAGCTACCATGTGTCCATGTAGAACATACATTGGGCCACCAACGTGTAGGAATACACGCTATCTGTAACACTTTGGTTGATGAAGCAACCAAATCCACAGTAGCTACGGCTTCTGTGGCTGCAGTGACTTGTTCTCAGACGAGATTGGATAATGAAATGCTGACTGCCGTGAAGGCTTCGGCTGAAGGCAAGTCTCTCCCAAAAGCATACCCTACAAAATATTCTTACTACATCAGTGCACAGAATGTTGCATATGCAACAATTCCTGGAGTTGGAGATCGAGCGATCCCCAACGAAGACCAGAGACTTGGTCTAATAAAAGCAGCACATGAGGGTGTGCAGGCTGCACATGCTGGTATTACGGCCACGGTAACACTCTTACAGAAACGCTTCTGGTGGCCAGGTCTATACAAACAGACAAAACAATACGTCCTTTGTTGTGATATTTGCCAGCAAATTAAGGGCTCCAATATCAAACGCCCACCGCAGACATATTAAAGAAGAGTGGGAGTTGCCTTTTGAGTACGGTGAAACAGAGGTCTTTCTCAACAGAAGTGAACGCGAGAATACTGTTAGTCATTCAATGATTTGTAAACGGGTGTCCCTTCATGGCCTTTGCAAAGCTGGGGTTGCAAACTTGGCTGGTTTTCTGCAGGGTACTCCCATCCCTGAATGAAGTGAGCTGTTGTGAGGTGAGACCAGGAATTGCCTACGCAATTTTTGTCTCTAAAATTGTAACTTGTTGTGGACATGTTTTATCCCCCCCCCATTAAGCCATTAAGAGATAAGAGTAGCGGAAATGTAGCCTCACATTGATACTACAAATGTCAATTATAACAAGCTGAGCACACAACTGTTCCAAAAACAAGTGCAGTTGAGAGATATATGCTTTCAAGATAGCAAGATCATCAGCTGAGATACAATCACTATTAAATACCAACTTCCCCAAGCAATTTGGAGAGCAGGTTTCCAGAATATTCAACGCTTCGAGCACTACAGGGATTGTGCACTTCTTTAAGGCTGGTGGGTCTGGATTCATTTACATTTTCCACACTGTCCTCAGAGTCATTCCATCAGCTATCCATTCACTTCTCTCATCAGGGAATTTTGAGCTTCAGGAACAAAGAAAATGTATTGATTGGCATGGCAAAATGGTTTTGCTGGTGTGTGGTGCTGGGTTTTGATCCCATCTCAGTGGTTGTTGTGGAAGTGGTTAAATATTTATCAGAAATTTTTGAAAAAGGATTGTTTTATAGGACTTTTAATGTGCATAGACCAGCTATTATTGCAGGGCAGTGTTTGGTTAATGGAATGTCTGTGGGACAGGATGTTTTAGTGAGAAGACTGTTGAGAGCATAAGGATTGTGAAACCACTGGTGGGCACGCACAATTCTATTTGGGATACTTCTAGAGTTTTCACTCTTTTGGAGAGTTGGGGAAGTCAATGAGATTTTGTCATTAAAGGATTTGATTTATACGTTAGCAATGCTGTTGTGTTTGGTGTCTTTTGGGAGGGTTTCAGATGTGAGGGCCCTTGTGAACAGGGCTTTTTCTACAGAAGGAGTTTTTTTATGTTGTTGTAAGAACAAAGACAAACTTAATAATAATCTTTAATAGAAATGAAACTTTATGTGTGGTTCGATGTGTGTAACAGTATGAGAGGCAAACTAGGGCTACCATACCGGATGGAAGATAGCAGTTGTTAATATCATTTAACAATCTATTTATAGCAATATCATCCCAGATGCTTGCTTGTGAGATGGGTTAAGGTTGTTATGAAGAGAGCGTAGTTGGATGTGAGTATGTTTGGAGCTCATTCCGTAAGAGGTGTAGCTGTGTTGAAGGCTTTTGTAATGGGAGGTGCTTTGCAAGACATTCTGAGATGTGCTGATTGGTCTTCTGATGTAACCTATAGAAGGTTTTATTTCAAACCAGAGGAGAGTGCAGCATGTGCCTTGATTGATAAGCTTTAAACTTGCATAATGTTAGCCTCCAGGTCTTGCCTTAAAACGCAGATTTTCCATAGCCTAATGGGCAGAAAATCGAGATTATATGAAATACAAAGAGGCTAATGTTATCCCTTCCCATCAACCCAACCCTTTATTAAGTGTCGTTTGCTATTTCTTTTAGTTCGAGGTCCAGCCTGATTGTTGAAGAAACTTAATTTGCTAACTCATGGAAATGAAGGTTATTGTTTTGGGACAAAATTTCTTCGAAAAATTATATAGAGACTTCCTATAAGTATATATTTAGGTAAATATAGCATGTTTTCAGTCAGCAAAAAAGGAAAATGTTTGGTGGTTCTACTCTTTTATAAACTTTGACATTTTGTTGTGTTCTATATTCTTTTAAAGGGGCTGCTGTGATTGGTGGCAATAAAGAAGATTGCATAATATTTGTCTCTGTGTCTTTAATAAAATCCAGACTTTCTGCCCACCAGGCTGTGGAACAGGCACGGCCCGTCCTTTATTGTGGGGGAGGGCCCCCCACATTTTGCCCCTCATGAAGAGTGTCTGTCAGGCTGAACAAAGGTCAGCTTGACAGACACTCTTCATGCTCAGGTCAGGCAGCCAGGAGCAGACATGCGTGATTTGCACAGACTCCTGGCTGCCTGAGCTGAACTTTGCTAGGCTGAGGAGGTGCCTCGAGTTCCTCCCCTGGGTGACGAGGAAAGCGTCACCCATTGACTTCGACCTGGGCGCTTCAGGTTTAAGCCCTGAAGCGCCCATGGCGAGTGTCAATCAGTGACACTTCATCACAGAGCAGGGTGGGGTGGGGTGGGCTCAGCAGTCTCACTGATCCCATCCCACTATTAAAATGAATGTTTGGTGTGTGCATGTTTGAATGTTATGACTGTTGTTAATGGATGTGCGTGCGTGCATGTGAAAGAATGAGTGTGTGTGTGCTTCCCACCCACCCCCCTCCCTCCTAAAGCTGCCGGCCGCCGCTGCTGTGGAAAATCTACATTTTTGCCTAAGGACAAAGGAACACAGCAATTTGGGGACACCATGAGAGGTGTGTGACCCCGGAAGAATGCTGGGGTAACCCAGAAGTGTGAAAAAATTCAAGCACCACACCAGAAAAAACACAGAAATCAGTGCATGATTTGAGATCCAAATATGATCATGCACACCACCATATTAGGTAGTGGAGTCACCTGCCCTTTCGTTAAAAATGTAATCTAATTCTCTACTTTCAGAAAGGTTTTTAAGCAAAGAGAAGGGGTACCAGGCTGATAGATACAGCGAAAGAGAGAGGCAGAGAAAAAATGACAGAAGAGGAGAGCCAAAGACCATGTGCAGCAACAATGTGCTAAATTGGATATCTGCAGCAGGTTGGGAGCAGGGCCTGGTCAAAAGCCGTTCACAGCTTCAGAATAAAAGATAGTAATATTACAAGAAAAAAACTCTTGAAAGTCACTGAAGAAAACTAAGGTATGATGCCGGTCCATCTGCACACGACTGAAATTTGCCAGGTATGGATGGCTGTGCTCACAATGCACAACATAACTAACTTTGCTTGCCATCCTAAAAACACCCTTTGTAAGTGGCAAAGGAAAAAGGCAGCTGACATGGGTGAGTGAAGTCAGTTATCACTTGCTTTGTGTGTGCCATGAACTAAAACCAGCAAATTTCAGTGGTTTTACGCATTTGAGGCAGAACTATAACTCAGTTTTTAACTGTGCTGTGTTTTTCAGAGATAGCACGAGGGTGCCTGTATATGGTAAAAGGAGTATGAAAGAGTTGCTTGGACATTTTAGTTCCAGTAAAGACACATAGGAAATGTTATGTAGCCACAAAGCTATGCTTTATTCTTTTTTTCATCGAAGCTTACAAAAAATTAAAATACTCACAAAGTTATATGACTGTGTATTGAAAGACAGGTTTTTAAACGTTTAATTCAAAATTGCTTAACTTTCCTATGCAAATATATAGGCCTGATGCAGTGGACAGAAGAAATTACACCATCAATGTCCCATAACTCGTGTTACAACTGAGATTTTAGAAGCAGAACACCAGGTGGGGTTTACTTGAAAAGCTGAACTTTTACATGTTTGCTAGTTTAGAACAACTCTTCATAGAGTACACAGATATTCAATGTTCTTTTATTACTTGTCTAAGCAATGATGTTAGGGTCAGGGACCTTAGTTTCGAGAACTGAGTCTTCGCTGTAGTAGGTTTCAAGAGCAAAGGATTTTTCTTTAGAAAACGTCGAAAATTGTAAACACCGTCAACTTTAGCGGGTAGGAAAGGGTGAACAGGCAAGGACTTGAAAACCCTCTATTAAGTGGTTGCCAATGAATCCCCTTTATGACTCGACCTTTAGTCGTGCTCTAGCTTTGTACATTCCCTATCGTTGGTCTTTCAGTCTTTTCCTTCCTGTAATGGGTTTTGTTTAATTACATGGGAATTACTGCTCAGAAACAATCGAAGCCAGGGCTGGAGCCTCCCGCCAGCACTGATGAATGCAGGGTTTGCTGAATACTGTGGAAATACCAAGGCGTCTAGTATTGGTTCAGTCTCGTGTCAATGGTTTAACGAAACCTGAGACCCCCTTCCCCTCCACGCGCAAAGTACAAGGAAGGGCCCCCTTTCCGAAATCACTCAAGAACTTGCAGGCCAGGGTACTGTGCGGAGGCACCCCCTGGAGCTCAGGCCACCCCCGTCCCGCAGCGCGGGGCTGCGGGGACCTTTGTTACGCCACTTTCTCGTGCCCCTTACTACCACTACCTACACTTTCCTCCTCTTTATCTCACCGTCAGGTTATTTTATCCCTTTTTTCCGTGGTACCTGTATTTGTTCTAACTCTCTTCCTCCGCCTTCCTTCCTTTTCTACCTTTCTGTCTCTTGCACGGGGTCAAAGTCTGGTCATGAAAAAAAAGTCTGGTTCAAAACACACCGCTGCCAGTGCCCACCACTTACAGCCATCTGGACAAATTAAGCACTCCTGGCAGTGTACTGGAGCTTGAACCTGTAGTGCTGCTTTCCGGCTCATAAAGGAATGAGTGAAGAGCTGACAAGCTAGTACTGGGATTAGTGATGGGTTTGCGCACCCGTGTCGTCACGCTGTGACGTCACTCTGTTATTAGCTTCTGCTGGCCTCTCTCTCTCTCTGGCCAGATTTACCCAGTCCACGTAGCTTTGTGTCCTCGCTATTCGGATCCGAGGGATCCGAGTGCTGGCGAAAGACGAGCACAAAGCCTAGTGTTACCCCAATGTATTTCTTTAAGGGGTTCACAGCTGACCTTTTCTTGAGCGACCAGTTCCTGACATTCGTTCCTGAGACTCCAACACTGCGCTTCTCAGGGAGTGCACAGGACATAACACACGGATTCAATATGTTTGCACATTATGACTCCAGCAGAGAATGTCAATATTTGCACAATAATGTGGATCCTTTGAGAAGCACAGATAGTGACTGATAACCTGTTTGCTCAATTGGTATTGTTCTATGGTGCAGTATTTAGATACCCTGGGGCAGTGCTTTAAATGGGCCGGTACTCTCCGGTACTGAGTACCGGCACTTTTTTATTTTGAGAGGGAGAGTACCGGCATATCTCAAGAAAACGTAATACTTTTAATTGGAGAGTACCGGCACTTCTCAGAAACAAGCAGGTACTCTATTACAGAGTACCTGCACTTATATTTTTCCATTTAAAGCACTGCCCTGGGGCCTATTCATGACGCATTTTCAGGTATGGAAAGTAATACTCCTTCAAAATAACATATTCAGGGAATAGTCAAAGACAATTAGGACATATAGAAAGGACTGTCCTCTCTTTGCACTTTTACTAATATGGACTTGTACGTTTCAGCGCTGATTGACAAAGGCCTGCAACAGTACCTAAAAGAGTACTCTTCTATTACTACTTCCAGCGCTCTTAAAATGTCTTTGTGATACAACCTCTATATTTGTAATGCCATAGCATAAATCTTGCAGGATAACTTTGCGGTGAGTGTACCGGTTTAGAATATTTCTGGTACTTTGTATCATAACAAAGGAGATGTGGCCTTGTACGTGTCTAAGCCGCAACATTAATTATATAGGCTTCGCCCCTTTTACAGACTCCCTACTTTAAAGCCCTGCTGTTACAGAAGAGGAGGTGGCTGGGGCAGTGTTTAGCCAGAACTACAACTCTCATAATAATTTAATATAGCGCTGCTGTGCATTCATTCACTCACATATTCATTAATATCGGATTGTATTCCCACCCTAGGCTGTCACATAGACTATGGATTCTCAGCGCCAGTAATAAAGAACCTCTAACCCTGGAGGAGGGTGGGGAGACATTGCCAGGGTGGGCAGCGTGCATGGACGTCATTTAGGGGTTCTCCAGGGGTTGCAGTTTCAACCCCTGGCTTGCCCTTTCGACCCCTGTCACTGTTTTTGCTACCCCTGGATTCAGAGGTGGCAAAATCAGTGCCAGGAATCCAGTGGCAGCACGTCCATGACTGTTGGGGATCCTTTCTCTTTGTTTTCTTTCATTTTTTAAATACAAAACTAGTAAATAGTTTAATTATTCACTATAGTATAATAAGAAAAAAATGGAGTACAATTAGCTGGACTATAGCCCTTCCTGGCAAGTAAAAAATGCTTTTAAGAGCATGTTGTGTGCGTGCTTGAGAGTGTGTGTTTTCGTGAGAATGTGTCTATGTGTAAACATGTGTATAGAGTGAAACTGAAGGTCAAAGAGAGCGTGATGTCACTTCCGCTACCCTTGGCATTTTGGTGAATTGACGTTCATGGCAGCGTGCGCCATCTGCGTGTGTAGCAAGTGAATGAAACGCCCAGGCACACCCACAGCTCTGGATCCCACGACTTAGAACTAGTTTTCACCGTGTCAGGATGAATGCAAGGATTTGACGGAACTTTATATCCGTGCGAGCGCCCTGGTCCTAGGAGAGTCCTTTCAGGAAATCACGCAGGGCCGCTGCCCCGGCCCGAGGCACCGAGGCGGAGCTGGGTGGATTTCAACATTAATGCCGAGAGTTTCCCAGCGAGAGGGAACCCGCTTTGAAAACATACCTCCGATTCATCACCAACACTTTATTAAAGGTTTGCAATATGTAAGCCTGGTTTATAAGTTGAAAAGAAAGACATTTTTAAACAAATGTAAGGTTACAATGGGTTCTAATCATTGATGCCACAACACCTTGATCCTGATGACATCACTGTATAGTGTATTTTTCAAGTAGAAAATATATCGATAAATTACAGGGAAATACACTCAAATTAGAGTTGAAACTACAGTAGGAGTCATGCTCACTGGTAATAATTCAGATGGCTCATATACCGAAAAAGAACCGTGGTATTGGCTTGAATCACTCCTTATCCTTACTACGTTTTAATGTATGTTTTCTTTTAAATAACTATTATACATGCAAAGAGCAGAGTTCATGGTTTTGTTCAATACCTAATTTTTCATCCATTCGCAATAATGATACGTGGTCGTAGTTCAAAACAGTGTATTTTTCATTTGTTTAATTTAAAAACATACTTATAAAGAGTGCACATTGCGTTTTTGGATGAAATTGCAATGCTCCAGTGGAACCTGCAGAAGTTAAACAGTTCTCACATGGGCTTCCACAGACATTTTTCCAGGGAGGGGCCGTTCAGGGGGTCCCGGACTGTTTTAGGTGTGGACCGCGGACCTACTTGTGCAGGCAGCGTAACACTGCGACTGCCATAGTGTCCTGTGATCCTGCACACTAGACTGTACCTAAATCCAAGGGGGGAGCAAGCGCCCCCCTTTTGCACTCACTCCCCAGCAGACGCAGTGCTCATTGAAGCTCTGTTTACATTCCGTTTTTTAGGGTCAAGTGCGCAAGCTGTAATCTCTCTGTGGGCTCTTAACCATGCCCACTGCACGCAATTTCGTGGGTTTGTGGGCTTGCCTTTTCAAATTCACTTGATTTCATAAATGAAAGGCATGCATATGTCATGCCTTTTCCGGTGTTTAGCTCTCCTCGAGTGCACGGACCAACTGCTGAAAACATACAAGGCTCCATGTTTTCAGCATGGCTTTTGGACTACTTTTTCTTTTCATTTCCTATGCATAGCAATCTTGCTGGGCAGTAGTCGAGCACTTTGCATGACATTGGCCCTGTTACATGGATAATTGCATAACTGCTGATAGATTTGACTGCGAGGGAACTTCTGTTTCCTTTTCTGTTTCTCCTTCGTGCTTCACCCTCATGCCATGGTGCTTTAAATCGGCTCGCTTATGTGAAACTGTTTTACTTTTCATTTTCAGTTTATGTGGCAAGAAAAGTCAGGTTAGGACTTTACAACGCTAATAGCTCTAAGTCGAGCAAATGCGAGACCCATTGCATTGGAAATGCTTGTTGTTCTTGGCATTCATTTTGGAGCCGCTGAGGTCAGGCGTCACAAGGAGAGGGCCAGTGTTTGCAAAAAGCAAGCAGCTGCTACCTCTGACAACCTCTAAATGAGTCCATGTTTATTTTCTGTTTAACATGGATGGGCATCCAGGCGTCTATTGGCGGCACTATACTCTTCCTCTGTAGCCAGAGCCCTGACAGCCCTCAAGATCAGGATTTCAGGCTTCAGGGTATACAAAAAGTAATGTAAAAACATTTTAATTGCACATTAAAACTTTCAAAATCTGCTAAAAAAGGAAGAAGATTTATTATAATAATATTAAACTGAAAAATAATACAATATATAATATATACTGTATTAATTAAAACAATCTTTAATACTGTGTGAAACAATATTATATACAATATTTATTTTAAACAATTTACATACATAAGAAAAGAAAATTTTCTTACAGCGGTCTCTCGTTATACTTGATGTGTTGATATTTTTGACACAATATTTTTTAGTAATATTTTGGTTATTCAGCACCACTCACTGTGACAGAGTCATTTATTATAGTATCCAGTAGACTCCACACAAGAACATCTGACCATTCATAGACTAGAACCCGGTTGCAATGTGGTGGGATGGCCACGGGTGACAGCGATACAACTGAGTTTTGGCTGAGACACTACTCCTGCTTGTTCTCCCCCAAACCCCATCAATCTGCTATTTACTTTACACACAATTTTATTTCTTGTGGTTCTTGGTATTGTGGTTCTTGCAGATGACTCGCTGGCCATCCACACACTCTGAGAGGACTGTAAGTGTAACACTCAGAGTAATTACACTCGAGTGGTATGAGACAAAAGGCAAGACAAACTGTCTGATAGGTGAATGGGTTCATAGAAAGACCAAATAGAGAGATGGGGCGACTGTCTGACCTAGTCCTCCTCTGAATCATAGCATACACCTGTCAAATCCAGGCATTTATGCATAATTAACGTGGAATGTCAGAGTACTGGCCAGTGCTGCCGAAGAAGATCAGGTATTTACATACTTGAAATGACTGGGAGAGCATTATGCGCTTATACTAGAAACACAACTTTGCATAACCGAAGGAGAATCATTACATCGTAGGTGGAAGGGGCAAGTCAACTGTGTTATACTTCTGCATCTACAATAGGGTCCTACTGTAGATTAGGCCAGTTTCCATTTAGAAATGACAGACAACACATAAGACATGGGAGCCTCTTTGTGCACACAGAGATGGCAAACTACCACACACACTGGGATTTTATAACTCAGATGCCAGGCAGATGACACATTTATGCAGATTCCCCACTGATGGCAACATTTTCTCACAAACCACCAATACTGGAAGGTGACTTTAACTGCGTCATGGAAGGAAACACCGATAGATCACTTTTTGCAGGTGCACCTACAAAAACGAAAAGAGAAATCTGAGGAGTGGACATTAGTCTGGAGCATCATAGGTCGTGGTGAGCAGCCTACCCAACACGCATGCAGTACTCGCCGCATTCATTCTTACACACCAGGCACACACGCATAGATACGAATTGCCCCTCTCCATATTTCATTAGGTTGGTACTCATATTGGAATATTTAGATAAACTATAACTTCCCAGATCCCTCTAATTATTGTGATGCAATGGAAGCACAACCCTGCTCGCATCCAAAAAGGTGGCTACAGCCTTCCACATTAGAGTACACAGTATACAGTAAAACGATTGCAGATAATACACTTTTGTTTCTCAGAAACGTAGGAAATATAGGGGATCAACTGATGGAATGGGAGACCTTTAAAATTTACTTCTGGATTAATTACTCATCACGAGTCCGAGTAGCATCAAACAAGCGCCGGAACAGGTTAGAGGCAGACCTGCAGTCCTTACAAAAAACGGTACTAGGCTGCCCTCCTAAAAGACACAAATCTCTACATAAAAGGACTGAATCTTTTTAACTGTAGAACCCAGCAGTCAGGAGAGAAAACAAGCTGATTACATGATTCATGAAATTGTTTTTCTCCAAATGATGCCCTTTGGGACTTTGTTGTCAGATATGCAGCTGGGGAAAACAGCACAGACCTAAAAAAATCATTAAAAAGTTACTAGACCTGCAGGTCGAGTATCTTGAATAATCTACTCGACCTAACTGTAATGTACTTGACCTGGAAACAGGGCTCAAATTGTGTGATCCTAGGCAAATATTGTATTTTACAGTTGCCTTTTTTTTTGTTCTCACATATGAGTGCACCTTCAAATATGTGAGTTCAGCATTTCTGCTCTAAAAAAAATCCTCTTTTGTTTGATTAAATACACGAAACGTTTGCTCTATGTATAATAAATCTAGCCCACATATATGGTACACATGATCCATGCATGACTTGCCTCTTAGTTAACCAATAGCTTTGCTATCAGGGCGGGAGTGTTTCTCAGTTTATGTTTAAATACTCACTTTTAATAAATATATTACTAAAGCATGATGTGGTAGCGCACTGTCATTTACAGACAGTAAATTTCAAAGAAATGTCCAAAAACCTTCTCACTAACTTACAGCTTTACTGATAAAAACTATATAGGCCCTCATTCTGACCTTGGCGGGCGGCGGAGGCCGCCCGCCAAAGTCCCGCCGTCAGGTTACCGTTCCGCGGTCGAAAGACCGCGGCGGTAATTCTGACATTCCCGCTGGGCTGGCGGGCGGCCGCCTTCAGGCCGCCCGCCAGCCCAGCGGGAAAGAGGCTTCCACGATGAAGCCGGCTCGGAATCGAGCCGGCGGAGTGAAAGCTGTGCGACGGGTGCAGTTGCACCCGTCGCGTATTTCACTGTCTGCACAGCAGACAGTGAAATACATTTAGGGGCCCTCTTACGGGGGCCCCGCGACCCCCCCTACCGCCATCCGGTTCCCGGCGGGCGGACCGCCGGGAACTGGATGGCGGTAGGGGGGGTCGGAATCCCCTCGGCGGCGCAGCTAGCTGCGCCGCCTTGGAGGATTCCAATGGGCGGCTGTGCACTGGCGGGTGACCGCCAGTGTTGCCGGTCCGACCGCGGCTTTACCGCCGCGGTCGGAATGCCCATTGGAGCACCGCCGGCCTGTCGGCGGTGCTCCCGCGGTCCTCCAACCCGGCGGTCATGGACCGCCAGGGTTGGAATGACCACCATAGTGTATTAACAATAATCTGTGAAAAGTGGGTTTCAGAAAACATTTATCATTTGCACATCACCAAGTAAAGTGTTCTGACTTTTTTTTCATTCTATTAAAATATTTTTTCATCACGCAAATGTAGAACAAATGGTCTTTCACAGCTACTGAAATATATTTTGAAATGTTTGTAAAGTTGACTTAGTCATATAAATGTTGTGTGTTGGGAAACACCTGATATGAAAAGCCTTTAATTTGACATAGGTAAGACAGTTCACCTTGAAATCCTGTAACTCTGCAGTCACAAGGAATAGTATTTGCATTTCAATAAGACAAACTGACTTTTGACCTCTGTCTCTGAACACAGAGCAAATGTGACAAGAATAAGATTTAAAAGTATCTTATTGGCTAATTCAGTTTCTGACTGAACCAAACACCTGTTCTTTTCCACTCACCAGAAAGGTCAGTGGAATCTAAAAATAGCTGGGCCTCATAAAATAAAACTCAGTGGTCCACTTTTCAAGGTCTGCAGCATACATGCCATATTTCCTAACAATGCCACATACATGCCCTAGAGGATGGCAGGTGAAGCTTCCTTTTCATAACATGATCTGGACATGCCTGAAAGTCAAGAATTTTTGCATGCAGATCACTGCACTGATCACTAGCGTGATAAGTAAACAAAGTCTCTGTAACCCCAAACCATGCTTCTTAGGATTGATGAACAGATCTAAACCAGACAATTCCAACTATGGGGCATATTACAAACCTCTTACGCCACCTTTCACTGCCCTGGCGCCATTTTTTTTTTTACACCAATGCAGCGTTAAGGAGGCCTTTTCCCGCATCATATTTACAAAGTGGCGCAATGCTTGTAAAGCCTTGTGCCACATTATGCTTGTGCCAGGCATAATGTATGCAAGGGGGGCATTCCGACGCAGGGAGGCCTGAAAAAACAGGTGCAGTGAAATTTACAACATTTCACTGCACCATTTTTTCTGTCATTTTTAAAGCCTGCTTAGAGCAGGTGTTAAAATGACACACCAATTTTAGTCAATGGGCCTCCCTGTGCTTTGCTACACTAGAGTCAAAAAATGTTACGCTATTGTCCTAATGACACCATGATGCGCCATATTGTAAGTACAGCGCAACCATGGTGTCTTTAGGTGAGGCAGGGGTGGCGCAAGAAAAGTGGCACATTGGGACCAATGTGCCACTTTATTGTAAATATGTCCCTATAAATTCATTTATTTAGACTTGGTCCTGGTGAAAATGGTAATAACCATGAAATGCAGATTGCTGCTCACACCCACCATTAAGCTATGGTAATCTGTACTATATAAATTGCCATTACAAACTACAAAGTGTGTAGATGTGATAGATGAGGAACAGGCAGGAATACAGGCTTGGTGGAATGGTATATGATTCCCTCGTTGGGATACAAGCCACGATAAATACACAAGACAATACTAATCTAGTGATGCAGTACATACTACTAACCCACATCTCATGATCGCAGCAGGAGTGAGAAAACCATACTTTCTTAAAAGAAGCTAAAATCATTTTATGTTCTCTATTCGCCATGATATTAACGAACAGTCCACAGATGGAATGGAATACGTTTGTGCTTTCTCTTATTTTCCCTTTCTTTTCCTTTTTTTTACTTTTATGGTAAGTATCACATGCATAGATGTATACCAAATACTTAACAATAGCACATTGTGTTCTAGACTAAGATAATATATGTTGGATTGTCTGATAAAATATCAAAGCTCAAAAAATCGTGTGGACAGAATAGCTCGTCAACAATATCAAGGACTAAAATATCGAGAATGAAAGTGGAAGAAGGTAAATATAGATTTACTGTTCTTAACTCCACATCTATGTACCTTGAAGATATAAATAACATTAATGTATACATATGTAGAGGTAAGTATAGTTAAACCTTTCTTACCCATAGAAACTTGCCTTCACAATATTTTTCCCTCAATATTCTTGATACAATATTCTGTCCACCCGATATTTTTAATTCAATATTTTGTTCAAACACCATATGTTGGTTACAGCTAAACTCAATGGAAATATATTTAAAAAACCTAGTTGGCAAGGCATTTGCAGCCTAAACTATGCATGTAGATAACACTTTACTCACATATCTCTCTACAACAACAATACACATCAAACAAATCTCCTTGAACAAACATGCACACAACACAGCTCGAAGCCAAAGAACTGACCAACGACTTGTCACCTCCAAGACATACTCAAATCAAGTCATACACACTCTTTGCCATCGTACAAACGTACACATTAGATGCAACTCCTAGCCTCACCATGCTCACAACATGAATCCAAACCATTTAGTTGGCTAAGCATTTCCGACCTCAATGGTGCATCTATCAAATTATAATCACACTTCACCCTTCAAACTTTAAACACAGGTCATAGCACAACACAGCTACAAATTATATAGCGCCTGAGTATCAACAATGGTACACAATTTAACCATCTTAACCAGCAGTTTAACCTTGCATGGCCCTGAGTGACTTCATAAAACCTGAGTGTGTAACTCAGTGCAAATCACTGAGTTACATTACTGTGCACCAGGTTCGCGTTTCCATGGGTGTTGCGTGGGTGTTCCCATGCAACATCCATAAATTTACAAGAACTTGTAAAGCTGGGAATGCCCCAAAATGATACGCCTCCCCAGGAGAGGCGTAACAAGGCGAAATACGTTTATTTCTCCTTGTTTTTCTCTTTCTATGTGTTCTGCATTCTGCAGCACACATAAAAAGCGAAAAAAGTCTCTTAGGAATTTTTTTGTGCAGGAAGGTATCTCTTCCTGCCCGAATAAATCCTACATGCAACGCAGGCACCCTTGCACTATGCTGCAAGGGTGCCTGCATTGGTGCTAGGCTGCCAAAAAGGCACTGGCAAGGGGGAAAGGACAGGAATGCGCCCTATTGGATAAATAGGGCGCATTCCTGCCCTTTCCCTGTGATGCAGGACAGCACAGCAAGGCGACTTGCTGTGCTGCCCTTCTCCACAAAGCCCATAAGTATGTAGGTGAGGAGAGGGAGTGTACACAAGTGTGTTTGCACAAGTGTTTTTGTGTGTGTGTGCATTAGTGTTCATGTGCGTACGTGAGCATATTGAAGACAAGGTGGTACTTGCAAAAGGTCAGAATAAAAAGAAAGTGATGAAGAAGAAGGAGCTGATGTGTGATATATGCAGATTAAATATTTCAGAAAGAAGTGGGGGAAAAAAATGTTTAGGCTGCAACAGAATGAAAATACGCAGAGGAAATTGTACAAAGGAATCCCTGGAGCAAATTACTTCACTTCAAAGCTTTCCCTTCCACTGAACTATTTAATTCACAGTATTACATTTTGAGATTTGAAACGTCTTCACAACATTATCATTGGAGTTATGATTCGGCTAATAAGCATTGGCAAAGCCAAATGGTCTCGCTTGTTTTAGTTGCAGGTCCATTGTTGTGTGATATGTCTAAATACTGATCAGGTGGCACTCTGAGTAAAGAATAGGACTGTTCAACTGTGTTAAGCCACACAATTAATAGGCAAAGTCTTTTGGAAAAGATGTCTAATTAGCCTTATGTATCTATATTGCTTTTGGAAACTCTCCAAAGTTTTGCATTCCATTTAAAGTACTGAGGATAGGTGGGAAAAGAAGCAACATGAAATCTGTATTAGAAGCATTTACCTTTGAATTTGTGACTGTTCTTTATATGGGGAAGGATCCTGCCAGTAGTCAGCACCAATAGTAATTACAAACTGCCATTGAAACCTGTGTCTGCATTCTTAACTTTATAAATGGAAAGCTCTGATCTGTTTCTCGGCAATGAGAGCAAGAGCCCTTAATGTATTACATGTCAGAGATGTTGACCCTGTTTTTGTTTCACTCATTTTAGTTTGTGTTTCATGATACTTGTATCCCCAGCCCCTACGAGTACTTCTGTTTCCCTGATGTTGTATTTCTTTAGTTTTGCTTTTCTTGCAACATAGGTTTGTACAGTGCCTACTGGGGATGAGTTGTCTGTAGGTGTCCTGGGTACATTTTCAGAGTGTAAATGGGTGTTGATGACATTTCAGAGTGTAAATGAGTGTTGATGACATTTCAGAGTGTAAATGAGTGTTGAGGACTATAGAGAGCATGGATGGGTTTTCAGGGCAGTTCAGAGTGTGGATGAGTGCTGAGGATGTTTGAGAGTGTGGATGGGTGTTGAAGATGGTTGAGAGTGTTGAGGATGCTTCAGTGTATGGATGGGTGTTGAAGACGGTTTAGAGTGCAGATGAGTGTTGAGGATGGTTGAGAGTATGGATGGGTATGGTGGATGGTTCAGAGTGTGGATAAGTGTTGAGGACGGTTCATAGTGTGGAACACTATTGAGGACATCTCAGAGTGTGGAAGGGTTTTGAGGACAGGGCATGATTAAAAGCTCTGGAGTTGAGACTGAAAGCAGTTCGTGTTGTTCACAGTGCCTGTCACGTGTAGAGAGAGGAATGGCATTGATCACATATAAGCCTATGCTTGCCCCTTTTCCTCACGTGTTTCCTTTCTGTAAATAAAAAAATGTTGTGGGGTGGAGGGTGCCAATAGAGATTATAGCACAGGTGTTAGAAATTAGGTCTCTATTTGGCAGGGGCATACACCCTTGTCCAAGTAGGGACCAGAATCCTAGTTAGGGTAAGTCACAACACAATACAAATTATCCTGGGCCCACCCTCTGGTAGCTTGGCATTGAGCAGGCAGGCTTAACTTAGAAAGCAAGGTGTAAAGTATTTGTGCAATATCTCATACAGTAACACAGTGAAAACACCATGAAAATACACCACACAGGTTTAGAAAAATAGACATTTAGTAAAAAAATGAAGAAGAAAACAATATAAATTCAATATGCACAAGTTGCAATATCACTTTTTAATGGTTTAAAAGAGTATCAATCTTTAAAAATCAGTGATTGTGTCCTTGTAATACACAGGACCCTTGGATTCATCAAAAATAACGACGCACGGGGGTTGCAGAGGAGGAGGTGCTTTGAAAAATAAGGCACTGCATCGGGTTTTCCGGCACGGCACAGACGATGTGTTGTTTCTTTCCATGCTGCAGGGTGATGTGTCCAGGAGCGCAGCCTTGGCTCCTGTTAGAAATGGGGTCTGTAGTAGGCAGTCGGTTTGAACCCTGTCCAAGTAGGGACCCTCACTCTAGGTAGGATATGGGGGATATACCCGCTCAGATAACTCCTGCACACCCCCTTGGTAGCTTGGCACAAGCAGTCAGGCTTATTTCAGAAGCAATGTGTAAAGCATTTGCACATAACACACAGTAATAGTGAAAACACTACAAAAGAACACCACACCAGTTTTAGAAAAAGCCAATATTTATCTGGGTAAAACAAGACCAAAACCCGAAAATCCAACATACAGTGCTAAAGATATGAATTTTGTAAGGTAATACAGTTCCGTGAAGCTGATAGCTCCACCTAGGGCTGTCACGGCGACATGAACAACAAAACCAACAGTTCAGGCCGGCCACGGTGTTGCGAGCCAGCTATGGTGTTGGGGAGACTCGCAAACAGCACCTTGGATTTGCAGGGTGTTGTGATCCTCGCGATGAGCTCCGGAGAGTGGAGTCGCTGGCGTTGCGTTGTCGGTTGCGGAGTCGGTGCCGGAGTCCTTGGGCCCTTGAAGTCACACGCGTTGTGGATCGAACTCCAAGCTGATGAAGTCAGGAGCGCTGGCGTGGATGGCGTCGGGGGTGCAGTGCGAAGAGGGACGATGCGACGTGCGGTGCCCACAGGTCACGGTGCAGGCAGCGGCTCAGTGATGGCGTCCAGCGGCATTGGTGAGACCAGGGCAGCGGTGTGAAGAGGGACGATGCGACGTGCAGTGTCCACAGGTCACGGTGCAGGCAGCATCGTCGTCATTGCTGAAGCACTGTCGTTGGTAGGCCCAAGCCAGTTGTGTGGGACGGGATGGTGCTTTGTGACCCTCACGAGTGGTGTCCACAGGCCACGGTGCAGGCGGGGATGCCTGGTGACGACACTGAAGTCAATGGTGCTGGCGTCGGTGGACCAGGGCTGCGGTGTGGGACGGGACGGTGCTTCGTGCTTCTCACGAGCGGTGTCCACAGGCTACGGTGCAGGCATCAGCGTCGTCATCAGCAGGAACGTCATTGTCGGGGTTGCCCAGGCTGCAGTATGAGCAGGCGATGCCGGAGTACAGGGCCCACGGGTTACGGTGCGAGCAGTGGCTCCGTGAAGTCATCCGATGATGGCGTTGGTGAGACCAGGGTCACGGTGCGAAGCGGGGCAATGCGACTCCGTGCGGCATCGGCAGGTCATGGTGCAGGCCAGTGGAGGCATTGCAGTAGTTTTTCTTCTGTGGCAGCACAAAACACAGTGCTGTAGGCAGATGAAACTGAAGTCTTTGATATCCCTGAGACTTCCAATAGCAGGCAAGCTCTACTCCAAGCCCCTGGAGAACTTTCTCAAGCAGGATACACAGCAAAGCTCACCCTTTGCCCTCTTTTCAGGCAGAAGCAGCAACTGCAGGCCAGTTCAGCAAAGCAACACAGCAAAGGGACAGTACTCCTCCTCCAGCTCTTCAGCTCTTCTCCTTGCACAGGTTCCTCTTGATTCTAGAAAGATTCTAAACGTCTGGGGTTTTTAGTCTTCTTCTTATAACTCTTTCTGCCTTTGAAGTTGGCAAACTTCAAAACAAAGTCTCAAGTGTTTGTGAGATCCTTCCTTATCCAGGCCAGGCCCCAGAAACACACCAGGGTGTTGGAGACTGCATTGTGTGAGGGCAGGCACAGTCCTTTCAGGTGTGAACGACCACTCCTCCCTCCCCTCTAGCCCAGATGGCTCATCAGGATATGCAGCCCCTTTGTGTCACTGTATAGAGAGGTGCAAAACAGCCCAACTGTCAAACTGACCCAGACAGACAATCCAGAAACAGACAGAGTCACAGAATGGTTTAAGCAAGAAAATGCCTACTTTCTAAAAGTGGCATTTTCAAACAGACAATTTAAAAACTAACTTCACTAAAAGATGTATTTTTAAATTGTGAATTTAGAGACCCTAAACTCCACATTTGTATCTGCTCTTGAAGGGAATCTGCACTTTAAGGATATTTAAAGGCAGCCCCCTTTTTAAACTATGAGAGAGATGGGCCTTGCACAGTGAAAACCGAATTTGGCAGTATTTCACTGTTAGGACATATAAAACACACTAGTAAATGTCCTATGTTAAACATACACTGCACCCTGCCCCTGGTGTTACCCAGGGCCTACCTTAGGGGTGCCTGACATGTAGTAAAAGGGAAGGTTTAGGCCTGGCAAGTGGGTACACTTGCCAAATCGAAATGGCAGTTTAAAACTGCACACACAGACACTGCAGTGACAGGTCTGAGCCATGTTTACAGGGCTACTAATGTGGGTGGCACAACCAGTGCTGCAGGCCCACTAGTAGCATTTGATTTACAGGCCCTCGGCACCTCTAGTGCACTTTACTACGGACTTACCAGTAAATCAAATATGCCAGTCATGGATAAACCAATCAACAGGACAGTTTACACAGAGAGCATATGCACTTTAACATTGGTTAGCAGTGGTAAAGTGCCCAGAGTCCTAAAGCCAACAAAAACTGGTCAGAATAATTAGGAGGAAGGAGGCAAAAAGATTGGGGATGACCCTGCAGAAAGGGCCAGGTGCAACAGTTCCTCACTGCGATTCGGAGATATTTTGACACCAAGGGGCAATGCGTTGAAAATCCTTGATGCGCTGGTAAGAAGGACCAGGCGCTGTGTCGATCCACTAGGCGATGCAGTGACTTTTCAGCAGTGAGGCAGGCTCTGCGTCGATTTCTGCAGGCGTTGCATTGATTTTCCGATGCACAGGGATTTTCTTCTTTGGGTGTAGTCTTTATGGCCCTGAGACTTCAGAACAGGAGACAAGCTCAATCCAAGCCCTTGGAGACCACTTGTTGAGAAGACAAAGTCCTTCCAGCAGAGCCAAAGGCCAGCAGGCAGCAGGGCAACAAGCAGGGCAGCAGTCCTCAGCAAAGCAGTCCAGGTTAGTCCTTTGGGCAGCCAGGCAGCTTCTCTTAGCAGGTTGTAAGTTCTGGTGCAGAGGGTCTGTCCCAAGAAGAGTCTAAGTTGGTGGGGTCAGAAACCCAGTGTATATACCCAAAATGCCTTTGAAGTGGGGGAAACTTCAAAGAGTAGTTTTGAAGTGCTCAGGTTCCCCTTTCAGCCTAGTCCTGTCTGCCAGGATCCCTGTGGGGGCTTATCAGTCCTTTGTGTGAGGGTAGGCCACTGGCCTTTGAAGTGCAAGAGAGAGCCCCTCCACCCTTCCTGCCCAGGGAGACCCATTCAGTATGCAGATGAATGCAGATGTGACTGAGTGTCCTGTCTTTATGGATCTCTGTGAGGAATGCACCAGTGGAGTTGTCAACCAGCACAGACCAGACATGGATTGGAGACAGGCTGTAAGGCACAGATGGCAGTAAGTGCAGAGAAATGCCGACTTTCTGAAAGTGGCATTTCTAAAATAGTAATATTAAATCCAGCTTCACCAGAAAGCAGGATTTTCTATTACCGTTCTGGCCATACTAAACATGATAGGGGCACTCCTTTCAGATCAGAATCTACCACTTAAAAGCATATAAGGGCAGTTCTAATGCTGGCCTGTGAGAGAAGCAGGCCTCACAATAGTGGAAAACAAATTTGTGTGTTTTCCCCTACCAGGACATGTAAAACACGTAAGTTTATGTCCTGCTTTTTACTTACATAACACCCTGGCCTATGGTTTACCTAGGGCCTACCTTAAGGGTGATTTATATATGTAGAAAATGGGGGGTTTAAGGCTTGGCAAGTAGTTTTAAATGCCAAGTCGAAGTGACAGTGAAACTGCACTCACAGGCCTTGCAATGGAAGGCCTGAGACATGGTTGCGGGGCCACTTATGTGGGTGGCACAATCAGTGCTGCAGACCCACAAGTAGCACTTAATTTACAGACCCTGGGCATTTCTAATGCACTTTACTAGGGACTTAGAAAAAAATTAAATAGGCCAATTGGTAGGAACCAATGTTACCATGTTTTAGGAGAGAGAGCACATGCACTTTAGCACTGGTTAGCAGTGGTAAAGTGTCCAGAGTCCAAAAGCCAACAAAAAGGAGGTCAGAAGATAAGGAGTAGGAAGGCAAAAAGTGTGAGGTGACCCTTCAGAGAGGGACATTTTCCAACAACCAGGCTACACCAATGCTAAAGCTGCTATGGTTCAGTCCATACTTTAATGAGATATCAGGTTCCACAGCGGATGGGCTTCTGCTTGCAGCCTTGAAGTAATGGAAAAATCTGTCATTGTCTGTCAAAGGTGTGGGCAACCCCTTCTGATAGGCACAATGCTGTGGGCACTTGCACATCTAAGCAGATAGTGCCCTCCAAAAGGACCCCCCAAGAGGAAAAACCCAAAGGAAAAAAACACCTCTAATGGTGATTGGAGACTTCCAAGAAGGTGAATAGGTACAAGTACTTAATGTTGAAGACCAGGACTGCAGCAAGGCACAGAGATGTGTAGATAAGGCTAGCAGAAATCCAAGAGAAATGTAAATGCAAGAAGAGAGCAACTAGAGCAAGAATCACCAGCAGGAGCAAGGAGACACCAGCAGGAGTGGGCAGACACCAGCAGAAGTGAAGAGACAACAGCAGGAGCAAGGACACACCAGCAGGAACGAGGAGTGTTGCATTGCAAAGAGAAAGACAGTTCTGCTCCTTGCACACCCAAAAACAGGAAGTGGCATTGAGGAAGAAGTGCAGCCACCATGATGGATTGGGAAATGCTGGCAGGAATGCATGATAGAGCACCAATGATGGATTGGTTTAATAAAAACCCTTTCTTAGGAATTCTGGGATGGAGAAGCTACAGAGAGCAAGAATGTGGCCCCCAAGTAGAGGGATTCCTCAAGCCCACCTGGCAAACAAGGTAAAGAATAGCCCAAGCAGCCCTCTGCAGGCAAGTATTAAGGGTGTTCCGTTGCAGCAGGGGGGCAGTTGAGTGAGCTATTGATCACACTGCTAAACCGCAACGTGACATGAGAACTCTATCAGGACTTGCTGGGCTGGGCATCTCAGCTGAAACACTTGTCTACATCCTGGAGGCAGAAACCCAGCAGCTTGGCAGGTAGCCTCTTCAGCGCAGGCCCTGGAGCACATTATGCAGTCATGGAGTGGCAAAGTGTTTTCTAGGACACCATCCTTGACTCTCCATCACAAGTCCTTTTGTTTTTTGGATTTAAGCTGCTGCTTCTTTACCCTTTGACATCAGCAACCACAGAGCACTCCCAGCTTACCATTACAGGTGCTGAACGGAAGGCCAACACATCACAGCCTTGCATAACCTTTCCACTTTCTACCAAGGGACCTTACCACAATGGACATGATCTGCACATTTATGCGCACTAATTGTTTCACCAAAGGCTCAGACTTTGAAGGTTTGAGTGCACTTGTGGGTTCGTAGTTGTGAAGTGAGTAGACTCCTTTTCATATGTTTTGCATTTCATGTTCAGGTTCATGTATTGGCTTCGTTGTTATATTGCTGGTATATTGTCCGACATGTGTTTTCAACACTTGCAGGCATATTTATGATTTTATCCAACCCTGTACACCTGCACTTCACAAAAACTCATTTGACGCACTCTTACCTGTATCTACACACAAAGGTGAGCAACTTAATACAAAATCTCATTAGGCTCCAGAGCATCATATACTTTCAGGTGTGCCCACCTTGGATCCACACTTTCCTACCCCTCCATGTGCCAGTCACATACAGAGAGCACAGCAATAAAGAAACACCAAGCTAACCACCCGCTGTCCAGTGCTTAATTTGTAAAGTAAATAAGTGCCAGGGCTCTAGCCAGGAGGCTACTGCAAGCTTTGATTCAAACACAAGTGAAGCTATGTTTTTATTCAAAGCTTGTGGTCCAGGTGCGTAAATAAGAAGATATAAGTCCATGATACTTTTACAATTGAAGATGAGTGGACACAGGTCAAGTTCTCTGGTGACACGCAGGTATATGTGTTGACATATTTATTACTATATATATCAGTACAGCAGTTAGGCAATCAGGTACCTGTGTCAGTGTGCCATTGGGGCTCAGTCCCTAGGTAGTTATTCTTGGTTTTAACTGGTATACACAGATTCCAGAGGAAACATATGACATCATGCTCAGTGGATGGTCTAATACTTAGGGTCAGGTTTAAGAGCTCCTAGTGCTTCCTAGTGCTTCCTTGCGCCAAATTAGCATGATTTCTTTTTACTCTAATGTGGCCCAATGAGGCCAAAATCGCAGTGCCAAATTTACAAAGTGGCACAATGCATGCATTGTGTCACTTTGTAACCCTTTGGCTATATTATGCCTGTGCCAGGCATAATGTATGCAAATGGGGCGTTTCCCCGTTAGGGGGGGGGACAAAAAAAATGAGCAAGGAAATCTAAGAGATTTCTTTGCGTCATTTTTTTCTGCACTCAGAGCAGGCATTAAAAGGAGGCTAACCATTGTTTACAACGGGCCTCAATGGGCTTTGCAGGATTAGCGTCAGCATTTTTTACGCTAACCCTGCAAAGTTCCGAACTAGCATAAAAAATGTTGACGCTAGTTCCCGTCATGTTGCACCATATCTTAGATATGGGGCACACATGATGGTGTTAGGGGGACGCTATTGGGCGCAAGGAAAGTGGCGTTGCACCGGGTGCAGCACCACTTTTCTAAAATCAGGCCCTTAATCTCTTAGCAATTTTAGACGATAGAAGAGGGGCCACTGCAATATAGGAATAATGGATTTCTGTAGCCATACTGTTTTATGTATAATTATAGAGAGTCAGCACTTACCACATAATCAATCACCTGCTGCATAGTTTGCAAATTTCGACAAAAAAAAAGAGATAAAAAATTAATTATTTATTTTCACAACAGATGTACATTTTGGGCAGTAAATAAAAACAGTAAAAATGGCGACCACCACACTGTCAATCTGTGACATTTCTAGCCATTGCTCCACTTCAGGGTGGATATGGTTCCTTTTGGTGGAGATGGCTGTGTGGTGCCCCTGGGGAGTGGGGATGTTTTAGGCCCCCACTGGGGATGCCAGGGCTCCCTTTTAGTTATAACTCACATGCCAACATTTTTCATGGATATCCACCAGTGACCCTTAGGGAACCACCAACAAAAAGTTAGTGTAAATCTCTGTGGTGTCCTCACTGACCCATTATTGACAACTTGGCTTTTAGAGCCAGCAGTGTCAAGGGTCACGCATGTATGTATGATTCACCCCCCTAGGGAAATGAAGCACGGTCAGACCTCTGGAGAATAAGTGACAGTGTTCACCATAGCACCGACTGCTACTAATGGGTACTCTGACCTGTTTTAGGTCCTGAGCTCGCCCCCCACGACCGCAGCACCAACCTGCTGCCTCCTGCCTCTGTCCTACGAACACGCTGCCGTTTGCGTGTTCGAGGCCCTCCTCCACCCGCAGGCATCCTCCTGCGCCTCATCCCTGATGGCTAGTGGGCTCACTTGACCCGTGTGCTGCTTCCGCCGTCCCGTAAGTTGTTTTTCGTTTTTTCTGCGCCTCGCCGCCGGCGCTTCTGCCCCCATTGTGCCCCCCTGATTGCTGTCTCCCCGATCGTGTATTGTGCCAGTATTGTATTTCTTATTGTGTGGTTTTTCTTATTGTGACTGCCTTAGTTTTGCTCGTTTTCTGTGTTTTTGCCCCTTGTGCGCTCCCCGATCCCTGCCGCTGCCTCCCTGCGGCCCAGCCCCCCTCGCGCCCCCATTTGCCGCTCCCTCCCGCCTCCCGCCTCCCAGCTGCTCCTCCCTCCCCCCTCCCTTCTTCATGGCTGGCGCTGCGCGTCGCGAGTGAGCGAACTCTGACCTGTTTTAGGTCCTGAGCTCGCCCCCCACGACCGCAGCACCAACCTGCTGCCTCCTGCCTCTGTCCCACGACCACGCTGCCGTTTGCGTGTTCGAGGCCCTCCTCCACCCGCAGGCATCCTCCTGCGCCTCATCCCTGGTGGCTAGTGGGCTCACTTGACCCGTGTGCCGCTTCCGCCGTCCCGTAAGTTTTTTTTAGTTTTTTCTGCGCCTCGCCGCCGGCGCTTCTGCCCCCATTGTGCCCCCCTGATTGCTGTCTCCCCGATCGTGTATTGTGCCACTATTGTATTTCTTATTGTGTGGTTTTTCTTATTGTGACTGCCTTAGTTTTGCTCGTTTTCTGTGTTTTTGCCCCTTGTGCGCTCCCTGCTGCTGCCTCCCTGCGGCCCGCCCCCCTCGCGCCCCCATTTGCCGCTCCCTCCCGCCTCCCGCCTCCCAGCTGCTCCTCCCTCCCCCCTCCCTTCTTAATGGCTGGCGCTGCGCGTCCGCGCACCGGACGCGCGCCGCTGGCGCGCCAGAGGCGCGCCAGAGGCAAGCCCGTCTGCGCCCGTCCGCGCCTGGACCGCGCCCAGCGCCACCCCCCCTGGTCCTCGCGCCCCCCGCGTCCGCTACTCAGCCAACGAACTCCGCGCTTTCAACACCGGCTCCTCCACGGAGTGCTTCATAGCGTCCCCGAAGCACACTAAAGGACCTTTTTCCTGCCGCACCTGCAACTTCTCCTGCATCAGAACGACAAAACCAACAATAGAATCACTCAACCCCAACCACCTGAACTGCATCCTCATCAACACCCGCTCCGCACGAAAACACGCCATCGAGCTCTGGGATTTGCTCGACTCCACTGCACCCGACGTGGCCTTCCTGACCGAAACCTGGTGGAACGACTCCTCGGCTCCGGACATCGCCATCGCCATACCGGACGGTTACAAAATCACCAGAAGAAACCGAACCAACGGAATCGGCGGCGGAATAGCCATTGCTCACAAAGCTTCCCTCAAAATCCACACCCACACTGACGACACCCTCAAGACAGCCGAACACCTCCACTTCCAGATCCACACAGACCCCAACACGACCCTCAGAGGAACCCTCATATACCGCCCTCCAGGACCAAGAGCCCCCTTCAGCGACACCATCGCCGACCTCGCAAGCACCCACGCCCTCGCTTCCCCGGACTACATCCTCCTGGGAGACCTAAACTACCATATGGCAAATATCAACGACGTCAACACCGCAGCACTGACCTCCAACCTCCTCAACCTCGGACTCCGCCAGCTGGTCAACACTCCCACCCACATCGCTGGACACACCCTCGACCCCCTCTTCACCTCAAGCAACCACATCTCGTTCAGCCACACCTCCGAACTCTACTGGACCGACCATCACTGCGTCCATTTCTCCTATAAGAAAATTACCGAGCAGCACCGCATCCATCTACCCCCCTACCGCCGCTGGGGCAAAGTCACCCAAGACCAACTGACCAGCACCCTCGTTAAAAACCCTCCACCCGACGCGACCGACCCGAGCACAGCCGCCATCAACCTCCATCAATGGATCCTCGACTGCACCAACACCTTAGCCCAGCTCAAGAAGCCCACCGCCAACCAAGGAAAGAAAAAACCAGCCTGGTTCACAGACGAACTAACCACCTCCAAAAGCCGTTGTCAGAAGCTCAAAAAGAAATGGATCCTAGAACGCACGCCCGACAACCTCGCCTCCCTCAAAGACGCAAACCGTGAACACCACCAACGGATCCGCGTCGCCAAGCGCGCCCACTTCACCGAACGCATCAACAACAACGCCCACGACTGCAAAGAACTCTTCGGCATCGTGAAGGAACTCTCAAATCCAAAAGCCAACGCCAACGACATCCCGCCCTCACAGAAACTCTGCGACGACCTCTCCACCTTCTTCCACCAGAAAATCGCTACCATCCACAACAGCTTCAACACTGGCCCACCGCCAGATCCCCCCCCCGACGTCTCCAACCGCGACTGCCGCCTCACCGCCTGGACCCACGTGGACGACGCAGAAACCATGGCAACCATGAACACCATCCACTCAGGCTCCCCCACGGACCCATGCCCTCATCATGTTTTCAACACAGCCAACGCCACCATCGCCCCCAAACTCCGCAAGATCATCAACCTCTCCTTCACTTCCGCCACCTTCCCGGACAGCTGGAAACACGCTGAAATCCAACCCCTCCTCAAGAAACCCAAGGCCGACCCCAACGATCTCAAAAACTTCCGCCCGATCTCTCTCCTCCCTTTTCCAGCAAAAGTCATCGAGAAGATCGTCAACACACAACTCACCCACTTCCTCGAAGACAACTCCATCCTGGACCCCTCACAATCCGGATTCAGACGAAACCACAGCATGGAGACTGCTCTCCTCGCCGCCACAGATGACATCAGACATCAAATGGACAACGGCGAAACCTCGGCCCTCATCCTTCTCGACCTATCAGCCGCTTTTGACACAGTCTGCCACCGCACCCTACTGACCCGCCTCCAGGAAGCCGGCATCCAAGACAAAGCCCTCCACTGGATCTCATCCTTTCTCTCCGACAGAACTCAGAGAGTCCGACTCTCCCCCTTTCGCTCCAAAGCCACCAACCTCATCTGCGGCGTCCCCCAAGGATCCTCCCTCAGCCCTACTTTGTTCAACGTCTACATGGCCCCCCTCGCAAAACTGGCCCGCCAGCATCACCTCAGCATCATTTCCTACGCCGACGACACCCAGCTCGTCCTCTCCCTGACCAAAGACCCACTCACCGCCAAAACAAACCTCCACAAAGGACTAAAATCCATCGCCGAATGGATGAACAACAGTCGCCTGAAACTCAACTCCGACAAGACGGAAATCCTCATCCTCGGGCGCTCTCCTTCGGCCTGGAACGACTCATGGTGGCCCGCCGACCTCGGACCCCCACCCACCCCTGCCAGCCACGCAAGAAACCTCGGCTTCATCCTGGACTCTGCACTCACCATGTCCAAACAGGTCAGCACCGTCTCCTCCTCCTGTTTCAACACCCTCCGCATGCTCCGCAGAATCTTCAAGTGGATTCCAACAGAGACCAGAAAGATGGTGACCCAAGCCCTCGTCAGCAGCAGACTTGACTACGGCAACGCACTCTACACAGGCATCCCAACCAAAGACATCAAACGACTCCAGCGTATCCAAAATGCCTCCGCCCGACTGATCCTCGACATACCCCGCCGATGTCACATCTCCCCTCACCTGAGGGAACTCCACTGGCTCCCGGTGGAGAAGAGGATCACCTTTAAACTCCTCACCCACGCTCACAAGGCACTTCACAACGCCGGACCCTCCTACCTCAACTCCAGACTCAATTTCTACGCTCCCACACGTCAACTTCGATCCGCCAACCTCGCCCTCGCCATCGTCCCCCGAATCCAGCGCAAGACCTGCGGCGGCAGATCCTTCTCCTTCCTCGCCGCCAAGTCCTGGAACTCTCTCCCCACATCTCTACGCCAGACCCAGGACCTCCTCACCTTCAGGAGACTCCTCAAAACCTGGCTCTTCGACCGCTAACTGCAGCACACCTCCACCCCCCCCCTTCCCCCCAGCGCCTCGAAACCCTGACGGGTACATAGCGCGCTTTATAAATATCGTGATTGATTGATTGATTGATGGGTGCTAGCCTACAGGCTACAAGAGGGTCCTGTTCTTAGAAGGCTAGAAGACTGCAGTGAACTCATAATCTAAGTGACCTCATCTACCACTAATAAGGACTATTTTGTCGACTAACTGAGCAATTAAAAAAGATGGGTTGGAAGCCTAAAATGTGACAGACGGATATGGTACAAGGATAAAGTGCTCTGTTAATTGTTATGAACAATATTGTGACCTAGGCTGCCCTTCCTTGACAGCACCAGGAATCGTTTGGTATGACAAGTGGGCATCTGTATAGACAGGGATGGATATAGATTTCCAAAAACTTCTCACTTAAAACCTTTACTGGTTCGTAATAGGTCTCTTTGTCTCTCAAGTATTCTACACAGAACTTAACAACCCATGTCAGAAAAAGTTGAAGCTCAGATCGGCACCTATGGAAAGTAGCTTTTGTTCATGTTTAAATATCGGATTATATAGCAAAAATTGTGCTACTATATCTTAGCCTGTTGGACCTGTCCATTTTTACTGGGTCATCCCCAATCTTCTTGCCTCCTTCCTCCTAGTTTATCTGACCTGTTCTTTTTGGCTTTTGGACTCTGGGCACTTTACCACTGCTAACCAGTGCTAAAGTGTATATGCTCTCTGTCTAAATTGTATAGGCGATTGGTTTCTCTATGATTGGCATACTTGATTTACTAGTAAGTCCCTAGTATAGTGCACCATATGTGCCCAGGGCCTGTAAATCAAATGCTTCTAGTGGGCCTGCAGCATTGATTGTGTCACTCACATGAGTAGCTGTGAAAACATATTTCAGACCTGCCATTGTAGTGCCTGTGTGTGCAGTTTCAAACTGCTATGTTGACCTGGCAACTGCACCCACTTGTCAGGCCCAAACCTTCCCTTTTTCTACATGTAAGTCACCCCTAAAGTAGGCCCAAGGCAGCCCCAGGGGCAGGGTGCAGTGTATTTAAAAATGCAGGATATGTACTGGTGTGTTTTACATGTCCTGATAGAGAAATATTGCTAAATTAGATTTTCACTATTGCAAGGCCTGTCTCTCCCATAGGGTAACATGGAGATTGCATTGAAATATCCTTTAAGTGTAATTTTCCATTGAGAGCAGATATAGATCTGGAGTTTGGGGTCTCTGAACTAACAATTTAAAAGTACACTTTTTGGTGAAGGTAGTTTTTAGATTGTAAGTTTGGAAATGCCATTTTGAGAAAGTGGGTATTTTCTTGCTTAACCGTTTTGTTACTCTGCCTGGCTGTGTAACACACGAATGGGTCAGACTGACAGTCAAGCTGTTTTAACTCTAGACAGTCACACAAAGGGAGCAGAGGTGTGTCTTGCACATCCTGATGGGTCTTCCTGGACTAGAGTAGAGGGAGGAGCTGACATTTGCACCTGAATAGGGTTGTGCCTGTCCTTACACAAAGCAGTCTTTAGCCCCCTGGAATGTGTCTGGGGCCAGGATAGGGAGCGGCAGGGTCTTGTGCACTACAAAAACTTTCCCTTGAAGTTTGCCTACTTTAAAGTCAGAAATGAGTATAAGTATTGGACTGCTGACCCCAGAACACTCCTGGATCAAGAGGAAATACTACCAAGGAGAAGAGCCGAAGAGCTGGAAGAGTACTGCTCCTTTGCTGTGTGTGCTTTGCTGAGTGGGCCCTCAGTTGCTGCTTCTGCTTTGGAGGGGACAAAGACTGGACTTTGCTGTGTATCCTGCTTGTGAAGTTTTTCCAAGGGCTTGGACTGAGCTTGCCTCCTGTTAAGAGGTCTCACGGACATCAAAGACTTAACCTTCCAGCCTGTGGGTTCTCTTGCTGAGGACCTTGACTCGCCAGGTGGTGCCCACTCCAGTTGATGGGCCCGTGGGAGTGAAAGCTGTCCTAAAAGCAAGAAGAACCAGGTACATCGACTCCGGATGACTCCAGAACCAGTGCCACTGCTCAACTCCGTGCCACTGCCTCCACCTGAAACTGTGGTCTCGCTGAAGTGCAACAACCATGACTGATGTTGCAGGCCCGGTGCCGCTGGCCCGAAGCTGCTGCATCGCCTTTGAAATCCTGCAAAATTGTGAGTCCCGAGTGCTGTGTCACTGACGACCATGACACCCGACTCTGCCGTGGCGCCTGTGGCCCCATGGTGTGCCTGTGACACCGCAAAGTCACCTCATCATGTCTTGACCCACTGGACTCATTGACCCCATCGGATCGTAAGGAAGCGATGCCTCACCACCAAAGCTGCATATGTAACATGCAACCGTAAGGAACTGATGCCTCACCTCCCCTGCCTCACAGTGAGGAACCACCACCTCACCTCCCCGGTAGCAATAAGGAACCAACGCCTCACCTCCCCAACTCTGTGCAACGTCTTTATTTTTCTTGTTTCTATGGTACTGTACCTGGAGTCTGTGCGACCCTGTGACTGTTGCGCATTCCTTTTGGGAATGACTCCGTCAACTATGTTGTGATAGCCCCAGTTGGAGCTATTTTGTTTCTAAGCACTTTATTGTGATTTAATCTTTAAAAATTCATATCTTTGCTTGTATATGGTGGATGTTTGTCGTCTTGGTCTTGTTTTAAATAGATAAATATTGGCTAGTTTTCTAAACTGGAGTGGCATCCATTTGTAGTGTTTTCACTGTGTTACTGTGTGTGTGGGTACAAATACTTAACACATTGCCTCTGAGGTAAGCCCGACTGCTCATGCCAAGCTACCAAGGGGGTGAGCAGGGGTAATCTTATGGGTGTGATTCCCTTATCCTGACTAGAGTGAGGTTCTCTACTTGGTCAGGGTGTAAACCTCTGCCAACTAGAGCCCCAATTTCTTACATAGCCTGAATATGGACTGCAACAATATTGTGAAGGTAAGTATATATATAGGTAGTTATAGATTTATTAATCTTAACTCTACATCTACGTATATCCTCAAAGTACATGTAAGAGAGTTGAAACAAGGGAAGAAAGAAAGACAGAAAGAAAGAAAGATGTTCTTAACTCTACATCTACGTATCTTTAAGATACATATATCCTCAAGGTACATGTAAGAGAGTTGAAACAAGGGAAGAAAGAAAGACAGAAAGAAAGAAAGACAGACAGAATGATGTTCTTAACTCTACATCTACGTATCTTTAAGATACATATATCCTCAAGGTACATGTAAGAGAGTTGAAACAAGGGAAGACAGAAAGAAAGAAAGAAAGAAAGAAAGAAAGAAAGAAAGAAAGAAAGAAAGAAATACAGACAGGAAGAAAGAAAGAAAGAAAGAAAGAAAGAAAGAAAGAAAGAAAGAAAGAAAGAAAGAAAGACAGACAAACAGGAAGAAAGACAGAAAGACAGAAAGACAGACAGACAGACAGAAAGAAAGAAATGTACACACTGTCTGGAAATCTGTGGTGTGATGCACAAGAAAGATTATGTTCAGCTGCACGATCCTGTGGTTACCTAGACTTCTAAGTGGAATTCATTACATCATGTTCCTGAGGAGGTGAGGTAACCCCCTTCAACCTCTCCTCTGCCACACCCTCCACATCTCGCCCAGTTCATATTCCCTCAGGAGAACAATGGCGTGTTTTGTAATGAACGGTATTACTTTACCTCTGTAATTAAATGACTTACAGAAAGTAGGTGCGCTCCTAGAACACTCCCCTCTGTTGAAAGATGAAGAAGGTGCCCTCTTCCAAAGACCATCTCCATTCAAAGATGAGGTCTCTGGGAGGGATTTATTTGAACTTTCTTACTAAGACATAAACATATGTGGACTTTTATCTTACTTTTTACTATATTTATCCTGGAGGATATTCTATTTGACTCGAATTGCTCCTTGTGACTGTTTTCTAATGCCAGTAATTACTTTGCATTGTGACAGTCCCATGGGTTTTATTGAACTAAATGGACTACTAGTCCCCAAAAGCCATCATATGATCGAAAACTTAGGCGATTTGTTTGAAGAAGGTCGGTCGCAGGACATTTTTTTAAAAATGGCATGAGTTCCATGCACACTTAAAGACCTGCCAACTTCTAAACAATTTTCACTGTGTGAGAGGAGGGAATGGTGCACCGGAGGGGCAGGACTGTGCCGCACACACTGCTTATGAAGCACTTCTGACTCTCCTCCCAAAAAATCCCACAAGTTTGCTATCTGCCGCAGATGTCCAGATGTGTTTTCACATCATCTATTGGCTGTGCAGAGACTTCAGACATGAACAGGAAACCCACCCTGTGCAGGGATTTCCAGCCCACCTGTTGATCCACCCTGTGATATTGGCTCTTCACCTGGTGACCTTGTGACACGATAATGTGAGACACACAGTGGCATTCTGTATGCTGGTAGGTTTGTCTTGTCAGCGCATTTTCCATCCTTATTATGTGAGATGGATGCAATTTCCCTAACGGTTGAGCCACCACTGGTTGCTGTACTGGGAACACCTTGTTGAAGGTGTAGACTCAAGTGACAATGGTGGCTTCACCTGCCCCTGCTCCACTTAAGACCCCCATATAAAACTTAAGCCCTCTGCCTGTCAGGGACACTTGTTCTTTACTCATTGGGTCAAGGTTCCATCCCCTCCACTTTGTTGTGACAACTCCACCATGCTTGATAAGCGAGACTGAATTGTTGCCAGATAGATTTTGTCGAACCATGTAGCTGCTATGGGAGTAGCTGCTATGGGAGAAGGGCCGGGGCTCGATGGTAGGCTTCTCTGTATATAACTGACCTTTACCGCCAGTCTGGCCTGAATTTTCACGCTCCAAAGTTGAAATGAGCCCACCGCCCGGGAACAAGCAGCCCACACAAGATGGAGTCATGCATTTAACTCTAGTAATTTATGGTAAATTGGCCTGAGTTACTTTTTATGTAGTTGCTAACATTTTCCTCGTTTATTCTACTGAGCCCTAAAGCAAGCTCCTCAGCACATACTTTTTAAACTTTGTGAAATTTGTAGCAGGCAAAGTTTTTTTTTTTTGTAATTTCCCGCCAACCAGATATCCAGCCCACCTGGACTTCTGCCAGGTGGTAAATGCATGGTGGGAGGGTATTTAACTTTTCTGTGATTGTTACTGTGGGCAGCCTTGATAGATAACGATGAAAAGTTCCCTGTTGGGCAACCGAATCACTGCAGCCTAACTTCTCACCCTATCTTCATGAAGAGCCAAGTTTCTTTATTTTGCCCGACTTCGACAGCAAAGTTTTGCCTTAAAGCGAATGTCAGAAAATCCACATGTAGCAGCAACAGCATCAACTATTCAGTAAATTATCAACTGGAATTTCCACGTGGATCTATTTCCTTAACATTTTGTCATTAGAATGTCAATGTCACCTGTGCTCACATGGGAGGAACAAGACCAGGCAAACGTGGCAGAAGCTTTGTATCTTGGAAGGATGTGATGACTTCAGCAAAACTATCAGGCTCAAGAAGCATTCAAAATACCATCAAGGCGCTCAAAAGTAAACACCATTTGTGCACAACTAAGGGCACAACAAAAAGGAGAAGCTGGGTGTGAGGATTTGAAGTGGAAGGAGCTGAAGCTAAATTTGAAATTGAGTCAGAGACTGTAATTCACATGGGAGCCTGCCTAGGTCTCCAATGAAGGAATACCTGGCCGCCAGGCAGCTACAGACAAAGTAAACCATTATGCAAACAATGAACAGTACAAAACAGGCATCTCAGTTGGGTTCATGAGAATCACTGCAGCCCGCCACGGACACACAAGCACGTCTGCTTTCCTTGGCGCTGCCCGTCACCTTGACGCACATATTGTTGAGGTTTTATGTCTGAAGGTTTTATGCCTGAAGATTGCTCGATTCATAGAGTATCCGCGGCAAGAAGATAGGATAGCCATGGCCTACAAGATGGCGGCTAGCTGCTTTTTCAAATCTTTATTCTTGACAGCGGAAATGAAAGCGTGAAAGACCCAAATGGAATGTGTCAGGCGAAACCTACATACACTTAAGTTAGAGGTAATGTGTGCGCTCTGTCCAATCGTGTCTAATCTGCACGTCTCAGGCTTGAATACTAGGAAACTGTTCGTTGGGTTTTTGTTTGTGATGCACAGATTATAGCTGAACCTGCAGGTCACAAATTGCAGTGCTGCTAAGTTAGCTCGGACGTGTTATACACAAAATGCAAAGACTTCTTGTAATGCACAAGACTCAAGTTTGAGACCCTGCATAACACAAACGTTCATTCTATTGAGGGCAGTGCCACGAGTACCACTGAGTTGGGTGGTAATTACTAATTAACCCCTATTATTCGTCACTAAGAATCAATGACGTTTGTGTCGTGTGCCAGATGCACGGTCTGAGTAAAAAGGCTACACTACATTCTGTTTTGTGCATTTAGGAGGCATGTTATTTTCCCTGCTTTACCTCAAGACAAAATGCAGCACTTATTCATTAATTTGTGCTGTCTCTCTTTCTGCGTGTATACAATTGTTGAACGTTCCTGAATGTGTGTGTGTAACCCCCACCCAAGTAATCTTCTAAAACACTGCTACTCTGGTGCTGAGGTCAGGTCTAAAGCCAGCCCTTTTAAAGCATTAACAGAGGTAAAAAGATCCAACAATCTCATTATCACTCATTTATTAATTTTGAAAAGTGAGTTGTATGCCACAATATCCTATGCAGAAATATAGTCCCCTAAATCAAGTTTTAAAAATACTGTCTCACTGGATGAAGATTTTCATTTATTACCTCAAACTGGGGAGATATTTTTGTAGATAATATTGATGACGTGAGACGATCCTGTGAAGCAACATTGCATAAATATTGAAGTAACTCTGCACAAATCAATCATGGATTTGTAAAGCACAGCTAATCACCCATAGGGTCTCAAGATATTGAATGTAGGCGTGCTGCTCCCTTGAAGAGCCAGGTCTTGAGGTCCTTCCTAAACTGCTTCAGTGATGCGGTCTGACAGCTTGAGGGGAAGTTCCATATCTAGGCTGCTAGGTAGGAGAAGGATCTTCCTTCTGCTGTACATTTACGGATCTTGGGGCGGCTGCAAGGGGGAACTGGGAGAAATGGAGACATCCGTTGGGTGCGTAGAAGGTGAGGCGGTGGTTGAGGTATGCCGGTCCTATGTTGTGCAGTGCCTTGAAGGTGTGGATCAGGAGTTTGTATGTGATGCGCTTGTTGACAGTGTAGGTCTCTGAGGTGGGGGGAGATCCGGCTGTCTCGGAGGACGTCCAGGATGAGTTTGGCTGCTGCATTCTGGACTCTTTGTAGTCTTGATTGAAGTTTCTTGGTAATGCCAGCATAGAGTGCGTTGCGGTAGTCCAGTTTGCTGGTGATGAGTGCATGAGTGACTGTCTTCCTCGTGTCGGGGGGAATCCATTTGAAAATCTTCCGCATGAGACGGAGGGTGTGGAAACTTGATGAGGAGACGGCATTAACTTTGCGGGTCATCAATAGAGAGGAGTCCAGGATGATGCCCAGGTTGCACGCATGGTCAGTGGGGGTGGGGGCCGTACCCAGACCATTGGGCCACCAGGAGTCATTCCAGGCAGATGGGGTGCAGCCGATCACAAGGATCTTTGTCTTGTCCGAGTTGATCTTGAGGCAGCTGGCCTCAATCCAGGCAGCAACTGCTCTCATTCTGTTGTGGAAATTCCTTGTGGCTTGCACAGAGTCCTCAGACAGGGAGAGGATCAGTTAGGTGTCGTCGTCGTAGGCAACTATGTTTAGCTCGTGTTGTTTGGTGATCTTAGTGAGTGGGCCATGTAGATGTTGAAAAGCGCTGGCTGAGTGAGGATCCTGGGGCACTCTGCAGCAAGTGTCTTTAGGTTCTGATGTGAACAAAGAAGTGTGGGAAAACTAAAAGAAGCTTTATTTCTGCCCATAAAACGTGCAAACCCCTCAGTAATGTACAGACATAGGGCCTCATTTACAAGCGGCCTGTGCCTCCGGTGCATCCCTTTTTTTAAGCACCTGCGGCGCAGGATCATATCTACAATGCCAAGCAAAGCCACTTTGCAGGGTTTTACATGGCCTTAAAGACATGGCCCCCTTTCACGCATTACTCTGTGAGAAAGGAGCGTTCCATGGGTGTTGCTGTGGGAGTTCCCATGCAATACCCATAGAATCTGACACATTCCCAGATTTACACGTTTTTGTAAACCTGGGGATGTGTCAGTTTCCTAAGCCACACCAGGGGTGGCACAACAGGGAGAAATAATCTTATTTCTCTCCATTTGTTCCTCTTTCCACGTGTGCTACATTCGGCAGCCTTCTGCAGCACACATAGAAGGTGTCCCATCCTGCACAAAAACAATCATCCCGCAACGCAGGCATTTTTCCACCATGATGCAAGGGTGATTGCGTTGGCACATGGCAGCAATTTGTGTGCCAGCCCAGGGGACAAGGACATGAACGCGCCATATCTTGCAAACATGGTGCATTCCTGCCCTTTTGTTTTGACGCAGGGTAGCGGAACAAAAAGGCTTGTCACGCTGCCCAGCGCTAAGACGTTGTAAATGAGGCCTTTAGAGTGCACTAACACATCAGCAATATTATGTATTTAGGCCGCTCTAGATGATGGCCAAAATGTCTTCCTTCATTCTAAAAATCTGGGATGTCTTTGCTTTAATCTTTTTTAGCTTGTATTTATTCCTTTGTATTTATTTGCTTCTTTATTTCACATTTCCTGCGTATTAGCCTGTAGTTTCCTTGTTGCTCTCATGACTTTGTCCTACACACCTCTTCTTAGTCATGACACCTTCCTGTCAATGATCTCTCGCCTCATCTCCTCCTACACTGATCTCCTACCATCTGCCCATCCTTGACCTCCAGTTCATATTTTTGCGCAGCTCTCACAATCCTTATATTAACCCCACTTCTTCGACTCACGCCCTTTGTATCTGTCTGGGCACTTGAAGATTTCCTACAATAATTTGTTTTGCAGAAGTTACCAAGGACACTGTTAGGGTCTGTTGAAGAACATGGGAAAAAAACGTTTTTGGGCAAGCACCGTCTAGACAAAAGTACTCAAGGGCACGAAGGCTGACACGCCCGGCTTGACTACCGGTGTGGAAATGATACAGTTATGCATTAGTAACTCTTCTTGGAAGTTTTCACAACACACCTACGTCTTCATCACCAGGTTTCACCTTCTTCTTACTAAACTTACTTTGACAGTCGAACATGATGTGCAGTTGATGCACTTAGGCACAGTTCCTGGACATGGGTGTGTGCGGTGCAACCTTCTGAGCAAACTTCTCAGAGTTCTTTTCTGCCACCGCAAACTTCGTTTATCAAAGGCTGAAAAGGTTTAAAAACATATTCGTAGGGATAAAATTGTGCATACGTTTTTTATTGGGCAGGAAAATACTTCATCAACAGCCTGCCTTGAGCAAGTGAATTGTGTCACCAATGATTGTGGCATGCTAATTAGTCTGCAAAAATGTTTTTTGCTCAGAATTGTTGCTTGCAGGTGACGCTTTACTAAGGTGGTAACACGGTGACTGTGAAGTTTGCCTCCCTGGCAAAACTTTACAATTAATTTAGAATTTTGCCTACCCCTGTCTTTAACCTGCAGAGTTTGAAAACTGGGTTGTCTCTAATATACCTGGCCATATTCCAGAGGAGTTGTTCTTAACTTGTGGTGTCGGGCCCCCTGAGGGTCTGCAACACCTAATTAGGGGGTGTACGGCTGCTTAAAAAAGAAAAAAAATATTGTTAGATTAAAAAAGGGTTCATAAATAAAGGAGCAAAATGAAAAATTGAAATCTTTAAAAAGTTCTGTAAATGTAAAGGAATTTGACACTGAAGCTTGACATTAAAGTGGTATCCTCAGATTTATTTGTAGGAGCTGTGAAAGTGCATCAAACACAATATAAAATCAATGATGGATGGCCTCAATTGTATTTATAAAAACTCCAACCTTCCCATTAAAATTATAAGTTTTTTTTTATGTCTGTTTGTGAATTAGATGAAATCTTTACATAGTGTTAGACCTGGCATCCTTGGCGTGGTCTCCCCTAACTTTTTGCCTCTACTTCCCAGGTTGTTGCTGTGCGCTGGACTCTGTTTTTGCTACTCTTGGCACTTTACCACTGCTGACCAGTGCTAAAGTGCAAGTGCTCCCTATGTGAAATTACATGTGTAATTGGCTTCTATGATGGGCATATTTGATTTACTAGTAAGTCCCTAGTAAAGTGCACTAGAGGTGCCTAGGGCCTGTAAATCAACTGCTGCTAGTAGCCGTGCAGCATTGATTGTGCCACCCACATGAATAGCCCTGTAAACATGGCTCAGACCTGCCACGGCAGTGCCTCTGTGCGCAGTTTAGGCCCTACCCTTCCCTTTTTATGCATGTAAGGCACTCGTAGGGTAGGCCCTAGGTAGCCCCCATGCGCAGGCTGTAGTGTATGTTATAGGTGGGACATGTACTGATGTGTTTTACATGCCCTAACAGTGAAATGCTGCAAATGTGGTTTTCACTGTTGCAAAGCCTATCTCTCTCATAGGTTAACATGGGAGCTGCCTTTAAATATTCTCAAAGTGCAGTTTCCATTTGAGAGCAGATAGAAATATGGAGTTTGATCTCTGAACTCACAATTTAAAAATACATCTTTCAGTGAAGTTGTTTTTTAAATTGTTAGTTTGAAAATGCCACTTCTAAAAAGTCCGCATTTTCTTGCTTTAACGCTTCTGTGACTCTGCCTGTTTGTAGATTCCCTGTCTGGTTCAAACTGACAGTTGGCCTGTTTGTGAATCTCCTCTAGACAGTGACCCAAAGGAAGCTGGGGTGTAGCCTGCTTATCCCAATGAGCCATCTGGGCTAGAGTGGAGGGAGGAGTGGCCACTTACACCTGAATGGGTTGTGCCTGCCCTCACACTATGCAGTCTCCAACCCCCTGGTGTGTGTCTGGGGCCTGGCCTGGGGAAGGCAGGATCCTGCAAACAACAGAGACTTTTCTTTGAAGTTGGGTCACTTCAAAGGCAGAAAGGGGTCTAAGCAGTGGACCCAAAACCCCAGACTTTAGATCTCTACAAGATTTGCTTTTGGAACCAAAAGGAACATTTGCCAAGGAGGAGAGCTGAAGAGCTGAGAAGTGCTGCCCCTGCCTGTGCTTTGTTGGGTTATCCTGCAGTTGCTACTTCTGCTTGTGACAGGAGACAAAGGGGGTGATTCTAACTTTGGCGGGCGGCGGAGGCCGCCCGCCAAAGTTCCCCCAACAGAATACCGCTACGCGGTCAGAAGACCGCCACGGTTATTCTGTGTTTCCCGCTGGGCTGGCGGGCGACCGCCAGAAGGACGCCCGCCAGCCCAGCGGGAAACCCCTTCCCACGAGGAAGCCGGCTCCGAATGGAGCCGGCGGAGTGGGAAGGGTGCGACGGGTGCAGTAGCATGGCAGACACTGAAAATCTTTTAGGGGCCCTCTTACGGGAGCAAGGGCCCCTGGCATGGGCACTGCAGGGGCCCCCAGGGGCCCCACGACACCCCTCACCACCATCCTGTTCCTGGCGGTCAAAACCGCCAGGAACAGGATGGCGGTGAGGGGGTCGGAATCCCGATGGCGGCGCAGCAAGCTGCGCCGCCATGGAGGATTCCTCAGGGCAGCGGAAAACCGGCGGGAGACCGCCGGTTTTCCGTTTCTGACCGCGGCCATACCGCCGCGGTCAGAATGCCCTTGGGAGCACCGCCAGCCTGTTGGCGGTGCTCCCGCGGTCGTTGACCCTGGCGGTCAATGACCGCCAGGGTCAGAATGACCCCCAAAGACTGGACTTTGTCATATATTCCTGTTTGAGAAGAATCTCCAAGGGCTTGGACTGAGCTTGCCCCCTGTTCTGAAGTCTCAGGGCCATCAAAGACTTCCTCTGCCAGTGCCTGGACTCTCTGCTGAGACTCATGCCCTGTCATGTGGTGTCTAATCCAGTCCCTGGGCCCTTGAAAGGAGAAGCTGGTGGAAAAACCAAGAAAAACCAAGTGAACTGACTTCGAACGACTCCGGACCGACGCTGCTACCGAATCCCGCTACGTGGCCTGCAACCAAAGTGGTGGTCCTCGCTGGAGTGTGACAACCCCGCAGGCCCAACGGCGCTGCAGCCCCTCTAAATCTATGACTCAGTGGAAGTCACTCCACCTCGTCATGAGAGCCGGAAGTTCGCAGGTCCAAATCTTCGCACCGACGCCTCCTCACCTCCACTGCTCCGCAGCAAGGACCCGACTCCTCTTCGTGACTCCTCCGCTCCACAGCACTGGAACCAACGCTACCACGTATCCAGTGACGCCGCGATCCTGAACTCTGTGTGCCGGCTTGTTTCCTTAATTTTCACAAGGTACTGTACCTGGGGGTCCGTGTGACTCCGTGAGCAGTGCCATTGGTGTCGGATTGTTGGGAATGACTCCTTCATGACGCTGTGATATCACCAAAGTGAAGCAATTGTGTTTCTAAGTGCTATATTGAAGTTAAATCTTTAAAAATTCGTAACTTGGCCTGTGTATGTTGGATTTTTGCTGTTTCGATCTTGTTTTGCTCAAATTTACATTGGCTATTTGTCTAACCTTGTTTTGAGTCATTTTGTAGTGTTTTTACTGTATTACTGTGTGTGTTGGTACAAATACTTTTCTCATTGTCTATGGGTTAAGCCTTTCTGCTTGTGCCAAGCAACCAAGGGGGTTAGCGGTGGTTAACCGAGTGGGCTTCTCCTTTGCCCTAACTCCAGTGAGGGCCCTTGCTTGGACAGGGGGTAACCCTACTGCCACCCAAAGACCCCTTTTCAAACACATAGTTGTGTATTTGTTTGAGAAATTCTTGTTTCCCTAATTTTGTCTATTTTGTGATTCTGCTCATCGACATGAGTCAGTGGGGCCCTCTGAATTACAATAATAATTTAATTGGGGTCCTCTGATGCCAGTAACATTCGAGTGGGGTTTCACAGAACTTAAAGGTTAAGAACCACTGTACCAGAGGATATTTGCGTCATCACTGCATGAGCACTCACAAGAGTTCCAAACCATAAAAGGCAGATTTCCTTTACCCTCTCCACTGCTTTTGAACGCTTGGCTATTTGCCTAATGGTGCACTGCAAAGCACATCTGTCACTGAGATGTATCACCTCAGATTACGGTTCGGGCAGTCACATTCTGTTTGGACAGGCCAGGTGCAGCGATACCACAGTTGATAGAGTCGACTCGATGAGTTGTGGACCATGAGATTGACCAATAGGGATCACTTCATGATAGAGGTTGTATTTAGGGTGCAAGGAGGATGCCTGAGTATTCCAAACCCTGGATCTGGGCTTTATTGACCAGAGGAAGAACGAAAGGGCTAGAGAGGTGACTAAGTGCAAAAGGGAATGTATGGTGTACAAGAGGGAGACGAAGCATCGCTCCATGACAAAGTAACTCATAAGTAGGATTGCTAAGGCCTGTGTGTTGCAGCTAATGAAACTCAGGATGATAATTAAATAGAAGGACCTCAATAAAACAGAGGCATTCCTGAAGTCTGTAGTGATATATTTTCAGGGAATGATCATGAAATGTAATCAGAAAATGTTCAAAAGTGTGGTATGATGATTCTTGACCTCTGATTTGGTCTGAGAAGGGCCGGTAACCATCTGGGTTGGTTAGGGTGTCTAGGAAACCTTCCTTCATAGCCCAGAGTGATCCTAGCCCTTATAAACGGTATATAGGGTTCCCAAGCACGGTCACTGACAACCTGTTTATGAGAGCTCAGTGTAGTATTGCTATTCTTATAATGTGTAACTTTTTCATTATTGTTTCTTTTATGTGAAATTGCAGTTTTGTTTGATGTGCTCCTTGCCTCCCTCTTCTATTGCACTATTATAATGTACTGAGGGGAAATTCTAGAATAGAGTGCAGTAGTGAGAAAGGAAAATGAAGATGGGAGGCAGAAAGCTGTTATATGGTTGGAGTTTCTTTTAATGAATATGGATCTCAATAGACACTACAAATTACTTCAAGAATAATTCCTCGTTGGTGATTCCTATGTTCTACATGATATCTACTATGAGCCCGCAACCTCAGATGTTTGCTAAGGCCCAAATTTGACAAACGGTACTTAGGCCCATTGGCATCTTGAAAGGCACATGTGAGATTTGGGAACCTTTGATACACAAAATGAAATTACAGCCCAGGTATATTTGCCTTGGGTGGATCATGCAGGGGTTATATTCCTGCCAGGATGGTTGAAGTTGGTTCCCTAGGCAGTTTTGGATCTTGTGGATTTTGAGATGTAGCTGCTATCTTTTTGGTTTGATGGCAGTCACCTGGGGCGGAAGGCGTTTTGGGGATGCTTTAGTGCCTTCGGATTGTAGGGGGGAATCACAATAGGCGTTAGCTCCTCTGGCTGCCTGATTTTGGGCAAAGAGGACATAAGAAGGTTTTCAGTTGGGGTCTGTGTGGATGGCTACCTTGATAGGAAGGTGGTTAGCGTTGCTATCTGCTGGCTACTTAATGATGGGTTTGTGGGATTAGCTGGCCAGGAGGGATGGGTTTGCTGGTCACTCTGCTCAGGAGGAGGATAAGGGAACAGCTGACCTCGTGAACTCACAAGAAGACCACACCAGGATCTACACTAAGGGAAAGGCTACTAAAGTTGTATTCTCACACTTCATGGTCCGAGTCTGTGCATCATGAAGTGGATTTTCTGCAGGAATGGGGGTTTGTGGCCTGTGTGGGCGTTCTGATTGTAGTCTGTGCTGAACCTGACTGAGGTCACTCAGATCCATGGGACTGCAGCAAAGATGTAGGGAGAGGGGAGGCATGGAGCAGAGAGAGTTGAGTAGTGCACCCGAGCATTAAGGAAGGTGTATGTGGTACTCCAAAGGTAGCATATTGCTAATGTACTTGCGTATTATGGCAGGTTGTGGTGGGCTTATTGGCTAGTGACTTTTGACTGAAGTTGGATTCCATGAGGTTGCCAAGCTTCTCCTAAGAAATGCTCCATGTATAGTATAATAGCTTTTTTTTATGAAGAAGATAGACCATCGTGGTTTGTTTGGTCTGATTTCTATTTAATTCCTTATGGGCATATTGTTTTCACCTGAATTTGGTAGTAGGCTTATCCAAAATTTAGGAATTGGATTAGGGCCATACAGTGGGCAGGATGGCAAACAGGATTAAAGTCTTGTAGCCTGTAGTGTATTGAGAGGAAGAGAATTGCGTGCCAAAAAATATTAATAATAATCTCTTCTGTGTTAGTGTGAAATTTGTGGTGAGGTAGGCTGTGGGCTCATTAGCAGGCCTTACATTTTCTAGCCAATTTATAATTTTCCTTGATTCACTGATGTGTTTATTAACTTTCTACATTTCACTCTGACAACTGACCTGACTTAAGGCCAGGATTCACTCTACATGCCGCGCAGCTCCTCCTGTCTGACTCTGTGCCCCAGACCCCACCCTCGCTGCTGCTGTGAGCTTGAGGCCCTCCACCACCCGCAGGCACCTGCCTGAGCCTCATCCCTGGTGTCTAGTGGTTGCCATAAGTATTGTGTGTCTGTCCTGTAATCTGTATTTTGTTATTTGTGCAGTTTTTCCTCTTTGTTGTGCCTTTGTGCCTTTTTCTGCTCTCTGCCTCTCTTATTGTGACTTTTCCTTGTATTTCTGCCTTTTTTATCGAATTTTCACTTTTTCGTCTTTTGCACTCTACCCGTTCCCGCCGCTGCGTCCCCGCCCCCCTCTGGCCCCCCCCCATTTGCCCACCGCTCCCTGGCTCCCGCCTCCCAGCTGCTCCTCCCTCCCAACTCCCCTTCTTAATGGTGGCCGCTGTGCGGCCGCGCCACTGGCGCGCCAGAGGCAAACCCATCTGCGCCCGTCTGCACCTGGACCGCGCCTAGTGCCAGTCCCCCTGGTCCACGCGCTCCCACGCCGCCAGACACCGTTACACCAACGAAGAACTCCAAGCTCTCAACCCTGGCTGCCTCACCGCTTGCGTCCAGGCCTCCCCGAGGCATACCCATGGACCCTTCTCCTGCCGGATGTGCAGCTTCCCCTGCACCCAAGCCACCGAGCACCACAACAGCTTCACCCATAACAACCACTTCAACTGCATCCTCCTCAACACCCGCTCCGTCCACAAACACGCCGTCGCACTCTGGGACCTTCTCACCTCAACCTCCCCAGACATCCCCTTCCTCACTGAAACCTGGATGAACCCCTCCTCGGAACCCGACATCGCCATAGCCATCCCTGAAGGCTACAAGATTACCCGCAGAGACCGCACCAACAAACCGAGAGGAGGAATCGCCATAGTCCATAGGAGCACCATCAGGATCTCAACCAACACCCATGACACCATTGATGCCGCCGAACTCTTGCACATCCAGATTAACGTCAACGCCAACACCACCCTGAGAGAAACCCTTGTCAACAGACCCCCAGGCCCCCGTCCACAGTTCTGCGATGCCATCGCCGACACAATCAGGCTCTACGGACTACATGCTCCTCGGCGACCTGAATTTTCACCTAGAGAACACCAACAACAGCAACTCCTCAGCCTTGATCGACAACCTCGCTAAGCTCGGTCTCAAACAACTTGTCACAATGCCCACCCACTCGGCTGGCCACACACTCGACCCCATCTTCTCCGCCAGCAGCCACATCACCTTCTCCCATACCACCGAACTCCACTGGACCGACCACCGCTGTGTCCACTTCTCCTTCCAGAAACCCACCGCTCACCACCACCCGCAACGGATCCCGCTCCGCAGCTGGAACAAGATCTCAAAGGACCAATTAATCTCCAACCTCACCCACACCCCACCACCCAACACCAGCGACCCCAATACCGCCGCCCTCAACCTCAAACAATGGCTAGATGACTGTGCCAACACCCTCGCTCCACTTAGGAAATCAACCAACACCCGCACTAGTAAGAAAGCAACCTGGTTCACCGCAGACCTTCAGGCCTCCACGCGGGAGTGCTGGATAACCGAGAAGATCTGGTGCCAAGAACAAACAGAGAGCAACCACGCTGCCCTCAAGGCTGTCATCCGCAAGCATCACCAGCTCATCTGGACCACCAAAAGATAATTCTACAAAGAATGAATCGACAACAACGCACAGGACATCAAGCAGCTCTTCAGCATCATCAAAGAACTCACCAACCCCAAATCCTGCTCCGCTGCCCCCCCCCCGGCTCGCAAGGCCTCTGCGACTCCCTCGCCACCTGTTTTCATCGCAAGATCACGGACATCCATGGCAGTTTCGCCTCCCCCATCCCCACGACCACCGCTGCCAACCCCAACGCACCCAACCACACCAACCTCCTGAGTGCCTGGACCCACACCAATGACGAGGACACCACCAAGACCATGAGCACCATCCACTCCGGATCACCCGCCGACCCCTGCCCTCACCATTTCTTTAATAAAGCCAGCCAAATCATCGCCTCCCAGGTCCGTACCATCATCAACAGCTCCTTCGAGACCGTCACCTTCCCGGAGAGCTGGAAACACGCCGAAGTCAACGCCCTGCTCAAAAAGCCAAGGCAGACCCCGAAGACCTCAAGAATTACCGGCCCATCTCCCTACTCCCCTTCCCAGCGAAGGTCATCGAGAAGATAGTCAACAGCCAACTGTCACGCTTCCTGGAGGACAACAGCATGCTCGACTTCTCCCAATCCGGCTTCCACAAGAACCACAGCACCGAGACGGCTCTCATCGCCGCTACCAACGACATCAAGATCATGCTCGACAAAGGTGAAACCATGGCCCTAATCCTCCTTGACCTCTCAGCAGCCTTTGACACCGTCTGTCACCACACACTTCGCACACGCCTCCACGACGCTGGAATCCGCCACAAGGCCCTGGAGTGGATCACATCCTTCCTCTCTGGCAGAACTCAGAGAGTCCGCCTCCCTCCGTTCCTGTCAAGAGCCACCAAGACCATCTGCGGAGTACCCCAAGGTTCCTCTCTCAGCCCCACCCTTTTCAACGTCTATATGGCGCCGCTCGCCAACATCGTGCAATATTGCGCTACCAGCTCTGGCTTCAACTGACTTTGAGCCATGCTGTGGAATATGTTGGAATCAGTCATTAGGTCCCAGATCTCTGCTCTGTAGTATAGTATTTCTCCGTCTTGCACAACTCTGTTGAGGGGTTGGTTAGAAAGGAGCTGTGCTTTTTTTTGCAAACTAAACAATACCCTTTGCGGCTCTCTCGGCACTTGCTAGTGTGCCTTCAAGATGATGTTTCCAGCTGAAGGCAGCAGACACTGTGATTCCTACATACTTAAAACGTCTTGTTATGATTGGTTGGTTTCCTAGTATAGAAGGCTTCTTTGGCTGCCTTTCTGAACAGGGTCCCCAGATTGTAATCTTTGATCTTGAGAGTGTTCCTGCCTAATAGCTTTCTACTGTGTACGGATGTGCGTACAAGGCACTTTGAGTCCAGGACAACATAATGGAATCATTTGCATAAGGGCTGTCAATCACTGTAGCCCCCCCCCCCTTTGTTGGTAGTGCCTGCGATGCTTGAGGACAAGAGGGAGGGGCATACAGAGAGTGCCTATTATCAGCTGTGTATGAGGAAATTATTCAATGCTGCCCTGACCTGGCTAGAGAGCTGCATCTGATGAAGGCTTGACTGCTAGTGAATACTTATATTGGGAGCCCAACTTCAACAGAGGATGTGCAATGAGGCGTAGGCGTTAGTTAAACACCTTAGAACCATGAGGGATCATCTTGCGAATATCAGGGCAAGAGGTGAGAGAGAGGAGAGGGCTGGTGAATTTAGAGGTCAGGACGAGTGAGATGAGAGTTTGGAGAGTATAGGTTCCCCCCAAATCCAAACTGAAATGGGAAGATTCCTATGAGGATTTTATTAGAAGAATAAGTAATCATATGATGATGAGTCTACAGGTTCATTCCTATGTGGTAACGGGCCTAAGGTGGCTTTATAACATATGCATTGGGGTGATTCATTTCTTCTTCTTCTCATTATTATTATTAATATTATTATTATTACAGATGGTAAACAAAACTAAATTACTTATTTAAGCAACTTCAGAATGAAAATTATGAACGTGAACATGGCTTCTACACGTCTCCTAGCTTAGAGAGTTAGTGAACAATGGACCGTGATTCTTTACGAGAAATGTGAGCTATTCTGCCAGATTCTGAGCGCCTCACAGTCTTTGAGTTTGGCATGCACAGTTAGGCTATCGTAGACAGTGTTGCTGTGGTGCAGACATGAGTTGAGGACTCCTTCAACTAACCTGGGGTGTTTTTCAAGGGGGCAGCAGTGCAGGTGTTTTTTAAAGGTTTTAGCTGGTAGAAAGTTGGTTGCTCTACTGTGTCAATTTGGGCGTCAAGGATGAGGTTTAGGTGATACTCAAACCCTATCATTTCAGTAGCTTTGATGCGAGTCTCTTTACCAGAGAAGGTGGGAGGCTAGGATTGCTCATTTGTTTGAGTGAGTGTAGCAGTCCCAGGGGCGATGCCTAGAGTCGCAGTCAAGTTTGGCTTCTTTTACATGTTGTTGATGTGGGATCTCAGGCAGCTTACTGTCTGGTAAGAAGCTTTAAGAGCTGGCATTTGTTGCAAGTGGTAAAAACGTGTACAGAATCCAGGGCTCACTTCCAGTTTTTGACTAGTTATGAGGATGTGGTCGATGTCAAAAGTACAAATAATGATTTTTGCAGGTTTAGCTTCAAGTGATGTTGTGAAATCTAGTGTTCTACTCTTCCAGGCAGGTAGCCAGCAGATTTATATCTTGTTGTGTTGATATCTTGACATAAAGCTATGATTCAGTGGTGCATCACTGGAATGCCACACCACAGAGTGCAAGCAAGTTTCTCAGGGGTTCCATGCAAATACGGAAAAACTGGGGGCGACCAATGAGTCTTGTAGGACTACAGAGGGCACCAACAGATTCAATTTTGACCGATTGGATGCGATTCTCCATGTAGGTCAACAATATGAGTCTCTTTAGCACTGTACATACACTGATGTACATATGGATGCCTCCTATGTTTCATGCTTATCCTCTGTGGAAATATCCACTTAAAAGATGTGCTTTTGCCATTTGTAAAAAGGAACATTACACCCCCTCTTGCGCCTTCCTGGAGAGTAAAGGGCTATGAGACCAAATAGACAGACTTCCTCATTAAGAGATACCAGTTTTCTGAGTGCAACTTTGACGTCATACTGCTGTCAAAAAGAAGATGCTGCATGACGCCATTTACAACTTTTCAAACTAGGCTTTCACAGCAGGGTACCCTTCCTACCTGATGGCTTAATAGAGCGTAATTCATAGGTCTGTGCAAATTCACACGACTTCACTTTGTCACACCTCCCTTAGGGCCTCATTTACAACAAACTGGCACATCAATCATGATGCCCCAGTTTGCTTGCGCCACCATGCTCTTCCCCCACATCATGGGAGCACTGTATTTACAATACAGCGCACTATGGCACTCGTTACCACAGTTGTGTCAGAATTTCTGACGCAGTTGTGGTGCTTTGCTTGACTAGCTTCCAAAATTTTTACGCTAGTCCAGCAAAGCTCGGGGAGGCCCATTTAAAACAGCCTAGCATAACTTTAATGCCTGCCCTTGAGCAGGTGTTAAAAAATGCCGCTAGAGGGGGCGTAGCTTGCCGAGCCGAAAGATGGCCGCGCAGTAGCGAAGCTCCGCCGGCTACCTAAAGATCCTTCATAATCCTTCGGGCTATGCCCGATTCTTTGGACACCCTGGAGAAGGAGCTGAAGCCCAGACCGCAGGGGTAAAGATCCGACCGTCAGTGGACCCCAGCGGGACCCGGTGTGAACACCGAGCCACGGGGATGCTTAAGGCGGGCGGGCCGGGGCCGGGCGGCCGAGGCCTAGAAATGGAGTGGCGGCGCTTGCGCTCGCCTGAAGATACGATGCGGGCAAGTTCCTGAGGCGTGTTGTGGAGTAACTGACTGCGCCCGAGGCGAGAGAGAGGTCGCGCCTGGGGGCGGCCCTGGTCTGCGCATCGGACCTACAGAGATCCTCGTGCTGCGCTGGAGCCGCGCGGCCGCGCTCCGCTCTCGGGACAGCGGCACAGTGGAGCGGACTGGGAGCACGGAGGCCTGGAGGTGAGACTACGTGGTGGGGTGGAAAGGAGCGTGGAACCTACCGCTTTATCGGGTGGCCAGAGTGAACTGTCTGGAGCGAACATGGCAATGTTGCGACTGATGGCGTTATTTTAAAACTTGCCAGCGTGGCAAGGGAAGCGGGCACAATTTAATGGAGGAGGGACCTTGGACGTGCTAAATCCGGCGTGCTGGCGATCTTGGCGAACAGCGGAGGGGTGCCAACTGCGGGGAGTCGCGTCTTGTAAAGAGCTGGACCGGGGCCTGAGCCCGGGGCAGCGGTGCTGACCCAGTGGAGGGGCCCTCGGTGGTGCGGGACCGCGTGATCTGAGATATCCGAAAGCGAGTAGGCTGGGAATGAGGAGCGGACCGCGTGGTAAAGACAACTAAATTTTGCCACTATGGGAAAACATGACAAAGCCCAGCCTAAGCTGCACTTCGAGCAACGAAAAACTATGAGCCAGACAGGGGAGGGCACAGAGGCTGGATCAGAGAGGGCCCCAGAGAGCCCAGCTCATGAAGAACAAGACCTACGACACATTCTAACAGCAATGCAACAAAGTCTAACCCTAATAGATGGCAAAATCGACTCTCTCTCTTATCGTGTGGACAGAATGTCAGAAAGACTAGATAAGCAGACGGAGCGCTTGGACTAGGTGGTGATACGTGTGTCGGCCGCGGAGGATGGACAAACAGCACTAGCTTCCAGACAACTAAAAGTGAACACGGAGCTGGATACCCTTAAACACAAAATGGACGATCTTGAGTCGCACTCTCGTAGAAACAACCTTCGTATCGTGGGACTAGCGGAGTCTATATCGATAGCAAACATGGAAAAGTTTATCAAGAGCCTGCTGACACAATTGCTGGAGCGGGACATCTTCTCAGTGTTCTTCGTGGTGGAAAGGGCGCATAGGTCGCTAGCGGTCCGGCCCCCGCCCGGGGCTCCACCTCGCCCGGTGATAGCGAGACTGTTGAACTATAGGGACCGTGATGCTGCATTGAAGCGTGCACGTGAGTTGAAAACATTGAGATATGAGGGTATGACTCTCTCATTGTACCCCGACTTCACACTGCAGGTGCAGGAAGCGAGGAAGCAATTCCTGCCAGGGAAGAAACAGCTTAGAGCTCTACAACTAGATTACAGAATGCTATACCCAGCCAAATTAAGAGTAGATGTAGATGGAAATACAATATTCTTCACTGATCATAAGAAATTGGAACAATTTGTGAACCGTAAGCTAGCAGATAAAAGAAATGCATCGGGAGCAGAGCCGGCGAACAATTAATCAAAGGGCTGCTCCTAGTTGTCAAGATTCCATTGCAGAAATTGGTTCAGAACACTAACATTGTAAAAGATGTGTATACTGTAGATATACATTAATGCCATGTGGTTGTCGCCCATAAGGCTTGGAATTTTCAGGGACTGGAGGTAAATCATGCGTATCTTACACGCTGGGTGCGATGTGCCCTGAGATGCAGGGATGGTCCGAAGGACACATATATTGGTAGCCAACATAACAAAACTTTTGTCGAGGCGAAGCAACATCCGCCTTCATGTGTGATCCACTTATAGCAAAGTTGGGGTTAGGATCCAGAGGGACAGTTCGTGGGAGGGTTTTGAAAGTTACAAACAGATGGGCAGGTTGGGGTTTGCCCTATTGTGGGAGGGGGTGGACGGGAGGGGAAAAGTTGCAGTAACAGTATGGTTGAAATGTTGTAGTAGACGAAGCAGACATAATGCAGATGACTACTATGCACAATCGGACTTAGAAAACCAACTTAGAGAATAGATGGCTCCAGAGCATACAACTACTGACAATCAAAAGGGGCACCATAGACTAAGGTTGATCACCTGGAATGAGAGGGGACTTAATGATACACGCAAAACTCGTGGGGTGGTGGCATACTTACACCGGCACAAGGTCAATATTGCAGTATTGCAAGAGACACATTTGGCCCCGGACAGCCCTATGCTCACCTCGCGCAGAATGAGGGGGCAGTTCTTGGCTGCAGGTTACACAACTCATGCTTGGGGCCTCCTGCTGTGGGCCTCCCGCGCATCTGCCATTGAGTTCGAGTGTGCTGAAATTGACCCCGGGGGAGATATGTAGTGGCAAAATGCAAAGGCAGGGCTTTCACTTTTATATTGACAGGAATATATGGTCCGAATTACAACGACCCCCAGTTTTATAGAAATCTTGCAGCACGGGCAACGAAATGGAGAGACCTTCCACAGCTTTGGTGCAGAGACTTTAATTGTACGCTGTCTCCTACATTAGATAGATCGGGAGGTAGGACCAGGGGCCCGGCAGCAGCAGCGCGCGCAATACTAGACATAATGGTGGTCTTGGGCCTGACAGATATCTGGAGAGAGAGGTACCCCGAAAAGGGAGGTTACACGCACTACTCATCAGCACATGACTTGTATACACGCATAGATCTCTGGCTGGTCTCCCACAATTTATCACATAGAGTAACACCCGAAGCGCCCTGGCCTCGAACGTATTCGGATCATTCACTGTTCCCGATATTACTGACAGTGGGTCAAATTCCACAGCCACCATTCTCCTGGAGATTCCCACCATACTCGCTAACAGACTCCGTGTTTAGGGAGGAACTGACCAATGCAATTAAAGAATTTTTCCAACTAAACAAAGGATCAGTTACCTGAGTGGGCACAATCTGGGAGACATTCAAGGTGTACATAAGAGGGATTACCATGTCCAAACATGCGGGAGTACTCCGATCGATACGTGGGCGACTACAATTACTTGAAGGGGAACTATCCCAGTTAGAACAAGAGCATCGTGATACTGCAGATACACGTACATTGGGTCATATTCGCGCAAAGATGCAAGAATTTCAAGAGACAGCACTATCGAAAGTGCGTCATATGGGGAAGTATGCTGTGGCCCGAGCGTATGGGGAGGGGGACAGACCTGGCAAGGTCCTAGCAAATTGAATCCGCCCCAGTCACAGCACCAATCTCATTAACAAAACAGCAGCAACAGATGGTAGCATTCTCACTGGCCCCGAGAATGTAGCGGCTAGATTCCGAGAATATTACCAAACACTTTATTCTACAAGAGGAAGCCCTGAACCTAACGCTATAAAAGAATATCTCACTCACATAGAATTACCAAAACTTTCGGAGAGCGACAGAGAGGCTTTGGGGGCACCATTTACGCTGGGCGAGATAGCAAAAGCGCTGGGAAGCATGGCTGAAGGTAAAGCCCCGGGCCATGATGGCCTGACAGTGTACTTCTACAAAACATACCAAACACTAATACTCCCACACCTAAAAGAGGTGTTTGAGGAGATGGTTGCAGATGGTTGCATGCCTCCATCGATGCGGGAAGCCATGATAATCACACTGCTTAAACCAGGGAAACCACAAGAACAATACTCCTCCTACAGGCCACTATCACTGTTAAATGTAGATGTCAAAATATACGCGAAAATCTTAGCAGAACATCTGGCCAAAGTGCTGCCCCTACTAGTAAAACCTGAACAAGCAGGGTTTGTCCTTGGCCGTAATCTAACCATGAACCTATGCACATTATTCGGCACTATTCAAAACATTAATCCTGATATACAGGCAGTGGCGGTGTTTCTGGGCGTGGAAAAAGCATTCGATTCAGTAGAATGGGACTTCCTATGGGCGGCACTGAGACGGTTCGGAATAGGAGACACCTTTTTACATTTGATAACCACATTGTACAGGGAACCCCGGGCCAGGGTCCGAGTGAACGGGGTGGTGACAAAGGAAATGGACATCAGCAGGGGTACTAGGCAGGGATGCCCACTTTCCCCCCTACTGTATGCTCTGGCAGCGGAGCCTCTGGCTTGTGCCCTGAGGGAATATCATAGCCATCGTGGTCTTAATTTCAAACATTACAAAGTAGTAATATCGGCATATGCAGACGACACATTGCTGTATATCAAAGATCCAAAACATAATGCTGCGCTGATGCTCCAAGAAATAGTGCGATATGGGGCATTGTCTGGCTTCAAAGTCAATTGGGGTAAATCGTTGATGTTTCCATTGACTCCCTCCACAGTACAGACAGAGGTAGGTTTCCCGCTAAAATGGGAGATCGGGTCAGTTAGGTATCTGGGTATTAAGGTACACACCGATCCCAACATTATTGTGAGGGATAATTATGACACAGCGATAACTAAATTGGCCATAGATGTTGAGAAGTGGATACGACTCCCTCTGTCCTTGCTTGGTCGGGTAGCGTTGATGAAAATGGTGGTTTTACCGCGCTTTCTCTTCCTGTTCCAGAATATTACAATGGTGCTGCCTAAGAAATATTTCGCTACATTGAGATCACTACTAATAAAACTGGCCTGGGCAGGCAAACATCCCCGAGTACAATGGCGTGTGCTAACCTTGCCATATGAGCTCGGCGGATTGGGAGCCCCGGATTTGGAAACCTATAGCGTAGCAGCCCGAGCTGCTGTAGCGCAGATCTGGCTCCATGGACCAGAGAATTCCCCATTTCTTAGAATAGAAAGAGAGCTGGCCTTGCCTGCCCCGTTACAGGGAAGACTATACCAGACCCCGAGCAGACAATATAAAAAATTAGTCTCTCTAGGGTCGGTGGCAAAGGCATGGCAAGAGATTACGGATAAACAGAAATTGGCTTTGCTATACTCCCCATATGTACCGTTATATTGCTGTGCTTGGTTCCCACTCTGGCGAGACAGCAAACTGATATCTGCCCTAAGCGAACTAGGTATTAACACATTAGGAGACCTATTTGAAAACAACAGAATGAAAAGCTGGGAAACGGTGTCTAATGAGACCGTTGAGTCTACTCCCCTGCACCGGTTCCAGTATCACAGGGCACGTCATGCACTGGCACAACTATTGGGTGAAGACATGCAAGAACCCCCCGAGATCACATCGCTCCCCATGATCCTGCAGGGGAGTTGTACGAGGCATTTGGTGTCCCGCCTATATGCTTCTATACAGGAATCAAGAACTTATGAGCTCTCAAAAGCCCGGGTGGAATGGCATAGGGACCTAGAGGTACAAATTACAGACACACAATGGCGTTACTGCTGCGCCAAGACACATTCTATCTCCCTAAACGGCAGACATAGACTTATCCACTTTAAATTTCTCAACAGAATATATTACACCCCACTCCGATTGCACGGATATGGTTTGCGTGAAAATTCGAATTGCCCTAGATGTGGAATGGAGAGAGCAGATTTTCTACACATGGCATGGGCGTGTGCAAAAACACAAATTTTTGAGAAAGCTGTATTCAAAGAACTAGAAACTATAATTGAGGAACCAATAGACTCTGGCCCACTCTTAGCACTAATGGGGTGGGATAACCACTTACCAAAATCGACTCGCAAACAGGTGGCTATGGGTCTGCTGATAGCTAAGCATAGGATCGCCATGCGATGGGACCGTGGACCGATCCCTACAATAGATGAATGGCATAGAGATATGACTTATTGTAACACGCAAACAGACAATTACAGTGAACTACTCCCTCCCACAAATAAGCCAGCCAAATTTTGGGACATCTACAAACAATACCTTATAGGGAAAGAAACAGGAGAACCAGAGGGTGACATAACTGATTGATAAAACAAAGCATGGTTGCAGCTATGTGTCCATTTGTTTATATACTATATGAATAAAATCCGGAAAGTGAAAATACTCATTAGAAATGTCGCAATAACATAGTTGTATCGTATGAGTCTGCAAATGCAAGATCTTATTGTACTGCTTCACTTGTTGTATAAAAGCATAAATAAAAGGTTAACAAAAATAAAAATGCCACTAGAATTATGCAGAATGATGCCATTCCTGCGGGCCTCCTAGCGGGGGAACACCTCCATTGCATACATTATACCTGGCGCAGGTATAAGGTGGCCAAGGGTTTATAAACTGGCGCAGTGGCACTATTGTGCCAGTTTGTAAATATGGCGCCGGGAGGGAGAGTGTGCTGTGCTACCATAGCGTAAATAAAATGACTCTATGGTGGTGCACGGGCTTGTAAATGAGCCCCTTAATACTAACACTCAGGTATTTTCCACACAAGACATGATCACCGTTTGGAATTAGGCATCGTAGCTTGTTTTATTACATCAGCCTTAAACCTCAGAAGAAATAGATGAAGCTATTAACAGTTTTGACTTGCTTCCTACTACCTTTTGACTACCTTGGGTACACACTTTACAATGTGAGGAATAAAACACTGTAAACATTAGAACCATATTAAAGTGATAACATATCTTGCAGACTTTGACATCATGACAAGATTTCACGTCTAAACATCTAGGAATTCACCAGACTGATGCCAAAAATAACACAGGGAGAGCCACCTATGATAAAGACACCAAGTGAAAACACCATGATGTGGGCAATCACTGGTAAGAGCTAGAAGGCAAAGGCTACCAGCAGGCCCCTCTTCACCTCAAGCCAGCCAGCAACCCACATCAGAGTCAGTTTAGACCAATTTTAATTTAACAGCAGGTGCCATAAACTTATCCATGATACTTAGTTTTTTCCGCATTTTTGGCAAAAACTAAACATCATCTGCTATGAGGAATCTAGGTGATGGGTGGGTGAGAAATTGCTGCTTCGTGCAGGCGCAGACGAAAGCAGAGGCAAAGAGGGCTCGATGGGGGCCATCCTGGCTTATAAACCCGTCCCTCCCAGCGAAAGGCCACTACCTCTGGGTGTGCCGAGGAGGTCCAGAACACTCCTCCCTACTTCCAGAGTCTCTTTATTTCTGACTAGAACAGCCGATCCGATGCCGCAAATCACCACGAGGGAGGGGACAAAGGACCCTGCAGTGGGAACTTCTCAACCCACCTCCTCCCCCTGGATGCACTAAACGATATGGGCCAGTGTGTTTAAACCCTTTGTGCGACTAATCCCTCGCCTAGCTAATCGCCGTCGGTACAAGCTGCAGAATGTGTTGGGGGAACGTCTTAAACCTTGTGGTTATTCAAGAACTTTACAAAGTTTTATTTTAAATGCATGGAAAATTTCTACATCAATGGGTTTTGCGGAGACGTACCCAGCAAATTGCCATTTTTTCGATTCGCAAGGCAGATTTTTTACTTTGATGAATTAAACTGAAAAAAACGTTTTAAGGGAGGAGCTTCACTCAAGGTTGTAGTCGACAAGTAGTTCAACACTTAAAAACGTTTTAAATGCAAAAAACACCCACTAATGTTGGTAGAATAAAACATTTGCCCAGCCTTGCGTCAGCTTTTACTTTGTATTAGTGCCTAATATAAAGGCTGAATTTCAGTCCTATGTAACTTACTTATCAGTACTACTGTCTTGCTGTTGCAGGGCTAAAATCAGTGCTTAATTTGTAAATAAAAACGTGCCGGTGTCCAAAGCCCTCCTGTTAAACACAGGGCTACTGCATTTAAATGTGCGAACACGGAATACTGATGCAGCGTGATCCTGAAGCCATCTCGGGCCTCTTCGATCCATTTAAAGCCACTTCCTGCCCCTTCAGCTCACTCTAGCAGCTTTCTGCTTTCTACCTTTGTTGCTCTCTTTCATTTTTCTCTTCCTCCTTCTTTCCCATATGTGTCTTTTGCTCGCAGCAAATGCTTGAGGCAGAAGATTAAGCGCCGGCCCTCAAAAATAAGTGCCGGTGCTCAGCACCGGAAACAATAAGTACAAATTAAGAGCTGGCTAAAATGGAAGTACTGGACAGGTTAGTTGGCTGCCAAGACTTCTTTATTGGGAGGCAAGTGTGCAAAATGATACCACTACAAAAATATACCACTACCAAGTCATCTAATGTAAGTCCTAAAGGTTTATGAGATTTGTAATTTTGAAATGGATCTCACACTTGATCCACAATGCACATTTGTTGAAAGTTGCATGTATTCCACAAAGTATGAAGAGCGAACGTTTGATTTAATTAGTTTTCCAGGAATTACTGGATGTTTGGCACAACTGTGGTCCATCCATGGTCACCTAGTGTCACCTGGGTGTTGCCGACACATGTTCCCAGTTCTTAATATCTCATTGGTTATCGCTCTAGATTAGGGAAATACCCCTTTTCCACATAAAGTATTTTTCTGCTCCAAAATGGACATAGCACTTCTCTTAAGAAGGCAGTCATTCCATAAAGCAACATTTAAATGCACATTAGTATGCATTTTAGAGGCAATGTAAAAGTTTGCTGTTTCTGAGCAACCCTTCCTCTTACCAGATGGACATGCCTTGTATCATCTGTGACTGCTGTGCTCGAGTGGGCGATCAAGGTCAGGCAGCTACCATGTTGGTCAGGCAGTGTTAATGCTTCAGCTCTTCCTGTCCTTCCATACTTAAACGAGGATGGTTTTGTGTCCTCATTCGATATCAGGGGCTGGAACCGCTCCCCAGAATAGCATCGATCGGAAACTAAATAAAATAGAGGACATGTTGGTCCTGGGCATTTGACAGCCATGTTTGCCACGCTTCTGACCTCAGGCATTGCAGCTGCAAGTCGTGGAGAAGTTGGGCAGGTGTGGGGAGCTTTTTTTTTTATATTTACAACAGTTGTAATTAGTGTGTCCCTTGATGTTGTGTAAAGAGGGTGTACGATATGTTTAGAATCTAGGCTGCTTAAGAATGAGGCCTTTTCAAGGTATTTCTTTCTGTGAAGGCTGATTATCTTTCACTTCAGCGCACTCAGCAAATGAAAGTTGTGGGCAGTATAATTGCCTCTCAGACAGGGCTGGCTGTGTCTCCTTATGTTACAGCATCTTACAAAAAAATCCAGGTCAGGGACAATGGACCATGGCAACAACACGCATAAAAGAATTGCCAGCCTTATAGCTCATTTTCCTGTTCTATTTCTCACAGCTCCTTCGACAGGCTTATCACTGGTTCTCCTCTATCAGTATTTAAGTCCCTCCAGCTAAGTCCCAGACTTTGAATTTGAGAATGCTTGCCACTGTCTCCACCACACTAGGGGCCAGATGTAGGAAGCCGTTTGCATGGTGCAAACTGCGAAAATCGCAGTTTGCGCCATGCAAACAGCCTTCTGCGATGCACATTCACAATTTGCGAGTCGGTACCGACTCGCAAATTGTGAATGCGACTCGCAAATAGGAAGGGGTGTTCCCTTCCTATTTGCGACTCGCATCGCAATGCAGAATTGCTTTGTGACCGCGAATGCGGTCGCATCGCAATTCGCAGTTACCACCAGTGTCACACTGGTGGTAACTCATTCGCAAAAGGGAAGGGGTCCCATGGGACCCCTTCCCCTTTGTGAGTGTGGGGAAAAAGGGTTTTTCAGAGCAGGCAGTGGTCCAATGGACCACTGCCTACACTGGAAAAACGAAACCAAATGGTTTCGTTATTTTTTTTATTTTGCAACTCGTTTTCCATTAAGGAAAACGGGCTGCAAAATAAAAAAATAAAAAACAGCTTTATTTATAAAGCAGTCACAGACATGGAGGTCTGCTGACTTCAGCAGGCCACCATCCCTGTGAGTGCAGGGACTCGCTATGGGGTCGCAAAATGCGACCCACCTCATTAATATTTATGAGGTGGTCTTTGCGACCCCATAGCGAGTCGCAGACGGTGTCTGAGACACCTTTCTGCATCCGAATTTGCGATTTGGAAATTGCGATTCGCAAGACTCGCAATTTCCGAATCGCAAATTCGGACCTTGCTACATCTGGCCCTAGATGTTTTGATCAAGTAACATTTATTTCCAATGTGCACCAGACTATGGGTGTGCATATTTGTAAAAAAAAAAATTATTGTGGAGTTTCATGGAATTTTAAGAAAATAACGCAAAAGTACTCAAACAGCATCAAAACTTGTTTACTGGTATCTTACATGAAACTTTCAAGTGAGTGCACAACTCACAAATAAAACGTCACGGAGTGTACTGTTACTTTCAGGAGACTTTTCAAACACAGTGCCTCTTGGAGAGACTATTTCTGCCTGAACCATTCTTTCATAAGCAAAACAATGACACAATGATGTGACATTTTCAAGTTTTCAAAGGTTTAATTAAGATTTCGCTCAAGCCTACAATAAACCCCAAACCCTTTCCTCAAGAATAATGGAAACTTTGTTGATATATTTGTATGTAATGATGGGTACGAGTGAGCCCCCGGCAGTATGGCTTGTAAATTAAATAGCTGTGCAGAACACTAGAACTTTTTATGTGGAAGTGATCCCAATCTAGGGATAGTTTCCAAAAACATTGTTTGTGCCATGACTAGAGAGGATGAAAACAACCACTTTTGAAGGTTATGCTATGTAGAATGGGTATCCAGTGTTAAAGCTTGACAATCCTATTTGAGAGTATCTAATATTTTGATTAAAGCATGCCCAAGGCTACTTAAGCATCTTGTGCAAGATGTGTGACTAAACAGTTAGCCTTTGAAATGTGATCTTGTGGATCAAATTCTGAAGAGTGCAACATTTTGCTGCCTGGTTCCTGGGATGTTCTTAGTCGATGGTGGTAATTTTACCTAGAAAGAAGATAAGACTGATAGCCCACTTGTCCATTGCTGTTAAGTAAGGTTTATAAATTAACAAAGCCTCTTGCATGGTGTCTTTCTGCTAAAACTCAAGGTGCACGAGCTTGAGGTGCTATTCTTAGCCTTCAAGCTGGTTTGGGAAGAGTCCAACCAGTAGTTACTTTCCAAAATATTGAGTGAGCTGGAGAATGGAAGAAGAGAGATAGGGTGATAGTTCATCAAATTGGAAGTGTCAGCACCTGCTTTTCAACAGTGGCAAGCCTAAAGCATGCTTCCAGTCCGATGTATACTTTAAAGATTTATTCAAAAGTTCTGTTAAGTGAAGAATGAAAATAGGAGAAAGATGAGAGTAGATAAAGTGAGGGCATGGATCTAATGGAGACCCCGACCTCACCTTCAACATAACGTCTTCTACCACTTTCTTGGTTAACCGAGTGAAAGAGCCCCAGTAAGCCGGAGAAGAACAGCGAGGCTCTACAACATTGGAAGAGCTCCTGTTAATGGGAGGCTGAATTGCAAAGCCTGGGTAGATTATGGAGATTTTTTTTACGGTTATACGACGGAACACCGACTTCCAAAACAACTAGTGCCTTAACGAGGTCGGAACACCGACCTCGTTGTTACTACTAATGCCTTTACCACGAATGCCTTAACAACAATATTTTGTTGTAAAGGCATTCCTGATAAAAGCATTAGTAATAGGCACCATTGATCCTACATCCCTCACCCCAACCCCCCAACCCCACCCCAAAACCTAAAACCCCCCCACCCCCTCCCCAAAACCACAAATGCCCCACCCCCCAACCCCGCCCCAAAACCTAAAACCCCCTAACCCCCACCCCCTCCCCAAAACCAAAAACGCCACACCCCCCCAACCCCACCCCAAAACCTAAAACCCCCTGACCCCCCAACCCCTCTCCAAAACCAAAAACGCCCCACCCCCCCAACCCCGCCCCAAAACCTAAAACCCCCTGACCCCCCACCCCCTCACCAAAACCAAACACGCCCCAACCCCACCCCAAAACCTAAAACCCCATGACCCCCCACCCCCTCCCCAAAACCTAAAACACCCCACCCCCCCAACCCCACCCCAAAACCTAAAACGCCCTGACCCCCCACCCCCTCCCCAAAACCTAAAACCCTCCACTTACCTTAGTCGTCCCCTCGTCACCTGCGTCGTCCTCCTTAGCCGACTCCCTTCTTTGTACCTTAACCACACATGTTCGTTGTTCAGAACATATGTAGTTAAGGCACAAAATAACAGAGTCGTGGTTAAAAAAAGCGTTGTTGCGCTTTCATTAACCACAACTTCATTACTAAAACTTCGTAATAAAGGATTTTCCCTTTTTTCACTAAAGAAAGAGGACAGGCCTTCCAGTACGAGTCAGAGGCCAGGGTCGTTCAGTTCATTGCAGCCATATGAGCCCGTTCCTTGACAATTTTAATCAGTACTCTAGAGGGACCACTGTTTTCCTTATTCTCCCAGCAAGATACTGCCATTTGGCCTGCCTGAGTTGTTTATGATATTCCTTGAGTGATTCCTTAACAGTAGCTCGATCCTTAAGAGTTTTAGTGGACTGCCAACAATGCTCCAGTTGCTTACAGTTCATTTCATGGTCTCTCAACTGAAAGAATACCACTTTGTTGAGGTCAGTCTTCTAGAGGAATTTGCCTCCTTCAGTGGGGCACAGATATGATAGCCTCAGCAATAACACAAGGAACAACAGACGCTGCTGTATCCACTGAGCTGGTCTCTGCCACCTCAGATGGGCTGAAATTGTTACTAAATTTAGAAGCATTAACTCTCTTCCATGATATAAACATGACTGGAAATTGTCTAACCAAGTAATAGTGTCAGCTGACTGTATTTTCAGGGTGTCAATATTAGTGAACAGTAAGTCTAAAGTGTGGCCAGCAATATGACTAAGACAGTTTATCTTTTGAGTAACTTGAATAATCATCATCTCATTCACAAGATTGCTATTCAAGGGATTTGACTGATCATCACACTGGAGGTTAAAACAGCTGATAAGAAAAAAGTGATCATACTTTAACACAACAAGGCTGATAATTCTGTTGCCAGCTGAGAATTGTAACCAGGGGGTCTATAAAGTAGTGCTCTCCTTATTTTCTGGTGGAGTTAAGCGATAAATGGAATAGCATAGCTTCCCAAGACTCCTTCTCGGATGCACTCAGCCTATAAAAGACTAAAGAGTCTTTATAAATAATAGACATTCTCCCACCTCTCCCGCCCATTTGGGTGTGGATGGTCAAAGATGCGCTTACCTTTGGTGTGATCACTGAGCGTGTCTGCTGCACAGACAACACTGCACTCGTATTTTTATCTATGATGGCGCTCCACCCACAAGACACTTACTAATTAGACTCCCCGTCCTAACAACCCCCAAGGCGGCAGCCCAGAAGAAGAAAGTGTAGCAGGCCGAAGATGCTTGCCAAAAAAAAACAGATGCAAGCGCTTGTTGATAACTAAGAGCGGTGTTCCCACAAGTAGAAGACAGGGCACTTGTGGGATAAAACACCACTAATCCACTTGCCACATGTACAATTTGTCAGGCACAGTTACAAAACAAGTTTGCAAAAATTCAACAGGAGTCTTACAAAATTATAACTTAATCAGGGATCAAATATAAAAATACCACCAACAGAGTTGAGTAGGAGTTAGGTCTTATGCACTTAAAGCAGCATGAACATATCTCCAAGGAGCAGCATGTGTCTTAGCAAAAACATTTTAGTGGAACAAGAGCACCTCAGACATCAAGTACTGTACATAACATAGTACTGTGTGTGAGGCTTGCTTTATACCAGAATTATATGGGTAGAAGAGGGCTGAAACATGTAATTGATGCAAAATAGCACATTTATTTTTTAAACCACACATGTTTAGGCATATTTACAATTATAGTTACAGTCACAGGGAGATAAAGTTATTTGCCAACAATCACATAATTTATGGCAACATCTAAATGCAGGCCTGCCAAAACGTGTCAAACAATATCAGCTGTCTTCATCCAGCCTCCAAGTGAAAACCCAATATCACACAGTGAAAGTTATGATGAGCTGGAAACCTCTGTACAGAGTGAGCTTGTGGAGCCTCTGTACTGTTCACACCTATTAATGTATTTTCAACTACCCATGTCTGACCTTTGCTAGTCTTTTTGAGAGAAGGTAGAAGTTCATGCTTGGGTTATTACGTGCTATGAATCCTGCCCTCTCTCTTTGGCCCTGCTCCCTACAGGCCGCCTTCGAGGCTGATAAAGCAGGGAGGGATCAAATTTGTCCCCTCTACTGCCCCCCTCCCTTTTCACACGAGGAAAAGAAAGTAAAAATTGACAGGTTGGTATTGTATTTAATGTATGGACTGTGGATTGTCAGAGGAGCTCATGGCCAGGTTGTCATTAGGATCCTTTAAGGCAGAGATTTGGTTTAATAGCACTGAAGCTCATTGCCTGAATGATAGGCAGATTGAATGATGAAGTGTGAGGCAAGGTAATTAACAGAGGTAGGACCACAAACTGTGATGGTAGTGTGGACGGGTGTGAAAATCCTGCTTGACAGGAGCCGGTAAGATTCAATACTTAGGAACAAAGGGCCAGATGTAGCAAAGGTTTTTACCCATTCTGTGTTTATGGGAAAAAGTGTTTGTACATATGGCCCAAAGTCACATAGCCTCTCTGCAATGCTACAAGTTGGTACTAAAGGGTGGAAAGTGATCCAATCATTGCAGCATCACGCAGGGCTTCAGTGTAATGTATGTAATGAGTTGGTCATTTCAGTATATGTGAGGGAACGGGCTGTTTTACAGGTTCATCTCCACTTTTTGTTCCCCATTTTGACTATCGGGCACTGGTGTAATGGCTCTGAAATGCCCTGAGCCCTGGCAAATAGGACTCGGTGCATGTGCTCTGACCTTTAAAAAGGTATGTTTAATTGGCTTAGCCCCAATTGGCATAACGTTACTTACTTACCAGTCCATAGCATATGGTAGCAGGAGTACCCAGGGCCTGTAAGTTAAAGTGTATCACCTAAGTTGCAGCACTGGTTGTGCCACCCTGGTTATGACAAAGTGAAAGTGTGTCTCCCAGCCTGCAACTGAATAGTGGCAGGGAAATGTTAAACTGCAAACTCGACCTTGCCATTTAAACTAAAGGCAAAGCCAAAGCTTCCCTTTTTTAGTGTATATGGGTTACCCCTACAGCAGGCATAACCAATCCAAAAGCAGGGTGGTGCACATTAAAAAGTGGGATATATATTTTTATATGTCCTAGAGGTAAAACCCTCCAATGTAGCCCGTTGGCAAGAACAGGGTTACACTGTGACAGCTCCGCTGAGTTAACTCCAGAATAGTTCTGCTAAAGTTGGTCCTTCAGAGTATCAAATTAAACATTACATTAAACCTGAATTGATGCTGAATTTCATGTAACTTTGTCAGAAATGTAACTTTTAGAAACGTGCTACTCTGGTGCCTATGTTTTCTATTGGCCATTTACAGATGCTGCCCATAAGCCATTCTTCTGGTCTCCTGGGGAAAAGAATGAACAGCTGCCAATAGCTGGAAAATTGAGGTCAGCTTTTAGAAGAGGTGTCACCCTGGCAGGAAGTCCCACAGGGTCTGAGACCAAAATGCAAGTTTCAAATGGGAAGCTGCCTTTAAGGGGCTAATGGTGGACACACATAAGAGGGGCTGCTCCTTTGTTGAGGTGGACGAGCTGGTGTCGGGGACAGAGAGGAGAGAACAATTGTCAAACCATTTTTTCCGTGGGTGTGTAGCCCTAGGGTAGCCAAATCTCTAGGGTGGGCTACCAAGCTCCACACACCGAAAGGGGTGCAGCCATATTGGGAGTTGGCAGAGTAATGCATTCTAAGCTAGCTAGATGCCATACACCACAGGAAGTGATCACCACATGGGGAAGGAACTGCTACCTCTGTTGGGCACTTTCTAGGCATAAATACGGAAGCTCTGCCATTGAGACCTCAGATCACATCTGGACTGGAGAGGGAGGATTGAGGATGACTGCCTTGTTGTTCCCTGGAGCTGACAAGAGAGGCTGCACCAATTGCTGGACTGCAACTGCTGTTCCTTGGGCCAGCAAAGAGAACACTGTGCCTGTCGTGCCTGGCTCATGGAAAAGTCGCTGCTGACCCCAGAGAGAAGAAGTGAACTCATTATGCAACACCAAGGCCACAAAAGCTTAAGGAGCCCATCCTGGCTTGTCAGTGTCCACAATTACCTGATTGCTCCACTGAACTCTGACATGCAGGCAGGGAGTTTGAGTCCCGACACTCAAAAGCTGCATCCAAGTCTGCTAGACCTGGAAGAGCCATCAAAGTGAAGTTTGGACACCCAAGATGGACACTAGCCTTTGCAAAAAGGAACCGCTGGTTTCGCTCTGCCTGGAGACCAGTAGACCAGTGACAAATTGCATTTTGCTGTACCATAGAGGACTTTGAGGGCACCAGCCCCGTGGCCAAAGTTGCTCCACTTGGACAGTGAACCGAGGAGTAGCCCAATGGAGACCCCTAACCGACCGCACAGCATGCTTAGCATCTTGCAGCATCTTCACCATCCTGTATCCTTAGCATCAAGACCCCTCCATTATAGTCTATGGCAGTTAGATCATAATGCCTGTAACTGGACTTGAGACTGCTTTGGTGGTGAAGGTACTTTCCTTAAAATACTTACTAGCCCCCTTGTCTATCCCCCAGTCAGAGTTGGTAGCCAAATGCGGGCCAGGGTAGCGGAACACAACTCTTCAAAAGTTTTGCAAAGTTTGCATACTTTGTTGTCACCAATGCTTGTTGGAGTTTTGTAGTGATTTACGATTTACTTGAGGGAACTCTCCAGCAAGTTTTGTCCATTTTAGTGGCTAAAGATTCATACAAGTAAGATCTATTTTTATAAATTGGTGTCAGAGTCTTTACATGTTGCATGACTTTCTTCTTTTGTTGCTTTGGTACATCTAAATGCTTTACACTTGTTCCTTTGTTTAAGCCAGACTGCTCAAAGCCACAGCTACCCAGAGTTGAGCTAAAGTTTAACAAACGACCCTAACTGGACCCAAATTGGTTGTATAAGTGTATTACATGGTGAAGTTGCAGAACAACACCATATAATACACCAGTTTTCTCACGGTGCACTTCTCATTTAGCAAGTACTCACTTCACTGATAGTGACACCATTAGCCATGGATTAAATAAGCATAGGGTCTGAGACTCAGCTCTACTTGTGTTCAAGGGGGTATTAAAAGCCTACACTTTCTGTAGAAATCTTCAGCTTCCAGAGTTCTTACTGACCCTTCACACCAGCTTTACGCCCATCTCTAAAAATGTACACAAGTTCCAAGATCAGATTCCTTTGGTGTGTGTGCTATGCAAAGAAACACACACACATACTAATACTTATGTTGTGTAAGGTAAACAATAAAAGCTAAATTTGCAATTGCATCTTGCTATGTTTAGCAAAATTACTGCTTTTGAAGAATTCTACTTTAAGAGCAATAGAGACCAAAGTGATCGGCTAGTGACCAATACAGTTATAAAGCGGCACCCTCTGACGTCTTACGGTTCTTTGACCACTAGGTGACTAGGAGTTTCCACCACATTCCTGGCCTTTCTTTAAGGTGGCCAAAGTGAGTTTCATTTTGATTTAACACAAATGTTTTTTTTTTCTTCTACTTTGGATTGTAAAACAAATGTATCTAGTTTTTACTAGCTTGTTTGTTACTTTAAATTATTGTAAGTAACAAGAGTACTTAGTCTTGCAACTCAACGGTTCTCTTTTTGCTGCTCTCAGACTGGTGATTTGCTGAAACAAGAACTCCTGAGGATTTAAATCTTTGATATGAGGATTGCACGCAGACTTCTTATGATTCAAGCAGTTAAGGCTTTGAAGTCTGTTAGTCACTTAGCACTTCGAAGATGGAAGCCATGTGTGGTCATTAGGTGGGTCCCCGTTGCCTACCTCCCTGGTAGGGGCATGTTTGCGAGGATACTGCTTGTGTGGTTGACGTTGCTCGAGCCCACCAGAGAGGAGATTTTAAGTAAGCCGCCCCACCTCTTGTAGTTTACCTGAAACAATCTGGCAGCTAAGCCACTGAGGGATAGAGATAAAAATACCTTAGGAATGATGTTTGAAGGCATTTGTCGGAGGATCAATAGAAGGGATTACAGTGACACCTTAATCCACAATACTTACAAAGTGGACTGAATTGAGCCAAAGGGAAACAGCTCTCGTCATCTTGCCTCTGTTGGGGCCTGAGGCTGCCAGGAGCTTCAAGCAAGCCTCCTCATCCTGGGAAGACAGATCTGGTGAGATCCAGAAGGTCTTAACGATGAATACAGTAGACGAGCAAACTCTTAAATCTACGGCGAAGGTGACAGAACATTTCCCTATGTTCTGTGGGTGCTTATTCCGAATTCTACACCAGTGGATCCATGATATATCTGCAGGATGGCACTCTTGACTCCCAGTGGAGTTCTCATCAGAATGTGTGCACACTGTCTGCTTTATGTAGTTGATTGTGAAACTGGCCAACGTGGCTTACGCTCATTTTGCTATGTTTAAACAACTTTGCCACGAGCGTTATGTTCACAAACTTGGCACTGGTTATTTTTTCATTAAAAATCTTTGAGTATATTGAGCAAAAAGTAAGTTTCACAAAAGGAAAACTCTTCAGTAACTAATTTCGGAAAGAGAATTGTCCAGAAAAAATGTTTTAGATAGAAAATTAGTGCAGAGGTAGTGACTAATTTCCTCTTGAGATTGTGGAGCTGTAAACATGGTTTATTTAGAGAGCATTGCCCCGAATAGAAGCTGCTTTTTGATTGACAAGGTCATCATAGTAGATCTTGATGTTCTCTTATTTTTTCTGTCTTAAAACATACTAACCAGCTGCCCTTTTACCATGAATAACATCCACTATTTGTATCATCATCAGAAATAGAACTCAGTCTCCCAAGGACACCATGACAAGGATTGACACAGTTAAAAAACACCTTGTGCAAAAGAAAGGAGTAATGGCCTGCAAAAGCCACCGGTCAGTCCTTATCGACGCAGTAACCATATACACAATAACTTCAAAGCCCATTGATGGGATGTCAAATTAATGTCTGCCGCCTTCTAAATCCAGTAATAAGCATGCTGATGAGTTACTTGCCCATTGATGAGAGGCTTTATAAACATCATTCTGGAATATTACATTTTTGCATTTGGGCCAGCAATATATTGTGCCTGTTGTTAATTGGTGTTTGTGATGCATTGGTGCATGAATTCAGTGTTTAGTTTAGAAATGATTTGTGTAGGTTACATTGAAGGTAAATTGCATCTGATCTTGGGAGATCTTTGTAAAGTCTCATGTGTATGGGCAGGTGTGCTGTATGTATTGCTTCATTTTTCCGGCATTGGGTGGTAGGTCTTCTAACACTGGACCCTAGTAAAGTGGAATAGAAAAAAGTCAGCGTGAAATGGAGGAAAGGTAAAAGGTTTTTTGCTTCAGTGGGTGGTGGGTCTGTGTTGGCTTTATCAGAGTCGTTTTACCCTGTTTATGATTGTGGTCCATGATGGCTTCTGGACTGACAACGATTTTCCAACAACATGGCAAAGGTGTTGTGTTGTGCACCTCAGAGTATACATCCAACGGGTTCTGTCTGAGGATGACCCCTTGATGATGTGCCTGCAATGATGATCTTTGGTGGTATTGTTTAGCGTAGACTGTTGTTAGGAACCCTAAGAAAACCTAATTGTAGGACAGCAGACTTATATGGTAAAAACTGTTTAGAGTGTGCTGGTTATCTGCATGTATGAAACGTACTCTGGGAATCTGTTAAATGTGTATTACGCAAGTGAAGCTTGTGACAATCCTGAATATTGTGTTTTGACTAACTTATGTTTTCCTTATGCTTACATTATGCACATTCTTTTTGCTCATGGGAGAAAGAGGAGTAAACAACTCACAGGAACCGTGAAAGTGGGTGTGTCTTGAGCACACATGTGATGCGTTAGCAACATTTCCCACGCTGCTTCAGAAAGTGTATGAACAATGCATTGAGCTAGATTCTTGTGTATTTTCTATGACTGAGGGTAAACCTCAGGTACAAATTTTATGCAGATGAAGATGACAGCCCAAGTGAAATGTGTATAATACCCATAATCCTCTGCGAATTATGGGTCAACTCTTTGCACTTGTTTAATCCATGTAGATGGAGCACATCCAACAAACTTGGCCACAAAAACCTCCCCTGAAGCGTTATTTTTGTGGAAGTTGCACATTCCCAATGTTCTCTTGAACCAGAATAGACAAGAGGTTTGTCAGACCACACACACCCCATCTGTGTTGGAGGGTAGGAAGGGATGGACTGTGCAGTGACTGACTTGGATACTATGGATGATTAAGCTCTTTGCTGGTTGACAATAAATGTTAAAAGGATGTGCTAGGAGGAGGTGAACCTGCTATGCTATTTGTATTTGTAGCATGCGCATCTCACCGGTAAAGGTTGCTTTGGTGATTAATGGTGGCTGGTGGTAACTGATGCTGCTTGTGGTGTGTGAAAGTTGTAAGAAGCAGTCTTCAAGGAGCTAGTGAGCTTTGAAGTGCTTTGGAGTATTGGAAGTGGCGCGTGGCCTCTCAAGACGTCCAGGGGAAATGGCAGTCTAGCTGTAATGTGAAATAATGAAAGGCCTCTCAGCTAGCTTTCCTGTGTGAATGCAAAAAGTAACATATCATTGCCTCTCTGCTGGCAGCTATGAAGGGGCCGCGGAGAGAGAGACTCGGTCTAGTCTCTCCGCGGGTGCGTTCGGGACGGAGGAAGTGGCGCGGAGGCGCCCTATTGGTGGACAGGTAAGTTGGGGAGGGTTTAGTTAGGGGCTTATAAGGGGGGTGGAGGGTGGGGTCGGCCTCTTTCTCCGTGCCGACTTAGATAGTTGAGGGTGTTTTTTACTGTTATAGAGGTAAGGAGTTAGGGATTTCAGGACAGGCCAGGCAGCGAGGGGAGAGTATTATTATAGTTTCCTAGCTCCGGAGACAGCTGGGGACAGCGCGCACCGGCCGACGGGGGAGGTCGGCCCGTTGGGCGTTTTCAGCGCGCGGAGACCGCGCGGTGATCTACTTTAGCGCACCCGGGCTCAACTGCGGCCCGGGCGTCGTCGCACCCCCGTGGGGGGGCCAAAACAACTCGGGAACGTGGTGGAGGCGGGGAGGGCCCCTCGGGCAAAATAAAAAGGGGGATTTTTTTTTTTTTTTTTTTAAATGTTAATAATAGGTATAGAACATTTTTAGGCCAGTAGGCCCCCCAAAAAACAAAAAAAAAAAGGGGGATGAAATAAAAATAGGGTTTTTCAGTTTTAAGGGCAGACAATAAGCCACCTCCCCACCAGGGGGAGCACAGCAGCCCACACCAGGCAGGCGCTCTGCCTGCCTGGTGTGGGCTGCTGTGCTCCCCCTGGTGGGGAGGCAGCTTATTGTCTGGCCCACAGCGTTATTGCCCCCAATAGGGCCACCGGGTGGGGGTATATAAAAAAAAATTTAAAAAAAAAAATAAAATAACAATAATAGCATCTTATAGCTAACAGACTCAGAAACATGGCAACAAGCCACGACGCAGATGCAGTGAGGGCTAGGCGAAGCAGGCAGGGCGGACTTATTGAGACCAGGGGTTCTAGAGCAGGCCTGGGTGGGGATGTCACGCCCAACGAGGGCTGCATCGGGGCGGGTCGCGGCGGCAATAGCGGCATGCGAGTCTCAGGACTCCGACGGGGATAAGGATGAGGGGCCTGCGGTCCCTGGGCAGGGCGCAGTTGCACAACAGGTTCTTTCCGGGGTGCAGAGCCCGCTGATGTTTAGCGGGGAGACACAAGTCGCACAGGATGCGGGAACAGACAGCGTGGCGGCAGGGGCGGACCCCGCAGGCACCGTGGGACAGCTGGCGGGGGAGGAGGGGGCCACAGGGCAAGACGGGGAGGCAGAGCGGCCCCTACCAGGGCCCAGCGGGGAATTCGCCCCGCTAGATTTGTCATACCATAGGGAGGAAGGCCCCAGCCCCGGGGGTTTCGGGGCGCCGGCAAAGAAAAGAGGCAAGTACGCGGGAAAACACAGAGGGGGGCCGGGGAGGGCCAAGACAACGCCCCGCCAGGCAAGGGGGGGGGAAAGTCAGGTCCGCACAGGAACCAGGGACTTCAGGGGTGCAGATCCCACACACACAAGGGAATTGGGACCAGGCGGAGACCTGGGACCTGGAGGCCAGAATTCGGGAACAGCGCAGGGTCGTTCTCGAGACGGAGGTCAGGTGGGCACAGTTGTGTAAGGACAGGGAAGAGGCGAACGCTCGCAGCGAAACAACCCCAAGGACCAGAGAGGCCAGAGGGCACGTAGGAACGCAGCAGCCGGGGCCAGGAAGCGGAACCTGGGTATGGGTCCCACAGTCAAAGGGAGAGCAGAGACAAGAGGCTTGTGCGGCCGAAGGGTTAGTGGGCGCGGGGAAGCCTGTGACGCAGACGGTCACGGGGGCAGAAATACAACAATGCCAACGACAGAGGTTGACAAGAGACGGACTACGCCAACTGGGCGCAACACGGCTCAAACTCATTGGTACAAAGCATTGGAGGGGTCTGCGGCGGCCTTCTCCACACCGGGGGAGCACGGATACCGTCCCGATGGCACGCGTCATGCGGGTACGGAGGCGAGTGAGAATACATCAACCAATGCAAGAGATTTTGCCCAACGCAAGGGCCAGTGGGAAAGAGAGGATGAGTTGGAACTGGACTACGAGGAGGAAGGGAAGGAATGGGAAGATGGTGAAATACGAGATTGGGAGGTGAGCGCTGTTAGAAAAGGTGGGGGGCGAGGGCGCAAGAGCGGCGCAACCTCTTCTTCGTGCTCTGTGTTACAGGTTGCAGCTCCAATGGTAGGGCCCACAGGTGGTCGGCAAGCCATGCCGCGCGGCAGAAGCCTGAGGAGAGTGTCAAGGAGCTTGGGAGATAACGTTGGAGGTAAGAGATGGTGGTCATTGAGGGGCGAAGGGGAAGAGACAACAAGGGAGGCTAACACAAGTAGGTCCATTGGGGTAAGGGACGGGTCAGTTTTGGATGTATCAGGCAATAGCGCCATACAAAAGACAGTCGAGAACAAGGATAAAGAAGGCACCGCCACGCTAGACACAGCCACAACTGGGAAGGCGGATGCGGGGGAGAAGACGGTAGAGGACAAGGAAGGGGGAGGACACAAGAAGAGGCTGCCGTATATGGGTTTAGCTATGCCACTTGGTTCACACATAGCGGAGAAAACAAAAGCCAGAATATGGAAACACGAATATGTAGATGTTTTTAAACTACTGCATAGGGACATACAGGCGAAGGAAGGTTCCAAGGAGGAGGAGTGGGAACTAGCGCGCAGGCCCCGGGTACCTATCACAATGGATAACTGGACATCGGCTTTCTTGATATTTGCCAGTATATACTGCGAGAAATACCCGGACAGAGCCATTGCACTTTTTAAATACATGGACATAATTAGAAAGGCACAAATGCATTTTGGGGGGTTCGCATGGCTCAGTTATGACGAGGAATTTAGGGCTCGGGTGAGTGTTAATCCGGAGAAACCTTGGGGTGATGTAGATCCCGAACTGTGGATGCAATGGATGGCATCGGCACAGACAGCGGCGTCCACTCACACAGCGAGTGGCCTACCAGTGACTTATAAGCCCTTTCAGGCTCGCTCCGCCCAGGGAGGGGCGGGCGCCACCACAAAAACGCCGGGGGCAACTTCGGGGGCCTGTTGGAACTTTAACAAGGGTTTTTGTTCCAGAGCACAATACAGGTTTAAACATGACTGCTCCAAGTGCGGGGGCCGTCATCCAGTCATTCAATGTTTCTCCCTGCCCAGCCCAGCAGAACAGTGGAGGGCTGCAAGAGGGAGAGGAGCGCATGGCGCTCCTGCACCAAAGGGGTCCTACACCAGTTAGGCTGGAATTTCTGCTGCCATGGTTGCACATCTACCCAGATACGGATAAAGCGCGTCTACTGGAATGGGGTTTTCGAGAAGGTTTTAGAATAGGTTTCCAAGGCCCTCGCGAAAGGAGATGGGCTGACAATTTGCGGTCAGCCAAAGAGCGGCCACAGATAGTGCGCGACAAATTAGCAAAGGAAGTGGGCTTAGGCAGAATAGCAGGCCCCTTTTTCCAGGTGGCCAAGTGATGCGTTGATGATATCCCCTTTGGGAGTGGTACCTAAAAAGACGCAGGGAGAATTTCGTTTGATTCACCATTTGTCATGGCCTGAAGGTGCGTCAGTTAATGATTTCATTGCCCAAGAGGACTCCAAGGTAATCTACGCGTCAGTCGATGATGCAATAAAGTTAGTCCTAAGGTGCGGTAGGATGGCGGAAATGGCAAAATGCGATATTCAATCAGCCTTTAGATTGCTCCCTATTCATCCAGCAGATTTTGACCTCTTGGGCATGCAGCTGGACAGCAACATTTACGTGGACAGGGTGCTGCCCATGGGTTGCGCGATATCATGCGCTCTTTTTGAGACGTTCAGCACTTTTTTGCAGTGGGTCTTCGTGAGAACGAGTGGGCATAGGTGGGTGACGCATTACTGGGACGATTTCTTATTTGTAGGAACAGCGGCATCTGGGGCGTGTGGGCGGGCTCTGAACACTTTTCAGAGGCTGGCGCAACAGGCGGGTGTACCTTTGGCCCCGGAGAAAACAGAAGGGCCTATGCGGATTTTAACCTTTTTGGGCATCGAGCTAGATGCGAGAGAATTGGTTGCTAGATTGCCAGCGGCGAAAGTGGGAGAGATACTAGAGTTCTTAGCAGTGGTGCGCACTTTTCGTAAGATGGATCTGCGGACGGCTCAAAAGCTGTTAGGTTACCTCAATTTCGCGTGTAGGGTATTTAGGGGAGGTCGGATTTTCTGTAGGCGCTTGGGACTTTCCATGTCAGGTGCAGTACTTCCGCACCATAGGATACGAGTGTCCTTGACATTACGAGAAGACATTAGAATATGGGAGATCTTTTTGAAAAACTTCAATGGAGTACCGATGTCTTTTGGTGAGTCGGACACGGTATGGCAGGTTCAAATTTTCTCGGATGCGGCAGGAGCGTCGGGTTTTGCCTTATATTGGGATGGGAGGTGGTGTGCGGAGACATGGCCTGCATCTTGGATGCAGCAAGGGAGAAGCATTGCGTTTCTGGAGTTTTTTCCCCTATTAGTGGCGCTGGCAGTGTGGGGACAGGAGTTAGCCAGCAGGACAGTGATCTTTCAAATAGACAACATGGCGGTGGTAGATTTGGTAAACAGGCAGCGAGCAAGGGACCTCAGAGTTTTGCGCTTGTTGCGGCAGTTCATGCTTTTATGTTTATCTTTGAATGTTATATTTAAAGCTGCACATATACCAGGGGTTCACAACGAGATTGCAGACTCCCTATCTCGTTCACAGTGGTGGCGTTTTCGCGAGTTGGCACCTGGAGCGGAACAGAACAAGACTGTGGTCCTGGCAGACATCTGGGAATGGGGGGCATGATGATCACGGGGCTGGTGGAGATGTCATTAGCAGTATCTACACGGCGTAATTACAGACTTGCATGGTTGGAGTTTCAATCTTTTGAACAGTTTGGGGGCAATTTTTGGGCACAAAGCCTGCGAACGCTTGAGGCACGGACCAGACGTTTCGTGCTTTTTCTGATCAGGGAGGGTTTATCTCCAGCTACAATTGGGGGAAAACTGGCTGGCGTTTCCTTTTACGGGAAACAGTTTTTTGGTTATGACCCAGCGCACAATGATTTATTGGGTAAAATGCTGAAGGGCTGGAGCAGGGTTAGAGCTAGTGGAGATAAACCAGCAAGAGAACCCATTACGCTTGAAATACTGTTAGAGATGGTACAGGTGTTACCAGTTTGTTTTACGGATGAGTACGAGGTGGGTTTATTTCGTTTGTGTATGTTGTGGATGTTTTTTGGCGCATTTAGAGTATCCGAGTTGTTGGGGGTGGGAAAAGAAACTGGGGTAAGGAGGAAAGAAGTGTGCATGCATAGGGACAGGTTAGGGATATGGCTCAGACGGTCAAAGACGGACCAGCTGGGAAAGGGCAATGGGATATGGTTGGAGAAAGGGGGCGTGGAAGTAGCTTGCCCGGTAGCGGAATGGATCATTTTCAAAGCTAGGTGTCCAGGGGCAGATGAATCAGGGGTTTTTATGCATGCATCAGGGAAGAAGCTGACTAGTTATCAGCTTCTGCAAGTTATGAGGATGGCCCTTGGAAGGATAGGGCGGCGCGCAGGCGACTATGGAACACATTCATTCAGAATTGGCGCAGCGACGGAGGCAGCCCATTTGGGTTGGGGTTGGGCTAAGATCAAGGCTATAGGGAGATGGAAGTCTAGGTGCTGCGAGCGGTATGTCAGGCCTTGAAGAGAACAAAACTGGAAGGGAATGGGGGGGGGTTTAGCTCACTAATACAGTTTTTACAATGTTTTTTTCTTTACAGGATGTGTGGCTGGGCCGCAGAAGGAAAAGATGACGACGTGGTTGGTCGGCCATTCGTTCGTTCATTGGGTGGCGAAATTTGCAGAGAAGCAAATTTACGGCAGATCATTGGGACTGCCCAGCAGACACCATGAAGTGCGTTGGTGGGGCAAGAGTGGTATGAGGTGGGGGAGCCTGCTCCCATTTATCACGGGTAACTTGCCTCAGTGGGGATGCCCAGACCTGTTATTGATTCATCTTGGGGAAAATGATTTAGTGAAGCTATCGGGGCTCACTTTGATACAACTGATGCAGAGGAACTTTTGAAACAGAAACTATGCGGGACATGCTTGGTATGGACGGAATTTGTGCCAAGAAGGGCATGGAGAGGAGCTATCAATCATGGAGCCATCGAGCGGGCTCGGAAAAAGTTGAACAGAGCCATGAGAGTTTTCTGTTGGGCCGAAGGGATCAAGGTTTTAAGGCATGGGGACATAAAAGAGCAAGAAAAAGTTTTGTTTCGAGATGACGGGGTTCATTTATCACAGATAGGAAACGCGTACTATATAACAGAACTAAGGTTAATGCTAGAAAGTGTATGGGGAGTAAATTTGTGGATCTGAAAATAAATTTACAAAAATTTAAAAAAAGAGGAGAAGGATGAAAAGTAGGTATAGACACGGGTTGAAGCCGAAACGGTTGTTTTTCTTTGGGGTGAGGCAGCAAAACGCCTCGTGGGTTTCGCTGGATGGCAGGAGATGGGGGAGGGTGGAGAGCCAGATGCGGGCTTGTCCACCCTTCCAGGGGGAAAAACAAGGAGGTGAAGGATCAGAGCGGGGAGGGGTAGGCTACAAGCAAGGAAGGCATGGGAGGAATAGGGGAGCGTATACGTTAGGAAAATTGAGGGGAGATATTTGAGGAGAGAATGAAGGCAAAGGAATTGTAAAAGTTAAGGTCTGCTTTTAAAAGAAGATATACAGTTAAATGTTTAAATAATGTTTGTGTTTAAACCCTGTCCTAAAATAAATTACCTTTTACACCAACAAACAGTGTCACGTATGTATGTCCCGATGAAGGGGCCCGCGGAGAGAGAGACTCTGTCTAGTCTCTCCGCGGGTGCGTTCGGGACGGAGGAAGTGACGCAGAGGCGCCCTATTGGTGGACAGGTAAGTTGGGGAGGGTTTAGTTAGGGGTTTATAAGGGGGGTGGAGGGTGGGGTCGGCCTCTTTCTCCGCGCCGACTTAGATAGTTGAGGATGTTTTTTACTGTGACCACCCACCCACCCAGCGTAGGAAGGCAGGTGGAGTAGAGGATATTTAGGCAGGAAGGTAGGTAGGTAGGTTCGGTTAACAGTCATTTAGGGCAGGTGAGTTGAGAGAGGTAGCAGGAGATGGGGGAGGGTGGAGAGCCAGATGCGGGCTTGTCCACCCTTCCAGGGGGAAAAACAAGGAGGTGAAGGATCAGAGCGGGGAGAGGTAGGCTACAAGCAAGGAAGGCATGGGAGGAATAGGGGAGCGTATACAGTAGGAAAATTGAGGGGCGATATTTGAGGAGAGAATGAAGGCAAAGGAATTGTAAAAGTTAAGGTCTGCTTTTAAAAGAAGATATACAGTTAAATGTTTAAGTAATGTTTGTGTTTAAACCCTGTCCTAAAATAAATGACCTTTTACACCAACAAAGAGTGTCACGTATGTATGTCCCGATGTTGAAATGGGGAATATAGCTGAACCACTCTGAAGAATCAATGGAAATGAACTGAAATGGATGAAGGGGCTTGGGAGTCATAGCAGTAACTCCTCTGGACGGTGCCCAGAGCTATGCAGAGACTTCATTTTAGAAATTAGGATACACACTTGAGACTATATAACATAATGTGCGTTGTGAAGCATGCACTTACCCCTTAGCACATCTTGGTGCTGCTTAGCAAATGTTTATTGTTACCTAACTCCGTGGTGCTGCCTTTATCGACCTTGGAAGGATGACAAGCTAAGAGGATCGGGGGGATTCAAACATTGGGCAAGAAGATGAAAAGCAGATTTCCGGAGAGGAGTCCACTGAGCCACACGATACTATGAGATACAAAAATAATACTTTATCAATGTTTCCTGGGCACTGGCAGAGGAAAGGGAAATGTGTCAGATAGTTTACTTGATGAAAGACTCTGTGAAAGGAGAGAAGAAAAGTGTGGGATTCAAACCTGGGCTGCAGCACAATGGTGTCGCGGCTCTAGGAGGAATCTCGCCAAATGCTAGGAATGTTCTATAGTAGAGTCTTTCTGTTGTGCAGACAGACTGCTTCTAGTTTTTGCCCAAGAATGGATACATTTTGGCTCATTAGCTGAAAAGCCTTTCATGGAATCGTGCTTCGCTGAAGGTTGTCTGGTATTATCTGGAGCCAAGCCATGGAGCCAGGATATGGACATCAGTTTGCCAAATTGCCAGCAGCAGTGAAAGTGGCCTCACACAACCTTAACCCTTTATTAATTACACTGCAAAGTTGATCTCTTGTATCACTCTTGACACTTCAGTAGCCTCTTATCTGTTGCAGAGGAAGGGCAAGACATAGAGCTACAAATGATTAACTGGGTTAAATGTACTTTTCTTTTTCTTCAGACCTGTGTCTCACATGGTGCCACCATGCCACACAATATAGTCACACTTCACACGATCAGCGGGTGAAGAGCTGATATCACACTGTGAGCACGGGATGAGTGGTACCCTCCTACATAAATACGTGCGATTCAGCTCCGGTGTGGAGACTGCTTGGTTTTAGTCCATTGCAAGGGTAGCCACCTCTCCAGTGCATGAGCGGCGGCGTCAGAAGCCTTTGTTAGTGCTTTACGGAGGATAGGAGTGTCTGCTTAGGAAATGCTGGGCTGTATGCCATACCTCCTCTCCAGGGCCCAACCCACTCTATAGTCGACCCCCTCTTCAAGGCGTCTCAGGCAATGACAGACTCAAAGCCTGGCACCCTAACAAGGGTCTCTTCAGTCCGAGCCCCTGCACCTAGGAAAACTAGATGTCCCAGATTTCCCTGGATAGTTTTGTTTTTCTGAGGATTGTCCCGGCATCCTGACGATTTTCGTAATTTTAAATACATGTCTCGGTTTTTGGGACAAAGGTCAAGCCATCCTGCAAAGCTGAACTGAAGCATATGCTGTCCTTTCCACAGGCGCCTCTAAAGTGTGAATGTATATATATATATATAAATATATATATATATATATATATTGCTACTTTTCCTGAGCATCACGAACATCCTTTAGGGGTCGTTAGAGGTTGCAGCTGCGACCTCTGATTGTCAGCTTGCGATCCTTGACGTTGCTTGTGACCCTGGATAATCTGAATGTTGGCAGCAGGGATGCATTACACACATCTGCCCTGGCATCATCAACCCTGGTGCTGCAAAAAAGGCAAAATATTTCAATGTCTTTAAAATGATGGGTAGCAGTGCTGGAATTGGAAAGAATTTACTCTAGGACTCCATAAATTCGGGTTCAATGTGTGGAAAAGGAAAGTGGGTGGAATAACAAGGGGTGGAGGGTCCAGATGGCTCCCAGCTAAGATGATACTTGAACACAAAGACTACTGATGGCCCTTTAAATCAGACCTTTGTTTTTGGCCCAGCTGCATGTTAAAATAAGAAAGTTCCCTCGCTGCCTGCAGTTTGCTGCTTCAAACGGAATGCAGACAAGATGGGGGTGCTGCTGAATTAAGTCCTGTTTTCAGGTAATGACACCAATACAAATTAAGCATGTCTCCCTGAAATAGCTGCTGAAACCGGGATCCCCCTAATTTTCAGCACTGATTGGTGGAATTTAGGGTAGAGCTTGTGGTGGGCAGGGTTGGGCTGGCCTATAGGGTAAACAGGCAGGGTCTGATGAGCTGGTCTGTTAGGTCTGTGTATGGTCCGGTATTTTGGTGGCCTGTGGTCCTGTTTTATGGTCTGCTGAAACGCTTTTAACTGATGAACTCCCTGGTATTAAAACAAACATTGTGTGCAGCAAGACATTATCCATGCAGGCTTCAATACCCTGGAAAACACTTCTACAGCGTGTCTTTACAAATTCAAAACTGTCCAAATTTGCATATAAGGGCCACTTTTTGAATCTTTTTAATTGTCAACTGAGAATCCCACTTGTTAGACCTGACATGCCTTAGGGTGGTCACCCCTAACTTTTTGCCTGCCTCCCTCCACTTTTTGGACTCTGTTTTTGCTGGCTTTTAGACTCTGCACACTTTACTACTGCTAACCAGTGCTAAAGTGCATATGCTCTCTCCCTTTAAACATGGTAACTTTGGATCATACCCAATTGGACTATTTAATCTATTTATAAGTCCCTAGTAATGTCCACTGTATGTGCCTAGAGCCTGTAGATTAAATGCTACTAGTGGGCCTGCAGCACTGGTTGTGCCACCCACTCAAGTAGCTCCTTTACCTTGTCCCAGGCCTGCCATTGCAAGGCCTGTGTGTGCAGTTTCACTGCCAATTCGACTTGGCATTTAAAAGTACTTGCCAAGCCTAAAACTCCCCTTTTTCTACACATAACTCACCTCTAATGTGTGCCCTAGGTAACCCCTAGAGCAGGGTGCTGTGTGGGTAAAAGGCAGGACATGTACCTGTGTAGTTTACATGTCCTGGTAGTGTAAAACTCCTAAATTCGTTTTTACACTACTGTGAGGCCTGCTCCCTTCATAGGCTAACATTGGGGCTGCCCTCATACATTATTGAAGTGGTAGCTGCTGATCTGAAAGGAGCAGGAAGGTCATATTTAGTATGGCCAGAATGGTAATACAAAATCCTGCTGACTGGTGAAGTTGGATTTAATATTACTATTCTAGAAATGCCACTTTTAGAAAGTGAGCATTTCTTTGCACTTAAATCTTTCTGTGCCTTACAATCCACGTCTGGCTGGGTTTAGTTGACAGCTCCTTGTGCATTCACTCAGACACACCCCAAACACAGGGTACTCAGCCTCACTTGCATACAACTGCATTTTGAATGGGTCTTCCTGGGCTGGGAGGGTGGAGGGCCTGCTCTGACACAAAGGACTGCCACACGCCCTACTGGGACCCTGGCAGACAGGATTGAACTGAAAGGGGACCTGGTGCACTTCTAAGCCACTCTTTGAAGTCTCCCCCACTTCAAAAGCACATTTGGGTATAAAACAGAGCCTCTGCCCTACCACCTCAGACACTTGCTGGAGAAGAAACCTGAACCAGAACCTGCATCCTGCCAAGAAGAACTGCCTGGCTGCTCAAAGGACTCACCTGACTGCTTTCTACAAAGGACTGCTGCCTTGCTGTTGGCCTGCTGCCTTGCTGAACTCTTGCCTTGCTGCAGAAGTGCTCTCCAAGGGCTTGGATAGAGCTTGCCTCCTGTTTCCTGAAGTCTCAGGACCAAAAAGACTTCCATCTTTCAACTGGACTCCTTGTGCGGCGAAAAATTCGACGCACAGCTTGCCCGCGGGGAAAAATTCCCTGCACGCCGATCCGGAAAGACGCCGCTCGACCCCGCAAGGAAAAGATCGACGCGATGCCTGCGGTGCGACCGGAACTTCGACGCACGGCCCGCCTGGACAACGCCACCCGACTTCCAGAGAGGAAATCGACGCAACGCCTGTCGTGAGGGAGAAAATTCCACGCACAGCCCACCGGAACGACGCGCAGCCGGATAACAAGCCCAGGATTCCACGCACAGACCCCAGGACATCTGGTAATCCCGCGACCCACAGAAGGAGACTGTCCGCGTGCCGGAAAACAACGCACGTCTTCCCCGCGTGAAAAATAACGACGCAAGTCCATGTGTGAAAGGGCGAAGCTGACGCACACACCATATTTCCACGCATCTCCTCCTCTGCGGCCCATTGCGGAGATTTTCCTCTCCAAACTAGGTACTTTGTGCTTGAAAGAGACTTTGTTTGCTTTTTAAAGACTTAAGACACTTCATATCACTTTTCAGTGATATCTCTACAATTTCTTATTGCATCTTTTATCGTTTTGACCTACAAATACACAGATAAATATTATATATTTTTCTAAACACTGTGTGGTGTATTTTTGTGGTGCTATATTGTGTTATTGTATGATTTATTGCACAAATACTTTACACATTGCCTTCTAAGTTAAGCCTGACTGCTCAGTGCCAAGCTACCAGAGGGTGGGCACAGGATAATTTGGATTGTGTGTGACTTACCCTGACTAGAGTGAGGGTCCTTGCTTGGACAGGGGGTAACCTGACTGCCAACCAAAGACCCCATTTCTAACACCACTCATTTTGGTGCTAGGGCCTATTTTCTATCCCAGCCCGACCCTGGCATTGGTGAGTATTCAGAATTTAAGTGACATCTGAACATCGGGACTTTAAGGTAAAGTTTATTTTTTAAGCTGTAGGTGACTTTCACTAACGCATAACTGAAAAAACACATTGTGTTGCACGTTTTGTCTTACATGCATATTGTAAATTACAATAACATATTGGGTAGTTCTGAATAAGTTAAAAGTGGCCCTAAAGACTTGTAAGGGTGGAGCCAAATCTCTATACACAATTAGTAGCATGCACTTTGCATGCCAGTGCTGGTGCCTGAGGAATCATCGCAGGCTCCAATCAATGTATGACATAAATACAAAATGTTGCTTTCGCTGTGGTAATCTGTGTAGTCAGTTTCCTTTAAGAAACTGTTACACATCTTCTGGGAGGAACTGTAGCTCCTCAGAGCTCTAATAAGGCACCTGCCGCTTTCAGTCCTGCTGACCCAGAGCTTGCCACTGAAATGCAACGCTGAAGGGATCTGCAATGAAAATGAAATCAGCAGACATATAATGTATGGTGCTTCCCTATTTTGCTGCTGGTGCAAACATTATGCTACTACCCCTGACACAAATGGAAAGCTCTGTTTTTCTTACTAATATAGTCAACTTCCAATTTAAAGAAATCTTTGCACAGCTCAGACTCACTATTATCCTCTCAAAACAAAATAAAATGATGGACGGAGTGTTGAAACTTTTCAAACGCTCACGCCCAGTCACAGATCTGGGCTTAATCCATAGTTATTTTGCTTGCCACGTCACCCCAGTTTGGACCCAACCATATGTAAATCAGTCATGACCCTGTTCCCCAGGGGAACAGTCCAGCCTGAACTGCTAGGCCAGGTCCTCCCTGGACAGGAAACAAGCATCCTGGGACCGGTCAAGAATCACTATTACCCTCTGACTAAATTTTAGCATTCTTGTCATGTTCATAATAATTAATTAGCTTAGTGAGTTCAATGCTTTACGCTGAGCCATGCATAAGATGTTTCAGAATTGTAAAAGGTTTGAAAAGTTTGATTCCTATCAAGGCAGACTCTGCCTTTCATCATCCTGAAGTCAGTAAATAGTGCACCACTGAACTTGTCAATAATAACACGCTATTTACAGCAGAAGAACAGTACAAAGCACGAATTAAAAACATGTTATTTTTGTGAGTGACTACAAGTGGTTATAAGAAGTACTCCTAAGCAAATCCAGCTTTGCCCACTTGATTAATGTGATGAACTGTAAAAATGATGCGCATTTTCAGATAAGATGAGGCTGCTCATCTGATCGAAAGGTTATGGGCCTCATCAGTGTTAGACTTTTGACCAAAGTCACTCAACAAACAATAAGAGTCATTGTTTCCTGCAGCCCTATATCTGATAATTCTGGCTCACCATCGCAACATATTTAGCAACGGGTTCAGTAGGGTTTAGGGGTTTTTTTTTATTTGGATTCTGATTTGTACCTGATGCAGTATATTTTAGTGATAATTTGCCATCCCTTTCCATATGTCTTGCTGTCATTTCATCTTGGCTAAAGATCACACTGTGTCACTTCCACTGAAGTCATCAGGTTAAAAGTCATATGATGTATCTTCCTGTGAAGTCAATAAGGGTGAAATGTTACATGATGTCACTTCCTTTACTCCGACATATTTTTGAATGGATGGCCAGACTGATTAGCAGGTGGCTCGGTCAATGTTGGGCCTTGGGATAGTTTTTTCTAGGGCTGTGAATTATTGGATGTTTTTAGGTTTAAACTGTCTGTACATGATGGAGCCGAGAGGCCTGCTGGATTACTTCATTGATCACTAACAGGCTGAATTTTAAAATATCTAATGGGTTGAGGCACCTGTTGCAGAGTTCTCTGTATGCCCAGCAATTTGCAGGGAATAATAACGATAAGATAACTCTGGTTATTAATGTACTTTCGGGAGACATCTGTGATTTGTCTAGTCACTGTTTTGACTCATAAAGTAGCACAGAGGACGCATGTGGTTGTTGCTAAGCACCACGTGTAACATGCAGATTACAGATTTCTATTTTATGCCGATAGCTCGATGAGTTACTACTTTTAGCAAAAAACTATTTTTGTTACTTGTTCATAAGTAGAAATCCTTCTATTACAGCACAGTGAGCTATGAACTGGCATCGCTCTATGCAAGCTGTAAGGCATACGGTTATGTTACGTTATGTTACCTCTTGTATTGAGTGTGCTGCTAGCTATACAGATATCCTAGTGCTAGGAGAAAGCGGAATAAGGAGGGAGTAGAAGTAACGCATTTGGCATAGAGCCAAGTCTTCAATGATTTTCTGAAGTGCAACAGATTCTGCAAATTGCATAAGGATGGTGGCAGGGCATTTCATAGTCTGGCAGCCACAACCGAAAAGGCTTTGCTTACCATCTGGGCATGTTGAAATGGAGAGGGAAGACTTCAGATCATCTAAAGAAATGACCCGGGTATAGCATATAAACTGTTTTTTATCATAGATTGGACCCAGCAGATTGCAATTTTGTGGACACTGGAAGAAGAGGCAGGATTTTAGAACGTTTGAAATATTGTCCTTTTCTCAAACCTTGCTTGTTCTAAGGTTGCTAAAAAGGGTTCCTTTGGGTAGTAATAAAGTCTTATTAGTACAGACAACCACTACTACAGTATTACATATGAAACCCTTAGTTTGTGGTTCTCCAGACCAGGCATTGTGGGTCATAGGTGGCTCCTACACCTTATAACACTCATTGTGTCTTGTAAAAATAAATGTAGATTAATGTATCACTTGCATGATGATTCACTGTCTGTATGAGTATGGGATGTAAAGCACTCTGAAACCCTACATTAGTATGTATAGCGCAATAAAAGAAAAACAAAAAAAAAACTCTGAAAGCTCCATTTAAATTGTTATTAGTGTAAATATTCCTTCAGACAGATACATCTGACGTTCTTACAGTGCATGCATATCTTTTACACAGAGGTTGTGCGAAATCATAAGCCTAACCTCCAGATCACAGTTCCCCGTATGCACTTGTGAAGTGATAAGTGTGTGCCTTTGTTTCAGTCCTTTGCGTTGGCATCTAAGTGTTGGGCTCCAGATAGCTCCCAGCCAGAACGGCTTCCCATTCAGAAGGCGCTTTAATAGAGGCACTTCTGTTGGGCCGGCTGGAAGTGAAAAGAAGAAACCTTCCCCACTCTCTGCAGGTTGCTGCTCCCAATGGAAAGCGGACGTGTGGGCGCTGCTGAATTAGCCCCAGTGACGGCACATTACAAAACGATACATTCAGCACATTTCACTGAATTTCCCGAATTCAACTCATTATTAGCACCCGGGTGAAAGGTGCGGTTGGATCCCCCTCGTTTCATGCATTGCTTTGGAAAGTGTATTTAGAATGCAGAATTGCTGCAGTTTTAGAGTTTAGGGTTAGGAAAGTTTTTTTATGTATCTTGGAGTTGGCACGCCTTTCAAAAGAGCTGATTTGTTTGCGGGTAGACAATTACATACATTACTCCTGTCAAAGGCAGTAGTAAGTATGTTCCTATGGTGTGAATGGAGAAGGAACACCAACAAATATAAATGAGGGCCTCGTTCTGGGGTTGCGCCAAGTGGCAAAACATTTTCCTCTATGACAAACAATGGTTCCAGGCTCTAATGCACATTTGCTTCACATTTGCTGACGCAAACTTTTCTACATTTGTGTGTGTAAATGTTGCGCACGTGTATATTTTGTAAACGATCTTAGCCACAAGTGGAAAGTTCATAATCCTTTATTTCCACCTGGTTTGCATTTTGCTTGCTGTTGTAACCAGAGAGTACACAAACCGCCCAGACGGTACAGGTGGAACCAGAGAGGAACAAAAAGGCCTGTCCCGGGTGAACAAGGGTTGAGACAAAAGTGTAGCCTCGAGGTGCCAGGCTGAGCCCGTGAATCAGAGCCAGGCCTTTGTTGGGGAGCGGCAGGTGAGCCCGCCCTCTCTGTGAGCAAAGGACTCCTCACAGGGCGTGAGGCGGGTGGGGGCCGCGGACCGTGTTGAGACAATTCCTTTTCACCCTCGTAAACTCATAAGCAGAAAAAAAAATATCCGAGACTTGCAAAAAAGACTCGAAGTTCCTGAAAATTGGCACCGACTTCAAGGGTGACGAATTAAGCGGGTGAGCAGCCAACGCCCAAGGCTGTGGGTATAAGGAGACCCAGGGGAGGCGAAGATCCGCATTCTCCATCCGACACAACCAGGATTAGACGGCCCACTCTGTGCACTCTCTCGCCACCATGAGCTCGTACAACGTCAGCCAGAGCTACTCCACTTCCGGCTCCGGGATGGGGTTTGGGGGCCTGGGTGGCTCATCCAGCAGGATGTCCTCCGTCCTCTCGGGGGGTAGCTACCGGCCCCCGAGCATCCACGGTGGGAGCGGGGGTGGGGGCATCTCCGTGTCCACAGCTAGGTATGTGTCCTCTGGGGTGGGAGGTGGAATGGGTGGAGGGGGCGGCTATGGCTTTGGTGGCTCCAGCTTTGGCATTAGCCATGGTGTGGGAGATGGTCTGCTGACCGGTGGCGAGAAGGCCACCATGCAAAACCTGAATGATCGCCTGGCCTCCTACCTGGACAAGGTGCGCTCCCTGGAGCAGGCCAACTCTAAGCTGGAACACCAGATCCGCGAGTGGTACGAGAAGCAAGGCCCTGGACCCTCCCGCGACTACAGCCACTACTACAAGACCATCGAAGAGCTGCGAAATAAGGTAAGGCACACCCCAACAATGGCACAGGTCACGTCTCCCTGGGGATCATCCATGTGGTTTAGTTGTTCAGCTGGAGAATTGTTCCTGGCTTCACCACTTGACCAAATTGTGTGATTCTGGCCCAATCCTTCCATTTCCCCTTCCTTCAATCCTTATGACTGATCGAATTAAGAGCACTTAAAATAGTCTGAATGCTTGCATTAGGGAAAACATACCAATTCAATCATGTATATTAAACAGTAACATGTAGGAGATTGATGTACTCAACTAGTTTAGTAGTTTGATGATGTACTGTGAATAGAGAGATCTGTTTATAACGCGAATGACACAGTTTTGGGTAATAGCAGGACTGGCCCAGTCTTTCGTCATTTAGACATTTCATTTTGTGGCATGTGTGGTACGTCAATGATCAATGCTATTATTTTGCAAGGTGGCATTGTTTGCACAGTGTCTGGGTATCGGAAAAAGTCGACTGATTTGCAGTTCTGAACGGACAGTACCATGTCGGACAATTCCTTTACTAGCATCCGTGTTTTAGGGGTGTAGTTGTCACTAAAACTCTCACTGGTTTGTGAACCATAATGGACCACTAGTGATGCTAGAATTAAATACAATCGTGTTTCCTGAACATTTACCAAAAAACAAAGGGGGACCCATCACTGATGACGCCTTGGCCAACCCCAGTCATTCTTGATGCGAGGCCTTGTTCCCCAAAGGGTTCATGAGCAATGCAACATCCCCCAAAGTAGAAGGTTGCAGCTGCCGTTGCAGATCCTTATGACATCATCAGGTGGGCGCCAAGGTACGTGGTTAGCGACGTATTCTCCAATCGCAAAAACCCCAAGGAGAAAGACTGTACCTTCAGAGTTTATCTGACGGTCGCATTATTCTATTTGAGATTTTGAGGCGTTTTGAATGTGTAACTTCATTCGTATCTGACACGGAGAATAATGTGTCCCTCTTGTTTACGTATACGTTCTGACGTCTCACGCCTATTTCAGTTCTCCTTCTGTTTATTTTCATCTTGTCTGCCCCACCGTGTGCCAGAAACAACGAGTTAGAGTAAACAAAGTCTATGTTATTCATTCCCGTACTTCCTGTTTCCCATCACAAGCTAATTAACACTGATTTTATATAATCAACAAACAACATTTCTCTGCCAGGAAGGAGGGAGCTAACCAACCAGCCAGGGACTGAAGCTAGAGTGGGAACATCTTTGGCGCCAAGTGCCTAGGCATGCTCATCTCACGTGCTCAAGTCTACGAGGCACATGGAATAAAAATTGAGGGCACACTGTGTAATGTCGACACCAGGTTACAAGATGACGGCCAATAGACAGACACCTGTGCACCTCTTGTGGGTTTTTTAATTATGCAAATAATTGTTTTGAGGCTATGTTAGTCCAATTGTTTGAGGTAAAATGAACCATGATTACAATTCCCAGTAATCTATATATAGCTAATGAAAAGACCAGAAAACTGCGACATACATCATATGCAATTATCATGTAAACCTTATCTTCAATGTAAATACAATCACAGCTGAACGTGCACGTTCAGCATTACCTTCCCTCAAAAGGTGAGGAACCCATTGAGCCTCAATTCACAAAAAGTAGTTTAAAATGAGAACAATAGGTCAGTAGGCTGAGGGCCACAGCTTAAGAACCACTACCCCAGACCATGGTGCTTCTCAGCCTACTTTACTTATGATAGCAATGCCCCGGTTGGCCACAAATGTGCCTACCTCCTAATGGCTTGCTACAAGCAGAGGTCACATAGTCTCAATGCAGTCAGAACAAGGATGTCACAAATCCGTTCCAATGGAGATGCAATGCGAAGCGTTCAACACTAAATGCAGCAGTGGTGGCAAAGCAGTCATCATCTCCATTTAGGTTTGCCGTGAGACCACCAGCACTGTCAAGCACTTTAATAGCAGGTTGGTCTGGTGGCCATGGCTTCTCCGAGCCTGACTTAAATCCTCCAGCACCACTGGTCCCCAGTGCATTCACTCTACTTCCATGTTTTGTATTTTCCATGTTTTTCTCCCTGCCTCTTCCCAAAAAGCCTTAGACATTTTTTGGACTATGAGTCCTAGCCTCAATTTTTCGGCCTCCCACAAGGACATTCATCTAACTGAATAAGTACCCAGTCTGCCAACTTCAACAAAGCCCCCAGGACTGCTCATTTAGCACCGTATTACTATACGTGACCATCAACCCACTACTGCTCCATCACCAAGCCAATGGATAATGAAGTAAAATAATGCTTTACTGGCATGACCTATTGAGCCCCTATTGCTTGGTCTACGTTTGGTCTGGTCCTGCTGTGCTGATGGTCCTCCTACAGTCACCCATGCTAACTAATGGGTTGTTCACATTGGTGCCAGTGGGTATAGTATGAGTTTTGAAACTGGGCTACAGCCACTCCTTGGCCAGACTGCCAGTAGCATGTCTGGTAACCCGTGGGTACTCTTTCTTCCCAGTGGTTTCTCAAGATTACCACCAGTTGATTTCACTGTTAAACCTTTCACTTTCAGATCCACATTGCCACTACTGACAACGCCAAGACTCTGCTGCAGATCGACAATGCCAAGCTGGCAGCTGATGACTTCAGGAACAAGTAAGTGAGGGGTGTGGGGACTGTGAGATGACTGGGATTGGACAAACTTTGTGATTCACTTTTGGTTAATGCTGTATATTTCCTATTCTACTGTATCAGAACTCTGGGTGTCTCACCCCTTGTCCCACAGGCTACAGTGGGGGTCTTACACCTAGCCAGATGTTGTTGAGCTGAGTTTCACATCTACAACACATTCTCTTTCCTGGGCAGCTTTTATGATTACAAATCTACAAATGTAATAGGACTCCTTGTATCTGGGCCTTCAAGTAGAGGCTCTCCCTAGCCAGCTTCCACATAAGAATACCAGAATGTCCACCTTTACAGCACACGTCGAAGACTTCACATGTTTCAGTTGAACATCATATCTCGTATAGCAATCTCACCCTGGTCAGCTTTCATGGTCACACAGACATTAAGACCCACACATCGCAGGGTCTCTCTATTAGCATAGACGCAGCCTTCCACGTGTTTCCATTGAAGGTCACATGCTGAATAGAGTCTTGTTCCTGGTCAGCCTGGGGCACCTTAACGATTTTGGGGTCCCTGGACCAAACGTATTTGGGTGTCCCTGTTGGGAACAGCTTTGAATTTATGATTCAACTTCAGCCTTTCGTGCCATCTTTGGCCACTCACTGACAGTGTACAGGCACACTGGTCCACATTCTAAATGCATTTACATCTAATATTGAGGGATAGTGACGTGTGTTTTTAATATTTTAACACAGCAGCAGCTGAATAATATTGCTACAAATAATCTCTGTGGCAGTGACACCCTCCCACTTCTCGTATGTGAGGTCCTGTTTTTATCTAAAAAAAATATTTATGGATGTTGCATGAAAACGGTATTTAAAACCATCTATTTAAGAATTGTTAAATGTCATCAGGACAAGACTCTTTGATGAGCAGAGCTGATTCTATCAGCCCCTCCCTGAAAGTCTGGGGCCCTGGGCCGGAGCTTACTTTGCCCATGCCTTAGAACGTCTCTGTGGTCAGCTTTCTTGGTCAGACAAATATTGATAGCACAACATCATGTTTAGCAGGGTCTCTGTCCTAGCATATTCCAATGTCTTTCTAAATTTTACTTGTTCTCACACCTTGGATCACACTCATACTTTAGCTTAGTCACAACAAACTGGGTATTTTCTTTAGCAAAAGGTCGGTGCATTCTTAGTCTGGTCCTCCCTGTATTCTGAGAAGCTCACCTAATCTTCACGTCTAAACTCATGAGGGCGAGCAGGAGGTAACATTATAACTTTCAAAGCAATCTGTATTTGGAGCTCTTTCCCTTTAAACATCCGGCAGAGTGAAAACAACCTACCCTTCTGCAAAAATTCCACATTTCCCTTTCTATGTAATCACAAGATAAGTACAGACTGTAATTTGCAGCGCATGCCATACTTTATGTTATTAGGTAAAACAAAAATAACACAACACAGTTCCCAGATGCCAAGATTTCATCATGCTAGAAGCACATTCTCACAGCTGGCTAGATCCTGCGGCCTCTGAGACTCCAAAGGAGTACCACGTATTGGCGCAGTTTTCATCTCAGGCTTGCTTCCATGAACCCAAGACGTTGTAGGAACTCTCACCTGGAAGCACAGTCTCACTCCTACCAGGAAGGAGACCTTCATAGGCTCTCACACCTTGGACCCACCCTGTGCTCTGGTAAAATTATTTGGTTCGAATGGCTGTGCTGTGGTCGCAGGGAGATCAAACCCAAGGCCTGCTCTGTCCTTTAGGAGCTGTGGTTGCAGTGGTATAACAAAACTTACGGCTCTCCCCTGCAAAACACCTAGTGGTCCCCCTTTAGAAACAGTCAGAGGCCAGCTGCCCGTGCACAATGCATTGTGCTGAGGGCCCCCTGTGGAGTTCGGGGGGCCTCACTGCACCGCAGGGACTGTGGGGGACTTTGTCACGCCCATGTGTTGGTGGGAGGGAATGAGCATGGACTGTCTTCAGGGGATAGTAAAAGCAAAGTGGATGCACCACAGGGGGCAAAGGAGTAGGTATCAGTGGTGCAGCAAGTGCAGTGGCACCAGGGTCTGGTTGCCTGAAGGGCTCATTCAGCCCTAGGTATCGGTGCATTATACCACCTGTCCAGCAGTTGGGGGCATTTCCCTCACTTTCACTGTGACCCTTGGTACCCTTGATAGGACACTGACTGGGAGCAATGGCACATCTTGAGGAGGGTGGCAGTGGATACACTGGCTTTGCCATAAAGGGTACACAAATGCCCATAAGACGTTCGATGAGTAGCAGCACTATATATATTGGGGATTGGTAGAGTGGCAAAGGAGTGTCCGTAGAGGGCAAACCTTCCTTAGCCTCAATTTCAAGGTAGTCGTGTGTTGGCAATCTTTGGATAATATTTGCTGCTTTTTTGGATAATAACGCATGTCAAGAACAATGTCTCCCTTGTGACTGCTACGCACTTTATGAAGAACAATGCAGCTTGTAGGAGACCAGGCTGGGCGCACCTCCAAGCCTGAAATTACTTCATCACTTAATAACAATTGACTTGGAACAAACAATATCAGCCATTTTCTTTAGGAAGTAGAAATAAACACTATGGCTCTATTTGGTGGACAAATATCAACTACTCTATTACCTCAGGGGCTGCACTGCAGGTAAAGGAAGGGAATGGGTCAGGCTTCATGCCATTCTTTCTAAAGCCATGCAAGTATGAAAGGTACAAGGGGATGCAATATACAACCACACAGTATTGTATCAAGCACAACTAGGTAGCCTCATATCCCTGCATAAACATGTTGGTGGAAGAGAGACAAATCAGGAGATTTTGTGTCTGGTTAGGTCAATTGTCTTCGAAAGGCTTGTAGGTGTGAGTCACCCTCATGTCAAGCTAATACTTGACATGTCATTGAATCTGCTACCAACTCTTCAAAGTCATATACCAGCAAATTTTCATGTAAATCAATCGTTCTCTGGGTGGAAGAACCACTTTCAGCATCTTCAAACCTAAATACTAGGCCTACTCCTTACACTTTTGCCACAGTGCACCTGTACAATGGAAACTTCTCACCACATTGATTGATGCCCACAGTCTGTGTTCTTCCTTTTATCTCCCATTCTTACCAACCTTTCTTCCCCAGTCTCCATCCTCATCCTTTTCTTGTTCTTCATGGACCATACTCCCCTCTCAAATGGTTACTCCCCTTCCAGACAACAAGACTAGCTTAGAAATAGTAACGATTCAGCCAATCAGAAGGGCTCAGCCATCAGCATTTTCCCTGCAGATTGTAGCCTCCTGTTTGGGTACTGGGTACCAATGGATATTTCTTTCTCATCTTAAACTGAGATTGTTCTTCTAGGTATGAGAATGAGCTAGGCCTTCGCAATAGTGTGGAGGCTGACATCAATGGCCTTCGCCGTGTCCTGGATGAGCTGACTCTAGCCAGGTCAGACCTGGAAATCCAAATTGAGAGCCTGAAGGAGGAGCTGGCCTATCTCAAGAAGAACCATGAGGAGGTAAGGAACACTTATGAGCACATTTGTGCACGCAAGCATGTTAACAACTGATTGATTCTGCCCCAATCACTCATGACTTTCATTGCCTTCATCTGTTGGAGAAGTGTCCCAATGGCCTACCAGACAAATCAGACTCTATGGTTAAAATTGAGTAAAAAAAGTCAACACAGAATGAGTCATCTGAGAGTCTCTACCTTCAGTCAGTACTGGAACGAAAAATCCCTTAATCCCCCCACTTGCCTCTCAGTACAGTGCAGTCTCACCAGTTGCTGTATCAAAGAACACATCCTCAGTGTGAATGTAGATTGATTGTGACCAATGCCTGATTACAAGTCCCTACACAAATGCTTCATAATCCATGCAAATGTATGTCATTGTGCACGCATTACATTTATAGGTGGTGCAATTAGCTGGGTACAATACAATTTACATCCTACATTAAATTAAAATATTCATACACTGATTCTTATTACATTCTCAAATGACCATGTGCTAGTGTAACAAACCGGTCTAGTACTCAACATTTTAGTACTGGATGTCCTGTATAAGTTATGTAGGTAGGCAGGAATAACCTATCCTTGGAGAAGCCAAGTCTCCTTGTCAAATTTGCAGCTGCTGTTGACCACAAAACCCCAAAATGTTCCTGTCATAGATTTTAGTAAGGAAGGGGGTATAAAAAAATAAACTGATGATCCAAGTGCATTTTAATTTCCATTATGTGGTGATGTCTCTCTGTCTTTAGGAGATGAATGCTCTGCGTGGACAAGTTGGTGGGCAGGTCAGCGTGGAAATGGATGCAGCACCAGCTGTAGACCTGGGCAAGATCCTATCTGAAATGAGAGCGCAATATGAAGGAATGGCGGAAAAGAACCGTAGAGATGCTGAGGCTTGGTTCTTTAGTAAGGTAAGAGAAAGTCATACAAGAACCTTAATGATCACAATTGGTCCAACGATTTTACCAGTCATTGCAGGTTGTTTTTGCAACTTACCTAGTGTGAGCAGGTACTGTAATTGTGTGTTTCTCCCCTCATTTCAGACAGAAGAACTTAATCGTGAAGTTTCCACCCACAGTCAACAGATACAGTCCAGCAAGAGCGAGATCACAGACTTAAGGCGCACCTTGCAGGGATTGGAGATTGAGCTGCAGACCCAGCTAAGCATGGTACCACTCCCATTGTCATGATGTATTAAATTAATTTGTGTTATGCATTTGTGTATATAGCCTTCTTTCCCCCATTAGCCTTTTGGGGGCTGAAGGGGTTTGAAGAGCATGAGAGTGGGTGTTTCTGTATGATCTTAAAAATTGGTCCATTGCTGAAAACCTCCCTGTGGTGGATCTGGAGAAGCAGGGTGGTCTGTGAAAGTTTGTGGGTTTCAATGCTGATTGACATTGACCCAGGCCTGATTAAAAGTTGTCAGGTTTATTGCAGCCTCTTTACAAATGTCTCATTGTGCAGGTATTGAATTTATAAGTGGTGAGATATTTATCACCATATTGAACTCCACATACATGTACCTCGAAGATATATTTATCATCAAGGTTAATAGATGTGGGGTTAAGAATAGTAAATGAATACTTACCTTTGTAGACATACTTCTTCAATATTTTGTTCCTCAATATTTTTCTACAATATTCTTGCATTTCAATATTCCAGACTGCATCTTTTGGAAGGCCCCATCAATAATAGGTGAAAAGTATTTGAAGCACAACATTTGCAGTCTGGAAATGATTAGCTGGATACAGTTAGGTTCAGTAGAACAGATGTGCTGCGATTCACAGTACAAAACATTATCCCTTCCGTGCCTTGACCCTGACATTACTGTCAAACCTTAGACAATCTAACTCAATCAATCTTCAAATTTACTCTTGGCCAGTTGTAATTGGGTTTGAAAAATGGACATTCCAGTGAAGGAATGCCTTTTTTTCTGGAGGAAGGAGGGGAACAGAGATAAGGTCTCTTATTTCCACTTTCCCATCTATGGATCATCATATGATTTATAACAGTATCACTGAAGACCGTAACCCTATTTGTGAGGATCACAGATTACAAAAGGAAAGTGGAAAGATGAACAAGGTGGGGAGTATCTGCTTCATATTGGAGGATAGATCCTCCCAGGTGGGGGCAGAGAAGTGTCCAAGCGCAGTCAGCAACATTCTGTTTGCAAAGTGAGTGTCCACAGCACAAAATATGACAAGGAAAAATGAAGGTAATCAACAGGTAAAAAATGAGGTCTACCAATATCACATGGTGCATGAAAATCTAATTGTAACTTGGTGACGGAAAGGTCTTGGGCAGGCACAGGGTAGATAAAAGTGCATTGTAGTCTAGGATCACGACAAAGAAAATGTGGATGGAGAGGAATAAGAAGATCAGAGAGTAGACCTTAGGTCCACTGTCAGCTATTACTTTCAATGCTATTTTAGGATTATAGGAATTGAGTAAAGAAAATGAAATTAATGCACACCTCATGAAGGAAAGTCAGAGGTTTCATAAATCCAAGTAGGGGCTAAGGATATCACAATTCTCAATAAAAGGTTTTCTTCTAAGTAGGTTTCATTGTGTCTCACTCCCAGCAAAGAATGTGGGTGATGTTTTCAGTTTTTTGTTGTCTGCTCCCTGCAAAATCTTCTAAATGGACCTGAACAAGCTTTTGCTCTGTTGTTCACAGATATCTGCTGTTTTTCGGCGACAGTTTTAATTTCTCAGGAAGCTAAACATATTTGTCCCTAGTTTAATCTCAAATGGCCTAGAGGTTTCTTTCCAACCTCCTATCTCAGCCTCAACACAAAGCTATGATATGACACCAACATAATGGTTCAGGAGTGCAGCCGTTGAGTGTCCTGCTGATGACGGAGCACAAAATGGCCGCATTTGAATGACAGCAGCACGTCCTATTATTGCACATACACAGTTTTCGTGCAAAATGGTGACGGTTTCTTATTTAGCAAGTTAAAATAATGTTGTTTTTCTTAGAGTTCGTTTGTTTTTTTTGTTTCTATTTTTTAAATGATTGCAGCTTTGAAAAAGCTTACCTTTTTTACTTTTAGCCAATGAGCAAAACGTGTTGGCTGTGTAACCTGGCACTTGATTTTAACCAGATAATTGTGGACTTTACAAATGTGGTGGAATCTCAACTTAGATATATGCAAGGGTGTAAAGGTATCTCCATAATATAAACTCCGTGTTTGTATCTTTCCTTCCTTCCAGAAATCGGCCCTGGAAGGCACCCTGGCAGAGACCGAGGGCAGGTACTGCATGCAACTCAACCAGATCCAGGCCATGGTTTCCAGCGTTGAAGCGCAGCTGGCAGAACTCAGAAACGACATGGAAAGGCAGAGCCACGAGTACAAGATTCTCATGGATGTGAAGACGCGCCTGGAAATGGAGATTGCCACCTACCGCCGCCTGCTTGAGGGAGAGGATGCCCAGTGAGTGAAACGCCCACTGCAGTTAATTTCCGCATTGCTGCATGAGGAGAGTGCCTCAAAGATGAATGCAAAATTATTATTTTGGGTGCATATGTTTATTATATAGGAGTACATTTTGCAACTCTGGGGATGGGGGAACATAGGAGAAACTTTCAACCTCCCAGTGAGTGGTCTCTTATACAATCTCCATCAACTGAGCCTAATTTTCCTCGTCACTTTTTTTTAGCTAAATGTATGTAAAACAATGGCATTTTCTCAATGTATGCATCAGACTAACTATTATTTACCTTTAACACTATCCAGTTTTCTGAGTAAGTGATCGAGCAGTCGTCCATGTAGCCTAGGCAGAATAAGGGATGGCTTGGAACAGAATCAGAACCTTCCATCTCCAACCACAACTTCAAGCTTGACCCAGACACTGTTAAAGCGAGAGACATCCTGGCTTACCATTGCTTCTTAAAGGTTAAGATGGCTGGGGCAGGGTCAATCACATGAACCCTAATGTGTGACCATCCCTGCAAGAGCTCTGCTGGGCTTTTAGATGCTCCCAGGCGCAAACATTAGGGGAAAACAGAAATCCAAACTAAAGGTTTCTGTATCCAGCGGTGTTCTGTACTCCTACCAGTTCCACCCAAAAGAGAAGTTTCCAGTGTAATACTTCAAGAGGCTGCTTCAGCACAGAAAACCAACCCGCCTCACCTATGGCCACAACTCCTAGTGCCTGTCCCATGAGACTCCCAACTAATGCTCGGGTCATTATTGGTCCCTGGAGGGGAAAGGAGAACACTGGGCTGGGTTTGGCCATCCCATCGTTGGAAACACCCACATAGACGTGCAAACTGTCACTGACAGTAATACCAGGAAACATGTTAGTTATGCCGTAGAGAAATATGCATGTATGGCAATGATCCAAAAACAACCACAATTACAATGAAGCCTTTCTGCCAAGGAAACACAAAAGCAGTGAGTGATAAGCTAATTCTTGCGGATAGAGATGTCTTTCATCGTGTAAATATGAGACAAGCCAGGAAATGGATATCATGCCTAAATTCCTGTTTAATGTCTGGCTGAATCTTTTGTCTAGAGTCTAGACAAATCTGAATTTGTGTCTTGGCCATACAGGGACGTTAGGATAAAGTGATCTCATTTTCATAATGTATTCATCCGAGACTGCATCACTGCTTTTGCTTCATGAACCACACTCAATAATGCACCATTTCAAATTTAAAATACTGGGGTAGACAAGTGAGCGAGATTTTGGCCTGAACACTGGCATATTTTTGCAATAACTGAGGAAAATGAAGGTAAAAATATAGGATTCAGTGGCACCCTGGTAGGCAAGTAGGAAGACTTCTGGGATTTCAAGTCTTGACCTAATTTTAATTTTAAATCATCTTTTGGCTCCATTTAAGTTTGTAACATGACAGATATATCAGGTTCAGTAGGCAAATGGAGAACCTGCTGCAGAAATGAATGTATTGCCTGTTGGTCACAAGCTCAAATATGCACACGGCAAATTTAGACGTCTAACCTTCTGGGATCAATTGAATGAGTTGGTCACCTTAGCAATTAAATTTACAGTATTCACTCTAAAGATCGGCAATATAAATACTGGAATGTGCCATTTTCCCTAATGTCCTGAATAGAGCATAATGATTCATTACATTTTTTTTATTTCTTAACTAAATAGATGTACTTGTTTGAGTATCCATAAATTCTCGATCCACTTTGAGCTAGTTCTGAAAAACAAAATGAAGGGGTCTTTGAGAAACATGAGGTGATGGTTTGCAGGGAGTCTCTCTCCATGTACATATAATGAGCAATAGGGTTAAGCAGAGGACCGTCCGAAGAGTGCAGTCACCCACCACCGGTGTTCAGATCCAACATCATGCTACAGCTTCGAAGCCCCTTTCCCAAAATTCTAGCCCACACCTAATTGCTGCAACCCATCACAAGCAGTGGTGGGATTCAGAAATTGAGGCTGAGCAGGCAATAAGTGTAATTTTAATACCACTTTAGAGAACTGATGGCCGTCAGTTATTCAAACAAGGAGTGGAAAGTTGTTCCATTTCTTAGTGGCCATCACAGATACGCTGTGGCCTCCATCCGTAATCCTCTCCAAGTTGTGTGGACTACGTACATGGAAATCGTCTTTGGTCTTGTTGTCAAAAGAATGTTGGACCCCTGTTGGAAAACCACGACTTTTAATTACTGCTGTCTGTGATACTGTCCCAATGTCTGCTCTTACTACAATTAATCTATTATAACCTGTGCCCACACAGTCTCATTTCTAATGTTTCACAAATTCTCTCTCCTTCTAGGCTGTCGTCCAAGACTTCCAAAGATGGTAAGGAATTCTCACCACACTTAAGTTGATACTAGTTTTTTCCCCTAATAATTATTATTATGTAACCTGGATCTAACATTATCTGTTGAGGGAACATTCCCTTCCCGATCTTGGCACACAGACCAAAGGACAAAAGACAAAGGGTTTTGAAAACCTCTAACCTGTTAACCACAGGGAATAGAATACTTCCTCTTTTACAAAGGCTTCCTTGCCCTTTTATGCGGAGAATTTGGATCTCCTTGTGAGTTTTTCAAGTTAGTGTTTAGGTCACTGATAAAGGAATATTTTGTAGTCAGTACTTCACGGAGTTTCCCATTGAATTCTAGCAGTTGAAGTATTTTCAGGAGCAAATATTCAAGAGGGAGGATGTTTAGTGTGTTACACCCTCCAACAAATGTAGTTTCTGATAAACGGTGGGGTGCAGGTGCTTTCGGTTAGGTATGATGAGGTGTCTGTCGGATTTCACAAGGCATTTCTCCATATACACATAAAAAAACGCACACACACTCTCTCTGTTTTGAAAGTCTTCATAAATGTTAGTTATTTTACCAAACATTTGATTGTCTGCACTGTATTTTAACATTCTATGCCAGACTGATTGTCAGAAAATCTGAAGCTCACCTCCCCACAAACATAGTGACCAAGCTACGTTCCTGAGTACTTTTTTCTGTGGTAAATGCAGGACTACAAGTAGCAGACTGCAAAGTAGAAATAGGACTGAATGAGCTGATGACTCCTGACATGGGAGAATTTTAGATTTTTTTATATCTTGGATTGAGTTACATGGACGAGCTCGGATGAATATGCTTTTGCTAAACATGGACAGAGATCCTACCTTACCAGCTGACTCCGGGGCACTGGTAATCCCATCTTCTAGTGCGTGTTTTCCTTTCACATTTAGTAAACCTGGTTCAATGGTGGGAACAAAAACTATGGTTCTGAGAATTAGTGCTTAATTTGAGCTGGTGGTTTTCTGTTCCCGGCATTTAATTGTTAACACCAGTACTTATGACAGTCCGTCACATAGTGGTGCAGTTTGTCTAATTTAGAGGCGAGCACAACAGTTGTCATTAATTCAGTACATATTGCAAATGACTAACATTACTGCCAAGCCATTCTTAATGCTTTGGGGGCCTGGATGGTCTGAACTGTCACACTTGTAGGAGTGTGGTGGTTAGTAGTTGTATTGGTGCTGTCACTGGAAGTGCTGGCAGGGGCAATGGGTGGTGAAAGCTGTGGTGGCCAATTGACGAGAGCCCTGGCACTTATTTTGTTACAAATTAAGCACTGCCTGGAATGCAAGTTGGTAACCCTACCGTAAACTCAATTTTTTTTTTTTTAATAGGAGTTTTCAGGAACCACTGCATGTTTTTATATTGTTTGGCTGTTGTTTGTACATTTTGGGCCCCTGATGTGTCCACTATTTAGATCTCCATTCTTGGATTTCTGGGGGCCTAAAATGGAAATTATATCTTTCTGTCTTAAATATATAGGCTCTGATTGATACTTTTTGACGCTAAACTGCCCTAAAGCAGTTTAGCATCAAAAAGTATACTGCCGGCTAGCGTCATTCCAAGACGCCGCCCTGGTGTCTTATTTATGGAATAGTGCAATCTGGCGCAAAGGGTGGGCTAACATAATATAGAATGACTTTAGCTGGGTGGGGGTGGCGGTATGGGAGAAGGGGGGTTTTGCACCAAAAAATGACGTTAGACGGGTTAGAGTAAAAAAAGATGACTCTAACCAGCCGAGCGTCATTTCTTGATGCTAAACCTACCATACCACATGACTCCTGTCTTTTCCTGTCCATTTCAGGGCCCCCAATGGCACTTTAAAAAATAGCAAAAAATATCTACCTCTACTTACCTATACTTACCTGGGATGGGGTCCCCCATCCTCCGCTGTCCCTCTGGTGTGGGTGGGGATGTCCTTGAGGTCTGGGGAGGGAAACCTGTGGACTTATTCCATGGTGTTCCACCATGTAAATAGCCCCACAGGTCCCCTAACGCCTGCCCTGACCCAGGCGTTAAATAATGGTGCTAAGCAACCTTAGCGCCATTATTTAGGCCCGCTTCCCTCCCGTGCACCATTTTTGCACGGGAGGATAAATAAGGTGCATGGGCCTTAGAGTCATTTTTTGACTGGGAATGCCTACCTTGCATCTCATTGACGCAAGGTAGTTTTCCGCAGGCAAAAAATTACTTTAACTCCAATATTTTGTCGCTAGACAGGCTTGGGCAGCGCGGGAACCCCCCTGTAGCCCCCTGCACCTGTTCTCCACCAGCCTTTTCATGGCTGTGTTACCGCCATGAAAAGGCTGGCGGAGGACAAGTTTGTAATTAGCAGGACGGGGCTGGGCTATGCGCCCCCCTGGCTGATTACGACCTGGCCGTGCTGTCAGCCCGTCGGGATCACCGATCCTGGCGCGGACGGTGGTAGGTTGGCGGGTCCTCGGACCGCCAATGTCGTAATCGGGCCCTGAGTCTGTGTTATACAAAAATGTGTTGGTCTCTTCCTTTTCAATATTATCTGCTGCACGTGCACATTTTATAACTAAGAGAACATGGTGAGACACTGGGATCCACTGCTGTCCCTGGGCAGAATGCTCATTCGTTGCTGTCATAAGGCTTGCGGATAATCCTTTTAATGCAGCATCTTAATGCAGCGTCTAACATGACCATTGCACTAAATAGTCAAGGCAATCATTTTTGCATACTTCTTTCATAGAACATTCTACATATTTCCTTTAAGCATTTCTACAATATTAATGTCCATTACACTGCATATATTATTAATAACATTCACACTTTCCATTTTTATTGATTTCTGTATATTAACACAGACAGAAAACAGCATGTTTGCTTGTTTTCTCATGTGTTTACATTAATAAAATCGAAAGCATTGGGAAATCGGATCTCCTTTTGAGTGTCTCTCCAAATTGTCCATCATGACTTGAAATCGAACAGCAAGTGGGTATTATTAGCAGCATAGGGTGTTAAAAATAAATGAATAGTATTTTCTGATGAAACTTAATAGCTGTAGAGGTTCGATTGTGCACATTCTTTCATGATCAAAAGAAAATATGGATATATCCGAAATAATAACACACTAGGATTAATGCAGATCGAAATGCCAACATAAACACTATAAAAGTTTCAGACATATTTAATATGTACTATATGTTTGGGCTTCTGATACTACAACAACAGTTCATGTTGCCTTCTTTTCGCAATAGTGTCTCAAACCACCCGACAAGTCCGCACAATCTTTGAAGAGACCGTGGATGGGAAGGTTGTATCTTCTCACGAGAAAGTCCACAAATCTGCCTTCTGAAGGAGACATGACGAGACCTTGAAGGACCCAGGCTGGAAAACCCTTGGCACATCACTGGAGAAAGACCATCAGTTGTCCATCGCAGAGCCTTACCAAACCCTACGGATAGACCAGCTACACCTCGGAAAAGATCTGTCACCCAAGATCCTCTAAAGTGGGTCCTTCCTTAGAGTTGCTTCTATTTTCTTCTTTCTTGTCTGTTTAGAGATGGGGCACTGAACCACAGCATAATCCCGCTCTGCACTCAATTCAACTTCAGCTTCTTGTCCATTGATGTAAAGAGAATAGAAGAGCTGACATGGGTTAAACACTGACGTTCACCTTCTGCTTCTGAACGTCGGGCTGGCCCCATCACTAGGCAGCAGCTAACTATCTTCCATAGGTCTCCACCGTTCCATCTGTCTCTGTCATGCACAATCCAGATTACTACATACATGTAAACTGGACCTACACAGCATCTTCTGCCGGTTTAATAAACGTTCACAACTGACTGTTGCACACCAGTGTATTGTGTCAATTTCTTTCAGCAAGTGTCTCATGCATGGATGTGTTAATCGTCTCCTGGTTGTTCTCACACAGTGTATTGTATCTGCTGGAACCTGGTCTGTAAAATGCACTGAACTTTATAAAAATATGGAGGGAGGACTTGCTTTTATGTTCAACTTCAATCATTGACCATTTAATGTACATTCTGTAAAAGGCGACTGGTCCTCACGTCAATCTTAATGCCTTCCCTCCATCTTCCACTTACCCCCAAACCCTGGATCACCCCCAAACACGCTTTCTGAAAACTGGAAAAGATTCTCACTTGGTCGCAGGTGGTGGAAATCACTGACTATCAGGCATTTGAGGCCTGCAAAGCCACCCTTGCTATGCTCCTCCTGGCACAGCTTCCTCTTTCACAACTCCTGGTCTCTTAACCCACATGATGCAGGCCTCTGCCTTCCATTGTGTAACGTGACCCACCTGACACTTTCAATTTCCAAACCATCAATCCCTTGTCATCCTGTGCCTCAAACCAAACCCCTTACTAAAATGTTTTAATGATGCGGCAGTCCTACACTGCTAAAAATCTGCCTCTTTCTCTACACATACAAAGTAAATTAATCCTGCCTAATGGGTCCTGTACTCCTCACTCCACAGAGCTGCCCTCACTCTTACTATTAACTTCATCAACTCTGTGCACCACAGCTGCCTCTCATCTATCCTTATTCTCCATGATACTACACCATTGTGTACTGATGATCACACCCCACTGCTGTCGACCTTGGCCGCCCTCGGCATCACTGGACTGTTGCTCATCTTACCCTTCTGGGTGTTCATTCATAGTACAGAGGGCTTCTTGTTCCTGTCTCCTTACCCATCCCTAGGTCACCCTGAGGGCTCAGTGCTGGATGATTGTATGCCACTGCATTGAATCCACAACATCGTCTGTGGGGAGATGGCCAGCAACACTCAAATTAGGTTAACATTATCCACTTTTTAGCTAACTAACTAACTAACTAACTAACCCTGCCTTTTAACTTTCTGTTTCTTATCTTGGATAATGTATTGACCCACGCTTTAGTGGTTCCAGTGTAGTGAAGATGCATAGCACCAGAACACCTCCTGGAGTAGCTGAAAGCTTAACAAACTTCATTTCTTTCATTCATTCATCCCCCTGAGTCTACTCCTTTAAACTACCTCTTATCACCTATCCTCTGTATGATGATAATTCCCCCATCTTTCGCTCCTTCCTAGCCTTCCTCCAATCATACATCTTCTTCTGCCTCACAGCCCTAGGTCAACGGGTTTCTGTTTTTTTCTGAATTCATCTAAAACTGAGCACCTCCCCACCTTTCTCAGTAACAGATTCTGGGCCAGATGTAGCTCATGGCTGACAAGTTACTCTGTCACAATGGTGACAGGTATCCCGTCCTCAGAAATATAAATCCCATAGGACATAATGTGACTGAGTAACTCATCCGCCAGGATCTAAATCAGGGTGTAAGAGTTTGGCAGAGGGGTAACTCCGTCACAAACGTGACAGATATCCCATCCATAGGCTATAATGGAATTGTAATACGGTATCTTATATTTATTTAAAACCTGAAAACCGGCGCACTTGGTGAATTGCTCCAGCTACAAACTGGTGTCTAAAATAATGGCAAACTTTCCTGCTGATGGTGGTGGGTTCAAATGCCTGAGTGAAAAGAGACAGAGGGCCTGATTTAGAGTTTGGTGAAGGGGGTTATTCTGTCACAAACATGACGGATATCCCATCTGCCGTATTACAGTTTCATTATAGCCAATGGTTGGGATATCTATCATGTGTTTGACTGATATTGAGATTGGTGTCATATGCACAATATCATAAGAAAACACAATACACAGATATACTAAAAATAAAGGTACTTTATTTTTATGACAATATGCCAAAAGTATCTCAGTGAGTACCCTCAGTATGAGGATAGCAAATACACACAAGATATATGTACACAATACCAAAAATATGCAGTAATAGCAATAGAAAGCAATGCAAGCAATGTACAGTCACAATAGATTGCAATGAGAACACATAGGTATAGGGGCAACACAAACCATATACTCCAAAAGTGGAATGCGAATAACGTATGGACCCCAAACCTATGTGAGCTTGTAGAGGGTCGCTGGGACTGTAAGAAAACAGTGAGGGTTAGAAAAATAGCCCACCCCAAGACCCTGAAAAGTAGGTGTAAAGTGCACCTATATTCCCCAGAGAGCACAGAAGTCGTGATAGGGGAATTCTGTAAGGAAGAACAACACCAGCAATGCAACCAAAGTGGATTTCCGGATGAGAGTACCTGTGGAACAAGGGGACCAAGTCCAAGAGTCACGACAAAGTCGAGATTGGGCAGATGCCCAGGAAATGCCAGCTGAGGGTGCAAAGAAGCTGCCACCGGATGGTAGAAGCTGTGGATTCTGCAAGAATGAAGAGGACTAGGAACTTCCCCTTTGGAGGATGGATGTCCCACATCGTGAAGAAGCTTGCAGAGGTGTTCTCATGCAGAAAGACCGCAAACAAGCCTTGCTAGCTGCAAGGGGCGCGGTTAGGGTTTTTGGATGCTGCTGTGGCCCAGGAGGGACCAGGATGTCGCCAATTGTGTGAGGAGACAGAGGGGGCGCCCAGCAAGACAAGGAGTCCTCACAGAAGCAGGCAGCACCCGCAGAAGTGCTGGAACAGGCACTACGAAGAGGAGTGAACCGGAGCTCACCTGAAGTCACAAAAGAAGATCCCACGACGCCGGAGGACAACTCAGGAGGTTGTGCACTGCAGGTTAGAGTGTCGGGGACCCAGACTTGGCTGTGCACAAAGGAAATCCTGGAAGAGTGCACAGGAGCTGGAGCAGCTGCAAATCACGCAGTACCCAGCAATGCAGTCTAGCGTGGGGAGGCAAGGACTTACCTCCACCATACTTGGACTGAAGAGTCATTGGACTGTGGGAGTCATTTGGACAGAGTTGCTGAGTTCCAGGGACCACGCTCGTCGTGCTGAGAGGGGACCCAGAGGACCGGTGATGCAGTCTTTTGTTGCCTGCGGTTGAAGGGGGAAGATTCCGTCGACCCACGGGAGATTTCTTTGGAGCTTCTAGTGCAGAGAGGAGGCAGACTACCCCCACAGCATGCACCACCAGGAAAACAGTCGAGAAGGCGGCCGGATCAGCGATACAAGGTTGCAGTAGTCGTCTTTGCTACTTTTTTGCGGTTTTGCAGGCGTCCAGAGCAGTCAGCGGTCGATTACTTGGCAGAAGGTGAAGAGAGAGATGCAGAGGAACTCTGATGAGCTCTTGCATTCGTTATCTAAAGAATTCCCCAAAGCAGAGACCCTAAATAGCCAGAAAAGGAGGTTTGGCTACCTAGGAAGGAGGATAGGCTAGCAACACAGGTAAAAGCCTATCAGAAGGGGTCTCTGACGTCACCTGCTGGCACTGGCCACTCAGAGCAGTCCAGTGTGCCAGCAGCACCTCTGTTTCCAAGATGGCAGAGGTCTGGAGCACACTGGAGGAGCTCTGGGCACCTCCCCTGGGAGGTGCAGGTCAGGGGAGTGGTCACTCCCCTTTCCTTTGTCCAGTTTTGTGCCAGAGCAGGGCTGGGGGATCCCTGAACTGGTGTAGACTGGCTTATGCAGAGATGGGCACCATCTGTGCCCATCAAAGCATTTCCAGAGGCTGGGGGAGGCTACTCCTCCCCAGCCCTGACACCTTTTTCCAAAGGGAGAGGGTGTAACACCCTCTCTCTGAGGAAGTCCTTTGTTCTGCCTTCCTGGGCCAAGCCTGGCTGGACCCCAGGAGGGCAGAAACCTGTCTGAGGGGTTGGCAGCAGCAGCAGCTGCAGTGAAACCCCGGGAAAGGTAGTTTGGCAGTACCCTGGTCTGTGCTAGAGACTCGGGGGATCATGGAATTGTCTCCCCAATGCCAGAATGGCATTGGGGTGACAATTCCATGATCTTAGACATGTTACATGGCCATGTTCGGAGTTACCATTGTGACGCTGTACATAGGTAGTGACCTATGTCCAGTACACGCGTGTAATGGTGTCCCCGCACTCACAAAGTCCGGGGAATTTGCCCTGAACGATGTGGGGGCACCTTGGCTAGTGCCAGGGTGCCCACACACTAAGTAACTTAGTACCCAACCTTTACCAGGTAAAGGTTAGACATATAGGTGACTTATAAGTTACTTAAGTGCAGTGGTAAATGGCTGTGAAATAACGTGGACGTTATTTCACTCAGGCTGCAGTGGCAGGCCTGTGTAAGAATTGTCAGAGCTCCCTATGGGTGACAAAAGAAATGCTGCAGCCCATAGGGATCTCCTGGAACCCCAATACCCTGGGTACCTCAGTACCATATACTAGGGAATTATAAGGGTGTTCCAGTATGCCAATGTGAATTGGTGAAATTGGTCACTAGCCTGTTAGTCACAATTTGTAAAGAGAGAGCATAACCACTGAGGTTCTGGTTAGCAGAGCCTCAGTGAGACAGTTAGGCATCACACAGGGAACACATACATATAGGTCACAAACTTATGAGCACTGGGGTCCTGGCTAGCAGGGTCCCAGTGACACATAACAAACATGCTGAAAACATAGGGTTTTCACTATGAGCACTGGGCCCTGGCTAGCAGGATCCCAGTGAGACAGTGAAAACACCCTGACATATACTCACAAACAGGCCACAAGTGGGGGTAACAAGGCTAGAAAGAGGCTACTTTCTCACAATTACTCACCATATTAGTTCCAAGCAACCCCGACTATTGTAACAGCCTACTATTGGTTCTCGCTGAGAGGGAGACATTGAAAGTGACATTTTCTGGAGCCTTAAGTCAGTACACAGAGGAGTCCTCACCTGGAAGCAGCAGAACACTGCTATGATGTTTTGTTAACACGGCCCCGCCCAGAGCCTCCTGTAGCAGGTAAGAAGAAGATGAGCTGACATTGAACACTCGATTCTGGGCCTCTCTGCTGAGAGTGCAGGATGGATTCATTAACATTGGGCCGGAGCATGTTCCAGCTGTGCACTGCGTGCCCATGACTGTTCACACCAGGGACTGCATGCTCACGGACTGCCTGGTATCTGCAAATCACCAATTATCCCCATCACCTTGCAAAGCTAAGATGCACGGTAAACCTTCGATCACTATGAGCCCCCGAGCAGTGCATGATAACCTCTCCTTTCGTACGTACTCCTGATGAGTGTATGCCTCCTCCCCATCACCATGCATACCCAAGGAGTGTATGATAATCTCCCCATCACCATGCATGCCTGAGGAGTGCATGGTAATCTCCCCATCACCATACATGCCTGAGGAGTGTATGGTAATCTCCCCATCACCATGCACATCTGAGGAGTGCTAGTGAACCTCCTCATCACCATGCATACCCGAGAAGTGCTAGTTAACCATCACCATGCATACCCAAGGAGTGTATGGTAATCTCCCCATCACCATACATGCCTGAGGAGTGCATGGTAATCTCCCCATCACCATGCACATCTGAGGAGTGCTAGTGAACCTCCCCATCACCATGCATACCCGAGAAGTGCTAGTTAACCATCACCATGCATACCCAAGGAGTGTATGGTAATCTCCCCATCACCATACATGCCTGAGGAGTGCATGGTAATCTCCCCATCACCATGCACATCTGAGGAGTGCTAGTGAACCTCCCCATCACCATGCATACCCGAGAAGTGCTAGTTAACCATCACCATGCATACCCAAGGAGTGTATGGTAATCTCCCCATCACCATGCATACCCAAGGAGCAGATGGTAACTATCACCTGAGGAATGTATACTAACCGTCACTGGCCAGGAGTAATGCCTGGCAACACATCAATCGCTAGGCACGCCTAGAGAGCTCCCCCTCCCTCAACTGTGCATACTTTGGGAGTGTATCACTGTAAATATCTGAGAGTGTCTGATAACTTTCGTATCCTGGTGCACAATGCACATTCGAGATGAACATGGTATCCTCACAATCATGGTGCACAACTGAGGACTGCATGGCAACGTCACCCTTCTAATGTACGCCAAGGGATTGCAGCACGGTCTCCCCACACCTGTAGAGAGCCGATGCCTCCATGTTATCCTCCATATCACCATTCACACCTAAAAAGAGCACAGTAACCTCTCCATCGCCATTTATACCAGGGGAGTGAATGGCAACCTGCCCATCCCTGAATATACCCAAAGAGAGCATGGTGACCCCACCATCACCGTGTACACCTGAGGACTACATGGCGACCTCACCACTGAAATGCACTCCAAAGGAGTGCAGAGTGGTCTCCCCATTCCTGTACACAGCCGATGAAGTGGCACTCTCCAAACCACTGTGTACCCCCCAAGAAGCACGTATTCACCTCCCCATCCATAACTGTGCAGTCCTCAGGAGTGCACAGTAAACTCCTCATGGCCGTGCATGCTTGAGGAGTGCATGGTAACCACCCTACAACTGAACTGCCCCTGAAGAGTGCATGGTACCCTCCCAATCCCTGTGCACACTCGAGCAGCGAATGGTAACCTCCACACGTCCAACACATCTTGGGTGTGCCTCATAAGATATCACTCACAATGTACACCTGGAGCGTGCACGATAACCTCCCCCTCCCCGTGCACTACCTGAGGAGTGCATAGTAACCTACCCATCAGTGTGCATATCTGAGAATACCTGAAACTTTCCCTTCACGGGGCACATTCAAGATGTGCGTGGTAGCCCCCTCTTCATTGTGCATATCTGAGAGTGTCTAGTAACTATCCGATCAGTGCGCACATTCAAGATGTGACTTGTACCCCCCACCTCATTACCATGCAGCTCTGAGGATTGCATGATGGCGTCTCTACCATCAGGCACCGCAGCTTTGATACTGTCAATCAGAAGATCCCGATCAACTGGGTAGAGGAAGCGGGGGCACGGAATAGTGTGCTTAACTGGAGTCAACATTTCCTTGGGTACCACATGCAGTCTGTTAGATTAGGGCAATTTTCATCTCAACCAAATAAGTTGGAATGCGGGGTTTCTCAAGAACCCTCACTGTCCCCACACCTATTTAATTTATTTATAGGGCCTCTCATTGTGCAACTAGTATCCAAAAGGTTGTAGTGTTTACAACTACGCTGGTGATTCACTCACTGTTCCGCTTAGATGGAACTCCATCCTCGTACGTACATTTAAAAATGCAATGAGGCATTCTGCCAGCTGGATAGAGAACAATCAGTTGAAACTAAACAGGGACAAGACAGAGGTGGTCTTACTGAATAACAGGACCTGCATTTGGAACCATTTCTATTGGCCAAGCCAACTTGACTCATTACCCACACCTTCATCTTCAGCCAAGAGTTTAGGGGTTGCGATTGATGGAAACTTCTTTCTGCCGGCCCAAGTGGTCTCCTTGGTGTCGAAACGCATGTTCCTGCTAAACTTGCTGAGGAACATTGTGCCTGTGCAGACTATCAAAGCACGGAAGCTGATAGTGATACTTTCCATTGCATGCAGGCTTGAGTATGCAAATGCTCAAACTTCAAGTTATTCAGAACGAGGCAGCTAAATTGATCTTCCTTCATCCTAGGTACACCCATGTCACACCTTTGTTAAAGAAGCTTTATTGGCTTGGAATGGGTACAATTTAAGGTTTATTGCATGGTGTTTAAAAGTACCAAGGGCCTAGAGCCCAGATTTCTGTCTGATTTGATTAAGAAATACGTTTTTGTGCATAATCTGAGATGTTCTTATGCAAACCAATTGGCAGTCCCAGAATAGTTTCTCCATGGTGCCTCCTGCCCTGTGGAATTCTCTGATGGAGAAGATTCACCATGCAACAGACTTAAGCTCCTTGGAGCGGTCAGACGACTAGGCTGTTTAAACAAGCCTATGAGATTTAGCAGGATAGGTTTGTTTCCTTCCAGACATGGTATTATTCCAAGCGCCAAGAGACCACTGGTGAACGAGGGCTCTATAAATACCTTTAAACATGACATAACAGCAGGTGAGTGCATAATTACATACATTCCTCAGTGCATACTTGTTAAATGGCTGGTCACCATGAAACCTGAGGACATTCCAGTAATCTCATGGTAATCTGCTAATCACCATGCATACTTGGAACCTGCCTGATGACTTTCCCCTCACTTGCATACTGAGAAGTGCATAATAATCATCCCATCATCTTGCATAGCCTTGCAGTGCCTGGTAATCTCCCAATCCTTGTGCACACCTGACATATGCTTGGCTTTTTCCTCATCACCGTGCACACATGGGCATTGATGACGCAGAAATGAAGGTTGTACATTTATTAGTGCATAAACGTAGTGCTGCAATAATCAAGTGTGACTTTAACCGAACTAATAAAGATTGTACGGGGACAAATGTGCCCTCAGAGTAGTTTGCCAACATTTATAAGCGTGCTTTATATAACATGATGTATTAGAATTGCACTAATCCGACATAATCGTAAACGTGTGCTATGATTTGCTTGTTTGAAATGTTTTAGCTTAGCATAACTTTAGTGGAGGCTTTGGCCTAGTTGCCTTGTCTCACGATTTAGATGCTCGTATTTTTCCAATGTGCTAATAAACGTGTATTCTTGCTTGAAGCTGTACTTTTCCAGTGAGATCGGTTCACATGCTTATCTTAAGGTTTCGTGCCAGCCTGGCATCTTCTTCTTTGCTCCAAGGTCAATCTGCAGGTGCGGACAATGGAAGCTCTGAAAGTGAGTTAATTGGTAAAATATGTTGCAACTTACGTTCCCGACTCCAAGGATAATGTATGCTTAGGTAAAAGCTTGAGAACTGTTGTTTTTGATTGGACAATTTGAAGCCAACCTATGAACCCTCCAATGGAAGACCCTACTGGATTTGAACTGTTGTCTATTTAAACCAGGTGCACAAGAAGAAAGTAGCCATTACAGCCATTTGCAGCCATTGCCCGCCATTTGAGAGACATTACGAGAGACATCGCCCCTATACCCGCCATTTTGCAGGACATTGGCCATTATGGCCCATCTTGCTGACTTCGTCATTTTGCCGTCTTCTAGAGACTTTTAAGTAATTCTCGCCCTAGAGACTTTAACTTTGATTTGCTCCTTTGCATGAAGTAGTAGTTTTATCTTGCCGCCGTGAGGCAATTGCCCCGTCCACCCTGCCCCTTTGCCCCGTCCCATGCTGTTCGAAATCCGTACCTGTGAGACGAAGACTTCCTTGAATGCTGATTGAATTTGGTAAATATGAAAGGAAATTGTACAATTGCATTGTGTTTTCTTTTTAGGTAACCAACTGCTGATTTTTGATAAGAGCCCTAGTTAGGAGTTTTCTAAATTAATGTTGCTAAATTGTTTTTGCATGAAGACCCACATGCTGATGCTAATTTGAGGTTAGATGAGGATTCATTCGATGCACGATGCAATTTGAGACCTTGTTATGCTGACTAAATGTATGCAATTAGCTCATTACAGATTATAGTTTTAGTGGTTTGTGTTGCTATTATCGAAGGCATTATTATTCAAATGCTGCATAGATTGCATCTGTTTCGCCGTTATGGACAGCTATTAATGTTCATTTACATATATCATTTGGTGTTGAGACACATTTATATTGTGCTAGCTTTGTTAATATAGGGAAATAAATGCATTAACTTTGAATAAACTGGTGTGGTTATTCATGACCGAAAGGTCATGGTTTCGCCGAAATGTTTTCTGGATTGATTGTTAAGTGTTATGTTGATCAGGGTATTGCTTATGTTCGTTATTGATTATTGATTGTTGATTTGATTGATTACTCTCGGGTGAAGAGTGCCCCACTTGGTCAAAAGATTCATCGACCTAAGAGCGTCCAGATACAGGTAAATTATTAGGTACGGAACGCTCTATCTGTAGATGGTAGCAGAGGACGGTTCCGACTTTTGGGACCCCGCTCGAGACATACATGGTGTTGAATTAATGGTTTCGACTTTTGGGACCCCGCTCGAGACATACATGGTGTTGAATTAACGGTTTCGACTTTTGGGATCCCGCTCGAGAAGTTAAATTAGATTTTTCTTGGGTAAAACAGATTGAGAGAATGATGATGGGCTAAGTCCCTCGCGACTTTCCCGGGATCTCGGAGCTTGCAAATGGAAAGAATGGAGGTGTGAGATCGGCGTTGGTGGTACTAGTGACGGTATGAGTGAAGTTAGGATTTTGCGCTTGCACAGCTTATTGCCGCAGATTGTGTGAAAAGGTTGCGAGGATTTTAGAGAATAGCGGAGGTGCGACTCCGAGTGTAGGAGTAGGGAAGTCGTCGAACTTCATAGAAAATAGCGGAGGTGCGACTCCGAGTGTGAGAGTAGGGAAGTCGTCGAACTTCACGTGTATGTGGCGCTTTGTGCAGAAAAAAGGTCCACGTGGTTGTTGTTGTTGAGACGGGCCCTGCGAGGTCAAGAGACTCCGGAGTATGTTGAAAAGTGTATGAGACACTTGTTTTATGTTGTGGTCTGGTCGGTTTAGTAGGTTGATCGGGCGTGGTCAACAAGTCGGTACGTGTGTTAAGGGAGTGAAAGAAACTTCGACTTCGGGCTTTGACAAATTCTAAGTGCACTAGAATAGATCATTGACAAGTTGAGAGCAGAGTCTGCGGGTCAGATTTGCTTGCGAAAGTGGGGACCGAGAAAGATGGAATAACTGCCGAGGCTAGTGAAAAATCCCTAAGGTCCTAAAGCGATTGTGTTACCCCTCCTGTAGTAAACCGACAGATCTGTTTTATATTTTTGGTTGCTCGCGATATATGCTAGAAGTTGTTACGAGAGGAGCTGAGTGAAGGAGGACAAGCCGCGAGGCTTTGTCAGCCGCAGTGTGTGTGAGTGTGACGTCACTAGGAGCCGCGCTGGGATAGGTTGGTTGCAGAGAAGGGTGGCGCACGGATTGGACGCAGTCCGTGGGGCTCGATTGGAAGGGGAAAGGCAAGCGAAGAGTATTCCGGGAATTAAAGTCACCTATTGATTACAAACTTTGTGAAATAAAAGACGAGAAAATGAAATTTTTTAAAGCATTAAAGAGTGCGATGAAGGGAGAGTCTTACATTAAAGCGAGCGTAGGAGAGGAGACGCCGCCCGAAGGTACACCAGCTTACATTGTAATGGAGGAAAAAGGGGTAGCTCCGTGTCTTTGGCTAAAACAATGGCACAAGCTGACAGAGAAACATGGGAGCGTAGCGTTCCCGATCCATGGGACATTCAATATAAGGATCCTAGAGAATTTGAGATTCGCGATGTACGACATGAAGGTACCTCCAAGGCCAGCACAGTTTGAGGCTCTAGCAATTTGGGAACTAATGGCTAGACAGCAACAGCAAAAGAAATTCGAGACCAGGATGAGAAAGGTAGAAAAGACACTAGCGGACGCTAGGTGGGATAATGCACAGAAGGTGTGGAGGTCAGATGTATTGCAGGGGATAAAATTGTTTCCCGCAATTGCTAAGGAAGAAGAAGAGACAGGCAAGAAAGCTACCTGTAAGACAAACAGGAGGTGTTCCAAAGATAGAGAAGACGAGTCAGATGATGAGGAGTTCATCATCCAATTGCTGAACGACCGTCCACCACCCTATGCAGAGAGTGGACAAGGTCCAAGTACCAGTTCTGCCCCTCCGGCACCGGTACAAAATAATGAAACTCCGAATTCAGAAATGCCATCGGGATCTAAGGACCCGAGTTTACTGTTCACCCCGCAGATACCGCAGGTTAGGAGAATATATCCAGATGTGCCCATATTGAAACCAGCAGAAAATTATCAGCTGCAGGTCCCAAGGTACTACAGCAGCGACAACAGTACGGGAATGATTCTAGATCCCACCGTAATGGGAGTACAGAATGGTCGCAACCCAACATTGGCACAAGCCGAGTCAACCCAGCTTTTGATGCCTCAAAAGCAGATGCAGGGGGGAACCGCACATGCTCAGATGACGGGGAGTCAGATGGGCATGCCGGCAATGATGACCCATAGTGTGGGAATGAACATGCCTCAGAACCTGGGAAATGGACAGAACCCAGATGCGATAACCCTACCCATTACTGTAGGTCCACCGGCACCTTTGTACACTCAGCCTAGCTTAGGTATGAGCGGTCAAGGATCAATGGTGCAGAGTGGGACGGAGAGGAGGTGCATAGAAAACACTCCAGAGACAACTCCGATAGTGGCTCTGCCAACTGGATCTGGGTCCTTGATGGAGTTTAGTCCCATATGTGCTCAGTCAACAGTGGTGAGGTCGAGTCCCCCACTGATGATACCGCTAACATCGAACACTGAGAAGTTGCCGCAACCATCAATGGCAGTCGATGTAAATGCTACACTGATGGGGTTGAATGCGCAACAGCTGACACAGTGGTTCAACAGTCTGAATTCCACACAAAGCTCAGCCAGTGGGAAGGGAGAAGACTATCTGAATAGGGTCAGGTTGAACATGGAAGCACAAGAATTGGTAGAAGGGACTATGGGTTTGAACTGGTTGGAGTCCTACTCAGAAGAAGAGCTGAGGTATCTATGTCCCAGGATTACAAGAGAAGTGAACAAGGTACACAGAAGGTTGCAAGAAATAGCTGACAAAAACGGGATTGAGATAGACAAGACAAAACACTTGAGCAGGAGCTATAGATTGGATTTCGGGACCACAGACTTTGAGCACATGAGGTCAGCAGGCATGAAAACGCACTTTAGAGAATTGCTGAACAGTGCACAAGTGTGGGGGTGCCTAGACAAATGGGAGAGCAGATGGGCAAGGAAAACGGAAAAGAAGAAAGACAGTGTCCCAGAGCATAAGGAGAAAAGACCACAGAGTAGTGATGCAATAGCCATGTTACCAATGAGGGAGACAGCAGGGGGAAAACTAGTACATGTACCGTGGCACAGAAGCGACATTCAGTCTTTTACGGATGATTTTCCCAAACTGAGAGAGAAACCAATTGAATGGTATCAACAGACTGAAAGGTTTGTGAAGCTTGCAAAATGTCTTTGGGAAGACCTGAACACCCTCTTTGAGATTGTGGTTCCGGCAGATTTGTGGGAAGAATGCAAAAGGGCTGTAGGTTGGCCGACAAGTGAACCAGAGAGGGACAGGGATACGGGTGCACCATCACCTATGGTAATGAGCTTGTACTATAAGGTGATTGAGCATTTGAAGATGAAGGTTGCCGCGAAAAATGTGGATTGGCAGAAGATTGATCGAACTGCCCAAGAGGCTAAGGAGTCGATTCATGGTTACTATGAGAGATTGTTGAAGGCGTTCAAGAACTACAGTGGCACGGAAACAATAGAGGCGAAGGACATGCTTCATTTTGTGTTTAGGTTTGTGGAAGGGCTGAGACCAGAGATAAGCCAGATGATAAAGACGCATTTGATTTGTTGGCAGTCGAAACCGATTGATGAGGTGTTGAATTATGCGAAATACTGTAGCGACGAAATTGAAGTGAAACAGAAAAAGTTGAAAGAGAAGGTGATGATGATGCAGCTTAAAGCAGCTCAGACAGGTTTGCAAGGGTTGCAAGGGTTCCAACAGCAGGTACCGCAGCCGCAGGGAAATATGGTGTTTCAGCCACAGGCGAGAGGCAGAGGCAGAGGAGGTTTTGTGAATAATGGTCCGGATTTGAATACTGTTGTGACTCCGAATGGTGTGCAGGCAATGAAAAGGGTGATGCCGTGTCACGTGTGCGGAATAGTCGGACATTGGAAACGCGAGTGCCCAATGGTGGTGCAGGAAGGTGCAGGTGTTGGTCAGCAAAACAATGATGTCAATGCATTCCAGACAATGAGGGGACCGAAAATGAGAGGTCCAAACCCAAATTTTCAGACCATAAATCAGCTGCAGGGATTACAGCCAATGCAGCCGCAGCAGATGCAGATGCCCCGTATGCAGATGACGCAAATGCAGCCAATGCAACAGCAGTTTCCCATGGTACCTAATCAGCAAATGCAAATACCTTTGGCACCAATGAATCAGCAGCAAGCGATGGTTCCTCCACAGGTCTCGAGTCAGGTGATGAATACAAATGGCACAGTACAACAGTTTCCATTACACAGTGAGAGTGGAATAAACAATGTATGGGAGAGTGAAAGTTCAGATGAGGAGGGAAATTGTGTGCTTGCAGCATCCTTGTAAGTTGATCAAAAGGGTCCATATGTAGAGGGAAGAGTCATGGGTCATCGTGTTTCATTCTTAGTTGACACAGGAGCCACACGTTCAACTGTTAGGAGCATTGAAGTGCCAAATTTGCCACTCTCAGGGAGGACAGTTCAAGTAGTGGGAGTAGCAAACAGGCACCTGACGAACCCAATAACAGACCCAGTGTCAGTCAGTATTGGTAACTATCAAGGGTTACATAATTTTGTGGTATGTGACTCAAGCCCGATAGCACTGTTAGGGAGAGACCTATTGTGCAAATTGGGATGTTCGATTATGTGTTCGAACGATGGAATTAGAATTCAGACGAGCAGTGATGGGGAAGAAGAGGACAGTGTAGAAGGGGATGAGATGGAAACTGTCGATGAAGAATATCCTCTGATTAACCTTTTTCCGATGATAACTGAAGAAGATATTCCAGCTGAATTACGGGAAACAGTCGGAAAGGAAGTGTGGGATATGACAGGAAAAGAGGTGGGATTGGTGAAAGGAGTGGAACCAGTGAAAGTGACCATAAAACCCAATGTAACCTTTCCCCAGACCCCACAATACCACATGGCACAAGACACCCTCATGAAAGTCGCCCAACTCATTGACGAGTTTGTAAAACTGGGAGTACTGAAAGAAGTGTTAAGCAGTCCATGTAATTCACCAATCATGGGACTAATAAAGCCGAGTGGAAAGGTCCGAATCGTGCAGGACTTGAGGAAAATAAATGACATCATAATTAAATGTTGCCCTGTAGTACCGAATCCAGCTGTGATAATGTTTCAAGTCCCTTGCGATGCCGAGTGGTTCTCAGTCATCGACTTGTCACAAGCATTCTTTTCGGTGCCTCTTCATGAGGACAGCCAATTTTTCTTTTGTTTAAAATTCTTAGACAGAGTTTACAGTTGGTGTCGAATTCCTCAAGGGTTTTCTGAGTCACCGTCAATTTTCAATCAGATTCTAAAGAAAGACTTGGAAGCGTTAGAATTGCCATTCGAGTCAACCCTAGTACAGTACATTGATGACTTACTGATTGCATCTAAGACAGAAAGTGGCTGCACAGCCGACACCATTGCTCTACTGAACCATTTGGGAAGGAATGGACACAAGGTGTCTCCTTCCAAGTTGCAGTTCTGTCAGAAGAAAGTGAAATACTTGGGTCACCAAATAGAGAAAGGGTCACGGAGAATAATGAAGGAAAGAATAACAAGTGTACTTCAAATGAGTCCACCAAAGACAAGGAGGGAGGTGAGGAAGTTTTTGGGAATGGTGAGCTACTGTCGCCAGTGGATTCCCAACTTCTCGACTCTAGCAAAGCCTTTACTGAAACTGACCCAGAAGGATGCATTGGATGAAATTGAGCTGAAAGGAGATGAGATGGATGCTTTTATTGAATTGAAAGAATGCATGTGCAGGGCTCCAGCTTTAGGTATGCCTGATTACACAAAGCCTTTCACATTGTTTTGTCATGAACGTGATGCATGTTCTTTGTCTGTCTTGACCCAAGCCCATGGTGGCGTAAACAGACCAGTAGCGTATTTTTCAGCTACTTTGGATCCGGTCGCAGCAGCACTTCCAGGGTGTTTGCGCGCCGTAGCAGCAGTTGGTATCAGCCTCACTCAGAGTGAAGGAATAGTGATGGGACACCCATTAACAGTCATGGTCCCTCACTCAGTTGAGATACTTTTGACCCGCTCCCGAACTCAACACATGACTGGAGCAAGACTCACAAGGTATGAAACAATAATTCTGGGCTCACCGAATGTGCAGCTGAAAAGGTGCACTAAGTTGAATCCAGCAACCTTGCTTCCCGGAGAAAATGCTGAAATTGAGAACGCTGAAGACGTCGAGCATGACTGCCTTCAGGTGACTGAATTTTGCACAAAACCCCGACCTGACATTAAGGATACTAAGCTTGATGAAAATGACCAAATTATTTTTGTTGATGGGTCATGTTTAAGAGATGCAATGGGAATTTTGAAAGCAGGATATGCTGTATGTACTGTAACAGGTGTCTTGGAAGCGTCATGGCTTCAAGGAGTCTATTCTGCACAAGTAGCAGAGCTTGTAGCCCTTACAAGAGCATGCCAACTGTCTACATTGATGAAGGTTACCATTTACACTGATAGTCAGTATGGGTTTGGAATTGTGCACGACTTTGGGCAACTATGGTCACAGAGAGGTTTCCTGACTTCTTCAGGGTCCCCAGTGAAAAACGGGGAGAGAATAAGGGAATTGTTACACGCAATTCAAATGCCAGCCGAAATTGCAGTGGTAAAGTGTAGTGCTCATACAAAAGGACAGGACTATGTTTCCCTGGGAAATGCATATGCGGATCAAGTCGCAAGATATTGTGCCTTGAACTGTATATTGCTCAGGGATGAATGGAATTCGATAAGTGAGCCAGAACTCGAACCAGCTGAAGCATTTGCCTTAAAGGTCGTGGATACAATGGACGAACTAAAAGCATTACAGAATAGCGTCAGAGAGGATGAAAGAGTTTCCTGGATTAAGTCACAATGCACCAAGAGACCAGATGAGTTATGGGTTTCAAATGAGGGAAAATATGTTTTACCAAATTGTCTCTTATCGCAGCTAGCGCGGTTCTATCATGGGCAGGCTCACCTAGGGAGAGATGCCATGATAAGATTGTTCAAAACTGATTGGTTTAACCCCAGATTTCGTCAAGCTGCAGAAGCAGTTTGCCATCGTTGTGTCATTTGCCAGCAGATGAACCCAGGAAAGGGAACAGTTGTGAACGCAAGCCACATTGGCAGGGCGAGTGGCCCGTTCAGCAGAATGCAGATGGACTTCATTGAGATGCCTGTGCATGGAGGTCTGAAGTATGTGTTGGTGATTGTGTGCATTTTTAGTCACTGGATTGAAGCATACCCTACACGTAGAAATGACAGCCTTACAGTTGCAAAACTATTGTTGAGGGAGTTGATACCACGTTTCGGATTCCCGATCTCTTTAGAATCAGATAGGGGAAGTCACTTCAATAACGAGGTGATAAAGTTACTTTGCGCAGCGCTGAACATTGAGCAAAAACTGCATTGTAGCTATCGCCCTGAAGCCTCAGGACTGGTGGAGCAAATGAATGGTACACTGAAATCAAGAATGGCGAAAATATGTGCATCGACAAATTTGAAATGGCCTGACGCATTGCCCTTGGTGTTAATGTCAATGAGAAACACCCCTGACAGAAAGACTGGATTGTCTCCGCACGAAATTCTCATGGGCAGGGCCATGAGACTTCCTGCAGTTCCCGCAAACGCGCTTTTGAATATTACAGATGATATGGTGTTAGACTACTGCAAAGGTCTGGCTGACGTGGTTCGCTCTTTCTCTCACCAGGTGGAAGCAACCACCTTGCCACCGATCCAAGGTCCAGGACACACACTGAAAGCAGGTGACTGGGTCGTGATAAAGAAGCACGTGAGGAAGTCGTGTCTGGAACCCCGTTGGAAAGGCCCTTTCCAAGTGATCCTGACGACAACTACCGCTGTGAAGTGTGCGGGGGTTCCCAACTGGATTCACGCCAGTCATACAAAGAAAGTGTTGTGTCCCACAGATGAGGAAGTTGAAGCGCTGAAACTGCCAGTACCTGATAATAAAGTGCCGAGCGCTGAGACAGAGCAAAACAGAACTGGAAGCGAACAGGCAGACATAGAGGAGAGAGAAATATTCTCTGAGGACGAAACTGATTCTCTTGGGGAAGACCAAGGAGAAACCTCAGACAGCGACGAAGCAGCTGAAGGTAACAAAGAGCCTGAAGCAGCTGAAAGTGACAAAGAGCCTGAAGAGAGTAACGGTGACAAAGGGCTCGAAAGAGGTGAAAAAGCAGGAGAGCCTGATCAGAGGAGGGCTTTCCCAGAAGCAGACGGTACAGAAAAAGAAAAGGAAAACGTGATTGACTCCCCAGAACAAGGGGACAAGGGAGAACAGAACGAAACTGCTCAAACTTCTTCAGAAGAGATCGCAGGTCCATCAAGTGGACACAGTGCAAAGAAAAGACAAAGTATATCGCCAGTAAAACTAAGAACTAGAGAAAAATTGAATGACGAAGGGCCAAGAGTGAAAGAGAAAAGAAAGGAAGTGTCTGTCGTGGTACCAACGTCAAGTGAAGAAAAAGACTTGACCAAAGAGGAAAGTACCAGTGAGGCAGAATCAAAGAGAGAGGCAAAATTGAAAAGGAAAAGGATACCAAACAGGAGATATTCCGGTCCAGAATGGGCATATGTAGTAAATGACGATTGGACTGACGAATTTGTATCTCTTAGCCCCGAGAACGAAGAAGAAGAGATACCAATAGAAAAGAAAAGTTTTATGGACACTGTTGATTGAAAATACGGTAAATGACATTGCTTGCTATAATCTAATGTGATACAACCAGCTGAGACATTGCTAAACCGGATGAGACATTTGCTAACTTGATAAGACTTTGATAACCTGATTGACTCTTAAACCCGATTTGAGACAACATTGCTAACTGAAAGAGACTGAGTTCTGAGTTATTGCCGAATTGAGACAAATGCTGCTAACCGATAAGTGACTGGGCTTCTGAAGAGAACTGTGTGAACATTGCGCTCGTTCAGCTTTGTAACTGATTGCTCGCTCGTTTCTTTTTACAGGTGCTTCTAGCTCTCTGATTCTATACAGATCATGACTAGGTACGCTACACAAAACAGTAGAATGAAATATTGTAAATATGCGTGTATAGGCTTGATAATTGCATGTGTACTAATAATAATGGCAATAGTGCTTGCAATGCATGGTAAAGGTGAGAATGAAAGAATAGATGCTTCTACCTATGCTCCTGTTACTGTCACTGAACTAACTGCATTGAAGAGACTAGAATTAGATGAGAGACACTTGCATGATAAGAAAGAACTTTCGTATAATGTTTTCTATCGCTTGCTAACAGAATATGTTGAGACTATGGATGCGAAAGATTGTTATGTGTGTACACAGATACCGACATCGGTAACGGAAGGGGTGACTTATCATCACATGCCTCTTACATATGGGATTACATGTAGTATAGTAACTTCTAGATTTTATGGTCAGACTAACATACAGTATTTTTACTCAAATTATGATGTTACCTTTGCATATGTTCCTATAATAACGCAGCTAAGCCAGATTGCTAAAGATTGGGATGCTAAAATAATGAGGGAATTTTTCGAGCAAATGCAACCTTTTGAAACAGCTCACGCACATAGGGAAAATCTTACCTGCTCGCTATCTGCAGTAGAAATAAGCTTTTTAGATCGCACAGATGATAGAAGGGCACAAATGAATGCGAAATTAGAAAAGGAGCTACATAAGAGGACTTCAGTAGATAATTATGCTTTTGCTGCAATAAAGACACAAGGGAGAATAGCTTTAGATGCTTGGCATGTAGGGAAATTTTGTATATATAGAGGTGAATCTTATTATGATAACATTTTTGTAGGAGCGAGTGAATGTAAACATACGTTTATCTTTAAGGCCAAATGGACATTCATGCTGAACGGACTTGATCCTGTCATACCAGGTGTATATTACATTTGTGGGCATAATGCCTATTATCGTCTTCCAAAGGGATGGTGGGGGAGATGTTATTTGGGTATAGTGTTCCCAAAGGTTTATCAACTGGATGACCTATCGATGATTCCAAAGACATCTGGATCCCATCGTATCCAGAAAAGAGAGACCGCAGCTGCTGTGGTAGGAGATATATTTGGAGCCATGATTCCTTCATTGGGAGTTGTGTTGAATTCTATCACAATAAGAAAGTTGTCTACTATAGTGGATAACATGTTGACAAAGTTTTCAGGTGCTATAATCCTGATAGATGCTGAACTTGCAGCAGAAAGAGCTATGACTCTTCAAAATAGGCTTGCCTTAGACATTCTTTTAGCAAAGGATGGCGGCGTTTGCAAAATGCTTGGTGCGCGCCAATGTTGTACGTATATTCCAGACAACAGTGCAAAGATTAAAACAATGCTTGCTAATCTAACAAAAGAGAGTGCAGATTTGAAGGAATTGAAAGAACCAGGAGTGTGGGAGAATGTTGGAAAGGGACTTGCTTCAGTGGGAAATTGGCTTGGTGGCATTTGGAATGGAATATTGCTAAAAATAATACAGGGAATATTAATAGTACTGATTTGCATCTTTGGGATTTGGGGAATAAAAGGAGGAATATTAATGATCATGGCAAGAATTAAAAGAAGGAAGGAAGAGAAAATGATGAAAAGAATGGCAGAAGAGTACAAAGCAAGGACAAGGGGAACTAAAAGGCAAAGAGAACTGACAGAATTTTAATGGAATAAAATTTGTGGGATTAGTTGTGTGATGACAAGTAGTCATCAGAGGAGGGATTGATGACGCAGAAATGAAGGTTGTACATTTATTAGTGCATAAACGTAGTGCTGCAATAATCAAGTGTGACTTTAACCGAACTAATAAAGATTGTACGGGGACAAATAGTAGTTTGCCAACATTTATAAGCGTGCTTTATATAACATGATGTATTAGAATTGCACTAATCCGACATAATCGTAAACGTGTGCTATGATTTGCTTGTTTGAAATGTTTTAGTTTAGCATAACTTTAGTGGAGGCTTTGGCCTAGTTGCCTTGTCTCACGATTTAGATGCTCGTATTTTTCCAATGTGCTAATAAACGTGTATTCTTGCTTGAAGCTGTACTTTTCCAGTGAGATCGGTTCACATGCTTATCTTAAGGTTTCGTGCCAGCCTGGCATCTTCTTCTTTGCTCCAAGGTCAATCTGCAGGTGCGGACAATGGAAGCTCTGAAAGTGAGTTAATTGGTAAAATATGTTGCAACTTACGTTCCCGACTCCAAGGATAATGTATGCTTAGGTAAAAGCTTGAGAACTGTTGTTTTTGATTGGACAATTTGAAGCCAACCTATGAACCCTCCAATGGAAGACCCTACTGGATTTGAACTGTTGTCTATTTAAACCAGGTGCACAAGAAGAAAGTAGCCATTACAGCCATTTGCAGCCAGTGCCCGCCATTTGAGAGACATTACGAGAGACATCGCCCCTATACCCGCCATTTTGCAGGACATTGGCCATTATGGCCCATCTTGCTGACTTCGTCATTTTGCCGTCTTCTAGAGACTTTTAAGTAATTCTCGCCCTAGAGACTTTAACTTTGATTTGCTCCTTTGCATGAAGTAGTAGTTTTATCTTGCCGCTGTGAGGCAATTGCCCCGTCCACCCTGCCCCTTTGCCCCGTCCCATGCTGTTCGAAATCGGTACCTGTGAGACAAAGACTTCCTTGAATGCTGATTGAATTTGGTAAATATGAAAGGAAATTGTACAATTGCATTGTGTTTTCTTTTTAGGTAACCAACTGCTGATTTTTGATAAGAGCCCTAGTTAGGAGTTTTCTAAATTAATGTTGCTAAATTGTTTTTGCATGAAGACCCACATGCTGATGCTAATTTGAGGTTAGATGAGGATTCATTCGATGCACGATGCAATTTGAGACCTTGTTATGCTGACTAAATGTATGCAATTAGCTCATTACAGATTATAGTTTTAGTGGTTTGTGTTGCTATTATCGAAGGCATTATTATTCAAATGCTGCATAGATTGCATCTGTTTCGCCGTTATGGACAGCTATTAATGTTCATTTAAATATATCATTTGGTGTTGAGACACATTTATATTGTGCTAGCTTTGTTAATATAGGGAAATAAATGCATTAACTTTGAATAAACTGGTGTGGTTATTCATGACCGAAAGGTCATGGTTTCGCCGAAATGTTTTCTGGATTGATTGTTAAGTGTTATGTTGATCAGGGTATTGCTTATGTTCGTTATTGATTATTGATTGTTGATTTGATTGATTATTCTCGGGTGAAGAGTGCCCCACTTGGTCAAAAGATTCATCGACCTAAGAGCGTCCAGATACAGGTAAATTATTAGGTACGGAACGCTCTATCAGTAGATACATTATAACCTCCCCATCACTGTGCATATGCTTGCAGTGCCTGTCAACCTCCCTATCATTGTCATCTGATATGCCATACCTAACATTTGAAGTCCATGATGATCAATGTGCGTAGCAGAGGCTTCAAATGGTAAGTGTCATGTGTTGGGGCTAGCTTCACACACTGTTGGGGTAAACCTCTTAAACTTCCATTCAAACCTCCCTCTTATCCACTTGTGGCTTTCAGTAGCCTATGTGTGGCTAAGCCATCAAGGTACCCAAAAGAACCGCTCTGTCACTCAGAGTGACAGCATGGCAGGACTACTGATTACGGGCTCGGCTGGCAACAATTGAGCCCTTTGACAGGGGCTGGCTGAAGACGGTACCAAGCAGACCCTATGTAGACCCAGGAATCCTTGGATTCGGACTGTAGTGTATATGTATATCACGACCTCTGACGATCTGACACCAATGACTTGCACAAGGGCCTGCCCCGACTTTGCCAACCCAATCCCCGATCTGGCAGCTATTGTTCAATTGGGTTGGGTAGCCCCCTGGCCCCAGTGAAATAAGGTGAATTGGTCTTGGTGTAATTTGCCAACACTGGACACCATTCATTCTCTGTTTAGAGCAGCAACATGCAGGCGGTGAGTTTTTTTTTTATTTTCTCTTGCAGCTTTTCCCCCAAAAAAGGACAATATAAAGGGCCATTAGCCCTCCTTTTGTTGAAGTAGAATCCTGGCTGGGAGCTATTTTCAAGCTAATACCTAGATGCCAATGCAACGGGGAAACAAAGGCTTGCAGTTTATCGCTGTACAGGTAGTTAAGAGAAACGTAAGTGCTTTAGAGATCGGAAGTTTGTTTTGCTGACCCTATACATAAGTGATATGGATGCAGTGTAAGAATGCTAGATGTATCAATATGTATGAGTACTTACAAGAATAACAATTTAAATAGCACTTGATCATTTTTTTCATTTAATACTTTTGTAGTACTACTCATCCTAGTGTAGGGTGCCTGAGGTCGTTACATCACACACATTATACTATGACAATAAATCACACAACTGTATGGTGTAAATCAATGTGCAGACAGAGATGGTTTGAGGGTGTAGGAGTCACACGTAGTTTTTACTGTTAGGGATTATATGCTAAGATTATGTGACCAGGAGAAACACAGTCAGGATTTTAATGTAACACAATGCTTGGTGTTGCCCTTCATTACTACTCAAAGAAACTCTTTTTAGTAGACTATAATAACGGATAGACAAAAAAGCAATAACCCAGGTCTTGCAGTTTCCATGCAGGTCCTTGATGCCGGTTCTTTGCTCATTGTGCTTCATTAGAAGGATTTCAATTTATGAACTGCAAGTAATAAAAGGATTTCTGTTTCAAAATCAGGGGCACACTTACCTACTACACAACATCATAATGTGCAATTTGCACAATGTGCTTTGCAGGATAAACTAACCCTCTATGTTACTTTATGTGTCGATACTGTGACGAAACAATGCACAGTTCTTTCCAGCCAGCATTTAACCGACACAGTTGTCTCGCCATTATTAAAATTACCTGAGATTTACTAGGAAAATAAAGCTCTCCCCCCAGATGCTTTGACTTCATAAGATATGGTAAAATTCAACATTTGCAATCTGTTAAGCCAGAACACATTTAATATCATCATTAACGACATTTGCAAAGCGCAAATACTGCTGCCTAAAAAAAGGCATCTTGGCGCCAGTTATCATATTCCTGGTCCAGGCGTATGCAAATCCAACAGCTTGCAGACAGAGCTCTTCAAGGCCTTCCTAAAGGCATAACGATTGTTGATAGAGCGACGGGAGACTGTTAGGCCATTCCACAAGCTCTGCCACAAGCAGGAGACCTCCAGATAGTTACCATTCCCTGAATGACGCAATCTAGAAGAGATATTGGGTTGTAGTTTGTGTCGAAGTGGATGAGGCCCAGCATGGCGGAAAGCTCTATGTGTTTGCAGAGAGATTTGAACTTCATTCATTTGGCTATGGGGAGTCAGTGGAGAGAGTACAGGGCTGCTGAGGTAGAAGAGTGTTGAGGCAGAGAAAGTGCAAGTGTCGCCGCTGCTGCCTGTATGTGATGTAGATGCTGAACAAGATAGTTAGGTCTGCCTGAAAACAAGGCGTTGCCATAGTCAAGTCTGCTTAGAATGATGCTTTCCACCACAAGAGGCAATCTTTTACACAGTACCTTCAGTAATCCAAACTAAGTGGAAGATCATTTGTAAACATGAATGGAGAGAGATAAACCATTGTTCATGTAAACTTCCAAATTCTGAACTAACCCCGCAGTAATCGGGGCCAAGTCATTTTCTCATGGACAAAATTCTGCTGCAAGAAGTTACAGAGGGGAGCCTGAAAAGTAGCTCATTACCTTTATCTTATCCCTGTTTAACTTAAGGGATTTAGCTTTAAGCCACTACAAGATATCTTGCATGCAGTCATGGAAGGATGCCATTGGAGAGTGTGAGGTACAGTCTAGTGTTAAAATTCGTTGTGTATCATTGGCATAATTCACTAACTTTGATCTGTGGGATCTAATAAGCTTAGCCAGTGGTCTTAAATACACATTAAATAATATCAGGCTTAAGGAAGAGCCCTCTGGTACTCCCTGCTTAACTGCTCTAAAGGAGGAGTGAAAGGGAGATGAACTGCTTGAGTTCTTCTGTCCAAAAAACAGAAGTCAGCCACTGCAAGCTCCTCCCTTTACTCCTAATTCTGATAGTCTGCTGAGTGGGCTGCCATGATTAACAGTATCAAGGACAGTAGATGGGTCAAGAAGTACAAGAACTACTTGATGAGCCTGATTAATCATCCATTGCAGTAACCAAGGCTCCTTCCATTCCGTAAAGAGGGCAGGACTAAAACTGAGCCTCATTTACTAAATTATGGGCCTCATTTATGAGGCCCTTAAGCCACCGCAGTATCACTTTTTTCAATGCTCTGGTGGCGCTGTGCCCTGCTCCATATTTACAAGGTGGCGTTAAGCCACTTTTTGTAAACGTGAAGCAGTTTCAGAAACTAACGCCTCCCCAGAGGTGGCTTTAGAGTGGCGCAGTGAGGAGAAATACTTTTATTTAGCCTCGTTTTTCGCTCTTTCTTTGTGTGCTGCGTCCTGCAGCACATATAGAAGGAACAAATCGCCATTAATGATTGTTTATGTGCAGTACGCTGTCCCTTCCTTCACATAAACAATCACTCCCACAACGCAGCCATCCTTGAGCCATGGGAGGGGCAGTCATCATAAGTTAATATCAATCCTTGGCAGCGCTAAAGACTGATACTTTATAAGGAGTAATCTAGACGTGCTCGAAGTTGTAATTTTTGGGAAAACTATCACTCACTGCATGAAACTCGTGATCTACAATTTATGATGTGAAAAATAACGTGGCATTCATTTTTGAACTAGGCTGGTTTCGATCAAAGTGAAATGATCACTCAGTGAAGTAAAAATTTTTCTCATAATCTGCGGAAAACTTTGCACAGGTGAAGTTAAACCCAATCCAGGAAATTTCATAAACTCCTTGAGGTGGAAAAATCATGAACTTCGGAAAATTTAATTAGTGTAAAACCTTTGCACAGCCTTTGAGCCTAATCGCGAGGGCACCGGTTAATTGTGATACAATTATTATTGGAGAGAAGGCATCATTTGCCCTTGTCCCTTAAAATTCTTTTTAGGAGCTTTTAAGAATAACTGACTCCTGTGAGCAAGAACTGTTTCTTCCACAAGAAGAGAATGATGCATCAATCCAATCACATTTTTAAGAGGATAACATGGCCATAAATGATGAGAATCATCACGATACACCAAAACCATGGGTGTCTGGTCAAAACAGTATGAGCATCCCCACAGCATCACCACATGTTGTAAAACCACACACAGTAACTGCATTGATTTGTGGGGAAATAGCCTCCAGGTCAACCCTTGAGAATTTTCGTCCAGGAATTTTTTTAGGAATTATTGTTTATATGCAGGAATCTATGCAGTAGCCCAAATTTCTGCTTGTTATGCCCTATTCCATAGCAATCTTCGGTGGATTCATTTTTAATCTATTGACGAATACTGAAACCCACATGTGGTAATATCGTTGGACACTGGCCACTTGTTATGAGGGTTATGCATTAACAGTTCTTTTCTGTTCCACCCGGACCAAAAAATACCAGGAGGCAGAGAGGTAGAATATACATTAATTGAGAAGACTCAAATTGAGGGAAATGCAGTCTGTATTTATTTGAGACAAGCAACACAATGGATGTGCATTTGATGACTGTACGTAAAGCATGTTTTCTATCACTAACAGTTTTGGGAAAAGATGAGTAGAGTATTGTGCCACCACAGGCCCATAGGGAAAAAGCACAAAGTGAAACTTGTGTTGAGCTGATGATATTGTACTGCAATGAATGTGGCAATTCGCTGCTACCCCTCAAATCTACATGTAACTAATTTCCAGACTAAACATGGTATTTCCATGCACCCCCTTTTCTAATGAACCTAAAATGCAGACAAGTAGACTATTCACATATAGTTTCCGGGTTTTGTCACGGTGTTTGGTACACCCCAAACAACCAGAACCCTGCAAAAATTTTTGAGAAATTGAGCAAATAGGGCCTTAATTAGTAGGAAATTATGCAGTGTGGTGCAACAAGCAATATTGCTGCACTGAGCTGCGTCATTTCCAAAAAGCAGGGATGTGCTGTATTTACAAGAATATGGCACATCCCTCTGTTTCCCCCTGCACTGGAGCTAAATCAGCTGCCTAGCACCAATGCAGCCACCTTGCGCCACCTTCCAGCACATAAACAATCATTAATGGTGATTTGCTCCTTCTAGGTGTGCTGCAGAATGCAGCACACATGTAAAGAGGAAATAAAACAAGGAGAAATAAAAGTATTTTATCCCCATTTGCGCCACTCAGTTTTTTTAGCACTGCCTCAGGTTTAGGATTTCTTATAAATCTGGGGCAGCTTCGAAAAGCAATATGTGTTTTGTGGGTACGCCTTATGCAACACCTATAATACATAATAAGGCACACGTCCAACTATGTCCAATAACGTAATTTGGTGTGATCTTCACAGTTTTATTTGCTTATTCTTCTTCAGATCAAACTCCAGCCAACACATGTTTCGTCTGGGAAGTAACCCAATTACTTCATTGGGGCTGTACAATAGAACTTCCATATAGATCGAATTCTAGGCCAGTTCTCATCCCTACTTTATTCAAGTTCTCAAATAGCTCTGTATTGTATATCAAAACCTTCTTAGTGCGTATCTCCAATCACCTCAATAAGTTTGTCTCTTCATATCCAGGCCCTATACATTCTCATTCTTGCAAAGCAGAGTATACGCTACTCCCTTTCGATCGGCTTCCATGGAGTAGGGACATTTATACACACCCCCACCCTCCTCATTCATACACACACCCACCACGCACACATACAGTCCCACCCACACACATGCACACCCATTTCGACACACACACATACTCGCACACATACACGTACAAACCACACACATGCACCCTCCCTTCCGGTTGGTCCACCTACATGTCTGGGCTGCACAGCAGCCCTCGTCGAGGTGGTCGTCCGGGAGAGGGTGGGTGTCGGCGGTTCCACCGTCAATGCCACACCACTGTGCAAGGACCACAGTGCTATATTTGTGCTCGTAATGTGGTGGGAATAGTCCTTCTGGCGTGGCAGTGCTGGCGGTGAAGCGCCTCTTACCCGCCATCCGTCAGGCCGATAGGGTCGAATTTCTACCTGTTTATGGGCAGAAATCCATAGGTGACATCTAATTTGGCAGTCTTTATATCCAGGCCCTATACATTCTCAGACCGCCAAAGCCAAAATGAGGGCCTTAGTGTCTGCAGTAGCAAGGTTACTCTTCTTCATACTGGCCACCCTGGCCGTCACCATGCAGTGACCCTCATGGACATTGGTGGTGGGGAAGTATTTCAAGAAATGGGTGGTGGGGAAATATTTATCTTTGTGGAGATGACATGGAATGTGGGGAAAGGATGAATTCGAGTGCTCGAGTACCTGCACTGAAAAGCTCCTAAGCTGACATCTCAGCTCAGATCTGACATCCAGTGTTCGCTTAGGCATTCTACATAGACTTTCTCTTCCATTTAAATGCCTGCATTTGGTTTACTTTAATTTGATTTTAATTTCTTCTTTTATCATTAGTATTTTGTACATGTGGTTGGTGAGCTGTCATCGCTACACCAGTTTCGACAAGCCCAAAAATGATTCATAAAAACATTAGGCATACAACCAAATTGTAGCTTAATATTTATGTGCGTTGGAACCATAAAATGTAATTAGCTGTAAAAAAGCAGGTTAGCCCGAGAAGAACATTAATTGGAATCCATACTTTAATTTTTAAGTTATCTTTTGGTCTAAATCTGGGTGTCTTTTATCTTAATTGATAAAAGATTCGAATGGACAATATCTCAGCGGTGAGATTTGTCAACATTTTGGGAGGGACCCGATCTCGCATTCTAGCGGAGATTGCCAAGGATTTTTTGCATTTTTGCCTGCAACATGGGATATCGGTGGTTGCGGAGTATCTGCTTGGGAGCAGCAATTCTGTCACGGATTGGCATTCTCAACACCTTCGAGATTTCAGCGACTGGAGGCTTCACCCCAAAGTCTTTCGAGCCCTCTATGCTCGGTGGGGGCCATTTTCGATAGATCTCTTTGTTTCCCATCTCAATCGGCAAATGAACAGGTTTGTCAGGTGGAGGCCTGATCCGGAAGCACTAGCGACGGACGCATTCCTTCAGGATTGGTCTCTTGACCAGGGGGATGCTTTTCCTCCCTTTTTGATGATTCCCAGGGTGTTAGCTCGGATCCGTCGTCAGCAGGCGGATCTCGTTCTCGCAGGAGTCTTCCGCTTTCATCGCAGGGTCTTGGTCTCCCTGTACTCACAAGAGATATGCTTCTGCTTGGAACCGATGGAGTACTTGGTGCAGTGCCCGGAACGCAGATCCTGCTCCAGCAGATTGCAGTTTGGTCTTAAATTTCTTGTCTTCTCTAGCTTCGTCGGGATTGGCGTATAGATCAATTAATAACTATCGGTCAGCCATCTTGGCGGGGCATTTGCCTATAGTGGGTAAGCCTGTTGGTGAATTACTCATTGTTTGTAAGCTTTTGAGGGGTATCAGGTTAGCCAATCCCACTCTACCGCGTTACTCTACTCCGTGGGATGTAAATGTTGTTTTACGTTTTCTGGAGTCTTGGCCAGCCAATAGGTTCCTTTCCAGGAAGCAGCTTTCAGCCAAACTCACCATGTTATTATGTTTAATTTCCTGTAAAAGAGTGTCTGATGTTCGAGCTCTGGATTTAGCAGGTAGGGTTTTTTCTCCTGAGGGAGTAACTTTTTCGATTTCTTGTCATACCAAGTGTAATTTGAAATCAGTTACTTATCCTAGTTTTGTGGATAATCCCAAATTGTGTGTGGTACATTGTCTCAGAGTTTATGAGGTAAGTACAGAAGAATTTCGTTCTGATATGGGGGGTCAATTGTTAATTTCTTTGGTTAAGCCTTATCACCCTGTTTCTTCGGCCACTCTGGCCAGATGGGTCCGCTGGCTGTTGAATGAAGCAGGCATAGATATTTCTAAATTTGGCACTCATTCTGCTAGAGGGGCTATGGCTTCAAAATCTTTTGCTTTGGGATCCCGTCTGGAGGACATCTTAAGAGCGGCAGATTGGTCCTCTCCATCTACATTTAAATCATTTTATTGTAAGCCTATTGTGGATATTGCACCGGTGGTGGTGAATCAGCTTTAAACAAGCATAATCAGAGCCTCCGGTCCTGACATAGAATAAAAAATCTTCTAGCATTCGCATTAAGAATTTTTCAATTCTATTAAGGACACTGAGGCGAGGATTATCCCACCGCACTGTTGGCATTGTGTTTGATGTGTTATGCTATATCAGTTTATAATTGTCATTGACATTGTTTATTGCATTTCAGTGCTTTTACCTCCCTATTAATATGTATAGGATTATTCTATTTTGGTTCAGTTTCATGGTCTGGTTTTTTCATCGTTTACAGGAGCTGAAGACAAATAATTGATCAGATCTACAGGAGTTGGTCTGAAATTCCGGATGGCTATGGGATTTTCCTTTCCTGTGTTTTCAAGTTCATCTTGTTCCCCTCTTCGGATTGTTCTATGTTCCTTTATTGTGGATTTTGGACTCAATTAGACTTTTTTATTGTTGTTCGAGCAAAGAAAGAGGCGTGAAGTTATGAGTGTCAGCATTATATAGGGGTTAACCTCTATGGTCATCACGTGTTTGATGAGACTGTTGGGTTTTGTAGTTTATTTCTGTTTTCACTTTTGATTGGCTGCTGTGATACATAAAGTGAAGAAAGAGAAGCATAATCCTCGCCTCCGTGTCCTTAATAGAATTGAAAAATTCTTAATGCGAATGCTAGATTTTTTTTTATTGTCTTTCAAGGTCCCAGCACAGAGGTGTCTGAAAGGGCTGGATGTTTGTCGATGTAAACATGAGATGAGTCTACAACACAAAAAGCAGAGACATACTTCAGAGGCTGCGCATAAGATTTCAAGATGAAAAAGGCTACAAAGATGAAATAACTACCTTAAAGCAATGAAGGATAGAGTAGCTGCTTCACTGGGCCTGGGCATTACAAAACTTCTGCACAAATGATAACCCACTGCATTAAACGTATACATAAAAAGGCTAATAAGGACTCATGACACTTCAGCAAAGAAAAGCCTCATGAAATGAGAGGTCAAGTGAGACAAACACAGGACTTCAATACAGAAGGAGATTACGGGTGTAAAATGTAAGAAACGAGGAGCTGAAGACCCTCTTATTTGCCCCATGAAAATTCAGCACAGAGGGGTTTGAGGAAACATGGCACCCGCTACCCTGCACTTCAGCAAAAAAGGGACCCAGGAAACATGGCGCCCGTTACACTGCACTTCAGCGCAGAAGGGGCTGAAGAAATACGGCACCCGCTGCACTGCACTTCAGTGCAGAAGGGGCTGAGGAGATATAGCACCCTCTGCTCTACAATTCAGCACAGAAGGTACTGAGGAACTATGGCACCCGCTGCACTGCACTTCAGCACAGAAGGGACTGAGGATATATGGCACCCTCTGCACTACACTTAAGCACAGATGAGGCTGAAGAAATATGGTTCCCCCTACACTAACTTAAGCAAAGAAGGGGCTGAGGAAATATGGCGCCCGCTACACTGCACTTCAATGCAGAAGCTCCCTAGGTGCTATGCGTTAGATCTTTCTGCGGATCACAAATGCAGTAACTGAGCAGCCTAAGAAGGTATTAGCAGTAGTGCATGTACTTAAAAACGTCTTGGTGTGTATCCTTCGAACAACAGCAACAGTTTTCCATAACTAGTTCGTTTCTGGCAATTCCACTGCATTGCAAAGAATTACTTAGAAAAGCACTTTACATATACTGGTGCTACCAGACACCATTTGTATCCATGCTAGCCATTTTTTCCTGTTAAACTCTTCCGACCTAAAAGAGACTTAAGAATGACAGTAAAAATCCTCCTCTTCCACTTGTTTGTGTGCTGGACTCCTTGACATTACACTGACCCCGGTGAAAGGCACTCTTCACTCTGCAGCTTGTCTCACTATGGGTTTAACCACATCACCCCAACACGCAACGAAATACATTGAATCCTTCATCCAGGCCCAAGCCACCTTCAAGACCAGCCTCTTCACCTACAAGGACTCCAGAAACATCTCAGCATACCTGGCCAAGAAACTGTCTACACCTGGCAGACAGCAACCACTAGCAGGCGGGACATCGCAGGACTGGAAGTGATGGAGTTTAAGAAGGAAAAGTCCATATCTACACCCAAAATCTGGAACAGTATACCCACTGCCTTTAAAACTACTCTGACTCACCTTTATTTTAATGATAAATTTGAAAACACAACTCTTTAAAGAACATTTTCACCCCCACCCACCCACAATAGGAATCCATCTGTTACCTGCCCCTCTGTAAATGATCTTAGATGATACCTCTGGCACTTGCCCACTGTTCACTGCTCTATTACTTCCTAGTTAAGCCGGCACTGCAGAAATACATTTACTTACTTACTGTAGCGTAAAGTACTCTTATGAACGAAGTAATCCATAGTATTCTGATACATGGATAGATATAAATGCTACCAGGAGATTCACCATTTAAGCAAGCACATCTAAATGACAGTTCATTTACATACAGGCACTATCTTGCTGACAATATCAGAAATGGTGCTCGAGTGGGAAAATGAATCTACACCTTCATCAGCGGCGATGACGCATGCCAAGATAAGTTGTGGGGGAGACATTCCTCCGATATTCTTTGGATTCCTTCGGGTTACACTGAGGACAGTTAACACCAGTGGCGGCTGGTAATTTTAGGAGGGAGGGGGCGGCGGGTAGTACACTCACTCGCATTCAGTCACATAACCACCCACGCAAGTCCACTCACAACACTCATCAACATTCAAACATACACGCACACACCAAACATTCATTTAAAAAACACACACACTTACCTTCAGCTTGGCGATCCCAGGATCGTTGGGACTGCTGCATTTCCTCACTGGCTGACGTTAGGTCAGCCAATGAGGGAAGGCAGCAGTCCCAACTTCGTCACAGAGTGGGATGGGGTCAGTGAGACTGCTGACCCCACCCCACTCGGTGACAAGGTGTCACTGATTGACACTCACCCAGCGCACTTCAGGGCTTAAACCTGAAGCGCCCAGGTCGGAGTCAATGAGTGACGCTTCCCCTCGTTATCGAGGGGGAGGGCCTTGAGGCACCTTTGCTCAGCTGAGGAGGTCACGCCCATAGGAGCTGTGACTGCTTCAGCCCAGCAAAGTTCAGCTCAGGCAGCCAGGAGTCTGTGCAAATCGTGCATGTCTCGCTCCTGGCTGCCTGAGCTGAACATGAAGAGTGTCTGTCAGGCTGACCTTTGCTCAGCCTGACAGGCACTCATCCTGAGGGACTAAAGGTGGGGGCATGGCCCCTCTGCCCTAAAGGACGGGCGGTGGCTGGTTAACACACAAATAATCTCAATGTAGGTTAATTTCCCCGCTCAAGCAGCATTTGCAAAATCATTGGCTATTTAGGAGGACGTGTTTGGGTGTTGGCACTCTTCCTGTTTTGTTTGTGAGTATATTATCTTGCTGACATCTAGCAAGTCTCCAAGGTTGTCTGACAATCTACCTGTTCTTCATACTGATCCCACATTAGTGCTCAAAGATGTCTCTGATACAGGAATACATCTTGGCACTAAGATGAAGGTATGGTTTATGATATATAGGGCCAGATGTATCAAGGTTTTTTGCATTCGCAAACGGTGGGAATGCCCGTTTGCAAATGCAAAAAGCCAGTTCAGAATGTATGAAAGACATTCTGAACTCAATTTTAAGGAATCGCAAAAATAGCGATTCCTTAAAATTGCGACCCTGTTTAGAGAGTCGCAAATTGCGACTCTCTAAATAAGAAATCGCAAATAAGGATTCCTTATTTGTGATTTCTTAGCACATGTATGAAGCCATTCCTATATGCGATTTGGGCATTTAGGAATCGCTATTTACCACCAGGTTGAACCTGGTGGTAACCATGTGCAAAATTTAAAAATGCATTTAAAATGCATTTTTAAAATGTACATGTAAAGCACACGTGCCCTTTTGGCGTGTGTGCACCTTACATGTCCTAAAAGAAATTTGGGGGTGCAGCAGAGGGGGCCTTAGGCCCCCAGCACCCTGGGGTTTTGCATTTCCAAAATTGTGATTTCTGGTTAAGAAATCGCAATTTTGGAAATGCAAAAAATTCGCAGATATGGGCCAATAGGCCCATAGGTGCGAATGGGAACAGATTCTCTATTTGCGATTCGGTAATAGCATTTGCGATTTTTAAGAAATCGCTATTACCGAATCGCAAAAATCATACATACCTTTTTGCATTTCTGAAATAGCGATTTCTTAAAAATCGCTATTTGAGAATCGCAAATCGGTTGTATGATACATCTGGCCCATAGTCTTTGCACCACAAAGGATACTCTGAACTTGGACAGCCTGGGACCCCCTCAGAACCTTAACATTCTGAGTGCAATGTGCTGATTTGATTCACGTGGGTCTTTCTCAGTGTCTTCAGCACAAAAGCCATCCCTATATCTCTTCTAGAAGGACACAGGTGATTTTCAGCTAGTATTCAGGCTTGAAGCCAATTTTAAAAGGTCCTTTGTCCTTCTCAAACAATATAACTATGGAGCCTTTGGCCTCTATCATGAGGCTCCTGGTTATTGTGGCCTGGGATTACAGTTATTGCAGTTATCAGGAATTCCGGTTGAAGTATTACTGGAGGATTTCAAGTTAATTGCCAACAACACCTGTGAACAGGGAAGAAACATGAAAGTTGGTGGTACTGCATTGATTTTTTGCATGTGAACTAATATTTCTGGGCATTTATACCAGGACACATTCCTTCCGATTTGACCAAGAAAACGTGTCATTAGATCCAGCCTTATTTGCTGCATGTCTCAATACTGCAGGTATTAAAGATTTGGATGGAATGTCCTTCTTCCACCGAAACTTACACAGAATCAAAATTTATAATTTGGGCTTGGTTGTTCAGGAGAAATGTGAATAAAGGAGGGTAGGACAGTTTTCACTGATCGCTTTTTTTCAGTAGCCTTTTAGCCCCGAACAGAACAGTTTGAAGAGCTTGGACTCTTGGTAGACAGCGTAAGGCGTGCAGGGCAGAAGGACAGACAAATTGTGGACCCTGGAGCTCATGGGCAGACAGTTAGGACTTTGTGGCAGATGAGCAGAAAGTGAGGAGCTAGTCTAAGAAGTTTGGCGGACTTGGGTAGACATATAAGGTGCTTTCGGGAAACAGACTGACAACTGGAGAAAACTGTGACAGATGGACAGACAGATCGAGTTTAAGAACTGTAGTCTAGAATAGTCACAATATCTTCACCAAAATATTGAAACCTAAAATATGGAGGAGATAACTGCATGGGGTGAGGTATAGATCTACTATTCTTAACTGCACATCTATGGTCCTTGAAGATTTATGATATTATGACCACTTCGGATTCCTGCTTTGATATATGTGAGGAGGGGCACATGGACAGGGAGGAAAGTCATAGAGAGTGTAGTATGTTTGGAGCACATTGACAAATATGTAAGGAAATTAAAGCACCTGGGCCATCAGCGTAAGAGGGTTAATGCACGTGGACAAACTTTTTAAAGAACTTAAGAGACATTGACAATAATGGAAGAGTTTGCAGCAGGTGGACAGATAGCGGGGACGGGAACCTAAGATCAAATGGACAGGTTGAAATGGAGAGTGTTTGAAATGTGTTCTCTGTTCTTATTTATCCTACTACTAGCCCTTTGAAAGAAATAGGAGTATTAGTTAAAGGGGGGAGAATCTGCCTAAAATAATAATTATACTTCTTGTCAGGGTGAACACCTAGAGTCCCTCTATAAACCTGCGTTTAACCCTCCGGTAGCTTGGCACAAAGCAATCAGGCTTAACTTAAAGGTAATATGTAAAATATGTACGCAGCACTCACAAAGTAATAAAGTGAAAAACACAACACAAGGAAAACTCCCAAACCAATTTAGCAAAAACAGAATATATTTTTTAATCATAATTTTACCAAAACAACAAAAATCCAGTAGGTAGAACCGGAGATATTAATTTTGTAAAGCTTAAATTAAAAATAGCCCCAAAAAGCACAAAGCAACTACTGCTGTTATCTGGTCATAATACACTGGGTCAAAGTTGAGGTTGACCATGATGGAACATGGGTTGCATACAGAGACCGGGTTCATCCGAGTGGAAAATGTATATTCCATCTTACAAACATTTATTGAGAAAATGTGATTGTAAATGAGTCGTTGGAGAGGCAAGCTGTAAGCTGGATCTGAAGTTGGGCTCGATGACGGCAGGTTTCTGAAGTGCGGGGTCCTGATGCAGTCATTGATGAAGGCAGGCAATCTCCAAGTGGTTGAAGACTTAATTTAAGGCCTCAACAGCGAGAGGTTGCTGCTCAGCATCTGACTTGATGAAGCCCTCTACTTTTGGACTTAAGCACTGGAAGCCAGATCTCCTTAAGCAGGATAAACCAGCAAGTTGAGGCTGATCAACGATTCATTGTCAACGGCTGTGGCTTTAACAGCAGTCCTGGGCTCTGGCAGTTCTTTGCAGAAATATGCCAAAAAGATTGCAAGTCACACTTCCTGCAGTTTGGGGACAGGAGGAGTGTACTCTATCACTAGCCAAGGGTCCAGGATCTGCAGTACATCACTTGGGGCTTAGTACTGATTCCAACTGATGCCAGTATCAGGGTCCTTGGCAGGTCTAGTTGGTATTGTCAGCTTGAAGGAAGGCCCTTTGTATCTCAAACAGGAGTTCATCCAACTGATCTTTGTAATGACTTATGGGGTTCTAGGTTCAAGACAAACAGGTCTAGTCTTCCTTTAGACACTTCAGATAGCAGAGTAGTTAATCTTATGATCTTCACAGGTCCAGGAGTGTTCTGAGGAGAGGTCTGTGGGGCCAACTTTCACGCCCAATGCCAGCCTGCAAGTGGAGTGCAAGCTGTTGCTCAACCCCAAACCAAGTTCTGATCAGTTCCTCTACCCCCACCTGGTTTGATGCAATCCTGACTAGAGAGACAACGGGGAGGCCAGCTTAGGTGTGAGCTTCATCTGCCAATTACATGGTAGGCACCTTTGAAGCTCAGGAAGTATGTGGACACAGCCCCTCACAGGCTGTCTTGCCAAGGGAGGAGCCCCCAGCCCTACTCACAGTGCTCTTTCCCCTCTCTTTGGGAACAGTACACATCTTACCACATATGAGCTAAAATAAATTGGGTTACTATTTGAGAGAGGTGAAAGCCAGCCACACTCAAGTAATAAACAGGCCTTCTCAGGGTAAATCACAAAAGCACTAAATAAACCTGTGTTTAACCCTCTGGTAGCTTGGTACAAAAGCAGGCAGGCTTAACTTTGAGGAAATGTGTATTTATGCAACAATCAAACAGTAGTAATGTGAAAAATCCCAAACCAATTTAGATAATAATATACATTTTCATAAATAAAATAACACCAAAATAAATTACATCCAATCAGTAGAACCGGAGTTATGACATTTTAAAAGCTTTAGTGAAAAATAGCCCTTAAAAGATCAAAGCACCAACCACAGCTATCTGGTCACATGGCAAAGTCAAAAGTTAAGGCTGCCCATGATGGAGAGAGGCCTATATATGGGAGGTGCATTGTGTCCGGCATCAGCTTACCTTCTAACCTTCAAGACATTCTGAGAAAAAGTCCAGGTAAAGGTAGAGTTTAGCAGGGAAAGGGACATAGGGGGTCATTCTGACCCTGGCGGTAAAATCCGCCAGGGCCAACGACCGCGAGAGCACCGCCAACAGGCTGGCGGTGCTCCCTTGGGCATTCTGACCGCGGCGGTACAGCAGCGGTAAGAAACGGAAAACCGGCGGTGTACCGCCGGTTTTCCGCTGCCCTGGGGAATCCTCCATGCCATGGGGATTCCGACCCCCATACCGCCATCCTGTTCCTGGCGGTTTTGGCCGCCAGGCACAGGATGGCGGTATGGGGTGTCGTGGGGCCCCTGGGGGCCCCTGCAGTGCCCATGCCAATGGCATGGGCACTGCAGGGGCCCCCGTAACAGGGCCCCACCAAGATTTTCAGTGTCTGCCATGCAGACACTGAAAATCGCGACGGATGCAACTGCACCCGTCGCACCCCTTCCACTCCGCCGGCTCCATTCGGAGCCGGCATCCTCATGGAAGGGTGTGTCCCGCTGGGCTGGCGGGTGGCCTTCTGGCGGTCGCCCGCCAGCCCAGTGGGAAACCCAGAATACCCGCGGCGGTCTTTTGACCGCGCAGCGGTATTCTGGCGGTCCCAGCCAGGCCGGCGGCGGGGTCAGAATGACCCCCATAATGTGTCTAAGAAGGAGTTGTTGCGGTCAGAGGTTTTAGGGTTAGGCAGGAGCAGCACTTCTAACACCACATACATGGGTCCAGGACATGGCAACTCCCATCCTTAGGCTTCACAAGCTTACTCTCTGAGTTTATCTCCCACCTAAGGGAGACTAGAGCATATTCTTCACTAGGCTTCTGGGGACTACCTCCCCTTAAGGCCACAATGGCCATCCTGGTGGAGTTCCCACCAGTGGATGGTTTCTTAGTCTAGACAGGGGTCCATGCTTATGGCCTAACTGGGAACAATCCAAGCACCGGGGTTGGAAATGGGGTGCCAAGGGCCACTACCACCACAACCTTGCCCCTTTTTCTTAGGAGGGCCATGGGGGCCTGTCTGTGTCACCTTGTACTACACCCTCACTCCACTGGGAGGAACGTGAACCATCCTTCTTGGGTTAATTTCCAGGTACATTCTTTTGGACCCTAGTGCTAAAACAAAGGCCCACTTCCTTTGCAAGCTCTCTGGGGTCAGTGAGATTGGAGTCCACTGGGTGCTGGTGCAACTCTGGAAAGCAATTACCAAGCATGTGCTCTCTTTCAATTATATTGTACAGTTCCTCGTACCTTCTCACCACATTGCCCTTCTTCCAGCCATTCAGTGCCTTACAGAAGTATTCTGTATAATCCTTAACCTATATTTCTCAGAGGTGAGACCATATTTTCCTGACAAGGGCTTGCTTCATAATTAAGTACCTAATCCTTTAACTATTTCCTAGGGCCAACAAAGAATCCCTCCCTTCAGTGGGTATGTGCCTCCAGAGAATGGTTCCTCAGTTCTCCCCCGGGATCCTATGCATCTCCAAGGCTTCCTCATAGGCTTCAAACCACTTGTCTATGTCATCTCCCACCACAAAGCTAGACACCGGGTCCTTGGAGATGTGGACCCTTCTGTCACTAATGGACTTTAATTTGTCACTGATACTATTACCACTGGATGCTGCTTTCTTTGCTTTCAAGTTGAGCTGTTTCAGACCCAGTTAATGAGTTAGCAAAACTTTATTTTACTCCAAAGCCCTTTCAGCCTCAGCCTTCCTTGCCTCTGCAGCCAATTTAAGTTTTGCTGGCTGCAGATTAAATTCAATTTCAGCTCTCCTGCCTCATCAGGGGATGCCCCCTACTCTGGGAGGAAACGTCACTCCTGTAGGCAAGTTGTCCTCCTCCCTGCTGCAGTCTGGGCCTGTGCCCATGCCATTTGCTTCCTCATGCTCTACATTCACCTCATTTTCAGGGTCACCACCCTCCTACTCTTCTGTTTCAGCTTGCATTCTGTGGACCTCTTCAATGACTCAGAAGGCTATTTGACAACCCACGTTTGTGGCCCCCTTTCTTATGGTCAGCTCTCCGTGCAGATCCTCTTCAATTCTGCCAACTTGAGGTGTTCAATTGCTGCTGAGCTCCAACTTCATTTTTGTAAGTAGGTTTTGCAATTAGGTATCACAGATGCACACATGTGAGGTAGGAATTGATTCTGAAATATTGAAAAAAATGAAAGAGAAATATGGCCAATTAAGGAACATTTTAAAGAAATCTATTTTGATGTCAGGTTATTATTAGGGATTTTTGGGTTTACACAAATCAACGAGTGGTGGTGCACAAAGACATGTAGTGAGGCCCCCACTGAACACCAGTGTATGAAATTAGGTTGAAAGTGGTGGAGCCCCACTCAAATAATAAACAGAGTCCTTGTCAGGGTGAACCAGAAAAGTGATTAAATAAACCTGTATGTAACCCTCTAGTAGCTTGGCACAAAAGCAGTCAGGTTTAATATAGAGGTAATATATAAAGCATTTAGTCAGCACTACAACAGTAATAAAGTGAGAACACAGACCAAGAATAATCCCAAACCAATTTAGAACAGTAGAGTAAAATGTAATAAATACAATGACAGCAAACCAACAGAAACTGAATCAGTAGAATGGGAAATGTGGCTTTTTATAGCTTAGGTGAAAATAACACCAAAAAGCTCAAAGCGTCACTCACAGTTACCTGGTTGCATTGGACCAGCGTAAAGTCACATGTTCACGCTGACCACAATGAAGCTTGGGTCGGATACATCATCCTGCTTAAGAGTTACCTTCTCAAGTCCACATGGAGAGATGCCATTTGCGTTGGCCGTGAGAAGATCATTGTTGGCACGTAGAGCAGTTTAGTTGATGTGGCCTGCCATTGATGGCACAAAGTGCAGGCCTCGCTGGAGCTTTGTGTTAGTGTTTTATGCGGACGGTTGCTGTTGGTGTGAAATACAGGTCCCACTGGAGTTTCACATTGGCAGCCACCGCAGGTGATTATTTCTTGGTGAGAAGAGGCTGCTTCAAGGTTTGGAGGAGCCCAAAACTTCTGTAGCTTTCACCTTGAGAACAGGAGGCATACACTCTGATGCCAGCCAAGGGTCCAGGACCTAGGGGTTAGCTCTTGGGGATCAGGTCTCACTTCAGCAGAGGGCAGCAGCAGGGCTGAGACAAGCCCAGGTAGATCCAGTTGGTGCTGGACAGCTGGGCAGTTGCAGGGAGGCCTCCTAAGGTTTTTATGTCTCTGTAGCTCAAACAGGAGGTCGGCCAACTGACCATTGGAGTCACTTATGGGTAGCCTGGGTTCAAGAAAAGCAGGCACAATCTTCCTTCTTCAAAACAAGGACAGTCCTTCTGCTGAATCAACAGGTCCAGGAGTGCTCTGATGAGACGTTCTGAAGGTGCCACGTTTATTCCTAGTACCATTTCTAGGATCCCCCTTTGTCCACTCTCCCCACTTCCATGGGTTTGGCTCTAAACTAATAATAGTAACAAAGGACAGGCAGGCCTAGATGTGAGCTACTGTTGTCAGTGGCAGGGCAGGCATCCCTTAGGAGTCAGGGAGAGTGTGGGCAAGCCCTGAAGCTACCCTTTAAAGCTAAGGAAGACTGAGTCCAGCTCCCCAGGACATCCTGCTCAGAATAGCAACACCTGTCCCACACCCAGGGCCCTTTGTCTCCATACTTGTAAGGAATAAACAAAATACCATAGGAGAACCATTCACAGCCATGTGAACCTGGACACTGGCAGAAAGGCACATTTGGCTAGACAGAAAATAGCAACTTTCTAAAAGTGCCAAAGTAAGAATAGTAACTAAAAATCAGACTTTACTGTTAAAGAGGATTGTAAATTACAATTTATTGTAGTGTAAACATCAAATCTCTATCTGGTCCCAAACTAAATTATCACCTATTAAATGTAATAAGGTAACTGTTAGACCTGACAGCCTTAGGGTGGTCACCCCTAACTTTTTGCCTGCCTCCCTCCACTTTTTGGACACTGTTTTTGCTGGCTTTTAGACTCTGCACACTTTACGACTGCTAACCAGTGCTAAAGTGCATATGCTCTCTCCCTTAAAACATGGTAACCTTGAATCATACCTGATTGGACTATTTAATTTACTTATAAGTCCCTAGTAATGTGCACTCTATGTGCCCAGGGCCTGTAGATTAAATGCTACTAGTGGGCCTGCAGCACTGGTTGTGCCAACCACTTAAGTAGCTCCTTTTCCTTGTCTCAGGCCTGCCACTGCAAGGCCTGTGTGTGCAATTTCACTGTCACCTCGACTTGGCATTTAAAAGTACTTGCCAAGCCTAAACCTCCCTTTCTCCACATATAAGTCACCTCTAATGTGTGCCCTAGGTAACCCCTAGAGCAGGGTGCTGTGTGGGTGAAAGGCAGGACAGGTACCTGTGTAGTTTACATGTCCTGGTAGTGTAAAACTCCTAAATTCGTGTTTGCACTACTGTGAGGCCTGCTCCCTTCAGAGGCTAACATTGGGGCTGCCCTCATACAGTATTGAAGTGGTAGCTGCTGATCTGAAAGGAGTAGGAAGGTCATATTTAGTATGGCCAGAATGGTAATATAAAATCCTGCTGACTGGTGAAGTTGGATTTAATATTACTATTCTAGAAATGCCACTTTTAGAAAGTGAGCATTTCTTTGCACTTAAATCTTTCTGTGCCTTACAATCCACGTCTGGCTGGGCTTAGTTGACAGCTCCTTGTGCATTCACTCAGACACACCCCAAACACAGGGTACTCAGCCTCACTTGCATATATCTGCATTTTGAATGGGTCTTCCTGGGCTGGGAGGGTGGAGGGCCTGCTCTCACACAAAGGACTGCCACACCCCCTACTGGGACCCTGGCAGACAGGATTGAACTGAAAGGGGACCTGGTGCACTTCTTAGCCACTCTTTGAAGTCTCCCCCACTTCAAAGGCACATTTGGGTATAAAATAGGGCCTCTGCCCTACCTCATCAGACACTTGCTGGAGAAGAAACCTGAACCAGAACCTGCATCCTGCCAAGAAGAACTGCCTGGCTGCCTAAAGGACTCACCTGACTGCTTTCTACAAAGGACTGCTGCCTTGCTGTTGCCCTGCTGCCTTGCTGAACTCTTGTCTGGCTGTAAAAGTGCTCTCCAAGGGCTTGGATAGAGCTTGCCTCCTGTTCCCTGAAGTCTCAGGACCAAAAAGACTTCTCTTTTTCACTTGGACGCTTCGTGCGCCGAACTTTTCGACGCACAGCTTGTTCAGCGGTGAGAAAAACGCCGCACACCGACGCTGATCGACGCGACGCCTTCGGGACGACCGGACTTCGACGCACGGCCTCGCAAGGACAACGCCGCCCCACCTCCAGAGGAGAAATCGATGCAACGCCTGCGGTGAGAGCGAAACTTCGACGCACAGCCCCGCAGAACGACGCGCAGCCGGTAAACAAGCAGGAGAATCCACGCACAGACCCGGGACATCTGGTAAACCCCGCGATCCACAGAAAGAGACCGTCCGCGCGCCGGAAAACGACGCATGACTTCCCCGCGTGAAAAATAACGACGCAAGTCCGTGTGTGCTGGGGAGGAATCGACGCACACACCCTTTTTCCACATATCTCTTCTTCTGTGGCCCTCTGAGGAGATTTTCCACTCCAAACCAGGTACTTTGTGCTTGAAAGAGACTTTGTTTGCTTTTTAAAGACTTAAGACACTTTATATCACTTTTCAGTGATATCTCTACAAATTCACATTGCAACTTTATTTGTTTTGACCTACAGTTATCCTGATAAATATTATATATTTTTCTAAACACTGTGTGGTGTATTTTTGTGGTGCTATATGGTGGTATTGTATGATTTATTGCACAAATACTTTACACATTGCCTCCTAAGTTAAGCCTGATTGCTCGTGCCAAGCTACCAGAGGGTGGGCACAGGATAATCTTGGATTGTGTGTGACTTACCCTGACTAGAGTGAGGGCTTTTGCTTGGACAGGGGGTAACCTGACTGCCAACCAAAAACCCAATTTCTAACAGTAACCCAGTGTAAAATATATGAGAGAGATAGCCATACAGCAGTGAAAAACAGCTTTATTAGTTTTTCCCTGCCAGGACATATAAAACGTGTACACACACAAATCCTACTTTATAAATGCCATGAACACTGACCTGTGAGCTTTTAGGGCCTAACTTGGGGGTGACTTATATGCAGGGCCACTGGAATTAAGTGATTGTGCGGCTGTGGCGATTTTGCTACATGTGCCACATAATCCATCATCTGCTGTACTGCATATAGACCATTGTCGATGCTTAATATCGATTATAAAATACTCAGAAGGGTTTTGGCTACCAGCCTCCTTCCCTTCACGATGAAATTAATTCACCCGAATCAGGCAGGGTTTATTCCCGGCCGCATCATAGTGATTAATATCAGGCAGCTGTTGACGCTATTGGAGGTGGATATGTACGGTCATGGGGAGGTGGCAATATTTGCTATAGGTATTAAGAAAGCTTTTGACAGCTTGGAATGACACTTTCTCTATCACGTGTTGGAAAGATTACGATTGAGGCCCGAGTTTATAGCCTGAACTAAACTGCTGTATATGGACCCAACAGCTGGAGTCAGAACTCGTCACGTTATTTCTGAGACCTATAAGGTGAGCCAGGGGACCAGGCAGGGCTGCCTCTTGTCGCCCTTGCTCTTTGCATTGGCAATGAAGCTGCATGCTTGTAGCGCTACTGGGGACCACTAACAAGGACTGATAGGGGGAGGACAGCATCATATTGCCCTATATGCAGATAATTTGCTAATATTCCTCGGCGACACAGGAAGGGATCTCGGGGGGGGGGGCGGGGCTAGACATTTACTGTGCAATTTCAGCTTGATGTCTGGCCTTAGGGTCAACTGGGAGAATTTGTGACTGTTCCCAGTGCTTGCAAACCATGGACCTCTTGTGGTTCGAGAGCAGCTGCAATGGGAGCCCTAATGTCTGCAGTATTTGGGGGTCCATATATTTCATGATCAGGCTGACCTGTGCGACAGCAATGTGGAAAAGGAGGTTCGGGCACTTAGTGTTATCGGTGGGGTCTTGCGTTGCTATTCTTAAGATGGTTGCCCTTCCCCGGCTTTTATAATTTTTGTGACTCTACCAGTATGGATTCCCCAAGCATTGTTTCAGGAACCAAACTTGCTGATCATTGCTTTCCTTTGAGGAACAAATTTCTTAAGAGTGGCTTTGAAGATCTGCAGTGCCCCATGGGAGAGAGAGACCTAGATGTCCCTGAGCTTCAGATATATTACATAACGGCGCGGATACAATGGTTTACTCAATGGATGGCTAGTAGGTCGTCCTTGGACTGTGAAATGGGACAGTTTATACCTGTTGTCCAACAGCTGTACAGAGTACTTCTAGAGACAGGACATCCTGTTGCTGGAGACACCTGTAAATTCTGAGTGCTGCTGCGCTGTTGGACTAGGTGCTTGTAGAAGATACAAATGTGTGTTCCATACTCACCTGACATGCCCCTTAGCATCTTAGAGATGCTGCCACATGGGGGGGACTGGAGACCACTAATGGATTGGAAGACTGCAGGCGTGACATGGCTAGGGGACTTGCTCCGGGGCACTTTTTGCTCCATAGGGTGGTGACAGCGGCAGTAAGGAAACATTGGGGTGCAGGCATGTTGTCACCTCCCCCACATAAGAGCCCCCAATATATAGTTACATCCTCAGGTACTTTCAAGACGTTCTCCTGTTTATATCTAACGAACAGGGAGGATATGCTGAAACCTTTAGACGAGTTACGGAACAGAAGGGAGGAGGACCTGGGAGTGCCAATCCTCGAGGAAGTCTGGGCAAAGATATTAGAACAGTCTCCCACCCAGAGTGTCACAGAATGCCTGATCTAAATTGATAAATTTTTATGTATAACACAGGGCATACCTCACACCAGGGAAGATAAATAGGCATTTCAAAACTTTTGGAACAGCATGCCTGAGATGTAGGGTGATTGGAGCGGAATATTGCCATATGTTCTGGGAACGTCTGTCCCAGGAGGACTATTAGGAAGAGATCTCCCACACCATCGCAGACATTACATTGCGAGGTTCCCTGCTCACCAGGGCACTGCCTATTGAGTTGGCTTCCCCACACCGCCAAGACCAAGGTTACCAGCAGATTCCAAGAGTTGATCTTCATTTTAGTAAAGAGAGAACTAACTAGGAATTGGAAGGCACTAGAGGACCCAGGTTAGTGGGTTGGCGCAAGGAGTTTGAGAGATGAGCAGAGTAAGAAAAGCTATGTGCTGCTCTGGGAAGCCCATAGAGGTAATGGATATATGGATATTGCCTGGGCCTGGGAAGTGCTGGTGGATAGCTTAAAGGCCCCTGACCCTCCTTTGCAAGTGCAATCTCCTGGTAGTATGTTGGGCCGGATCCCTGATTAGAACTGATATTATGCTCATGAAACCTCCTGCAGGTGTGTGACCCCTATGGTATGGCCTTGTGGCTCCGACTCTGTCTGCAACATACTCTTAGTTTGCTGAATGGATCAGATGGACATGGGTAAATAGTCAAGCCTTAGGAAATTTGTCACGTGACTTGGGGAGGGAGGTGGGACTTTGGATATGTTTATATGACATTTTGTATATTGCCACCTTGTGGCTTGGTGTATGCTGTGGTTTTGAAAACCAACAAAACCTGTTTAAAAAAAGAATCCGTCATCTGCTGCATAATCCCCAAATGTTAACAAAAAAATGTTTCCAGTTTAAATGGTTACTAAAAATGCAGCAACATGTGTTTCTGTGCAGCAGAAGGCCCTTTGAAGATTGGGACTGGTCACCAGTCTGTTGCCTATTGCTATATTTGGGTGTTAAACTGGTACTAATCAGCTGCAACCAATGCCCAGTGTTACGAAGTTTAAAAATGACAAAATAATGAAGTAATACTATTACACAATGTGCCACATTATGCCACATAATTTGGCTTTTCTTGCTGCATAATTTACTCAACCCTGCTGCATAATTTGGCCCTCTCCTGCCACATCAATTCAGCGGCCCTGCTTATAATTATTACATTGCAAGGTTTAGGCTTGGCAAAAGGTTTATTTTAAAAGGGCAAAATGTCAGTTTAAAAATGCACTACAAGCTGCAGTGGCAGCCCTGAGACATGTTCTCAAAGACCACTTTAGTGGGTGGCACAATGAGCGCTGCAGTCCGCTAGTAGTATTTAATTTACAGACTCTAGACACATGCAGTACCATATAGTAGGGACCAACAAGTAAAACTGGTGTAGTCCAGTTTTACCAAGTTTTAAGAACAGAGCACAAGCACTTTACCACTGGTTAGCAAGAAACAGTGAAGACCCCTCAAGGCCAACAAAAATGGGTTCAGCAAAGGAAGGTAAGGTTAGGCAAAAAGCTGGTGGGAATTCTAGAAAGGGCCAAGTCCAATAGGAGCCATCAGTCGTCAGGTGACAGGTGAACACTGGCAGGAAAGCTTTTTGTTTTTTGGCAGAAAATGACAACTTACTAAAAGTGTAATTTCCAAAATAGTAGGAAAAAATACAACTTAACAATTCAGTTACTTTTTAAATGAGTCCTTGAATAATTTTTCTAGCTACTCACAAACTAAATTTAGCACTTTATAAAGATATTAGTAAACATCAGCATTAACCTTGCCAGTGTGAAAAACGACTTTCTACTTTTTTCACTGCGAGGACATACAAAACATTAAGGGGGTGATTACGACCCCGGCGGTCGGTGGTGACATGGCGGTAAGTACTGCAAACAGGCTGGCGGTACTTACCGCCATATTATGACATTGGCAGGTTGGCTGCAGCCAACCCGCCAATGTACCACTCTGACCACCACGGCGGTAACAGCCGCCAGGCTGGAGATATACATCTTCAGCCCGGCAGCCATCACTGTACCGCCTGCTGGATTAAGATCCTGCCTACCGCAATGGTTTTCGTGGCTTCCTTACCACCACAAAAACCATGGCGGTAGGCACTATCAGGGACAGGGAATTCCTTCCCTGTCACTGATTGGGGTGCCCCCCTTCCTTCTCCAGTAACCCCCCCACCCCCTGCCTCTCCAAAGCCTCCCACCCCTCCTACATTCACGCCCCCTTGACACACTCACACATACACACACCCTTTCCACACAAACCTCCATGCATTCATACATCCACTCACACACACACACCCGCATACACTTTCAAACATACACGGACACACGCATACACAACACACAACATTCATGCACTCACACCTCCATACATGCACACTCGCATCCAACACGCAACACATACCCACATCCACGCACATACAAACATACACAAATACACCCCCCCACACACAACAGCCCCTCCCCTGTCGGAGACCCGACTTACTTGTGTGCAGGGGGTCCTCCGGCAGGAGATGGGACGGGGCGCTGCTGCCACCAGCAGCGTCTGCCAGCAGAACACCGCCAGGCCGTATTATGGGTCATAATACAGCTGTCAGTGGTCTACTGGCATGGCGCTGCTGGTGGCAGCAGCGCCACCTTACCGCTATCCGCCGGCATGGCCACAGCTGGATTTCCGCCATCCTTCTGGAAGAAATCCAGCTGTGGTCATGATACGGTGGATGGCTGGTAGCCGCGGCGATATTGGTGACTTATAAGTAATAAAAAAGTTGGTTTATGCCTTGCAAAGGGCTTGTCAGGTTGAAATGGCACTCTAAAACTGCATACATAAACTTTACAGGCAGGCCTGCAAACAGGTTTTACAGGGCTACTTTAGTGAGTGGCACAACCAGTGTTGAAACCCACTGCAGTACCACATACCAGGGACCTCTAAGTAAATAATTAAGGGCCAGATGTACCAAAGGATTTTACCCATTCTGTGTCTATGGGAAAAAGCGTTCGTACATATTGCCCTAAATGTGCCAATTGGGTATATACCAGTTTTACCATTTTAGAAGGGAGTGCACAAGCACTCAACCACTGGTAAGTAGGAGCAAAGTGAGCAAAGTCCGATAGCCTCAGGTTCAGCAAAAGAGGGCAAAAATCTGGGGGAATGCTAAGTAAAAGGTATTTGTTTCCAGCACCTTTCCTGTTGCTTTGAGGTCATCAGGTCACTTTAGTGCTGTATAACAAATGTGCACACAAATTTACTGCACTGCTGAGTCAATAGACACTGTAGCTGCCCTAGGAATTTTCTTTTTACGAGCAGATGTGTCAATGTGTTGCTAAAATAAAAATCACATGTTCCCGTCACCGTACATTTAGCGAATGGGATGGGACACTAATAAAATTTATGAATACAAGGCGTACCCCATTTTCTCCAAAAATATTCCCATAAAACCAAAGTTACATTTTATTAGAACTCATAAAAACTGGAATGTTTTCCAACACTTACCTGGTGCTGGGAACCTCCCTGTTTCAGAACTAGGCAGTTTGAGAAGCAATGGACTTTAGTGAATCTGGGCACATGTGATAAGGAAATAATTTCTGATCCCTTTCATATAATTGCAAACTAAAAGTATCAAAATTCTTGTAGGTGAAGTTCACAGTTTTCACACTTTGTGAAGTTTGTTGGATCGAAGGGATCATCCAGTGAATTATGTCACAATAAGAGATGCAAGAAATTCACATAATTTATTTTTGTGTAATCACACAAAATTTCAGAAAAATGATGTGTAAATTTGCAGAATATAAAACTGGCATATGGTGCTATTTGTAAGGGTAAAAGGCTTCCTTGCGACCACTTTTGGACCTGAGGGCATATTTTTCCCTTAAAAATTATATAGCACCTGTGCCCTCATGCTAAATGTTTGCCACCAAGGGCCAGATGTACAAAGCCATTTTGCATTTCTTAACGGTCCTAATTGCTATTTTGGGCCATTAGGAAATTCAGAATGGGCTTTTCAGATGTACAGAGCCCTTTAGGGAATCGAAAATTGTGATTACTACCCAGTAGAAATCGCAATTTGAGATCCTCTGAATAGGAAATCAGAAATAGGGAAAGACTTCATGTTGATGGTAACCATGTGCAATTTAAAAAAGCATCCAAAATGCTTCTTTTGAAGTGAAATAGAGCACACACATGCCCCCTAGGCATATGTGAGCTCTACATGTGCACCACTAGTTTTGGGGTGCATTTTCGGAGGGTCTTTTGCCCATAGCTATAATTGGTTTTGCATTTCCCAAACAGCAATTTTCTAATAGGAAATCATTATTTGGGAAATGCAAAACCAGCCAATTGTCACAAATGGCATGGGATTTCTTACTTGCAATTTCCTAATAGCGATTCCTACCATGTAGGAATCGCTATTAGGAAATCAGTATCTTGGTACATACCATTTTGCATTTCCTAAATAGCAATTTCTATGAAGTCGCTATTTAGGAATACAAAATTGCATCTACGTACATCTGGTTCTAAAGGCTTCCAATGTGGCGTAAAAACATAATTTCATGAATTTCTCAGAACAATCTTAATGCAAAATTACTAAAATTACGCAAAATTACATCAGTGTGACATAAATTTCACCCAAGAGCCTAGTCACAGTAGATCTCAAAACCGAAACAGACGTTTCCTGTTGTTAGAGATGCAGGACTAGGTAAACAGAATTTTTCTCTATTGACCTATTCCGGATGGCCCTTTAAATCACGGTGGCAAGTGACTTTTGTAGGTCAGGAGAAGAGAAGTTAAGAGTTTGGCCATATGGCATCTGCCAAAAAGCTGCAGAGACCCTGTTTCCTTGTTTGGAGTGTACCAATGTCCATTCACTCCATGCAAGGCGGACATGACCATTGCCTTTTTTTGCGGCTATCCCTCATCTGCCTAACTCTAAACAAGGCCCAAAGTTTTGTAAGAGAATTTTAAACTAACATGTTTTTTTTCTTCGTACAAAGCCTGCTTTCAGCAGGACTTTCCTTCCACTTTCCTTTAAACAATCCTTTTATGGGAAGGCCCATTCAAGGATCCCGTTTCCTTTAGCTTCCCAGGGTGCTTTCAAGCCCTTATGCTTGGTCCTAGTTTCTTCCCTTGAACATACACAGGCTTTTTCAACTCGTGCTTGGTCTTTTTGTGAGGAAATGCTGGTTAATGCGAACCTCCATTAAACATGTTACCTTAACATTTGGCAGGTCATTCTTATTTAAGGATCGTTGCTTCGGAAATGTTAAACATTTTAGCGTCTTTTCCAATGGCGGTTATTCTGAAATGAAAATTATTCTTTTAGGATCGGTTTCAGTGATGCCTGAAATTCCCTCCTGTCATTTTACAATACATATTTTTTAGACTTGTTGAAACATTTAATTTGGTTTTAATGTGAAAGTTGCTAATTATGTATTCTGTTATTTCATGGTTTTATATTATGCGGCAAAGACCCACTGGGGGTTCGAGCCCTTTGGAAAACTAGAACTATAACAAAATTCCAGCCTTACAAAGGACCAGGTGGAATAATAGCAGGCGACCCAAAAACTGAATTTGAGAAAGCCAGGTTGGTAAATTTTACAGAGTAGGACTATTGCAAAAATACTCTTAACGGAAACACATATGCATCATTGCTATCAATGAAACATACTTCTGGGAATTACAGTAAAGGGGACGAAGAAATGAGAGAGACTGCTGAATAGTGAGCTGTAAGGAGGTGACCTGGAAACAGAAGAGAGACAATTGCTAACGTAATCAATACCTGCAGCCGATTTTGTGGCTGATTTTCCAAGAAACACAGGATTCTCAGGTCAAGCGCTGGAGCTGTGAATAAAACCTACATTCAGGTTGCAGTCAGCAGCTTACTAAAAGACCATGGTCCTGATTTATCAAAGGATTGCATTGCCCTTGCTTGATGCAGGATGACACAAGGGCAACACAATCCTTAATTCAGAGCTGCCAAGCCATGCACGGTCACCTTGCCTGGCCCTGCTTGGCCTGGTAAATCCAGAGTAACCAAGGCAGTGGGAGTCACTGCCTTGCGTTACTCTGTGTCGGGAAGGAGTTACATGGGTAGAGCGTGGGTATTGCCATGCATCCACCCATGCTTTCTGCCGAATTCCAAAATTTGCCAAGACTGGTACACCTGGGAATGGGTCAAAATTGTATGACTTTCCAAAGGAGGCACAACAAGGAGAAATATTTTTATTTCTGCTCATTGTTTCCTCTTTTTAAGTGTGCTTCATTCTGCAAGGAGACTTCAAGAAAATTGTAAAAATAAGTGTATGAATGCGAGTAGACAAATATGCAAAAAATTACGAAAGGCTAATACGCAAATTAATGAAGAGAAAAGGAATAGGCAAGCTACATGTGCACTTAGTGTGGTTCAGGAAACATCCATGGCATTTCTTGGTTGCTTATTATCAGTCTCACAACCTAACAAGTAAGTTTAATCAACACATTTCAACCATTTCTGAACCATCCTTGGTGGTCTACTGCAGGATAGATCAGTCAGTCAGAGAGAATCCTTCATTCACCACTGTGTTTAGTATGCAAAAAATGTGACATTCAAAATTGAGACACCACCTCTAAAGGTTAAATGTTAAAGAGCCTGCTGCGAACAGCACAGGTTTCAGGTCTGAATCTTAGCATATAGTTTCATCCATTTCTTTTGATGTGATTCATTTAATGAAATCCTTTGAGATTGGTAATCATAGCACATGGCTCTTGTAAAGGGAAAACAGCTGGACATACAGATGAATCTTTTATGTTTGGATGACAGAGTGACCATTTCCAGAAGTTACAGTATCAGCCCTGACAACAATATATATAATAATAGAATGAAAACTTCCACAAATGTATAGACATTCTACGACTGCTATTTCATTCCTCAGGATAAATCTCCTTTAATGATACTCATTTTCTCTATTCTAGCTTACCAAGGTTGGATGTAGATATTTAGCTTTAAAGTAGGTGGAAATAGTTGGCAATGTCTTGACCTGCTATAGCAAAGGTACAAGTCGATACCAGCAAAGTCAGGGGTAGCCAGATTGGAATATCACTAGGAAAGGGAAGGACAAGAATTAGGAACCTAAAACTATTGCATAACACCTGTGAAAATGTCCATGTTGATGTTTTGTTTCTGGTACTGCGATAGTCTCCTTCACCTCTTCTTGTCTTCTTCTTGCTCTATAGATTTATTATTTCCAATTAGAGTACTATTAGGTAACAATGATCACGCTCCAGATATGTCATTTAGGTATTTTTTTCGGCAATCAATAGGTCATTACCTCCCTGTACTCTTGAAAGGAAACTAGAGCAAACCTGCATTTTTAGAGAGCTCAGGCTCTCCAACTCACAACTCCACTCCCTTCTCCGGAAGTCTTAATTACAATCATATATCTTGCTTATGGAACTTTCACAGCGGGTGCTGGATTTGAAATGAATCCAATCCTTTTAAAAACACAATCAGAAATGAAAATAGAAATATCTTGGTATTTGTTATCCACCCTAAAGAAAATATAACAAATAAATGGCAGGCATTGACAATATGTTGAGGGAATCTTTTTATTTCAATTTCTTTGTTACAAAGTTATGCTTAATTAAAACTTTTTTTTAATGAAATTCGTCATTATATTAAAATGTCTTACATTACTTGACTGTTATTATTATTTTGTCCAACCTTTTTTGAAAAAGTGGGTTCCTTTACAGGTTGCTTTAGGATTATCCAAAGCGGTTGTTATAGAAAGGTAATAACTGTAAAGTGTCCTTGAGTGGAATCAATAAAAATAATTAATTGGGAAACACAAAATTAGTCACATACACCTAATAATCGAACTCCTCTATTAATCATTAAACTTTTGATCTTCCTTGAAGAAGCAAATATATTACACAGTGGTATTGTGTCTTATATTGTCAGTGCTTTAATTGAAACAATGATTTTTTTTTGCCGAGAGATACATTTTGAAATTCTTTACTAAATATTTTTATATATGCAACAGGGAAAATGTTGTGACCAATTACCATAAATTGTTATATTATATAAAACGTATTCTATTAATTGATAAGAATTAAAAAACACTCAGATATCAAATCATAAATTAAATAATTATTTGTTCCAAATTTTATCTGAACATTTAAATTATCGCAAAGGGGTGTTGCGAGAAGCAACTACATCCTATTTTTTTATTGTTGTTATTCCTCACAATAATTGTGTCACAGAAAATATATGATTAGCTACATATTTTTTATGCTCAGGAATATGCATTAACTGTGTCAATATGTTTCAGTCAGCATAACTATTCAGGGAGCTTCCTCAGAACTGAGTGGACCACGGTGTATAAGGTTTAGCTGTAAAAGACGTTTCCAGATGTGGCAGGCTGGGACTTATACATATTGTTTATTTACTTTGACTATGTATGGATTTGTAGAGCACAAAACTAGATGGAAGGCAGCTGACTATTGTGCAGGGTCGAAGGCAGGGATTCAATCAGAAAATGAATCTAGGGGCGAGGCTGGTTTCTGATAGGGGGCATCCGCGGTCCTTCGACATTAACACCTCTATTTATTTCACTCCTGCTTCGGGTAACAAATCCTGATAATGCATGGTGATGTGTAGTTTTAAAAATAAATCTGTGGACAGTTTGAATTTGGAAATGTAGCAACTCGCTTTTATCTTCTCTCTTTTAGATGTGTATCACTCGAAAGACCTCGAAGCTGTGGCCAATCAGCTATATCTTTTCTTACAAAATTTTACCATTAAAAGAATACCTGTTTGCATCCTGTGTGGAAAGTGGATGCCTTTACACAATCACTGTGGCCAACCAAACTTGTTTTCTACACAATGAATGCATTCTATGTCCTCCTACTTTCATTGATATGCCCTTGAACACTGTGGTTTTTCTGAATATAAAGTGAGACCCATGGATGCAGAAATGCATTGTTGACAGTTCATTGCAACAACATGAGTAGTGGTAATGACATCACACTCCATTTGACCAACAGTGACATAACAGGATTGACTCCTAGGTGTATAAGTAGCCTTCAAAGGCCTCCTAAGGGCTGCTTAGCAGTAGTGAAACTGCAAGAAATGGAATCTATAGTATGGAATTCTTGCAGTCGTCTTTCCTTTCTTTTCCTGCTTCTACCTTCTTGAGCCCTGAGATCAGGAGAAAGTAGAAACACTATTAACTGGGTACCAAAGATCAAGCAGCTGCTAGATCTCACACCCAGGCAGACTGGTACTAAAAGCCATAGAATCTGGATGGAGGAGAGTGTCAGGCATCCTGAGAAAAAAATATGTTACCCTGAGATTGACAATGTGAATTCATTCTCAAGACAAATATGCTGAAAGCACCCAAACAAGCAGAGAAGCAGAGCCTGAAAATGCCCATCTCTGCTCATATGTACAAGAAAGGAGATTAATGAGACAGCTTATCATGTATCTCTTTCTGTGTTTTTTCTGATGTATTCCATCATTCCTCATGCTATTCAACCTGAAGATGATGATTAAGCACATTAGGGGGTGAGGTGTGGCAGGGTGGAATCAGGCCACATGACTTTGCACACTGCAAGAGGAGCGACTCAGATTAAATTACATCTTTCGTGAAAGTGGGAATTAAAAAAAAACAGACACACCAGCTTGTATGTTGTGGAGTGTTCTGTAGGCAGTGAAATAAAAAAATAGTGATGGATCTAAAGTTGGCAAAGGTTACTGGGCTGGTGACTCCAATAAAAAATATTGCGAGATAAGTCAACCCTTGAGACGCATATAAATAGGGATGCCTATGAGTAGGTAGACTTGTGCTCAGCTTTAAGATCTTGTCGTGCCAGGTGATTGGAGAACTACTGCCGTCAGCATGAGCCATTTCTATGGGTCAAGTTCTCAGAAGGGGAAGGGGAGAACTGGTGACAGTTCAACTTATCGGATGTCCTCTGTCCCGTCCAGTGGTGGGAGCTATGGAGGTAGTGTGAGTGGTGGGCATGGAGGGGGCAAAATGAGTGCTGGCTTTGGTAGTGCTGGCAGGTATGGTGGAAGCTTTGGTGGTGGCTCCAACAGTGGCTTCGGCAGCAGTTCAAGTGCTGGTTGGAGCCATAGCTTTGGTGGCGGCTCTGTTGGTGGCTATGGAAGCAGCTTTCTCGGTGCCTCCAGCGGTGGTGGCTTTGGGGGAGGCATGGGCTCCTGGTCTGGTGACAGTGATGGTGGCCTTCTGAATACCAGTGAGAAGTTGACCATGCAGAACCTGAACGACCGCCTGGCATCCTACATAAGCAAGGTGAACTCACTGGAGCAAGCCAACCTTGACTTGGAGGAAAAGATACGACAATGGTACGCAACACATGGCCCACGTCCAACAGAGGACTACAGTCAATACTACCAGACCATCCAAGATCTCCAGAAGAAGGTAAGACCGCCCGCCACTCTTTACAATGCAGCGATTAGTGGCCATGTCATGTTGTAGTATGTACCTACTCAGAGCTATGTAATGCAATGGACACTGCTACCCTTGTTCTTGACTTACTTCCAGGTTCAGCTGAGTATGAATGCTCCCTACTAACCAGATCAGCTGTCTGATCTAATGTTAGTTTTGACTTTCTGACATTCCTATCAGAGGGGGCAAAATGTGTCCATCACAAGCACTTTAGAGGATCTATGCTTGCTTACAGCACAAGGCACTAAGAGCTAGCTTTCAGAGTAGGAAGTGTTTCCATGATTTCTTATCTGCACAATTTCTTCCTTAGCTAGTGTATTTCTTGATTCTCTTGCATTTGTTGTTATTTCTCACAAGTACTTAGGGGCTCATTTACGAGGCCCGTGGTGCAGGGCGGCGCAGCAAGGCACCACCGGGAAAAGACAGAAATGCACTGTATCTACAAGATATGGTGCATTTTTGTCCTCTCCCCCTGTGCTGGTGCACACATTGCTGCCTAGCGCCAACGCAAGCACTCCTGCACCATGGTGCAAGGGTACCTGCGTTGTGGGGATGATTGTTTTTATGCAGTAAGGTGAGATCTTCCTGCACAAAAACAATCACAAAAGGTGTTTTCCTCTTTCTATAGAGGAAAAAACAGGGAGAAATAAAGATATTTCTCCCCAATGCGTCACTCTTCTGCCACCCCTGAGGTGACATAGGAATCTGACGCATTCCTAGGCTTGTAAATCTGGGAATGTATCAGATTCCTTTGGGTTCCATGGGTGTGTGTGGGAACACCCAAAGTAACACTCATGAAACACCCCTTTCACACTGTTATGCGTGAAAGGGGTCCATATTTACAAGGCCATGAAATGCCACTCAAGTTGGCTGTGCATGGCCTCGTAAATATAGGCTGGCACACTGTGCCACCAGAGCATCAAACAAAAGGAAGCTCTGGTGGCAGAAGTGCTGTGGGCCTCGTAAACGAGGCCCTAATGTTTTAGGGTTTCCAACACAGTGCCATATGACAGTGAAAAACCCCCACAAGACACTTTAGTTAAAAAAACATACCTGGCCCACAAAAAAATACAACTAATCCACTCAAACCACACATATCCCCTTGGGCATTTCCGTAAAGAGGTAAACAACTATTTGCAAAAATGTTCTTCTTTCTTTGTGTTGGTTTACATTCTCGGCATAGGCATCGCATCCTCCGATCTATCTGTGTTGGTGTACAATTGGTGGCTTCCTATTGGTCCTAAACACTGTTTTCTGATTGGTGTTCACAACTGATATACACAGGAGAGCAGTGTTCATAAAGCCGCAGCTTTCAGATGGCTTTGTGCGTTCTGATGTCCTCTAATTCAATGTATTATGGGCTCCGCTCCTGGAAGAAAGGCAACAGAACATAGCAGGGCCTGTATTCATTGCAGAAGGCTGTGTCCTTTTGCTTGACGTCCTGGAGTGATGTTAGAATCAGAACTTCAAGAACCGGAAGGAAGTTAGAGTTCTCTCCGTGTACGCATGTGCCAATATGAAAGCTCCATAGTTCTCTACTACTAGCGTATGTCAGTAATAAAACTCAATTGCTCGCTCCGTGCAATTGTGTACTAATGTGCTCACCCCATAACCCTCTTCACCAAGGTGTAGCTGAATATTTAAAAAAATAGTTCACTACATGTACATGCGCATCTATAGGAAAACTCCAAAGATCTCGTTATGTAAATGTGGATCAAAATGAAAACTGTATAGCACTCTATATAAAAAGTGTATCAGTATGAAAACTCAGTTGTTACACTATTTGAATTTGACTATGTGTGAGCTCCATGGCTCTCTTCATATAATTGAACTTCAATATGAAAACTAAGAGCCTGATTACAATCTTGGCGGATGGGGTTACTCTTTCACAAACATGACGGATATCCTGTCTGCTGTATTACGATTCCATTATATCCTATGGAGGTCTTAATACGACGGATGTAATATCCATTACGTTTGTGACGGAGTATTCCATCCACCAAGATCGTAATGAGGACCTAAGACTTCTCTATGTAAATGTGGGCCAATATGAAAACTCCATTGTTCGCTCCTTGTGAGTGTGTCTATATACAAAAGCCATAGCTCTCTTCATATAAGTGTATTCCTATATGGAAACTCCATACCTCTCTCCAAATATATGTGCATCAGTAAGAAAACTCAACAGCTCTATTTTAAAATGTGAAGTCAACCTGAATACTCCTTAGCTCTCTACAGCTATGTGTGTCAGTCTGCCGCTCCTTCCCTCTCTCTATATATGTGTCAATATTGATCGTCCATAGATTTCTACATATGTGTATGTCAGTATGAAAACTTCCTCGTTCTCCCCATGGAAGTGTGCATCTACATGAAAACTCCCTAGTTCTCTCCATGGAAGTGTGTGTCAACATGAAAACTCCCTACTTCTGTCCATGTAAGTGTGCATCAACATGAAAACTCCATAGTTCTACCCAAGGGATGGTTAATATGAAAACTCCATGGCTTTCTCCATGGAAATCCATAGGACTCTTCAGGTAATTGAATGCATATATGAATACACCAGGGCTCTATGAACAATTGTGTGTCCTCCCTAGTTCTCTTTATATGTCTATGTCAATAGGATACCTCCAAAGGTCTCGCCATCCAAGGGTATGCCTGTAACTCCAGCTCTCTCTCATTATGAAGCTGTGCCAATATATAAATTCCATGAAACCCTCTTGATTTCAGTCAAAAAACAGCAGGAAGAGTCGATTAAAGCCAGGGAGGCCTTATGGTGCCAGCACGTTGAAGGGTCTGCGATTAAGCTGCAAGCTGCAAGCTGGATGCATCCATGGCCTTTCAAAGTACTGACGCGCTCTTTATTTAAGCTGATAGGTGTACAAAAATGTTGAGTTGCTCTCCCCTTAATTTTATGGGGATATACAAAGGCTGAAGCTCCCTGGTGTGAGTATATGGAAATATACAACTATTAGCACGCTTAGCCAACAAGTAGAGGTAAACATAAAAATATTGCCCTGTCTCTCAGTGTAAAGGTATGTAACTTCAGTGGTTGTTGTCTGGTGAGGCTGTGGATGAGTGGTCTACCAGTGGGGGATCTGGGTAAATTGATGGTGTTAGTTGAGGGTTGCGGCAGTATGAGAGAGAGAGAGAGACAGAGAGAGAGAGAGGGAGAGGGAGAGAGAGAGAGAGAGAGAGGAGAGAAAGAGAGCGAGATAGAGAGAGAGATAGAGAGAGTAGCAGTGTGTGTAGCAGTGGCAGGCAGTCTTAATCCCCCTACTGGGAGAGAAAGGATCTAAATGACAGAGACCGCCTTCCATCCAATTAGTTGATCTTCAATGCACTGCTCATCTGGTTATTGTTTCTTAACTTGGTCTCAACTTGGTCTGCTGGAGCAATTCTGTATATGGGTTAAATGAAACCTCAGTGTTTCTGTTCACCATCTCCTATGCCCTCTTTTGCTAGATCACCGATGCTGTTGCCCAGAATGCTGGAATTGTCCTGCAGATCGACAATGCTAGGCTGGCTGCAGATGACTTCAAGCTGAAGTGAGTCCAAGCTACAATCCCTGCCTACAACCATGAATCTTTAATCGATCTTCTATGTACAATTCAATTCCCTCATTATATGCCCCAGGTTCTATCTCAGTCTCCTTTTCTTATCTTTCCTTGTGCCACAACTATCTCATGTTTGTAAATTTTCCATCGTTGTCGTCTCTTTTTTCCTTGTCTCCTCTACCCTATCCTTGATCATTTCAATCCTTTCCACCATTCTTCATTTTGCATCTTTCTTCTACGGCTTCCTACTCCATTTCGTCCTTCTTTGCATCTCAGTTTTATTCCTCAACTCCCCTCTTAATGGTTTCTTTTCCCATTTCCTCCTTCCTTTGTTTTTCTCTCCTCACTTCTCCTTTCGTGGAGCGCTCCTTTACTCACTTCCTTCCTTTTTTCTCTGTATACTTCATCTTCCTTTGTTCTGCCCTCCTTTCTCATTTTATCTCTTTAATACCTTTCTTCATTCCATTCTGTTTCCTTCATTTCTTCCTCCTAAATCTTCATACTTTCTTTTTTTTAATTGATCCTTTTTCCCATTCAGGTCGTTTCCCTCATGTCACCCATTCTTCCCCCTTTATCTTTCTCATTTCTTCCCATACATCTTGGTTTTCCTCCTTTCCTCAAATATCCTTCTTCTTTCACCCACTATTTCCCTCCATCTTTTTTATTCCTTCTTTCTTTCTAAGTATATCTTTATTCCTCACTTTTCATTCCTTCCTCCCTCACGTCACTGCCTCCCTCTTGCAATGTCTTTTTCTTTTCTTTCTAAATTGTTCTAATTTCCTCCCTGCTCTCCATTCCATTTCTGTTCTATTGTATATATTTTATTTGCACAAACTCCTCACTCACGTAGATGCTTAAAGTCCACCTTCCTTCTCTGCTGCAGGTACGAGAATGAGTTGGCCATTCGGCAGAACGTTGAGGGGGACACTAATGGCTTGCGCATGGTCCTGGATGAACTTACTCTGTCCAGATCTGACCTCGAGATTCAGCTGGAGTCCCTCCAGGAAGAACTTGCTGCTCTCAAGAAGAACCACGAGGAGGTAATAAGGATTCCTCCACTCAGGCCACCAATGGCCCACATCCGGAGATATCAAACAAGGCTTTGTCAAGAATATGCAGCCCATCACCACCCGAAGCACTCAGGCTCTTTATCTATAACTGACCAATATTGCCTTCTAAGCCTCCTACACTTACCCACTGTACACTTTCCACTTCACCCGTTATACATATTCACCAGTGGCCTTGCAAAGGTGCCAAAGACCTTAGTGAAAACAAGGAAAATGAACCATCTGACCAAATTAGCCCTCTGACCACTAGGTAGGTAGGAAAATCCATCAATATTTAAGGGTTCCGAGAACCATTCAGGCCTCTAGGCCCCAGTGCCACAGCGCCTGCTGCACCATTCACAACCATGCCCTTGTAGCCACCTGACACTTCTTTGCCTTGCACTTCCTGTCTCTATTCCTTGTAGTGATTTTAACACTGCTGTCTTACCACACACCAATATCCCCAAATAGCTCATGCTCCGCTTGCCTTCACTCTACCCTCGACTGGTACTCGCAACAAGTTCGATTCTAGCAATGCTCCCTCCACAAGGTATGATTTTGTTTTAGCATGACCATTCAATCACCCATATTTTGCCGGCCCTATCACCCTTAGCTCGCCACCTCTCAATCTACACCCCACTCAGTACCTATCAGTGTACCCCTGGAGTACAGGTGTCAGATGTTAGTCAAGAATAGCAACATCCAAACATGAATTTCAGGATTTCCTTACACCCCTGCCCTGGATTATGTTTTGGGCAATATTACACCTTCCACGTCATCCCATCTCTATAGGGTTTATCAAGCATTGTATGCTTCTTGAATTTTGTAGTTAGCTTGACACATCTCTTAAAAATGATGATATGAAACTACCTAAACCTTCCTTTCGCTGCAGGAGGTGAACCAACTGAAAAAACATCTGAGCAATACGGTCAACGTTGAAATGAATGCAGCACCAGGAATCGACCTCCAGAAGGTCCTGGATGAATTGAGACGCGATTATGAGAGCATCATGGAAACAAAGAAGAAAGAGCTTGAGACCTGGTACCAAACACAGGTAAACTTACCTGCCAAAGAGGCTGCACTGGGAGAAGTCAGGAACATAGACAAGGGGTCTAGATCCACAGCTAGGAGTCTAGATAAGGAGAGTTCATGAATATGGGCACGGAATCTATACAATGATAATTCAGGAACACTGTCAAGGAGCCTAAATATGAGAACTCAGGAACATAGGCAAGCAGCCAGGATGCAGAATACTTAGCTATTGGGGAACGTAAATAAAGTCCAGCTAAGGAGCATTCAGGAACATGTGCAGGGAATCCAGGCAGCAAGAGTTCAGGAATGTATTCAAGATGTTCAGTCTGCTAGAGCTCAGGAATATAATCATGGAATCATGACCCATGGCTTTAAATACCTTAGAGTAGGGTCCTAGATATGGGGAATTCAGGAATGTAGTCAAGAAGTCCAGGCAGGGAGAACTCAGGAAAATAATCATGGAATATGGAAGTGGGGTTTTTAAGAGAGTACAATATGGGTTTAAACAGGGAAATCAGGAACAGGCTGAGCCCTCTAGACACACAGCATTCTAGGATAAAGTCTAAATACGGATAATTCAAGACCATGGGCAAGTACCAACGAGAATTCAGAAACAAGGAGCATCGAGGGACATAAGTTATAGCATGGACCCATACCGTTATGGAACATAAACACGTAGACTGGATGTGGAGAATTTAAGGATTTAAACAAGGAATCCAGCCATCGAAAATTCAGGAATAAATGCACAGCCCCTAGCGATAAGCAACTAAGGCATAACGACCAACCTAGGAGAATTTAAAAACATGGGGAATTAGTTAAACCAAAAGCAAGTATAAAACCTAAAATGCAATTCAAATTTTTTGTGCAGTTCATGCGATTGCTAAACCTCATCTTTATCAAAGAAATGCAAAGTCTTATCTACAGCGTTTAACTTGTTTCCAGACAATCTTAAATGTTGACATCTGTTGACAGAGAAACACCACACTTGTGAACCTGATTTGCTCAGGTTCACACATGTGGCGAAGGGCAGAAGCAGGAACTGGACATCTAGGTCTTTTGGTGCCTCAGCTGGTGCGGAAACCACTAGACCATGCACATTCCTACCCTGTCCATTTTCTGAAATGTTTGTAAAGTATCTGTAGGTAGCTGCCACAATGCAGGAGAGTAACAAGCTCGCCCACGCTTCTAGGAAAGAAGGCCATGTAAAACCATTTTATGATTTTGTGTTTCAGTCCGAGGAGGTGTCCCATCAGGTCACCACCACCTCCAAGGAGCACCAGTCCAACCAGACGGAGGTCATCGAGATGAGACGCACGGTGCAGACTCTAGAAATCGACCTTCAAGCCCAGCTCAGCACGGTGAGTGAGACAGTTCTGCAGCCAGATCAAACATGGCTGCCATCCTGCGCACAAGTCAGACCTATGAGCCAGAAAGAGAAAAGTAGGGAAAAATGAAGGTCCTTCCGCCTCATTTCTGGCAAATTCAAAATAAAATGAGTCCTATATTTTGAATCTAATTAGATTGATTGAAGTGAACCACTATTATAAGTCCCAGAACGCGTTACAGCGTTAACTGGAATTATAGACACAATCCTGCAAATGAGCCATCTGGTTAAACCATAGACAAGCATGACAAAATTGTTGTTATGGCCGGTCTTCTCCATAGAAAGCAACATTGGAGTCCTCATTGGCAGACACAGAGGGACGCTACTGCGCTCAGCTGGCCCAGCTGCAGGCCTCCATTGGCAAGGTGGAAGCGGAGCTGACCAAGCTGCGTGAGGAGATGGAGCGCCAGAGCAATGAGTACAAGATCCTGTTGGACGTGAAGGAACGCTTGGAGCAGGAGATCATCACCTACCGCCGCCTGCTTGATGACGGAAGTGCACAGTAAGTCGCCACTGGGGCATTTGCCACCAGGGAAGGGTCTAACTGGGAGCTGCCAACCATTGCAGAGCCAGGCGAGCAGAGGATAGAACTGAGAGAGATCTCTGTCTAAACCAATCTTGTGCAGATCAATGGCAAGGTGGTTTAGCGGGTCAAACGTTTGTTTAGGTAGCCATTAACGCCTGCATTTACAACACTTGTTAGCTGCCCATTTGTTAGACACTAGATACTAGAGGATATGAGGCCCAAAGTAGAGAGAGAATGAGAGAGAGAGAGAGAGAGAGAGATATGAACTAATTAAATTTGCAGAGGATAACACAATTAGGCCCTCATTCCGAGCCTGGCGGGCGGCGGAGGCCGCCCGCCAGGCTTCCCCCCTTCGAAATACCGCTCCGCGGTCGTAAGACCGCGGAGGGTATTCCGAGTTTTCCCCTGGGCTGGCGGGCGGTCTTCACAAGACCGCCCGCCAGCCCAGGGGAAAACTCCCTTCCCACGATGACGCCGGCTCGTAATAGAGCCGGCGGAGTGGGAAGGTGCGACGGGTGCAGTTGCACCCGTCGCGTATTTCAGTGTCTGCTTTGCAGACACTGAAATACTTTTAGGGGCCCTCTTACGGGGGCCCCTGCCGTGCCCATGCCATAGGCATGGGCACGGCAGCGGCCCCCAGGGGCCCCGCGACTCCCCCTCCCGCCATCCGGTTCCCGGCGGGAGAACCGCCAGGAACTGGATGGCGGGAGGGGGAGTCGGAATCCCCATGCCAGCGCAGCATGCTGCGCCGGCTTGGAGGATTCCTTTGGGGCAGCGGGAAACCGGCGGGAGACCGCCGGTTTCCCTTCTCTGACCGCGGCTGAGCCGCCGCGGTCAGAATGCCCCGCGGGGCACCGCCGGCCTGTCGGCGGTGCCACCGCGTCCCACGGCCCTGGCGGACTTGTTCCGCCAGGGTCGTAATGACCCCCTTTGTGTTTTGGGTTGAAGCCAGGATAAGGTCTCAGGATTCCTGCCACTACACCCAATAATTTAGTCACTAAACCGCATCTTTCAAGCAAAGAAAACATGCTAATGATACTGTATCACAACTGATTTTTGTTAAACGTGCCACATGTTGGTCACAGGTCATGTGTGCTACTTTCAAAAATCTGTATTTGATACAGTTAAACAGATAGGGATCTCCTTTATTTTTCCCTCGACTGAACTAGGGGAAATAAAACAACTTGCATTTCTTATGACTCCTCTAATAATACTTTTGTAGCGCTTAATACCACGCTTTTTGTTGTTTTAAAGGATTGTAAAAAGCGGATGCTATTATTTCTCTAACGTTATACTAGTAAATTAATTAAGCTTGGAAGGGTTAAAAGATGAATAAGAAGTGGTGGAATTTTAGAGTCGTGAGCAGCTGGTCACAACAGATGTCAGCAGGGAGCACCTTAATGATATCATTTTGCAATGTAGTTCAGTTAACCAGTACTTAGATTTCAAGAAAACAGTACTGGAACAAAAGCCATTCTAACAGAATGAGCTTCTGTGTTCCTCAGCAATGATATTGGAGGTGTATTAGTGTTTGATCAATTTGTACCGAGATGCACACGCCAACTGGATTGTCACAAGGGGAGGGCAGTGAGGGCTCTTTGCCACAACCTCTGCACTTGTTGGAAGTCCTGTTACATTACGTGAAGCATTTCCAAAGTAAAAAGCAGGTCTGGTCTTTTCCTTAGCGAGGCAGCCGATGGGCAACATCACCAGGTGGTGACAAAAACTGCGGAGGATATTTATGAGAAAGTGTCCCGATGCGCCACTCCTCTTGTGTCGCCCTTGCCCCACCTAACACCATGGTTGCGCTGTATTTACAATAAAGCACACGATGGCGGTCGTTACCACATAGCGTCAAAAATGTTGACGCTACTGCAGCAAAGCACAGGGAGGCCTATTGATTTGCTTTGAGCAGGCGTTAAAAGTGATGGAAAAAATGATGCAGTGAAATCTAGTAAATGTCACTGCGCCATTTTTTTGGGACTCCCTATGTCGTAACCCCCCCTTGCATACATTATGTCTGGCGCAGGCATAATATGGCGCAAGGGGTTGCAAAATGCCACAATGCATTCATTTCACCACTTTGCAAATCTGACTCAAGGTAAATGTTCCATTAGTGTCACCTTAGCACCAAAAAAATAATGCTATGGCAGCGCTAAGGCAGCGTAAGGGGCTTGTAAATATGCCCCTGTTGTTCCCATTTTCCCAGTGATCTTTTTCCTTAATCATGAGTTGCCTTCGGATGGGAAACCAGTAAGAACCCAGCAGCATTTTTGTCCCCCAGCCTCCCTAAAGCGTCTGACGTGGCTGCATTCCTCTCTAGCAGAACTTTTGGAAAGGTGCTACTTAAACAATGAGAACATTTTGGTGGTTGATTCTACCCATATAAAATGGTTACTGCGGTGTAATTCTTAGATAAGGGTAAGTCGCAAACAAAGAAAGACTCCTTTTAGACTCACCATCAATTTGAAATAAGTATTAAAAGTAAATGACTTCACAATAATCATTGGTTGTGACTGAAATGTGAAATCAAATAAACAATGGCTTAAGGGGGCTGCACCAAACATAACATTGGTTGAAGGAACCTAACTCAAACAAGCCAATGGTTGATGAGACCGACCCAAAGTCAATTCTCTGTGCATTTGTATGTGTTGATCGCATGAGCTCTAACAGACAGCTAGAGTTGCCTTCAATAGACCTAAAAAGGGATGGGGGAACTCCCAGATATAAGAAGGAACAGCAGTGCTTAACTTGTGCTTGTTGTTTCCGGTGCTCAGCACCGGCATTTGCTTTTGAGGGCCGGTGCTTATTCTTCTGCTTCAAGCATTTGCTGCGAGCAGAAGACACATATGGGAAAGACGGAGGAAGGGAAAAACGAAAAAGCGTCACAGAGGGAGAAAGTAGAAAGCTGCAAGAGTGAGCTGAAGGGGCAGGGAGTGGCTTTAAATGGATTGAAAAGGCCCGAGATGACTTCAGGATTACTCTGTCTCAGTATTCTGTGCTCGCACATTTAGTTGCAGCAGCCGCGTTTTTAAGAGGAGCGCTGTGAGCACCGGCACGTTTTTATTTACAAATTAAGCACTGAGGGACAGCTTGGGATTTCAGGGGCAGTGTTAGGTGAGCAGGTTTGTAACTGTCAGTGGTATTCCAAGTCTAGAAGCATGCACCAACAAATGCCAGCAAACATTAAAAAGACTGTGTAAAGCATACAACATGTGCAACACATAGACAGATTATGTGTGGTGTAATATGCAGGTGAGAAAACTTATTTGCAGCATTTAGATCAAGAAGACCTATAGGACACCTCAGTGGTCTGTCTGCTTTAGTTTTAATTTTTATCTCTACAATTAAATCTTTTTGTTTTCTTTTACTCTTGTTCATTTAATTGCTATTATTGTCTGTGTTCACAGAATTCAAGATGTGGCTCCGCATGGAACATCTAGCTCATCCTACTATTCGTCCTCGTCATCGTCTACTGCTCAGGGGGGCAGACAAGGTAAGTGTTAGTCCTTAGTGATGGGGGACGTGGTCACGCATGGGCGGTAAGGACTGAGCTGTTGATGGTGTGTCCTGTTTGAGTGAACAAATCAGGGGAGTCTGAAGGACCATAAAGTTTTAGGGACAAAATCAACAGCTACAAAAGTCCAAGCAGTGGTACTTTTACAGATTGTGGGAGATTTTTTTGTATTAAAAAAGCAAAGTTCACTCACAAATTTTGAAATCCCAAATGACATAATTAGTATCTGTTTATATTTATGGCTGCAGATGTTATTTAATACAGCAAAACATTCACAAATTCCGATTTGGCACCGTGCCATAAAAACAACAACATTTGGTCAAAAAGCACAATGAAAAAGATGTTGCTAAACTAAAGAATTTCTAAATATGACAACTGATATCATTTATTAGAAATTTGGAATGATGAGTACTCCATTGAGGACAATGGAGTGGTTCTAGTGTTATAATGGCTGATATAAGCCCTCTGCTCCAACATTCCAATGTTTGCCTTTCTGTTTCTCCCTCTTTAATTTAAGAACATTCTACCCTTAGTGGGTGGAATGTTTTAACAGTCTTATAGCCTTTCTGCCTCAGGCTGTACCTGTTGTCTAAGGCCCTCATCATATGAGGGCCAATAACTCGGGCTCTGGGCGTTTAATAACCGGTACAGCACTCAGCAGCGGGCTATAAGGCTATATTCTGAATATGGCCCTAAGAGGTTTGGCCATGAAAAGAAAATGTGATGGAGGCTTAAAAATCTGAATAGGAATAGTACGTGTTGCCCCCACAGAGAATGTCATTAACCTGGAGACAAAGACTTACTGTCAAATGTGTAAATCAGGAGTTTTACTGACACTTTGTGGCCCAAAGAGCCTGCTAAACCTCTGGTACATTCAGTCAGATGCCAAGTGAGCCTGACATGCTACTGATGCCCTCTGCCTTACCAGCATAGCCAAGGCACAGGCGTATTGGAACATGTTTGCAGATTGGCAAACATTGTGGGATGAAACTGAACTGAAGGATAAAAGAGCACAGCTCCATAGGTAAAATGTAAACAGGTGAGTTATTTTTAAAACACTTTCCTTTTTTGTTCCACAGCCTCCCGTGGTTCCCCGGGGTCCTATGGATCAGAGAGCAGCTATTCCCGGGAAGGCTCCCGAGAGAGCTCCACCCGGGACAGCTCCTCCCGGGACATCTCTTCCAGAGACGGCTCATCCCGAGACCAGCATCTAACCTCCCAGACAAGAAAATAAGATGTCTATCGAGATCCCCATCTGCCTAGACTTCAGAACCTTATGTTGATATAAAATAACTGATAGTGGTGTGTGGGCTAATGAGCTCCAGGTCCGCATTAGTGTGCACCTGGTCCTAGTTTCTTCATACACTTTGTTCCAAAGCATTCTGGACCATGTAGTCTCAGTTGTCGAGATACAAGCAGGATTATCATGACTCTGGGTGCATTGGAATGTAAATCTGGAAACTAGGATTGATGAGAGCCTTTTGCTTACCTGGGGTTTCTGTCACAGTCCAGTTTCTATTGGCTGCGTTGTATTTTCATCTATCTTGCTATCTTTTCCTCCTAAAATTGCTCTTGTATGAAAAATTGCTTGAAAAAAGCTTTGTGCTTGGGGGATATGTTCCTATCATATGGTGCTGTGCTGTACATTCAGAGATTTTCACTCATGTCTGGTGTTGGGTAGTTTTGGAAGGGATAGGTGGCTTTGCATCTACCACTCAGTGACTAACTAGAACATTGAGATTGTGAACATTCCATGCACTCAAGTTGTTCTCGAGGGATGCTGTGACACCCCAGTCAGAGAATATAGGCAATGCTGAGAAACAGACTTACATACCCAGTTGTGGAGTTTAACCGTAGAGCCACACCCACCTGACCGACTGATCTCTGTTTTACACCAGTCTGAGCACCTCATAGTCTGACCATGTGCCACATCCTTAGGCCCTCTCTCTCACTGCCACAGTATCTGGGTATATGAGCATTTTAATTCTAATCTATGTGCCTTCCTTATTTTTTTGGTTATGAAGGACATTTTCTGTGCTACATTTTTCCAAATAAACTTTGATATGGATTTCTTGCAAGCAAAAAATGTGTTTCTCCTTTTATTTAGACTTCTCCTGCTTCTCATTTGTAAACAAATCGATATGATTCTTCCTTCGTGGAAAATGGCATTTTCCACATAAATCGTACTGGGATGTATAAAGGGAAATGTAGTTTTTTTTCATTTGCCTACTCTGTGAGAACGAGTGGATAGGCGGATGACTGAGCGTGTCTGAATGATGCAGAAGACAGAATTCTCTGTGTAGAAGTCTGGGTCTGGAGGTTAGAGTGAGAGGCGGCACTCCGCACCCTGCCAAGCCATACCTCCGGCCTATAGTCCCATCCTTACCTGTGGAAGTTAATCCCTTGGAGTGGTCAGATCTCCTTCATCATTCCAGTGAAATTGTTGAACCCAGATTCAAAACTAACAAGACATAGAGTATCCTGAGAGAAGAACTAAAGGGCAACCGCTGGAGGAACCAACCCCGTAGGTTGTGACACTTCCTACCCAATCCTAGTCTGGAAGAGGAACTACATCCGCCACGTGGCCCTCATCCCATAGAGGAATTAGAAGGTACTACAGACACAATACCATGTTGGAAGGTCCCTGTGGGAAGGCACCTGCAGAATGTGTTTCTATCTTTACGTGCATTAATTTTAAAGTCTATTTAATGACACTACTCGTCTGTACCAGGAAACTTAAGACAATACATGGATATCACTGACCAATTAGATCTACCCGCGAGCCTGAATTTCTTTTGAAGAAACACACTGACATAGGCATTTATGTAAATGATGAAAACTACAAGCAAACATTTAGAAATACTCTAGTTTTGAGTTTTGTATAATAAAAAATATTTGGTTAAGCAATTAAGATGCCCTTACTGTAGCCCACATACTCTTCAATGTTCGCACCCCGGTGACCAGGCACATTTGTACTAAAATAGGCCTTAAAAAATCCATATATTAATGGGTCACAATTCTATCTATGTGTGGAATTTACCTCTGCTGTCCTGAGTCATAGCAATCTATGGCTCACCTTAAGAACGTGCTGTGGACTAGAAACTCAGCATTGCAGACAACACTTAATACATCAATATCTAACCAGTGCGTCTTTACTTTAAAAATGTGAGGTTCTTTAATACACACACAACTAAACATTATGAACAAAATCTCATGTATGTAAAACAAAAAATACAGTGATACGGTGAATAAAATCATTCAGAACGCTTCCCAGGAGGCCTCACTCAAAGTTCCTTTTTTATCAAGCCATTTAACTAACACCACAGCCCTTCTCTGTTTCCATTATTTGTGAAATTCTCTGTGACACTTTATTTGCCTTGTGGTCCAAACATAGTTAAACCACAATATCCTACTAAATAAATATTGTTTAAAAGTTTTGCTTTTCACTATCACAAACATTAGCCAACAGACTTCGACCAGGCTATTTTCAATATACAAGAAAGTGCTGCTACGTTTGGGAACACATTTTTGACACACCATCAGAAGAGAGCAAAGACCCCATCAGAAGAACAGCTCTCCACTGGACCGTGTAAGGCAAAGAGAAAGAGGCAGGCCAAATAATATCTAAGGATGAACTGTGGAAACAGAAATGAAGACCCTGAACGGAGGTCATCCGTTGCTGCCGTACAATCCAGTAAACATAACATTAACCTTAGATCTCTTCCTGAAGAGACTATACAAAAATCAGGAAGACCTAAATATAGACATCGGGTGTCTTTCTTACCATAGACACAACACCAAGGAATGGCCATACATAATGATGCAAAACATTAATATGTATTTCCTCTTCTTACAGAGAGAGAACCAAATACTTTGTCCGACTCAGTATTTTAATGCTAAAGCCAGTCCCCGCTCTTACATTGTGCCCCTGGAAGTTGAGCAGCAATCATGCTTTCTTTTTTGATGTCAAGTTGCTGCCTTAGATTAAGCATTACAAAAGTTGCGTAATGTACATGTAATGCATTTTGTACTTCAAATACATATTGTTGGACCAGGCCCTCATGGCAGGTTCATCCCCTGACTTTTTGCCTCATTCCTCATATTTTTTCTGACCTCTCGCTGTTGGGTCTAGGACTCTGAGCACTTTATCACTGCTAGTCAGTGCTAAAGTGCAGGTGCTCTCTCTTCTAAAGTTGGTATGATTGGCTTATACCTATTTGGCATATTAAATTTGCCTGTAAGTCCCTTGTACAGTGATATCTCTATATCCAGGGCCTGTAAATTAAATGCTACTAGTGGGCCTGCAGCGATGCTTGCGCCACCCACTGAATTAGCCTTTCAAACCTCTCTCAGCCCTGCTAGTGCAGGGCCTGTGTGCGCAGTTTTCTGCCACACGGTCCTGGCATCTAAATGTACTTGCCAGGCCCAGAACTCCCCTTTTACTACATATAAGTCACCCCAAAGGTACGCCCTAGCTAGCCCTATGGGCAGGGCGCTATGTATGTAGAAGGCAGGACACGTGCAAGGTTGCATGGCCTGTCCTGGTAGTGACAAACAGCCTAACTTGGTGCCTCACTGCTGTGAGTGCTGCCTCCTCATAGGATTGCATTGTAAATGCCTTGCCTTATGTGTAGGGGGTATTGTCTGATTTAGGAGGGGTAGTGTAGGCATGCTTGGTATGGTTGTAATGGTGATAAGAAATGCTGCTTTCTGGTATAGGTGGATTTTTTATGACTATTACAGAAATGCCACTTCTAGAAAGTGAGCATTTCTCTGTGCTTATGACTTTGGTGTTTTGCAGCTTGACTCCAAACCACGTCTGGGCAGAGTGACAGTTGGGCTTTGTGCATACTTTTCAGACAGCCTGTACACAGGGAGGTTGGACGTGTCTCAGAGGTGCATCTGCATACTGAATAGTCTTCCTGGGCTGAGACAAGGGAGAGGTGGGGAACACCTACATTTGTAAAGGCTGTGCCCTGGCCTCACACAACAGGGTTGTTTACCCCCAACTGATGTTTGTAGCCTGTGCTGGAGGAGAGTTGTAACTGGTTGGAACCTCCTCTCCCCTTCCTTTGTAACACACAGTAAAACTGAGTATAAGTACAGGGAATTTTCCCCACAATTTGGGAACTCTTGGAACTTACCTTGAACTCGACACAGACTGCTGGAGGGACTCACCAGGAACCGCCATGGACTGCTGCTGCTGTGCTGACCTGTGAACTGCAGGGTCACTAGGAAAGATTGCCATCTGCCTGCATCCTGCTTGCGCTGGCCTGCTGCTGGGCCCTGCCACCTGTGCTCCTTTTTCTTGACTGTTGTCCCCCAGGGGCAGGGTGCCGTGGCCCCTGACCCCTGCTACTGCCTGAAGCTCATGAGGAGTGCTTCTTTTTAAACACATAGCGCAGGGAGAGTGCTTGATCTTCGGGTTTTGAGGCACCCTGAGAGCGCCTTAGGCTTTAAAACCATAGCGCCTAGAGGAGCGCTTCCTATCAAAAATATCTGCGCTTGAAAGTGTGTTGCTGCCATGAGAGAATCACTGCCATGACCCGGGTGTTATGAATTTCCTGAGTGCGAGTGACACGCTCCTTCTGTGCCCCCGGGGCACCATTGTTTGAAGAAAAGGAGCGAGTGCGCTCTCATCGTGTCCACGGGGCGAAGCGTGCACTGAGGAGCACCCCCGGGGCACAGGCAGGCACCCACTCTGGTGCCTGCCCTCTGTTACCCTCAGGCGGGCCGCAGCCGACATTCGGAACCTGGGCGGGAGAAGGAAGCCTCATCGGAGGCTCCCGCCGACCCCAACGGAACCCTTGTTGTGTGGGCTGAGTCCGCGGGTGGGGCAGAAGCCTCGACGGAGGCCCCCCGCACCGCAGGTCTCCATTGGTGCCCCCACTTGTCATTGTGGGGCCTTGTTTGGGCCCACCCTTCATGCTGAAGGGCCCGTGGAGGCATGGGGAGGCCCCCCAGAGATTGCGGCCCCCAGGAGGGGCCAATACAAATATTTTGAATGGCGGGCGAGGTGTAAGCCTCATCGGAGGTTCCCCGCGCCGCCAGGCCCCCTATCGTTGTTTTGGGGCATTGTTGTGGGTCCCCACTGTTGGAGGGCCAGTGAATGCCTGGGGGGCCCCCAGAGATTGTAGGCCCCAGGAGGGGCCCATTACAAAAAAACAGAGAGGGTGTGTGCCACCCCTCTCCCCAGGAGCAATGTGTGGCCCCCATTTTCACACATAGGAGCGCCAGTGGGCCCCCTATTCTGGATCTTCTTGGCATACGAGGTGCCTTCATCATAAAAACAGGTACTTTCTTTTGGCCTACATAAGTCATATGTTCCTAGTATGGACATGAGGGATTTATAGGTTAACCGGTGTAGCGTTATGATGCTACATGTATGTTTGCTAATATTCCTTTTATGGGCATAACATGCTAATCTGTTTTCCTGACTTGCCATATGTTTTATAATGTTCCTGATATGGGCGTTTGTGATATTTCTATGACAAGTGCATTTGTATAATAATGTGATTCCTGACTACTGCTTATGTTGCAGAATACTAAGTACCAGAAAAGCGAGAGAGAGCCCTCCTGAATCTGTCACCCCAAAGGGAAAGGGCACCGTAACACAGTAAAAAGGGGAAAAGTCCCTGGGGGAAATGACAAACTAATCAACACACAACACACTATATCACCCAATCTTTCACTCCAATAATTGATCTCAAATAAATAACACACTATATCACCCAACCTTTCACTCCAATGATTGATCTCAAATAAAGGAATCGATAAAATAATTAATTTAATGAAATAATCACATAAAATTACAAAATCATACTACCCATAACAAATAAAAACAACATAAAAAATTTGATAAAAATCAAACATATAAAGGACACAATAAACAAGGGGGAGACAAAAAAAGACATCTGTTTTGGTCTATTATCTTTAGCTGTCCCAATTTTGGGATATACAGGCCGATCGATTTCTGCACACAATCCCTATTCAAATTTAGGCCCATTCCAATGGGTCTAGCAGTCCAGTTAGTGTTGACGCGTTTCGGTGGTCTTATGAAGATTCTTCCACCACCTTCTTCAGGACAAATTAATGTGCTCCCAACATATACTGTTCATGTCTACACAGGGATAAACAACAAAAATACATAAATATCCCATATTCTTTACATCCCCTTTATCTCTAAAACCTCTCCAATCAAAATACATCCCAATTATTGATCATCACCCCTTATTAAAAAAACAATAAAAGGGGAATATCCAGATTCCTTTATGATGAGAATCACATGGAGGAAATCACTAAAAACAACCATTTATTTACATAATTAGGGAATAAATATACTCTTCTCATATTATCGATCCTCTGCACTCACCTGCATAACATTCAGAAAAACAGATAATTTCTATATGAACAAAAACACAGTCAATTAGTAGGATGTTAGGGTCCTGTCTCTCAGTAATTCCAATTATATCATTATGTCAGAGACATTATATCATGCTGTCATGTGTGACATATCCATAACATGCATAACCCAGTTTATTTCACCCTTAAATAAAAGAATATTGAACATTGTATGTATAACCTAATTAATTTCACTCTTAATTAATCTATATAAAAATATGAGGTGAAAAGAAACATTTAGGCCCTCATTACAACATTGGCCGTAAATGCCACTTACCGCCATGCTGACAGCTGTCAACATACCGTGACCGCGGCAGTATACTGCTACGGGTATTATGTCCCACACAGAGAAATCTAGCCACCATACAGACACACACCCAAGTCCGCCAGCCCAAAGGTCAGTGATAAACTGGCAGTACCAAAACCCACACCGTCACGGCAACAGAAATACATAATGCCTCACGAATCACCGTGGCGGTCATTCAACTGCGGTAAACCATTGGCGGTACACACCGCTGCGCTCAAAATACACACACACTAACAAAACTACACCACATTGGACAATTCAAACTACACACACCTGACACACATACACACACCAAACCCAAACACCCAATCCAATATAAAACACACACACACAATACCCACAACCCCTTACAACGAAATAAAATATTGCCAACTGAGAGAGAGAGACAAGCCAGGAGCACCCACTGAATCTGAGCCACATAACACCATCACCCATACACCACCCGCGCACCTCACAGCACACACACCAACACATCACCCCACACCCCTCACACTACACCCATGGCACCACAAAGACACCCTAAGTTCTCAGAGGAGATAAGGGTCATGGTGGAGAAAATCATCCGGGTAGAGCCACAGCTATTCGGATCACAGGTGCAGCAGACGTCCATTGCAAGGAAGATGGAGCTATGGTGGAGAGTCGTGGACAGTGTCAACGCCGTGGGACAGCACCCCAGAACAAGGGATGACATCAGGAAGAGGTGGAACGACCTACGGGGGAAGGTGCGTTCTGTGGTTGAAAGACACCAGGTAGCTGTACAGCGGACTGGCGGTGGACCCACACCTCCTCCCCCACAACTAACAAGATGGGAGGAGCAAGCCTTGGTGATCATACATCCTGAGGGCCTGGCAGGAGTAACAGGAGGACTAGACTCTGGTAAGTCAAATCTTTACTACTTTCACCCCTCCCACCTGCATGCCATCACAAACTCCTACCCCTACCCTCACCCCCATCACTCCACCACCTCACATATACCCCACCATCACAACCCACCCATCCCAATACCAAGCCCTGCATGCAACACCAATGCATGGACACCCAATACAGACCTGCATAGACACACATCACCACAGCATGCACACTAGTGACAATCACTTAGCCAAACCAAGCTCAACTCCCACAAGCCAAAGCTGCCTTGCTAATAACAACCATAGAGGGAAACATATCCATGCACAAGATGGCACACGCAGATACCATAACACAGCATTTACATCCCCACAGGACCCCCACTCAATCTCACCGGAGAGGAGGTGCCAGCCACATCCACAGAAGAGGCCCACAGTGATGACAGCAGCTTTGCACACCTGGATCACGATACCCAACCTCACCCAACAGGGACCTCTGGACAGTTGGTGACCCTGCCACAGTCCCAAACAACCACAGAGCCTCCCCTCTCAGGAAACACCAGCACTGCACCCACCCAGCGGGCCCATACCTCTGTCCCCAGGACACGTAAATCAGCAGTGTGTCCACCACTACAGGGACCCCAGGAAACCCCACAAACACAGGACGATCAGGGACCTGGGGTCAGTGGCAGTGGGCACACTGTTCAGGGGACAGAGGCACAGAACAACAGGGAAGCTGGGAGGACTGCTGTGTGACAGAGGGAGGACAGGCCCAGGGAACCCACTCTCCATGAGGCACTTGCAGGGATCCTGGGAGCATACCACCATTCCCAGGAGACTATGGGCCAGATACTGTACAAGTTGCAGGAGACCCAGCGGCTGCAAGAGGGACAGTACCTGGGGATCAGGGAGGACCTGAAAGACACCCACACCACCCTGGTCACCATTGCAGGGGTGCTGGCAGACATGGCCAACACCATGAGGGAGGCAGTGGCACACCAACGGACCCCTGACACTAGCCACACTGATGAACAGCCCTCTACCTCCGCCAGGGCTAGTGGATAGGAGACCCGCCACAGGACCAACAGGCCACCAGCACCCCACCCCCTGCAGAAGGAGAACCACCCCGCAAATGGTCCCTGCGATCCAGGCAGAAGCCAGAGAACACTGCCAAGACCCCGCCAGGAAATAAGACTCTCCTGATTGTCACCCTTGTGTCCCACTCTGTCACCCTGTCCACCTTGAACTGCCATTGCTCCACTTCCTATGCCCCCTTGGACAATGCACCTGTGATACAAGTAGACTGGACTCTACCCTGGATTTTCCTCCATCAGCAACCCAGCCCATTGCAATACCCTCTCCACTTATTAGCATATAAATAAACCCCCTTGGAACAAATTCAAGTATGGGGTCAGTGGATTATCTGGCAAATGTAATAGTTTAACAAACTGTAAACATTGCATTTCTAATCTACTGCAATACGCAGGTCAGAGCCCATCAGAAAAAGGGTATTTGGCGTGCCATCGCTAAGGAGGGGCGGACCCTGGGGGTCTTTGACAGGCTGAGCACCCACTGCCGCACAAGGTTGGAGGACCTGCGCCGCTGGGCAAGGAAGATGGCGGAGGCCCAGCTGGGGCTCGCCTCTCAACGAGGAAGGGGTGCCCATCGTACCCTGACCCCCCTGATGTTCTGAATCCTGGCGGTGGCCTATCCAGAGTTGGATGGGCGCTTGAAGGCATCACAGCAGCCACAAGGGGATGAATACAGATTCAGAATCATGACTTTGCACGCGTTAAGGTTTTACCTGGGTGGGGATGTAGGCTGTGGGTGCCCCTAGGCCAGGGCGAACATGGCAGGGTAGGTCCCATGTTGGTCAGGCTCTGAAGCACTCCAACCCCAATAGTGTTAGTGGGCATCTACTACTGGGCAGGGTCCTGTGGATTTCAGGTGTGCAGCTAATGCGTTAGGCATTGTACCCCATGGGCTGGTGACTAGCATTGTAAATGGTAGTGCACTGCCTAGTGCATAGGGCTGATCCCTGTGTGTTGTGTACCCCAACAGTGGTGTTGTTGCTGGCATTGACCAATTGTATCCTCTGTCTTCCCCACTTCTTGTTTTGTCACTCTGTCCTTGTGTGCATTAGCATCATCTGGCAGAGGAGCAGAGGCACCGGCGATGGAGGGAGCTGCATCACAAATGGGCCTGGAGGCCGAATCCACCGACGGTGAGGGCACCAGTGGGTCGGAGAGCGAGGGGAGCACCACGATGGAGACAGGAGGGGACACTACCGACAGCGACTACTCCTCTGTTGGAAGCTTCCTGGCGGTGGCGGACACCTCTGTGCCCATCCCAACAACAGGTACAGCCTTCACTCCACATACCAGCACTGCCTCCCAGCAGCCCCTCAGTGTTTTTCCGTGCCCGCTCACCCAGGAGGGTGGGCATCTCCTTCATCCCAAGCACCTCAGGTCCTGCCTCAGTCAGCCCTCCTGCCCTCAATGAGGAGGCTATTGACCTCCTGAGATGCCTCACTGTTGGGCAGTCAACCATTCTGAATGCCATCCAGGGTGTAGCAGGGCATTTGCAACAAAAAAATGCATACCTGGTGGGCATTCATTGCAGCGTGGCGGCCCAACAGAGAGCATTCCAGCCTCTGGCCTCTGCACTGATGGCAGCCATTGTCCCTGTCTCCAAAATCCCTGCTCCAACTTCCTCTACCCAGTCCCAATCCCCTCAACCCCAGCCTATCCCAAGCGCACCTTCAGACCAGCAATCATGCAAAACAACACACAGATGTGGCTCAGGGAAACACAAGCACCACACTTCATCTCACAGGCACTCACACAAGCACCATCCCCATGCAGACACACCAACATCCACTGTCTCCACTGTGCCCCCTCCTCCTCCTCGTCGACCCCTCTCTCAGCAGCGTCTCCACTCACACCTGCATGTACTACATCCTCATCCACTGCCTCCATAACCAGCACGCCTATCACTACACGTCCCTCACTTGCAGTCACCACCCCCACATCCATATACACGTCCCCTGTGTCCTCTCCCACTGGGTCTGTGATATCCACCTCACAACAGCATCCAGCCCGTGCACCTGCATCCAAACACAGCAGACTGACACCTCCTACAGCCACTCCCTCTTCCTCCACTCCCAAACCTTCACCCTCTTTCCGCCTCAGTGTCCCTAAGAAGCTTTTCCTCGTCAACATTGACCTCTTCCCTATCCCTCCCCACCGTACTTCACCTCGGGCCAGGGTGGCCAGAAGCCAGCCCAGCACCTCAGCCACCCAGTCCACGGCCTCTGTGGTTTCTGCAGCTGTGAGAGGCTCCAAGAAGGCACCCGTCTGCCCTGCCAGTGTGCCACCAACACCTGCCAAGGCCAAGTAGGGTCTGCCACCTGGCAAGGGCAAGAAGGGGACAGCATCCAGAAAGGGAAGGCGGCACACCCAGCCAGCAAGCCTAAGTCAAAGACTCCAGTTGGCAGAAGCAAAGAGGCACCACCATCTGCCAAGGGCAGGAAGGGGCACAGAACACCAGCCACGGCACTTCAGCCGTCCGAGGCTGCAGGTGAAGGCCTGGAGGCTACCACCACAACAGCCAGTATCGCCACCTACACCGCAGCCAGCACCGGGGCCAGCACCGGTACCTGCACCACGGCCAGCACCCCCATCTGCCCCACCGCAAGCAGCACAACTGCCAGCAGTAGCAGCCCCAGTGGGCAGACATCCGAGGCTGCAGGTGAAGGCCTGAAGGCTACCACCACAACTGCCAGCACCGCCACCTTCAGCGCAACTGGCATACACTGAGCAGCCGTCACCGCCGGAGAGCAGTGTGTAGTGGTGACTACATGGGCTGCAGTGCGTCCTGGCCCCTGCAAAAGCTGTCGTTGTGACACCCAGGTGAGAGACTATGACCTTGCACTCCAAAACATCTACATCACAGGGTGCAATGCCCCCTCCAGAACCAGTGGAAGAAGGCATCCACTCAGGTCCTCCTTGCCAGGATGAAGCCCACTGGGCACCATTCCCCCTCCAGAACCAGTGGAAGAAGCCACCCACTCAGCCCCTCCTTGCAAGGATGAAGCATACTGGGCAACATGCCCGCTCCAGAATCAGTGGAAGAAGTCATCCACTTAGTCCCTCCATGCCAGGATGTAGCACACTGGGCACCATGCCCCCTCCAGAATCAGTGAAGAAGCCATCCACTCAGCCCCTCCTTGCCAGGATGAAGCACACTGGGCACCATGCCCCCCCCAGAACCAGTGGAAGAAGCCATCCACTCAGCCCCTCCTTGCCAGGATGAAGCACACTGGGCACAAAGCCCCCTCCAGAACCTGTGGAAAACTGGCACCCACTAGAGAGACTGTGGCTTTGCACTCCCCAGGACCAAGCAGTGGGCAAACCACCCACTTGAGAGACTGTGGCTTTGCACTCCCCAGGACCAAGCAGTGGGCAAACCACCCACTTGAGAGACTGTGGCTTTGCACTCCCCAGGACCAAGCAGTGGGCAAATCACCCACTTGAGAGACTGTGGCCTTGCACTCCCCAGGACCAACCAGTGGGCATGGAGCCCCCTCCAGGAGCAGAGGCATTATACCATCTTCCAGCTGAGGTGCCCCCCCATTCTCTGTCTCCCTGAGGTGCCTGTGTGTTTTCGACCTGATGCCCCTGCAGTGTTTTCTCCGAATTGAGGCAGGTGTCAAGCGTAGGCTTGGCCTATGTATTTTGGCTCAGTGGGCCACGGACAATTTTTGAGTGGGCATTGCCCCGCCTTTTGTATATATTGTATATATTGTACATACTGTTTTTTCCTTATTAACGTATTTCTAAGCATAACTAATATTACACTCATTTTACTCCATTCCTTTTGTCCTTGCATTATTCCAGAGGGTTACGGGGTGTATATGTAATGTTGTTGCATTTGTTCGTGTGTATAGTGTTGGGAGTGAGGGTGTTGCGTGTGTGTGTGTCACTCTCTTTTTCCTCCCCCTTCCCTTGTGTGCTAGGTGCAGTACTCACTGTGGTCGTCGTCGCTGGCGTTCATGTTCCTGGTGTATGAGAAGATACACCAGCATGGGGAACACCTGCAGCTTGGGCTCCATGGAGTCCTGGATCTTTCTTGAGTGTCGAGAGGTGAGTCGTTTCCCTTCTGTGTTCTGTTTCCGCCGTGCTTTTGATGGCATTGGTACCGCCCTGGAAAAGCTGGCGGATGGGCAGGTTGTAATGCAGTGGGCGGTACATTGTCTTCCGCCTGGCTGTTGGCGGTTACTACTGCAGTGTTTGTTGCTACCGCCGTGGCGGAGTGTTAAAGTGGCTGTATGTGTTGGTGGTTTCCGCTGTGGTCATGATTCCATTTTTGTTACCGCCGGCCTATTGGCGGTGTTACCGCCACTTTATCACCGACAGCCAGGGTTGTAATGAGGGCCTTAATAGTGATATAAAAATACCTGAAATATTAGTACCATTGTTGCCCATAGGATGTACCAAGGAGTCCCCTTGTTTTTTAGGCTCATTTAAATAATATGTAAAATCCAATGTTGTCAGTTTAGGTATCAGTCTCTGGTCTATAGGTGGGGGTATGAATTAACGTCTTTTTAAGTTTCAAATAATAAATACCATTTTACAATTTAATCCTACAGGGGTGTAGAACCTCTAAACTCCCATTTCCACGTTCCTTAATCTTCTATCCCAGACACGATAAGCTCCCTCACTTGCCCATATTTTATTATAATATATTAGGCAAAAACCATATTGAAATATAACCCCAAAATTATTTTTACTGAGATCGATATAATTAATCATTATACACTCCCTCTCCCTGGGTATCGGTATTGACATTCAACACCAGTATAATACATTCAAATTAACGCTCTTTATTTTAAATTAGACACCAGGTCTCCCTGTTATATCTTAGACTTCTCTGAAAAAGCCATAATGAATTGTTGTAAAAAAAACCTGTGCAGTATAACCCTATACAACACCCAGCGCCAATATAGGTTCTGAGTTACGCTGCTTAGTTATCCATTAATATTATGTATAGGGGTAGAATACTATATTATATATTAAATAACGAGTATCTACATATATATACTCGAAAGTCCCTTCTGAAACTAATATATATTCACTTACCTCAATCAGGGGGCAGCGTCCTCGTCCTTTCTTTTTCATTCCATTGACCCACCTAACTGCTCACACTTCCTTTATCTCTAAAGGGGGAGTGTCCTTAATCGGATAATCACCAATCAGAGGAAACCTATTTACCTGACACTCATTTCCTCTTCCCTGGTGTTCACTTCCTATTTACTGAAACACTATACCGCTAACCCCAATCACACGGTTCAAAATATGCCTCATCTTAAATTCTCTCATTCAAAATATTCTCCATAATGGTCTAAACCATTGACTCATATTAGTCCAAGAAAGCTTGTACATGGTAGCCTACTCTCATTATCTATATATTATATATCCATATGTCAACCCTAAGTCCGGAGCTACATGTAATTACTGCTTAGTAGTCACATTGGTCTCCTGTCTTATCTCATTATTACTTCAATAAAAGGTCTAAAATTTTGATGTGGTTCCACAAACATTTAAAAATAAACTCAAAAGTAAAAAATAAATAAACTCCCTTATTCCAATCTTCCTTGCTCTTCAAACCTTTCTTAACCGTTTCCGGTTTAAAGGTATACCATAATCCTCGCCTCTTTCTCATCTCATTATTACTACAATAAGGGTCTAAAATTCTAATGTGGTCCCTCAACTATTTAAAAATAAAAATTAAGAGTAAAAATTAACTTCCTTGTCCCAATCTTCCTTGCTATTCAAACCTTTCTGAACCGTCTCCAGCCTAATAATATATCATAATTCTCGCCTCTTTCTCAATATTTCACAATTACCCCGCCTTATCTTTGAGCAAGTTCTCTCCAAAATAAACCACCGCAGATCTTTCTCTGTATGTCCCTTCTCTTGGAAGTGTTCCACCAGCGGTGCGTTTATTTTGCCTATTCTGATTGCTGCTTTATGTTCACATAAACGAGTCCTCAATTCTCTCCCTGTTTCACCCACATAACCCAAACCACAAGGGCATAAAATTAAATACACAATGTTTTTACTTGGACAATTATTCATGCATCCTGGTGTAACTTTGAACCCAGATGTTCAATAGACTTGTCTTCTATACATGAATCGCAGCAACTACAGTTACTAAACCTGTAGTTCCCTTTTATTTCATTGCCAGTCGAGTTAAATTGTTTCCCTTGATGTTCTTCTCTGTAGGTATGAACCAACCTACTCCTCAAATTGTTATTGCGTCTAAACACAGAAATGGGTTTATTTAAGGGAGTTTCTCCTTCATTATTTAACACGTGCCAACTCCTATTAATGATATTCTTTATCTTATTGCTGATACAATTAAGCTGACTAACAAATACAATCCTATCCAATTCCTCATTCCTAGGTTAATTTGCAAACATACTATCTCTATTGAAAAAACAAGATCTCTTAAAAGAATGACTAATTAATTTATGTGGATACCCTCTATTCTTTCATTTCTGTTTTAAAACCGTAGACTGTTTATAAAAATCATCAAAGGTGGTACAATTTCTCCTAAGTCTCAAAAATTGCCCAAACGGAATACATTCCCTTTGGGCTTTTGGATGAAAGCTAAAATAATGGAGGAGGGTATTTTTGTCTGTCAGTTCTGCAAATAACTCAACCTCCAGGATGCCATCACACGTCTTAATAGAAATATCCCAAAAGTCAACTACATAATTACTCACATGGGCTGTAAATCTTAAATTAGCATCACCCAAATTTAACCATAACAAAAATTCATCTAGTTCTTGACGGGATCCTTCCCATATAAAAAACAAAATATTGTCTTTGAACCAATGCCAAGTCAAAATATTTTCAAAAAAAGGAGCTGCCTCATTATATATGTGTTTGTTCTCAAATTCACCAACATAGAGACAGGCCAAACTTGGAGAACAGGTAGCTCCCATACTCGTCCCTTTAAGCTGTAAATAGAGATCATTCTTGAACAAGAAGAAATTATTTTTAAGGACCAAGGTCACACAATTTATAATGAATTCCTTATTGGCTCCTCTCAAGTCCGTTACCTCTAGACAATTCCATATTACTTCAATTTTCCTGTGGAATATTTGTATAAAGTGCTTCTATATCTAAAGTAAAAAGGAATTGCCTATGTCTATTAAACTCCCTACCCTCCACTGTAGATATCGTATGAGCTGAATCTCTAATGTACGATCTTTGTTGTAGGACCAGAGGTTTTAGAAAACTACATATTTACTAAGAGGTTCCAATAAGGACCCAATACATGATATTATTGGTCCCAATGGTGAATTCAGCAGATTCTTGTAGATTTTGGGTAATCCATAAAATGCCGGTATAATAGGATTCTCATTCCTAAGGAATCGTCCCTCTTCTTCACAAATCCATCCCTCCATTAAACCCTCATTGATCACTTTTCCAATTTCCTTTTTCAACATTTCCAACTTAGTCATGGAAACTTGCCGATAATGTTCTTTCACTAGCAAGAGCTCCTCGGCTCTTCTTTCATAATCCCGGATGTTGAAAATTATGACACCACCCCCTTTAGCCGCAGATTTTTTAGTAATGCTAACATCTTCTTGAAGGGAGCGCAGGGCATTTCATTGTTCACTCGTTAAGTTATCACCAGGTTTAGAAGGATTGTGTAAAATTCTCTGAATATCCGTTTCCACAAGAGTCTTAAATAGCTCTACTTCTTTTCCTACCTGTGGGAGGGAAGGAGTAAACATAGATTTAGGTTCTAACCCTGAGATATTTCCCCGTTCTCTGGAAAATTCTCGTCCCTCAAAAAACTTTTTTAACCTAACTTTTCTAAAAAAGGCCCTTAAATCCTTCTGCAATTCTAACCTATCCACCTTTGCTGTAGGGACAAAACTCAAGCCCTTTTCTAATACTTCTATCTCTCTACTCATCAAAGTTCTTTGTGATAGATTTAACACTGGCGCCTTATCTACCTCCAATATATTTGATTTCTTGTTCTCATATATTTCTGTTGTGGTTGGTTCCTCTGTAGTGAACCCCTCCCTCTTATGCCCCCAACTCTCTGGTTGGATCATGGGCATGATTCTAAAAAAACATTATTACTCTGTTCTCCAATTTTTGAATTATCATGTATACACTCCTCATCCTCATTTCCCGAATGAGAGGATTCAGAAAATATAACATATTTCTTCCCAAACATCTTTGGGGCCATCCATCTCTCTTTTTGAATAATATCTCCACCTTGCCCATTTTTCCTCGATAATAATCTTTCTGAAGGTAAGGATATGTCAATTCATAATTAAATCTATTAATATCTCTCCTTAATTTCACAGACTTTTTATTCATAAGGTAGTCTCTATATCCATCTACCTCCTGATTTAATTCTTCCAGACATTTTTTAGCTTTCCCCACGGCCATACCTTCCTTCAAACCTTTCTCTAATTCCTCAATCTCTTGTTTTTCAATAATCACCAGCCCTTGAGCTGCCTCAATAATTAGTAGCATCCAGTTACAGCTACATCGGTTAACAGTCAATGTCCAGTTTTCCAAAATTTCCTATTTTCAACAAATAAACCGGGTTCAATCTTAACCTGTAGTCCAACTGGAATAACCCCTGTCTTTACATATTCATTAAGAAGTCCGCATGTAATTCTGTTCTAATCATTTTATTCTTAAGATTTAAAATCTCATTCCTTTTTTCATTCTCAGAGGAAACTATCATAGCTTTCCCACCTGTTTTTTGATTTGTTCCAATGATTTTATTAAATTGGTCTTCACTAAAGCCAAATGTTTTAAAGACATCCATGGTGAAGCCCAATGGACAACCAACCTCTCCATCTGAAAGGTTGTACTATACGTACCAGAAAAGCGAGAGAGGGCCCTCCTGACTCTATCACCCCAAAGGGACAGGGCACCAAAACACACTAAAAAGGGAAAAAGTCCCTGGGGGAAATGACAAACTAATCAACACACAACACACTATATCACCCAATCTTTCACTCCAATGATTGATCTCAAATAAATGAATCGATAAAATAATAAATTTATTTAAATAATCCAATAAAATTACAAAATCATACTACCCATAACAAATAAAAATAAAACATTAAAAAACTTGATAAAAAACAAACATTTATAGGACACAAAAAACAAGGGGGAGACAAAAAAACGACACCCGTTTTGGTCTATTATCTTTAAGTTGCCCCAATTTTGGCATATACAGGCCGATCGATTTCTGCACACAATCCCTATTCAAATTTAGGCCCGTTCCAATGGGTCCAGCAGTCCAGTTAGCGCCGCCGCGTTTCGGTGGTCTTATGGAGATTCTTCCACCACCTTCTTCAGGACAAATGAATATGCCCCCAACATATACTGTTTATGTCTACACAGGGACAAGCAACAAAAATCCATAAATATCCCATATTCTTTATGTCCCCTTTATCTCTAAAACCTCTCCAATCAAAATACATCCCAATTAATAATCACCACCCCTTATTAAAAAAACAATGAAAGGGGAACATCCTGATTCCTTTATGATGAGAATCACATGGAGGAAATCAGCAAAAACAGTAATTTATCTACGTATATCCTTTAGGGCATAAATATACTCTTCTCCCATTATTGATCCTCTGCACTCACCTGCATCTAACACAAATCAGACAGACCACTGCTCACAAATCATCACAAATCCATATCCTTATTCGAGTTTTGTCTTTTACTTCATAATATTCAGAAAAACTGATAGTTTCTATACAGACAAAAACACAGTCAATTAGTAGGCTGTTAGGGTCCCGTCTCTTAGTAATTCCAATTATATTATTATGCCAGAGACATTATATCATGCTGCCATATATACCAAAATTGGGACAGCTTAAAGATAAGAGACCAAAACAGATGTCTTTTTTTTGTCCCCCCTTGTTTATTGTGTCCTTTAAATGTTTTGTTTTTATCAAAACATTTTATGTTTTTTTTACTTGTTATGGGTAGTATGATTTTGTAATTTTATGGGATTATTTAATTAAATTCATTATTTTAGTGATTCCTTTATTTGAAATCAATCATTGGAGTGAAAAATTGGGTGATATAGTGTGTTATTTATTTGAGATCAATTATTGGAGTGAAAGATTGGGTGGTATACTGTAGTGTATTGTGTGTTGATTAGTTTGCCATTTCCCCTGGGAACGTTTTCCCTTTTTAATGCAGAATACTAAGTAACCTGTGTGTCATATGTGACTACTGCTAGTTCTGCAGAGTAACTAATGTGTAACGTTCTGACAACTGGTAAGGTAGAAGGATATTACTGACAAGTTGTGTTTGGTCTAATAATTGCATTGTGTACAATACAGTATATTTTCATATAACTTAGTGTTATGTTTCCTTTGTGGTGGGGATAGTGCGTCACGTGTGTTGTGTGTGTTGTGCAAACGCTTTCCACATTGCCTCTGGGATAGGCCTGACTGCTTGTGCCAAGCTACCACGGGGGTGAGCAGGGGTTTTCTTGGATGTTTAACTCCCTTGTCCTGACTAGAGTGGGTGGGTTCTGCCTGGCTTAGGTGCACAAACCCTATTTCTAACACATATCGACTAGTCACTCGAGATAACAGCAAGGGAACTGGTTCACATGAGTACGTTTCTCTCACAGCCTACTTTCTGCTCAAGACTGTCTCCTGCAAGACATTTTTTGCTTTAGCCCATATGTTGCAGAAACAAATTGGGCAAAATTTCTGATCTTTTGCGTAATTTGCTTAACATGAAATTGTGCAAATTGTGCAAATTACACATGGTTATTGAAATATTTCTCATAGGCGTACCTTTGATGCATCTGTGCAATGTCTTTCTCGTTTTTCTTCATTATGTGAGCCCAATCACAGCTGCCCCATGTGTCTTTAGTTAATGGTGATGAATCTGCACTCTCAGGCATGACTATTATTGACCACCAGCTGAATTTGCAGGGGGTACTGCTGTGGTATCCTTGAGGTCTGTGTAGATCTGCCAGTTGTATTGCGTACCCAACATTTTACTTTATGTATTGAATGGTGGAGCCGGCTTAGCCACTCCTCCTATCTTCAAGCACCAGAAATCCCCTGAAGCAGCGTCCCCACAATGGTGAAGACGAGGGGCACGCCTCATGCAGGGGAAAGACTAGTTTAGAACCAGTTGACTCCGGCCTCCACTGGTTCATTTTCGATGGTGTTTGGAGTGCTTTGGTCCACAGGAATTTCCTCAGTGACCAGTACCTCCAGCTAGGGGTCTCCTTAGACTAGAAATAGAGGGGCTTTCCTAGCCTAAAGCAAGCACTGCTGTTACCCCTCAGCTTCACTCTTCAGAGGTTTCCTCCATCCCTCCACTGCCTCTGTGCTGCTGCTTCCTCAACAAATTCACTGTAAAGGCTGTCCTTTCTAATCATTCTTGGTGGCACTCAGTGCCCGCACCCTACAACCATCCAAGCCATCACCCTCTTGCAGTCCACAGTGCCCACTTCTTCGGGATACCACAGAAAGTACAGGGTCTAGTCACAATAAGAGCCAACTGTGCCCCTCCTTCAGGGCTCTTTAGCTTTATAGCAGACTATTTCCCACTCGCCCTGTTGGAGAACTAGAGTGCTGGTGCCAAAGCCCTGGAGAGATAGTCCAAGAGAGTCTAGTAGTACAAGTGAGTGCAGTCCAGATGGGTGCACTGCAAGGCTTCTCACAGGGGTTGAAAGTTGAGCTGCTTATTCCACGTATTCCTTCGCTGCTGAATACAAGGCAGCGGCTCTAGTCCTAGTACCATGTGCCAATCAAACGTTATCATGTGATACTTCTTTATACATAAAGTGCACAGTTGTGAAAACACCAAAGCTCACATGTTTTAATAAAAAGCAAAGGTGTGTACCCTCTCAGTATCCAAATCAATTACAACAAACATTGGCAAAGCCAATAGGTCTCTATGTGACCATTACCTTTTGTTCCTGTTGTACAGCGTGGCCATGGCTGGCTCTGGTGATGATTTGCAGCCATGCTGTGTAGCAGTGTGGCTGCTGTGCAGCACGGCTAAAAATAATAATGAAAAAAGGACTATGATACATCCAGCGCTAATGATTATATTTATTTTTTTAAAGCATTAGCCCTGGCCGTGTTATAGCGCGTTTTGAAATTAGTTTTAGCCGTACCACAAAGGCGAGACCTAATGTCTTGGCCAATGCTTTTTTGCAGGATTTATGCTTCTTTGGCTGAATGGAACACATAATTCAAATAGTACTCTGTTTACACTTTGGTGGTCATTACGACCCTGGCGGATTACTTTCGCCAGGGACGCGGTGGCACCGCCGACAGGCCGGCGGTGCCCCGCGGGGCATTCTGACCGCGGCGGCTTAGCCGCGGTCAGAGAAGGGAAACCGGCGGTCTCCCGCTGGTTTCCCGCTGCCCCCAAGGAATCCTCCAAGCCGGCGCAGCTTGCTGCGCCGGATTGGGGATTCCGACTCCCCCTCCCGCCATCCAGTTCCTGGCGGTTCTCCCGCCGGGAACCGGATGGCGGGAGGGGGAGTCGCGGGGCCCCCGTAAGAGGGCCCCAAAATGTATTTCACTGTCTGCCTTGCAGACAGTGAAATACGTGACGGGTGCAACAGCACCCGTCGCACCTTCCCACTCCGCCGGCTCGATTACGAGCCGGCTTCATGGTGGGAAGGTCGTTTTCCCCTGGGCTGGCGGGCGGCCTTTCGGCGGCCGCCCGCCAGCCCAGGGGAAAACTTGGAATACCTTCCGCGGTCTCTGGACCGCGGAGCGGTATTCCTGACGCGCAACATTGACGGGCGGCCTCCGCCGCCTGTCAATGTTGGAATGAGGGCCTATGTCTGTCTGCACTGAGCTTACGGTGCACTATTTACAGAATGTGTTTTTTGTCTGCGGTGAGCACATGAAAACAATTGTGCAGGAGTAATTATCCCCACGGCTACACCGAGCTGACAGTGTATATCATCATCATGAAAACATAGAGATACCTATTGGCTTTGTCAGTGTCCAGCCTCTCAGTGCAAACTTAAACATAGTGAAAGATGCAGTTTGTAATAAGGTGAAATGTTTACAGTCACATATTCAGGAGGGGGCGTGTCTTGCTAAAGGGAGATGAGGAAGTAGTGAGTTGTGTCTGTGAGGGCAAAGACAGGGGAGCCAAGAGGACCATTCCCTGTCCGTGCACCTTGAAATGCCAAGATGGGCGCAGCTGGGCACTACAGTGGACAGACCGTACGAGTGCAGCAGTAGAATATGTCTTCAGTGTCTGCATCCAGTGCCATAAAACAGTGCTGGAGGCAAATGAAGTGAGGTACATTGCAGCTTTCAGGAGTGGGCCAGTCCTCAGGGCGGACCAGATAGGAGCCCGCGCACAACGCCTTCCTAAGGCGGGGACGTAAGCTTGGGGGAGGGCAGTAAACCCACAGAAAAAGGTGCGCCTGGATTGGTGGACGACCTTTGAATCTGTCAATCAAAGCACACCATGGCAGGTAAAAAATGGGACTGTGGCAGGCACCTCCACATCAACGTACTAGAGTTTTGACCTACCCACACACCTAGGGAGCAGGACATTGCAGCTGCTTGGTGAGTTGGGCGTAGCAGAGCTGCTGGGTTAGCGGAGACAAACACAATTGCCCAAAAGCACAGAACCGTACCTGAAGCCTGCTCCAACATTGTCCTTGGGATGCCTTATGGCATGGAAAGGGGAGAGAAGGCAGGGAGGGCCACAATGGATCAGCAGGGGGCAGCCACAGCGCCTGTAGCCCGGGAGGTCATAAGGACTGCCAATTGGTAACAATGGGGGGAGCCTAGTAGCTGCCAAATGCTGGGCATCTGACCATGAGGGCCATCATGAAAGGAGGCACTGCTTGATCAGGGGCCAGAAGGAGATTGATGAATAGACAGATTAACACAAGATGTTCATGAGTTTTAGGGGGTACATGGGACATTTTTTGACCACTAGATGTGATGTTGATATACCATGTAATGTCTCTATGAATGTATTGTAATAAAACTGCGGCCATCGATAATCTCAACAAAGGCTCCCTTGCATTTAAGAAGCAAACTGTACTTGTAGGATCAGGATTGGGAGACGGTGTAGCTGCATCCATGAGCTGTGAGTCCCTCGTGTAAATGGGAGGGGTTGTGATGGTAGCCACAAAACCCTTGTGTGACTATCGTTGCACAGGATGAGGAACCCAGTGTTGGTAGCAAGGAACTGGCAGAGCACTGTGGCCACTTACTGCTTGTTGGTGCCACAAAATGCATTTAGAACATGCAGGCTCATAGGTGAAGATAGTTTGCTGGGTCGATGCTTCTGCTGCAGAGATTACTGTATAGTGCCATTGTTTTTGCACCGTATCAGGGGCAGAAAAACCTTGTATGTTTCCGAGGTGGGTAAAATATGCACCAAGGCATCTCTGGTTGCAGTACTTGTTTATGTATCCTAGTGTCTGACAGCTGAATGAAAAAAAGATAATTTTTAGAAACACAAGCCTAAGGGGAGATGTGGACAGCGATGCAGATAAATGAAATCATGTCTTTGAAAGCATGCAGCAGTGTTTCTGCAGAAAGGCATTCACCACAGCACTGCTTAACGGCTGAGTCCCATGTAGCCATCCCTTTAACAGATAGGTCAACATTACAAAGGGGGCTAATGTGGGTGCTGCAGAGATTGGTGTGTACCTCATCCCAGAGGCTGTGGCAGCCTAAAATGACTCTATGCGTGAGCACCATACTAAACGAGGAGATCCAGTGATGTGTGTGGACATTCTCCAGTGTCCCTGGTTAGATTATGTGGCTGTATTGGGTCTTTCATGGGACCAGCAGTGTAAATAAAGACTTATAGGGGCATATTTAAGGAAAGTGTCTCTTCACCTAGAGCAGCTTTCTTTACATTTGGCATCCCCCTACCGCCACCATGTGTGCGCTGTATCTAAGATATGGCGCACCAGGGCACAGAGTAGGGGGCAAGAGCGTCATGTTAATTGATGCTATTTGTTAGAAATGGGGTCTTTGGTTGGCAGTCAGGTTACCCCCTGTCCAAGCAAGGACCCTCACTTTAGTCAGGGTAAGTCACACACAATCCAAATTATCCTGTGCCCACCCTCTGGTAGCTTGGCACTGAGCAGTCAGGCTTAATGTAGAAGCCAATGTGTAAATTATTTGTGCAATAAATCATAAAATAACACAACATAGCATCATAAAAATACACCACACAGTGTTTAGAAAAATATATAATATTTATCTGATAAGATGCAGGTCAAAACAATTTAAATGAAATCAGTATATGTTGAGATATCACTGTAAAAGTGATATAAAGGGCCTGATTCTGACCTTGGCGGTCTTTTCGCAAGACCGCCGAGTTACCGCCGCGGCAAAGACCGCCGACCGCGGCGGTATGCCGCTGCGCGTATTCCGACCGCTGGGAGCGTTCCGCCGGAATACCGCCAGCAGCCACACTGGCGGTCGGCGGGAAAGTGGAGACTGGTCAACCTCCACCGCCACGCCAGCAGAACACCGCCCCCAGAATTACGACCCACATTTCTGTGTGGCGGTCTTCTGTTGGCGGTCTTCTGTTGGCGGTCACGTCCCTATGGCTCCCGTCGCCTCCCGGAGGACCAACGCACAAGGTAAGTTGAACGTCCGTGAGGGGGGGGCGTGGGGGGGGTGTTGTGTGATGTGTGCGTGCATGGGGGTGTGTAGAGGGGGTGTGTGAGTGCGTGCATGCGGGCGGGGGGTGCTGCTGTGCCTTTGGGCAATGTGTGTAGTTCGGCGGGTGCGCATGTCGGCATGTATGTGTGCGGGTATGTGCCCCCGTTGTGTATGTGTGTGTGTAGGGGGTGTGCATATGTGCATGTTGGGGGTGCGTGCATGTCGGGGTGCGTGTATGTGCATGTCGGGGTGGGGGGGCAGGGGGTTCGTACCACCTCTGGGGGGTGGCAGGGGGGTGGAGGGTGTGGGGGGAGGACTCGTGGGGGGCAGTGGGGGGTGGGGGAGACCCCTATCAGTGCCAGGGAAGGAATTCCCTGACCCCGATAGTGCCTACCGCCATGGTTCGCATGGCGGTTCCCGACCGCCAAAAACCGCGGCGGTAAGCAGGGTCATGATACGGTTGGCGGTCTTGGGTCGACCGCCGGGCCGGAGTGTGCGAACTCCAGCCCGTCGGTCATGACCGCCGTGGCGGTCGGAGTGGGGAAGTGGCGGTCGATCGCGGCGGTGACCGCCGCGGTCAGAATGCCATTTTTTGGACCGCCGGTCTGTTCGCGGTCCAACCGCCGCCTCTCCGCCGACCGCCAAGGTAAGAATCAGGCTCAAAGTGTCTTAAGTCTCTTAAAAACAATAAAAGTCTCTTGCAAGCACAAAGTACTTGGTTTGCATTCAAGATCTCTGCAAGAGACCACAGAGGAGGCAATGTGTGACTCTTGTCCCACCCCCCAGGGGCAACTCTGTCCACCAGGACAGCAAGCCACAGTGGCCACTGGCAGCTGTTAGGGATGAGAGCCAGGCTCCAGGCCTCTCAAGACTCTCTAACCACTGTGACTGAGGAGAGTGGTGGGGCGGTAGCCCCAGGTGCTTGGCACACTTTGACCACTCCCCCTTCCACCTGGTCAGGGATGACAGCCTGACTCTGGTCCTCCCCTCTGGGGCTCTGTACCTTCCCTCCTGGAGAGGCACCCCCAGAGTCCAAAATTGTCAGGGTGCTTATAGAAGCAGTCCTGCTCAATTCTACCACCAGTGCAGGGGTGTTAACCTGCAACTGGCCTTCCAACCTGGGGTCTGTACCTTCAGGTTGGACTAGGGCCAGGGGTGATGCTTCTCTCCCCCTGCCCTCCCTTCTGGGGCCCTGCACCCCTCAACTAAGAGTGCCCCCTACCAGAAGACAACATGGAAGGGGCACTATTAGCAGTAGCCCCTTCCCCCAGGTCAGGGGGACACCCTGAACCTGGCTTTCCTGTCCAGGGTCTGTACTCTCAGACTGGATCACTGCCTGGCAACCCAGGACTTCCTGGGGGGCACACCTACCCCCCCACCAGGTCAGAGTTTATCCTCTGAACCTGGTCGTTCAACCCAGAGTCACCACCCTGAGGTTGAACTATTGGCTGGCACGCCAGGACTTCATTGGGGGTACACTCACCCCCCACAAGAGACACACTGTCCCCAAGGGCCACAAAAGAGTCTGGCTGGCGCAGGTCTCCTGACACCTCCCATTAGGCAGAGTTCGGATCCCCCCCAAACCAGAAATGGTCTCACCTAGGTCATTCCTGGGGGGCTTTGCTCTCAGAGCTAACCCCTGACCGTCCAGGTTCTCCACTGGTGTCCGCAGCCCCCTCTAAACCGTCTGTCTGGACTTCTGCACCCCCTCACTAGGAGTGGTACTGCCAGACACAAGAACAGGTGGGATGCTGGCTACAGCTACCCCCCAAGTTCTCCTGACACTGTGGGGTCTCCCTCAACAGATGGCCCTAAAGTCCAGACTAGGCTCCCCTTCTGGCATTCCCTCATGGAACCCTCCAGGACCTGGGACTGGATCTCGGGCACCCTGGGCCTCAGCCCATCCCCATTCCCTCTCCTCTGAGACTGAACATGGGGTACCTCACCCATCCCACTACACTGGGACCTAACTGGGACACTGCACTCCTTTCCCACCTCACCTGGTTGGGAAACACCTAGACCACTCCCTTCAGGAGCACCCCCAAATGCCTCTTCAGACTCTCTGGTACTCACCCAGAGGTCGGCCTCCATTGTAAGCTCCCTGGGGTCAGAGAACTCACACTCCACCTGATTTTGGCGTAGCTCTGGAAAATAAGGACTAGACATATGCTCTCCAGCAATTACATCACTCAGCCCCTCACATGAATTAACCAAACTACCCTTCACCAAACCATCCAGTGACTCAGCCTTGAAGAAGCACCCCACATCACCCTCCTGAGACTGGTGAGACAGTACCTGACTGTCCCTGACATTCAACCCACACTCTTCTGGGATGTCGCCTCACTCCAAAACCAGGACTTCTACCTGGGGGGATCCCTTCTCCCTGTCACTCTCTCCTAGAGCCAGTAAAGAGTCCCTCCCTTCAGTAGGAATATGACTCCCTCTGCCAGTTCCCCAATCCTCCTCAGGGACCCTGTGCATTACAGGAACTACCTCATACTGCTGAACCTCCTGGTGTGTGTCAACTCCCTCCTTCAAGAAGGCCACCACATCTCTGGGCATGTGCATTTCTTCAGCAGTACTGGATACAAGATTTTTGCTACCACCATCTGAACTGGACTCAGCCCTTATGGCTTCCAGTTTCAGCTCTTCACAGCTCAGTTCCTGAGCTGCAATCCTTTCTTTTTCCTGGGCTAAGGCTCTCTCTGCCTCAGCCCTCTCAATCTCTTCATCTAGCTCTTCCATCCATCGCTCCTGAGCTATGAGCCATTCATCTCTCACTGGTTCCCTTTCCTCATCCGAGTACTCCTCCTCCTCAGACTCATCTGTTAGTGTTGCCTGCCAGCGTTTCAACTCACACTGAAGCAGGGCTGACTCAAGACCCTCCCTTCTGGATTTCCTCTTTCCAGCCAGTCCCCGTTCCTTGCAGAATACTCTTAGCTCCTTCTCTTTATAGATGAACAGGTGCCAAAAGTTGACTTCTATTCTGCCAAGTCCTCACAGGTGCAACCCAAAACCAGAGTCCAAAAATATCAACAATATATCCAGGGGGACATCAGAGAGCCAGAAGCAAAAAGATGAAATATCAAGCTGACCTTCAACTGTGGGTAGATAGTGAATACTTAGTTACTATATGTCACTGCACAAATACAACTCCTATCCTCACCGCTGATCACCAATGTTAGAAATGCGGTGTTTGGTTGGCATTCAGGTTACCCTCGTCCAAGCAAGGACCCTCACTCTAGTTAGGGTAAGTCACACACAAGCACAAAGTACCTGGTTTGCGTTCAAAATCTCCACAAGGGACTGCAGAAGAGGCAATGCGTGGAAAACAGGGAGGTGTGAGTAGCTTTCGCCCCTTCGTACACTGACTTGCGTTGTTATTTTACACGCAGGGGAAGGCTTTGCGTCGATTTCCGGCGCACGGACTTGCTTCCTCTTCGGGTTGCGGGGTTTTCTGGCGCCCCGGGGACAGTGCGTGGAATCTGGGGCTTGCGGAGCGAAGTCACAAGCGCTGCGTTGATCCAGTGGGTGTTGCATGAAAATGTCTCCCGCGTGGCAGGTGCTGCATCAATTCTTCTCTGAAAGTCGGGCTGCGTCGTCCCGGGTCGGCTGTGCGTCGATCCGGTGGGCCGCGCGTTGAAGTTCCGGTCACACCGCAGGTGCTGCGTCAATCTTCTCCTTGCAAAGTTGGGCTGCGTCGTTCCGGTTCAGCGTGTGGTGAATTTCTCACCGTGGGGCAGGCTTTGCGTCGTTTTTAGCAGGCTGTGCCTCTTGGCAGGTCTAGTTCAGGGATTCTTCATCAGCAGGTTTCTTGTCCAGAAGTGTCTGTGAGGTAGAGTGCCTACCCCAAGAAGTGTCTAAAGTCTGTGGTTTTGGGTGTTCTTCTTATACCTATTTTGGCCTTTAAAGTAGGCTTACTTCAAAGAAAAGTCTCACTTGTTTGTGGAATCCTGCCTTGCCCAGGCAAGGCCTCAGACACACACTAGGGGGCTGGAGTCTGCATTGTGTGAGGGCAGGCAAAGCCCTTTCAGGTGCGAGTGACCACTCCTCTCCTCCCTCCTAGCAGAGATGGCTCTTCAGAATATGCAGGCTACACCACAGCCCCCTTTGTGTCACTGTCTGGAGAGAGATGCAAACAGCCCAACTGTAAATCTAACCCAGCCAGGGAATCCACAAACAGGCAGAGTCACAAAAATGGTTCAAGCAAGAATATGCCCACTTTCTAAAAGTGGTATTTTCAAACACACAGTCACAAAACCAACTTTACTAAAAGATTTATTTTTAAATTGTGAGTTTAAAGGTCCCAAACTCCACATGTCTATCTGCTCCCAAAGGGAATCTACGCTTTAATCATGTTTAAAGGCAGCCCCCAGGTTAACCTATGAGAGAGATAGTCCTTGCAACAGTGAAAAACAAATTTGGAAGTATTTCACTGTCAGGACATATAAAACACAATAGTATATGTTCTACCTTAACCTACCTCAGGGGTGTCTTATATGTAGGAAAAGGGAAGGGTTAGGCCTGGCAAGTGGGTACACTTGCCAAGTCGAATCTACAGTTTAAAACTGCAGACACTGCAGTGGCAGGTCTGAGACAGGGCTACTTATGTGGGTGGCACAATCAGTGCTGCATGCCCACCAGTAGCATTTGATTTACAGGCACTGGGCACCTCTAGTGCACTTTACTAGGGACTTACCAGTAAATCAAATATGCCAATCATGGATAAACCACCTAACAGTACAATTTACACAGAGAGCATCTGCACTTTAGCATTGGTTAGCAGTGGTAAAGTGCTCAGAGTTCAAAAGCCAACAAAAACAGGTCAGGAAAAATAGGAGGAAGGAGGCAAAAAGTTTGGGGATGACCCTGCAAAAAGGGCCAGGTCCAACACTATTGATGTACTTTGCAGGAGTTGCGCCAACATATTGGCTCTACTCCTGCAGAGTACATTGGGGCCTATTATAAATAATGGAAGCCCCTTTTTAACGCTTACTCTGAGCAGGCATTAAAAGTGCTGTAATAAATGGCGCAAGGAAATCTGTTAGATTTCCTTGCACCATTTTTTCAGCCCCCCTAATGGGGGAATTCCCCCTTTGCATACATTATGCCTGTCGCAGGAATAATGTAGTGCAAAGTGTTACAAAGTGGCGCAATGCATGCATGCATTGCACCACTTTGTAAACATGGCGCAAGGATTTTGGCCTCAGTGGGCCACATTAGCGTAAACAAAATGACGCTAATGTGGCGCAATGTGGTGCTAGGGGCTTAAAAAATATGCTGCATAGTGTTTTAAATCAATCTTTCCTGCACCCTGCTTCAGATGTGGTGCATCAATGACACGTTGCCATCACAAGAATCTTTTTTCACTGGCCATTCTGGAGTTAAACCCTTTGGCCCTCCTCTTTTGAGCATTGATTGCGGGTGGTGCAATGTTAAGGTTACCTTTTCTTTCGCAACACCACCTTGGAAATCCTTTAATCACAATTGCATGGCCTGTGTCATAGTCTAAGAATGAAGTAAGTACATATAACTGATGGATGGCGGATGGAAACTGAGTAAGTGAAAGCTGCTTCAGCTTCACGTTTTTAATAAAGCTCAGAGTAGAGAATACTTCTGACAGTCTTCATTTTTAATAGCCTAATTTTTAAAGAAACGCTTTTAATTGTAGCCTAAAATGCTGACATTGCACAAACAAGTAGGCATGGTCTGCCATCTACGTATTTTTCACGTAATTCGTGAGGGACAACTTCATTTCATTTCTCCCTCCACCTGGGTCCGTGTTCAGTGGCCTCGGCGGTAGGGAATTGTTGAATCCAGCCCTCTGCCCTCCATTTTTCCTCCTTTTGGAAAGCAGTGTTGCCGCTATCATTTTAGGTCGGTCGGCAGTACAGTCTTTATTCACCTCGGCATCTGGCTATTTTCAGCCCAGATGCAAGCGACGCGCAGCGGACGCGCCACTGGTGCGCCAATGGCGCACCAAGGGCAAGCCCGTCTGCACCCGTCTGCACCAGAACGGGCCTAGGTCTCAGTCATTCTGCCAGGTCCCTATAAAAGATGCAAGAATCAAGTATAATTCGGACTCCCTTCATGCTCTAAGATCTGATACCCAGGGTGTCTGCATCCATAGTAGACCCCAGGAACTTTAAGCACCAATGTTCAGTGTGTCTGTGTTCCCTGCAATTTACCTTGGATAATTTGGATCCAGCAGCCCAAGAAGGTAATAAATGTTTAATTCTTTTAGTTAACTGTCACTCTCTAGTTGCACATAAATTGGACATACACTTACTCCTAGAACACTACTTCGCATCTTCTGCATCTCAAAAGGGAATGTAGGAAATGGGAAAGGAGATGGGGAAAGTCATATAGTGAAATATTAAAACAAGAATACAAGAAAGCTATTCGGTCCTATCATACTGAAATAAAAACAGCTCAAACTAGATATTACTCCTCAAAGATTGAGCGGGCGGCTAAGTCCCCTAAAGAGATCTTTCATGTCCTCAATGAGATCACCCAGCCACAAGAGGACTTGGCACTCCTGGATGCATCTCAGGAACATCTTAATAATCTTGCATCATATTTTCAAAGAAAGTACTAGACATCTATTCGAATTTTCTTAGCGCTATGGATCAGGTTCAGGAGGTATCTGATCAAAAGTCGATGGGTTCCACGATCCTATCAGACCTCCCCCCGATATCTGAAGAAGACGTGAGTAGATATCTTTCAACCATTAAATCAGGATCCCCCTTGATTCAGCCCCCCCCAGGTGCTAACCTTAGGCGCTTCAGTGACGGTTCCTATTATTGCAAATCATATAAACCTTTCAATGGCCTCTGGCTTAGTGCCAGAACAGTAGAAACATGCTATTGTTAAACCACTCCTGAAGAAACCCAATCTTGATCCTGTACTTCTTAGCAACTATAGGCCCATCTCACTGTTGCCTGTCTTGTCTAAGATAGCTGAAAAATATGTCCATACTCAACTCTCCCACTTCATGGAGGACAATAATATCCTACACGCCACCCAGAAGGGCTTCAGACCACTACATGGTACTGAGACCGCACTGATTCCTGGTACGGAAGAAGCCAGAAGACGATTAGACCAGTGTTTGGAAACAGCTATCATCCTCCTGGACCTCAGCGCCTCCTTTGATACGGTGGATCTTGATATATTGCCAGATAGGATACAAGAGATTGGAATATCTGGTTGGCCTTAGAGTGGATCACCTCCTTTACACAAGGATAGGTCATTTCAAGTCTTAGACAGATCATATCTCTCAGAGTGTATTATTAATAGATGTGGAGTTCCACAGGGGTCTTCCCCACTCTATTTAATATTTATATGTTACCACTCGCAGAAATAGTCAAGCCCTTTGGGCTGGCCTTGGTGTCGTATGCAGACGATACACAGCTAGTTGTATCTCTATCAAAGGATTCCCGCACTATAGGTTCAGCACTTGGTCCATGCCTCCAAGCTGTGGCGGCATGGATGACCAGAAGCAAGCTAAAACTTAATGATAATAACACAGAGGTGATGATATTCGGGCAACAAAGCCCATTCCAAATCCATCAATAACGGAAGACCTGGGTATCTACCCCCACCTAAAGAACCTATCAAAAGTCTTGGTGTATGGCTCGATCCACAATTGTCAGTGGCCCATCAAGCTAATAAAATAGCTGTCACCTCCTTTGGCCTCCTTAGGCTTTTAAGGAGGGTTTTTACAATCCTATCCCTTACAGCTAAAAGAATCATCATACAGGCATTGATTGGCTCACAAATTGCTATGGAAATGCATTGTTTATTGGCGCACCTGACTACGTGATTAAAAGGTTGCAGACAGTCCAGAATGCTTCTGCACATCAGCTGCTGAACATACCTAATCATTAATGTATAAAGGCAGGAATCTCCTTGCTACAATGGCTTCCTGTGGCCAAGAGGATACAATTCAAGACACTATGCCATATGCATAGAGCACTGCATAATCGAGGTCCAGAAATGCTGAGTTCCTTAGCTTCCTTCTATTCACCTAATAGACCACTCGAATCCTCCTCAGCATATCTGGCAGTGATTCCTAATGTGAAGAAAGCCAGATGGGGTGGAAGATCCCTAGCGTATCAGGGGGCGAAGCTATGGAACTCTCTACCTCTCAGCCTACGAGCAATGAGTCATGAACTATCCTTCCGTAATGCTTTGAAGACTTGGCTATTTAAAATGTGATTTCCAACGTTCTCACTCTCGATGCTACTGTTCCAGCCTTGAGCGCTGCGAGGCCTTCGGGCAGTCATGCGCTATATAAATTCATATAATATAACATAACTTTAGGTCTCTACTGCTGAAATAATCTGGCACCAAAGCAGCAGTGGAATGACTTGATTCTGAAAGCGTTGCTAACCTTATTTAACCCACTTACTGCTAATAAGAAATAACTTAACATGTGCAATAGAAGTGTGTAGCAATTAAATGCTAATGGAGTAATAACCCTTAAAAAAGCGGAACATTCTCATGTTGACCTTTTTTGCAGTTTATCAGCTGAATAAAGAGAAGGGAGTTTGTTGAGCTTGCCTGCCCTGCTTTCACATTTAAAATTGTGGTTTCCATTGTTCAGTATTTCTTACTGTGTAATGCAGTTTCTTTGGGATTTTCTGGTGTAAAACTTCAGTTTCGTATAATTACTGTTTCAGCCATTGTGTATGACATAACCATATAAAAATGGTTAGATGTCAGCACCACGCATTCCGTTGCAACATACGTCGTTACCACACATGCGTTACAATGAGAATGCCATTAGTACGCATGTTCCTTACCATGCATGCCTTTACACAGAATTACGTTGAAAAAGCTTGTGTTTTAAAGGCATATGCTTGGTAAAGGTCCTAGTGCGACCCCCCCTCCCAGTCATTCTAAAAAATACCCTTCCCTCACACTGAACCCTAAATTAGTCTAACCCTATCCCCACCCCTGAGCCCTAAAATCGTCTTCCTGCCCTAAGCCCGAAAACCGACCCCTCTGTCCTAAAGAGCTAACCCCCATCCCCTCCCTAAAACAGTACTCCCTTACTCCCAGGCCCAATCTCCTCCACCCTATGCCCAAAAACCATTTCCCTGCCCTAAAACCTAACTCCCCACCCATGCCCCTCCCTAAAACATTACCCCCAGACCCAATCCCCCTGGTTTAAGCCTAAAACTGCCCCCACTCTAAAACCTAACTCCCCTAACAGTACCCACCCCCATGCTCAATTCCCCCCCACACTAAGCCCGAAAGCTGTCCCCCCTGCCCTAAAACCTAACCCCCTGCTCCCTTCCTAAAACAGTGCCCTCCCCCACCCCTGGCCGAGTCCCACCCCCGCCCTAAGCCTGAAAACCATCTCCCCAGCCCTAAACCCCAACCCTCCCACCCCCTGCCCCATCCCTAAAGCAGTACTGCCCCAACCTCAGGCCTTAATCCCCCCTCACCCCACCCTAATCCCAAGAACCAATTGCCCTGTCCTAAAACCTAACATCCCCCGCCCTCTCCCAAAAGCAGTACCCCTCCCACCCACTGGCCCAGTCCCCCTTACCTCAGCTTGTTCTGAGGAAACTGAATGGTATTTCTGTAACGACGCCAATAGCCTTTACCAGCACTACCACGCATAGCCCTTACCATGTATACCATTACAAGATAATTCATTGTAATGGTAAGGGTATGCGTGGTAAACGCTAGTCGGGGAAACAGCCGCGTTGTAATGGCTGTTTCCCAATAAAAATGTGCAAATGAAAAGGCACTATTTTTTTTTTAGCACCGGTCATTTTGAGTATTGATTTGGAGTGCCGATAAGTGCACACAAGGGAGCTATAGAGACCTCTGGATGGCTACACAAATGCAGATAAGCAGAAGTCCGTGATCCACCGCCACCAGCCCATACTTTATTCACACCGTCACCTTACTCACTGATCCTCGATTCAACAAACCCTCACCCTTTCAAAAACTGTACGACTAAGAAAAAAAAAGACTTTCTTCAAAACAGGTGTATCGACTGAAAAGGGAAAGGTGATCTGTGAACTGTGTATAGCGATAGAAAGTGAATATTAACCAGCCCAATTTCGAACTGTTTAGCAATGAAGTCCTCTCCTTCAAGGGGTGTGGACGACCCCACCCACAAAAAAAACAAGCATTGATAAAGACAATGAGGCATATTTGAGAGCCCCTTGCGCCAGCTAAGCGCCGTCTTAGCGTCATTTCCTTTTCCCAGCGCCATATTTTCACAGTGGGCCAAAGCATGTATTATGATACTTTGTAACCCCTTGCGCCACATTATGCCTGCGCCATGCATAATGTATGCGAAGCTGGTGTTCCGGCGTTAGGAGGCCGGCAAAAATGGTGCAATGAAATGTAACATATTTCACTGTGCCATTTTATGCATCATTTTTAACACCAGCTCAGGGCAGGCATTAAAATGAAGCTCCCATTGAAACCTATGGGCCTCCTTGCACTTTGCTACACTAGCGCCAACACTTTAGATGCTAGCGTAGCAAAGCGCCAAAATCCTGACGTTATTATCCTACCGACCGCCATGGTGTGCCGTACTATAAGTACAGCACATCCAGGGTGTCGTTAGGTACCGTAGGGGCTGGGGGGTCCAGAAAAAGTGGCGTATCAGTTCTGATGGGCCACTTTTTCATAAATATGGGCCAATAGGTCTTGGCTATGGGAGACATATTGGGTTTGTCAATTCCTTATAGTTGTTTTGTACAGCAGTGTGTGCAGCAAAGCTAACACTAAAGTTATTAAAAAAGTGCTATGACGCGGCCAGCGCTGGTGCCACATCATTGCGCTTTTTATTTTCAGGTGGAAGAGTGGGACGGTCAGGTAAGGATGGAGGGAAGGTGGGGGTGAAGGGGCCAGCAACATGGAGAAGTGATGGGTCGGAGACGAAAGCGGTAACGTGTGTAAAAAGTAGCACTTCAATCAAGGCATGATCAGTGAACGGACAATAATTAAATGTAATCAATCTGCGCTCAGTACATGCACCAGAGAAATTAATGGAAGTGACATATGGACTCTGCTGGCCATTTAGGATGCAGCAAAGCAAAGTAACACAGACTCCAACAAATGGTAAGCAATGGGCGGGTTGCAAGACCTATATTGTATATAATAGAGTCTCGCTAGCGAGAGCACATATTCACGTGCTGTATAGTCTTGACCCTAAAAATTTAGATGAGGCCTCATCTGCCCTAGGGGTACTTGATGACAGCCCGAGTTAAAGCAGTCCTCTTGTTCAGACCTCTTGTACACGCATGTTAACGTGTGGTGGGAAATGTATGTGTCCATTGATGGAATTATATTAAAAGGTGAACACTGGACATTGTAACTCGCAGTCAACATACTCCGAGCACTACAGTCAGTGAGACTCCAACTAGGAGGCTCACCCAACAGCAGAGGTAAAAACAATCTGCCAGCCAAAACCCCAAAACTGTTGGTTTTCGAGGGCAGAACCCATTATAATACACTTGGGTAGAGCTGTCCTGATGGTGTGTTGTAAGCATTCTCTGATAACAGAATACTTGTCCAACTCATCCCTTACACTATTATGTATTGGCCTTTCTAGATCAACACTGTGAAACATGTGCTGAGTTTTAATTTGGAAAAGTGGGTGCAATGGGAGTTGTAGTGAGTGCCCTCGTGGAAGAAGCTGTCCTTTACGTGCTTGCAGACTACGGATGCTGCGCGAGATGTCTTTGATGGCCACTCACTACATCCGTGACATCCGGCGCGTGTCTGATACCCCGGAGTCCAAATACCTCTCTGAAACATAATTGAGAGATTAGAAGATAGAAAACCCAGGAGATGACAAAATACTAAGAGGGGAGAAAGAGGAAGAGAACGATAGTTCGAAGAATGAAGTGAAAGGGAAAGAGAAGATGGGAAGGAGGGTGATATTAAATTACCGAGTTAAAGGATGAACAGGACAAAAGAAAAGCTAATGATACTGAAAGAGGGGGGAGAACAGAATAGTATGAGATGTAAGAGAAAGAGGAGAGCAGGGTACAGGGTAAAACATGACTACAGAAAGAAGTGAGGAGGAAGAGCAAGACAGAAAACATAAATATGAATACAGTTTTAAGAAATGCAGCAAAGGGAAGGATGAGCAAAGAATATGAATAGATGAGAAAATGTAGGGAGGAGTAAAGAATAAAACGAGTAAGAAGTCCTATGTAAGGGTGGAAGTTGAGAGTAAATAGAGAAAAGAAAAACATGGAGCGATAAAACACGATAGAGAAACAACAGAGACCACCACGACTGAGAGGAGACAGAGAATGGAATAAGGGTGACAGAGCATGAAAGGAATCAAGACAGACAAAGCTGAAGAGAAAATGTCAATAGTACTACTGAATATCAACATAAATAATGTCGTGATACAAGAATAGGACAACATGTCGAGGGGTAAATGCATATCGGAAAGAATAGATTTACTATTCGGAACTCCGTACCTTGATTTGTACAGCTTAGATACATAGATGTGTAGTTAGGTGTAAAAAACACTGGACACTGCAAAGGACTGAGGTAGATAAACAATACAGAAAGAGTCCCTGAGAGACGGTGCACAGACTGGGAGACATGAAATCCATGCATCAGTGGCAGCAATTGCACATCCATTATCAATAGTCGGAGGATGGAGACATGCATCACAGAGGACATTGTCCTCACTTAACTGGGAACATCTCTGTGTGACATTACACTGCCACCTGATGCAGACGTTTCTTAGGAACGTGACATTTCCCACATCATGTACTGTGTCGTAGAACAATGTATGAAGGAAAGACTTCATCTCCGACCAGGTCAGCAGATCTCTGAGCGGCCACAGTTTTACAGCTGAGTTATTTCGGTGAATGCCCCCTTGCGCCTTCATTTAGGGAGTAAAACAGTGCATCACATGGCACAGTAATGTGAGTTAAACTTCACGCGTTTCTGTGGAATATCTGGAAGATTTAATTTCTACGTGAAGTAAAAATTCATTTTAGGGGCGTTTCTGGCCATATCATCACTTGCATACTTTTTGCATAGCGCTCAAAAGTTTCTCAGTTGAATTTCAGGAGCTTTTTGACATCTACGGATTCCCAAAAACAATTATCTAAGCCTGCAGAATGGAACATTGAAGGCGAGATTTATGGGGATGAATGGGGTACAGTCAAATCAATAAATTTCTCAGTGTAACACATCCACGTGCTGAATGCAGTTTGTTTTATTGGAAATGCAATAGCGCTTAGAGGTGGGCAATGAGTTCTGCTCCGCCGGCAGAGTTTGTTGAGCTTTACCCACTTCGCACCTAGCTCAGAGGTCCCAAAAACTTCACAGAGTGGCACGGAACTGAGTTTTTCCTCTCAGGCAAGAGAGAAAAATCAAATAATAGACCACCTCCCAGTGAGAATTCTCACTGCAAGCGGTCACGGCAGGTCGCTACCACTCACGTTGAGAAACCAGCCACTCGCGTTGAGGAAGCTGCTGTTCGGGTAGAACATCTACTCGAGTGGCAAAAAGAAGCAGCACCCTTGTGGGTTGCACATTATGCTGCTCGCGCCGATTTCACAGAGCGGGACAAACTCCTGGCGTTAAAAATCAGCGCGAGCAGCTTGACGTACACTCCCCCCACTCGCAGAATTCTGAGTGCCACCGCAGAGCTTTTTCTGTACTTTGAGGGGTTCCGTATAGGAGAACTCTGTGAACTTTGCCCAGACCTGAGCCAATGGTATAGGTTTAACAACCTCATTACATCTACAATCCAAAGGTGGATTATAAATTTGAATTCACCCACAGGGCTCTCTAAGGTTCAGGTATATTTTTCTGCTTGACAACCCCCACTGGAAGAACACCGCACACCTCCCTTTGCCTAACAACCACTACCACTCTCTGAATCGCCATAATAATCTGACATGCCAGCCTTGGAGAGGGAAGACCCCTTCATCTGTACAAACCCCTTGTGGTCCAAATGCATTGTTAAGGGGATTGCTTGTGGGTTATCTCAAACTAATTACAGACCCCTTGCAACACTGGAAATGTTCGTTGGTGTATCCCAGAAAATGACTGAAGAAACTCCCCTTCCATGGTGAAAATGAGAATACATGCTGTGATGTAGAGAAAGACCTTTCTCCAAGGTGAAAAATGTTCTCCACAATCAATCAACCATAGCATTTGTAAAGTGCACTACTCACCCGTGAGGGTCTCAAGGCACTGAGGGGGGAAGGGGTGCTGCTACAACTCAAACAGCCAGGTCTTGAGGTGTCTCCTGAAGGTTAGCAGGTCCTGTGTCTGTCACAGGTGGATAGGAAGAGTGTTTCACGTCTTGGCGGCGAGGTGGAAGACTGATCTACCAGACATGGCCTTTCTGTGAATGCATGGAACGGTGGCGAGGGCAAGGTCAGTGGAGAGAAGCTGGCGGGTCGGGGTGTAGAAGGAGAGTTGTCTGTTGAGGTATTCTGGTCTGGCGTTGTGCAGTGCTTTGTAAGCGTGGGTGAGGAGCTTGAGCCTGATTCTCCTGTTGATGGGGAGCCAGTGCAGGTCTCTCAAGTGGACTGTGATGCCCAATGAGGCGTGCTGAGGTGTTCTGTATGCGTTGCAGTCTTTTCTGGAGCTTGGGCGTCGTTCCTGCATAGAGGGCGTTGCCATAGTCCAGTCTGCTGCTTACGAGGGCTTGGGTGACCGTCCTTCTGGTTTCGGGGGGATCCATTTGTAGATCTTCCGAAGCATGCAAAGGGTGTGGAAGCAGGAGGAAGAGATGGTATTGACTGGCTGGGGCATTGTTAGCGATGAGTCCAGGATAAACTCCAGGTTGTGTGCGTGGTCGGTGGGTGTCGCTGCGGTTCCCAATGTGGCAGGCCACCAGGAGTCGTCCCAAGCAGAGGAGGTGGAGCCGAGGATGAGGACCTCAGTCTTGTCAGAGTTCAGTTTCAGGCAGCCGTTATTCATCCATTTGGGGATGGCCTTCTGTTGTAAATAACGTAACTACAAGTTCCTGATGACTTGTTAAGCGGTTCTTTATTTAACGCTTCCCGAACTCCGTCTCCTCGTTCTCACATTCTGCTTACATTCTTAACATTCTACTGTAAACTCCCGGGCGTACCACTTCCACTACATTCTAAGGAACCACAGAAGATACCATTCTCAATTCTAATTCATCCCATACACTATTATTTAAATGTTATTTTAACTTTTACTTGAGATAACTATTTACATTTCTTTGTGAGTCTGTATTTTTCCTTTGTACCATTTTGTAGATTATAACATATCTCCCTTCCTTAATAATTGAGCAAATAGTCCTTGTACCTCGCTGGGCGTCTCTTGTTCCTCATCTCTCTCTTTCGTCTTGTTGAATCCCAAGGTTCATTTCCTTCCTCCTGCTCTCTTGGGTTTCCATGATCCATTCTTGGTTTTCCACAGCAAGCCAATTTGTCCATACTCTATTCTTGAGTAGAGCGTTGATCTCAGCATGTTTCCAACTCTCCGGGAAGGTGGCGGTCTCAAAGGAGCTTTTGATGATCTTCTGGAGTTGGGGTGCAATGACGGAGCTCGCTTTGTTGAATGTATGGTGAGGGCAGGGGTTGAATTGTGAGCCCGAGTGGATGGTGTTCATGATTTTGATGGTGTCGTCGTCATTTACGTGGGTCCAGGAGAGCAGGAGGTTGGTGTGGCTGGGGGCAGTGAGTCTGTGGTGTCGGTGGTTGACGGGGGAGTCTGGGTGTTGAAGATGTCATGGATGTCTGCGATCTTGCGGTAGAAGAAGGTGGCTAGGGAGTCGCAGAGGTCTTGCGATGGAGGGATGTCGTTGGCGTTGGAACCGGGGTTGGAGAGTTCCTTCACGATGTTGAAGAGCTCCTTAAAGCTGTGTGCATTTTTATCGATGCATTCTTTGAAGGAGGTTCTTTCGGCGGTTCGGATGAGTTGGTGGTGTCTGAGGATAGTGTTCTTGAAGGCTGTGGTTGTCCAGTGTCTTTTCTTGGCGCCATTTCTTCTCGATTCTTCAGCATGTTTGCTTGGATTCTTGGATGTCGGCGGTGAACCACAAGGCCTTTTTGTCTGTACAGCAGTTTGAAGGTTTCTTGATCGGTGCAAGATTGTTTGCAGAATCGATCCATTGCCTGAGGTTGGGGCGGCTGTGTCGGTGTTGGTGGTGTTGATTGGTGGGTTCCGGGAGAGGGTGGTGATCAACTGGTCTTGGTGAGCTTGTTACATCTGCGGTGGGGAATCTGCTGCGGGTGGTGGTGCATTGTGGGTTTCTCGAAGGTGAATGCAGCAGTGGTTGTCCAGTGGAGTTCGGTGGTGTGGCTGAAGGAGACGTGTTTGCTGGCAGAGAAGATGGGGGTCGAGCGTGTGTCCTGCAGAGTGGGTGTGTGTGGTGTCGAGCTGCTTGAGTCCGAGGTTGGCGAGGTTGTCGAGCAGGGTGGTGGATTTGTTATACTTGGTGTTCTCGAGCTGGAAGTTCAGGTCCTCAAGGAATATGTGGATGTAAGCGCGTGCATGCTGACGACGTCAGTGATGAAGTCGCTGAACTGCTGTTGGGGCCTGTGGGGTCTGTAGACTAGGGTCCCTCTGAGGGTGGTGTTTGGATCGGTGTGGATCTGGAAGTATAGGTGTTTGGTGGCGCTGAGGGTGTCTTCAGTGCTTTTCGTGATTCTGAAGGTATTCCTGTGGGGCTACGGGCAGTCTTGTAGCTGTCTGGGATGGCTATGGTGATGTCGGGCATTGAGGAGGGGTTCATCCAGGTCTTGGTCAGGAAGGTGACATCCGGGGAGGCTGAGTCGAGTAGGTTCCAGAGTTCGATTGCATGTTTGTTGACGGAGCGGGTGTTAAGTAGGATGCATCTGAGATGGTTGTGTCCTACCTTGGTGGGCGGGTCGCTGGCATGGAGACTGGAGAAGGTGCAGCTCTGACAGGAGAAGAGTCCGCGGGTGAGCCACCGGGTGGCCTGGTGGCAGGTGGATAAGTGGCCGGCATTGAGCGCATGGAGGGTGATGGCGTTGTAGTGGCATCATGCGTCGCAGTGGTGGGGGGAGCGAGAACTAGGAGTTCCGGTGCTGGGCGCGGTCCAGGCACGGATGGGCTTGCCTTTGGCGTGCCAGCAGTGTGGCCGCATAGCGGACTCCATTGAGTGGGGGGGGGGGGAAGGAGAGGACAGCTGAGAGGCTGGAGCGGGGGCAGAAAACAGCATGAAAAAAGGGGGTGAGGCAGCAGCGGCAGGGATGCAGCACAATAGAGAGGAAGGGGGCGGGCTGCAGGGGCAGCTGCGACAGTGGAGGGGTGGAGAGCGAAAGTAAGAGAGAGAGTGCAATGCAGAGAGTGAAAGACAAAAGGAACACAAAAGGGACAGAACACGGAAGGAAAAGCACACAGAGTGAAACAGAGGAAAAAGAGGAAAAAAGGAGAAGAGAGGCAGAGGGCAGCCTAGTAGAAGAGCAGAGCTCTCCCACTAGACACCAGGAATGAGGTGCAGGCAGAAGCCTGAGGGTGGAGGAGGGCCTCGAACTCATGACAGAGGTCAGAGTTCAGAGGAACGAAGGGCTCTACTTGCCGATGGACCTACGGGAGGCAGAGCAGTTCACTGACTAGGTCAATGATATTGTTCGTCCTACCGCACAGCTGCCGCCATTAAGTAGGGAGGGGGGTGAGGAGAGGACAGCTGGGAGGCGGGAGCAGTGGTGGACAACGGCGCAAAAAATGGGGGCGTGGCCGCGGCGGCAGCAGCAGAGAAGATGCAGCGCGAGAGAGAGGAGGGGGTGGGGCCGCAGGGGCAGCAGCGGTAGGGGAGTGAGAGAAGGGGGAGAGCGAGAATGAGAGAGAGAGCAGAGTGAGAGGAGAAAGAAACGGGGAGGAGAGAGTGAAATGCAGAGCGTGAAAGACAAAGGAACACAAAAGGGACAGAACACAGAAGGAAAAGCACACAAAGAGTGAAACAGAGGCAAAAGAGGAAAAAAGGAGAAAAGAGGCCACTTAGTAGAAGAGCGGAGTTTTCCCACTAGACACCAGGGATGTGGCGCAGGCAGAAGCCTGCGGGTGGAGGAGGGCCCCGAACTCCTGACAGAGGTCAGAGTTCAGAGGAACGAAGAGCTCTACTTGCCGGTGGAGCTACGGGAGGCAGAGCAGTTCACTGACTAGGTCAGTGATATTGCTCGTCCTACCGTGCAGCGGCTGCCATTCAGTAGGGAGGTAGGGAGGAGAGGACAGGTGGGAGGCGGGAGTGAGGGAGGAAAACGGCATGAAAAAAGGGGGCATGGCCGCTGGGGCAGCAGCGGCGGGGATGCAGCACGAGAGAGGAGCGGGCGGAGCTGCAGGGGCAGCAGGGGAGAGAAAGGGTGGTGAGCGAAAGTGCGAGAGAGTGAGCAGAGTGAGAGGAGAAAGAATCAGGGAGGAGAGAGTAAAACGCAGAGAGTGAAAGACAAAAGGGACAGAACACGAAAGGAAAATCACACAAAGAGTGAAACAGAGGCAAAAGAGGAAAAAAGGAGAAGAGAGGCAGAGGGCAGCGCTTTCCCACTAGACACCAGGGATGAGGCGCAGTCAGAAGACTGTGGGTAGAGGAGGGCCTCGAACTCCTGACAGAGGTCAGAGTTAAGAGGAACAGAGGGCTCTACTTGCCAGTGGAGCTATGGGAGACAGAGCAGTTCACTGACTAGGACACAAGGAGAAAACAATTCATTAGCACAAGAAGCTCAATTTACCATATAGTGAGTTCTTTGCATTTTTCTGTAGAAGCAGTGACAGGACATTCCCAGAAGAATGATTGGGAACCTGCTCCTGTCGCAGCTCTCCAGGAGTACTTCTGAGAATGTTTGTGAACTAAAGGCCTAGCTTCCCATTTGGAGTAAACTTTGTGATACATGGCAAACTTCCATGTGCCTTAGTTTGCCTATATGTCAGAATTGAATGTGCCTAGGTGAAAATTCAACAAAAACGGTGCCATTCACAAAAAAAGTTGTTAACCTGCTCCCACACAGTTACACCTTTGCATGGGTGCAGATATCTGACATGCGATACACAAATCTTTTCCAAAGTACATTTGGAAAGATATACTCCTTGCTGTGTTCCCACCTACTAAATTGGGTGTATTGTAGGCCTGATGAACTGTAAGCACTCGTGCTGTGTTTTTTCTTTGTTTTCTGCGCAGGATAAATGGAGAAAGGTCTCCTCTTAAACCCACATCAACTTTTGGGATGGTACCACCCCTTCTCACTTTAAAAGCATTTGTAATCATTCCTAAAGCAGGAGTAAACGCATCGTCGTTTTCCGTGTGGAAAGTGATGAGGGGAGTTTGAGCAGATCTGTAATCTGAAAAGGTTGTGTGGTCCCAAACATATCAGGGAAACCCCACCTACTCTCTTCCACTCCCCACTGCTAGGCTGGGATTTACTCATGTATAATATTACATCACTGTACGCTACTATAACTCACAAGTGAAGTGATTTAAGAAAGGCAAGGTATTAATGTATGCACACCTTATAACAGTACAATTAGCCATTTTACTTGTAAAGCACATTTGCCTCAGTGATTTGGGCACTACCTATTTGTTGTATGGAAAAAGCAGCTATTCATTTCATTTTTTACAGAGACTTTACTGACACTGTTTTAAAATATATTCGAATAGCAAATGAGGAAGGCAATATCCGAAAACATGCAGGTAGGGTGTGCTTGCATATTTACGTAATGTAGGAAATGCCTGTTTTTTTTACAGCTTTTAAAGAAGGGAGTGGTGTGACTTTAGGCTTGCTCATCTAATTGTGTCTTCGCAACAGTCATGTCAAATGGCTGACATTTTACTGACAATTTATGTAGGGTTCATTCACTTTGTGGTAAATAAGGGCTTACATTGTTTGCCACTTGGTACTTGTGGCTCCATTAAAACAGCTCAATTAAAAACGAAAATATCAAAATATGTACATTTTCATCTTATTTCAGAATTTTTGGGGGTGAATGCAACTTTTTCATCTTCTTTTTTAATAGGTGTTAATAGGTCCCCCTCTACTACATTCTTTATATTTTTTTTTACAATTGTTCAACATTTTTTATCAGTTATTTTTCTCGTTTTTGTTACTAATCGCCTATTCATAACCTCCCAGTCCTTAGTTAGAAAAAAAACAATATTTTGTAATGTACCGGTTCAATTATGATACATTTTGCAAAACACGTTAAACCAATCAATGATATTTTGTTATGTTTTCATTTTTGAACGGTATATTGCCTGATTTTGATGGGACACTAAAAGGACTGCCATAATGTTCACCTAATAGAGCTATACAGTAGAAAGTGATACCTTGTGGTTCTAAGGTGTAGCATACTTCATATTATTGTGTGAAAAAACTTTGCAAATGTATTGCATTTGAAAATACTTTCTAAAAACTCTTTCAGGAGCAAACTTCTACAGTATCCTGTTTGCAGGGGAAAAACGCACAAATTAATATCTTGCGGAGACAGTTTTCAAAGTTTTTGTTATTTTTATGCTGAAAACAGTTCTGCAAATTGACTTTTTGCACCAATATATTTTTCCTAAAAATCATGTATCAAACTGTATTTGAACCAAATTGTCAGTAATTGTGGACTTTCATAAAGTGAAAAATGTTGACCTTTGTCAATTCACGCTGAAAAACAAAAATGTACACTTCCGCCTCATATTAGAGATTGACACCCTTAGAGCACCATGTGCAACCACTGACATTCAGTTGAGTGGTAAGATGCTTTGATTTTTTATTCATTTACACCTTTTCCCAGAGAGACACATAATTTTCACCCCAAAGCACTATTCCCCTATGTGAGGGTATGTGTGCGTACGTATGTGTGTGGATGTGTGTATGCGTGCACGCGTGTGTGAGTGATCGGGCACACTCAATGGAAGAGCAATCGATTTAATCATAGGATGGTAAAACAGGGTCATGATGACGGATTAAGACGAGCAATACATTTGCCATTCAAGGGATTACACACAGTAAATAATTTTTATGCTGAAAACAGTTCTGCAAATTGACTTTTTGCACCAATATTATTTCCTTCCAATTCATGTATCAAACTGTATTTGAACCAAATTGTCAGTAATTGTGGACTTTCATAAAGTGAAAAATGTTGACCTTTGTCAATTCACGCTGAAAATAAAATTTAACACTGCCGCCTCATATTAAAGATTGACACCCTTAGAGCACCATGTACCACCACTGACATTCAGTTGAGTGGTAAGATGCTTTGATTTTTTATTCATGTACACCTTTTCCCAGAGAGACACATAATTTTCACCCCAAAGCACTATTCCCCTATGTCAGGGTATGTGTGCGTACGCATGTGTGTGGATGTGTGTCTGCTTGAACGTGTGTGTGAGTGATCAGGCACACTCAATGGGAGAGGAATTGATTTAATCATAGGATGGTAAAACAGGTCATGATGACGGATTAAGACGAGTAATGCATTTGCCATTCAAGGGATTAACCACAGTAATTAATTTGCTAAAACTGTAAGGGATTAAGTGGAGTTAATAACTGAAGAAGCAATTTTTACTTCAACAATAAAGCAGTCATATTTCATGTGAGATCACCTTCGCAACAGAAATCAAAACAAAGGCTGGGTGGTGCTTTGTGGTTATTGCTGAATGGGTGTTCCTGGGTTTCTCTTTTAAATTGGCAATTTGGGAAAATGCCTGGGGGGGGAACCACAATCCAGCATCAATTTCACTCACTCACTGCTAATTCTTAAAAAAAATAACAAAGATGAAAGTCGGAATTAAACTCTATTTCTGGAGGTGCCGACTCGCATTCCGCACCTTATTCCATTGATAAGACTGCAAGGTTTTATGTTGTGCTCAGATATCAGTTGTTACAACAAGCAGGAGAACAGTCCCATGTTGTGTGGAAACTCCATGGAGATCGATGCAACCCTGCCCAAAAGACTGCCATCCTAACAAGGGACATGAGATGTGCGTTGGGCCAGAAATAGCAAACGACATCAAAAAAGGCAAACGTTGGTTCTTTCACTGACACACCTACTTTGTTTACTTCAGCACAACTTCTTTGCTTGTTCTTGTTTTCTTACCCTTCAAGGTTCCATTGAAAGCCTGATGTCTGGGCTGCTCAAGTGAGCATAGGAGAAGCATGGCTGAGTACAGTTGTCCGAAGATTGGCCGAAAATCTCCAAGTCTACCTGCCTACATCCTCCTGAGTGGAGCACTTCTCATTTGTAAGACAGGAGTGGAAATCCAGTGACCTTTGATATATCAGCCTCTCTGTTAAGATTTACTGCCAGTGCGGAAAAGGGTTTTATTATATGGTGTGGTTGTGAGACCTCACTGTGTAATACACTAACGTTTCCTTAAGGACCAGTCAGGTTTCGTTTGTTATTACTTAGCTCAACCCTGAGATGCTGTGTCTCTGAGAAGTCAGGCTTATACAAAGGAGGAGGTCTAAAGCATCTAAACAGCACAAAAACAACTGTAGAAGAAAGAAACTCGACACTCAAGAAATCTGGCACCAATTTATCACAGCAGACTATATTTTAATTAATTCATGGACACCAAAACGAAAAAGATTCACAGAAGGGTTTTAAACATATAGATTTTATACGAAACAGTATATCCAAGCTTTTCTCTCAATTGTGAACTTTTACAGGTTGGTATGCGGTTACTTCGACTTACATTGGGTGACTAACTCCAGAAGGGAGCCAGTCAAGTGGAACAGCAAAGTGTAATAAAACAGTTACCTCTTTAACAAAGGCAGTCTCCAGTTCAGCTCTAGCACCTATGGCTCATTATCATTGGCTTCTATGGAGTGGTCCAAATGTAAGGGTTACAGGATGCTGATGATGCTGAAGAATGCAGAAGATGTTGAGTAGTCGGTGGAGGTCTTCCTTAGGCTACTCCTCGGTTCATGATCCTGATGAGGTGATACCGGCCACAAGAGTTGACATCGAACAAACTCTTCTCAGGGTCAGCAGAAGTCCAGCCACCACTGAGCTACCAGTTGCCTGGCACAGCTGTTTACTTCCTTTGGCGATAACTTCCTTGCTGGGCAACCAATGTGCACTCTGACAACTCTCCTGGGTCCAGCAAACTTGGTTGCAACTTTTGAGCATCCGTTCTTGGTTATTTGGGCTGCACAGCAGTGGGGATTGGCGATCTGGGCAACCAACTCACCCCACCAGGCTTCTTCAGCGTTGGTGTGCTACAAACAGGAAGTCAGACAACCAGCTATCAGAGTCACCGCTTCAAGCAGGGCTCCAGAAATTACTTCTCCATGAGCAGAACACAGCAGGCACAGTCTTTTCCTTTGCTAGCCCAAGGAGCAGGAGGTGCAGTCCAACTTCAGTACAGCCTCTTCTTTGCCGCATCCAAGGTCAGTGGAGCAGTACTTCAGTCCTCTTCTTTCAGTCAAGTGACATCTGAGTTCTGGATGCCATGGGTGTTACTTTTATGCCCTGAAAGTGCCTTCACCGTGAGGTCATTGCCAGTAGCTAATACTAGGTTCACTCCAGCCTGATGACAACTTCCTATGTAGTGTGGCGTCCAACAGTTGCAGAAGGCGCCATTTTGCCCACTCTCAAGATGACAGAACCCCTGCAGCGTCCACAAGAGCTTGGTAGCCTGCCCAGAGATGTGGCTACCACTGGGCTACATACCCATGGGACAACTGGTTGGCCAGTGTTTTCCACTCCCTGTCCCCGATGCCAACCAGTTTACCTGAACAAAGGAGCAGCCCTTCTTGAGTGTGGTTATCTGGAGTGTGGTTATCAGTTGCCCTTCAAAGGCGGCTTCCCCTTTGAAGCTTACCTTTTGTGCTAACACAGTGTGAGGCTTCCATCCAGGAGAAGGTAACACCTCCTCCCATGGTAGTCCTCAATTGTTACTTGTCCTGGGGACAGTTTACACATCTCACCAGGTGGGAGAAAGTTGTTTAATGGACAGCCTCGGCAAATGGGCACTGGAAACTTGGGCAACAGAGTAGCAACCTTCTAAACGTTTAATGTGGCAGCAAGTTACATTAATTACAACTTGGGATTAATGTAACAAGTTGTTTTATACCCTGATGTGTCAACTTTGGTAGTACCATTCAGACGTTTGCACAGCTGAGTTGTCCAGCATGTGACCTGTACTCACCAATGAGAAAACCATTCTCCCTTGCAGCAAAAATAACAGTTTTGAGTTTTTGCAGCTAGAACATGCAAAAACATATTTTACTTTTTAGTATGTTGCACACTACCTTAGGACTCGATAGGTCTGTGTAAAATGGCACAATAAGTACTACCGTTTCTGAGGGGACACTCTATGTCACAGGCCTTATGTATCCTAGTTATATTGGGTATACTAGGGACATAGCATTGAGTTAGCTCGCCTATAGGGAATAAGCCAAAAAGCCATTCCATTATACTGCAACAAAACAGCTCTGTCCTGAACCTGAAACACATACATGCCAACACAGGATGGAAACTCCTGTTTTTTTTTAAGCCAAAAATAAATCAATTTTACTTGTCTCCTGCCTAAAATTGCCTCTATAAGTCAGTTAGGAAAATATATTTTTTGATTTTTTAATTTTCCTCGTTTCTACTATAAAATGTTAGCATGTTTGGAAACATTCCCCAGAAAAGAAGCCCGTGAACAATTCATTTTACATAGAACAGTCACTACTGACGCACATAATCAGAGCCTATGATTTAGTGAAAATATACGTTTTTAAATGCGTACATTTACTTTTAAACTTTTCCCACTTTTATATGTGTTATACAGTATGCCACATGTGCAAAGTTACAAGAATTTGGAGAAGAGAAAACCTTGCTCCTTCCTTGTGCCTGCCTCAACCAGGAGTGATTTTTTGACACAAAGCTCTGTCTACAATTGTTATTATATGTGGTTTGCATCATAAATCAAGGGTGTGCACCATGCAAGGGGATATAAAGGCGATGGAAAGCCTGAATGAGTTTTACCAAGCCACATAAGGCCACCATGTGTGGTCCTGCTTGGCCTGATAAATCTAGAGTAACACAAGGCAGCACAATCGCTGCTTTGCATTAATGTGCAGCAAGGGGGCATGTGTTGGGTGCAGCATGGGTGCTCCCACGCACCTGCCCACTGCCTAGACATTCTGAAACATTGCCAGATTTATCAACACTGGTAGTCAATGTTCACAATGTGTCAAAATTGTACGTCTCCCCACCAGACGCGCAACAAGGAGAAATATCTTTATTTCTTCTCATTGTTTCCTCCTTCTATGTGTGTTACCTTGTTCAACGCACACAGAAAGAGAAAAATGCCTCTGAGGATTGTTTGTGTGCAGGAAGATGTGTCTTCCTGCACAAAAACAATTCTGCCTTCAAAGCAGACACACTTGCATCATGGTGCAAGGGTGCCTACATTTGTGCTAGGCAGCAGTTTGTGCACCAGCACAGGCAAAGAGCAGGAATGCACTGGTTAATGTGAAATACTGCCCATCTCTGCCCTCTCCCTTTCACATCGAGCATCAAGTTGGCTTGCTGCAGTGCATTGTGTGGAATAGTGATAAATAGGGGCCACAGTTCTTTGCCACAGCCCCTCTACGGTAGATCTGCAGCAAAAGTTCAAAGTATAGCCACAACAACCTGTTTACAGCGAGGAGGGAACTCCTTTGATATTTTTTTTGTTCCTCTAGCAGATGGTTTCAATACAAAGCATGTCAGTAGGAAGGCTTCTCCTGAACTGAGGAACAAATTCGAACACAGTGTTCATTATTCCATCCGCCTTTGTCTTCTGACTTGTTCATCAATTTTTCAGTGACAGTTAAAAATCGCCTGGAGGCACAGGCAGGGCCCGTGTGGGGAGCACGCCTTTGTTTTGGCAGCATAACATGGAAGTCTGTCGTCACTGCATCTCACGCCCTAGAGGCGGGCTGGTGTGGTTCAGAGTTGCCCCAGCAACAAAATGTCTGTCACAGGTCTGCCAACTCAAGTGCTGCCGCCTTGTGACACACAGTACTCACATGTTGCCACCTTGTGACGCAGAATCTCAGTCCTCACCACAGAGCTACATGGTGTATAGCCTCTATCACACAGCTTGAAAACCTTGCACACTAGACGTTTCAAGCTCAGCTGTGAACGCTCTGCACAGCTGGCTTTTATTTAAACTGCAGTAAATGACCACCAGTCAATTACGGGAAGTATTACTAGGGTTGGGTGGCGAGCTCTGCTCCGCTGGCGGAGCTAACAGAGTTTTTGGCATTCCGCGCTCCTCTTGAAGGGCAGAGTTCACCCAAAAGCTCTGCTAGCCCCGCCAGCAGAGCAGAGCCCACCACGTGCACACTGCAGCCCAGTTATGGGCCACACAGTGCACGGGCAGATAGTCTGCACTTGCGCTGTGTAGCCCATAACTGGGCTGCAGTGTGAATTCTCAGCCCGATGTTGGCACAGCAGCATGGAGCTGCTGCCGGCACCAACTCCAGATTCTCTAGGCCTCCCTCTGCCAGCAGCCCGGGCCAGGCCCTGGAGCAAGGGGAAGAGGGAGGCAGAGTGCCAAGCTGCTGGCAATGCAGACCCAGGTGAGCCCTTGTTTTATAATTTTTTCTTTTGTGCACACTTGTGCTGCTTACGGCCCTGGCCTGAATTCAGGCCAGGGCCATAGGCAGCGAAAGAAAGCTGCAGTTTCAGGCCTCTTATGCACAGGCCTTGCCAGTGTGCAGTGCACACGGGACAGGCCAGTGCACAAGATGTCTGAAACTGCAAATTTCACTTCCTAAGGTCCTCTCCTGAATGCGCCTGATCTCTGAAGTGCTAAGCAGAGTCTGCTTAGCGCTTCCGAGATCAGGTGCATTCAGGAGAGGGCGCCACTCTGTGGCTCATGGAGCTCCTCCTCTGTGGAATTCCACTGAGTTTTAAATCAACTCCGCCAGTGCTTTAAATGGGTCGGTACTGTCTGGTACTGAGTACCGGCAATTTTTTATTTTTAGAGGGAGAGTACCTGCACTACTCAAGGAAAACGTAATACTTTTAATTGGAGAGTACCAGCACTTCTCAGAAACAAACAGGTTCTCTGATACAGAGTACCTGCGTTTCTATTTTTCCATTTCAAGCGCTGAACTCCGCAGAATTCCACTGAGTAGAACTCCGTGAACTCCACCCAGGCCTTATTATTACCCACTTAATCTTGAATTATCTGTTTGTCTAACCAAAAAGACATCTAGAACCATTCTGCTGAAAAAATTCAAGGAATTCCAAGGAAAATTACAAAAAGAGCAAAATGGAAAGGAAAAGAATAAGTGTAACAGTATGTGAGCAGTTCATTTAGTCAGTGCACTTTATTGTAACAGTGAGATGCAGTGAATAGAGATCCATATGGTATATAAACAGCAAGAATCATATATTCATCCTATATACTAACATTGTAAATTATAAGAACAGTTTGACAAATGTATGCTCAATCCACTCTTGGTGTGAAGCAGTTCAGAGAGTAAAGTATTTTAGTACTGAGTTTGTCCTGATGATCACAGCAAAAGAAGTCGAATCACTATTGACATTTCAGCCTCATAAGGCAGTAAATACTTGAGACCATCCTCAGGACTGCAGTGCACAGGGAAATGTTAGCCACATTCTTAAATTCTAGGTAGAAGTGATGTAAGTGGCACGGCCAAAGTGAAAACACATGTGCATCACTTCAAACCACGTGCAATGCGTTTCAATGTGTGCGTGGACTATGTGATGACATATTTTTGGGCCTGCACTATGGAGATCTAACTATACGGATGGGAGAGGTGGGCAGAGGCGAGGAGGTGTACAAGTATATTGCTGATAGAAATCTTAGCGTTGGAAAGTGTAAGAGTATCCTCTACTTGCATCTAGAGCTTTGAGTATCATAAATTACTAAGGGTGTGCTTAGGCCAGAACTTAAGGCAGCTGTTGCTCTGGGTGGAAAAACACAAAGTAAGTCATTTGTAAAGGGTATCAGGTAAAGGGTAGACATCTCTTGTCTTTATCGGAGACTCACCTTTGCATGAGTGAATGTTGTGAAAGATTAGCAGATTTCTTGCTAACAGGACACATCGGCCTTTAGCTTGTCCTCGCATTCGCATAATACACGAACTAACGCAGGCGGCCACAGTGGAGAGAAGAGCTTACCGTTAACAATGGAAGCAGTCACCTATACTCTGATAAATGTGTCACGTACACAATTTCTGTGCAATATTGGCTATATTCTATTTATTTTTATTTTATAAGGATCAATTATTGATTAATGTTATTCCACTGGATGATAGTCAAGTGATTTGGGGCATGGCCAAGATGGAGCCGAGTGCAATCACACTGGCTCCTGCCCCCGAAAATCCTGCCATGTCCCAAACCGGCTTGGCCCGCCGAGACTCACACCAACTGGTGCGACCTCCCAGGCGCAAATGGGGGTCAGTCGGTGGCTTCTGCCCCGATACGAAGGCGGCAGCGCTGCATCCCGCAAGTAAGGCCTGGCCCACGAGGGAGAAGCTCTGCGGCCCCGTAGCCTGGATCGGAGAGCAGCAGTGAGCGACCGTGCCCCACTCGAAGAACAGCACATACCGTCAGTGCAGTGATGACCGCAGGTGACCTCGTGATGAGTCGCAACCGTGGCGGGGAAGCCACAAACTGAGGATCAGTGCTGAGGAACAGGCGCAATGGACAGAGGAAACTCTAGGGCTCCAATCATGACGCAGTGCTTGCCTGCAACGAAAGACCGGCGACCGTGAAAAAAGTACGGCTGAACCAGGCAGGGTGCTCGCAAGGAAGGACAGAGCAGTGGCTGAAAGAGGGGGCGCGGGGCACGAAAAGATTTCCTTGTAACAAAGGGCTCCTGGGACGGGGCAGCCAGCTCCCCCTTCCCTGCTTTCCATCGCCATGTTTTGACGAGTCTGGGCTGTTGTTGTGAGGGTCTGTGGTCGTCACGCGGCCTCCTGAAGGAGAGTGGCCGAGGGCCCCAAACCAGAGGTCGAGCATTAAGAAGAGCTGCAGTGATGCTTGGACTGTCTCACGCCAGTGATGGATCCTGAGGCCATGTGGCAGTGCAGGGGGCATGGGCGCGACCTCTAACCAATGACCCATGGTTCTTTGGCCACATTTGCCTAGATAGGCAGTGCTTGGGGTTTTGGACTGTCTTGTGGCTGCTGAGATTGGAGTGGTACCCTCGGAGACTCGCTAAGGAGACTCAGAGGTGAAGAGATTTTGTTTTGGTGGAGAGCTGCTAGCGGGGCCCCCTCATGTGGACAGTGAGACATGGCACAAGAGTGACTGTGCCAACCGGGCCCTCCTGTGAGAACTTAGGGAATCTTGCCTTCTTGGGAAAGGGCCTGCAGGCCCTGGGTACTGTGAGGGTGTCTCTCCCTCCCCATCTCCATTGTATGGAGGACCTCAGGGCTATCGCTGTCTGGTCATGGGTAGGCTTAAGGTCCCCAAGTCCAAAACCGATTATGGACATGCTGATGGCGTCCACTGTGCCTGCGTATCCGATCTGTCCGCTAGAGGCCACACTTGAGAAACACACAGAAATGTTTGACAAAATCCTACAAGCCATTCATGACTCAAAGACTGCTATGAAGGCCCAACTGGGAGAAATACAAGTGGAAACAAGGCAGCTGCAGGCTGATTACTCGAAGTTTGTAAATAAAATGTATGATGCAGAATCCTCCCTGATGTCAATACGGCCCACCATGGCGACCATGCAGGACCACCTAAAGATACAATAGGGGGAGGTGCAAGAGCTAAAGGCTTGAGCAGAGGATGTGGAGGGGCACTCTTGGTGCAACAATGTCCACTTTCTTGGCTTCCCTGAGAAGTTGGAGTACCCAAATAAGGAGTTATTCTTGAAGGACTGACTGCTGTTTACGCTTCTGGCCAATCTGATCCCAAAGTTCTTTTCCATCAAGAGGATGCATAGAATCCCTGGTCGGAGGTCCCCCTGTAGGCTCCCACGCCCAGTGATAGTACAGTTGTTGAGCTTTAGAGAGCAGGACGTGCTGTTGCAGATGTTCCTGGCAAAAGGCCCCTGGTGGTACAACGGGAACCTCATTATGGCATATCCAGAATATACGGCCAACGTTCAGAGGAAACACAACACTTTTGGGGCTGTTGAGGCACAACTCCAGACCCTGGGGCTGTCATATTCATTACTCGTGTGGCACAACTTCGGGTGGTGGATTTAGACATATCCCATTTCTTTCACATTCTGGAGGAGGCCTGGACGTCACTGAGGTCCAAGGGCTTGATGATCCGCCTGGAGTAGAGGGGGGGTGACATGCTGGGATGGAGCAGAAGTAAGCCTTTTGCCGTCATCCCCTCTGGCCACAAGCCATTCCTTCAGAGGAGCAAGGTGCAAGTGGTGGCAGGGATCACCTTGCATGGCACAAACAGGTACAAGGTCCAGGCCTGAGATGGAGCTGGTATCTGTTCCGGGGGCTCCCAGCGCAGAGGCCTCGGAGGAAGAGAAGACAATCACACTGAAGGGATCACCACAACAGCGCCGTGACTTTGTTGGAGTGGTGAGCCATGCGATGGCTCATCATCCCGAACTGGTGGGGGAGTCTATTGGCAGACCCTGGGTTTCCCCAGGTGGTTAGCACATCACAGCACAACTGCTAGACAAGGGGCCAGAGGTAACTGACTTTTCTGCTCCCAAACAGATTTACAGCAAATACACTTTTTGTGCCCTAGGCTTTGCTGTTGGACACATTGGGTGTGTGTGTGGGGGGGAAGGTTGTGTAAAGATGCATGGCTGCGTTCAAGCAAAGAGAGAGAGAGTTATTGTTATGTTGATGTTTCATGGTTGTGGTTTGGCATGGAGGAAGACACTAGGGGAGGTGAGTGGGTTGGGAGTGGGGGGGCACAGTTGCAGGCACACGTGGCTCACCTGGGGTTATGTGGACGACCTATAATGTATCAACCTGGAATATCAGGGGTATGGCGACGCCAGGGCGGAGGCATAGGATATGCATATATCTCAGATGATGACACATACATACAGCGTGTATACAAGAGTCGCACCTATCAAAAAAGGAACTGACGAAGGTGGCCAAGTGGTGGAGTGGACAAGTGTTTGGGACTGGGTACTCAGAATATGCATGTGGGGTTCTGATATGGATAGCCCCAGGAGTTCCATTTGTACGCAGTAGGGTGGTGATTGACACAGAAGGGAGGTATGTGATGTTATAAGATGTGCTAGATGGCAGACGCTTGTTGGTGGTAGCCGTATATGTCCCAAATGTGCTTTAGGCGGAGCTTATTGACACCCATTCACCAGCCTTGCTCAGGGATCCTCAAGCACCAGTGTTCTGGAGTGGTGATTCTAACTGCATTCATTGCACGGAGGCAGATCGCTGCGTGCCTCCGCTCACAGAGGCGCAGGGTATCTGGTTGATGCAGCTCTTTTGGCAATGAAATGTGGCAGTACAACTCCAAGATGTGTGGTGGTTAGGACACCTGGAAAAAGCTAAATTTTCTTACTATGCCCGGGCTGCCAGGTGCATACTAGGCTGGACTACATTTTTGGGAATACCGAGTTCTGGCCTAAGGTAGTCAGCTCAAAATATCTGGGGTGGGTGTTATCTAATTACAGACTTCTGCATGTCCCTTTCCAGTGGGGGGGTTAGTTTGGGCCAAGATCCCCACATGGAGACTGCGACTGAACGCCCTCCTGGATACAGCCTTCCAAGAGGCCATAGTGACGCACAATCAGCATTATTTTGAGGAAAATGAGGGGATGATGGGGAAAAAGAGGATAGAGTGGGATGCGCTGAAAGTGATTTTCAGGGTGCACTGCATTAAAACCACATGAGGGGTCAAAATATCCCTGCCCAATAGCCTGCTAACACTGGAGGGGCAGCTATTTGTAGCTGAGTAGGAGGCGGTGACTGATTTGGAGGCTCTGGCACACCTTAGGGCACTGTGGAAAATCATACAGACATGACACATCAACTTAGTAATATTGACTATAAAACATATCTCACCAAGCAACACACCGATTACAACAAGCTGGGGCATATCCTGGCCTTGCTGTTATAATCACAAATGATAGGGGTGATCCAAGATATTGACAGTCACACCATGAGTAATCAAATGGATATCAATGTGATATGCGTGTATTACTATGAAGTGTTATATTCTGCTCCCCCCTGTTACGGGCTGGACCGGGTCGGGGCTTATGTGCGGTCGGCCGCTGTTAGACCTGACATTCTTAAGGTGGTCTTCCCCCAGACTTTTTGCCTTTACCTCCTGTTTCGTTGCCGTATCTTTTTGTGGCTAATGCACATGAGGGTCAAAAACCCCAAACTGTTGTGGTGGTGCATTTCCCTATAGGGTATGGACTTCAGTGTGGAACACAGACCTTAGGTACACCACACCAATGCTGATGGTCTATCCATTTTTTTCCGCCTTAGTGATGAGAACTCCCTAGAGGTAGGATAGCTCTCCCCACTTTCAGCTGGGGGGGACATGTATTAGACCTGGTATCTTTAGGGTGGGCTTCCCTCAGAATTTTTGCCTTTACCTCCTGTTTTGTTGCTGTATCTCTTTGTTGGCCTTAGGACTCTGAGCACTTTACCACTGCTAACCAGTGCTAAAGTGACTGTGCTTCTCCCTTAAAATATGGTAACATTGGTGTATCCACAATTGGCATATTTAATTTACATGTAAGTCCCTTGCAAAGTGGTATACCATATACCCAGGGCTTATAAATTAAATGCTACTAGTGGGCTTGCAGCGCTGATTGTGTCACCCACTCAAGTAGCCCTGAAAACACTGTGTGTTCAGTCTCACTGGTATCCCCTTTTCCTACATATGTCACCCCTAATGTAGGCCCTAGGTAGCTCATAGGGCAGGATGCTATGAAAGTACAAGACAGGACATATACTTCTAAGTTTTGCATGTCCTGGTAGTGAAAAAATGTCCAAAGTCGTTTTTCATTACAGTAAGGCCTGCCACTCTCATAGGCCAGCATCGGCAATCACTTATAATACCTTTAAGCGTAATTTCTGATCTGAGAGGCGTAGCTGTATCATGTTTGGTATCATTGTAATGGTAATGATAAATCCTCTTTACAGGTAAAGCCAGATTTATTATTACTATTTTAGAAATGCCACTGTTAGAAAGTGGACATTTCTCTACCCTCACTGCCCTGTGTGCCTACAGCCTATCTCCAATACACGTCTGGCTTGGGCCAGGTAACAGCTACACTTGGGCATTCCTTTCAGACAACCACAACACAGTATACTCAGCTGTATCTGCATTCATCTGCACACTGATGGGTCCTCCTGAGGAGGAGGTTCGGAAGGGCACCAACTTACATCTCAAAGGGTAATGGCCAGAGCCCTCACAAAAGGGCTGATTACCCCCACTGATAGACTGGAGGTGGGGCTGAGCTGAAAGGGGGACCTGTGCACTTCACAGAAACCTTTTGAAGTTATCCCCCACATCAAAGATACTTTTTAGGATAAGTACTGGAATCCAGACCCACTAAAATCAGTATGCTCTGGACCTGAAAGAAAATACGCTGTAGTAAAGGCTCGTGTGCTTAAGGACTGCCATGTTGCTGGGCTTGAGTGTTTCAAGGGACTGCCACTCTGCCTGACTGAGCTGCCCTGCTGCCTGCTGACCTCTGCCCACTTGCAAGAACCAAAACCTATCCACCAGAGCGACTCCAAGAGCTTGTTGGCTTGCCCCCTGTTTTCAGTGAGGTCTCAGGGACATCAAAAACCTTGTGAGCAGCACTTATACAAAACCCTGTGACGCTCTGCTGAATTGGAACTGTGCTAAAGAACTAGTCCATCAAACGTAGTGCTTCATTGTAGCCCCATACTGCTCTGCCCTGGTGGTTGCTGTGCAAGGATTCACGTTCCACTTGTGAGAGTGGTGCCTCTGCCCAAGTTTGCGGCACTCAGTTGAAGTGGTGCTGGCCGTCAACGAGAAGCCAGATGTGGAACTTCAACTCAGGACTTTTCTGGGTAAGCGCAGAGCTCCCCCCCGCGGCCCTGCCAAAGCAGCGTTAGCTCTTGAGAGGACAGTCTGATCTCTGCGAAGGCTTCCCACAGCCTCCGTCCTGCTCCACCAATAAGAACTGCTCAATACGACTTGTCAAGCCTTGCTGTCTCAGAGCAGAGTTGCTGCGGGATTCATAAGCCAGTGGCTCCCCCTTGTCTGTTTCAGCACCTGGCCTGACCTGAGTCCATAGTGACCCACATGGTGGTGACATCCCGGCCCCCTTTGAGACCACAGAGGGCAAGTGCGATGCAGACCAGCCAACTCTGCACCAGTGAAAAGACATTACAATATTCCCCATTGGAAGAGCGCAATTGATTCATACAGCACTGCTGTGGAATTAGTATCTTAAAACAATATTGCATAACATACTGATTGGTCTTTTGTCGTCTTTGTCTTGATTACGTAGATAAATAACCTTTATTTTTCATAAACCTGTGTGGTGTCTTTTTGTGGTGTTGTTATTGTGTCTACTTTGTGTGTGTTACACACATACTTTACACATTGCTTTCTAAGTTAGGCCTGCCTGTTCTGCATAATGCTACCAGAGGGTGAGCACAGGTTAATTTAGGTTATGGAATTGACTTACTCTGACTAGGATTGTGGTCCCTACTCGGACAGGGTACATACCTCTGCCAACTAGAGACTTAGTTTTTAACAGCCGCCCTCTCTTGTCAGACTCCGATACAGGTGCAGAAATTAGAGGAGCCTCTGCAGTTAGACGATGTTTGAGAGCTATCCCACAAATGACCTGCAATAAAGTGCCAGGCACCAATGAGTTCCCCGTGGAATATTATGCCTCTTATAGAGCAACTCTGGCTCCCAACCTGCTTGAGGGATATTGTGAGGCGCATCAAGACAGAATTCTACCTGAGTCCCTTCATGAGCCCCTCGTTGTGCTTCCTAAACTGGGCGGAGATCCCTTGGATGTGAGCTCCTATCTCTAATTGTCAGTGCTCAATATTGACTACAGTATTTTAAGCATGGTACTTGCAAATAGGCTATTGCCAGTGTTGTCAACACTGGTGCACTCTGACCAGAATGGCTTTATTCCCCATAGGGCAACATTCTATAACCCCCGCAGACTGTGCCATATGACGGGGGCCTTAGACGGAGCTAACAACATTCTGACAGCATTGTTCATAGACATTGAGAAGGCATATGATACACTGGCATGGTCCTACCTATTCTTTGTGTTGGATGGCATGGGTATGGGACTTGAATTCCTTGGCTGGAATAAACTACTTTACACAACTGTACAGGCTAGGGTAAAAATGGGATACCATATCTTGCACAAGTTTGAAATCCGCTTGGGCACCCATCAGGGTTGCTTCTTATCACCCATAACTTTTGCCCTGGAGATGGAAACCCTGGCCTGCCTGTTGAGGGCAAGGGGCCCTGACTGGGGCATGGCTGTGGGAGTGGACTGGCATGCAATATCCCTGTATGCTGATGACGTTCTATATATATAGGTGACCATCAGCAGGTGTTACTGGACCTACTCGAGCTATTAGAACCCTTCGGGTGATGACTGGCCTCAGGAGCAATATCTTGCTTCTTTCCTCTGAGTTGAGTTGAACAGTTGGAAAGGTCAAGGTTGCAGACTGAATGACTGCCCTAGTGCATGGAATTCTCAGACAGAGACCTTCTTGATGGTAGTCTCAGTAGACTGTTCACAGCTGTGCAACAGCCCTTGACCACTCTCCCATATGGGATGTACATCAATAGCAAAGATGTTAATCTTACCACGCCTTCTGTACCTATTCACAGCCCTTGCCAGCAGTGCTCACTCATTCCTTCTTGAAGGAGCTGATGGATCTGATGTCAGACCTGGTTTGGGGGGAGGCTGACGAACAGTATCGATTGCCATGCTTCAGAGGCTTCTGATGGCAGGGTTTGGGGGTGCCAGACCTTGAGCATTATTATGCCGCAGCACAACTCCAGTGGCCAATGAGATGGATGGGCAACAGTACAATAGCTGAGAGTGTGGCTGTCGGAGATGAACTCCAGGGAACCAAGGTATGAATGATGGACCAGGTGTAGCCCTCTGAGAGGACTAAGTAGATTGGCATGGGTGGCTAAGTTATGTAGAAAAAGGTACATTCAGCCCTGGCACCATCAGGTACTCTATGCACTGCAACTACCGCTGTGGAATGTGCCAAAGATGAAAACCATGCCAGCCATTCATGACCCGGCCTCACAGCGGGAGGCTGGGTTAGTTGAGTAGGTGATGTTTACACAGAAGGGGGTTTGTGTCCCTTTTGTTTCTCATGGATTGGGGTGGGCCTCTTTTTGGCACACAATGCATTTGTGCTAGCAGGGTGAGACACCCGGGGTATGGGCCAAAGGGAGCCGGAGCTGCATGAGGGACTCCGCTGTGTTCTTACTCATGGGATGGAAAGATGGATGGTCAAAATGATATATGGTGCATTATTAGCCAAGAGCAGAGATCATGCAACAGAGATCATGCAATGTGAGGAAGCCTGCCTGGGCGTGAGCCTCTCGCTTAAACAATGGAGGATGGCACTTTGCATGTTATGCGAGTTTCCCTCAATGCCTGCCTGAAATTCACGTAATTTAATTACCTGCACCAGACTTACCTCACTTCCCACTGGGCACACAGGATTTTCTCGTGATCCTTTCTGGAGTGCCCTCGCTACGGGCAACCCAACATGTTGCTTTTTCACATGGTATGGGTGTGCCCAGTACTAGCACGGGTGTAGGTGTGGCTGATGGTGGTTATATCAAATGTGGTTGATATCTAGTTGACCCCCGACTCCCTGTTGTGTCTCTTGGGGATAGCAAAGAGGACAAAAAAACGAGATACTTCATGAAGTTTGTGGACTTAGCCATGATTTTATTTAAGCATCAGATAGCTATGTCCTGAAAGGTAGATGCACCTCCTCTGGAGACAGGCTGGATCACAACAGTACACAAGTGGGCAGTGTCAGAGGCTGATGCCATTCCCTGATATGTACACCAGCAAGACAGAGATGGTGCTGCCACGTTGTGGGATACCTATGTACAGATGGACCATTGGGCAACCTCAATATCACGGGCCCACCCTAGTTGGGGTCAAGGGGGCCTGGCCCCTTCAACAGTGGTGTTGCTCCCTCGGAACACGTTATGTTAACGATGAGATGTATTTTATATGTCTAGATGCAATTACCTATCCTCACTGTGAACTGGGCCTCTGCAGGGCACATATGCTGTCAAACTTCGGTACTTTCGGGTAAGAAAGATCACTGGGTTACTAGTTGTAATTTAAAATGTGTACTTTAATGTCAGTGCCAGCTGTATTGTTTCCCATATTGTTGTAGCAATTGCCAATTTTTGCAGAATGTCAAAATCTAAAACTACAATAAAGGCATGTTAAAAAAATGAAATTCGAGTAATTTAATAATTTGATAGTTCATTATGAAATGTCATGTATGGCATCGGCCGTATTAGGTATTGCGAGCAGATTTTTAAGTAAGAAATTTGGAAACAAACTGGTGGTAGTGAACTAAATATGGAAAAGAAACAGTATTAGACAAAAATGTTTACACAAATTAGGTCATATAATATATGTTAATCAAATGAAAGAAACAGTTCAGTCCCATAACTATGGAGGCCATCATTGATCTGGTGCAAACACAAAATGTGTCCAATATTGGATCTGCTCTATTTCTTTAGAACCTGTTTATGAGTAGTATACTTAATCTGGTTGAAAGACTTGTGATTGAATAATTCATTAATTTGTTATGATGGCCATATTTGGCTTTGCGAGCAGATTTATATGTGACAATACTAGGCAAAAATATTTACACAAGTAAAGCAGTATACTGTACATAGTGCAAATAAAGAAACATGGAGGCCCCACAGCTATGATTGCCCTCTTTGAACTTGTCCACTTTGAAGGACAATCACAAAGTAGATGGTCTAGAAAACTATTTGCATCAGTTAAAAAGCATAGGGGGTCATTCTGACCCTGGTGGCATTCCTCCATGTCACACTCCTCACTCCTACTTTGGAGTACAGCACAGTAGACAGTCGGTGTGTCTGCATTTAGCACGCACTATATGCGCCTCTTTTCAGTGGATCAGAACTGTACAGAGAACAGAATAAAAGAGTGCATATGTCCAGTGTTGGTCCAAAAGGAGTGATTCCTTGTTACATTTTCAAATCCATTTAATGTATATCTGTCTTTTGTGGTGTTCTGTCAAAAAATCTGACAATAATTCTGGTGGTATGTTGGACCTATCTGATATAGAACTGAATGTAGATGGTAGCTGACATAGGATGGACAAGGTATTGGAAGCATAGGAAGATAGAAAACGCTAGAAGGAGGAACTGTCTACATTAGAGCAAAAGGGAGATTATCTGTAGTACTTAATGCAACATATCTAGATAACAATTTGGACCACAAGGGCTTGATTCATGCCAAATGTTCACGATGTTCACATATTATTTTACACAGGCAGCAGTTTGTCTGAACATTTCACATAGATCTGCCCTTCTGGATCTAGATCGGGCATGTCTGCTAAAGTGAGGGTTAAAGTCTAGACACTCAATTTAGATAAACTAAGTTTTTTTCCTAAATGAGAAAGCGGCCGAACAGCTTGATGACCATCAGAAAATGTTATCAATGGGCTTCCGGATATCACTGGAAGATATTACTTTATTTTGATCCTGAGGAACTAGACTACTGTTTAATTTTAGTGGAGGCATGTTAGCAAGAAATACTTTATGCTGGACTTTACATTTTGGGAGTCTTCCCTTTCTGAATTGGCCACGGCCCCAGCTGCCCCTGGGGACTCACACAGTGAAAGAAACATCTTGGAGGCTATAGCTGCAGGCAAGTTGGCAGCAGTTACAGAACGATTTGTCACCCAACCCACTTGTTCAGTGTGTTTGTTCTTAAGGGTTTATTCCTTACTGTTTTGCATTGTAACATTTATATTCTGCTTTCTGCCTCTATGTGGGGAGCTGAAGCATATGCCCATGTGAACAGCATGCCACTGTGTAGGGTTTGTGGTTAGAAGGGTATTATATTTGCGTTGATCCTCTGTGGGAAGTGTTTCCATGTTATGTGTGATGACCACTGAAGTGGGGTTATCATATTATGAGAAGCCACACTTCGTGACTGGTGGGTAAGTGTGAGAGAGAGGCACGCAGTTTATGGTTTTTGACAAGCTGGAAGCTTTGATGAGCTGTGCAGGTCCCATAATGTTATTTCTTATCAATATAGTCCACTAAGCTGGTTAGCACATAGGGTTGTTCATGCTGAGATTTTTATTTATGTTCATTATCTGGAAAGGCTACAGGTTGGCAGCGACACAGGTTGGCTGGAGAGATGCTCAGGAGATCTGCTGGGACGCACTTCATTACAATCACCACTTACACGATTGCCATTGGGAGATGTCAGGAATCAGAACAGTTCAGAGACTCAGTGGTGGACGAGATTAGAGCCCTCTGATGGCCAGCAGCATGTGGCAGATCCCTGCAGCTACGCCACGCCTCTTCAAATAGTGGTGGGAGGTTTGCTGCTGTGGACGGGCACAGTATAGGGTGACAGACATGATTTGTAGTGGTTCTTTCTGAAGTGAAAGCAGGAGGGCCAAGCAGTTTAAGGTAAATTTTATGCAGCCTTTTTGAGGCTTAATAAAAGTGAAAGTATTGATGGAGGGCCAAGTCATTTAAGCATAAATTTATAATATATTATGCGTGTAATAGTGCTATATAATAGCCAGGCTAGACACAGGCCAGCCCTTCAAAACCTAAAGTGTTTGCCAACATGAGAAGAGTATCCTGCAAAGGCTACTGCACAACTAAGAACTATAGATTGTACTTGAAGGATAGATTAGTGCTCCAAGTTCTTGGTCAGGGTTATGGGAGGGGGTAGTTATCTTGCAACCAGGGATGTTTTCACCTCTCTTACTTAGTCCCCTGTGTTTATGTCTTCACTGTTGCTTTAAACCGAGGTATTGATAATCATGGTTGCATCGTGCACTTCTGCCTTTGGAATGTGCATTCGGATGTAGGCAGGCAAACCCAACACATTGTACTCAAATGTGTCATGATGTAAGACACCTGGAGCAGTCCAGCTAAATAGAAACAACTGCAAAGTCCGTGATGACGGTCTTCGCATTAGTTATCTTCATTGCAGTTACCTCACGCCACACCCAGTGCCTCATGAATTATTCAGCAGACTCTGCCACGTTCCCTACAGCTCACAGGCATAAATCGAGACCTGTGAGAACTTCAATTAGCAAATGTATTGCCATTGTGAAATAAATACTGGCAAGGAGGTTATCTAGTATATTTATTGCCTTGTAAATACAACAGAACACGTTCCATTAATTTTTACGTTTTATATATATATATATATATATATATATATATATATTTAAATTCCTCGTTTTATTAAAACGTGATACAGAAAATTGATATTTTTGGTCCTTTTTTCTTGTGCATGATATTTTTTATGCTTGTAAGGTTCCGGCAAGAGGAACTGGTATTTTTCCAGGGGTCTTCTCAGTCTCAATAGAGTATTTATATCTTAGTAATAGTAGTGTCTTTTTGTATATATTTGGATTCGTATACTCTAGTCAACAAGATGGATGATGACATTGATAGTGAAAGGAAAATGGCTGCTCAGGTATTATTCTCTAAAACTGCCATAAGAAATAAATTGTCTGTGATTGATCAGGGTGGTAATAATGATCTGAATACATCCCTACATAAGCTGGAAAAATTGTGTAAACAGGAAATTTCGAAATGGTGGGAAGCCACTTCTTTACAAAATTATATTGATCAGGATATGGTCCCAAGAGGACTAAGAATCTTTATTACACCAGTCTATGAGTCTCCAAATCCTGAAATGTTAAAAGAATGGGCAGATAATTCTGCAATTAGTTCTAAACATATGTTGGAAATTTTGGTCAAATATGCTTGGCGTGATCGTGAGATCCTGTTATTGGACATTAAAAAAATAAAAGATGATTTGACCAGCAGATCTGAAACAGACAAAGAAAGTATCTCTCGCTTTTTTGAACTTATGAAGGTTAAATTGAAGAAATATGAAGACGATATAAAAATTAAGAAACAACAAAAACTCCATAGAGACATTGGAGATTATGAAAGCGGTAGAATTCTAACTTTTAGTAGAAAATACGATCATCTGTACAAATCAGGTAGCAATTCCCCAATATCTATGGCCCAGCCCTCAACCTCTGAAAGTGAACTGGAAAGTGTACAAGAGATTGACTCTTTAAGTTCAACGGAAAGTGAACCGTCTAGTGTCGAAGTTACCAACAAACCGGCTACTTTTTTAGACGAGTATCGCCTGCTGCGTCGTGGCAGGCAAGTACCATACAAACAGAAGGGAGAGGGACAAAATTACAGGGGCAGATCAACAGGACGACGAGGAAGACGAGCAGGAGTCAAAAGAGGAGACAGAGAATTAGAGACCGGACTAAGAAGAGACCCAAATTAAGAGTAATTGAGAAAAATAACAAGTGGCTTCAACATGGTGATCTAATGGATATGGAAACGGTGAATAAAACTATTGTTAATCTATCAGATCACTTTTTAACTGAAGATGATAAAAGAACATTGAGTTTGGGTCTCTCTTTTTGTCCAACTACACGTTTTAATTATGCTGAAACCCGAATTGACCTGTTTAAATTTGTTAGAAAATTAAAACTAAAAAAATGGTTTAAACTGAAAGGGAACATTTGCAATAGTTTGGAACCTGATGTGAATAAGGATAGTGACAAACATGTTCTATCTATTAGCGATGTGGATACATTGTTAATTCTGCATGAGTTAGAACAGGACTGTATAACACCAATTAATGAAAAGAATCTATATCAAAATTTGGAAGAGCTGGGTGTTGTTTATGATCGAGTAGTTCCTTCCGGTTTCAAACCCAAATCGACATTTTTGCCAAATATGATGCATGATAATATAGATACTTTTTATGACATGACAGTGCGTGGTCTGACACATTTCCGGCATCGAACATGGTTCAGACCAAGAAATAATAACAATATGACATTTAATCAGAGTGAGACCATTAGATTATTAGTGGAAGACAGTGATACTATTATTTGCCCAGCAGATAAAGGAGGCAATATAGTACTCTGGAAAAGGCAGAAATATATTGACGAAGTTATGCGTCAATTGAGTAATACACACTTTTATAAAGTTGTAACTAAAGAAGTATATTCTAATAGTGTCACTAATATATGGCGTCTCCTAACAGAGTGGAAGGATAAGGGTCTATTAGTGTGGGAGGAGTACTGTTTCCTGAAAAAGGATTTTCCCAAGTTACCTGTATTGTATATTCTCCCGAAAATTCATAAGGATAGACTCAACCCTCCGGGAAGACCTATAGTATCATCTTGTGGTAATGCTCTGGAAAATATATCCAAATATGTGGATTTTTTTCTAAGAGATTTTGTCATGAATTTACCCTCTTATGTCCAGGATACAAAGGACTTTTTAGGCAAATTGGAGGGTATTATTTGGGAAGAAGATTTTTTACTTATATCTCTTGATGTAAATTCCCTTTATACCATTATTGATCATGAGAAAGGCATACAGGCATGCAGACATTTTTTACATACTAGATCGTTAAGATACCTGGCACATACGGATATGATCATTGAAATGATTACGTACTGTCTGACTAATAATATTTTTTTATTCAATGGTCAACTATACAAACAAATTTTGGGGACTGCTATGGGAACTTGTTTTGCCCCCAGTTTTGCCTGTTTATTTTTGGGCCTTTGGGAAGAACATGTTTTCAAGGATGAAGAGAAGTATCCTGAAATATATCAGGCTATACAGTGGCTCAGATATATTGATGATTTATTTATTATCTGGAAAGGTTCTGAGAAAGAGGCTATTAAGTTTATCACTAAACTTAATGATAATAATCTCAATATTAGTTTAACTTACAATATTAGTAAGGTGTATATTGAATTTCTAGATACAAAGATTGAGATTAAGAATGGGATGATATATACTGAACTCTTTCGTAAGGCTACAGCAGGAAACAGTTTATTGCATGCTGCTAGTGGACATCCAGATAAACTTAAATGGAGTATTCCGTATGGAGAACTACTGAGGGCTAAAAGAATAAGTAACACAGATGAGGCATTTGAACGAGAACAGGTAGAGATGATTAGAAGATTCAAACAAAGAGGTTACCCGGGGTGGATAATTAAAAAGGCCACAGAAAAAATCAAGAAAGTTGAGAGAATTCAGACTCTCTTTGATAATACGGCAGTAACTGAAAAACAGGAGAAGGATGATACTCGATTAATTTTAACTTTTAATGAGGACACCACAAAGATTAAAAAGATTATCTCCAAACAATGGAACATTTTGAAAAGTGATCCTGTTATTGGTAAGGAGATTCAGAGATGGCCTTCGATTACATACAGAAGAGGCCGTAATCTTCATGATATGTTGAGATCTAATGATATTTCTCCGTTATCTCATGTTAAGGAGCATAATTTACAGGGATTTTTTACCTGTGGTCATTGTAAAGCCTGTCGTGATAGTGTGGCAAGAAAAGAGTACCCCATAAAAAGACCAGGGACAAATAGACCCATTAAGCAGTTTCTCACTTGCAGTACTCCTTTTACGATTTATGTATTGGAATGCCCGTGTCATTTGTGGTATGTGGGAAGTACAAAACATGTAGTGAAGAAGCGTATTCTTGAACATATGCGGGCTATTACATCAAAAAATCCCCATTATCCGGTAGCAAGACATTTTGAGGAGTATCATAATTCTGATGCTACTGTGTTGACCTACTTTGGTATTGAACATATACCCGCGTATCATAGAGGAGGTAATAGAGAGTTGACCTTACGTATAAAAGAATCCAAATATATTCTTGATTTAGAAACTAAGACACCTCATGGATTGAATATGAGTGAAGAGCTTACCACTCATCTTTTTTGATGATTATTTTTAGGATTATTACATGGGATGGGAGCTTTTAGTTATTTGGATTAATGCTCGTATTTGAGTGGTAGCTTTTCATTGAAAGTATGTATTTTTAATACTTTTAATATTTAACCAATTTTCTATTTTTCAATTCTATTTTATTCTTTCAGAATGGAGGAGTCCGGACGGATTCCCGATTTTGGAATACTAAGTGCATGTATTCAGTCACGAGGTGTCAGGGATATCGGATATTTGAAAACTTGTGTAGAACATGTGGTTATGTAGATTGGGAGAAAATATGGTTAGAATCATCTTAGGGAGTAATTTAAGGAATGTTAAATGAATAACTTTAGATGCTAGTGCATTGAAGAAGTACATTTGGAAGTGCGGAATAGATGTAACTTGAAATTTACAACGTAAAAATTGACTGGCTCTTATCTATACTTATATTCTTACTTATATTTATATTTATACTTATATTTATATATTTATATGTAACTGTGAAGACATTTATATGCAATTGAGTATGCCGATACAATTGATCGTGTATAATTCTAGACATCTACAACTATTAAGAATATTAAATTCATTAAAATAAAATATTGTAAGATGTATTAAATAATATCTATGCGGTTAATTTGTTAAAACGGATACATATAATAACTTAGATTTATATATATTTATTTATTTATGTTATTTATTGAGTACTAATTGGGAGCCAGTTAGGCAATGTTAATGCACTTGGTTGAAAACCGAATGTTTTCTTATTATTATCATTCCTTTACTTATTACTTATGAAATATTGCAATTATTTTAATATATGAAAAAGTACTGCTTTATTAATATATTTATTCCTGCAATGGTCTTAATGTATGAATTATTTACTCCCCTTTTTATTTCCACTGTTTGTATAACTTTTGTAATGTGTAGTCCTATTTCTATGTTTATATTCAAGGGGTATTTAACTAAATGTACACTGGTGGTATGTTACACGTGATCAAGGCTGCTAGACAGCCGAAACGCGTAGTGTGTGAAATAAATTACTCTATTTGAGTTCTGGGATTTCCCGAGTGTGCGTTCTTCCTTGGAAGCTTCTTCATTGTTTCTATTTTTAACCGGAGTGCTCTGCCGGTTCTCTACGCACCACCTCTCTCGGGCCTCCAGGAGCCCAGCTGTGAGCATTGCTATAGTGAATATATATATATATATATATATATATATATATATATATTTAATTCCTCGTTTTCTACTGTAGTGGTCTGATATTCTAATTATTTTACTATGCAGTTTTTATATTTTCAGTTTATGTTAATTGGTCTAAAGTTTTCTCTTATAAACTCATCTGATCATTTATTGTCATTAGATTAACTATTGCGTTTATCATTAAATTAGTCTGCCTGGTTTTCTTTTTCTAAAACAATGCACCTCTTACACGCCCGTCTTTTATGCAAGAGAGCTGAAAATCAAAGCCACTAGTTTAGATAACTTCAGATAGCAAAGTCAGTTGCTCCAGGAGCTTAGGGTTCAATACTGGCAAAGTCTGGTGAGAGGCCCCTAGAACTTCATTCACTACTACTCCTTTTCTTTACCGAAACACCACTCTTGCCCTAGCAAACCTAGTAATGCTATGAGCCTTGACCTTCCCCCTAGACTAACATTATTCGATGTAGTGGCATTCACAGCAGTAGTGTTCTCTGTAATGGTTATTTCATTGCTGTGACTTCTGTCTAATAGTAGTGGCTTCTCAGTAGTGAGGGTCTGATGTAGAAATGAACATAGAAAGGTCCATAGTTGTCAAAGATTTGCTCCATTGAAAGTGGTGCTTTCCTGATATTTTTCATTCAGAGCCTACTTGTGTGTTATGTGTTCCTGCATTTTTAGGTTTGCAACCTTCTCAAAGTTTTAGACCACAGCAAAGTTTTGCAACAACTTCATGAAGTCTGCAAAAAGGAAAGACCTCATAACTTTTCAATTAGCAATGAACAGGAAGAAATGGCCATTAAAGAAACCAGTGATCGTTAATGGAACATTAAACAAATCGCTGGTGTAAAGGAAGGATATTGTTCTCAACCGTGACCCAAAGTGTGGTTTAACTTAAGCACATAATGTAGATTGACTCATTGGTGGGTTTAGGATTGTGGTAAAATCATTGCTAATCCTCATGGTGGATATCAGAGCATTGGCAAAGTTCACTGTGTTCAGTGAGGCATTGTTCAAACCATGTGGTAGGATAGACCACTAGTGAATATGATGGTGTAGAATGGAGCATTGGTGAAACATCTTGTAAAATGGTGCATTAGTAAAGTTAAACCTAGGATGGAGAACTGGTGAAGTTTGGAATTTACATTAAATACTGGTGAAATTATATTGCAGAATGCAGCAGAGGTGAAACAAATGATCTGAAAAAAGGCACTTGTGATGCCAAAAGTCTAAAACCGACATCCATAGAATCACAGTGCAGAATGAAAATGGTGCACTCTGAAGCTAATTGTGTGTAATGAATCAGTAGTGAAACCCATGAATTAGATTCTAGCATTGCTGAAGTCCAGAAAATTGAACATTGGTGAAGCCAATAGTGTGGAATGTGACATTAACGAACTCTGGCGATATTTGGATCTCAACATTTCTGCTGAGATCGAAGGAGTTCATTTCAAGGAGTAACAAGAACCCGGTGTGAAGCAAGACGCGTTCGTATTATTTGAACTTCACTAAAGGAACATGACTGGCAAGCATCCTGCTAACGGGAGGTAATTTTTCTCAAATGGGTGTTTACCTCTGTTGCTTGCCGTCTGCTTGTCGCAAGCTGGTATCTTCATTTCTTGAGCTGTTGCGTGCGCGAGTACCAAGGGAGTACGTCCCGTGCTGCGGTGTCGTGTACCGTGCGGCATTGCATTGTTACTTTTGCATTGCCTAGCAACGTTTTGTGAAGAGCACAAGCCTACTTGCCCTGATGCGGTGACGTGTACCGCACGGCATTGCACTGTTACTTCTGATTGCCTAGCAACGTTTCGTGAAGCGTACAAGCTTTTGTGTGCGCAGCAAAAGTGAAAACCGTGCCGTGCCGGAGTGACGTGTACCACGCACCTTTGTGAGTTGCTTAGCAACGCATCGTGAAATGCCTGGTCAATCTACCGAAATGTGACTTACACAACAAAACAACGTGGAGCAGTTTGAAGGAAGCGTCATGGATTGCCTGAGGAAACTTGGCGAAGTTTGTTTATAGAGTGACTATTGCATATTCTATGCCAATAGTGAGACTTTTAAAAGTGGTGAACAGTGGAAATTTTGCTTTTGGGCGTTTTTCCGCATTGACTATGAATAAGTCATCTGTTGCAGCTATAATTAGGTGATTCAACAAGAACATTGCCGGAATACGGATATTGGAACTGTATTTGGATCGCCGTGTGACATCAGTGACTACTTTTTATATTTTAGTTTGTTGTTTTCATTTTCTTACACAAATTGGTGGTGTGGCAGGGTTTTAGGTGGGTTGTTTGGGTACAACATGCAATCGATAATACCTGCACCGATTTTGGCAATGCCTGGGGAACCAAGCATGACATGGGAGGACTGGCGTGACGTACTTGGAAGCATTAGGTGGAGCCATTTTTACTGCAAAAAGGAAGTTAGCTCTTCTGAAACATAACTTTGGATGGAGGGAAGGAAGGGATGGAAAACCTTACCACAAGTGAGTAGTTTTGCGAGAAGGAGAAAGTGCTTCAGATGAAGAGAACCATGGTGATGATGTCTATACATGGGCGATGGGGCATGAGAATCTCATTATTGTCAGTATTGTGGTAGAACATCATAGGTTCTTTTCGAGAATGCAAGCTCCTGACGAGTCAGTTGATCAATTTGTATGTGCATTGCGTATGTTAGCAAACATGTGTACATTTAGGGAATTGCACAAATAAATTATCAGGGACCAGTTGACAAATCGTACAAAAAATCTGAAAATTCAAGAAAAACTCTTGAGTTTGAAGGATCCTTCATTGGATGAAACAGTTGCAGTTGCAAAACGTGTTGAAGACGCCTTCTGTTACATTGAAGAATTAGGAAAGAAGGATGTGGGGAATGTGTCTGTGCAGGTAATTGACAAAGAGAAAGGTAACCAGGAATGTCCATAGGGAAAACTACTGAAGAGATGTTATAGGTGCAGGAGTACAAAGCATCTAGCGTCTTCTATAAATTGTCCGGCTCTAGAAGCTAAATGTTTTAAATGCGATTAGAGGGGTCATTTTCTAAAGTTTGCAACCAAAAGGGAATACAAAAAAAGAAGAAAAGTGTAAATGTAATTCACCAAGATGATAAGGGAATGGTGCAGAGCGATGAGGAAGAAAATAGTCAGATAGAAGTATTTATGCTGAATGATGTTGCGGTAAATATAACTGAAGAGAAAATCTTGACGCTGAGGGACACACAGTACAGACCGCCAAAATACATGGTACAAATTAATGGTGTGATGGTTAACATGTGGGCGGATTCGTGTTCACCATATATGTTGATAGATAAAGAGACTTGCCACAGTCTGGGCCAAGGTAATTTATCCAAGGCGGAAGTCAAACTGGTGGGTACGAAGGAAAGGAAATACCCATTTTAGGGTGTTTCTATGGAACGTTGGCATTTAAACACAGAAAAATTGCATCTTGGGTGTACGTGGTTGAAAGGGGTAGATGTTTGTTGGGATGGAATGAGCAGAGAGACTTAAAGGTGTTGTTGGACCTTAACTCGGTAGAACAAGTCCTATCTCAGGTTTTGACTATGTCCAATAGTCAAGACGCTGTGGAATGGAAAGGAGAGTTTCCTAAGTTATTTGGAGAGGGTTTAGGCTGTTTGAAGAAATGTCAACACAAAATCATTTTGAGAGAGGGTGCTACACCAAGAGTACACAAAGTAAGGAGTGTCCCTGTGGTATTGAAAGCGGCATTAAAAGCTGAACTAGGGAGATTGTTGAAGATGGATATTATAGAGGAGTTTGAGTCATGGGAGTGTTAAGTCCGGTTGTGTTGGCTTGGAAACCCAATGGTAATATCAGAATGTGTGTGGACTTGAGAGATTTGAACGACAACATTTAAATTTATAGCCATCCTTTACCAAACATTAATTAACTATTAGCCGGGGCCCAAGGGGGTAAAGTGTTCTTGACATTGGACTTATCGAATGCTTACCACCAAATAATGTTGCACCCGGACTCGAAACATCTCACGTCTTTTATCACACTGGACGGGAGCATTTAGATTCAAGCACATTCCGTTTGGTCTTGTGTCTGCCTCTGCCGTGTTTCAAAGAGTCATGCAGAGTTTACTAGGAGAGATTGAGAACGTGAGGTTTTTTCAGGATGATGTGTTGTGTGGGCGGAAGATTTGGAAAAGCATGATGGTATAATGAGGAAAGTGTGTCAAATTTTGGAGGAGGCTGGGTTGACAGTGGAGTTGAGTAAATGCAAGTTTGGGTGTTCCGTTGTAGAGTATTTGGGACATACTATTTCTGGTAGTGGAATAAAACCAAAGGCGAAGTTGTTGGAAGCAATTGAAAAAGCGCCTAGTCTGGGGAATAAGGATCAATTGAGATCGTTCTTAGGTTTGGCAGAATATTACTTGGAATTTGTAAAAAAATTGCTTATGTGGCGCAACCGTTGTGTGAGCTAATGAAAAAGAGTCAAAAGTATGTTTGGATGGAGGAGTGTCAGCGTGCTTTTGAAGAACTTAAGAGGTGCATGATTGGTGCTGTAGAGTTGAAACCTTCTGTAGCTCAGAGGTTCACTATTGCGGCGACAGATGCTAGTATGCATGGATTAGGTGCTGTGTTGATGCAACTGCATGATGGGAGAGAGCATGTAGTGGCATTTGCATCAAGAGCACTGAAGGGTGCCGAGGGTGCATATTCTGCGTTAGAAAAGGATGCACTTGCATGTTGGTGGGGTATCCAATATTTCAGGAATTATGTGTGGGGAAAAAGGTTTGAATTGCGAACGGATCACAAACGCCTACTGATTTATTCACAACTAGAGGGGCCAGTCGGGCATCATCTAGAATTGCAAAGTGGTTGTATCGCTTGCAAGAATATACATTCACAGTTAAATATGTTCCGGGTGTGAGGAATGTGAATGCGGATTGTTTGTCGAGGTTACTGTTGGAGAATGCCAGTGAAGAAGATCATGAGGAGTGGCTGGTGGCTGCTATTCGTGATATGAAAATTAAAGCGATATCAAGGACATGTGGAGGATTGCTGTTGCAGAAGATGTGGAATGCGCAAACGTTGAAGGAAAATTTGGATAAACCATGGCACATGTTGGATGAGTAGATTGGCGAATTACAAGAATGTATGGTCAGAGCTGTCTGAGCAAGACAGAGTTGTGAGAAGAGGGGACAAACTGATTGTACCTAATAATTTGAGAGAGCAGGTATTGGAAATCTTGCATAAAGGGCATTGGGGCATGTCAGCTATGAAAAGGAAGGCTAGAGAAGATTTTTGGTGGCCGGGTATGGATCAAGATGTTGTACGGTTTGTGAGAAATTGCATAAGTTGTGTTTGCGGTGACAAAACACATAAGTGTGAAAGGGCTCCGGTTATTCCGGTACTGTTCCCAAGTGAACCATGGAAGAAAGTGGGGCTGGATATGTGTGGTCCATTTGAATGTGGTGGCAGTGGGAAATGTTATGCCGTGGTGATGACGGATTATTATTCCAAGTGGCCGGAGGAGAGTGTGGTTAAAGATGTTAAATCAGGAACTGTCATTGAGTTGAGACGGCTGTAGCTCATCCCAGAGAAAATGGCCTTGTAGAAAGGTTTAACAGGGTGCTAAATGAAAATGTACAGTTGTCACTCCAAAGTGGTTTGGATTGGAGGAGAGAAATAAAAAATGTACTGTGGAGCTATCATACCACCTCGCATTCCCTTATGATAGAAGCTCCTTTCATGGTGTTAAAAGGAAGGAAACCTTGTACCATTGCTGTACTAGGATGGATGAGGAGAACTGGTAAAGGAAAGATTGATGAGGAGGAGTTGTCGAGTCGGGTGAAAAAGGTGCAAGAAAAGTATGATGGAAGTTTATGGAGTGAGATAAAGAGAGGCTGGTTTGTGGAAGGAGACTGGGTGCGAACCAGAATAGGTGATGGTGACAGGAAAGGTTTATCAAAGTGGTCAATTCCTAAACGGGTGATTGATGTGAGGAGGTATAGTGTGATTTTGGATGATGGAAAGAGGTGGAGTACAGAGAGTGTGGTGAAATGTAATAAAGGCGAGGTGCAGGAAAGTGGTGATGGTGGCGATGGTAGTGTGGTGAAGATTGATGAAGATGTACGGATGGAGAAGAGATTGAGAAGGAAGCAATATTATTGTAAAAAATATTATGCCGACTGAAAAAAAAATAGTATACCTATTGAGTATTCTTGTTTTTATAAGCTCAATTTACTTGGGAGATTATCTTATTGTCTACTTTCTTGTATATATGTTTCATGTTATTATGGTAGTGTACGTTTTTTTTTTGTTACGAAAGGGGAAATGTTGTATTGCAGGATAGAACTAGAACTTAGGAATTTGGAATGTTATGGTTTGCCTTAGCAATGAGGGTGGAATGTAAAAGCTTTTAGAATGACAATGTTGGCAGTTGGTTGTACGGCTGGGCCAGGGTTGGATGTCGGAACTTGATTGCTGTATTATTGATAAAAAGAAGAGGAAGCAGGGTCATCTTTTCAGATGGAGCATTAATGCACTTACAGGTAACTGTTTGGGGGAGCTCACTTTGCTGAAGTCCTATTGCACCCTTGAATCCCGCTCATTCTTCTGGATCTCTAAAGCTTTAAAGAAACATCTTGACACATCCCACACATGGTGGGTATACAGAACTGTCAGTGTGCTATAGAATGATGCTCACGCTGGTGGAACATTAGCACACTGCTAGGACGCTGCTGGCGGAATCTCTAGCCCAAGAGCAGTGATAAAGCATTTCTGCGGTAAGCTCACAGACCATATCTGAAGGGTGATCGGATCAGCATTGAGGTTGTTGTGTGCTTTACAAGAATAATTCATGAATTCATGAATTCATTCAGTCGCTGGGATACTGCTTCACTGACATGGCATGCCTGAAGGAGGCCCATACTGCTGCGGGAGCTCTAAAAGATAGTACTAATGAAAGCTCACACTGCATTCACTGCTCCATCCATCTACTCATGCTTCAAACCCTCAGAACCCTATCAACTTCAGACTTATCTCTAGTAGACTTTTTTCAGGCAACTCATTGAAAGAGACATGTTTACACAGCTCTTCGCCTTGTACGAAAGTGGTTAATCTTTTTCTTCTGTCCAGAATGCAGCACACAATATTTCTTGATCACCAAATACTCCTTCATTTCTATCAAAATTGATACAATTTTATTATTTGCTTTTGTTACCGTACACCAGCCTATTTTATTTGTTTTATATATTTAATTTTTTTCTGTAGCGCAGACATGATTCAAAATGATGTTCGAACGCTTTTCTCAGAAAATAAGGATGTGATAAATAACAAAATATACTTCTTAGAATAAGAAAACATCTTATATTAATTAGGCACTTTATAAACATGGGCACAGTTTATGGTAGAGGTAAGTTGAAAGTACAGGGGTCCATTCAGCTGGCCAATGAGTTTCAATGAAGCTGTGGGTATCATGAAACTAGGGTGGATAGTTGTAAATCATGCTGAGTGTGGGGGAAGGAGTACATCAGGGCATTTTCAGGAATATCAAGAGTAGGTCGTTTTTAAGGGAATTTTATATGGTCTGACTTGACAGCACAGCAGTCGACAGACAATTATGTGAGAATCACTAGAAAGAGGCTTTGGCTCCACCCACTTGTTGGGAGCCAAGAGTGCATGTTTTGATTGGCAGAATTTGCATGCTTCTACCAAAAAGATGCTTGTCTTCCACACAGCTGTGATCATTTTGTTTATTTATTCAGCTTCCTGGCACACATATGACATTATAATACTATTGAAGTGTCCTCGATAACAAGATAATTGATAGTGTTTTCTCTGGGAGGAGTACAGATGGGAGGAGGGCAGTCATTAACCTACATGCACGTTTAGCTCTGGCTTGACCATACATCAGTCACCTGACTTTTTGACATATACCAATATTATTCTACAGTTCTTTGCTTCCAAACAGATACTTATTAATTCCTATGCTATTTACTTGTAATGCTTCACATTTACCATACAATATTCTTTTAAAGCCAGACAGATTGGCATTCCCAATGCTTGTTGTAAAAATGTGAATGATGGACCATAAATGGGAAAGTTGTCATTCCAAATCTTCTAAGTGGAACTCGAAAACAAGAGGGTCCAATTGGATATTGTTTATGATGCAAGTTGTCTCTGTCAGCCTGAGCGTATTAGCTTCAGACTCCTTCTGCCTCCGCTCTAAACAAAAACATGCCTCTGTCCAACAAGAAATCATCTCTTTGCAATGCTGCTTTTGGGATCAAAGCTGATTAAAGTAAATCCATTTCTGTTTCAGTTCTATTTCCGATTCTATATGGCCATCCAGCTTTGAATTCTTGAAACATATTCATTTAAGTGGTAGATGAACGTGCTGTCATCAATTTGAATGTAAATCTGTTAGTTAAGTGTGTATTAGTAATAACAGAAGCCTCTGCACCCAGAAAGCGCCCAGGAGTTCACAATACAAGTTAAATAATATGACAGCCAGGACAACAGCGGGAGCTTTTACAGCGTGGAAGTATGAGTCATTTATTTTCATCATCTGGCATTGATGAGGTACATATGATTTGAACCATCAAAGAACTATTCTACCATTAGCAAAGTGCATGTGCGGCAGTGAGTCATTTATGTTCAATTGCAAGAAACATGTATCAAATGTGCTGAGAGTTCGAGCAAGATAAGAAGGTATGGTTTATTTTTAAATAGCAATTAGTAAGCATCCGTAGCACGGATTTATTAATAAAGATTAAAGTTAATTGCCATGTGCATGAGTGGAGAAGTGTGGCACAATGGTTAGAGGAGCAGACCCTGATGTAGAGATCTGATCCGGGACCAGGGTTCAATTCCCCCCTCTGCAGGTCTTGGGAATCTTGCCTGGGTGCCTAATCTCATTAATGGGTCCCACTCTGTAACTCTGGGCAATGGCTTGCTTAGTCTCCACAGTGGTATCCTTACAGTGCCTTGAGACCCACACTGGTGAGTAGTGCGCTATACAAGTGCAAAGTTTGCAGTTTATAAATTTGTATGAGTAGGCCTCAAAACTAATTTACTGGGCTTGCTGGTCCTGATTCACTGACAACTAAAAGAAACAGGGCTTTGAAAGTACAATGGAAAGTTTTCTGCGTGCATGTTTTACTCTGCATGGTGCATCTCTTTTCAGAAAATAGATGCCATCTGTTCAGGGGTGCAGTCTATTCCCGCTGTATCAAATAACATGCTTTAAGAAAACTTGCCACAGATGTCAAAAATGTTAAAGGCCGTTCCTGCTTGCATCTACAACTGGCTATATATGCATTTTAATAAGTTGATTATTCAATCATGTATGTAGGGCAAAGGAACTCATGGCCTATCAATCTGTCATTTCTGTCAATGTATATGTAATAGTAGAGCCCATGGTGCTACTTCCCACCATGCAAAGGGCATGATTTTCTATTGCTTTTACTTTTTCTTACTAAGCGTGTCCCTAAGGCAGTTTGCTCTTAGACAGCATTTTTTTTCAAGGTTGACCTTTTGTTATCCTCTTACTGATTTGATTTGCCTGACTAAAAGTGGAGTTTTCTTTATTTGCCTGTGTCAATCATCTTTTAGGACTCACATAGCCCTGATTATGCCTATCGGCTGTTTTATCGTAGAACGCACTGCCATACTGTCTGTGATGCTGAATGAAGTGAACATTGTGTTATATCCAGATTTAAAGTCTGATTGATGGTTGTTTAAGACACTGTTTTCATGGATGGATGTGCTTAGCAGTTTGTTACAAACCTATCCATGGTTTTCACTTTAAAATGTAAATTAGCACTAGGACGATAATGTTCTTTGTAGTCAAGGCCAGCTTTGGAGTTTTTGTGTATTAGGTTAATAATACCCTTCTTTAGAGAGAAGTGGGAAACGACTTACTGAATGGAGGTGTTTATAATTTTCTCCCAGAGGGGGAGTAGTCAGTTGATCTGTAATTTAGCTAGTTTAAGGGGGATCAGGTCAAGTTGATAACAACCCTAGTTAAGGCAATGATTTCCTCCAGGTCTTTGTTAGACTGAGAGATAAAGGGAGCTCAGCTATTAGTCTGCAATATTGGGTTAATATTTATTTAAGCTACTTTGTCAGAGGGAGCGTCATGAAGCAAGACACCTGTTTTGAGCTATTCAGTAGGTTGGGCTCTTCTGGTTTCAGATGTCTAGTTCAGGTTTAGCTACTTTTATTGCCCTTGAATAAAAGCAGTTTTTCTATTTAGGATATTATTTTTTTACTTTTCCATTGCTGTTTTGAGTGTGGAGTGGGTGTGGCATCGGTTTTCCATTTGTTTTTTAGGGATTGGAGGCTTTGTCTTTCGGTGTTAAGGCCATGTGAGAACCACCCTTTGTAACTCTCATTTTAATATTTTTTTATGTTAGATGGAAGAGCAGGGCAGCCTCTCTGCTATGGCGGAGGAACATCGTCCTGCTGGTGAAAGGTGAAAAATAAAGTGATTATAAAAGTATTTTATTATTGCTGTATTTTTCCATTTAGTGAGGGTGGGGCCAGCCACCACTACTTCACTAGGGAGGAGGAGGGGTATGTGCACTTAGAACTCCGAGACGGGCCAAACTGACATGCGCACTTAGAACTCTCCACCCGGTTGTGTTGCACAGCTGGGTGGAGACCAAGTGCAGGCTCCCACTCCCTCCCTTAGCAGCATTTTTGCCCAGTCAGGTCAATCCTGGAGCTTCTCTCATGCTGTTAACAGCATGAGAGAAGCTCCAGGATTGGGTGGGAAGGAAGAAGACAAGAAGAATAGAAGCAGCGAGCACGTTTAAAAAAAATATTATAGATCCCCTCCCAACCCCACTGCACGTGCTGCCCTCCACCCCCTAACACCTTCCAGGCAGCAGCCGCTACTGGGTAAGAGCATCTGATAGAATCATGATAGAATAATTATACTGTTCCACCAGGAAAGAGGCATTTGCTACGTTAGTTCTTAGTGGTGTGAAGGCCTTGATCAATGACTTACGTTTTCCATGCATATGTAAGAGACTAGATGACTGCAGAATGTAGAGGTTTGCGTTGGGTAGGTTCTGATCATGTCTCTTTACAAAAGTTTTGAAAATGTCTTCCTTCATCTGTGTCCTCTCAATACATTTTTGACCCGGTGATCCTCAAGGCTTCATTCCCACATATCATCAAATAAGTCATTCGATCTGATATCTAGATAATTTAGAATCTCCAGAGTGTACAAAGAAAACATCTGGGCCTTGACTCTTAAGTTCTATTCTCCTATCTCAGACCAGAGGACCAATGAAGGTTGCATAACCTTAAGCTCAACTCTTTGGAAATGGAAATCTTAATCTGTGGAAACTGATCCTGGGTTGACAGTTCCCAGCTCCAGAGGTGTTTTTATAATGTTCATCAGTTTCATCAGGTTAGTTTAAAGGAAAATGTCTCTGAACTGAGTCGTACATTTCCTACTGCTGCACAGTGTCGTTAGTGGCAGCAGTCTTTCTTCTTCGAGGCACTGCTCTTTCCTCTTTTTCCCATTGCCAAAGTCCCAAGACCGGACATCCAGGACCTTGAAAGGAGGAAGATGTGGCTGAGCAGATGTCACCAGTGTATCCCATTTTCACTGATGTGACAGTGGGAAGACACAAATAAATACACATCTATACAGCTAGATGTCCCAACCATGTGTTACTGGACATCTGGCTGCAGTGATGGGCAAGAGTTTACTATGCAGTGATAAGGCAACGTCATAAAATCTTGTACTTGTTCATGAAGTACGAAATGTTATAATTGGAAGTTTACAATTTTTTGTCAGCTCATAAAATATAGTTCTCTTTTTGTGCTACAATAGTGTTGCAATGAAAGAGGACGTAGCTGTAGATGACGATTTATTGAAGCAGCAAATATATGTCAACCAGTGAAAGAATTTGTACCACTCGTTTGTTAGCAGGGACACATTTGCTACCAATATATGGGAAAACTGCTGCCCTCTACTGCTGCTTAGTATTACCTTACCTAATATCCAGCTCTGTCTAGGAGGTTTTTAATAATTCAGATGTTGTATTAACATCGTGACATACATAAAAGTGACATACTATATTATCAGAGAACACATAATAAAATATTATGATGGCATTATCAATACATAAATTAAAGATGATGTAAGGCAAATGTCTCTAAGGGCTCATCCTGAGAGAGTTCTAATTGTGAAGAAGATATTGAGGCCAAAGACACCAATCCAAGCCTTTATACGCCCTCAAAATACTTGCCCTTCCTGATTACAAAACCAGGAGTGTGCACAAATATGTTGGGTTCAATTCTGCATGAATATTCTAATTCTAGGCTTGACACACTGGTGATGTTAGGATTGTGGTAAAATCATTGGTAATCCTCATGGTGCATATCATAGCATTGGCATGCATTTCCGCATACATTTCCCTTTTGCCTTCTGGACGAAACACATTTGAGTTCACTGGGTGCTTTCCCCCACAAGCACTGCTCTGCCTGAATCGAAATGGGCCTCACTCTTTGTTAAGTAGCAGCAAACAAACCCACAGTTTGCAAATTTATCTAAAGAAGTCCACCCAGATACAGTACTCACCTTCCTGTTAGATAATAAAGAAAAAAGATGTATTGCTCTCTTTGTAAAATGAAGCCATTACTAGCATGTTTGATAGGACAGAACAACTGAAGACTTTTGTTAGGGCCTTTCTTTGTGCAATTTTCAGGGCCCATAAACATGTATTAGATAAATCACTGTTCACAACTAAGACTGGTCAACAAATGATTACATTCAATTGCAAGAAACTCAGACAATGATTAAGGGCCTTATCACGAGTTTGGTTGTCTGTGGACCAGAATGGCGACGGTTCAACCAAAGACCATAGACCAAAGACCGCCACATTCCCGCCGTCACTGTCAGGCAATGCAGACATCCATGAGACAGGCCAATGAAGCTGTTGGAGAGACTGTTTCCACTTGACAGATTATGATGTTGCCTTCCACCGATGTGACTGTGGCGGTCCAACCACCACATCCCAGCTGGTGGAAACGGAGGTATAAAAGGCAAGAATTCACCTGTAGGCAGCGTCACACATCCTGTGCTGCCATGGAAATGATTCTTCATGTACTGCTGCTGCTGATAGATGGTGCCCAAAATCAATGAGGCTGTGGATGTAATAGACGGTAAGACAAAATACCTACCCCTGTCCCCAAATTTCACAGCAGATCGATGCGCCGCCATCGTCCTGGTATGGGGGCTGTGCTCCTTGAACCTAGCATGAATTTGTGTGTCCCGGGTCAGATTTGAACCCAACGTATGACCCAACAACAACAACATGACACCCCATTTGGGGAGGTCACTGACACTGCACCACTGCACTCCACAAAACCACGTGTCCAGATCCTAGTTTCATGGACAGTTAAGTGTACATTGCATTTAGTCACACAACAGCAAAACCACATCAATATCACATCTTACTATTTGAACTAACACCTTCACATTACACAATTGCCATGGATTGTCGACATTTTGAAGACACATATTCAAGGATGTGTCAATGAACCCAAATACCCCTTCCATGCAAAATCTCTGTAATGGACCCACATATATTGCCCACATTGCAGGAGAATGTAAGGTAAATGGGATGCACCATATTGTGGGGAAAAATTATCCAAAGCTCACAATGTAAATAATACCTGTAGAATAGGGATGACAGCATCGGGTGGACACCAGGAAGAATGCAGTCCTGGGACACATATCACTTTGCACATGCCCATAAACACAATTTTCTTTGGAACTGGGTCTTCATGTATCACAGGGACAACAATTGTAGAACCAAGTGTCATTGTGTGTAAGCGCAAGTCAAGAAAGCAAATACAACAGCAACAGCATGGGTCACACATTAAGATGAAGTAGCTTGAAGCTACACACATGAAAATGGACACATGGCCAGACAAATGTGTAGGAAGGTAGCACAAATATACACCCTCCATGTGTGGACAACCAAAACTCTAGATTGTACACATGATATGAATGTCCAACCTACATCAGGAAGACAAAACTAACACAATGCATGTTGACATTGGCCAAGCCAAGATGAAATACCATATCAAACAAAACACAATGCAATGACACCCCAATTGGATTACCACCCACATATCCATCCAGTGAACATCTACCCTTGTCCTGGTTGACACCAGTACTGCCCCCGAAGTCAAATCTTGACAACCACAGCAAATGTAACAGCAATCAGAGTTAATTATACACAACTGTAGGCATACATCACAAATTACTCAAGGACAGCAAAGTAATGGCAGGACAAATGTGTAACCAAAAAACACCATGGGTTTATTAACTCCAGATTAATGAGAATCAATGGCCAGTCTATGAGAAAGTCTCTGCACAGTGCTGTGCACCAGCTTGACTCTGATCACTGCCAAAGAACCTCCACAGGAAGGGGCATCAAGTGGGCATGCAGGCACCTCAGGGATCATCTTGGGTGAGGTCAGATTTGGGATGGGTGGGTTTGGGAGGGATGGGCTGCACTTTGGGAGGAGGTGACTTAACTTTGGAAGGGGTATGGCTGGTTTCGTGGGTGGACAGGGGAGGACTTGGATGTGGAAGGGATGGGTCAGGAAGGATGTGGATGAGGTCCTTTTGGTTTTGGGAGGGGGACAGGGATCACAGAGGTAAGGGCAAGGTCAAAAGGGAACCTTTCTTGGAGAAAACAGCAGCTAGGAACTTCAGAGGTGATTAGAGGTTGGGAGGTTAAGAAAGTGGTAGTGTTGGCTGTGAGTGTTTATGCTGCTGGTGTGTGCATGTCTGAGGCATGCTTGGGCTTGGGTGGTGTCTGTTGTGTGTGTTTGTATTTCTTGGGGGGCGATGAGGTGGGGTGCTGGGTAATGTGGGTGTGGTGGCTGTGTATCTGATTGTGTTGGGATGGTGTCTGGGGGTATGGTGTGTGTTGTAGCTATGTTGGTGGATGTTGGCGTGGTGTCTGGGGGTATGGTGTGTCTGGTGGCTGTGTCTGTGAGTGTTGGTGTGGTGTCTCGGGGTATGGTGTCTGTGGTGTGTGGGTCTGTTGGTGTTGGGGTAGTGTCTGGGGATATGGTGTCTGTGGTGTATGGGTCTGTGGGTGTTGGGGTGGTGTCTGGAGGTATGGTGGGTGTGCTTGCTGTGCCTGTGGGTATTGGGGTGGTATCTGTGCGTATGGTGGATGTGGTGTGTGCATCTGTGGGCACTGGGGTGGTGTCTGTAGGAATGGTGGGTGCTGTGGTATGTGTGAGGGACTGTTAAGTGTTTGTGTGCCAGTGTGCCTTGTGATGCTTGTGTTTATGTGTGCTGCTTGTGTGTGATGAGAGGGGTGTGTGCGGATTTGTCTGTGTGCTTGGGAAGGTAGGGGAATACAGAATTTTGATAGGGAAGAGGTAGGTGGTGGGGGGAGGATTGTGAGATGTGGAAGGCTGTCATCAGTGGAGAGGCCAGAGCCTGAAAAGTTCTCTGTAGGCCAAACATGGCAATATGAATGCCTTCCAGGTATGCAACCATCTGCTGGAGCTGGCTGACCTGCACCTGGATGGCATTCAGAATGGCAGTCTGACCCACAGAGATACTCCTCAGGAGGTCAATAGCCCCTCACTCAGGGCAGTAGGAGTAACAGGGCAGGGGTAAGGTGCCTGGGGTGAAGGAGATGCCCACCCTCTTGGGTGAGTGGGCACGACCAACTGGGTGGAGAACAACAGGGATGGCTGAGATGGAACTGGGGGTGGATGGAACAAGAGTAGGTCCTGATGAGTCCACCACCATTAGGGAGTGGCCACAGGAGGAAGAGTCTGATGATGATGATGTGGGTCTTGTGTCCTCCATGGCACTCCCCTCACCCTCCGGGCCACTGGATTCCTCCGTATCAGATATCTCATGACTGGAGTTACTGTGGCCAGCTGCTACCCCACTTGGTTTGGCCCTCTCTCCTCCACTTGCCTATGCTGATGCTGAAATTACAAACACAAATAGGGTCACTACATATGACAGATCACAATTGAACAACAGCTGTGATTAGCAAACATTACCATAAGGTACAGCAGCCCCCAGTCACAAGCTCCAGCAAAGTTGCTCCAGCATTTGAACACCATATGCATGCATGCTACATTAACTGTGAAAAGTTGCCCGCAGGAAATTCAGAATCACAGGCATATCCAATTGCATAGGTGGAGTTGTGCAATCACAATACCCATGGAGCAAGTAGGATACCTTATCACCTTGAAAGGTTTGTCTTATATAGGACCCTTCAGTAACCTGTTGTCACAAAATAGTATGACAATGTCAAATTCAATCTCACAGATCCCACACAATGTCATGAATCCAGCTATTCTTCATATACCCAATACCACATCATGATAAAATGATGGCAAAATAATCCTGTCATGTTGTAGAAGGAAGTATAGTAACCAGAAGAAGGCGAAATGGAAATACCCATGTCACATTGGAAAAAATCCCCAGTGGTCACTTCACTATATGTACATTGTCTAAATAGACTCATGGAGGTTGTACTAATTTTGCTCAGATAGATTACAAATCTTGCACAGAAATCTACACTGGAGACAAATTGGGCAAAATGTATAGGAGATTTGTCTACAAATGTCCACACCATAATGAATCAGCTGTCCCCAGGGAAATCACATCTGTTGCTTGTTACTCCTGAGAACACCCTACTCAGATTGCATAAGTAAAAGCATATAGTCCTTTGAACGTTGTAGAGGCTCAGGGATACTTAAATACCTGTAGAAGGTCCTTAAAATGTTGCCCAATGGGAAGGCACATCACTGTCCCTTTTTGTCATTCAAACACAGATTCACTTGGATGAATGGTTGTACACAACCACATATAATTCCCACATTACTACAAGTCACTCCCCGATGCATGTCAACAGTTAGGCAATGAACCTTCACCATTTACCATATGCTAAGCACTTTGTTAAATGATTTTACATCAATGGCAATGAAATGCACATTGAGAGTAAAAACTGTAGTCCTATCTATCGTGTCCTTTATTGTTTCTGCAATTTTACATGCCAAATTACATAGAATGATGGGTGAAGGTATGTGTGAGCCACCAATCAATGGTGGCACGCAAGTCCATGGAGAGCAGGGTCAAGACTGGTTTGCATATGGCTAGGTCTATACTGGAATGACATGGGCAGCAAAAGAATGATCGCTTTAGGCCCAGATCTCTGTACTGGGGTGAATGTTTGACATTGTTCATCATTCCGTCCATCACTTGTTCTTTTGCACACTCCTGTCTGTGGCACCACATGAACTGTAGCCCCATCACATCTGTCCAATTCAAACCACATGTTGGCATGCACACATATGTTAAGGAATCAGACATCATCCCATGAAAACAGGTAGACCATGCATGAAACAGCAGTGAAAATATGGCAAAAGTGAAGGAACATGTTCTAACATGTAGCCACAAGGAATGATGGCAACAGTGATGTCACCAAAACCATGTCACAGGACATTCACTACTTACCAAGGGAAAATATTGATCTGTGACTGCATCCAAAGGGCAATTTATGCTCTGTCACATGTATGATGGCCACCTTCACATGACAGACTGTAGACACCAGCACTCGTGACACACTGAAGACAAGTGGCCTGTGGGGGACAGATGCTAATATACTCACTTGAGCTCACACATTGCTGAGTACAGTGATCTATTACTTCATGTTGTTTGGGCTGATACACTGAAAACAAATGGACTGTTGCATACAAATGACACACACCAACAAACAACATGGCCTGATTGATCACTGCACTCAGCCATGTGTTAGACCTAGAGAGTTAGTTGGTTGTGGACTGTACTCCGTTGAGTTATAGGTCACTGGGCCAATAGGCAAGGCACATAAGCATGCTCCAACTACCATTCCTACACAAACAATTATTCATCTTCTGTGTCACCACCTTGTATCTTCTGTACTCCCCTCATACACCCATCAATCTCACGGTAGATCACTGCCAGAATGCAGGCCATTAAGGTGGTCAGGCTCCGATGTGTACCCCGCCTATTTTGGGTGGACAGCCCCAACTAGACCTCTGCGATCTTCCAGGCACAGCATCTCAGGTCCTTCCACCCATTCCGACAGTGGGCGCTCCGCTAACTATGGACCCCCAGGGTCCACACCTTCTGGGTGATAGCTCTCCAAATCCCTTTCTTCTGATGGGAGTTGACCTGTATGGATGCAAAAGACAAATCAAAAGGTTACAAATCCCTTTTTTTTTGGCCAAATGTGGCTGTGCCACACACATTTCAGAAACACAAAGCACTAACATTTGTAATTGTCAACACACCACAAGTGTAAAGCGCACATGCTGATAAAGAAAGGGACATTACTACACACTTTTGGAGTCATCTGCAGACTAACCCACTACCCTGCTCATGGCCTACACTGACTAAGCAAGCCTACTGACATCAGGTAGCCCAGGCTCAAGTAACTTGTACTGTGATGTGATCCACAGTGAAACACCACACACCACTGTGACCTTCTGAAAGGTAATGTTCTTGGGCCTGAAAGACACATGTACATCCAGCCACATTGACTCAATGTATATAGTCCCTACAGGAAACTACCATAGTAGAGACTTCACCCTAAGACTTAGGCGACAATGAAAGGGCTGCCATGGGTTGCACGTAAAGTCTCTGTGCATGTGCAGACATGTTGCCTACCCAATGTAAACTCATACCACTTCAGGGTGGATTTGTGTGGTATGTTCTTGTAGCACAAAATACACCTTTTACCACATGTGTAAATCCTACAGAGATGGCATCTAACATACTAAGGTATGTTTGGTCTGATTGTTTGCTTGCAACCAAGTTAATGAGTCACATGTCATGCCCCCCCTCCCCCCTCAAATCAACCAACTATCTGCACTGTTGGTTTGTCACTTGTGCAATACACATATACTGGACAAATATAACTTATGTAAAAGGTGACAACAGAGCTGTGGTAGTGAGGGACTTGTCATAAATCAATGCCACACATTGACAATGAGGAAAAATGCACATACTGTATGTACTCAATCAGGGAGTTACCTTAGTAGCCATTCTTAATGTAGTCAATAGATAAAGGCCTTCAGGCCAAGTCTTGCCACTGGAGACTCATTTTGCCTACATATCAGAATCTGCAGGTCTACAGGGAGTGGGTCCGTTGCCACAGTTGCATGGCCACAGTAACTCTTCCCCAGCCTAGCCTATATCCCATACTGGGAGATACATTTGACAGGCCCTGGTCTCTGCAGGCTGAGCATACAGAGCCTACATGTCACTCACAGTTCCATCACTTCCATGCATGACAGTATATCATGTGTCCATCCTCTGTGTGCATTGTGGCTTGAGTGGCACAATGAGCTTTATATGGTTCTCATACAACAGTTTGGCAATGCCAGGTGTGGGCTGAGTGGTCTGTGGCACTGTATACATTGCTTACAAATGACTCAAACAGTATACAAAACACCACTCATGCAGTGATGCACCTATATGTTGTTTGACATATACAACCATCATATCCAAATATTTGTGATTGTATGGCTGAAAAGTCTCCTTGCCTAGATAGATGACTGCAACACAAGAAGGATCTAGGCCTTATCACACAACACAATATTAATGTGAAATACATGGAGTACGTTGCTGTTCTACACTACTTGCACCATGTACATCCTATGTATAGCACATAAAATGTGACAACAGGCACCCAAAAAGTCCTATTGGCACACAGAGGCACCTTGTAGCCTATGAGGACGGAAAGGATGGTGTTGAACAGAGTCAAATATACCTATGAGGTTCTCACCTACTCCTCTGGTGAGCCATAGAGCTGACCATACAGGGGAAGGATCTCCTCAACGAGCCCCTCCAGCTCCTCAGGAGAGAAGACAGGGGACCTTTCACTTGCTTAGTCTGGCATGATTGCTCCCAGAGGCAGCACACAGCAGCTGAAGTAGTGGAGGTGTTGATGGCAGCACTGTCAGGAGTCAAGTGAGTAAATTTGCAAAATGCAGTGTATATGTACACCACATACAAGGTCATCACTGCCAATGGGCACAGCTATTGGCCCGCAACCGTCACAGGCCTATGGCTATGGCTGTATCTGCTGCGGTGAATCCGCCAACTGGGTAATAAACTTCCACTGCCGGCGGTTCCTAATGTACAGTGAAGTAGTTCAGGCATCCACCATTTTGGCAGTTGGAAATAGACTATTGGGCCCTAATAAATGCATTGGAGCAACAAAATGTGTGTCAGATGATCCCAAATCTTCTAAAGCAGCTTTGCTGTGTAGGGTCTACTGCACAATCACCAGTGTAGTGTGTTGCTCGGCAGAAATGGCATATTACAGCAGTGCAATGTCCACTGCCACTAACAGTCATTTTGGCTGTCGTAACAGACTGTTACATTTTGAGGGGCATTTAAGGAGCAGATAGCTGGGTGTTAGCCAAATACAAGTCGTGAACACATGTGTAGACAACCATGGGGGCCACATTTGACCCCTGTGTAGTTGACAGCTGTGATGTGTAATGGGTGTAATATATTTCCAGTCAGAAATGCTTTGTCACATGATTTTGTTGCTATACATCATGTATGTTGGTGTGTGCACAGTGACTAATGCTCCAACTCATGTAATTTCACAAATAGGTGCCCTGGGAGAGGGAGGAGGTGACAACCTCCAGTGTACCATCCATTGCCAGACCGTCAAACCATGGAAGAATGTCACATCATCAGTATTGTCTGAATAGGCAAACAATTGTGGATTTATGTTGTCAGTTGGAGCGAGATCTGATGCCTGAAAACACTAATCCAACATGCATACATTCCTTTGATCAACTCAAGGCAGTATTACACTTCCTGGCCGCAGGGTCCTTCAAATATACAGTGGCCATATCTGGTGGTTTGCCCCAACCTATATTCAGTGGTGTGTTAAGAGACGTCCTAACAGCAATGATGAAACACATAAATAAACAAAAATGTAAAGTAAAGGGGTCAGTCATGGGGAATGAAATCATTGGAGTAGATGTCACTACTGGCAGTCCAAAGTCCAGAGTACTACTCCCATTGAAAATGGAAAGTGGTTCAGGATCAGTTCACAGAGTGTATGTGTGACACACAAAGGAGGACATTAAGGAAGAGGTTTATTGCTGGCACTGGTGGGTGTCTTATCTTCCGCACCTCCATGATTCTTGCATGGACGTCCCCGCTTGCAAGGGGAGGGATCAGCTACTACAGAGGCAGGGGTGTCTGTGGGTGGTTGTGCCTCTGGCAGGGCCTCCCTTCCTGTGGCTGACATAGATGTACTTGGGCCTGATGTAGTTGAACCAAAGGACAGGGGACATTGGGTTGGAAAAGCACTGCTCAGGGTTGGATGGTTGACCCTCAGCACTCCTGTTAGGGAGGCCATGTTGGAAATGTGGGCCTCCATTTGTACACACATGTGCCTATGCATGTCCCACTGCAGCTGCTTCATTTCCCGAAGTTCAGTCAATACCTGGCCTGGACTCCTGATAGACCCACAAGACTTAGCTAATGGTATCCTGGTCATGAATGGCCACAGGGGCCTCATTCTGCCGGCCCACAGCATCCCACCGATGGACCTTACCCCCACAAGCCTGTGCCCTAAAACAGGGTGCCCTCTCCCACTGGGTCCTAGAACCTTAGTGTCTGGAGTATTGGGTTGGACCTTAGGATGAAGGCCTGGGGGGGCACAAGATGGTGGAAACTGTGCTAGGTACACAGGTTGTGGAATGCGTTGTTGCCGGTGACATTGATGCAACAGGACTGGGAGGTGTAGTTGTGGGTGCAGTGAGACTCACTATTGCTGTCTGACCAGGCTGCCCAGATGTTCCAGGATTGTCCTCCACGTCCACAAGTCCAGGAGTGTTGTCATCACTAAGGGCTTCATCTGGGGATAGAGTAGTAGTTTGGTCAGTGGAAGAAGTCTGCCCAGGGGCTATGCCATCTTGACCTGTTGAGTAAGTGAGTACATTGTTATTGGTTGATGTGTGCCATCTACCTCCAAATGTTTTGTGTCACGTTAAGTGGAGACATTAGACATTCCTAAGTTGTAGGGTAGCTCACTTTGCCATGTTACCATGGTTTAGGAGTACTTGACATGATTTGTGAAGCTTGCCTATACTATTGGACTCAAGCAGCTCAGTCGATGTACTGATCATTTGCAGTGTGGATGAGGGAATGAAAATGACATTTTACCAACAGTGACACCAACACAATGGAAAGTCAATGTGTGCATTTGACCATTTGGAGGCCTAGTTGAGTGTGACACAGGCAAACACACAATCCTGTTGTATCTGCATCTGCAGTCATCATGTGTGCAGTGGTGTGTCAATGTGTTTGCTGCTGCTACCAATCTGCTGATGCAGATTAAGACCTTAGGAATACTTGGTGTTCAAACGTGGTAAGGTGCCATTCCTGTCCTCACTAGTTTCATTTTGGGATACCAGGTCAAGATAAAGCTAGTTAGACAGACACGTCTCTGATTTGAGCATGATATGTATATTGCATATATATATATTGTATTTATCATGAGTAAACTTCATTTGAGAGTACACACAGAGGTGCCTTTGGACAAGTGAATACTGGGCTGGTGGTTGGAGTTACAGAAAGAGGGCCTATTGGGCTTTGCAGTCAGGTCACTCCCTCTACTCCCCAACACTTGACAAATGTTATACCTGCAGGTGAGTAAACTTCATTTTGAAGTTCAATAACAGATGTACCTGGGCAAGTGAACACTAGGCTGGTGGTTGGGGTTACAGAAAGATGGCCTACTGGGTTTTGCAGTCAGGTCACTCCCTCTACTTCCCAACCCTTGACAAATGATATACTCCCAGATGAGGAAACTTCATTTGGAAGTTAACTAACAGATGTATTTGGGGAATTGAATACTGTGCTGGTTGTTGGAGTTACAGAAACAGGGCCTATTTGACTTTGCAGTCTGATCAATCCATCTACTTCACACACTATACAAATGGCATTCTAACAGGTGAGTAAACTTCATGAGAGGGTGCACACACAGGTGTCTTTGGGCAAGTGAACACTGACCTGGTGTTTGTGATTAGAGAAACTCCTGAGAGTTGTAGTCAGGTCACTCCCTCTACTTCCCAACACTTGAGAAATGGTATACTCCCAGGTGAGTAAACTTCATTGAGAGTACACACACAGGTGTCTTTGGGGAAGTGAATACTGGGCTGGTGTTAGGAGTTACCGAAACAGGGCCTTGTGGGAGTTGGAGTCAGGTCACTCCCTCTACTTCCCAAGACTTGAAAATGTTGCCTATTACATATCTGTTTTCAGACTGCATTTAGGTTGGAGCTTACATTAACATGTTGAGACATTCAGTGAGTCCTGGGATGATTTTTTGTTATTGAAACATGTACAGGCACCATTCCAATTTATGACATGTGATGGGCCTTAGTAGCTATGATGTTAGGTCAACAATACACATTGACAGTTTTATGTCTCAGATACTCTGGGTATTGAATGTTATTAGAGCCAAATAACAACAGTGACAAAAGGTGAGCTATGAGCATGCATGACATTGCAGTTTAGCAACAATTGTTGTGCTGTACCTTACCAGACTCCACTCCCCTGGGTATTCCTGTCAAGACAGGATAGCCAAAACCTTCTCCTCCCAGGGAAAGAGTTGTAATGGGGCACTTTGAGGGGCACCACCAGTCTTGTTTGCCTCAGTCTGTTGCCTGGATGCCAGGAAAGCACCTTGCGCCTCAGGTTGTCCCACCTTTTCCTGATGTCCTCCTTAGTGCACAGGGTGGTGCCTACAGTATTCACTCTGTCGACGATTCTTCACCACAGTTGCATTTCCCTACTGAGTGTGCTGGACTTGGGCTCCAAACAATTGTGGCTCTACTCTTATGATTTCATCTACCATGACTCTCAAATCATCCTCTGGAAAACATGGGGTTTTGGTGTGTGACTGAAAATAAAGTGGATGACAGTGACAAAGTAAGCAAGACAAGTGATATTTGGGACAAAAAAAATGAAAAAATAGTAGAAGTGTGTGTAAGATAAAAAAATAGGATGGGCCAAAAGATCTGCCATTTTGTGATAGAAAATTACAGAAAGTAGTGTTGGCTCTGTCTTGCTGTGCTGCAGTGGAGATGTAAAGGATTATGGTCTGTGAAAGGGTGTGTTTTATAGTGTGATTTGCTTGTGATTCCACTGGGCCCATAATTGCCGGCTGTGTTGTTTTTGAATTCATCCAATGTGCACTTGTCTGTTACTTTGTTGAATGCGGACCGCAGTAGTCCACTGCCAATGGCTAACCATCGCAAGGGGACTGCTACGATGACTGTGTGTTTGTAATAGGCTCGGTGGTTGGCCATAGCGCTGAAGGCGCCAGAGTAGGGACCTCCACAATAGCAGACTGCTGCGCCACTGACAGTCTGCACTTTAGCTTGCCGGTGGAGATTCTGCCTGTGTTCTTCATAATACAGCAGTCTGGAGACCACCAGCGCAGCTGTGTTTTTGGGACTGTCACTTTGGCTGTCTGGTGGTCCGACTGCCAAACTCATAATCAGGCCCTAAGTTTTCAAACCATAAATATTTATTAAGGGCTAAAAGGGTTACAGGAGGCAAAAATCTGATTCGTCTTGAATAATCAAATATGAATTTTTTAAATAGTATGAAGTTCAGATCAAATCAAAATCAAGTAAGAAAGAGGACTAATCAGTATAAGTTTGCCTTAGGGGGAATGGACAAAGGATAATCAGTTCTCCCATTTGCTAAGTACTCTAAATGTCCTACTCTGCTCTGCTTCAAAAACACTTTCTGTGTTCCAACCTATAATGCACTAACATAATCACACAATTTTAACATGTGCAACACCTACACACAGTTCTCATTAAAATGGGCCCATCAGGTAATCTTATCTGTAGCAAGAGCAGCCTAAAATCTGAAGGTGTATTTGTGAATGCCACACTCTCTAAAACATTCCATGATTATCACAAAGAAAAGAAAATATTTCACATAGGAAAGAAAGCAAGAGAACATTGCATTTGTTAATTGGGACTCCAGCTTCACATAGAAGTAAAATGTTTACAAGTCACAAACCAAGATGGCAACCAACGTTAGCCATTTTAAAATGCAAGTGTACATCAGTTGTGTTCAATCTAAGTGTGAATAAATCATTGTTAGCAACATTTGCGTGAATATGTGTTATTATTGTATTAATGCAGTCTTTCAATACATGGACAGAACTTCACAAAATCATCCCTCTGGTGATTCTGGGAATCACCACACCCATGCTTCATTAACTGAGTTCTTCCATTACACAGAAGTTGTTGCCTTCCACAGCTTGAATCTGGATTCCTTCAACCCTTCTAGCTCACAGCGAACTTGAGCTTGAATGTCGTCTGGTTCATATTCATTGTGATTCCTCTTTTTCCCTTTCATGGCTAACAGTTGTTTCTCTCCAGTGCAATTTCACCCACCCGTTTCCAAAATTAATTGTATCTCTCCTATGAAAAGAAATAGACTCATCACAAAAATTAAAATAATTAGGTTTGTTGTTAATATAGTTTTCATAATTCCCCTAACAATACCACTAAACCACTCCCTATTCTTGGAAAATCCTTCCCCTATTGCTTCCCAGAATCCTGCCTCCTCCAAATCCTTCAACTCAGAAGAAATGTCGGTCATGTTATTCATGAACTTATTAATTTAATTACTTGAATCTGGCACATACGTGCAGCATTGCTGAACTTGAAGCCTGAGACAAACTCCACAAGATATCTAAAGCAAGCATTTCCTGAAAAACCATAGCACATATAGGGGGTCATTCTGACCCTGGCGGCCGGTGGCCGCCAGGGCCACCGACCACGGGAGCACCGCCAACAGGCTGGCGGTGCTCCCATGAGCATTCTGACCGCGGCGGTTCAGCCGCGGTCAGAAGCGGAAAGTCGGCGGTCTCCCGCCGACTTTCTGCTGCTCGGGGGAATCCTCCATGGCGGCGGAGCACGCTCCGCCGCCATGGGGATTCAGACACCCCCTACCGCCATCCTGTTCATGGCGGGAAACCCGCCATGAACAGGATGGCGGTAGGGGGTGCCGCGGGGCCCCTGGGGGCCCCTGCAGTGCCCATGCCAATGGCATGGGCACTGCAGGGGCCCCCGTAAGAGGGCCCCGCAAAGTATTTCAGTGTCTGCCTTGCAGACACTGAAATACGCGACGGGTGCAACTGCACCCGTCGCACCCCTGCAACTACGCCGGCTCAATTCTGAGCCGGCGTCCTCGTTGCAGGGGCATTTCCTCTGGGCCGGCGGGCGCTCTTTTGGAGAGCGCCCGCCGGCCCAGAGGAAATGTCTGAATGGCCGCCGCGGTCTTCTGACCGCGGTGCGGTCATTTGGCGGCGGTACCTTGGCGGACGGCCTCCGCCGTCCGCCAAGGTCAGAATCAGGGCCATAGTCACAAGCTCAGTACTTATTGCCGTAAAACCACCAACTGTGTTAGCAGCCAAATGATCAACTAAGGTAGGCAACTTTCTAATCTTCAAATCATTTAAAACTACACTTACAAAAGGTGTTGTAGCTCCAAATATATTCCCTCTTGTATTATCTATGTTATGTACATTATGGCCCTCATTACAACCTCGGCGGTCTTTTGAAAAGACCGCTGAGGCTGCGGGAGCCAGAATACCGCCAGTGCTGGCGGTATTTCTGGCTCCCTATTACGAATTTTCCGCTGGGCCACAGACGGTACCAGTGTTACCGTCCGCTGGCCCAGCGGAAAAGTCACATCAACATTGCTGCTGGCTCGTCATAGAGCCGGCGGCAATGCTGATGTGCAGCGGGTGAAGTAGCACCCGTTGTGCATTTCACTGCCTGACATTCAGGCAGTGAAATGCGCGATGGGGCTATGCCTGGGGGCCCCTGAACTGCCCATGCGAAGTGCATGTGCAGTGCAGGGGCCCCCAGGGGCACCCTAAGTCCCCCTTACCGCCAGCCTTTGCATGGCGGTGTTTACCGCCGTGGCCAGGCTGGTGGTCGGGGACTCATAACCCCCAGGACAGCGGTGCTTGCGGGATTATGACCGCCAGGCGGTATAGTGGAGGGGGCGGCGGTATGGCCGTAGCTATTGTGCTTACCGCCGGCCGCCAGGGTCATAATGAGGCCCTAAATATTTGTAAACACTAAAGCTAAATAACAACGGCCTACTCAATAGCAAAGAAGCTGTAATAATCATTCACCCCACACACAGAAGAACCTCCTCAAATAACAGGTTCTCTCCCTAAAAAGAATTGATCACTTCTAACTTTAAAGTTTTGTACACAATCACTCCCACCAACCATCTCTGGTCTTTACCCCGATCTTTCTGTCTTACCACACACACATTTACCCTTTTCTCTAAATCCAGACTAAGTTTCAGATGTATTCCTGTTTCATTGTTTCTTACTCCTTCTCTGAACCAACCTTTACTGCTTTCTTTACACTCTTGTCAGTCTCCATCCTTATTTCATTCAATTCTTCAATAAAGTCCCTCTCAGCACTATTCAGTTTACATGAAGGCTTAGAGTTAATTAAATTAGTGACATTAATTTGTGAGATACGCCTTTAATTATGAGCCATCTTTTCCATGGACTTTGCCCCAGCATTCAGATGTAAGGTGTTACGCATGGACACATCATCTAAAAGCAGGCCAACATTAGATAAATAATACTCAAACTGATCTTGACATGAAAAACCATATTCATAATTTGACTACAAGTTAAAGAATACAGAAGGAACAAGTGGTGGTAAGGAAAGAGCAGCTGCTGTAGGCACAGGTAAATACAACTGTAGCGATCCCTAGCCCCCATGTCCTTTGAGTACTCATGTAATAATCTAAAATGAACGTTGACTGAAAAATTCCCTTCAGATCCATCTTTGTGTAGATATTTCATGTAAAATTCACATTGTCCATCTACATAGGCCTGCTTAGAGCTAGTTTCAGTAGAATTATGCTCAGCAGAAGAGCAAAGACCCACTAGTAAACCAATTATTAATTTAACTACTGGCAAATTCCACAACTTTTCCATGTAGTTGACTCCATCGTTTGTCTCAAGTCACATATATATTTGTTGACTTTTATGTGCAAATAAGCAGAACTTTCAGTTGTTTTAACTGTAAACATGTTTATTTGGGTAGACTTTTTTTTATTATGAGCCTACAAGTGTAACTGGATAAATAAAGAGAAATCCAACTCTTGTACTGGATACCTTTGGAAACCTATTATCTTCATCTGAATACCTAAGGTACATAACATGCAATTTCAACGTCTGGATGTATGCATATACTTGAGTATGTTAATTACAAATATAATTATTTTAGTGCAATAGCAATGTTCATTGTGGTTTTTCAAAAACACTCTAAATATTCTCAGTTTTATGGGCTCTCAAATCAGGCTACCTCTAGCAAAATAGGTCCCTTCAGGAGCTCAATACTTTTAATTTGGCACTCCATATCTCTTTCTTCTCCAGACGTCTAATTGTTCACTGCCATTAGCACTCTGTTTGATTTGGTCAAGTTCTTCCCATATAGTTTCTGTAATGCATTCTTCTGACACAACAGTCTCAGTCTTTCACCACTTTTCAGCCACTTCTCTTCCCACTGCACTCTAGCACACAAAGTGCTTGCAATTTCTTCCAGTTTGTGATGCACGCCTGTTTTTTCAGCAGCTTGATTTATTGTGGTTACTGTTGGCTCACTCACCACAGTCTGTGCACTTTTCGTGACTTAACTTTCACACCCCTATGTACAGTCACCACTTCTTCACTGGCTTGCCTCAGTATATTGGTGTGGGAGGTTTGAATCCAGTGTGGTAGTCTGCTACACTTTACAGCAGGGTTCATCACAAGAATGATTTGGTAGGGTTCTCTTCAGCAGATTTCAAGACATGACTTCCTAGTGTGTTTCTTTCCCTATACCCAGTATCCTGGACTCAAATATGACACAGATATTTTCATAAAGATGGGCTCACCAAGTCATCCTGATAAGAAACAGTAGGCACCACATCAGCTAATCCTTTGTAGTAGTCAAGAACCATATAATCTGTTATATTCACAAGCACAGCGGCAGGCACTGATGGGAGTCTCATAGCTCTGACCACCTGTCTTCGATACGTGGTGCTTCACAAGGTTGTCAGAAGTAGGGTAAGAGCACCAGGCCCTTTAAAACAGCAATAAGATGGTGTTGGGGGCGGCACGTTCTGGTTGGCTGAGGCGAGGCCCTAGCCAGGCAGAACATACCACTCCCATTATGGGTGGGTGATTACACTCACTGTATAACCTGCACCCACCGTGGGTAGCTTGGCACAGAGCAGTCAGGCTTATCACAGGGGCAATGTGTAAAGCATTGGCAGAGAACTTCCACACAACAAATAAACTGATCGTCACAAAAGACACTTCACATGAGGTGTTTGTAAATAAAGCCTGTATTCAGCACACATTTTAGTTAACACAACATGAACATCATGTAAATCTGAGCGTAAATCTCATTTAGAAATATCACTAGTAGGACAAGGCCCAATTGTGGTAATACAAAATGAGCAGTATGTACGTGTAAGAAAAATAATACTTTCCCTCCCAACACCCTCATGCAGTGCCAAGCTGTTGTCAGCACGACACCCACCCTAGCGATTACCCCTTTTCAGTATCAAACAGTTATAGAGTGCACCCCAGTTTTTAAACGATGGAGGCAATGTGTCCATACAGAGAATTGCAGCAAATTTAAAAAGGTTTGCGGCTTAGGCTGCAGTGGTAAAACCCAACCTTAACCGTGATAGTCCTCTGACAAAAAAAAAATGCGTACAGCAACATAGCAGTGTGCTGTAGTCAATCACCAACAATTACTCCCACTCACTCACTCTGCACTGCTACCCGGTGCCACAGACATCAGGCGGGCTAGTATGACACATTGTTGCACAGACATTCGCTCCCAGCACTCAAATGTGGTGCACTGATACCTGGCAGGTTAGTGATCACTTCCCTTGCAGACCCCCTGGATCCAAACCTTCCTCCACCCTCCAACTAGTTCGAACTACTTCACCCCCAGGAGCTGGAGATGAGAGCACCCTCTCCCTGGATCCTAGGCCGTTCACTGCTGGAGGTACCCTTATTCAGGATCCCGGGGCAAAGGTGGGGGTGAGAGAAAAAGATAACGGCTGATCAGGGACAGTTGACAAATGGGAGGTTTGGCTACCACTTGGGAAATTCACTCAGGGGTCTCTGCACTGTGCCTTTCAGCATGGGTCCCAATCTGCAAGCACAGGGGAGGGTCGCTTTGGGACACACACCGTTCACAGTGGTGCCCAGTCAAGTCAGGCACTACAATACACAAATAGTTATCAAATCTGCACCATCCTGGTAGGGGGCACAAAGTCTTGGGCACGATGACTTGAGTCACCCCGGACAGTCTTGGTTGTGCATGAAGGGTTACCAAATCCGCGCCTACCTGGAAGGAGGCACCATATTTGGCGCTCAATGACTTGAGTCGCACCAGTCAATTCCGATCGTAGATGAAGAGTTACCAATGCTGTACCTCCCTGGAATGATCCACAATGTCTGGTGTGCAATGATTTGATTTGCACAAGACAATTCCAATTGCACATGAAGAGTTATCAGTGCCGTACCTCCCTGGAATGCAGCACAACATCTGGTGCAGGATGACTTGAATCTCACCAGACAAATCCAGACACACACGAATAGTTATCAATGTCGTACTTCCCTGGAATAAGACACAACTTCTGGTGCGCAATGACTTGGGTCACACCAGACAAATACGGTCATGCATGATGAGTTCTAATCCCGTACCTCCCTGGAATGAGGCACAATGTCTGGTGCATGATGACTTGAGCTGCACCAGACCAAAAACACACAGAGATGCAAGTTCAGCTGTATCGCACGAGGTAGAACGTGGCACTGGTCTGGGTGCGCCCCAACCTCTGAGATTCGGAACCAGTAAATCAGACACCACACACAGTGAGCATGCAGTCGGGTGTCACACAAGAAAAATGCAGCATGTTCAACAATTGTGGTCAATGCTGGGTCCCGCGACCGGATAATCCGCTCACTACAAAAAAAAACGTTTATGCCTTTTGGGGCCCCACAATGAAGGGCCATACTCCTTGAACGCGGACAGAAATTTGAAGGCTCCGCACCAGACAAATCTGGTCTCCAGGCGCAATACTTAGTTCCAAGCTCACACCGCTGCTCCCAGGTGAGGCCTTACAGATGATGTAAGCATTTAAGAGGGAACTGCTCTCCAGATGACACAGGTAGAAGGTGTAGGACCCTTGCAGGAGATCTTTGATGTCCCTGAGACCTCCAACAGAGAACAGGGGGCAAGGTAACAAGCCCTTGGAGAGCAGACTTCAGTGTGCCACACAGAAGCAAACAGTTTGCCCAGGCCTGCCACGATGCAGGAAGGGTGCGTGGTCCCTTCCTATGGCAGTAATTATTCCTTGTGCACAATAAATTCTTTTGGCAGTGTGCACCACACAGTCCAGGGTCTCCATCCCATGTCCTGCAGTGTATCTCTACTTTGCTGCACTGTGGCACCGTTAGTTATACTGTAGTGTGTCTTTGAAGTTGAGGAAGGTTCAGAGAGTTCCCCTTTGAACCACATGTGTCTTCCCTAAAGTTCAGTCCTGTCTGCAATGGGGCTGTGGAATGCAGACCTTAATCTTTAGTGGGGCCATGATCTGGCCCCTAGAGGCCAAGTGTCATAACCTCTCCCTCCAATCTATCCAGCCAGGCCCACAAATGGCAAAGGTCTTCTTTCCAGTTGTGTGCCCAAGTTTTATAGCTGTTGCTGGGGAATGCAGAGATGTGCTCCTCCATCCCCCAGTGTGGACTTGAGTCGAATTAAAAGGTACACAAAGCATTATTGGGCAGAGAAAAGTCCACTTTCTAGAAGTGGCATTTCTCCAAGATTATTGACAAAACCACCTTTATTGTAGGAAGGGGTTTGTTAGGACTAATCCAATGATACTAAACAATATAAGGCTGCTCTGCTGCAATCCACTATTGCAGCTATGAGTAATTGTAACACTTCCTCCGTGTTTGCCTATTGGCAGAGCAGCTCTCCTATGCAGTGAAAACACACGTGGGTATTCTTCACTCTCTGGGCATACGTGCCCTTGCACACAACCCTGCATAGGCAGGCTGGACATGTGGTTAAACAAGTCATTTTGTGGAAGTCCGTGTAGAGGCTTAGCCACTGGGGATGTTGAGAATCCACTGTCGGCAGTAGCCCACCATTCCTAAAAACATCCTGACTTCTTTTTGCATCGGGGGGAGGGACACTCTGAGGACTGTAGAGGTACATTCTTGTGACACGTTCCTATCACCTTTCTCAGTATGATGTTCCAATTAGAGAACCCCTCTCTGGCAGTAATGTCGCTTTGTAAGCAACACCTTGTTTTCTTTGTATGCCTCTGTGCAACTCAACACCACATAAGAGGTTTCCTTAAAAAAAAAAAATTGGAGCAATTGATGGTCCTCGTGAAAGGGGATGGAAAAGAATGTTTAACACAGATCAGGGACCCAAAGCCACTCAGCATCACATGGAATCTGAAAAAGTGTCACACTTGGATTCGGTAGCACATGATAACATGAAATTCCAGTTTGATTCACCTTTTTCAGGTCTTTCTCCATGTATTATTTGGTTTCTGCAAATCCATCACAGCAGGTTTGGGACCTCTACTGTTCTTCCATTAGATCAGGTATCACCAGTATCAATTAAAAATGATACAGAGTGGTCATTCAGCTCGTTATCCACATATGACCCACTCTAGTTTACCAATAGAACTGTGCCAAAAGATCAATCCTCTTCCCCTCTCAGGGGCAATCATTTCGCCTGGTCAGGGTCTAGATCAATGGAACTGTCAAAAACTGGGAACTGTTGGAGATTTTTGCTAACTATGAAAGGATTCTGCTGAATCTTAGTGTTTGAATTCATTCTGAACCTTCTGTTTCTGATGGTTTGCTCCATTATTGGAGCCTGAGGCATGTTAGCATTATGTGACCAATGAACTTGCATATTCTGCATTACCATTGCAATCATATTTGGCATTTGAAAATCATTTTGCACTGATTTGTGCTCAGTCTACATTCTCCATTGCAGTGGCCCACTTTGTTACAAATATGGCAAGCAGTAGTCTTCTTCAACATGTTTATGTCCATCCCTGCATTTGAGTCAGCAGCCATCTATTGGCTTCTGCCCTGTGGACCAAAGTTCCTTGTTTGTGCCATCTGACCACCAGCTTAGAAAGCACCTACTTACATTCCTGTAACAACACCGGGGACAGAATTATACTTTCAATTTAGCACATACAGACCATTCTGACATCCTATTTGTGCAAATGGGCAGGTTTCTAATATAGTGGTTGGCCTGTTTCAGGGTGACTGAGTAAATTACTCTTTACCCCTGATGGAGGTACTGTCCACCAGACTGAGAAATGACCGCCAAGCAAAAAAAAAATGCTGATGGAGGTTTTCTTTTTTTAAATAAAAAAGAAAGTGCTCCCCTCACCATGGGAGTCCTCTTCCCTGGCGAGGGGAGCATTTAGCAGTTTTCAATGCGTCTTTTCACCAGGGTTTTCCTGGCAGTGACAGGCAGTGAAAACTGACTTCTAATTCTACCCATCTAAAGTAAGTGGGTGGAAATAGTGGTTTGCCTCCAACAGCCTTTAGTCCACATGGCCTTAGGGGGGCTTAATCATGGCAGAGACATACGGTGACCTTTGGTCTACCGTAAATAGACCAATGGTCCGTCAGCATTTAAATTTGGTGGGCAGACCATTATGTTGCAACGGAGTATGCTTACTACCAACATATAATCGGGTCCTAAGTCTGCGCAAAAATGTATTTCTCCATAATCTTCTTCTGCTTTGCCTCTAAATTGTCACTACAATACTTCACATGTCTGGGAATATCATCTAGGGACTTTGCCTGCCAACAACTCACAATCTGCTGTTAGCAAGAGCTCATCTCTGGGCACAAATCAAGTATAACATGAGACAAGAACCCACTAACGAACCCTCTCTCGAAATACAAGCCCCAAAATACATTACTTTGGTTTGCCTTCTGTCACACTCTAATGAATGTGCAATGCCTTTCTCTGTTGATAAGTACAAAAAGCACTTTGAGAACCCTAAGTCATCTGTAATGTTTCCCCTCAGTCATCAGGAATCAGGAATGCAGACTGAATAAAGGTCAATTTAGATCTTGGGGCAAGACAAGTTAAATCATTAAGGTACAGTCCTTGGAGTCTAAGGTACGCGCGCAATATAATAAGGAGGTAAGAGTGCCTCTGCAATACTTGTTTTTAGATGCTTTGAAAGCGGGGGAACAATTTTAAATTGCTATTTTTAAATAAATAATAAGATTAGTATAAAATATTTGTTTAAATACTGAGGCTGCCAAAAACGCTGATAAGTGCCTATATTTGAAGAAAGTGGGTAGGGCTACCAGGTGGTGGGCTATAGCATTGGTGGGACAATTTTATGTATACTTCCCACACCCCCAGGTCCGTGTTAAGTGGCTGAGGGGGTTAGGGAATTACTGATTTGTCTTAAATCTTTCTGCCCGCCATTTTTTACCCTTTTCTAAGTGACACTACAGCCGCCATCTTGGGTGGGTTGGCGGTGCAGTCTTTTCCACTGATTCTGGCATCCGGGCTATTTCTAGCCCAGATGCAAGCTACGTGCAGCAGACGCGCGCAGCGGGCACGTCAAAGACAAGCCCGTCTGCGCCCGTCCGCGCCCATCCGCATCAAACTGGCCCAGGGCCCAGTCCCTATGCCCATGCTCTTAGCAAAGAGGTAAAAATCAAGTATACCTCCGATGCTCTTCATGCTCTGAGGTCCAATATGCAGAGTAACTGCAACCCTTAATGTAAATCCGGTGAACTTCGAGTCTCAATGCTCTGTGTGTCAGTGGTCCCCGCAACCTCCTTGGGATCACTGGGAATTAATAACCCAGGAAGACAACAATAATCTGATTCTTTTAGGTAATTGTAGATCTTTAGCAGCACATAAATTGGACATACATCTACTAATAGAACAGACGAAACCTTTGATGCTCTGCTTAATCGAGACTTGGCTACATGAGGGCTCGGGTCCAGATGTCGCTCTAGCAATACCTGAGGGCTATCAAATAAATAGGCTAGTTAGAACCTCTGCTAGAGGTGGAGGCATTGCATTAATCTATAGGAAGAACCTTATGGTTAACTCACACCCCCTACTGATTGCAGGATGTGCAAGCATACTTTTTCCATCAGGATGAATCCCCAATTTACTTTGACAGCTGCCTTGGTCTAACACCCTCCGGGTCCCTCTGGAGTTTTTCTGCAATCACTAACAGAGAATATTGTAGAGCTAGTTTGCTCTAAACCCAATTTCACCTTATTAGGTGACTTTAATATTCACGCAGAGGAGGTGGACAATGTAGCAACTAAATCTTTGATCTTGGACCTGGAGGCCCTTAATCTTTCTCAGCTGACCAAGGGTCCGACGCATAACAGGGGTCATACGATAGATTTAGTCTTCTCGAATGTTAAAGAACTAAAACCTTTGCCAACACGCCAATTAGCATGGTCGGGTCACTCTCTGTTAACACTTAAATTAGACATATCTAGGCACAGGAAACTTATCCATAACGTCACTCCACCTATCAGACGATGGCATAATTTAAAAGCCGATGACTGGATCCACACTCTAGAAAAGTCTAAACTGCCCAGCCAGAACAATGTTATGGACTTATCTGAGTCCTTTAACAAATGGATTACCGGCAGTCTAGATGTTCTTGTACCGTTCTCTTCTAAAGGAAAGGGATGCCATAAGCAGTTCTCTACCTGGTTTACTACCCATCTTTTACATTTCAAACGAGAATGTAGAAGATGGGAAAGGAAATGGAGAAAGTCATATGACATTGCAATAAAACAAGAATATAGGAAAGCGATGCATTCATATCACACTGAGATAAAAGTAGCTCAAACAAGATATTACTCCTCAAGAATTGAGTGGGTGGCAAACTCTCCTAAAGAGATCTTTAGGGTCCTTAACAAGATTACCCAGGTTCAAGAGGAATCTAGTCCTTTGGAAGCATCGCAGGAACATGTTAATAACCTTGCATCTTACTTCCAACAAAAAGTATTGGATATTTATACGACCTTTCCCCCTGATATTGATTACACTCAGGAGACACTAGAACAGAAATATATAGCCCTCATGGTTTTATCAGATTTCCATGCGATAGTAGAAGAAGATGTCAGGAGATATCTTTCGATCATTAAATCAGGATCTCATTTAGATCCAGCCCCCCCTCAAGTGCTGTCATTGGGAGCACCAATGACAGTTCACATTATCACAGACCTTATTAATCTTTCACTGTCATCTGGAATAGTGCCAGACCAGTGGAAACATGCAATTGTTAAACCACTCTTAAAGAAACCTAATCTTGATCCAGTACTGCTTAGCAATTATAGGCCTATTTCACTATTGCCTGTGATGTCCTAAATTGCCGAAAAGCATGTCAATACCCAAATGTCTAGTTTCTTGCAGGACAAAAATATTTTGCACTCAACTCAAATGGGTTTTAGACCACTACACGGGACTGAGATTGCACTAATTGCGGTCACGGAAGAGGCCAGAAAGCGCCTATATTAGGGTTTGGAGACAGCTATCATCCTCCTAGTTCTGAGCGCAGCCTTTGATACAGTTGATTTTAATCGACAGGCTACAGAAAATTGGAATTTCCGGGCTGTCCCTAGACTGGATCACTTCTTTTATCAAGAATAGATGATTTCAAGTAATAGGCAGATCCTATTTTTCAGAATGTATTAACAATAGCTACGGAGTCCCACAGGGGTCATCTCTTAGCCCTATCTTGTTTAACATCTACATGCGACCCCTGGCAGATATAGTTAAACCTTTTGGACTAACCTTAGTGTCTTATGCAGATGACACACAGCTAGTCGTCTCTCTAGCTAATGACTCCTATAGAACAAGTACATCAGTTGTCCCCTGTCTCCAAGCGGTAGCAGCATGGATGACCAGAAGTAAATTGAAACTGAACGATGAAAAAACAGAGGTGATGATACTCGGTCAATACACAAAGACAATACCCAATTTATTAACTGTGGAAAGCCTGGGATCCTTAGCCCCTCCAAAAGGAGTGATCAAAAGTCTGGGTGTATGGCTTGACCCCCAATTATCAAGGGTCCATCAAGCCAACAAAATAGCTGCGACCTCCTTTGGTATCCTTAAGCTTTTAAGAAAGGTCTTTACAATCTTACCTTTTATACCAAAAATAATTATCATACAGGCACTGATTAGCTCACGACTGGACTATGGAGATACACTGTTCCTTAGTGCACCAGGATATGTAATTAAAAGACTACAGACAGTTCAGAATGCTTCAGCGTGACTGTTGTTAAAAATTCCCAATCACCAATTTATAAGAGCAGGAATTGCCTCACTTCTTTGGCTTCCAGTGGAGAAGAGGATACAATTTAAGACATTCTGCCATATACATAGAGCACTACATAATAAAGGCCCAGTAATGCTGAGGACTCTAGCATCATTCTATGTACCTAATAGACCGCTTAGATCTTTTTCTGCCTACCTGGCAGTGATCCCAAAAGTAAGGAAAGCTAGATGGGGAGGAAAATCTTTGGCATATCAGGGTGCAAAGCTGTGGAACTCCCTACCCCAAGGCCTACGAGAAGTCATCCATGAACTGAATTTTCACAAGGCTCTGAAGACTTGAATTTTTAAATTGTAAATCCCACTCTCACTTTTTCTCGCTATTAATTTAGCTATACGTGCTGGGAGGCCCGCGGGTAGCCATGCGCTATATAAATACATATAACATAACATAAGGCAAATTTACCTATGTGGATCCAAGCATAACCAAAGAGGTCCAGTTGGAACCATCCTCTGTTAGAATATTTTATGTTATGCTACAGCTCTTACCCTTTGCAGAATTGATGGACCAGGAGTAGTGTTAATTCCTTCAGGATTTTGATGTGCACTGGACCTGTACATCAATTTTTAACCTTACAAGATGAGGATTTCAAATCAATATGTGGAGCCCATTAGATCATACAGAAATGACAGACAGAGAAGTCTGAAATCTAAAAGGTTTTAGTTTCCAAATTTGGTCTTACAGAAATCAGTTGGAATAGTCAAGATCGGTAAATCAAAGAATCAGAGCGCAAAGCTCAGTCAAAGTACAGAAATCAATTAAGGAACTCAGCAAAGTTCAGATCAGAAAGTTTCAAAGTCTAAAGTAGAGGAGAATTATGGCATGGATTCACCTCCAAGGGTCAGTTAGGAATAGGTGCATTGTACATGCAAAATAACACATCTTTGTAAGATTCTAAACATAGAATGTCATACATTTACTACAGTTGTATATGGTTTTAATTAACTAAACCAATCAGAATTAAGTAGAGTGAAACTGTTGCAAAGAATACATTTAGAAAATGTCTCATGATTCTGCAACACAGTGCTTTTCTTGGATGCCACCTGGGCTGTTACAAATATTGCTACTCATGTGCAATTCTGCTAAGAGAGCTAAGTGCAACCTTGAGTTAATTCAAGTTTTATTCAGAACGACTTATAAAGGTCGCTGCCCCTGCTCATAAAACACATTTAAACATTATTCTATTGAGACTTGGAAATGCAATTGTATCCATATGGTGCAATAAAACGTCACAAACAAGATGGAGTCTGAATCTCTACGTTAGAGTTTTCTTCTGTGCAAAGCATTAAAGGCAGAGAAACTGATAAGTCATTTGTTAGCTCTTTTTTCTGGACAATGTTCAGGATTCCTAAAACGTTTTTGGATGAATCGAAGTTCAATAAATGTGAAGTGCATTAGGATGCACAAGAGACACATAGAAAAATTACGTTTTCAAACCACAAAGTTTTATTACGTTCCAGACACCTCCCGGGTTGATGCCTATGATTGCCAAATCTTATCACATTACTTTGGGCACTCCCTTCTTTTGTAAACTTGTTTTGTTTTTCAGCTGGTGAACAAAAGTCCATGTCCATTTTTCATTGATCCAGGAGCCCCATCGCTGGACAACGTTTCTTCTGGCCCCCATGAGACCCAACCTACAGAGAATTTTGGCATATTGCTGTAGGGTTACATCTCTCCACATGTCAAGTATGACCAGTTTAGCTGAGAGGGCCTCCCGTGTAACAGTTATATCCGAAGGGCATCTTTCCACCATAGATCAAAATTCTTTCAGCGCTGCACATCCCCATAATGCATGTAGGAGAGTTTCCTTCTGACCACAGCTGTGTAGGCAAAACATTCAAGAGGTTTCTAAACAAGTAGCTATATTGCTGGTTTTGGCCTGCTTCTTCTCACTAGGTAAGGACAACACATTGAAGTCAATACTTTTGCTAGTCACTGATCAGATCAAAAATCACCTCTTTCCTTGACACCTGTCTAAGACTTCTGTTCCTCCAGTTGATTAATTTGTACTCCGCAAGGGGTGTGGATTCGGAGTACAATCTTCTTTCTGGTGCAGCGTGTTGTTTTAGGAACTGAAACAAAGACAATTATAATCCCTTTGAAAGGTGGACCCACCCTAATGAGATGAACTGCTGCTCCCAACAAACACACAGGTGAAATCCTTTGACAGACAGGTGGGTGTAACAGGCTTCTGTGGAAACCTCAGCACAAATCAATTCCTACTTGGCAATCAGCTCTGCTGCTGGCACACACTCTGGGAATGAGTAGATGCTCGGGGTGCCACCCACTGGAATAGGTATTTAAGGTGGCTCTGGGGGATTGTTATTTGCACAGCTCAGGTGAGGGATTCCGCTAGCATACTGTACTCTGGTAGTGTTTTGTCAGATTAGCACCATGTCCCATTTCTCCTCCTCACGGTCCTTCAAAGGATCAAGCGGCTCGGTTCAGTACTCTTCAGCTAGTGGGGGAGGTGCTGGTGGCATGGGCGGCCATGGCTCCTTTGGGAACTATGCCTCTGGTGGAATTGGTGGTTATGCTAGTGGCGGGGGCAGCATCGGGTATGGTGGCAGCTCTGCCGGTGGGGGCTTTGGTGCAGGCGGTGGCCCTGAAGTTCAGATGGGTTTCAGAAATGCTGGGGAATATGGAGCTGGTGGAAGCTATGGATTTGGTGGGGAATCTGGAGGTGGCTTTTTGCAAGGAGGTGGAGGCGGCTTTTTGCAGGGAGGTGGTGATGGGGGCCTCCTCGTTGGCGGCAATGAGAAAGCCACCATGCAGAATCTCAACGACCGCCTGGCCACTTACCTGAAGAAGGTGAAGGAACTAGAGGATGCCAACAATGAGCTGGAACGTAAGATTCGTGAGTGGTATGAGAAGCGAAAACCTACATCAAGCGGTAAACAAGGTGACTACAGTGGCTACTACAAGACCATCGAGGAACTCCAGCAAAAGGTAGGTGATGCTTTACTTTTTCCTTAACTGTGATTGGAGAGTCAATGTCCAGCCTCCTAGCGAGCCCTGGGATTACACCAGCCAATCACATGCTGTTTACTAACCATAGCACCCAGTCTTCATTTTTTCAACACATTCGGGAGTTGGATACCATGGATGTCAGGAAGCATTGCAAAGTGTCACTATATTTGTATATAGAGTGTATCCATTTTCTGATTTACTAAAGAATTGTGGAAGCTTACCTATACTTGCACAGCTGCAATTCCTGAAAGGCACCCCACACAAAGACGATAGTGTTTAATTACTTCATGTGTGTAAAAAAGGGGATTGGTGTTGGCAGCACATTGCCAATATTGTCTGATTGACCATTGTGTGTCTCTATATTGTCGATTCACTTGTACAGACTCCGAGATGATGTAAGTGAAGGACAAAAGTCTGCTGCCTCCTACAGGCCGCTGTCCCTGCACCACGTTGTGCATGAGATCCAATGATGCACAGGACCCTAGCCTGTGCCATTTCCTACCCATTAACTGCGTAGACAGCTGTGCAAGGTAGCTCTCCCGCAGAAAATGTGCGCATCCTTTTGTAAATGACGAAGATTGATATTTTCTGAAATATGCACAAAGACGAGAAATATTTCTTTGCACACATTTGTCAATATGTCTCAAAGAAAATATTGTTTTATACTAAAAGTTGAATTTGAGCTGTGCTTATAAAATGTTTAATCTTGGTGGGACATGCCGACATTTGAGGAAGATGAATATGAGGGGATGATGTCATGGAACGTTTTCAGACATTCTAATCTGGGCTAATTGCCAACAAGATCAAACAGTGCATCTAATTGCAAAGTCATCTTATGGGACAAACCTTTCCAAATGAACCGAGTGAAAGAATCGTATAGACTTTGATGTAAGTAGAATAGCATGGTTGTCATCTGTCTCTAGGACCTGCCAACAGTTTAAATACCAAACGTCATTGTTTTGGAAAAATGTGGCATTTTTCACAGAGATTCAGTTACATAACTATCTCTCAAAAATTGCTGTTTTTATACGTGTCGGTAGCTACTGCCCGTCTCCAACTAGCCCCTCCAGCAAAAATCCGTGAAAACCTGTCATATTTCTAGTAGCCCAGCAGCAGCCAGCCTCCATTCTTCTGCAGTCCTTGCGTGACTGGAGACCCAGACCAGGCAGCGGAAGAAAGTGGACGCGAGCGCTTCCCCTGGATGACGTCACAACACTGTTTAACCTCTTTGGTTAATCGCTGTTGAGACGTCATTCCGGTGATTAACAACATCCCGTTATTCATGCCACAGGGTTCCAGTGGAAGCCATACTCAACAATAATAATTAATAACAGCGGCGTTTTGCATGCTGGAACTCAACACTTTATTTTGTCCGATTAAAAGTTTGGTACTACAAATCCCACACATTTTGTAGCTTACAAATCTCTCAGCTAAAAAAGACAGACCTGGGTGAAATTGTTCCTGATGACCTATGACCTATGGTTATTTATGATGTTCCATCTTGAGTTGCTTTATGTCGAGCGTGAGGTCTGTTGTGGGTCTGGTGGTATAGAAAGTGTTGATTTTTCCATCCATTACAAAACCAGGATATCACTTTGCACAATCTGCTGACAAAACTAACAGAGCTAACTCACACCGTACACTTGAAATCTATGATCTCATTTCTTTGTTCCCGAGAAGTGCACATACTGTACATTGCTGCCAAGTCCCCCAGGAGCTTGCCAGCTACTGCAGTCCAGGTGTTTTCTTTGGATTGTGGGACTTGTAGTCTTGGTTTTGTAATGGAAGAAACAAGACTACAAGAACCTAGTCAAAGGCAGGAAGTCATTCTGGAAGGGCTGGAAAAGTAGTTCCTACGCCCGCTAGGCACTGATGTGTCTCGACAAGTGTTTCACAAACTGTGCAGCTGTTTGGTGGCTCCCAAAAGCTTCAAATTCTGTATTTATTTTGTCACATTAACTGCTTCAAAGACACAGGTCAAATGTCAGGCTATGTCTACTGACAAATTGCTGCTTATGTTTTTAACAAGGGGAGGTTTGTTTAAAAAGTCCTTTCACTTGGCAGTCAGAGAAACAAAAAAAGTGAATTATGTGACAACCGTGTCACATAATTCACTTTATTTGTGTGAAAGGAAAGGCTGTAGGATGTTAGTTTTTTTGTGTCACACAACAAAATGTGAAAACATATAAATGAAATGTACATATTCATCAGTTCAGAAAGCAAAAATAAAGCATGTTTTTGTAATTCTGAAGAGTGGTGGCAAATATTTGAATAGGATCAAAACAGATCAACACTCTTAGTGATTCACAAATGATAGTCACTGAAAGTCGATTTCCACACATCATTATTTGTGTACAAAATAGTTTTGCCAATAAAACTATGTCTGTGCACATTTAGTGGCGATTTCAATGGAAAATGTGCTGTCTCGAAATGACAGAGCGCTATCACAGGTGTTTAGTTACATTAAAAAAAGACACCATGTTCATTACCGGCAGGGCTAAGTGTGTCGCGAAGACCTTCCCGAAATTGGGTCAAGGTTGTAAAAAGTTTGGGAAACACTGGAGACAACTCTACTGCACTTGGCAAGTTGAACCAGCTGAAACCAGCTAATGAATGCGCGCCAAGTGTGCCCTGGTGCAGTGCTGATGAATAGGTAAAGGTGTGGTACTGAAGTTAGTGAAGCATAATGTTAAATCATGAAATAGAACAGGGGAACTGACAAAGAACCCTGTGCCACGTGGCTATTGCTATCTAGCATTTATGTAGCTCACAATCTGCCATTAGTATAGTTTCATAGTGCTTTTAGTGCGATTTTAACACATTCACAATATTATGTCTCCATTCACAGGTACACAACATTTTCTGCCCTCGGGGTTTCTTTTTACAATCACTGTTTTCGGGTGTCTTAGTTTTCAATTCATGGGAACCACACTGCAACTTCCAGAAGGCATTGAGAGGTTAACTGGGAGTCCTGGGATGAACACTGGGTGTCTCAGTGACAGGGAGTCATCTAGAGTACTGCACATTCAGGTACTCCTGGACACTGTAACCACCAGCACTTAGCAATCCCGGATTTACAGGCCTACCGACATAATGGGAAAGCAACCCTTCCCAGAGTGCAATGCCGGCTGATTTAAAGAAGGGCTTAAACGTGACACGGGGCCACTTGGCATCAGTACAGGTGTACCCTTTGTTATGGAGAAGATGGGTGGTCGCCTAACAGAAGCAATATCTCTTAAAAAGGCTAGTAGGACTGCAAATAATGTATACACGTCAAGAGCTGCTTCTGATTTGGCTGCTGGATTGTGGTCCTAAACTAGATCAGGGAAAAGACAAGTCATGAAATGTAAAGGCACGTTGCTTTAAAAAGCAAGGGCTGGTTGAAGGGCGCACACATGATAGACTTATGTTGGCATCTGTGCTTAGATGCTAGACCTGCTCCCAGTAATCCTCGCTTCTTCCTTTAGATTGGCAAGCTGGGTCGTACCCGGGGGAAGAAGGGCTCCCTCTTCCCAGGCATGCTAGCACGTTTATCTCTGATCACAACCTCACGCCATCTTTTCTTTCCCAGATTTTGACCGCCACTATGGACAACAGCAAAATTATCCTGAATATTGACAATTCCAGGCTGACTGCGGATGATTTCAAGCTGAAGTAAGTGTCGCTTCTCACAGCTAAAAAATGTTAGTGCACTTTTAGAAACTTGGGCTCATATTTACAAGCGGCCTGCGCCTCCAATTTTTGTGACGCACCGGCGGTGCAGGCTGTTGACCCATAATGACGAGGCCACGCACAGTCACTTTGCGTGGCTTTACATGATCTTGACCATATTGAGTAAGGCGATGCAGCACATTTCTCCGCTTTGCCTTACTTTGCATCAGGGAGGCGCTTCCATGGGAGTTGCGTGGTTGTTCCCACGCAACATCCATGGATTTTGACGCATTCCCAGATTTACAAGGTTTTGTAAACCTGAAGATGCATCAAAAACCTTCACCACCCCAGGGGTGGCGTAAGAGTGACACAATGGGGGGAAATATCTTTATTTCTCACATCTTTCTCCTCTTTCTGTGTGTGCTGCATTCTGCAGCACACATAGGAGGAACTCGCCCCTGCTGATTGTTTTTGAGTAGGAAGGTGTCCCTTCATGCACAGAAACAATCACCTCCACAACACAGGCACCCTTGCACCATGGTGCAAGGGTGCCTGCTTTGGTGCATGGCAGCAATTTGTGCACCATCGCAGGGGGAGAGGACAGAAATGTGCTGTATTTTGTAGATACAGTGCATCTCTGCCTTTCCTGATGTCGCAGGGTGGTGCAGCAAGGCCTGTGCCATGTGCCTTGTAAATATGGCCCTTGTTTTCTAAGTTTGGGGTCCATTGTACTTTTGCAATAAAGCAAGACGTTATTTGCACCAGAAATTAAAACATCAGCAGAAAGCTACGATTTTGACATTTTGCTGAGCAACATCTGTTTCTATTTTGTTATTTGCCAGGGATGAAGCACCCATACAGCAGGGTGGCGTTGAGTCACTTTCACTCTGCCAGGCTCCTCAAAGTCTAAGGCTGACCGTATATACATGCTGTGCTGCTTTTCTCATGCCATGCCTCGGCCCAGACCCAGTGGGACTGGACATCGTCAGTCACATGACATCTGTGCCTGGGCGGGGCCTGGCTAACGGACATGACAGGCAGGGCATTGGTCAGGAATGCTGCTTGTTGGATGGTGTGAAAGTCCTAGTGGGAAGAAAAAGACTGTTGGTGGAGACCACTGTCTACCACCGCACAAAATAGCAACCGTTCCAGGCCAGTGATGTTTGACAGGCAAGACAGTCACATAAGCAGGAAGACAAAATGTTTAGTTGAGAGTAATTGGCTTACCTTTGTTCGTTTCTGCCTCCTATGCAAGGAAAGTCTGATGTAGTATTCTTATGTGGAATCCTGTGATGTCACGGGAATTGTGGGCTAGGAGAATTGCTGGTGAGGTCAGTTCGTAGATGTGTGCCCTGCTGTGGGTTGGTGGTGCTGTCTCAGACTGAATGAAAATTAAACATTTGAAGAAGCCATGTCTTTGACTCCTTCATGAAGGCCATTGTACCTTGAGTCTGAATAGGAGAACCTCTGTCTTTCCCTCTCCCACTAAGGAAGGCACCTGTATGCTTCTAAAAGTCTTGAAGGCTCAATGAGGCAAGCACATGTGAAAACAGCACGAGCAAGTTTCCACTTGTCACTTGGCTGACTTCTGCCTAGTGTGAGCCACCAGCACCATAACATTAAAGCATCTCAAGTTCAAGGTTGGCGTACTTGATACCTCCACTCAAGTAAGCATTGAGGGGGAGAAGAAACAGTGAGAACTCTGCATCTGAAAGGTTCTCTAGAAGAACTGAAGAGGCAGGAGTCCTCCATAAATGTATCATTTATGATCGGCACAAGAGAAACCCCAATGACTCTCTTTATAGGAAAGAAATTGAGAAATCTGAAGCCTGAAACAGTGTTCGAATGAGCCTGTAGTTGGGATAAAGTCCTAGGTGTTAGCATGTGGATCCTGGCAGTGGGAGGACAATGTTTTGGACCAATGGCCCAATGGTTACAAAGTAACCACTGGATTCAAAGTGTCCTCACAATCTAATATCTAACTAACAAGCAAATATGCCAGGAGCTACGTTGATTGTAATGTAAGTGTTTGCAATCTCTCCTTTGAGTGGTTAGAACATAGCATGTTTGACTTCTGTGGAACAATTCGAAATATTTTTTGTCTGTCTATTAAATTTACGTGAAAGAACATGGCCTCAAATATTTAGTTTTCTTCTTTCTATAACTTAACCAGGAAATCGTGTCACTTTAGATAAACAATGTTTGCGTTGTTGGAACTTCACTAGCACACCTCAACACGTGGAGGCCACAGTCTGAGGTCTGGGTTCCTTCAGCAGATACTTGCTGTCAGATGGTGTGTCTTTTGTTTGTGGCCTCAATGGGCCAGAAGTTCCAGCCCAGCTGAGACCTCAGCCTCTTTCTCTGTCTTTCTCTCTGAATGTTCTTCCAGGTATGAGAATGAGTTGATGCTTCGCCAGAGCGTGGAAGCTGACATCAACGGGCTTCGTCGTGTCCTGGATGACTTGACCCTGTCCAGATCTGACCTGGAGACACAGATCGAGAGTCTTAAGGAGGAGATGGCAGCACTCAGAAAGAACCATGAAGACGTAAGATTATTTCAGTTTCGATGAGCCCTGATGGTTCAGAACTGCCGCCACCAAGGCCTAAATTTGCTTAAATACTTTTGGTCAACTACTGTCTACGTATATGACTTCCATTGGGACCTGTATTAGGTGACTCTATTTCATGAGCATAAAACAGTGACAATGAAATCCGCACTCACAAGTCAACCCAAATCGGTTAGGTAAAACAGGAGCAGGAAGAAATAGAATTATAGTGTATGTGGTGTTCCAACCTTTGCGGTACACCCTAAAGTTCAAATCGGCAAGGTGGTTCCAAGAACGAAACGCGCGGTACATATGACATAGCACGAATCATTTGGCTATAGAAGCTGAGAATAGCAATGTAGCACAGCTCTACGTTTAGACAAAAAAGTTAATGCAATTTTAAGACTAGAAAGTCTTATTGGAAGAGAATTTCCATCTGTTTCACACAATGAGCAACTTCAGCGACCATAAGATCACCATATCATGAATAATGAAGATCATAAGAAATTATGTATATGTGAAATCTAGTAAAATGTTATTGTAGACTTCTGGCTTGGATTAGGCCTGTGCAGAATTTCGATTATGCAGGCGTAATCAAGGGAATTTGGGTAATTCCGTGTTAGCCTTTGATGTGGAATTACCAAAAATTGCTCATATTTACTTGATTATTCATGCTCACGTAATTAGGAGTAATTTGGGGGAAAATCCTACTGCAAGAGCGCATTTACAGAGTGCGAGCAGCCGCTCGCGCTCAATATTGCTGATCTGCCGCATTTACCGTTGTTTTTTAGGGCAAAATGCACCCTTGCATCCATTTGGGATGCAAGGGCGCATTTTGCATTAAGAAACTACCAATAAATACCAGTTGTAAGAAAAATCCTACCACTAAAGCACTTTTATTGAGCTTGAGCATCTCCTCGCCTCACTATTCTTGTTCTCTTTCATTTAACCCTATTTCATAGCACAAAATGCAGGACGATAGGGGTCATTTTTGCCCCAAGAAATAGTGTTAAATGCAGAATCACTCTCCTCGTGTAATTTAAGTATACTCTTGCAGTATTCTTAGGTAATTCCGGGTGCTTTTGCTACGCGGAACTACGCAAGTTACGCCCACCTCTAGTTAGGATCAAATAGATGTAGTTTAAAATGTTTCCACGTAGTGAATTTCGTAGACTTTAAAGAGTCAGCTGGCACATGTTTTAGTCCAGGAGGAACATTTTCAAGGCAAGAAAACTGTTTCCAAAACAAAAAATCAAAAGCTGTCAAAAAGGTATGCCAACAGTTGACTAAGTGGAGGTTTCCTGAAGGAAATGATGTCTTGTTAATCTGAGAATTCAGTGTATGGTCAGTGAAGCTTGAGTCGAAACACTAAAAGTGTGTCAAGGAAATATAAAATGACTAAATAGAAGTTCCAGGTGGTCAAAAGAGGCCGGTGTCTTGGGGCGACAATGAGAGCAAAAATGGGTAGGGTGCTGCACCAATGCAGACCGGCGACTCGCGGTCTATGTTTGGCGTGGCACTCTGTCAGTTTGTGATGTCATTGGAATTTCAAGATACTGGTTTTTGACAATGTCATGAGGATATCCTGCAATCCTGATGTAATCTCAGTCCTTGACGACTGAAGTAAGGCAAATGTAGATTACACATCGCCCCCATCTATTGCCACTAATTGTGCACTTCGATTCATGGACCATCAGTGTTTGAAACAGAAATATAAAGGTGCAGTTACTCAACATCTCTAAGTAGATTTGTGCTACTGAGAAGTGCTGGTACGCTTCCATTAAAAGTATTGCACCCCAGCTGAGACTGCTGGTATGTAATTTTTCTTTCAAATGAAAAAAGTAGGTACTCAGTACCTGTCCATTTAAAGCACCGACTATCATGAGTGCCTATTCTCAGATCAAAATACCTTTAGCAAACCTGAAGGATGGTCAACATCTATGTCTATTCCAATGTGATTCTCTAGTTGTATGAATATTATGTACTTCTACTAACAGCGCAGGTTCTTTCTCGTCCTGCCACCCTATTCCGTAGGTTATGTTACTTCTGACACCTCTCATTACATAGCAGCACCTTCAACTAACCTCCATCTGCATGCTCTCATTTGTAGACCAATGTTTACGTTTAGGGAATATTAACTACACATCCCAGAATCCAAAGTGCTGTTTGTTCAAAAATTGTAAATAATCCAGCGACTATGACAGAAAATCCTCTCAGGCTGAGCCAACAGCAGTGTAAAGTTTCAAAGTAGAGCCAGAAAACAATCAATATACACAAAAGGGATTTGAAGAAACGTTGATTGTAGCACATCACAGATGTCAGAGAAATGGCGCTCTAGAAGTGACGTCAGAGGGTGACATCTTAGATGTCACCTCACCAAAATGCATGATCCCACAGTTGCACTCTCTGAACTTTACCGTGCTGCAGACAGGCAAATGACCCTCTGACGTTTTACACAGGAAATGAAGGGGGCACAGAACCAGGAGGCCGGAAGCCTGAATGTGGAGATGAACGCTGCACCAGGAGTAGACTTGCTGAAGGTTGTGAACGACATGAGAATAAACTACGAGAAGGTGGCTGAGAAGTACCGGAAGCAGGCAGAGGAGCAGTTCCAGCTTACGGTGAGTCGGCACAGGAAGCGCCTCAGCTATCACAGCTTGATCACCTGGAACCAATCTATTGATGACGTTGCACACTTGTTATCAATTAAACATTGGCAAAGAACACATTTCAACACTGTCTTTATGATCTACACACGTTTCTTATAGTAGAACTTATGTGCTGAAGTTTCAGCGGGAGACGCCATATTGAATATTTAGTTCTCTGGCCTTCTTTTAGTGTGTTTTAAAGGTGAAAGTAACACGGTAGCCCTGCTGTTGGGATGATTGATCCTGTGCTGGTGCGCGAGTCATAGACAGAAGTAGTGGGGATTCAAAGTACAATAGGAATACGGTCTATATGAAATGAAAGAATACCATTGCCTTAACCCAGTGGTTCCCAACCTTTTGACTTCTGTGGACCCCCACTTTGTCATTACTGGAACACAGGGAGCCCCACTGAGGCATTAATGGACGCTGGGGACCTAATTTGTTAATATTATTTAATTTTCAAAGCAGTCGCGGATACGCTGAGGAGGCTTTGTGGACCCTCAGGGGTCCGCGGACCACAGGTTGGGAACCACTGCTTTAACCCATTACCAAGAAACAATTACCAACATTTTAAAATTATGTTTGTCATTGTTGCTTCTTTTATTTCAGAAAGAAGCTTGTTCACCACCTTCTCCCCCCGATTTCCCCTTCAACCCTTAGCCATCTCCCCCCCCCCCGCCCACATGCCTGAAGTCACACCTGGCCCCATTCTCTTGCTTAAAAGAATGGAATTTGGGAATTAACATATTTCCTGATACTTTTTTTGAGATTTTTACATTACACTCAGAAAGCAACAACGAGGGAGATTGCTTACAAGTGAGGAACACTTAGCACTATGTATAGTTTGTTCTTTTGTTTGAGACAGCAGTATGGGACAGTTGTATGGCGAAGGGGGGGGGGGCAACAAAGAGTGGGCGCAAATTGTGCATTGACTTTTTGATAACCTGTCTGTAATTCTATTCAAAATTCCAAGTTGATGAGGGGTCGTAGAACAGCGAGCCTCAGGAATATTAAATAGTCAGGTTGCAGTTTGCAATGCCCTGAGATTGGCTACACCCTTAAAAAAGATTTTCCGACTCACAAAGGGTGTTTAGTACATGGACAAAAACATTTGTAGTATATCACTTTGCGTATCACAGGGCTTGAAAACGTAAAATGTTTTTGTCCATTAGTTATAATAACGGGTTCCCTGGTCCCAAGACAGTAGAACGCAACACAAGTGTTGTTCCAAGCAGTATTCATTCTGGGTGACAGAATTGTGGTAATGCAGGTAATGTCTAGCCATGTCATCCAGCAGTCATCTATCTCCAACATCAATCACATCTGTTTCATGAAAGTTGAGGCATTCCAAATGATGGACTTTTTTCTTTCTAGAGCAAAGAGCTGATTCAACAAGTCACCGCAGATACCCAAGCCGTCCAATCAGTAAAGAGCGAGACGTCGAGTATTCGCCAGAGCTTGCAGAGTCTGGAGATAGAGCTCCAATCACAGCTCAGCATGGTGAGTTCTGCAGCACTGCTGTGATCCTATGCTCCTCAGCAAGGCATTATGGGTAAAGCCACAATCCCACAGTCAGTTTAGTGTTGGAGCCAGAGCTTTGGTTTGGTTAGAGAGCCTTTGTCCTATTACTTATTGGTTCATCGCCTTTGTGGGTCCAGAATTTAACCACTATCTTCAAACAAACATAAGACACTGCAAGCAAAACCAGGCCCTTTGGATCGACGTTGGCTCATATATAACATGAACAATGGAACAATATTAATATTTTGCAACTGAAGAATAAGTATTCTTTTGACTTTGGAAAGAAAGAAAGGTGAGTGGGTTTTTCATTGAGAAAAGCGTGTCACTTGTATTAACTGGACCAGAAACTGAAACATGAGTCTCTGGTGCTAAATCAACGGCTTTGATAAGCATCCACAACATTCCAACTAGGATTTATGAGAGGAAATGAAAAGAATTGCTAAAAATAAGAAGAACTAGCAAGATAATGTCCTCATTGATAGAAACCCCAACCCATATTTTTGGCATGTGCCTTAATTGCTTTGTGGCATACTTTAACACTGTAAGACAGAGGTGGCCAGAGTGGGTCATCGAGCCATTGATCCAGATTTTCAGGCTATCTATGTAGAGAACATTTATAGTCAGCAGCTATAGATAAAATTTGCTTACACGTTAAATATCCTGAAAATATGCTATACATGCAATCCTCCTGGACCTACGTACCCTGGGTCTAGGAAAGCAGCATCTTTTGGACTTCAGGACATGACGGCTACTCAATTGTACTATAGAGTTTCATTAAGTAAACTTGGAAAATAATCCCTCCGATTCTTCGTCATGAAACAAAAGCAGCACAATATCTTCCTAGTTGGCCACAGTCGATCATTTAAGCGATTGTATTTGCGATATGTTTGTCAACATTGTGTGACAAGGTCTATATTTCTGAGCACAGTCGCAGCTGCTGCAATAATACCTCCCCTAGAGGACTTTTTTCCTCTTCAACTTTGCTACAAAAAGTCAGTTTTCATCCAAATAATCATCTGCTGTAATGTGCTTCAAAGGAGATATTGAAGCTGTCCTCATTTCTCTCCTAAAGTAGATCTACAACCAGAGTGAATGATGTTGCTATGTACAGACATATGATGTGGTGATCACCCCAGTGTCTACTGTTCCATGATGCCTCATCTATAACATTGGGCAACATCCAAAGATTATGTATGCACTGATTACCGCAATGCATATATACCCTTTGTAATCTCTGGAAGAGGATGGTCCGTTTCTGGTTCAACTATAACAAATTAAGGCGTCTGATCATCTCCAGAGGCCAGACCCCTCGGCATAATCTGTTCCACCTCCTCTTTTTACGGCATGTGGATTTAACTAACTTTTACCAAATATGTGAATATTCACTGTAACTCATAAGAAAATCTTTAGCCTACTCAGGACAACTCTGGCCTTGAGGATAATACATTTTCATAATAATTCTCTAAAATAGTGTTTTCTCAGTTACTGACAAAATCAAGAAAAGAAAAGTAGCAAACATTGTGTAAGACACTACCTAATGTTAGGGTAGATAAGGATGCACAGCAAAGTTCATGGTCTTTAGGGAAGTCCTGGCCTCCTCATTACAGGTTACATGACTCTCCAGAGAAATGAAACGTAAGGCTTTCAGTTTCTAAACTCTACTGTAGGTGCCTTTCCTAGAAGGGCCAATGTACTGTTTATCATTCCGCGATGATGATGCACGGCTCTTGTGACAAAGCGACATTTAAATGGTGGTGAGCTATATAAACAGCATTTTGTATTTAACATTTAACAAAAATGGTGAGTGTCTGTTTTATTCCCTCACCTGGAGTATTGAAAGAAGCTACATTTGGAAACAATATGATGTATCCTTTTTCCTCATCGTAGCTAGTTAATGTTGGGAGAGGTTGTTTGTTTGGGTACGTCTTCTACCTCACATTTTGTATCACTGTAAGTCCCGGGGCAGTTCTTGCACCTCACCACTGGGGAATACTAAGGGGCTCATTTAGACCCTGGCAGTCTTAAGACCGGGCCACGGTGGCGGTCGGACTGCCGCCAATGTGGCGGTCTGACCGCCACATTATGACCCTGGCAGTAGCACCACAGTCGGACCGTCAGCACCTCAAGATTACGAGTTTTCGACGGTATGGTGGTACTGGCATTGCCGATCCACCAGGGCAGTGGTGCCCTGGGGATTACAAGTCCCTTCTCTGCCAGTGATTTCATGGCAGTAGCACTGCCATGGAAAGGCTGGCGGAGTCGGGGTGCAGGGGGCCCCAAGGGGCACTTAGCATGGGCAGTGTATTGGCCACCCTATGCACTACAGCATTGCTGCCGGCTCTACTATGAGCCGGAGACAGCGCTGTAGGCCGTTTTCCGCTAGACTAGAGGGCAGAAACACTGTTTCCACCCGCTGACCCAGCGGGAAACTCGTAATGGGGCCTGCGGGAAGGTGACCACACTTGTGGCAACCTGCCTGTCAGGACTTCGGCAGACAGGCTTTTCCATCTGACGAAGTCATAATGACCCCCTAAGTGTAAATGCAATTGGCTCTATAATTGGGATGGAATATGAAAGAGCAAATTTTAGATAGGGCAAATATTGATTTGATCTTATTTATACCAAGAATGCATACTTTTTTGCTTAACATCACCTCTCCTCCTACTTCCAGAAAGCTGGATTGGAAGCCACCCTAGCGGAAACAGAAGGGCGCTATTGCATGCAGCTGGCACAACTGCAGACCATGATCACTAGTATGGAATCACAGCTGAGCCAATTGAGATCCGAGATGGAACAACAAAACAGAGAGTATATGGACCTCATGGACATCAAAGTGCGCCTGGAGCAAGAGATATCAACATACCGCAACCTACTGGATGGGCAGGACATCAAGTGAGTGGGATGGGATAATAAGTACACTGGGTGGCTCATTTAAAGAGGGTGACTTGAAATGGCTTCAGATTGAGCTATTTCATTGGCCAATGTTCTATGAAATTCATCTAAAAAGTGTTAGTATGTCCCATCATACCAATATAAATGAGCTGTATAAACTTATTGCAGCTGAGTCTAATCTGTACATAAAAGGATTAGGACCACAGAAATTTACTTTGCCTCAAGGCAAATTGCTCAAACTGTGACTCAAAATGTCTCTACGACAAGCTGAAAATCACGTCATAAACAACAAATTAATCTGCAAAAAACCCTTTTTTTTAAAAAAGAAGAAAACTCCACACTGGCTCTTTCGGCGGGGACAAAAGCTTTATTTTCTTGCCCCAGGTGCAAAAGATTTGATACGAATAACTTGCATATTTTTTCTGACTATAAATGTGAATCTGATCTGCGAATCTAGATATCAACACTTTTCAATCCTTCTTATTTTGGGTGGGACCCTTAAGTACTAATAATGTCTGATTAGAAGACATTGGTGGTTAATGCAACCACTGTTGCTCCACTAATCATTGCTTAGGCATACAAGAACAGGAGTCTTCCACCCACCTTTCACTTTCCACTCAATGATTGCAGGAGTTTATCTCATGTTTCTGTTCTGAACAGGCACCTGCAATGATGACTTATAGGCTATGATTTTCTAAATGTAAATGGGGTCCAATCACCAAGTTTTTACATTTTTATTTTTTAAAGACAAATTAGTCAATTAATAAAAGCTTCTGCTTGTAGGCCGAGAGGCTCCTCCTTTTTTAAATGGTTTGTAACATAATAACTATAATGGAATATTGATGTTTCGAACTGACAGTTATTTTATGTTTTCAGCACCTCTTAGTATTTCTTTATTTATTTTTTAAGTGTATTTTGTACATTATTTTTTCAACATTAAAATAAATAAAAGAACGAACAGAATGTTTTCGTTAATAAAAAGCAAAGTGAACCTTGAAACAACAACCAGGTCAGTGGTAAAACGAAAGAATTCTCTCCAAACAAAAGCTTCAAGAATTGTAAACCTGAAGCAGGACGAAAACGTGCTTAACTCATAATGTGACACAAAGCTGCGTTTTATAAAAATGTTTAACCTGATTCACATTTGCCGACCTACTGAGCTTTAAATTAGCTTCTTAATCTGGAATTTTGAAACTCCCAAAATGGGCAGATCCATTTAAAGTATTATTTCTTTATACCGTTAAATATATTTATTTTAATAATCCCACACTAGTTCAACGTTTAGATTATATTCGCTAAAATAAAATAGAGGGGTATTTTTGCTATGGAATAATTAGGCTCTGTCGATTAAATCAAGATTATTACATATACTTAAAATCTCACCCACATCATAATAAAATGTCCTTTACGTGGGAGCACTCATATGGAAAGATTCATAATTAAAATAAAGATGGTAGTTTCAATCTTGCAGGGACTCAATTGTTCTGCCATTAACTTCACTCATTCATGTCTCATAGGGTGTCGGGTGGAGACAAGACACCTGGCAATCCGCCCGCGAATACAGGTAAGTCAGATAAGTTATCTTTCTGGTAGAGTGCCATTTTGTGCTTTAACTGAAGAATGGAGAGGGTCTCAAACTCTCCGGTATTATTGTCATTCTAAAGATATTTGGGGTGCTGGTAATATTCTCCATGCCTACTGAAAGGGAATCCGGGGGATATTTGCTGTCTGTAGGTTCTTTTTTGTGTATGGGGCCTTTTCTCTGTGTCAATTGTCACTGTGCCTTAGCCGTGACAGGTGCTGTTTTTAGGAAGCAGCCTACCAGACAATGCAGCTGTCTGGTTTGGTAAGGACATGTTGGGGCCATTCAGAAAGTTGACCTAAGAATGCATTCTGCCCGTTGCTTGCCATTGGCTTAGTGGTTTCCAATTTACCTATTCTTGCTTTCCGTTGCTGGCATTATTTGTTTTAGGCTTTCCAGTTAAAGTTTGAGTTCGGTCCTTCCCTTGCCCAACCTTATTTATAGTATCCTTTGGAGGTCTCCCTTTCTGTAAATAGACCTGTAAATCTTGTTGTTATCTTGTCGTATTTGCTGTGCATTCAAAGACGAAGGTCAAATGTCAGGCACTGTCTTCTGAGGTGTGTGTTTACTTTTCTTTCTCTGACTTCAAAATGAGAGGATTTAAGTGACAATCTTGCTGGATAATGGGGCTAGAAAATAGTTTTTTTTTCTAGTACACAAGAACATTTAAATTAACTGTTTAAGTATTTCAGAATATAGCTTAATCAGGAACACAAATGAAGCACATTTTTTGTTATTTCTGAAGTGTGATGGAAACAAATACTTTAATATGATCAAAATAAATCATCACCCTACGTGATGCAATTTCCACACATTTCTGTCTGTGCACTGTATAGATCTATTAGTAAAATTGCATGTCTGTCCAAATGTAATGATCATTTCATTTGAAAATGTGTTGTCTGTAATGGCAGTGTGCTACTACACGATGAATCCTCCACCTTACACCACTCCACTCTACTCTGCACCCACCCACAGCTCTGCACTCTACTCAGCATCACTTACCTTTACACCACTGTTCACCACTGTATGCTGCCCCACACTACTCTATGCCACTGCACTATACACCACTTCAAGCTACACCTCTCTACTCTACCCTGTACCACTCTACTTTTTGCCAATGCACTATTCGCCACTCTACTCAACAACACTGCACTTTTTGCAACTGCACTCTATGCACTGTGTACTACCTTGCAACAATGCACTCTATGCCACTGCACTCCATGCCAATACACTCTACTCCAATGCATTTTACTCTGTAACACTCAACTTTATGCCAATCCACTGTATGCCACTCTAATCTACTCTGCACTACTGCACTTTATGCCACCTCACTCTAAAACTGTTTACTTTATGCCACTGCACTCTATGCCACTCTACTCTTAACCACTGCATTCTCCACAACTGTACTCTATGCCACTGCACTCTACTTCGCATCACTGTATTCTACGCCACAGCTCTCTACGCCACTCTACTCCACTTTTCCCCACTGCACTCTGATACTGTACTCTGCAACATTGCATTCTCTACCACTGAACTCTATGTCACTCTACTCTGCACTACTCCACTCTATGCTACTCCACTCTGTGATGCTGCACTCTATGCCCCTGCACTGTATGGCGCTAAACTATACTGTGCGCCACTCTATGCTACCCTACTCTGCAACAGTCTGCATCACTCAGCTCTATAACACTCCACTCTGCACCACTACACTCCACCCCACGCACTCTAAGCCACTGTACTCTACTCTAATCTGTGCCACTGCACTCTGCACAACTGTACTCTGTGCCACTGTACACTGCGCCACTCTGCTCTGTGCCACTCTACTCTGCACCACTGCATTCTACTATGCACCACTGTATGCCCCTGGGTTCAATGCCACTGAATTCAATGCCACTGCCCTTCACACCATTATACTCTGCAGCACTTTGTGCCAATGCACTCTAAACCAGTTCACTCTACTCTATACCACTCCAGTGTTTGTCACTTGACACGACTCAACACTGTACCACTCCAATACACGACACGCTCTGTCACTCCACTCTACCACACTCTACTCCACTCTTTGCCATTCCATCCTATGACTAGCCATGGCACTCTCCTCTTTGCCACTATTAGCCATGCCGAACACCAGCCACGCTGGTGTACAACATGGCTAAAACACATTGGCAAAGCCAATAGCTCTTGCATAGGTGCGACCTATTGGCTTTGTCAATGCTTGTTTGCCATTGGTGTCACAGTCCTTGCCGTGCTATTGTACTCCAAGGGGATCACTAATTTACTCACTTGTACACTCGCCTCTCCAGGGATACCAGTAGCAAGCATTCAAGTACCATTGAGGAATTGTTATTAGGAGCCTCATTTAGAGTTTTCCAGATAGGTACTCAGTAACAAAGTGACAAATACCCCAGCTGCCATAATGTTAATGCGCTTGCAGTAAGGTGGATGAGATATCCATCACATTTGGGATGGAGTACCCATATGTCAAACTCTAAATCAGGCCCTATGTTTGGATTTCAGATACAGAAAGGCACAGTATTTACAAACAATAAATTAAATGTATAGTCAGGGGTATTACTTAAAAAAGTACTCTCTAGTAGCTGTTTATAATGAAAGAAGGGCAGGAACAGTTAAAATACTGAATGGAAACAGGAGAACCTAGAACCTTCTGGGAAGATTAAATGAAACTAGAGATGTCTAGCTCTTAAATCCCTATCATTCAGCGCTAGAACATCTGCTAAAAGTGGTATTATAAAATCCTCAGTTGTTATTCATTCCATACCTTTCGTGTCTGTCCGCGACTAATCATTCAGCCCTGTTAGCTACTGGAGTGTAACAGTTTATCTTTTTATGTACCTAGGGAAAAAATGCCACTTTTGTACTTCTGGTATAAAAATGGGTTGGTCAGTGGGCCAACGCCAGTGGTATATTTCTTTAATTCCAATCCCAATTATCTACCACCTAAAAGTGAATTGTATGCACCTCTACATGTCGCGATGTGCTAGCAGTTGGGAATATATGTGTACCTGACAATACAACCAAACTTGCAGTGTTTGATTAACATGGTCATCAGTGTTCTTGAGGCTGGTGGAAAGAGGAACAACAAGGTTCAGGGAGACCAAACTCTGTCCAAACCGATCAATATGTTCATGATGCAGAGAAATAAATCTGCACCCCCAGTGAGCTACCAGGGGCCAGCCCAACTTTAGGGGCCTGTATCTTGTGAACAGATGGCTGCGTTTAAAGTTCTCCACTGGTCATGGTAACCCCTAAGTCAACTGGTTCCCACGGCAACTGTGGGAAGTACTGGTTTCCTCTTAGGTATGGGTAAAAAACATCTTTATATCTCTCTCTCTTTTGGCCAGCAAGACACCCTCAATGGACTAAGGGAGAAAATGAAATAGCCTCCTTTGTCCCTCACCCTGGGCCAAGAAAGCTGCTTCATCACAAAATGTTGGGTAGATCCAAGAGCACTATATGCTCACCTACAAGCGCAGTCCATGGATGGTCCGAAAACATCTTCCCCCTAAGGAGCAACACTGTTTCACACATGCTTTGCGGGTTTGACTCTGGCTTTTTCATCCATAAGGCTTCTTCCCAAGATGCGGCTGGAGCTACCGCGTGGAAACCGCACCCCAGATTCTGCTCAACATCCTGTTTTTCTGAGCATGTCACTTTCTTATGTGCCTAAAAAATGTCTAAGGTAATCTGGTTCTCTTGTAAAGCGCCCTAAAATCAGTAGGTCAGGTTTGTGCCATATACACTTGCACAAAAAAAATCCTGGTCCTGATCAGGCGACTCAGGTCACCTGGGACAATGTTCTTTCAAAGCTCTGAAACCTTCACTGAACTTCACCAAGCTTTTGAAGGTAATTCCATGTTTTACTAATACTCGACTCAGGGTTTTCATTTCACAGGAAGTTTCCTTATACCCACAGCTTCAAGCCTGTGACTGCCACATTACATACAGTTCTGGGCAGTAGGAACATTATCTCACTGAATAATTTATTGTTGATTTTGTCTCGCTTCGGCAGTAGTCACTATTGGCTACAAACAAAAGCAATGGTTATTTTTTTGTGCATGGAACTTGCAAATCTGAATTTCACCAGACCAATAACGAAGAACAGCAGTTTGTTGTTTCATTAAGCAAATCTCATTATTTTCAAATGTCGTGTGCATTAAACACTTTTTTCTCTGACAGGTACAAAGGTCAAATAATCGGACAGATGCCCAAACGACAACACCTTCCCACGTGATTCTGGCTCAGTGACATCTGAGTGGCAACGATCCTTCTGCAACAGGCTTTGGAACATTCTCCCTGTGCTGCTTCTGTTGGGCTTCAAGGTTTCTTAATCGAGACAGCAATATTTTCTGTCGATCTCTGTTCTCGAGGGTCTATGTGCACCCATTTACCCTTATCTTTGATAGGTCATTTTTACTCTTTCTTCACTGTGAATGTAGCATGTTGTCTCAGCTTCCATCCCCAATATAACATCTTTTTATGCAGGTCTCTGATACCATCTTCTCCTCCCTCCACCTCTTCCACAAACTATCTTTGCCTCTGCACTTCTCCCTGATACCACATACTCCTCTCTGCACTTGTCCTTGATTAACCATCTTCTCCTCTCTGCACTTGACCCTGATACTATATACTCCTCTTTCCACTTCTCCTTGGTGACATCCTTTTCTCCCCGCCCTTACCTTGATTCACATTCTTCCTTTCTCGGTTCTCTTCCTCTTGGTTGTTTCAGGACCTCCATGAGAGTGTCATCTTGTTTTTGCAAGAAACGTACATTAAAGTTATTTCTCTGGCTGATGCAAACTTGACTCCTGCCTCTGTATACTATATACACCATATACAATGATCAAATGGCTTAATACAAATTTGAAGACTCGAATGGAAAATTAGGACAGTAATGTTTTAGAAATGTTTAGTACTTTGTGCCAGAAAAAAAGTAATTCATGAGAAATCTCAGTTTACACTTATAGATACACTGTGACATGTAAAATGCTGATGCTTTGATACTATGGAGGAGTGGGAGGCAAATACAGTTCGGATCAAAGAACACCCTCCATACTTATGCTAGCAAACACCACAAGAACGCTTTGGTCCTTATAGGAATCAAGAGGTTCCAGGCACACTGGCCTGGTGTGCAAGCATCCTGAGTTAGAGGGTCACCGAGCCTCACCAAGGCAGGGTGGTTGCTTCTTCATATGGTCCGCTCCTCACCCTGGACTGATGCTCTAGATTATTTTGGGTTCGAAAAGAGCACTTTAACAATTTATGTATATAAGTGTAATCTCTTAATTGTTCCTTGTTTTTTATTTAATCTCAGGGGTTGTTGGATCAACAATGCATCTGTTCCAATTTAACAGCTAGTAGACCACAAGAATACAGTTGTGCCAAAGTAGTGTTAACTCCAGGGCATTGTTTCGCCCAAGCACACAATTAAAAACCGAAGGATTTTAGGACCCTCATGTTTTTATACATCTCCACAGTCCCCAAGCATTCTTCAGGAATAAGGGCCAAAAGTACAGAGCTACTTCTGAATCTAGATCGTGTAGGTGAAGGAAGGAAGGATGTATATTCTTTACCTTATTACTCAATGAAAAGTGAAAACAGTAAGTGACATGAGTGACATCACTAGTAGGAGCCTCAAGTCCTTGCTGAGGCCGAAGCCCATCAACCACATGCAAGTATCAACATATTCATAAACAACCATGTTTGTTTATCTTTCTGTGCTACTCTGTGGCAATCACTTTCGTGCAACTGCAAAGCAATAGGCGGTTCATCACCTTCTCCAACTTGATATGCGCCCTCATCTGCGACTCCTGCCATGACCGCTGGGACGAAGAGATAATAGCCATTATTGCATTAATGTATAGTTAATATTGCCTGATTACAATAGTAATGTGCACACCCAATTTGTCTAAGAATATAGACTAATACCAGGTGCACCGACGTACAAGTGTGTCTGTACAGCTGATAAATACTGAAAATTGCAGAAGCCGTGGCACTATAAGTGCACTGCTATCATAAGAATAATATCACATTGGTACTCTTAGCATATAAAATACCCCATGGCATTATAATGCATTCCATTTCCTTTTTATAGTGTGCCAACGAAACTGGGATGAGAAACTAGTATTTTTTCCAGTATATACAGATATCACTCGGGATTTACTTTTCGAAACATAAAGTGTAGAATACAGTAAACATTTTGAGGTCTCCCAGAAAAAACAAAAAACATTTCAATATGGCGCCCTCATGTGCAACGCCTATATGTGCATGGATCATGGCCTTCTTGGAACACCCTTTCAAAATCCTTAGCATTGAAAGATGGATACGAGAGTATGCATGCATTGCCTCTATTACAGAAAACAACGCCCCTGCATTCCAGCATTACGAGCAAGACACGTTCGGATTTTCAATGCGTGTTTGAAATATTATTTTTTTTATATATAACGGAACTGAAAACCAGTGAGACAAAGACATTTTGAAAATATTTGTTTTTGTTTTTTTCATTTATATTTGAAGAGGAAGGCAGAGTTGTTTTTAGTAAATGAAGAGAAATGTCGAAAGACAGATTTCTGTAATACAGAAGCTCCTTGTCACGGGAACCTACATTATTAAACACAGATTGTCTTCTTTAAAAAATAAAATAAAATATATTATTTTAAGCGGCCTAAAGGGCCATTTAGCTAAGGGAGAGAAGAAGCCTTAAGAGAAATCTTCTGTGTTTTCTCTTTTTATAAAAGATAAAATATAAAATATCTGAATCTATGAATATTGGAGACAGTATCAAGGTTTATGGGGTCTCGCCCTTCGTGATATTAAACTGGGGCTGCGGCCTGGTCTTCTGACGTCACACTCCATCTTGGCAGTGGCGTACCTCAGAGTGATGGGGCCCCCTGCTCGTGGGCCTCCCTGATATCAAAGGTATCCAGGTACCGGGCTCAACGGCGGCCCTCCATCTGCGTGTGCGATGTGGCGTGCTCTGCGATGACGCCTTTCAATTCAAGGAGTCCAGTTGCAGCAGCTTTATTTCTCGTTCATTATCCACGGGATTTGATCTGACTGCTTACAAAGACGGTGGGCAATGCCCTCTAGCGGCATTAGACGCACTGGCATCCATGCGGAAGGATTCTCCGTCACAGGCTGCTGTTATGCTGGGGCCTCGTGTTTGCTGAACGAACATAGTAGAATCTGTCCGTGAATAGAAATCAGTGCTTGAAATTGAAAAAATAAGGTGCAGGTACTCTGTGCCAGGATACCTACTTGCTTCTGAGAAGTGCCGGTACTCTCCAATTAAAAGTATTACGTTTTTCTTGAGATGTGCCGGTACTCTCCCTCTCAAAAGTACCGGGCCATACCTGCCCATTTAAAGGACTGGAACAGATGGATAACTTGCTGCTCAGTGTATCAGAGTAGGCGATTGAATCATGGCAATGCAGCGCAAACTAGCACCCACTATACAGTGCCGCAAACTGCCCAGCCAATCGTGAGGCTTGTGGTGTCGCTGGTTAGTGACGTAACCGATCAGCCAACACCTCTCTTGATGGGGGGTTACCTGAGTGTGTTCAACTTAGGTGGTCCCCAGATGTTGGAGGTGGATTCCCCCTCCATAAGTGTAATGCATGGTTTACCCCGCGCCCTCCGGCCCGGGGGTATAAAATAAAGAGGGCGTGCTCGGGGAGGCCGGTTGGAGCGGCACCACGGCCCGACTGCAAGACTCCGGACCGCTGGTGCACGAAACCAGGCCACAGCCGACCATGTGGTCTGAAAAAGTAAAGGTGTGTCCGCGTTCGTTTTATTTCACCAGCGCGCATCTCAGTATAGTGTCGAAAGCGGTCGCGGACCGCCGGACACAACAAGGCTTAGAATGTGGGCGTTATTTACTGGAGTTTGCCTGCAATCTACGCCTTCTTGTGTTGAGTGAAAATGTCATAGTACTGCATGTAGCAGATGTTAACAGTCTGACACTGTAGTCTGGTGTATACCGTGTGCAGAGTGAGTTTGGAGGGATGGACATAAACATCATTTTTGACCACAAGCTTTCGGACTTCAGGAGTTCAAAGGAAACAAAAAGCTCATTACAGAAATGTTACTGTTAGCAAAAGAGAAGCTGATTCACCACAGATGTTAAATAAAACAACATAGATTTATCAAAGTATGCACATGTAGAGTAGGCCCTGGCGGGGTTCACGAGTCTGACTCAGCAGAATTCCACAGAGTTGAAAAAAATCTCAGTGGAATTCCACGGAGTTCCTTGACCCAGGGAATCCTGAATGCGCCTGATCTTGAAAGCACTAAGCAGGGTCGGGCCGCAGGGTCGGGCCTGGTCAGCTAAGCCCGACCCTGCTTAGCGATTTCAAGATCGGGCATATTCAGGAGAGGGCCATAGGCAGTGAAAGCTTTCTTTCGCTGCCTATGGCCGTGGCCTGAATTCAGGCCAGGGCTGTAGGCAGGGAAAGCTGCCAGGTCTTTTGTACACCGGGCTGCCCCATGTGCACTGCACATGGGGCAGGCCGTTGCACAAGAGGCCTGAAACTGCAGCTTTCGCTGCCTACGGCCCTGGCCTGAATTAGGAAGCGAAAGCTGCAAGGCCTGTTGTGTACCGGCCTGCCCCCTGTACAGTGCACATGGGACTGAACCATGCACAAGAGTTGTGAAACTGCAGCTTTCACTGCCTACGGCCCTGGCCTGAATTCAGGCCTGGGCCGTAGGCAGAGAAAGTTGACATTTCAGTCCTTGTTTTTGCACCAGTGTGCACAAACAATGATAAAAGAGACAAGGACTTACCTACGGCAATGAGTCTGCAGCGGCTGCTTCCCTCTGGCCTCTGCTCCGGTGCGCGCTGTAGCCTAGTTATGGGCTTGCTCAGGACAAGTGCAGACTGTCTGTGCTTGCGCTGTGCAGCCCATAATTGGGCTGCAGCGCGCACCGGGTGAGCTCCGCTCCGCTGGCGGGGCTAGTGGAGTTATTTGGACTACTCCGCACTCCAAGCAGAGCGTGGAGTTCCAAAAACGCTGTTAGCTCCGCCAGCAGAGCGGAGCTCCCTGCACACCCCTAATGACGAGAAATGAAAGCTCACAATATAAGATTACATGTTTACTTATAACTCAAAGTTATAAAGCGCAAAACACAGCCACAGTTCATCTTCAGAGCGCTTAGAACAGTAAGTACATGTAAACATAATAGACTGAAACTATATAGTTTCGGCAATATTATATTTGGTGCAGAATAGGTCTTATTTAGTACACAGCTGTGGTTTGTGGTGTTAAGTGCTGAAGGCCTGTTACGGCACTTCTTGCAACATATTGCCCCAGTTAAAAGAATAATACCATAAACAAATAAATCATCCCTAGTGCAGGGGCACAATGAGTCTTCAGGGCTTGTCTGAAGTATGCCAGGGTAAGATAAGATGAGATGCCTGAGATGAAGCATGGCTGTTAGAGCCATACATTGTCTGGTCTGAACAGCAATATATGTATCTCTTTGGCTCACACCTTAAAGTCAAGATGGAGATGGAGTTGTTTGTGAAGATTTTAAGGTGAGGCAGGGTAGATTCAGGGTGACTTCATGTTTACCCAAGAGTCAATCAATGCCTCAGAACAATGATAGCATTGTCACACGCATGAAACGTTTAGTTTATGGCGCTCCAACATTTCCAATATTGCAGAATCCCCCATGAACTTGCCGCCGTTAGCCTCATCCATCGTCGGGCATAAGCAATGAGAAGACCTACAGTCACACTTTCACTTCCAACAACCCACAGCTGCATCTACCCCTGGAGAGGCTCCTGTTCTACCACATTCAGCAGACTCACTGCAGTAGTCTGAGGAATGAGGACTATTGGTGCAATTACGCTGATGCCCAACCCCCTTCAATCGGAAATGAAAAAGACACCAAGCCGCTCATTGTGCTCTGGAGCTCATATACTGACCCACAGCAAGATCATACTGTTCTGAAGGTGCTTATGTGTAATCTAAGGATTTGGTGAAGTTGGCCTTTTTTGGTTCAAGGCCCTATTTTCTGGAAGTCTTTGCCACTAAACATAAGCTCGCTCTGGAACTTCTTGCCACTAGACATACATTTCAAACAAAAAAATGAAACGTTTTCCCTGGGACCACTATCTGCTCTGAAAAAATATGTTTGCTTCCATTCACAAAGGGGAAGGGGTCCCATGGGGACCGCTTCCTGTTTGCGAATGGATTACCCCCAATTTGAAATTGGTGGTAACTGTGATTGTTTTGTGACTACAATTGCGGTCAGAAAAGAATCATACATACCACTGCGACTTGCAATTAGGAAGGGATGCCCTTCGAACGCCCCTTCCTAATTGTGAGTCGCAGTCCCTATTTTTTCAGTCGTTATTTGCATGCTGGCTTGCAAACTGGGATGGTACATTAGAAAAGGCCATTTTGCAGACTCAAAAGGTGAAATTCTCCTTTTGCGACCACATATCATACATTGGACCCATTGTTCTGCAACCCTTGAGTGAAATATCATTAAGAAAGCACACCCAGAAAGAAGGAGCGTTCCTTGGATCCACACCGTGAACCACCATCTTGGAAACCCAGAGCAATCCTGACTTCTTCCCTTAGTGTTGCAGTGTTCATATTCTGTACTAAGGGACAGGCTGCAACAATTTCTCTTTAGTAGACCAGGCGAGCTATGCCATGAAGCCACATACCCACATAACGATGCCTTCTGTGGGCATTCCTCTCACTTCAGCTGTTTCAGTTTGGTCCAAGATTCTCAAAAGTTGGCTTCATAATCAGAATTAACATCAGCCACCATGGCTCACCTTCTGACAATCTTTAAGAGGGCTGACTTGTCAGCCAATTACCTGGAAGTGCTTCATCGCTAACGGGTACTTGGAAGTACCTGCAATGGCTTGACATTCCTACACAAGAGAAAAATTTAATAATATTGATAATATAATGAATAACTTTCAGTGGCCTTGCAAGAATTCCATAGGTCCTAATACCAGGAAAATTAAAACCTGCTGCCTTGTTGGATAGCATTTGAAAAGCATAATTGGGGTGCTGTGGACCCCTCGAGCCTTGGCCCTGGGGACACTGGAAAGCCATGGCCTGGTGATCTTGTTTTATACAGCTCTCAATGACACATTTATTCCAATTTATTTTGTAGTTTATTATGATTATTACTAATAGCAAAATGTAACACAAAGGAATATATCAAACAATCTCTCCCTCTCTCTAGCCGACGCTGAATGAAGAACCACAGCTAAGTACTTCACTTCAAAGTTGTTGCAAATGTATTCACTTGCTACCACAAGCATCCAACACGTTTCCAGCTGTCCTGCAGCCTTACTCACAGATGATGGGCAGCCAAAATGCATGTGATGGTCTGTCGTAGTGAGGAGAGGATTGGATAATTGCTAGTGGAGTGTGCTGTCTCTGCCAACAGCCGATGCGCCCTACGGTCAGGTGCATGGCAGAAGTCAGGAAGGTTTCTACAAGTGATATATATATATATGTATAGATAGATAGATAGATAGATAGATAGATAGATAGATAGATAGATAGATAGATAGATAGGTAGATTAAACAAGGCAACCGTGTGTACATCTCAGACTGAACTGCCGGCTGGTGATTGCAATTTGCTGTAACTAAATACTCAATTTAATAGAAATAACTCAACAACCGTGCTGCCTGCTTAGCTTGTCAACACTTCTAATACTTCTGTGAATAATGCCACCTTTGTGAACTGATAGCCTGTCTGCAAAGTGTGTGACCCTCCTCTCCTGCATTTGCAGATCAATTAGCAATAAACCCTCGTGCTCTCTTACATGCTGAGAAAGCATGTGTGAAGAGAGAGACCAAACAGGGGATCTGTAGAAAGAGTGTGTAACACTAACTTATACAGAGCCTGTGTACAACACGTGTGGTTTACTCCTGCAGAAAATCTTAATTTACCCATTCAGATATAAACAAATATCTTCAAAAACATTAGACTTCTCTTCTCCTAGAATCAGGGACAAATTGTCAAACCTTTCCCTACCTATATCCCACTCGGTATACAAGCACTTGCTGCTTCCTAGCCAGATGTGCACATTTAAGAACTAGTTCTAGTGCACAACTTTCATACAGTTCATGAAGCTAGAAATATGCATGCTGAATATTCAGGAACTCAAAGACGTTCACGTATGTATGATACGTAAACACGTCTCGACCAATGTATGCATGAGAAGAATTTAGGTGTGAAGATGTGGATATTCTGAGGAATGTAACCATTAAAACCTTCCTTCCAGAGAAGCAGAAAATAACATGTGAAGGGACCACAGCCCGAATGTGTAAAGGAGAGCAGTGCCATTCTGCCCCTGTTTTTATCCTGACTGTTGACACAGCATCCTTTGAGTTCACTGGGGTGCACTATTAGATGCTCCTCTGGCAGACACAGAGAGTGCACTGTCCCACTATGTGTCATGTGCAGCCTTAACTGTTGTGTGCCTGAAGAGGACCGTGGCAGTGTCCGATGCTCTGTTCACCGTGCATGTGTAAGCTCCATTAGTGTAAGAAGGCCAGCTGTTTGAATCCATGGGTCTGCCTTTAACAGATGTTGGAGACCAGATCTCGGTTTCAATGGGGACAGCATTCCCGCCGAGGGCAGGTGCAATAAAGGACTGAACGAGGCTGCTGGGGATGTCTGAGGCGTCTCTAAGACCCCATTTCCCACCTTTGAAGGTGCACCCTAAAAGGCCACACAAACTGAGCACCACCTCAATGTAGACCACAATCACTGCACATCTTTACATCTTCTTTGCTACTGCACTCTTTAGTCTGTAATATGGCCAAGGTTCAAAGGTAAATGGTTCCTTTATTTGCCATGGGCCACTCCCCCTACAACTAAAACACAATCCTTGGGACTGCCCTGGCTAACATATTGCCCCAGAACAATGCATGTTACAGAAGGGGTCACTGAAGCATCTGCACCTCTGGGGCACCATGTATAATACAGTCCCAGATGTTCCGACGCCAACAGTGGAGGGTGGTTGCTCACCTCTCGCCAGGTTGGTGCTTGTGATTATAAAGTACTCTGTGAGGAAGTACTGAAACCATCACATTATACATCCGTTCAGATTACCATAACGGAGCCCCTACACTCACCCATCTGAATGTGCTGGAGTGTGGAACGAGGTATATTTGTGGCACTATGTCCAGTGCATAAATAAAAGTATTGCAGCACAAGATGGAGGTTCTTCACGTTGCCTTTGTGGACTTGGCATCTTTTAGGTACCTTTACCCCAGTAAACCATGCGGCCCTTGTGGGAGGGTTCAGAGTATCTGCACAGAAACCCTTTGCAGCCTCTGATCTGTCAAAAAAACAAAAGACTGAGCAATATTGGTAAGGCTTCCTGTATGGCTCTAGTCACTGGTCCACCAAGAGATAGCTTACAATGCTGCAGATGTCTGAATAACTGAGACCCTAACAAATATATCTGAAGCCATCAGTGGCTGATTGTTTTTGTAAACTGGTGATAACTGCCGGGAACCAAAACACATCCTCCTCAAGATTCCTTTGTCCATTTTATGTCTGCACCTCTGTTTATTTAAGTGCATGGGAGGATGTGCCAAAGTGCAAACACAGCGAAACATTTTATTGTCAGCCGCTAGCCAGTAGTGTCCTTCTGAAATGGACAGGGATTGCCCTCCTAGGTCAGCTTCTTGTCAGGACCTTTGGAGTTGGAGAAAAACGTTGGAAGTGGAGACTTCCAAAGATCAGGGAAGGTTGTTTTGTATGTGTGGCCCAAAGCAATCCAAAGGGTGGGTGCTCTGGGTCAACACAATCTTAGCAAGCGTTCACCTTGTTTTTTCCTACAGGAGCAGTAGGAGTCGAGTTCCACTTGTACAGGCTCCATATCGTAGGGCAAATTGACTACAAACACCATAAGTGGCTGGTGCAATGAAGGGGCAGTTACCCAAACTTCTGTGGTGGTCCCTTTCAGTTCTGAAGTGGGACTACAGCAAGGAACACAAAGGAAGGACAATGAAATGCTGAGGGGCTTTCTCAAAGATGCCCACAGGGGCAGACAAAACTCATAAACGCTCATGTAACACATATGCAATGTACACAAGTAGTGAAATCTTTATTCTTGAGTAGGATGTAGATAGTTTCCACAAGGTTGTAGCTTTTACAATTTGGCCCGCCAGGGAAAGCTATTCGCGCTACACGAATACCACATCCATAAATACAGGTCTAAGGACAACATTCGTTCCATAACTAGATGAAAAACTGCGCAATGCTCCGGTATGGCCTTTTAAAAATAAAAAAACAAAAAACCCTCTGTCCCTACAGCCAGGCTACCAATCTACATTCTGTTGCTCATCCAGCAAGGCACAAGAGCCTAATGAACAGTGACTTCACGCAATGTGCGCCTTCCTCCATGGAGAAGGCCGACTACTGACCCCTCGCAGGTAAAGGGTGGGACTGGCGGTGTCTGTCATTATTTGAGGCGGCGGACACTGCTTTAAATGGGCAGGTATTGCCAGGCACTGAGCCCTCCTATATAAAGCCTGTTCAGAACACTCTAACTGGGCTCCTACACTGATCCACGTGTCTGCGGGGATTGTGTAACATGCTCCACTTGTGACGCGATTTTACTGGGAGAGGAAGGAGGGCTCACTTATGACAGCACGCCAAGAAGTTTCGCCTCCCCTTGATATTGCCTTTGTTGTTATGGCCCCGCATGAATATACCTCCGTGTGGGTAAATCATTTTATAAATGCAAAACTGACTGTTAGATTTGAAAAGTGGTTTTGCACACGCAACGGGTGTTATTTGGGTCTGTAAGTCTCACTTGAACAAGCAAACGGCTTAATAAATAAGGTCTCTGTTTTCCAATCGGTTCTTAATTTTCTTCTGCCTTCCTGAGACATCGCTTTTTGTGTCTTTGTGGTTCCTCTACTGGACGCTAGGGGGAGCTCCTGGTGCTCTGCTCAGCAGCATGCAGAAATCGTATTAGATGCTCCAACAGGGAGGAGTGGCTCCTGTATCTTGTACTTGGAGTCCTTCGGATTGAGTTTGTGTAGTCGACTATGCTAAAAGGCAGAAATGCGTCGCATTCGTCGAATGCCGAAACGGTCGGATTTGTAAACGATACATCAAGGTTTACAATAATCCATTCCTGTTTGTTTTTGTGGATGAGCTGAGTGAAACCAGAGAACCGAATGGGTGTGGCAGTCGCCGGCGTGCACAATGAGCCTTTCAGGCCTGGAGTGCTCTCTGCAGCGGCGTGAGTCATCGCTGAGGAACATTTCTTAAAGATCCTCTCGTGCTAGATAAAGTTTCCAGAATGTGAGAGCTAGGCTCATGCCAGCGGCAGATTAGTGCAGTGCCTAATACCGCAGTGCCCAGGGGCAAAGTGATCAGATGTTACCAAGCACCGGCTGAACGGAGGGTTTAGGTTCGCAGGCATGCACGGGTCAGCTCTCCTGCTGTGAGGCTTGCAAACATGTCTACTAGCTTTAATGGTACCGATGCAGCGCTTTCACCGTCCAGATTTCTGGTTCATGTTCAAGTACAGGCTGGAACAAGCGGGCGGGATGGACCTTTACTTCCGGCCTGGGCTGTCAGAGCAGTCCGTACATTTCAAAGCATGAAGCACATTAGGCCTCACAAGGATGACAGTGTTAGGTTTGTAAACTATGAAGGTTTATGAAAAGATCTACAGAGTTAAACATTCAAATCATCAAATTAGTTGTAAATCAATAGCTAGTACATTAATATGTCAGTCAATATATCTTAAAGCAATTCAAAATCATAATTGCAAAATCAATCTATTATTGTCTCAAATAATAGAAAAAGAGTACATTTCTTTCAAAGTGAAAATCCTACCCAGCTAAGCTAGGGAAAAGTCGAGAAAGTTGGGGAGAAGTCATACAGAAGGTGTCAGCATTAAATATCTGTGAAATGTAGAATCTATGAATCAAATAATAAATGGGGAAGATGTCTGCCCGAGAGTCTAACTCCCTTGGGCACGAGAAAGAGGCATGTGTTCTACAGAAAGTTGAAAAGACATCTCAATCTAAAACACTGCAAACATAATCTTCAAACAACAGAATTCTAACATTATCAGTAACATGCAAGTGTCCCAAAAAGCCAATCAATCAGGTGAATGCTGAAAAGATACAGTTTTAGTGTTAATAAAATCAACATTTTCTCACAAGTCAAGTACGATTGTGAGCTTTAAACTAGCAGAAAAGAGATACGGACTGCTTCACTCGCAGGTGCAGCTAACAGGACTCCATTCAACTAAGAATTTTTACTACAATCTCAAAGAGCACAACATTCTTTTCTATCCGAGAAATGAAAACAATAAACATTACACGTTTTCAATGTTGCTTTAGCTTTTGGGCTCAAAATAAATGTCCATGTTTCGGAAAGCAAAGCAACAACTAAGGAACCGTTTTAAAATACAAGCCTCCATTAACAGGAATCTGTTTAAATGTGGAAAATGTGCAGGAACTACAATTGCTTGTGGCGTGTTAATGTTGATGTATGTGCAAACCATTTATGGAAAACATTTTCATGAGTACCATTGTCCCATTATTCAAGAGTATTAGAAGGGGAAGGTTACACACTACAAGCACCAGAATCCTTCAGGAGACGAGCCGCTGTGCTAATTAATGACATATGCCAATATGCTGTTGGAACCATCAATCCCACTACAGATACTGTGGTGCTTGTACTGCCTATACTGCCTGTGCTATCCAAAATACCGACTGCTTTACCAACCCTCGATGTAGGGTATATTCTGAAGGAGTAAAAGGATTTAGTAACGCAAAGTAGTCTTGTGAATTTCTTCCACTCGTAAATCTAGCCATATGCTTTGTAACATAGATCTACAAATGCAAAAGGATGTGCAAATGAGGGTTTGTGTGTTCACAGAGTATGTTCTGCAGCAGGAACACCTCCTTCCTACCAAATCCAGTCTACAGGCTCCAGCGTTGGAACAGCTCAACGTTGCAGGAGGTGTTGCGTGGTACTTACAATATATTCTTGGCATATCTGATTGACTTCATCCTTCCTTCCCCATCCACAACTGCAGCCATGGTAGGTGGAGCTCTAGCTTAAAAAAGAACAGGTGATGGACGGAATGCTGAACAATGTCAAACATTCATCCCCAGTCACAAATCTGGGACTAAATCCAAGGGAGCACCAGCAACATTGTGCCACCCTCTCAGTATAGTAAAGACGATGAGGCTCCCATTTGTTTTTGGAAACAAAAACACTCCCACCAATGTGCAGGTGGTTTAACCTCCTCCCGAGTAGTTACGAAGTCTCCGTCTACCACGTGGGCAGCAAGGGATAGGCATTTCCTTCCCTATGAAATCACTAATCCCCTCATTGCAGCACCTCTGGTCCCACTGAGAATCTATTGTATTGTGAACCTGCAGGCCTTGCCTCCATAACAAGAAAAAGCATTGCAGTACTGCACTGTAACGAAGAGAAGCTTACACTCTGCAACTTGCACTGGGCCCATGTCTGAGGGAACCTTGCGCTACTGTTGATCTCCTTGGATCTATTCAGTGACTAAGGGAAGGCTGCATGGCATCTGGTACTGAACATCTGTGTTAGGGAAAATTGCATCACTGCTTCCTGTGCTGTTACCTGTGATTTACAGTAATTTACACTGTGCCTGTTTGCATTGTACCTTTTCTGTGCCTTAGGGAATATTGCACTGTTGATGCCTGTGCTGCCCCCGTTGTGTATTGTTTGAGTCTCGTGCACATTGATGATGCCCGAGCTGTACATGGTTCGTGCAGCAACAAAGTTTGTCCTGTTGTTGCCTTTGTGTCCTGTGCTGTGTGTCAGCCAGCCTGCCTTGCTGGTACGTATCATATCCATATTCTGTGCTGAGTGAAGTTTGAACTGCAAGTGTCTGTCCATGAACTGCAATCAGGAACAGGGTGTGGATGCCCAGTGCTCCAGGTAAATAATGTGATGTTATTTGGTCACTCCTAGTCATCTACTAAAAATAGTTTTGGGGCCCTTTCTTGTAATTTGATGCAACAAAGTGGTGGCACCACTAGGTTACTGCATCATCCTACTCTATGGAAGTTTTATACTGCTGGTTTTGAAGCTGTACATGTTCTATGTTAGGTAGAAGTATTCTCATCTGCTGGTCCCTTTCCATACACAAGAAAAAACGTAAAGTGCTGATGCTATGCAGTACATGTTCTCTGTCCACATGAAACATGCAGTGCTATTACCTGTGCTTTATCTGGTCCATGGCTGCTGGAACCCTGCATTTTTCGGTTGAGCATAGCAGCGCACATGCGCTGCTTTTCCGCCATGTTGGTATGTATCTGGGCTTTTAACCACACCCACCGCACGCCCATCACTACCATTCATTTGTGTGCTTGCCTTTCAAAAATCCTTTGACGGCATTGGTAAATGGTTTATGTTTGTCCCTCCTTGGAGGGGTTTTGTTACCACCTTGGCCATCGCCCCTGTTACATGGCTAATTGCACTTTTGCTGATAAGTTTGACTGCAAGTGAACTTCTTTTTCCTTTTGTGTGTCTCTTCACGCTGATGTTCATGGTGGCCATGGTGCTGTGAATCGGCTCGGTTATGTGAAACTGTTTTACTTTTCATTTTCATTTTATGTGGCAAGAAAAGTTCGGTTAGGAGTTTAGAATGCTAATAGCTCTAACACGAGCAAATGCGAGACCCATTGCATTGCAAATGCTTGTTAGTACTTGTGGTGTAAATATTCTGCATATAAGGAAGTCTGCATTGTTAGTGCTCTCACACAGCCTGTTTGTACTGGCATTGCTCTCTTTCCACATGAGATAGGTTTACAGAACTGCTGTCTGACCCTACCTGTCCGTGTGGGAGGGATGCCTGCAGTTCTGCGGCCAAGGCTATTCCTGTTCTGCCTGTGATGGAAGCTTCCACTGCTGCTGCCCACATCCCTCCTGTTATGTGTGTGAAGGAAATTTGCATTGCTGCTAACAATGTTGCTTATGTTAAGTGTGTGAAGGAAGTTTGCACTGTTGCTGCTGCTGATGCTGGTTTTCTCTGTGATGGAGGCCTGCCCTGTTGTTGCCTATGGAGTTCCTGCTGTGCATGTGAAGGAGGCTTGCACTGCTGCAGTCCATGTTGTTGCTATTTTGTGCAAGAAGTGACCTCCGCCGCTCTACCCTATGCTGTACTGTTCTGCATGATATGGAAGCCTGCACTGATGCTGTCCATTCTGTTCCTTTTCTGCATGTCATTAAAGACTGCACTGCTGCTGTCCATGCTGTTACTTTTCTGAGTGTGATGGAAGTTTGTGCTGCTGTTGTCTTTGGTGTTCCTTTGCTGAGCGTGATGGAAGCCTGCGCTGCTGCTGTCCATTCTATTCCTTTTCTGCATGTGATGGAAGCTCGCTATGCTGCTGTCCATTTTGTTCCTTTCCTGCGTGACATAGAAGATTGCGCTGCTGCTGTCCATGCTGCTTCTTTTCTGCAAATGATGGAAGCCTGTGTTCTTGATGTCCATGTTGCTCCTCTACTGAGTGTGATGGAAGCCTGCGCTGCTGCAATCCATTCTGTTTCTTTTCTGCATGTCGTGGAAGCCTGCGCTCCTGCTATCCATGGGGTCCCCTTTCTGAGTGTGATGGAAGCCTGCGCTGCTGCTCCCCATGCTGTTCCTTTTCTGAGTGTGATGGAAGCCTGCGCTCCTGCTATCCATGGGGTCCCCTTTCTGAGTGTGATGGAAGCCTGCGCTGCTGCTCTCCATGCTGTCCCTTTTCTGAGTGTGATGGAAGCCTGCGCTCCTGCTATCCATGGGGTCCCTTTTCTGAGTGTGATGGAAGCCTGCGCTGCTGCTCCCCATGCTGTTCCTTTTCTGAGTGTGATGGAAGCCTGCGCTGCTGCTATCCATGGGGTCCCTTTTCTGAGTGTGATGGAAGCCTGCGCTGCTGCTATCCATGCTGTCCCTTTTCTGAGTGTGATGGAAGCCTGCGCTGCTGCAATCCATTCTGTTTCTTTTCTGCATGTCGTGGAAGCCTGCGCTGCTGCTATCCATGCTGTCCCCTTTCTGAGTGTGATGGAAGCCTGCGCTGCTGCTATCAATGCTGTTCCTTTTCTGCATCTCATGGAAGCATGCACTATTGCTGTCCATGTTGTTACTTTCCTGAATGTGATAGAAGCTGGCACTGCTGCTATCCATGCTGTTTCTTTTCTACATGTCATGGAAGTCTGAGCTGCTGCTATCTAAGCTGTTCCCTTTCTGAGAGTGATGGGAGCCTGCGCTGCTGCTATCCATGATGTTGCATTTCTGAGTATGACAGAAGATTGTGCTGCTGCTGACCAAAATCATCTGACTGTCCTGTGCATACTGTTTGGATATGGGGAAGCCAATGAAGTCACTGCTGCCTATGCATCTCCTGAAATATACAGAGTAAAACCTGTGCTCTTGCTGTCCCATACACTTCTTTTGCACATACCCTTGACAGGACCACTGATCTGACTGTCTATGCTTACCTTCTGCACATGGTGGGTTGAGCGAATTATGTGACTACCTAATGCTAATCCAGTGCCAATCTTCTGCTCAGTCATATAATGGGATCATTGATCTGATTGCCCCTGAGTATCTTCAGCACATGGTGAAGCCACTAATCTGACTGCCAACACTCACCTTCTGCATATGCACAGTGTAGGTGGAGCCAATGATCTGATTGCCCATGCTTATCCTCTGCACATGCACATGCTGGGGTCACTGACCTGATTGCTCATGTTTATCCTCTGCACATGTGCAAGATGAGTGGAGTTAATGTTCTGACTGTCCCATGCTTACCATCCTTAGGTAAGGCCTTTGATCTTTCTGCACATGCAGACGGTGGAGCCACTGAACTGATTGCCATTGCTTATATTCTGCACATGGTGAAACCATTGATCTGACTGCCCCATGCTTACTTTCCACACATTCATCTGGAGCTGGAGTCAGTGATTAGACTGTCCATGCTTACCTTCTGCACATGCACATGGTAGTGCCCCTGATCTGTCTGCCCCATTATTTATCTTCTTCCCATGCATGTGATGGGTGGGGCTCATGATCCAGGGCCCATGCTTACCAGCTGCACATGCACATGGGGTGGAGTCAAAGATATGACTGCACATGCATATGGTGGTTCCAAGGATCTGACTCTCCATGCTTACCTTCTGCACATGCACTAGTGGGAGGGGAACCAGTGGTCCGATTGCACATGCTTACCTTCTGCATATGCACCCCGTGGAGTCATTGATATGACATCCCCATGTTACACTGTGAAGGCACAGCCCTGACTGCATTCATTCTCATATTGTGCATGCTACACTGTCCCTGATTGACAACTCTCACAGTGATTTTTTCAGACAGCTGCATGTTGGAGGTTCAGGCAGCTAGACTAATCTTCATCTTAGCACATGCTAACGACACACAACTAATCCTCTCCCTCTCCAAAGACACCATTAACAGCAAGACCAACTTCCACAACTGCATGATAGACGTCACCAACTGGATGAAGGACAACTGCTTGAAGCTCAACATGGGTAAGACAGAGAAACTGATCTTTGGAAACAAAAAACCCCAATGGGACGCATCCTGGTGGCCATCAGAACTCGGAGCTACTCCTACCCCCACTGACCACAGTAAGAACCAGGCATCATTCTGTACAACAAGGTAACCATGACAACTCAATTCATCTCCATCTCCTCCTCCTGCTTCTTCATTCTCCGCATGCTTCATAAGATATTCAAATGGCTACCCCAATGCTCAAGACACACCATCACCCCTGCCCTCATCTCCAGCCAACTGGGCAATAGCAAAGCTCTCTATGCAAGGATCACAGCTCACCTCCTCCAATGACTACAGACCAAACAGAATGCTGCAGCCAGACTTGTTGTGGATCTCCTTGGATGAACCCACATCACCCCCTACCCTAGGAAACTACTTTAGCTTCCTGTACAGTAAAGATGCCAGTTCAAGCTCCTGACCCACCCATAAAGGCCCCTACACAACTGAGGACCGCCGACTTGAACCACTGCCTGAACTTCCATCAGCCCACCAGACACGTCTGGTCTGCTTCCGTTTCTCTAACCCTCACCCCACATCCGTCTTAGCAGATGAGGAAGTTGCTCTTTCTCCTACCCAGCAGTAGAGACATGGAATGAGCTACCCTTTCATCTCTGGACCTCCCCATCTCTTCTCGAACTTCGAAGGTCCCTGAAGACCTGGCTATTCGGAAAATCAACTGGACCCTGCCAGCACCGATATACCCTTGTGGGTGACAAAAGCCTTCCACAAATCTACTGATTGATTGATGTGCATGGTATCAGGGTTAAGCATGCTGGCCAACGCTTACCTCTTGCATGCTGTCAAGGTGGAGCAGGTGATTAGACTGTCCTCATACACCTGCTGTGCATTTTTGTGAGCTCTCCAATGTTCTTATCTGCACATGCACTAATGTGATAGTTCTGTGCTCATCTTCTGCACATGTGCATGGTCATAGCTGCCGCCCCATGCTGATCATGCAAGAGTTTTACATCATGCATTCATCAGCTTATTCTTCAGCACAAAGGCTTCAGGATTCCCCATATCGACTAGAGTGAGTTTTGCCTGGAAACAACATGTTCATCAGATTTCTATTGTTCTGCCTCTTTATCTGATTGAGCTCACCTTTGTGTATTTAACCTAGCGGAAACCATTCTTATCCCCCACATCTCGTTAGTATGCTTGTTCCCATAAAAAAAAACAGCAAGTGGTTTAGAGCTTCAAATCAACACTGCATCACGAACTTCGTTACCACCTAAAAGAAATGAGGATTTTTGCAAATTCAAAATTAAATAGTCATTATTAATGAAGTATGAATAAAGCCAGCAAACGCCTCCTTTCACAAACCCTGTAATTCTCTGCATGCAATCAAATATCTAGTAGCTATTTTGCTACAGAAAGACAGAAGTTTTGCCAGCAATTTTTAATCTCTCTCTTCCCTTCCCCTACACAAAAGCAGGTGGGTCTTCCTTTTCTGGGTGTAATATCCAAGCCTAGTTTAATTTCGGTGCCCCATACATTAGAATTGTTTTGTAAGGTTACTTATCAAAAGTATTGCAATCTAGAAGTAGCTCAAAGTGTGATCACAAAAATATTCCTTTATAGGTCTGAGCACAGACACTTTTCACTGTCTATTACAACTCGTCACCAATGTCTTGAAAAACGTACAATAAGAAATTCAAAGAGTGGGCTTTGGGTCACCTCTTGCCAGCCATTGGCTTTCGTGTGTTTTTCTTGGTTTGTTATTGCTTGGATGGACTGTTCATCAAGACCATGATATTTTGTGGATGTTCATTGTCTTACAATTCTGTTTCCATTAGGTTTTGGTGATGTGACATCAAGTAGTCCTTTGCTAGACTGCAGATGCAACAGGACATGTAACTTGTAATTGAGTTCCAGTGCTTCTTCTTTCATGTATTAGGGTCGAGTGTGCAAGCCTAGGATTCCCTGTCGTATTCTCTCATTGGGCTTTTAACCACACCCGTGTCACGTCTGTCACTTTCATTGGTTCGTGGACTTGCCTTTTAAAATCCACTTGATTTCATTAGTGAAAGGCATGCATATGTCATACCTTTTCAGGTGTTTAGCTCTCCTCGAGCGCACCAGCCAACTATTGAAAACACACAAGGCTCCATGTTTTCAGCATGGTTTCCGGACTACTTTATCTTTTTATTTTCCACGCAGCACGATCTCGCTGGGTTTTACATAGCGTGATTGCGCTCGTTTTTTTGGTTTTTAATTTCAGCACGGTCGTTCTGCATTTTACATAGCGCAACCGCGCTCATTTGTTTTATTTCAATTTGTGTGGCAAGAAAAGTCGGTTAGAAGTTTACAGCGCTAATAGCTCTAACTCGAGCAAATGCAAGACCCGTTGCATTGCAAATGCTTGTTTATTTTGCTGACACAATGACATTTTATTTCTGATGCGTAGCTTTTTGTTTAGGAAATGGATGCTTTTGACTGCTTCAACACAGTGCTTTACATTAAATGCACTAACTGTCCTTGTACTCTCATTTCTTTTATTTTGTTAAATTTAGGGATTTTTTTTGTTCATAAAGTAAAAAATCATGTTCACATACAATTCCTTAAAGACGCACTGAAAATACCAGCTCTTTGTCAAAAATAGCTACCTTGCAATACTCTGCTCTGGATGCCTTTTGAATGCAAGCTTGCCCTTCTGACTTCTTTTTGTAACACGCTTCTTTAAGAGTATCTCTTACCTCTGCTAATGTGGTCTGTTATGCAAAGTGGATGTACCCTCTGCTTTCATACACTTGTAGCACACGATGTCCCTTTCCAAGACAACTCTGGGCAAAACACAGAAAGTCTCCCCACTGTTATCAAACACTTCCCGGAACAAAAAGCCAGCCATATTGGCTTTTTGAATGATAATTTTGTTTGTTAGGAGGCCAAGGGTTCTACCGAGGAGGGTGCCCACAGTTCGGTCCAAGACCGTGTGTAAAAACACAACTATATACATATTGGCTTGCATATATACGGACTCAAAAAGATGGACTGTATCTGAACCTTAATGCATTCATAGGGAAGTATAAACTTACTGTTCACATCTAGGTAAGATGATGGTGTACTGCAGGTTAATATTGTGGAGCTGTGTACAGATTAATATATAAAACTCATAATTTTAGTACCCCACTGGTCATTGCTTAATTTGTAAATAAAACCGTGTCAGTGCCTAAAGCTCCCCTCTTAAACAAGCGGCTTCTGCAATTAAATGTTCAAGCACGAAATACTGAGGCAGCCTAATCCTGAAGCCATCTCGGGCCTCTTCAATCCATTTAAAGCCACCCCCTGCCCCTTCAGCTCACTCTTGCAGCTTTCTACTTTATCCCTTTGTCACGCTTTTTTGTTTTTCTCTTCTTCCGTCTTTCCCATATGTGTCTTTTGCTCGGAGCAAATGCCTGAGGCAGAAGAATAAGCGCCGGCCCTCAAAAATAACCTAAAAAATAAGTGCCGGTGCTCAGCACTGGAAACAACAATCACAGATTAAGCACTGTCACTGGTCCAGGCCTGGACAGGCTGTCTACAGTGTCTCTGCATCCACCGAAACATGTCTCAGTTTTGGCACTAGTAAAGCTCTTATCCTAATGGATTCTTGGTGGGTGAGTCAGGGGCTCCTAAGTGCCTGGAAAGAAGGTGCGCCAAGCCAAGTTCTGAAACTTTAAGCTGGAGGAGCACAAAAAGCTTTAGTAATCTTGGCTACAAAAGATGCCTGCTTTTGGAGTGCTTTCGCTGTTTTTTTCATGATGGATGAAACAGCTCGTACCCCGGCACAAACGTCTAAGGCTCCTGCACCCCCTAGATCTGCAGGAATGAGAGGCGAGTCACTAGGAAACCATACTCACCTCATATTTCAATTGTAGTAACAGCTTATCTGACTGAGTCTATCCTACTTGTGCATTCAACCCCAGAGTACACTATGTTATCCATCACATCTTTTTTGTGTGCTTATTTCTATGGAAACAGAAACTAACATTAGGTACGGGCTGCCAACCAGTGTTTCCTCCCCAACTACTTTATCACTTATGCGTGACCCTCCTCGACCAGGCTGAAATTATCTCACAGACCGTCAAAGTAACTTACCTAAGAGACTGTCTACCCCTGGTTTTACTCTACTTTTTCAAGCAGTGCGCTGCAGGTTACATATTGTGAACTACAATTAACTGCAGAGCTATTGTCTGTAAGTGGCACAAACTGCACCTTTCCTTGATAACACGTTATTCGTTTGTGAAATGCAAATGCACCAATAACATTACTTAATAATAGTAACTAGAATGCAGCAGAAACAAGCATTTGCAATGCAGTGGGTCTCGCATTTGCTCGACTTTATGTTATTAGCGTTGTAAAGTCCTAACAGGACTTTTATTGCCACATAAAATGAAAATACAAACGAATACAGTTTTACATAAGCGAGCCGATTTGAAGCGCCACACCATTAGTGTGAAGGAGCGTACAAAATGAAACAGAAGTTCGCTCGCAGTCAAACGTATTGGCAAATGTGGAGCGAGATCGTGCTGCGTAAGAAATACAAAGCAAAAGTAGTCCAGAAACCATGCTGAAAACATGGAGCCTCGTATGTTTTCAGTAGTTGTCCGGTGGGCTCGAGGAGGGCTAAACACCGGAAAAGGCATGACGTATGCATGCCTTTCACAAATAGAATCAAGCAATTTGTAAGAGGCAATCCCAAGAACCAACAAAACTGATGGGCGTCCGGTGGGCGTGGTTAAAAGCCCACAGAGAGATTACAGCAAGCTAGAGCGCTTGCACGCTCAACCCTAAAAATGAAAAGAAGAATTAGGCAAACACATTAATTTCTTCTTAAATATAATAGGTAATATTATTCAGATGTAATTCATTCTCTGGGAATCCCTGTGCTTGGCTGGAAGCACACTGGCTTCTAGGGGCCAATGATTTGCAAACAGCCAGGAGTTTTAGCAAATTTTTTAACTCTCTCCTCCTCAGGGTCGGATGGAGACCAAAAAATACCACCGGGCACCTAAAAATAAAGTGGCCTACATTGGAGGATTGCAACCTTTTGTGAAGCTTTGCTTTTTTAGTAAGAGGGGGATAATTTTAGGAGAAATTTGCAATGAAAAAAAGCCTTGTATTACTTGTATGGTCAGTAACATTGGTAACAACTGAAAACTCAATTTTTCCACTGACTCTCACTCACTCGTCTCCTGACGCTGGCCCATCTTGAAGTCCATGAACATCCATTATCCCATTCTATCAATTATATCTCTGGGTCCTCTCTTATTGATTAGGCCATAGGTAACAAATGATGAGCCAAAAAGAACTTTGATAGAACAAAATGATGGAAATATAAATAGCCAAAGACTGTCTTAAATGTATATGGATTGTATTTATATATAAAGCAATAAAGATGGGATGATATCAGTGATTCTCTTTTAATAATTGTGAGGATGAAATCATCAGCTAAGAAGTAATGATGAGATTGGTGTCAATATTGAAATTAGATTTGAGGAAGAGCAACTAGATACTGTCTAGATTCAAGCATCTACCCAATTTTAATAAAAAAGGCACACACTCTTACAATGGACAAAAAGGTAGAAAAGACAAACTCTGCTCATGGCCTCTGGAATGCAAGAGAGACACTTGTTAATGCTGTGTAGAAGAGATAGATCCCCAGCATGGACAAAAGGCTGTAAGTAACAGGCCCTCACCATTCGCTCTGTAATTGAGCAAAATTTGTTGATATATGTGAGAGTTACAAATCACACAGACTCAGCATCATCTCCTACACCAACGACACACAGCTCATCCTCTCCCTCTCACTGTCCAAAGATCCCTCCACCACAAAAGCTAACAAAAGCTTCCACAGTTGAATGATGAACTTAGCAGAGTGGATGAAGGACAACTGTCTCAAACTCAGCACCTTAAAAACAAAAGTCCTCATCTTTGGGAACAACACCTTGCCTTGTACTAACACATGGTGGTCTACAGGGCTCGGCACCCCCACCACCCCAAAAGACCACACCTGCAACCTTTTCATCATTCTAGATAGCAAGCTATCCATGAAGAGACAAGTCGATGCAGTCTCATCTGTCTGCTTCCACACCCTTCGCATGCCCCACAAGATCCTCAGGTACCTTCCAGCAGACACCAGAAGGACAGTCATGCAGGCCCTAATCACCAGCAGACTGAACTACGGAAACACTCTCTATGTCGGAATTACAGTACACCTCCTGAAGAGGTGTACAGAACTCAGCGGCAAGATTCGTACTCGACCTCCCCAATAAGACCCACATTACACCCCATCTCAAAAAACTACACTGGCTCCCAATTCAGAAGAGATGTCAGTTCAAGATGCTGACCCACACCTGCAAGGCCCTGCACAATGAAGGACTGGCATACATCAACAAACGGCTGACCTTCTACCAACCGACCAGACCACTTACGATCAGCTTTCCTCTCCCTCGCAAACACCCGACGGACCCGACAGCAGCAGAAGACCCTCCTTGTCGCACCTGGCAGCCAAGGCCTGGAACAACCTTCCCCTGCACCTCAGGACCACAACTCTAACGATTCAGAAGAGAACTAAAGTCTTGGATGTTCTAATGATCATTCCTCCACACAGCAGCATACAGGTCTAGAGCCTCGAGACCCTCACGGGTGATTTGCTGCACTCTATAAATGTTTGATTGATTGATTGATTGATTGAGGGCTCAGATTTTCTTTAGGGGAGCTCTGGTTGGATTTGCAGAATGCAGGGCTGCTCAGTTCCAAGGCAACCAAGAATTGGTTTCACCTTCTTCCACTTTCTTCCACCATCCAACTCTTCCTGTTTCTTTGCTTCAATCTTCCAGGTTCATTTTCCTCTCTCGTTTATCCCTGTGATTGTTTTCCTATGACTCTGATCCTCCTCCCTTGTTACCTTTCTCTCTCTTGCTCTGGGCAAAAACGCATGATAAAAAATAAGCCGTGGTGTTCAAAAATGAGTGCTGGTGCCAAACACTACCAAGAAACCACACACATTAAGCACTGTGTGTTGATGTTGTAATAAAAGGGTAGTGATGCATTCAGTTAGGATAAATGAAGTAAGCTGCAGTCATCGGTGCAACAGAGTCAAAGGGCAGAGTGCTACTGAAAGAGACAGAAGAAGAAAAACTGCATACAGTCTGAGCTTTATATAGTGCATTCCACTGAACTTCCTGCTATTTTGTAGCATTGTACCATGATCCATTTTTCTGTCTCAGACAGATGAATAGTTGAGTTGATATTGTCCAGAATGTAGCCTGTAGGTTATATCCATGGCCATTGGAATTATGTAATTGTGCGGTTGCTGCATTTTTCACATATAGGTGTGCCAGATTTGCCACATAATCCATCATCTGCTACATAATCATCAGATTTTAACAAACCAAATGTTTGTTTCTAACTCAAACAGTTCAAAAGTTACCTATAATGCAGACACAGGTGTTTCTGCGCAGTAGAAGGCCCATTACAATAGATTTCTATGTTTGAGTGTTAAACTGGTACAATGAGGTGCAACCAATGCCCAGATAGTTTTATCAAGCGTAACAAGCATTGGAAAAGCTGATAGGGCCTGTTTATACAAGAGCTCTTGGCTTAGGCAATGTGTTTTGCCATGTTGCATGGCTGCTATTCAGCATGGCTAAAAGTTTGTGGTGTGGAGTGTCAGAGTGGAGTGGGGGAATGGTGTGTAGGTGAGTGTATTTGTTGGAATGTCGTAGAGTGGAGTAGGAGGAGTAGAGTGTCATAGAGGGGAGTAGAATTTAGTCGTTCTGTGGCAGAGAGTGTCGTAGAGTGGGATGGAATAGGGTGGAGACGATTGGAGTGGATTGAGGTACTGGGGTGGATTGGATTCGAACAGAGTAGGATGGATTGATTTGGAGTAGAGTGGTGTTGGATGGAGTGGATTGGAGTGGGGTGCATTGAAATGGGGTGAGGTGGATGGGATTGGGGTGGATTTGAGTGGGGCAGATTAGATTGGATTGGAGTGGGTGGTTTGGATTGGAGTGATAGGGTTAGGGTGGGCTGGTTTGGATTGGAGTGGATTCGGTTGAACTGTAATGAGGTGGATTGGATTAGATTGGATTGGAGTGGGTGGATTGGATTCAATTGATTCAAGTGGGGTGGATAGAATTGCCAAGGGATGGATAGGACTGGGGTGGGGTAGATAGGATTGAGGTGGGGTGGGGTGGATAAAATTGGAGTGGGTGGACAGGATTGGAGTTGGGGAATGGGTTCTAGTGGGGTGGGCTGGATGGATTGGGGTAGGGTGGATTGGGATAGAGTGGGTGGATTGGAGTAGTGTATAGTGGACTGGAGTAAGTGGGGTGGGTTGAAGTGGGATGGGTGGATTGAATTGGAGTGGGGTCGATTGGAGTTGGGTGAATTGCATTCAGGTGGGATGGATTGTAGTGCGGTCGGGTGAGTGGATTAGAGTGGGGTGGGGTGGGGTGGACTGAACTTGGGTGGATTGGACTGGGATAGAGTGGGTGGACTGAAGTAGAGTGTGGTGGATTGGAGTAAGTAGGGTGGATTGGAGTGGGGTGGGATAGATTGAATTGGAGTGGGGTGGATTGGAGTCAGGTGATTGCATAGAGGTGGGGTGTATTGGAAGGCTGTGGGGTGGATGGATTGGAGTGGGGTGGCGTGGACTGAACTGGGGTGGGGTTGATTGGATTGGGGTGGGGTGGATTGTAGTGGGGTGGATTTGGGTGGATGGATTGAAGTGGGGTAGATAGAATTCGAGTGGGCTGGATTAGATCGGATTGGATTGGAGTGGGGTGGGGTGATTGGAGTCGGGTAGGTTGGAGGGTTTCGAGTGGGGTGGGCTGGATAGACTGGAGTGCGGTGGACTGAACTGGGGTGGGGTGGATTTGATTAGGATAGAGTGGGTGGATTGGAGTAAAGTGTGGTGGTTTGGAGTGAGTGGGGTGCATTGAATTGGGGAGGGGTGGATTGTATTGGAGTCGGGTTGATTCAAATGGGTGGGGTGGATTGGATTGGGTGTGTTAGGCTGCAGTGGGATAGATTGGAGTGTGGTGGACTAGTTTGGGGTGGGGTGTGTTGGATTGGATTGGGGTGGATTAGAGTGCAGTGGGGTGGATGGATTGAATTAGAGTTGGGTGAACTGGAATGGGGTGGACTGGATCAGATTAGGGTGGGGTGGTTTGTAGTGGAGTGGATTGAATTGGAGTAGGGTGGATTGGAGTGAGGTAGGCTGGATGGATTGTACTGAAGTGCAGTGGACTGAACTGGGATGGGGTGGTTTGATTTGATTGGAGTACAGTGGGGTGGAATGGAGTATAGTGGAGTGGATTGGAGTGGGGTGAAGTGGATTGTAATGGGGTGGGGTGAATCGAGGTGTGGTGGACTGGATGGGTGGATTGGATTAGAGTGGGTTGGAGTGGGGTGGGCTGAAGGGGTGAATTGTGTTGGAGTGGGGTGAGGTTGATTGGGGTGGGGTGGATTGGACTGGGGTGGTTTGGATTGAGGTGAGTTGGTTTGGACTGATTTGGGGTGAATTGGATTTGAGTGGGATAGACTGGAGTGGGGTGGGCTGGATGGGGTGGATTGGATTGGGGTGGATCAGATTAGGGTGAATCGGATTGGGGTGGGGTGGATTGGAGTGGATTAGAGTGAGGTGGATTGGATTGATTGCAGTGGATTAGGGTGGGATGGATTGGTGTGGGGAGGAAGTGGGGTGGGTGGATTGGAGTGGATTGTGATGGATTGGACTGGAGTGAGGAGGATTGGATTGGAGCCAGTTGGATTGGAATGGATTGGATTGGGTTGGAGTGGGGAGGATTGATATGGGGTGGATTGGATTGGTGTGGGGTGGAGTGATTGGAGAGGGGTGGGCTGGATTGAAGTGGGGAGGTTAAGGTGGTTTGGAGTAAGGTGGATTGGAATGGAGCAGGGTGGATTAATGTTGACTGGATTGGACTAGGGTGGGGTGGACTGAGTAGTGGTGAGCTTGATTGGAGTGGGGTGGATTAGATTGGAGTAGGGTAGATTGAATTGGAGTGGGATGGATTGGAGTGGGGTGGGTTAGATTGGAGCAGGTGGAATGGACTGGAGTGGGGTGGATTGGAGGGGGTGTGGTGGATTGGACTGGTGTGGATTGGGGTGGGGTGGACTGAATTGGGGTGAGATGTATTGGATTGAAGTGGGTAGATTTGACTGGGATGTATTGGGTGGAGTGGATTGGTGTGGGTGGATTGGATTGGTGTGGGTTGGATTGGATTGTAGTGGGGTGGGTTATAGTGGAATGGAGTAGGGTGAATTGGGATGGAGTGGGGCAGATTGTTTGGGATTGCAGTGGGGCAGGTTTGAGTGGGGCAGGTTGTTTTGGATTAAAGTGGGGCAGATTGGAGTGAGCCAGATTGAAATAGACTTGAGTGGTGCAGGTTGTTTTGGATTGAAGTGGGGCAGGTTGTTTTGGACTGAAGTGGGTCAGATTGGAATGGGGCAGATTTCTTTGTATTGGAGTGGGGCAGATTGTTTTGGATTGGAGTTGGGCAGATTGGAGAGGGGCATATTGTTTTGAATTGGAGTTGGGCAGATTGGAGTGAGGCAGATTGTTTTGGATTGGAATGGGACAGACTGGAGTGGGACAGATTGTTTTGATTGGAGTGGGGAAGACTGGAGCAGAGCAGATTGTTTTGGACTGGAGTGGAGCAGACTAGAGTGGGGCAGATTGTATTAGGGTGGATTGGAGTGGTGTGTAATGAGGGGTGGATTGGGTTGGTGTAGGGTGGATTGGATGGGAGTGGGTTGGGGTGGGGTGGAGTGGGGTGGACTGGATAGGGGTGAGGTGGATTGAACTGGATTGGAGAGGGGCATATTGTTTTGGATTGGAGTTGGGCAGATTTGAGTGGGACTGATTGGAGTGGAGTGGTGCAAATGGGAGTGGGGCAGATTGTTTTGGATTGGAGTGGGGCAGATTGTTATGGATTTGAGTGGGGCAGATTAGATTGGGTTGGATTGGAGAGGGGTAGATTGTTGTGGACCCTGCTCCACAGATAGGGACAGAAATGATGCATGCCCTGCAGTGACGAATTAGGAGGCTGTAAAGAAGAGTACCACGCAAGCCAACAAATGTAAGCGACAGGTGGGCTCCAAGCCCTTTAATGTACACAACGAAGTCTTGCAAGTGAGATGCAGACTCTAGCGCCTGCACTCGCAGACTCAACCCTCTTTATTGCAGTGGTCCTGATTATATCAATACACACCAGCAGGCAACACATTAATCACTGTGCAATCTTAACGAGTAAACTACAGGCATAAACACTTTGAGTGGTTTTGTTCGAAAGGGCTTTATTTCTTTAAGAAAGGCGTACATGATCAAACATTTAATCTATCTGAATAACAGTAACACCTTCTGTGGGGCCCTTTCTTCACTAAGGTAATTTAAAGTCTGCACTGCAACACGCTGACAAGGGCATCTTCTGACAAAGCCTCTCCATTAAGTGCCAAATCTGCAAGAGACAGGTAAGGCAGAGGTTTGCTTTCCTGTTAAATTCTGGCTTTTAGATTTTAGATGGGGGATTGATCAAGCAGCAAGGATGCCTCACCTGGGCACATTAATGGGAGTGTCAGTGTGGCTGTCCACTGCTATGACAAAAGCAGAACTCCGTTTATTGACCCTACCGCTCCCACTTACAAGAGTAGTGAAAACCCTGATGCTCAATAGCAGCTTCCCCCTTGGCGAGGCGTCACTGTCATAACCGAAGGCCATGGTGGGAGCTCACACGGAATGCTGTGCCTGCTAAGCCCTATCCATTGTGATTTTATATAAGACAATGGGTCTCGATAATTTGTCTTGTTTTGGGAAGGGTAGGCTGCCGCCTTTCAAGTTCAGTGAAGGCCCGAACATTGATGGGAAAAAATGGCCCACATTGGGCCTCAGACATTGAGCCTCGGGCACCGGCCGAATGCCCGCCTTCCCAATCCGACCATGCTCCTCCCCTCCTCGACACTAAGGGGAGCTCTTTTTAGGTTGAATGCGCAAGCACTCTGGCCTATTGCACTCTATCTGTGGGCTTTTAACCATGCCCACCGCATGGCCATCACTATCATTCGTTCATGGGCTTGCTTTTCAGAAATCCTTTGTTATCATTGGTAAGTTCTTTATGTTTGTTCCTCCTTTTGGAAGTTTTGTGACCGCCTTCGCCATCAACCCAGTTACATGGATAAATGCACATTTTCCAAAACGTTTGACTGCGAGCGAACTTCTTTTCCCTTTAGTGTCTCTTCTTCGCGCTCATGCTCATGGCTGCCGTGGAGCTTTGAATCGGCTTGCTTATGTCAGCTGTTTTACTTTTCATTTTCAATTTATGTGGCAAGAAAAGTCCAGTTAGGAATTTACAACGCTAATAGCTCCAACTCCAAACATAAGGCCCATAGTAAATGCTTGTTCTGGAGTTGGTATAACATGGCCCACACTTGCTTGATGGCTGAGCCTCCTACAGCGGAAATATTTCTAAGGCTACTGGTCAAAGGTACTGAACTCCAGCAGCGGCAGAATGATGCAATCAGACATGAATGTTTATCTGCTTTTGTTTCTTAGGAGGTCAGGGGTTCTGCTGAGGCGGGTGCCTGCTTGCTAGGTCAGGGTGGGGCCAGCTGTCGGCGACGTCTCTGAATCTTCCAGACCATGGCTCAGTGTTGGCACTAGGAAAGCTCCTATCCTAATGGATTCTTTTTGGGTGAGTAAAAATCTCCCATGTGCCACGAAATAAGGGGCGCCTAGCCAAGTTCTGAGCCTTTAAGCTGGAAGAGCACAAAATGCTTTTTTTTTCATGGCCACGAATGATGCTTCTTTACTTGGAGTTTTCATGATTTTTACCTTTTGCACGAATATACAAGTTGTAACTCTCCTGTACTCCAGAGCGCGACAAGATTGAGAGGTGTTTGTTCACATGGAAACCATATTACCCGCGGATTTCACTTGCTCTAGCTGATTCCCTGATTGAGTGTCCTCTGCTTGTGCATTCTTGCCCAGTGGAGATTATGTTGTCCATGACATCGTGGTCACGTGTTTGTTTATGCAGAAATAGAAACTGACACTGAATAAGAACTAAGGCCCATATTTATACTTTTTTAGCGCTGCATTTTTACGCATAAGCGGCGCAAACTTACAAAATACAATTGCATTTTGTAAGTTTGCGCCGCTTTTGCGTCCAAAAATGATGCAAATGCGGCGCTAAAAAAGTATAAATATGGGCCTAAGAGCGGAACTGCAGCGAAACTGCTCAAAGATCCTGTGTTGCTACTCCACAAGGAAGTATTTATCACCAAATCACCCGTAGTGGCATCACTTATTCTCTACTTTCATCAGTTGCTTCCCTCAAACACCTGTAGTTGAATCAGCCCAGGTACACGCTTTGTCCTCTTTTACCCCTTACCACCCTGCACACACCTTCCATATTTGTGCATTCACGGTGTCTTGTCCAACACTCACCGTGCTCCTACTTTAAAAACCTAGAACATTTTAAAACTCTATGGGCTTGTGAACCCCAAAATTGTTGAAGTTTTTTTTTTTTTATGGATGGAGGGAGAAGGAGCCCTATGCTGCAGCGCAGATGTTCTTATCTCACCACTTGAAAGTGCTCACTGTGGTTATCCAGCGGTACCACACAGTATAGTTAACCACCAGCCTGAAATCCCTGGAAGGGACTTCTGGCTTTTGAAAGAGGAAGGGTTCGCTGTGGAGGAGCAGTTATCCTGTTTCCTTGATGCCACTGAAAGAAACGTTCAAAACACCATTCTGTGTTAGGACCGGAGGCTCTGATTATGCTTCTCTTTTCATGCCACATGTCCATCCGCTCCCAAAGGGAATCTACACTTTAATCAGATTTAAAGGTAGCCCCCATGTTAACCTATGAGAGGGACAGGCCCTGCAACAGTAGAAAACAAATTTAATAATATTTCACTGTCAGGACATATAAAACACATTACTATGGGGGTCATTCCAAGCTTGGCGGGCGGCGGGAGCCGCCCGCCAAGCGGGAACCGCCAGAAGACCGTACCGCGGTCAAAAGACCGCGGCGGTCCTTCTGGGTTTCCCACTGGGCTGGCGGGCGACTGCCAAAAGGCCGCCCGCCAGTCCAGTGGGAAACACCCTTCTACGAGGAAGCCGGCTCCAAATGGAGCCGGCGGAGCGGAAGGTGTGCGACGGGTGCAGTAGCACCCGTCGCGAATTTCAGTGTCTGCTAAGCAGACACTGAAATTCAAAGTGGGGCCCTCTTACGGGGGCCCCACAACACCCCTCACCGCCATCCTGTTCCTGGCGGTCGAAACCGCCAGGAACAGGATGGCGGTGAGGGGGTCGGAATCCCCCATGGCGGCGCAGCAAGCTGCGCCGCCATGGGGGATTCCTCAGGGCAGCGGAAAACCGGCGGGACACCGCCGGTTTTCCGTTTCTGACCGCGGCCATACCGCCGCGGTCAGAATGCCCTTAGGAGCACCGCCAGCCTGTTGGCGGTGCTCCCGCCGTTCACCCCCTATATGTCTTACCTTAACCATACACTGCACCCTGCCCTTGGGGCTACTTAGGGCCTACCTTAGGGGTGCCTGACATGTAAGAAAAGGGAAGGTTTAGGACTGGCGAGTGGGTACACTTGCCAAGTCGAACTTATAGTTAAAACTGCACACACAGACACTGCAGTGGCAGGTCTGAGACATGATTACAGAGCTGCTTATGTGGGTGGCACAACCAGTGCTGCAGGCCCACTAGTAGTATTTGATTTACAGGCCCTGGCACCTCTAGTGCACTTTACTAGGGACATACTAGTAAACCAAATATGCCAGTCATGGATAAACCAATTACATACACATTTTGTAAAGGAGCACTTGCACTTTAGCACTGGTTAGCAGTGGTAAAGTGCCCAGAGTAACAAAAACAGTAAAATCAGTGTCCAGCACACATCAACAACCTGGGGAACAGAGGCAAAAAGTTAAGGGAGACCACGCCAAGGAAGAAAAGTCTAACACTGGGCATAGAATTGGACACAGTGAAGGGAGTGTGCTGACTCCCACGAGTGAAAGTGGAGAAGCTGAGAGCTTGGATTGAGTTGATCAGCAGGAAGAGAGAAACAACACTGGGGGAAATTCAACAACTGCTGGGTAGGCTGAACTTCGCCACCAGGGGGATCCCAGCAGGCAGACCATTCACCAGGCGTTTAGCATGGTTGACAAAGGGGGTAGCAAAGAAGCATCACAGGGTCAGATTGACCAAAGGAGTGAAGGAGGATCGAGCACAGTGGCTGGAATTTCTTGCTAACTTCAACAGGAGCTTCTTGTGGAGAGAGCCTAGGGTGCCGGACAGCTAATTACAGTTATTCACCAACACAGCTGGGGGGGAAGGCTTTGGCGCAATGCTTGGATCTGCCTAGAATGTGGCATGGTGGCTGTGCTGGTGGGAGCATGAGGGCTTGGCCCTGAACATTATGTTGCTGGAACTATTCTCCATTGTAGTGGCCTTTACGATCTGGGCTCATGTTTGGTGAACAAACAAGTAACATTGTGGTCAGACAATCACGCAGTGGTGCAAGCTATAAATTTGGGAATGGCACAGAACCCGCCAGTGATGCGCCTTTTACTGCACCTGGTAGGGTGCCAGTTGAAAGGGAATATAGGCATTAGGGCGAGGCATATACCAGGCTGTGAAAACAACATTGCTGATGCCTTGTCTCGTTCCCAAAGGCAGAGATTAGACACCTGGCCCCGTAGGTGGACAAAGAAATGACGAGGATACCTGGCCACCTGTGGGAGTTGGTGGACGCAATTTATCAATATTAGTGGCGCATGCACTTGCCCCAAAAACCAACGCAAGATACTGTAAGTGCTGTAAGACATTCAGCAAATTAACAGGGCAAAGGGTCCAAGTGATGTAACATATGTAAGGGGTTCATTGAGGAAGCATGTGTGAAGGGCAGGAGCTGGCTGCAGTTTCATTTGAGCACAGTTGCCTTTTACGCCAAGCTGGCAGGGAAGGAAGATCCCACTAATACATTTTTGTGCAGGGCAGCCATGAAGGGGTAGAGCAGGTTGCAACCCAAACAGCAGGACAAGAGGCACCTATTAGATTTTGAGATTTTCAAGCAGTTGTTGGTAACGCTGGAGGAGGTGTGTGGGGGCAAGTGTGAGTAGCTGCTATTCGAGGCAGCCTTCAGTTTGGCCTTCTGTGGAGCATTTAGATTTGGGGAGTTAGTAACACCAGCACCGGCACAAGTGGCAGCTGGGACAGCGTGTCTGCGGGGAATGGATGTTACGTTCGGTCAAGATTGGATAGTGATACACCTGAGACGTTCAAAAACTGCTCAGCTGGGCAAATGGAAATGTTCAGGGCTAAATTGCATGGAGCACAGCAGACATTGCCCGGTATGCTTGTTGAAGGCTTATGTAGGCAAAGAGCCCCAACCAAATGAGCCACTGTTTTGGCACAGGTTCCAATTTGTTGCGGACAAGAGAATGGCACTAGAAAAGTTTGTCCTCAACCCCAGAAGTTATAGCTCCCATTCCTTCAGAATAGGTGCATACACTGTGGCGGCGGCCCACGGGCTAGATGAGAGGCGCATCAAATGCATAGGGCGTTGGGATGGGAAGGCTTTTAAGGTGTATGTGAGGCCTGCCAGCTCCTCTTGCTTCTCTTTCAACAGACCCGGGTGGGGAATGCCGTACAGCGTGGATCATGGGCCATTCATTCATGGCCAGAGCGCAGAAGTGGGCAGAAGCATGGAACGTTTATAGGGGCTTATTGTTGTATTACACAAAGGTAATTTGGTTAGGTCAGCCAGGGGAAGACAAGACTCGGTAGAAAAGAGGGGCAGCGGCAGGCGGACACGGCACTTGTGGGCCGGGCACAAATCAGGACCACCCACAAGGTCTTGGCAGCAAGAGAAGCCTAGCTGTTGGCACACACTGAGCAGAACATATAATAGTGAAAAAAGCACAGATTGCATGGGTCTTATGATAGACCGCCATGTCACTGTAGTATGGAACACTGAGGAACACTAAGGAAATCCTTGGTAGACGAGGTTGAGTCGTTTCTCAAGAAAAGGTTTATTAAAGATCCACGGCAGGCATATACACGACTGAACTCGGTGACGGTCAATCAGCAACTCCCCAACAGCCAGGATTCCAGAACCTCAGAAGGAAGGTTCTACTAACGTAACAGTGTGAAACTAACTAATTTAAATAACAATAAGTAAGTGGAGAATGAACCAGATAAAAACAAATAAGCATTGTTAATACAACTAAATGAGACACAAATTAAGTAGCGGCAACAACAAGTAAAACTTAGATACATATGCTACATCATCTTCCTCCTCCCCAAAACAAAAGAAAACAAAAACTTAGATACATATGCTCAAAAATACATACACTAATATAAACAATAATCATTGTATTTCGAAGGAAGTTTAACAATCCTATGACTGCGTGTACACGATAAAGCTGGGTCAAACGACGAGGAAAGTTCCGGATGATATGGAATGCTTGCTTGACCCCTGGAATTACTTTGCGTGAGGTTGAACAGTTTGTCTTCACCATTGGTAGATCCGTCGATAAATGTGGCACCAGAACTGACCTCCTCACGTCCGGCATAGACCTGTTTGAAAATGTCAGCTTGTGAAGTAGAAATTGGAATAATAGAGTTTTTATTCCACCACCCCTTACCTTCGAGTAATACAGCAGATTTAGAAACTCTTAAAACCTTTACAGGTAAGGAATATGCCGAAACTCCCTTGGGTACTTTACAAGGCTTCTTAATCAGAACCCAGTCATTCACATTAACAATCACCTCACTCACTTTTTTGCGAGAATCATAATCGCGTTTTTGAAGGAATTGTTTCTCAGAGACTTTCTGTTTCAACTCTTTAATATCCACCTTCACGTCCTTATGAGAGGGGGCCATCCATGAAGGTGTTAACTTAGATCTAGATTCCCTCCCTCTGAGCAACACAAAGGGCGAAAAACTTGTAGTGGAATGCGGCGTATTGAGATAAGCCCACAATTTTTCATTTAAAAATTCTTTCACGTTGCAGTTGGTAGCAACAGCCGTCTGAACCCCTTCTTTGAGAATACGATTAGCTCTCTCCGCCAGTCCATTGGAAGAAGGACTGTACAGAGCTACACGCGAATGTTTAACATTGTACTTCAATAAGAAATTTTCTATCTTACTGGAAATGAATTGAACCCCATTGTCAGTAACAATTGTGGACGGTGGACCTTCTAAGTAAAACAGAGATGACAGAAATGAAATAACAGATTCCGTGTCAGTATGTTCCACAAAATCGTAATATATCCATTTTGAAAAGTAATCAATAGCAACAATCATGTACTTCATGTTTCTAGGCAGAATGGTAAAAGGGCCGGAGAAATCTACAGCAATACTTTCCCAAGCACCATTGGGAAACGGAATATTATGCAATGGTTTAACGTGGCACTTCCAATGTTTGTCATAAACCACACAAGAGGTACACTGGTCCACAAAATCCGACACTTGTTTATCAAGGCATGGCCACCAGTATTTTCCTTTTAACCTTCTGCAAGTGGCTGATACGCCTAGATGTCCTTCATGAGCAGCCTTTATAAGCAAGGGCCTTAAATCAAAAGGAGGAATGTAGAGAGGACCTCTCATGCACACACCGTTCTCACTCGATAACTCAGCGGCTAGCTGACGAAAAGTGTTGAGTTCCCCGCAGAATTTCTGATTCTTTGGCCAACCATGAGTAATGTGAAACATCACTTCTGAAAGAACTGAATCTCTTGACATCGCAGAGATCCAATCTTGCTCAGAAAATAAACCTTCAGAAGTTGAAACTACATCCAACGCACCAATCACACACTCTGTATCCTCCTGTTCAGTATCAGTTAAAGGTAAAGGCAATCTAGAAAGGCAATCCGCCCTAACATTTTTCCCTCCAGGAATGTATTTCACATCTAGATTAAATTCTTGTAACTTGGACAACAGTCTTACCAACCTTGAAGAGGCTTTACCTAATCCATTCCCATCCATCAAAAATACCAGAGGCTTGTGATCCGTGTAGAGTGTACAGGCCATACCCCAAATATAAGTCTTAAACTTATGTACTGCCCAGACACAGGCTAAAGCCTCTCTCTCAATGGTGCTGTAATTGACTTCAGCATCTGAGAGAGATCTTGACGCAAATGCAATTGTGTGTTCACGACCATCCACCCATTGGCCAAACACCGCCCCCAAACCCTTCATGCTAGCATCCACTGCTATAAAAGATTTAGCAGATGGTATAAATGGTTTCAAGGCCGGGGCAGACAATACGAGTTTTTTAATGGCGTTAAATGCCCCCATCGCTTGTTCATCCCATTCGAACTTGCTACCCTTCTTCAACAGATTTCTAAGGGGTTGTACTATCATCGCATAACTATCAACGAACCTAGAGTAATATTCGCATAGGCCCAAAAATGAACGAAGCTCATCTTTGTTTGATGGGCAGGGCGCATTACAGATGGCATCCAGGTTTCCTTGTTTAGGTTTAATGCCATCAGCAGAAATAGAATGACCTAAGTACTCTACCCTCTGGACCAAAAACTTACATTTCTCCTTTTTAATTGTGATACCATAGTCTCTGAGAATAGAAACAACTTTGTCTAGTAAAATGTAATGTTCTTCCATGTCTTTAGTGTGGATCAAAATGTCGTCCTGGAAGGCACATACACTGTCAAAATCACCAAATAAAGAATCCATTAATTTCTGGAAAACGCTCGCTGCAGAGGCTAGTCCGAAAGGAAGTCTGAGATACTTGTATGCCCCAAAAGGAGTCACAAAAGTAGTAAGTTCTTGAGAATCTACACTAAGGGCAATCTGATGATATGCAGAGTGCAAGTCAATGGTGGAGAAAATTTTTGAAGTGCCCAAACTAGCAATCATCTCTTGTATACGAGGAAGAGGATGACAATCAACAATTATGTTTTTATTAAGTGATCTTAGGTCCACACATAATCTCAAGTCCCCATTTTTTTTTTTTGTAAGAACAATGGGTGAAACCCATTCAGAAGAGTCTGTAGGAGTTATAATACCGTTAACAACCAGTTTATCCAAAAGATCTTTGAGTTGCCCTTTTACAATGATAGGAATGGGTCTTACTTTATGAGCTACAGGAATGACTCCATTCTTGAGTCTGATGCAGTGTTCAAAACCTTTCACTACACCAATTTCATCAGCAAACACTTCAGGGTATTTTATTGTAAAAGTGTCTGAGACGTTGGTAGCAGGTAAGCTAATTTTTGACACTTCTAGGGGCATTTCTCCTAAGACTATCGGATTGTCAAAACCAGGACGTAGTATAATGCCTAGCTTCGCAAGATCTTTCCACCCTATTATATCTCTGCCATCCATTGCTACATAAATTGTTGTCACTGTGCTCCTGCCCAAAATAGATAAAGTAGATGAAAAATACCCTAAAAGCTCAATGTCATGATCCCCAAAAGCTTTGGGACTAATGTCAGCATCAATCAAAACCTTAAAAGAGGGCCAGAACCTGCGGTAAGTAGTCTCTGCAATAATAGTGATGGGTGAACCAGAGTCTGCCATGACCGAAATATCCACAGAATCGATGACTGCCTGACATACAGGCCCCTTTATACTCCTAACTGTGGTAACATCCACTGTTAGAACAACATTAGAAAAGTTAGTAGTACAGTCATTTACTCCATCATCCGCCTGTTCACCTTTGGAGTACACATTACTAACTCTCACTCTCATACTATTGCTAGTGGGAGGTTTGTAAATACGGTTAGGCTGCCTGCAAACAACCTGAAAATGGCCCAGTTTCTGACATTTTAAGCATTTCTTGCCCAATGCTGGGCATAACTGGTTGTTTCCTAAGTGATTGCGTGAGCCACAGCGGAAACACAGCGGTGTACTCTTGTTAAATTTTGTATTTCTTTCCTTAATATAATTGACCTCTGAGTCTCCTAGTTGATTGACTCCCAGTCCTTCTAGGTGTCCAGACACTACTTTAGAGGTAACAATGGATCTCTCGACAGCTTTAGCTATGTCTAGTGTTTCCTCCAAAGTAGGGTTACGACATGCTAACAAACGTTCTTGAATTTTTTTTGAATAACAATGGAAAACAAACTGATCCCTAATATGCATGTCGACTTGAGCACCAAAATCACATCTCGCAGCTAACACACGCAAATTAGCCACAAACTCCTCCACTGACTCATCCACAGCTTGCTTGTGCATAACAAAATTGAATCTTTCCAATAATACATTGTACTCATCTGAGAACTGCTTCCCAATTCTCTCTTTTGCTTCAATATAAACATTCCATGTTACGTTGTCACCACTGCTTCCATCAGGTGGAGAAATTATAGGCAGGTTGTCAAAAACTCGCTGCCCAGCCACACCTAAGTGATTAAACAATAGAGCTAACTTTCTTGAGGGAGAAAAGTCATTGGCATCAATTGCCACTAAGTAATTTTCAAAAATTCTAATCCATTCCCTCCACTTAATGTCCGGTTTACCAGTTTTGGATAAAAACGGTGGAGGTTGTACTACCAGGTTATTAGAAGCCATGAAGAGATAACAAATAATTTGAAAATATAGATTACATGTATTTGACCCGTCGATGAAATGTCAATGTTCTTATTAAAAAGGTTGATTTCGGAGTGTAGAGATGCACATACGCGTCCGTAAAAACTTGACTCTCTACGCCCCCCCTTTTTTTTTTTTTTTTTTTTAATATGCAGCTGTACGCACACGCGTTAGTTTCCTAGGCAACAACGTCTCTAGCGCGTCTGTATCCTAGGCGACCACGTCGTTAACAGCGCGCGTCCTGAGTTCTTTGATCACAGCACGGGACGACTATCAGCTCGAGATAGACAGCGCGCGGTGACTTGAAACTCCACAAATCTCAACAGCACAAGAAAAGGTAAGCTAGCACGTTACCAATGTGAGTATTTGGCCGTGTGCCGGTCGGTGGATCCCTCGAGAAGATTTAGGCTCCGAAATAAAACTGCTCCGTAGTTTTTTTTTTTTTTTTTTCTTAATCGCGATGTATCTTGAAATCTTCTTCTTCACCCCACTCCTGGTACCAAATATGTAGTATGGAACACTGAGGAACACTAAGGAAATCCTTGGTAGACGAGGTTGAGTCGTTTCTCAAGAAAAGGTTTATTAAAGATCCACGGCAGGCATATACACGACTGAACTCGGTGACGGTCAATCAGCAACTCCCCAACAGCCAGGATTCCAGAACCTCAGAAGGAAGGTTCTACTAACGTAACAGTGTGAAACTAACTAATTTAAATAACAATAAGTAAGTGGAGAATGAACCAGATAAAAACAAATAAGCATTGTTAATACAACTAAATGAGACACAAATTAAGTAGCGGCAACAACAAGTAAAACTTAGATACATATGCTACAGTCACGTCTTAGTAATCATTAACCGTTTGTGTTTTAAATAAAGTACTGCAGCAGTGTGTAGCCAACAATGCCTCCATATTGTTATCTGGAGGGAGGGAGGTTGGTAAAGAGGAGGGCCTAAGCGGAAGGTTTATTTCGTGCCTGGGAGGAGTTAGAGAGCGGGCCGGGAGGTGAAACCGGGCAGTGAAAGGCCCGCGAGAAATGCCTCCCAGCGGCAGAAACCTGAAGGCGGGGCCAGCGAGCCCACAAAAAGCCCAAGAAGTGCTTGGCAAGGATCGGTGGTGGGTTTCAAACCCACCAATGGAAGGCCAGCGTGGGCTGGGACCCCCAGTGTTAAGAGGGGTCCAGCGCGGATCGAGGCAAAGGAAGATCTGGTTTATCCCCACCCACACCTGAGAGTGGGCATCGCAGCCGCTCCAAAGAATGGTGGGAGGGTGCCGTCAGCAGGGAGATAAAGTGTTCCAAAGTGAAGGAAGTACCCCAGAGTGCCTCTGGGATGCCTGAGGCCAGGGGCTGCGAGGGGCAAACAAGAGTTGGTAGAAAAGAGGGGCAGCGTTAGGCAGGCACGGCACTTGCGGCCGGGGCACAAAAAAACCACAAGGACTTGACAGCAAGGGAATCATAGCCGCCGGCACACACTGAGACCCCGATGAGCAGAACATATAATAGTGAAAACAGGACAGATTGCATGGTTCTTATGATAGACCACCATGTCACGTATTATTAATCATTAACCTTTTGTGTTTTAAAACAAGTACTGTGGCCGTGTGTAGCCAACAATGCCTTCATAGTGTTGTTTGGAGGGAGGGAGGTTGGTAAAGAGAAGGGCTGTAAGCAGAAGGTTGATCACTTGTCTGGGAGGAGTTACACTTTCTGCCTAGAAGAAATAAAAGCTGTGTGTCTCTAGGTAGAGATTTGGATGGTAGTCATGCATTCCCTGTGTTTATCCTCACTGTAGCTATCGTTATTTAAGAAAGGTCGAACCAACAATAAATCTGGGTCCCTACCACCTCATCTGGCATCCCTCATACAGACAAGCTGCCCCACATTACATGAAAGTTCAGAGATTCTAAATAAAAATGGCTGGTGTTATTGTGTGGACAGAATCTGCTTACACCTTCTCTCCAGAATGGCCTGCTGGCACTTTTTAATGATTCGTTGATGCTGCACATGGGTTCCTCTCGCAAGTGTCCCTTTTTTCATAGATCCCCAGCTTTAGTTGCGGTTGGCATTTGGAAGTAGAGCTAGAAAGCTCAACAATGCCGCCTACTGATGTTGGGTAATCCGTATGATCCAAAGGTGAACCAATAAATGCTGCAAGAGATCAGAAACGTCACGCACACGCTTTCTGGCATGCTTGGACAAGGGCAAGGTGAATGTTTGACGCAGTGACAAGTATTAATTACACGCAAAGGCATTTCTGGCCTAGGCCACAGGCAGTCTGTGAACTAAGAACAGTCCCTTCTCTGCTCCCACTGTTATGTTCCCCTCTCGCCAGACACCTACATTATCTCTGCCCATCACGCATGGCCTCTGCACCGCACAAAAGATGACCCACAAGTTGCTCTCTTATCTGCCTCGTAACAGGGCCCCCCAGTGGTCGCGGGGCTGTGCGCTCAGAGATCCCATGGCGGAGGGGATCTGGAATCCTTCCTGGAGGTGAGCTGATGATGTGCTGGAGCGTGGTCTGTGTCTGACTGGGACGCGCGGTTTCTGTCTTCCTCTGCTGGAGACACATAGTGGAGGGTTTCTCCCTTTGTGGAGCACCTGTGGGCTCCGCCCGCTGGGCCACGCCCCGTCCACCCTCGAGGTAGGTGGGGGAGTTCCCGCCTTTTTACCAGGATGATGGATGGACGACTAAGTATTTTTTACCCATGTTTCTAATTATGTATTGTATGTGCAGATGTGTGTGTATAGTCATGTGTGTGTGTGTGTATAAATATATATATATATATGTGTATATGTTGTTTCTGTGCCTGGCATGTTTCTATGAATTTCTGCTCTCTTTTTATCACACTTATCTACTCATCGCTCTTATGTCATGTCTCTATCAAACTATCCTCCATTCTCACTCGGACTCATCCCAAATCCCTTCGACTACTTCCATCTCCTAAATATCTCTGCCTAAGCTCATCCCTCCACCCCCACATCTAACTCACCAAACCTCACTCTACCTCTGTGACCTCCCACACAACCCTACTAAATTCTCCTGCATTCATCTCACCCTGCTACTATGCTCTCCCTAACCCTTCCACATCCTCTTTCCCCTCCGCCCCCCTTTTATTCATCTCAAGCCTTTGGATTGAGCAAATGAAGGATAAACTCCCTATTAACACTTCTGGATTTCTTTCCTCCTCCACCCCTCCATTACTCCAGTCAATCTAACTAACAAACTCTCATATCCGCAACTCAAATTAACTCATAATAATACTAAAACTGTACTCCTTATTAAATTATACTAATCCATCACTAATTCTTGTTGGGTACCGGAGTAGCGTGCTACTCATCGAAAAGCGCTTCGACGCCTCGTCAGGGGTAGTAAGCGCTATATAAATACGATTACAATTACAATTACAATTACAATTACAATATACAAGGTACATATGGCCACTTCTGTTCAGCATGACCTCCCATCCCACCCGACCCCTTACTTCCATCTTACCACTTCTTGCCCCTCTAGAGCTGGCTCCCTGTCTTGGGTTACTCTTCCATGCCACCATACCAGAAAATCCCACACTTCCTCCCTTTCTCACTGAGAACATAGGCTCCTGTCTCACTATGTTGCTACTCTCCAGGCAAATCCCTCGCACCACTCCTCGTCTCTGGCTCTCCACACCTAGGGACAGAGGACCAGTCAATGCTACTTGTCAAAGTCCCTGCAAAGACTGGCACCAGGCTGGAGAAGAAAGGACTGTAAAGAGGAGTGACACCTTCAACAAGCCCCACTCCACTGGCACAATATAAAACCCACAGACTGATTTTCGTGCAGGCAAATTATCGTTGTTGACCCCAAACTAAGCAAGGCATTCATTTTGTGGACCTCCCAAAGCCAAAAGCCAGAGTCAACCATTTGGCATTCAAACATTTATCCTGATGTTTGCACACAGATTTTTGCAGCAGCAGCTCACACCTCAGCTTAGGTACTAGCATTAAGGAAATGTGTTTCTCCTAGCACTGTTTGACACCTGCATAAAGAGCGGGCCAAAAACAGCGCCTACAGAGACACGTTTAAGCCTGTAATTTATTATAATTGTTTATTTTCATAAGCAACATGAAGCTTAAACTCTCAAATGTCAGCTGCTTGGGAGAGGATGGGAAGTCCACATTCGATGAACACAACCTTTGATAAGCTGCAAAATTAGCACATTACATTCCTCTCGTTCACACTGAAACTTGCACGTGGACCTGTGGAATGTGCACTTTTCAGTGTCCTTTGGCTCACCCCAGACCCAGTTCTTTGGTCTGTGTGTACAAATGCAAATGGCACAGGCATTCTTCCATGCTACAGGGAGGGGTTGCAAACGGTGTTGTGAAATTGACATGTTTCGGCTCTGTAAGTTTCGTTAAGTTTGATTTTGTAAACTTCATGAATTTTCAAAGTATTTTATTTAAAAAAGCAGAAGAAAAACCTTGGAGAGCCTACATGTGCATCTCCATTCTAGGAGATGCAGGAACACCCCATCGGTACTTTTGCACCCAGATTTACCAATACTACAATTTTTCGCCTCAGGAACTGGGACTCGTTGTAAGAATGGCTGATTCTCATTATTTCTACATGTAATTCAGATTAATGGTTTCCCTTACCTGATTACATGGCTTCTAGGGCGTATTTCTTCAGGATTTACATGGGAAGATGTGGCTCTGGTAAACCCAGAGGATGAGAGATTACCAAACATCTCGAAATTCCAACTATGTTGACAGACTCATCTGCAGCATACTGAGCAGGGCTAGGGAGGGTCTGCGCACCTGATCGAGTTCACCATAGGGTTATGTTGAATTGTTTATTACCTCAATGCACATGACCTTCATGCATGTGTGCTGGGGGCTCTACTGTGAAATGGAGTGTGATCCAGACCGGAGCTTTGTGGCATATTATTCACACCCCACTTTTTACAAGTCCTGTCACCTCGACCGACTGTGTGAGGAGCGACAATTTTGGCAGCAAAAAGAATATAGTGTAAGGACAGGCCTTTTAAACTGTGGCGGCGCAGAGGGTGTCTGCTGCCCTTTCCTGTACAAAGTGGGCAGCAGGTCCCCTGCAACCAGGGCCCTTTGGTTCGTTCCTCAATGAAGGACATGGACGTCACATGTGCGCCTACCCACTACACGTGTAGCCCTCCACACTCTAGGGTGGGGAAAATTGGAGGCAGAGGGTCCTCTCTAAAATGGAGCCTAAGCCCCAGTCCTTTACTCCTCTGCTGGTCCCTGGCAGTGCTTACCCCCACAGGTCAACAAGTGGTTAAGTGGGACGGCCTCTCTCTCCTTTGTGCCTTTGCTTTGGGTTCCCTCTGACAGAGGTCTCCCAGCTTCACTCCATCTTCCACAAAGCCTATGCCTGGACTGGTCTGAGGGGGATGAGCAAAGGCAAGAATTGGCCAAAATCATTCTCTATGCTGCACCTATAGACTGCACAATCTCTGCAACCCTGTAATAATTATGGCGCAGAAACTGCCAGCAAGTAGATCAAGATTTTGGGACTCCAAGATCCTACACCAGTGGAGGCAAATAAACTCTTTTGAGTGACAGGACTGAGGCCCAGAATTTAGAGGGCCTAGCGCCTCAGTGTGCCACGTTAGCATAATTTGTTTGACGCTAATCTAGCTCAACGAGGACACAATTGATGTGCCATATTTACAAAGTGGCATGCATTGCCCCACTTTGTAACCCTTGCGCCACATTATGCCTGCAGCAGGCATAATGTATGGAAGGGGGGGCGGTCCCCTGTTAGGGGGGGCAGAAAAAATGGCACACAGAAAGCTAAAAGATTTCTTTGCACCATTTCTTGCGACATCTGTAACACCTGCACAAAGCAGGTGTTAAAAGGAGGCACACCATTATTTATAATGGGCCTCAAGTCCTTGTCAGGATTGGCATCAACATTTTTGACGCTAATCCTGCAAAGCGCTAAACTAGCACCAAAAATGTTGACGCTAGTCCACTAACTACCGCCATGGTGCACTGTGTCTTTAATATGGCACACACATGGTGGCGTTTGAGGGGCACTAAGAGGGGCAAGAAAAGTGGCGCTGCATTTAATGCAGCACCACTCTCGTTAAATCTGCCCCTGAAGTCGTTGACTACAACTCCCTATTTACTGGATTCAGGAAAAGAAACTTATGAGTTCTGCAACCTGCCAACAGAGGAGCTGCCTGAGTGTGCCTTTAGGAAAGGAGCTGCTCAGCTGCGGAGGAGGTCTGTAGGCGCCCTTGCACGAGCAAAAGGCTGCATAGCAAAGGCCCGGACTGCAAGGAGCAGGAGACACTGAAAGTTGCCTGCTGCAGCCTGATGACCTGCACTGCCAGGCTGTGTAGGGGGTCAGAAGGCTCTGGATCCCCTGCTGCAGGCCTCGAGCGCATGAGACCGACTATGCACGCATGAGGCAGACAGACTAGGCACTCATGAGGATGACAATCACATTCTGCATCCTTCACCCCAGAGGAGCGTGGTGCCTGTGATGGCGTGTCACAGGGGAAGTTTCGACCGCTTTCAGTAATCACCATAGAATGTAAAGCACCTTGCGAATCTTGGCGTTTAACAATATCAGTTACTGTGAAAGGTGGCGACTTTAGCATTTGTTGGATATCCTTCAACGATTCAGGGTGGGCTCTTATCTGTCTTTGGATGGTGGGTTTTTGACTCGTTTCGGAGGACAATCCACATTAGAGACTTACCTGATCACAGCCGGATCCAGTGGATCACTGCCACTGTTCTGCTCAAGCAGACCAGCAGTCCTGGACAGCAGCACCACACGTGTCGGGTGCACCGGAAACACTTCCTGTATTCGCTCAAAAAAGAGGTCAATAAGCAGTGAACGCGAACCCTAAATGGCAGGGGACTGGACGGTGGATTCTATTATTATAAATTCTAGCAATCTTTTTAGTTTTAGCTGGGACTAAGAATGTGAATATTTTAAATGCACACACAAGTTTTGACTATGTTACAAAATCCCCAAACATAACAATACGCGGTAGGTTTGTTATAAATTTGTTCTGCAGTATAAGGTTGTATATCTGCAGATATCAGCAGCTGATTGAAATTACAAAACTTTCGGGCAGGAGCTGTGGGAGTTTCCAGGGCAGTGCCAGCACAGGGGTGGGGGGGTGGGGGTTGAGCCTGAACACAAGCAACATAAGAACACGAGACACAGCAGGATGAATAGATGTGTCATTTCATGTAGAATCCCTCCTTGCCTCATTGCTAAACTTTGGGGTCAAAACGCGGTTAATGCTGGTGTGAAGATTAAACCTGCCAGCTTTCTACTTCAAAGCTTCGGCAAAAAAACAGATAAGGAGCAGCGTGTCAGCTGGCGTCAGCCCAGAGCAAACACCACTGTACCGTAAGGACTCTCTCCACTGAGAGGTGCAGCCGGCCACACGGGTGGGCGAGGTGTGTTTGCTCTTGTACGCCAGCAGCTCCCACAGTGCACTCTTGCTAAACTCACATGTGGAGTCACAGAGCTGCTGAGAGCTGAAGTTCAGCTGGAAGGGATTTGGAGCAAGGCCATGTTTTTTTTAAATTAATGATCAACCTAAGTGTCTCTAAAGTGGGTTTGACTGTTCCTCTGAAATACTTTCTGTGGTTGCAGCAAAGGTTGGATTATGAGATAGCGGACACTTCTGTGGCCTGGTGGTCTAGAGTCCAGAGCCGCCCTCTTAGAACATGGAGACCCAGGTTTCAATCCTGGTCTCAGCTCAACATCCTTTGATTCTGGTCAAATACCTTGATCTGTCTCAGCCTTTAAATAAACTAAATGTCTAAAATAGATTCTGTTATAAAGCGCTCAAGTGCACTTGAGCCAGGTTTGAGCTATAAAACTACCAAAAAAGTAAATAAGCAAAAGTTGTACTGGCTTTTCTGAAAAAGAAGGACTTAGACAAGGCTGGGTTGCAGGAACTGTAACCATTCTTGCTGCACTTGAAATCTGTCAGGTGATTGGTTTAACATAGGTAGAGCATTTATGTAGCGTATAATAAAACCGACTTATCTTTAGGTGGTACGAAGATTAAGGTTTCCCAAAATGGCAGTGTTCTGGCACAGTAAAGGGAAATAAATCTATGGTCCACCAGCCTGCGTTACCAGGCCAGTGGGCATTGACAGAACTCCTTTTTAGAACTGGCTTGATGCATGTTATGTTAAATTATCCATTGTAGTCCAGTGGACCAAGCATCAGGCTGTACCTAGCTCAACCTGTACACCACTATCCATGTAGTGGAGGCCTTGACCACTCGCCAGGAGACTCATGGTGGTTTTGAAGATGCACCTTGCAGCCCTACATGACACGCCCAGAGTCTAGGTCATTAGAGGACACTGCTCAGTGGTCCATACTGCTTAAAGATCTGGAGAAAAGCTGGACAACAGGAGTGCAAGCTCCACCCAGCCCTACAGAACAGATAGAACATAGGAAACGGCAGTGCAAACCTGACAAACACAATGAACCTCACATACGGTCAAAAACAATACAAGCTTCACTCGCATATGGAATATGTTCTGTTCATCAGAAGCAGTGCAAGCTTTCCATTAAGTACGGCCTGCTCACCTAACCCGTTTCAGAAATCCTGTCAGCCTTCGAGTGGTTTTACCCCTAAAATGTTGCCTTTAACTGTCCTGTTTGCTGACCGTTAAGATTCTGTGAATTTTACTACTGCTAACCACTGATAAAGTGCTTGTGCTCTCGCCTTAAAAAATGTGGTAGGATTGGCTTATGCTCAATTGACATTTTTAATTTAACTGTGAGTCCCTTGTAAAGGGCCTGTAAATTTTACGCCCCCCAGTGCTGATTGTGCTACCCACCTAAGTAGCATATTAAATATGCCTCAGGTCTGCCATTGCAGCCTCTGTGTGTAATTCTTTACTGCCATTTCGACCTGGCAAAATAAATCTTTTGCCAGTCCCAAACCTTCCTTTTTAGGTTGAGCGTAAGTGTTCGGCCTCTTGTATACTTATCAGTATACTTTTTCTGTGGGCTTCCAGCTATTTCATTTGTTAGTTTAAGTGGCATTTAAAAATCCTTGCTTGCTAGTGGTTAGTCATGCCTCTTTGTCCCTCCTCCTTCTGTGTCTGGAGCAGTGACCAACTACTGTATAATTACACTTTGTCCCGTTTATCTGGTCTGGTGGGGACTTTTTTTTTTTACTTTGTTTCCTGCTCCTGTCCAGGAAAGCTTCCCTTTTCATTTGCACAGCATTCCTCCTACCAAGTGTGCCTGCCTTTGTGCAAGGGCAGAGGATTGCTTGTAATTGCTTATAGCCTAGGCACCCAGCTCTACCAGGGCTCCACAATCCTTAGGGATAGAGCCCACTTCTGCTCCTTACTGGGATCCCACTCGCAGCTCCATCAGGCCATGCCAGTGCCAGGAACCCTACACAGTCTCTTCCAGAGCACCTCAGTTCTTGAAGTCAGTACACTCTGCTGCTCCAGTACTCGGACCTCCGGCACAGCTCCATCAGTTCACACACTCCAAGCCCTCAGCCGTGCCTGTGCCAGAACCTCATACACTGTCTGCCAGAGCATCTCAATTCTTATAGTCAGAAACACTCTGCTGTTCCAGTACTAGGACCTCTGGCGCAGCTCCATCAGTGCATCTCAGTTCGACCCCTGCAAGGTCACTTCCTTTCCTATACTGGGACCCTGCCTTTATACAGTTTCATTTCAGCAGCTGAATTCTAATATTCAGACCCACTGCCAAGCCATTATTGGACCCAAAAGAGCAATACACAGCTCAGCCAGGGCACCTCAAGTCTAACATCCAAAGGCACTGTTGATGGGAACCACCACAGCTCCGCCAGAATCCATCAGTTCTAACATTCAGTGCACATTTCTTCTCAGTACTAAGGCTCACACACACGCTATTCGGGACTCCTCACTTCTGTGGTTCAGAGGCAATGTCACTCCCACAGTGGGCCCCACTTGCAGCGTCACCAGGGCACCTCCCGGGTAACACGCGGTGACACTGGCACACCAATACTAGGTACCACACATAGCTCCATTAACATACCTCACTTCTAACCTTGTGTGCCCATTACTATTACAGTACTGCAGCCCACATACAACTCTGTCAGTGCACCTCAACCCTAACCTGCAGCGCCCCGTTATTCCAATACCAGGAATTCCACAGTGCTCCGTTCCTCATTCTTCACCTGCTGCCTTTCTGTTATTTCAGCACTGGACCGGTACACAGCTCTGTCTATATCCCCAATCCTGATCTGAAGCACCTCAATATTGCTGTATTGGGGTTCAAATACAAATATGGTAATGCACCTCCTGCTTTTCACACTTCTTTCATTATTTTTTCCTCTTTATCTTTTGTTCGCTAGCTTCCTTCACTTTTTTTTTTTTTCTCACACTTTTTACTCTATTTCTTCTCTTAATGGTGTTTTGATTTTCTTGTTCTTTCTTTCCCTTCATTCTTTTATTTCTTTGTGACACATACTCTTTCTTCCTTTTGTCTGTTGAATTCCTTTTGCTTCTCTGTTTCTGCCCCATCCACTTTCTCTCCTGAATGGAACAACAGGTGAAGTGACACTACGGCCCAGAGACCTATGGACCTCACTCAACTCTAATTACTGCTGTATTTTCCTACCGAAATTGCGGTCAACTATTTTCCTTTCCTACGCCAGGGCCCATGACACCGTTACTATGCCACTTGTCCTCTCCATCGTCACTTCCGAATCCCTCTTTCCTTTCACCCTCCAATCCATCTCAAATTATATTTTTGTTATGGTGTTTTGAGCATTACCATCTAATGCCAAATGTTTATTTCTGATAAAGGTTTATATGATAATTGTATCTGTTTTAATATAGCGGACGAAGGTAAATGAAAGTGCTTCAGTTAACTTCTGGGCCACTGGAATTATATGGCAGGAAAAGACGAAATTATGAGGCAGGGTTGACCATTTTATGTGGCAAGAAATGTCCAATTGTGGATTTACAATGCCAGTAGCTCTAACTCAAGAAAAGGCAAGACCTATTGCATTGCAAATGCTTGTTAATACATGTCAACCCCTAAGGTAGGTGCTGAACAGTCCAGAGGGCAGGGTGCAGTGTATTTGAAAAGATGGCCATGTATTTTTTAGTTTTGCACGTTCTGGTAGTGAAAAACTTTTAAATACATTTTTCTCCACTGAACGGCCCAACTCTGTCATAAGCTAACATGGAGTTACCAAAGGCCAATCTCTGTCATAGGCTAACATGGAGTTACCTTATTACATCCATTAAGTGAGGATTTCCAAAAGAAAGTAGGAAACCAGTTCATGTTTGGTGTCTTTGGAATTGTAATAAAGATCCCTTCTTATGGTGAGGTCGGATTTAAAACTACAGTTTTGAAAATGACACTTTTAGAAAGTTGGCGTTTTCCTGCCTTAGCCACTACTTCCTAACTGAAGAATCTGGTGTTGTGAGTCCTCTCAGAACAAACCACCTACTATTCCATGAAAGGAAGAGTGTTTGGTTCAACATTAAAGTAAAACTATGAAAAACTAAAACCAAATGCCTCAAAGGAATATGGAGAAAGGCATACAATCTAAATGATGAAAGGTGAAACACAAAAGGAAATACAGAACAATAATTGAAAAGGCAAAAAGACTGCCAGAAACTTTCAGGTATTGGGAAGAGGCGCTGAAAGCAATAGGAAGTAAGTTCAGTTTGAAGCTATCCAGGGACCAAGGAGGGATACAATTAAGTATCCCAGACCAGAGATGGAAATCTCACAAATCACAAAAAGGCAAACACTTGGCACTAGCAATCGTCCCAGAGATACAAAATATTCAAGCTAACTGGGACAGACAGGTCCAGAATGGGAACCCAAATCATCCTTGGGAAAGGTTGTCAGACCAGAAACCATGGATTGCATAGCAAGCGAGCACAGTGAGCAAGCCTGACCACTACAATTAGCATTTAGGGGTGTTACTCTGCCCAAGAAAATTTGGCAAAACATGGCAAAACTGGTGCAATCTACAATACATTTTTCATTATATATTCAGTTGTATAATCTTTTAAAGTGCAGTAAATGATGACCTTACAGTGCACCAGGCTACAAAAATCTTTGTTGGGGCTCTTCAATGATTCCCTGTCTATCACCCTCCAACTGTGCCCCTCATCTCTCCATAGCCCCTCTATCATATATGTTTCATTAGTTTTACAGTGCCTCTCATACCAGTGTAGGGTGTTGGAGCATTTTACATAACACACACATAGAGACAATGAACAATATGTGTGTAAATCAGTGTGTCAAAGATGTTACATAATGCAAAGGGGAATACGAGGTCTAGACTTCACGTCATCCATACTGGTAGGCAATTTTTAAGAAGGCTTGGCCTAGAGAAGCACAAATTCAGGGTTAAAAACATAATACAGTGGTTAGGGTTGGCTTTACTAATAAAAATGTATTTCTACTCAACCAAACACTTCTTCGCAACATTAGGATAGTGAAAGATTGTGAAAACATAATTTTCTAACCTGTACCATGCAGTTTGCATGTATCTCTTGATGGCAGTTTAGACCTCACTGTCCTAGGTTATAATTGTAACTTATGAAATGCGCAGTAACAAAAGGATCTATTACTAAAGCAATAATCCACTAAGCTATGCACATAAAATACAATTCTGTTATCTGTGAGGTGCATGTCCTTTGTAGCAGGAATATTAATCCTCTCCCTCTGCCCTACCCTGGATGAGTTAAAACTGCCAGTAGAGAAAACTCTGGTCTCTCTCTAGCAGGAAGATTAATCACCAGAGATATCGTGACACATTTATTGTTGCCTCAAAACTGCTGGCTATACAAGGAAATCTGCAGGGTGGTTTTATAACATATTTCAAAACACAGGCCACCTGGAAACAAAAGTCAGTGCTTAGTAGATTATGCTGGTCTGTTGATTATGTTAACGGGGGCCGATATTGCAGCACTTCTGCAAAACCAGACACCTAGTAGCAAAACCAACACACCAGTAACAAAACAAGCCCCCCTCCCCACCCTTCCTGCCTCCCAGGGAAATGCCGAATGCCCTGAATGGCCAGTCCAGCCTTGGGGAGAGAAAATTGCCACCTGCATACAGGGGGTGGCTGGCCATTATCTGAAATAGCATGTGATTGGAAAATATCACCACCTTTATCAAGAACAGAAATAAAATATTCAGAACAGATTGGTCACCATTCCTGGGATATCTGCCTCAGAAACACTGAGATCTAACATGCCTACACTATGTCTAAGTTCTATGCATTATTCTGATGGGGATATCCCAGATTTACAGCCCAACACTTAGGCAAGGTTAACCCCAGAATTATGATGGTAATTTGGTAAAGCTTTAGTCATGTAATGGAGTAGAGGATACCTGAACCCAGCTTCAGTGAACATATGTACACTGTGGGTTAAAGGGGACACTTATAGTTTGATTCATTTCTTTTTCATTCTTTGTTGCCTCACTGGCATGAAGGTTGAAAGGTTGAAGGTTGAAGGTTGAAAAGAATGTGACCAGAGTATTAATCTGGTAATCATAAATGGTAAATTATCCCATTACACTCAATGCATCACCGATGCTATAAGTCACACAATAGTTCTTTTAAAGATAATCATTAAATTTGGGAACCCTGCCAGCTCCAAAACAATTGGAAAACACTTTCAGAAACTCAGTGACATCTTAGCAGCACTGAAAAAGCAGCCAACCTTGAATCTAACTTCCACATTAAGGTAATCCAATCATCACCCTCGCAACCAAATCCAGTACCTCTAATAGGCAACCTACTGACTGGAAAGTAATCTATTGACCTAATCAAATGCATAAACTTTGCAGGCTCACCAGAAGATCACTTTCCATTCCAGTTTGAGAGAACATCAATTCATCAATTCCCCTACCAGTGAGTGAATTTCCATGTTAATTTAAAATATTCTTCATCAAACCTATAACTAAAGTCAGGGACTTGACCAGGGAGAACCAGCAACCTACAGAACAATAGCAAATGTGCCATTCATAATTGACCTATTAAAAGGATGCCTTCTCAAACATCCCATTCTTTGTCAGACAGCAGATAATACTATTAAGTAGGCAGAATGGTTTCAGACCCAGAAGAACCATGGAATCAGTACTAATCTGCACCTGGGATGACCTCATTAAAACATCAACACTAGTTCCTTACTCCTACTTAACCTATCACAATTTGACACAGTTGCTCAGTAAATACTTGCCTAATGATTCCTCTTGTAACATCCAGGACACTGTGCTGAAAAGGATCAAATCTTGCCTTATTTATAGATCCAAAATTGCCTTACCAACACCATTCAAGTCCCAACCCTAAAACATATAAGTGGATACCCTGCAGGAAGCAATAGTTGCACCTCTACTTTTCGATGCCTAACGAATCCGTCTTCCTGATTTTGTGCAGGTGTCTGGTCTCACGTGCTGCAGCTATGCAGATGATACCCAAACCATCTTAAAACCTGAGCAACCTTCTGATCTCACAACACCTGGATTCAGCAAGTTCTAAAAGCAGCTGAAAAATCGATGATAAAGAATCACCTCAAATTTAATGTGTCAGAAACAAAAAATACTCACCTCTGGATCTTGGCAGAATCATATACTGGCCTTTCGAAATGGGACAGCCACTGATGGTGTCATGTGAACTCAAAAACCTTGATGTGACCATGGATGCAAAGCTCTCACTCAAATCCCAAATAATTAAAATGACAAGAGAGACTTTTATTTGATGAGAATACTTGGATGTATCTATCCCTATCTAGGCCTTTCACATAGAAAACATGAATCCCTGACTTTACCTATATCTCTCCTGGACTATACACGCACACCCTACATTAGACACCCTAAGAAATGAATAGGAAAGCTTCAAAGAATCCAGAAAGCAGCAAGGAGACAAGTCCTTAACTTTAAAAGATGTGATCACATCACTCGTACTCTCAAAGCTCTTCACTGGTTACCATTAGCATGAAAAATGCCCTGTAAAAAGCCCTTTGCATTGCACACTGGGCAATACAGGTGAGAGGTTCAACGCTCTTGCTATCCAAACTCAGTTCATGTAACCAGAAGAGAAACCTTAGATCAGTGGTTCCCAACCTTTTGTCTTCTGTGGACCCCCACTTTATCATTACTGGAACCCAGGGATCCCCACTGAATCATTATTGGAATCCGGGGCCCCCCCCACTGAGTCATTACTGAAAGCTGGGGACCTAATCTGTTAATATTATTTAATTTTCTAAGCAGTCGCGGACCCCCTGAGGAGGCTTTACACCCCCCAGGGGTCCCCAGACCACAGGTTGAGAACCACTGCCTTAGATCAACTATATCCCTAAAACTGATAATCCCCCTTATCAGAGAAATTAGATAGATTGTAGCAAATTAAGTATGATATGCAAGCTCTGGACCACACTCCCGAAGAGAATAAGAACCACCAACAGTTGAGAATTCAGAAGAGCAATAAAGACTTTACATTAAATACTAAGCTCATCAGAATTCCATCTGACATTATTGACATGTTTCAGTATGCTGATTATGTCTCTATCCATGCAACCTGTTTCCAACAACGACAAGTGTAAGACAGGCATGCATGTTGATGTGCCAAGCACTCTCTCTGAGCCTCACACCCAGCTCCAAAATTCAACACTAAGGCCCTCATTCTGATATTGGCGGGCGACGGTCGCAGCCCGCCAATATCTGGCCGCCGAATGACCGCCCCGCGGTCAAAAGACTGCGGCGGCCATTCCAACTTTCCCGCTGGGCCGGCGGGCGCCCTCCAAAAGAGCGCCCGCCGGCCCAGCGGGAAAGCCCCTGCAACAATGAAGACGGCTCTGAATGGAGCCAGCGGAGTTGCAGGGGTGCGACGGGTGCAGTGGCACCCGTCGCGATTTTCACTGTCTGCTAAGCAGACAGTGAAAATCTTTGTGGGGCCCTGTTAGGGGGCCCCTGCACTGCCCATGCCAGTGGCATGGGCAGTGCAGGGGCCCCCAGGGGCCCCACGACACCCGTTCCCGCCAGCCTGGTTCTGGCGGTGAAAACCGCCAGAAACAGGCTGGCGGGACGGGTGTCGGAATCCCCATGGCGGCGCTGCAAGCAGCGCCGCCATGGAGGATTCCCTGGGCCAGGGGAAAACCGCCGCGGTCAGAATAGCCCTGGAAGCACCGCCAGCCTGTTGGCGGTGCTTCCGCTGCCCTCCGCCCTGGCGGTCAGAGACCGCCAGGGTTGGAATGAGGGCCTAAGTGTTACACTACTGATATAGCAATAATTACTCACTGAACTGTTCACAAAGGAGCTATGGGGCCTTGATAAGAGACCCGAAAGCACCATAAAAATGCTACTGTACAATATAATACTTTATTCACACCCAAAAAAGCAGACACAGCATGTCAGCAGCACCATTGATTCCCGTCACACAGAAGAGATACAGCACAGAAACAATGGCACATAATCAAGTTTCAACCACAGAACAGGTATCAGTATGGGCAGCTTCAGAACACTCTCAGAACAGCTTCCTCACACACAGAGAAAATACAACTGAGGCAACAACTGTGCAAAATCCATGCACACCTATAGAACAGATGAAGTTCTGTGGATGTAAACTCAAAGAATCAATTCAACTGGGGGTCACAGCAGTGTAAGGTTCACTCATATTCGCTGAACAAGGACAGCATGGCAGTGACAGGGAATGCCAGTCACACAAACACAAAGTTGATGGGAAGAATGCTTGCAAAAAGTTTGATCACTGGCAATCACTCAGAGCAGCCTTCCAACCTATCATTTTTGGCCATTGCGCCACTCTAGACAAAGGCCTGCCTTATGCAAATCAGTCCTGAACCTGCTCCTCATAGAAGCAGTCCATCCTGAACTGTCATATGAGGCCCACTCCAGAAGGGAACACATGCAGCTTCAGACCAGTGACCAAGGATATGCCCAGACATGTGTCCCTTGCTCACTATTTCACTGGAACCAAGCTACACTCAACTGAAGTGGCCCAATAAGGCTGAAACCGGTCTTGGGTGCTTGTGCTCCTTTCCAAAGAGGACCTGGCTTGGCATTTCGGGCTAGGCTGTTCCTATTGAAGCAGGACTAAAACTGAGCTGCATATGGCTTGGTCTGATCTGAGGTGGCATGATTTGCAAAAAAATGATGGGGTGGAATGCTACCTGAGCATTTGCAGTGGTTAGACTTATTACAAGCATGCCTCCCATCACTTTTTGTGTATTTGAAGTAATGGGCGAATAATTCATTGCCAAAGACCAAGCAAGACAGCAACAGTGCAATCTTCTATTACACAGAACAAGTATAGACAGTAACTGCTTTTCTCACATCCACATAACAAGGCTTGCAAAAGATAGTGCAAGATTCACTCAGACCCACATAAGCAGTACACGAATGGCCGCAACAATTCAATCATGCCCACAAGTTATAGAACAGGGGCATCAGTATAAGCGCTTCTCAAATCCACAGAACTGACAATGTGCAGCCACCAAAAGTTCAAGATTGGTTCTGCGCAAAGAAAAGCTACAACATCAGTTAGCCATCATATATAGAAGCAGCACATGCCTTACTTATAGCCACGAATCAGAGCACGAGTAGCAACAGTGTAAGCTCTGCTCACACCCAGAGAACAGCTATCAATCAATCAATCAATCACTGCATTTGTAAAGCGCGCTACATACCCGCGAGGGTCTCAAGGCGCTGGGGAGGGGGGATGCTACTGGTCGAAGAGCCAGGTCTTGAGGAGTCTTCTGAAGGCCAGCAGGTCCTGGGTCTGTCGTAGGATGGTGGGGAGAGTGTTCTGGGTCTTGGCGGCTAGGTAGGAGAAGGATCTGCCGCCGCCGGTGGTTTTTCGGATGCGGGGGACTGTGGCGAGGGCGAGGTTGGCTGAGCGGAGGCTTCGGGTGGGGGTGTAGAAGCTGAGTCGGTTGTTGAGGTAGGTGGGTCCGGTGTTGTGCAGTGCTTTGTGTGCGTGGATCAGGAGCTTGAAGGTGATCATTTTGTTGACGGGGAGCCAGTGCAGGCCTCTCAGGTGGAGTGTGATGTGGCTGTGGCGGGGGACATCGAGGATGAGTCGGGCCGAGGCATTCTGGATGCGTTGAAGTCGTCTCAGGAGCTTGTTTGTAATTCCTGAGTAGAGGGCGTTCCCGTAGTCGAGTCTGTTGGTGATGAGGACCTGGGTAACGGTTTTTCTCGTGTCAAGGGGGATCCATTTGAAGATCCTGCGGAGCATACGGAGGGTGTTGAAGCAGGACGCGGAGACGGCGTTGACTTGCCTGGTCATGGAGAGAGTGGAGTCGAGGATGACCCCCAGGTTGCTACCGCATGGCCAGCAGCAGTTGAAGCTCCACTCACAGCTATCGACCAGGGAAAGAATTGGAAGAAGCACTGTAGTGACACCTCACACACTGGACACTGATTACTCCATTAGTTTCTAAATATCACGCTTTTGGTTGCCTATGAGCATATGAGGCTAGGCCTCACTATAAGATGCAGGAAATGTGTAACTGTACTACCCTCAAATAAAATGGCTTCTAGGCTTACTAAAGTCAAACATAGCAAACATAATGAGGTTAAAAATAATTTCAGGTTATTAAGAAAACAACATTCAAATTTGACTATAAAATATATCAATATATTGGTGCACATTGTGTTACACAGGTCCAGAGAGGCATGGATGCTAAAGGATTAGAAATACGTTATGCTTTCATAATGCCATTGATTAAGGGTGCCCAAAATTGTGCCATTGTTTGCAAACTTTGTAAACTTTGTAAAGTTTTATAGGAAACTGGGTGATGTTGCTGAATTCTGTTGTTTGCCACGTGTGTGAACAATCAAGATTTCCATTTTTTTTCTCATCTGCTTATCACATTGCACATAGAAAAATACTGCAAAGTGTAAACTTGTAGAGACAGATTCTGCATACACTTTCCTTCTTGGCTGAGTTCGATTGCACAAAAGTGAAAATTGTCTCGTAAAGCAATGAAAATTAACTTGCACTGTGCAGAAAAATGCCATGCTGATGAAGGCGGAGGTAAACCAGGAAACGTTTAAAACTTTGCAAAAATCGGGTTTTTTTCAGGCACAAAAAAATGAACATTTGCCTATCACTTGCGCGCAGGTATATGGAGAGATTAGAAGCCTCCTGGACAGGACACTGAGTGAAAAGCTGAGTCAGCTCATTTGAGCACGGTTATGCCACATGTAAGCTGTGAGCTGGCACTAGGTCCATTTGGCACAACTCCATGCAAGTCTGTGGACCAAAGGAGGAGTTGTTTATCCACTTTAAGCAACCTACAGGAATCATTCAAACACTCTGCACAGAAGAACGTTACTAAGGCGGCAGTGTAAAATTCCATTGGCTCCATTTTGAAGGTGGGTTGCTTCTAAAGTAAAATGCAGAATATACCCCTCTACTTCTATTTATAACAAAAGCCTTCTCAGAAGACAAAGTCATGTATGAACCAAAGATAGGAGGGTCTTAATGGCATCAGTCTTCTCGGCCATCCTGCTTTATTTCTTTCGTGGTATTTCATAGCGTAAACCTGGTAAACCCTGTTCAATGACATTGGAGCGCTTTACAAAAGAACCAGACTAGTTACACATTATTTCCTTTTTACGTGCGTAGAGATTAAGGGGTATGTTTATAACAAAGTGGTATCGCAGCACATCATCTTGCTCCACTGCGCTGACAGGGAAAGAGCAGGAATATGCCCTATTTAAGAGACTATGGAGCATTCCCGTCTTTCTCCCTGTGTTGGCGTCCTTTTAGTTGCTTAGCATCAACGCAGGCACATTTGCACCATGGTGTAAGGGCATCTGCATTGTAAGGAGGATTGTTTTTGTCCTGCAGAGGCACCTTCTTGCACAAAAACCATCCCCATAGGCATGCTCCTCTTTCTGTGGGTGCTGTAGAAGGGATTTCGAAAATAAAAAAAGCAATGACCCTCCCTTACCATGGGAGTTTCTCATATGGCTTGGGGGTCATTTTGGTTTCTCACGGTCCCTTACTGCCAGTCTGGTAGAGACGACAGTGAAAACCTGCCGTTTGTTCACCCACTCTAAATAAAGGAAGGTGGACAAATAGTAAAACATCCAATGGCCTTTACTCTCACTTTACTCTCTGTCATTGATATACTGAAGGTCCACCTGCCTCTAAATGATGCAGATTGACTTCAGTTTGGCCAATGCAACATAGTACCCTCTCCACCAAATACTAAATCAGGCTCATTATTCCTATCTTCCAAAGACAGCAGCTCAAGCCACTAGGCGATCTCTCCTCCGCTTTGCTAATACCTGCTTTCATTTTACTTTCTTTCACCATCTCCTTTGCTCTTTTTGCTTTCTAACCCTCTTTGTCTGCTTTAATATGCCCCATGTACCATTGGTCGCTATTCAGACATTGGGCCTTATTACTACCTTGATGGAGGGGTTTCCTCCATCCCAAATGTGGTGGATATCCTGTCTGCCGTATTATGATCCCATTATATTCAATGAGGGTCATAATACGACGGATAGGATATCTGTCACATTTGTGATGGAGGAAACTCCTCTGTCAAGGTCGTAATAAGGCCCATTGTCCTTTGTGAAGTTCTCATGCAGAATAGCACAGCACTAACAGCCTCAATCTCCTATTTACACTTAGGGGGTCATTCTGACTCCCGCCGGACGCGGTCACCGCGCGCCCGGCGGGAGCCGCCAAAATACCGTACCACGGTCGGAAGACCGCGGTGGGTATTTTGAGGTTTCCCCTGGGCTGGCGGGCGGTCGCCAAAAGACCGCCCGCCAGCCCAGGGAAAAACTCCCTTCCCACGAGGATGCCGGCTCGTAATCGAGCCGGCGGAGTGGGAAAGTGCGACGGGTGCTGTTGCACCCGTCGCGTATTTCACTGTCTGCCAAGCAGACAGTGAAATACTTGTAGGGGCCCTCTTACGGGGGCCCCTGCAGTGCCCATGCCAATGGCATGGGCACTGCAGGGGCCCCCAGGGGCCCCGCGACCCCCCTACCGCCATCCGGTTCCCGGCGGGCGGACCGCCGGGAACTGGATGGCGGTAGGGGGGGTCGGAATCCCCTCGGCGGCGCAGCAAGCTGCGCCGCCTTGGAGGATTCCAACGGGCAGTGGTAAACCGGCGGGAGACCGCCGGTTTACCCTTTCTGACCGCGGCTGAACCGCCGCGGTCAGAATGCCCTCGGGAGCACCGCCAGCCTGTTGGCGGTGCTCCCGTGGTCGGTGGCCCTGGCGGCCACCGGCCGCCAGGGTCAGAATGACCCCCTTAGTGTCAGCTGGTTTTCTTAATCTAGTTCTCGGCTTACTGTTTATGGTAGAGAATAATTCATGTCATGATAGTTCTAAGTCGTGACTGGCTGCAGAAGTGCAGTCAAGATGCCACCTGGAGAAGAACACAGGGCTCTGGTTAAGCAAGCCTTCTGTGAAGCTGGCTCCACCTTAGTCCCACCTTAAGGTGTTGGCAGAGAGGTGGGCTCTGGCCAGGGCCCCAGCCTTTCAGGAGGCTCTTATAGAGCTGGCTCTATTCTACAGGCAGTTCTGCCCTGATGACCGTGAACAATTCTAAATATATTGCTTTAAATACCGTTTTCCTTCAATTTATTTGTAATTTAGGTGATGTGTGAGAGTGTATTACAGGCGTGCTGTAGAGAAATGTGTTTATGTTTCATGCAATATCTATAAAAATGTTTCTTTTAAATCACAACTGGACCTCACATATGAAAAGCGGGAGAGTGTCACAGAGATTATTTGCAGTACTACCATTGAGCTGCTGCTCTTTTCCAATATTGAATACACACATCACTACCCTGAATATTAGATATGCACACATTTATAATATGGGCCAGTGTGCCTGTGACTTGAAGCAGCTGATATTTGAACATAAACTCAAAGCTGTTCCAAACAAGGGCCCCCAAAATACGCTTGGCTCAGAGCCCCCACATTCCTAAAGATGTCCCTGGGTGTTGGCAACCAATAGATAGCCTGAGTTGTCCTCAAACAGGGAAGACTGTTTTGGTGCCAACATCAGGCCTAGGCTATATGAAATAAATAGATGTGGCTCTGCAGGCATGCTAATGCACACTACCTTGTACCAGAAACAGCCTATTTTTCATATAGCGCTTTGTGCCAAACCTGCCGTTTCCAGGCGCTGCAAATCACAAGTGTTACACTTACTCAAATCAATGTTTCATAATTCCCCGACAGCAGAGTGATGGAAGAATAAGGTATGCTGAGATTTGAAATCATGACCGTTTGTTGAACTCATGACCTGCAGAGCACATTAGAGACAAGCATTAACTCACTGAGCCCTGTGGACTACTAAAATATGTCCCTGATGGCTAGACTTTGTGCATAGACTTGCTGTTGAGAAATGCACCACGGTTGCCAGTGAAGGAATTTCGTAACTGGTTTCGCTTGGATTGATACCAACAATGTGATTGAATGCCAGTTGGGAATCTGCCCTAAACCATCCCAGACCGGGAAACTCCAGGGCAACAGTGGATAGGGAGCCTGTGTGCCAATTAGTGCAATTTCATAATATGCCTCTAACTCGGAAGCCCCCCGATGCTGATGGATTCCAGACAGGCACCATTTCCCCAGAATCTGCTCTCTTTTGGTTCTCATCCTATTGTGCCCAGCGCTTATTCAGGGTGCCCTGGTACCCAGCTCAGGTGGTGCCCACAGCTATGTAAGGGATGCCTCTATGGCCAAACTGGAAGCCAACAGCATTCCTGGCAAAAATTAGCCTTACAATGCAGGAGGCCATAACCAACAAAGGCCACGGCAGCCCTTTCAGTTCGGAGAGCAGTCCTCTATTATTCAGCCCACCAGGAAATCGCCAGTGTCATAGTGGCCAGGCCAAGCCTTGGTGTTTCGCAGAGTTGTGTGATCAACTCATGCCGTTTTAGGATTTTAGAGACAAAAAACACCGTAAACACCTTTCATTTACCCAGAATTCAGGCATGAGCAGAATAATCACATTCTTATTACACAATAATCGCTAAAGCGTGATATATCCCTTACTCAGTGAATGCAATATAATTTCACGTTCGTTTACACCACACACACCCGCCCCCTAGAAATAGTGTAAACTTTCCAAGGATAACATGAAGTTAGCTTCAGTCTCTGCCCCTGTAAAGTCTCCCAGTGACTCAACTAATGTTCAATAGTTCAGATTAGGACATGTAAAGGAGTCCTTTACAACTGATTGTTTCCCACCCCCTGTGCCCCTTTTTTAACACTTTTATGTTATTGCCATTTCACATAGAAAAGGAAACAGTAGAATACCACACATGTATTCCCAGGAGCTTCTTATGTATCCCACATGACCAGATTTCCAAACAGTTGTGATGTTTCAGGATGTTAGTGTGGAAGCTATGGTCCCAGTTGGTGAGTAGGCAGGGAAAATGCGATGGCCAACCAACCTGGCCACCTAACAAGTGCCATTTATATAAAAGAAAGTCAACTTGAAACTTGCCCTAAACCTGTGCCCTCCTAGGTCATCAAGAATGTATTTTGATATAAGAATTGCACGCAATGTGCACCACGTGTAATGAACTCAGGGTGGGGGGGGGGTAAGGGGAGGTGTCCCAAGGGAACAAATCAAAGCCATCAGAGGGATTACTCCATCCTATCACCCCGACCCAAGCCCCATATCAAGGGGGTGCTGTCTCATACCAGGCATGGGCTGTCTTCACCACTCCCCTTTGGTCCACCCTCAGAGTTGGACTTCCCAGGTAGACCCATTCTCTCCCATTCATCTATCACCTCTGTCCACAATGGGGCGAAGGGTCTGTGCCGGATCCCTCGGGCCTCCTCTCTCTGTAAGGGTCTCTTCTCTGCTCTAGCCCAGCGTGTCACGTCTAACACCCATGTAATCAAGGTTGGTCACTTTTTCTGTTTCCAGGCCATATACACCCTCTGTTTAGCTAATATCAGAGCGGGATCCATGTAAGACCTGACAGCCACAGGGTGGTCATCCCCCAACTTTATGCCTGCCTCCCTTCATTTTTCTGTCACTGTTTTTGCTGGTTTTAGGACAATGTACACTTTACCACTGCTAACCAGTGATGAAGTGCATTTGCTCCCTCCTTTAAACATGCTAACATTGATTCACCCCCAATTGGCATATTTGATTTACTTATAAGTCCCTAGTAAAGTGCGCTACGTGTGCCCAGGGCCTTTAAATTAACAGCTACTAGTGGGCCTGAAGCTCTGATTGTGCCACCCACATAAGTAGCCCCTTAATCATGTCTCAGGCTTGCCATTGCAAGGCCCGTGTGTGCAGTTTCACTGCCACTTCGACTTAGCATTTAAAAGTACTTGCCAAGCCTTACACTCCCCTTTTTCTACATATACATCACCCCTAAGGTAGGCCCTAGGTAACCCATAGGGCAGACAGCTATGTAGGTAAAAGGCAGTACATGCACATATGTGTTTTATATGTCCTGATAGTGAAAAACTCCTGTGTTTCTCCACTACTGTGAGGACTGCTTCTTTCATAGACTAGCATTAGGACTGCCCTCATATACTTTTTGAGTGGTAGATTCTGATCTGAAAGGGGTAACCATGTCATATTTAGTATGACCAGAATGGTAACGGAAAATCCTGTTTATTGATAAGGTTGGATTTTATATTAGTATTTTAGAAATGCCACTTTTATAAAAACCATCTGTGCCTTACAGCCTGTCTCCAATCAACGTCTGGGCTGGGCTGGTTGACAGCTCCCTTGTGCATTTCACCCAGACAAGCACAAACACAGGACACTCAGTCACACCTGCACACATCTGCATATTGAATGGGTCTTCCTGGTCTGGAAGGGTGGAGGGCCTGACACTTGCATTTTAAAGGCTAGTGGCCTGCCCACACACAATAGACTGACAAACCCCCTACTGGGACCCTGGAAGACAGGACTGTACTGAAAGGGGAACTTGTGCACTTCAAAAATACTATTTGAAGTCTTTTCCACTTCAAAGGCATTTTTGGGGATATAAACTGGGCCTCTGACCCCACGAAGTCAGACACTTCTGGACCTACACCTGCACCCTGTCAAGACAAACTGCCTGGATGCCCAAAGGACTCATCTGGACTGCTTTGCTGAGAAGGACTGCCGCCCTGCTGTTGCCCTGCTGCCCTGCTGGTCTCTGACTGGGCTGAGGACTCTGCCTTCCCAAAAGAGCTCTCCAAGGGCTTGGATTGAGGTTGCTTCCTGTTTTCTGAAGTCTGAGGTCACAAAGACTTAATCTCTTCAGGAAACTCCTTGTGCATCGAAAATTGACGCAATCGATGCAAAGCCTGTATTGCGACCAGGAAATCTCCGTATAGCCGACCGGAAGGAAGCAGCCCCAACTGGAAATTCAACACAGCACCAGCCTTGTGATGGAAAATTTGATGCATCGCCTACCGGATCGACGCAGCGCCCGTGTCTACTTCCAGTGTGTCAAGGATTTTCCCCGAATGGTCCCTGGGCATTAAAAGATCCCCGCATCACGGTGAGGAACCAAGACTGCTTGCCGAAAAATGATGCAAACCCCTTGCAGCGTGGAAAGAAACGATGCATCGTCTGAGCCGCGCCAGAAAATCCGACGCACACCTTATTTTTCCACGCATCTCCACCTCTGCGGTCTCCAGGCGCTGTTATTTTTTACGCAAACCAGGTACTGTGTGTAACAAAGAGACAACTGTTTATTTTCAAGGATTAAGACTATTTTACATCTTTCAAAAGTGATATTTCAACTTGTGCTTATTGGATCTTTGTCGTTTCTGACCTGATTTTATTCAGATAAATATTATCTATTTTTCTAAACCTGTGTGGTGTATTTTTGTGGTGTTTTCACTGTGTTACTCTTTGATTTACTGCACAAATACTTTACACATTGCCTTCTAAGTTAAGCCTGACTGCTCAGTGCCAAGCTACCAGAGGGTGGGCAGAGGATAATTTGGATTGTGTGTGACTTACCCTGGCTAGCATTGTGGTCCCCACTTGGACAAGGGTGTATACCTCTTCCAACTAGAGACCCCATTTCTAACAATCCACAACTCTATTGCCCACATTATTTAGGGCAGGGCCTGCTAAATAATCCCAATGAGCATGTCGCCAATGTATTCTTAAATTGCCTATTCATTGTATGGTTAAGCCTCAGAATGACCCTGTCCCAGAATTCCCGGAGACCAAGGCAGTCCCAGGCCATGTGTCCGAAGTCTGAGTCAGGAAAATGGCAGCAGGGGCATCCCAACGGATCCCCCCATGTATAAGCCTAATTCTGTGTGGTGTGAGGTATGTCCTATGAGTGTAATTATATTGTACATACTTGAGCCGTGTATTCCGGGATACCTTATGGGCATAACCTAGGACCCTGGTTCATTCAGCGTCTGTAAGGGTTCTATTCAGGTCTGTCTCCCATTGCGCACGCAGAGCACTCAGTGGTCATATTCAGTGCTCTGTAGATCCAATAGATAAGGGGAGAGCCTCCTCCAATGGTTAACATGATCTGAAAGGACGTGTGTATCGTAGGTACTCCGTCCGTGTCACCCCAGAGAACGCTTATGGCTCTCACCGCCGCTTCATATGTGAGAAATTGTCCACGGGGCAAGCCGGTCTGATCCACCATATCGGCGATTGGGAACAGGAGCCTCTGACAATAACAGTTGCGTAATGTTTGTGTACCCGCCTTCATCCAGTGAGTGAAGTGGCCAGCCGTGAAGCAGGAGCATGGGTCACCATTGGGTGGACCAACCAGGTGGATAGCTGGTGCACAAGGCACCTTAGGTTTTGTTTCTCTAAGAGTCCTGCGCCACTTGGTGAGAGCCACTGCTAGTAAAGTACCTGGTCTGTGGCCCCGGAGGGCAGGTTTCAAAATCTTGGCTAAAAGATCGCTCCTGCTCAGGTCACTGTCGTCGGAGGTTACATCCCAAAGGTCTAACCAACCGAGCCACTGTGTAGGCCACTGAAGCTGAGCCGCAAGAAGGTAAAGCTCAAAGTCAGGTACTGTTAGACTTTTCATCTTTGGCGTGGTCTCCCTTAACTTTTTGCCTCTGTTCCCCAGGTTGTTGATTTGTGCTGGACTCTGATTTTACTGTTTTTGTTACTCTGGGCACTTTACCACTGCTAACCAGTGCTAAAGTGCAAGTGCTCCTTTACAAAATGTGTATGTAATTGGCTTATCCATGATTGGCATATTTGATTTATTAGTAAGTCCCTAGTACAGTGCACTAGAGGTGCCCAGGGCCTGTAAATCAAATGCCACTAGTGGGCCTGCAGCACTGGTTGCCATCCACATAAGTAGCTCTGTGATCATGTCGCAGACCTGCCACTGCAGTGTCTGTGTGTGCAGTTTTAACTGTAAATTTGACTTGGCAAGTGTACCCACTTGCCAGACCTAAACCTTCCTTTTTCTTACATGTCAGACACCCCTAAGGTAGGCCCTAGGTAGCCCCAAGGGCAGGGTGCAGTGTATGGTTAAGGTAGGACATATAGTAATGTGTTTTATGTGTCCTGACAGTGAAATATTGCTAAATTCGTTTTTCACTGTTGAAAGGCCTGTCCCTCTCATAGGTTAACATGGGGGCTACCTTTAAATCTGATTAAAGTGTAGATTCCCTTTGGGAGCGGATTGGGGTCTCTGAGCTCACAATTTAAAAATACATCTTTTAGTAAAGTTGCGTTTGACAATGCCACTTTTAGAAAGTGAGCATTTTCTTGCTTATACCATTTCTGTGACTCTGCCTGTTTGTGGATTCCCTGTCTGGGTCAGTTTGACAGTTGGGCTGGTTGCACCTCACACTAGACAGTGACACAAAGGGAGCTGGGGTGTAGCCTGCTTATCCTGATGGGCCATCTGTGCTAGAAGGGAGGGGAGGATTGGTCACTCACACCTGAAAGGGCTGTGCCTGTCCTCACACAATGCAGTCTCCGACCCCCTGGTGAGTGTCTGGGGCCTGGCCTGGGCAAGGCAGGATTTCACATTCCAAAGAGACTTTACTTTGAAGTAGGCCTACTTCAAAGGAGAAATTGGGTATAAGAAGGGCACCCAAAACCACAGACTTTAGAACACTTCTGGAAGCAAGAGAAAACTCTGCCTAGAGAAGAGCTGAAGAGCTGAGGAAAAGTGCTGCCCTGCCTGTGACTGTGCTTTGTGGAGCTATCCTGCAGTTGCTGCTTCTGCGTAAGAGGGCAAAGTCTGGACTTTGTGTGCCTTCCATCTTGTGAAGAAATCTCCAAGGGCTTGATTTAGAGCTTACCTCCTGTTGTTTGAAGTCTCAGGGGCAGCAAAGACTTCTCTGCCAGCACCTGGAGTCTCTGGAGAGACTCCTGCTTTGACAAGTGGTGCCCTATCCAGTCCCAGGGCCCTTGAAAGGAAAGCTGGTGGAAATCCAAGGAAATCGACTTCGGACGACTTCAGACCGACGCCTCTGCTGAATCCGGTGACGCCGCCTGCACCCGACGCCGGGACCTTCGCTGGAACGCGACGATCTTCGTATGCCCGACGCCGCTGCAGCCCCGCTGAAGTCTGCGACTCCATGGGAGTCGCCGCACCACGTCATGACCGACGCCGCTCGAAGTGCGTGGATTCAACGTTTCGCACCGACGCCGCGGTCATGACTTCACGCCACCAAAGGTGCTGTACTTGGGGGTCTATGCGACTCTGTGTCCGGAGCCGCTGGTGTCGGCTTGTTGGGAACGACTCCGTCACGACGCCGTGTTAACACCTCATCGAAGCATTTTTGTTTCTAAGCGCTATTTTTTTGTTTAATCTTTAAAAATTCATAACTTGACTTGTGTATGCTGGATTTTTGTCGTTTTGGTCTTCTTTTGTTTAGATAAATATTTCCTATTTTTCTAAACTGGTGTTGAGTCATTTTGTAGTGTTTTCATTAAGTTACTGTGTGTGTTGGTACAAATACTTTACACTTAGCACTCTGAAGTTAAGCCTACAGCTCTGCCAAGCTACCAAGGGGGTAAGCAGGGGTTAGCTGAGGGTGATTCTCTTTTACCCTGACTAGAGTGAGGGTCCTTGCTTGAACAGAGGGTAACCTGACTGTCAACCAAAGACCCCATTTCTAACAGGTACCCTGAGTCCTCCTGCCTCCTGGGGAAGGTGGAGAATGGACAGAGCCACACGCTGGGGGCCACCATCCCATAGCAGCTCTCTAATGAGAGCATCCAATATCCGAAACCAAGAGGCTGGAAGAGAAATGGGTAAGTTATCAAAGAAATAAAGGAGTCTAGGGAGCACCACTGTATTAGTGAGAGAAATACGCACTATGATGGGCAGGCGAAGAGTTCGCCAGAAGGCCACAGATGTTCGTAACTCCTGGACAGCCTTCTCTAGGTTGCCCTCTCGCAGGTCAGGAAGCTAATGATAAATCTGAATTCCTAGGAAGCGGAATGAATGTGGCACCCAAGTGACATCAGTAGGGCCTGAAGCCAGGCAGGGAACACCCTGACAATCAGGAACACACGTCTTCCTACGGTTTAAGCGGAGTCCGGAGCTGTCCCCTAAATCATCCAGTATGTCAAACACCCGTGGTAAGGTCGTCGCTCCCATTCCTAAGGTATATAAGGAGATTATCCGCGTATAGGGAGACTATGTGGACCTCCCTCTCCCGGTACACACCCCAGACTCCACCTTCTCTTCTAAGCCATTCTGCTAGGGGTTCAATAGCTATTGCAAATAGCGTTGGTGATAGCGGACAGACATGTCAGATCCCTCTATGAATTTCATAACTATCTGATATTGTTCGGCCCGTCCTAACCCTTGCCGTGAGGCTTGTGTACAGGAGCTTAACCCAGTCGACCCAGGTCTTCCCTAACCCTGTCTGCAATATGACCTTCTCAAGAAAACCCATGGTGTCGAAGGCCTTTTTGAGGTCCACCGATAATATCACTGCCCCTGGATGCGGGGGCTGGGCACTATCAAAGAGCAGGGAGTAGAGCCTTCGGAGATTCTGAGAGCTACAACGGGAGGGAATAAACCAATTCTGATCTTTATGTATCAAAATATGCATATGGGGTAGAAGTCTGGTATCCAGGGCCTTACTGAGTATCTTAAAGTCTGTGTTTGCATAAATAGTGGGTGAAAATCTGTGACTTTTAGTTAGGCAGTGGAACCCTAGCGCTTCTTGAGTTGTTCCCGATAGTGTCCTCCTCCCATTGGCCTCTGCGTAAAGTTCTGTCTGCTTAGGCGCCAGTGTATCTATGAAAAGTTTAAAAAATGCTGGGGGTAAGCCATCAGTACCCCGGGTTTTACCAGATGTTAAGGCTTTTATGGCAGCCTTGACCTCTTCCACTGACGTTTGCACTCCCAGTGCCTCCCTGTCAGCCTTGGAGATAGCCAACCGAGGAAAGGCAGCCATGAACCCCTCCATGGCCCCCAGCATCTCCACTTGGGGTGGCCCATACAGAGATATATCATAGTGCTTAAAGTCTTCACTGACATGGGTAGGTGGGTGAAGCACTGTGCCCTTTGCAGTTAGCAATCGAGTGATAGGGGTCCCGCCTATATCAGGGTACATCAGTCAGACCAGCAGTTGCCCCGATCTCCCCTCCTCCTCGTCCTAGCTATGTAGTTCTTATAATCATGGCAGTGGAGCCACTCCAGTGCCACGTTATATAGTTCTCGGGTCTACAATAATCTTGTTTGTCCAATCGGGGCACTGTCCAACTCATTATCACACTGGTGGATGTCTGCCTCCAATCGTGTAATATCTTGTTCCAAGTCCCTCCTCACACCTACTGAGTGTCCCAGGCAATGGTCCTGTAGCACCACCTTCAAGGCTTCCCACTCAGTTCCTCGGTTAGTGGCGGTGCCTGGGTTCATTGCAAGATACTCTGTCAGTCTGGAGGCCAGCGCGTTCCGGAAGACTTCATCTTCCAGTGCGCTGGAGTGCTGGCGCCAAGTTGGGATTGGCGGGTGAGTTTCCATTGTCTGTAAGGAAATCAGTAGTGGGCTGTGGTTGGACAGAGTTTGCCCAAGGTATTCCGAATGTGTGATTGCACAACTAAGAGATGCAGAGCATACAATGTGATTGATTGATTCTAGTATGGACATGATAGAGGTGAGAATAATACGAATAGTCTCTGTTCAGGGGGTTGCGAAGACGCCCTATGCCCACCATGCCTCATTGAGTTATCCAGATAGTAAGGGCGTTAGCCTAGTCGTCACTGCTTCTCGCAGTGGCGGGGTCGAGCAGTCAAGGTCTGGGTCTAAAACACTGTTCATATTCCTCCCAAGAGGAGCGGGACATCTGTAAGAAGGGCCTGGTGGGCAGACAGCGAATGGAAAAAGAGGGCCTGGTCCTGATTGGGGGCGTATATTTTGCCCATCACTAGTGGTTTGCCATTGAGACGTTCTTCCACCAATTAAAAGCAACCCTCCCTGTCCACATCCACCGAGGAGGCCTCAAAGGGCACCCGCACCCAGATCACCGCCCCCTCGCAAAAGCAGAGTAGGTGGTTGCATACATTATCCCTGCTGTCTACGAAGGCGTTCGGCCTCAACTGAAGTGAGGTGTGACTCCTGTAATAGTGCGATATGTATCTCCCTCCGCTTTAAATGGGATAGGATTTTATAACATTTGGTCACAGAACCCATACCTTGGATGTTCCAGGTAACATTTCAAGTACGTGATGTCGGTTTGCCATAGTGTCCGGTGACTAGTTCTCACAGTTCGACCCGCAACTCCCCTATCGCTCCCCAAACAATGTCCCAGCTATAGAGTTAATTTCCTGAGGAGGCCACGGGCAAAAACAGTCAAAACCAACTAAACCCAACTCTCCTTCCCAAGATCAGCATAGCAACGGCTGGCAACTTAAACCATACAAACCAACATTCAAGTGATTATTGTTATCATCCATCTGGAACTTCCAGTGGGTAATCTGGGGGTGGCCCGTGAGGCTCTACAAACATAGCTCAGTAACGTGCCGGCCCACATCATCATTCAAGCGGGCATCTTCAAGCAGAAAGATGGGCAGCGTGTGTCAGTAGAGTCTTTCATCCGGGGGGTGGGGGGCGACTTGATTCCAAGTTCTTTGTTGGCAGAGCCGGGTTCTGGCAGAGACTGCGCTGCCTGGAGAGCCGCCGGCTTCCCCTGGCTGGCCTGTTGCTGTGTTGGTTTCATCACCTGAGCTGGGCATAGTTGTCTCCCTTTCCTGCGGTTCTGGGGCATGTGCTCTAGCTGCACCTGAGCAATATTGTTTGAGCCAGATCCATGCTTCATCCAAATCTTGACAAAAATGGGTGCAGCCATCCAGCATGATCTTCAATTTAGAGGGAAACAACAAAGAGTACTAAATGCCCTCTTCTTGCAGGGTGAGCTTCACCGATGCAAGGGTCCCCCGTCTGGCCTGGACTGTGGCCGTGAAGTCTGGGAATAGAGTGGCACATCCCCCTCCTATCTCAAAGGGGCCTGCTTCACGCACCCTCTGAAGCAGCAGATCCCTGTCCCTGTAATGGAGCAATTTAGCCACCATTGGCCTATGCGGTCTCAACAGTGCCAGGAGGTGGGCAGGCACCCAGTGCATCCTCTCAAATGCGAAGAATGGTATAAGAGATTCCATGTCCATGATGAAATGGAGCCAGGATTCCAAGAAGGCCACAGCATCTGTGCCCTCTGCTGCCACCAGCAGCCCAATGATACACACATTATTACGGCTGTTCCGACCCTCAACGTCTTCAGCACGGCTTTCAAGTCTTGTTATTTGCTCAGTAAGTTGAAAAATCTTGGTTTTTACCGCTTGGTGAGAGGGCTGCAGGTCCGCCAGCACCGCCTCTGCTTCTGTCACTCTACCAGATAGCTCATGTTGGTCGGTGCACAGGAGGCTCAGCTCGGCGGAGACCTTCCCTATTTCCTGATTCAGTGGCGCTTTAGTGTCTTCAGTTGCTAATGTTAAGGGTGTCTTGGACTTTGGATGGTGAAGGTTCCTCTACAGCCACTCCATCCATCAGCAGCTGGTCGGAGCACAGTCCGGGTAGCTGCAGCCTATGCGATTTAAGGCAAGATCTACCCATAGTGAGGCACTCCAGGGATCGATCAGCAGAGTCAACACAATAATGCACTAGGCCGCGGCCCAGCCCACCTAAGGCAGACCACCACCACCACCCGCTATGGGTTCTCTAAGCCCTACTGCAGAATTAGCTCCAGGTGGCACACTGCCTGGCTGAATCAAAGGCAGAGTTCCACAGCTCCTAGCACCATGCAAGTGGGACAGTACTTTCCTGCAGCAAACTGTCCACCTAAGTCCCCCAGCGCTCAATTCAGCTCCCTCCTCTACAAAGGGATATGGTCAGTCAAATGTGTTTCAGGAGACCATAGCACAAACGGATTCTTGCAGCAGGATTGTGTGTCCCAATCAGGGTCAACCTAGGCTTCCTGCCAAAGGCCACATCTATTGGATTTAGGCTCCACAGCACATCTCCCCACCATGCCAGTGGTCCAGGCCCCCGCAGCCCAACCAAACTCCCCCCCCCAGGGGCAGGTCCACAGGCGAAGACCAGATGGGCGCCGCTGCCCCCAGAAGTAACAGGGGGACCCCCTGTATGGTGTAGCCAAACTCTCCACACCTCTGCACCAACACACTCCAGTGCAGTCACAGGCCTCGGTCTTCGCACCAGGCTCCCCACTCGCATTGCAGGGATCTCCCCTGGCCGAGGCCCAGGCCCTCTCTTGCCCCCGTGGATCCACCAAGGCATCCCCTCACCCATGCAGGTCTCCTTCTGTGTTGCCGATTGCCAGGCCCACGTATGTCCTCTGCCCGTCCCTGTCGTCCCCCACCTTGTAGGTGCTCACCATCATCAGTCTTCTTGGGCAGTTCAGGGGGTGCCCCGCTCTGCGGGCATAATGCTGCACCTCCCTCGCACAGCAGGTGCCAATGAACGGGCCCCAGTCGGTCTCCCAGCCTCTCACCTCAGGTCTGCGGATTGGCTGGCAGGCCCAGGCGCCTCCATTCAGCAGTGCACAACACATTGCAACACTTGCCCCAGTGCTTTTCGGCCCAGCTGGGCCCCGCTGCTCAGCTGGTCCACGCACAACATTCTTGTGTATCTCCGATGACGTTTTCAGGTTGTGGGAACTCCCGGCGCCCGGTATAAAGCAGGATACCTGGCAGGTGGTCCAGAGCTTTGGAATTAGGCAGCCGCAATCTAAGCCTGTTTGACTCCTCCCCCCATCCTCTCTACCCTTATACCTTTTCATGAGCAGTACTAGAGTAAACAAAAGCAGATATTGGAGTACAATGAAATAGTGCTGTGCAAAATGGCAAAAAATAGGCTCTCTGCTGGAGTGGGAAACCATATTTTCAGCTGATAAGGTACATGCAGGTTAATAGGTAAACTGGTGTCACCCGGCAGCTGTTCCCATGACCTGATATACGTCCCGAACCCAGGCCGAGTGCTACTCTCCTGCACTGTCCAAAGTTGCCCTGTTAAGGACCAAGTCTTCACGCTCTATCTGTCCCCTGCTATTGACACACTCCTGGTCCAAAGGGTTTCACACTCTCCTCTCAAAGGTGACATTTGTGCGATAATAAATAAATAGCTCACTAGTTCAGCCTTGTATGTCGATATATGTGATGTGAGGGATAGCAAATATCTCAAACCAGAAACTTCTAACTTGCGTTCAATCAGGGTCAACATTGGATGAAAAGTGACCTGCACAGACATTCTTGGTGTGGAGGTGAAGAGTACTGGTCAGGAGGTCATCTAGACACATGCATTTAAATTGTTTTGTTTTCTCCTCGTGGGCAATGTGTTACCATGGGCACTGTTGTGTTTTTCATTTATTTCCCACACATAACATGTGTGCCTGACTAACCATAAGAATGTTAAAAAATCTAAAGTTTGCTTGACTTTCTTTGGTAGCTCAGTGAACAAAGACTTTGGTCATGAAAGGTAATATGAAGGTTGTTTAAGATGCAGCATAACTCAAGTACTGCAGTCACAAAATTGATGAAAGAAACATTAATAAACACCTGAATTTTAACTTATAGTAAAAAGCAGAAGAAAATGGTTGTAGCCACATATTTCTAATCCAAAATGCTCAGTCACATTGCCAGTATATCCTTGTTCTGTGGTTTGTGAATGGCTCCAGAAACTGTTTCACAGCTCGATCTGGAAGAGCTTCTCTCCCAAGAATCAATGGGAGCCTTGGCACCATGACTGGCTCTGGAGGTGTTCAGAGTGCTGACATAATTTAATACTGAAATCTGTAGAGGTAACCCCAGCATTCCTTGGAGAAGCTACTCAGATGCAGGTGGTTGAAAATACAAACTCATTGCAACTTTTCCCTTTAACATAGTGATTCCCAAGGGAGCTAGTTGCAGAAATAAGTCCAAGTCCACACCATAGTCAGTCAGTCCGTTCATCATAACTGCATTTCTAGGGTTTGTGTACTGGTTTTATAATATCCCTGGAATGTCTGACCCTTTTCACTAGAGCAGGAGAGCAAGAGTCCACCCAAAGTTGTGTCTAGGAATAGGAAAATGATTAGGGTCCTCCTCCTAAGCTACACCATACTGGTTCTGTTGTCTCTCTCACTTGGATGGTGTCAGGATGACTAAAGTATGTCGTGGGATCAAAAGGTGTGGATCTCCCAGGCTTTACCTTACACTAAAATATGAACGGGCTGGCTTATGAAGTAAATTACAGTTCTGAACCCTCCCAGCTGCTCTTCCTGTACTGTCAATTGCCTCACACCTAGCCCATCCTGCCCAACAGGCCTAAGCAATTGTTCCTGCTCTAGCAACAGTTTTCACACCTCATTAAAGGCGTTCACTGTCATGGCAGCTGCTGGTAGACAAATACAAAGTAGTCTCAGGAGCTTCAGGCAAGGAAATGCTAACTTTCTAAAAGTTACTTTTCTTAAATATTAAATAAAATCTAACTTCAGCATTTGATTGGAATTTTAATAACTATTAAACATAGAGGTTGAACCATTTTTCTAGATTATCTCAAACCTGAGAAAACACAAGTGAATAGATTTATCTGCACTCTAGTATTCTTCAAAGGACAGAAAGAGCATTCCACTGTGAAAATTGTTTTTGGGCTTGTCATTGTAGGAACATTGCAACATAAAATTTCTGCATGTCTTACTTTTAAATACTAGCCACCCTATGTTGTTGGCTACCAGGCCTACTTATCTGTGACTTATTAATATTTAAAAGAAAGGTTTACCCCAATCTCAACAAGGTTATTTTGACAGGTCAGACTGCAGAATTAAACTGCAGAAGTCAGGCTATTGTGGTAACTTGAAATCATGTTTTCCTTGTCATACTAGGGTAGAACACAACATCTGATGCAGCCCACAGGTGGCATTTAAGTTTCCATGCAATGGGTGTGGTTTGTACATCATATACTGTGACTTTTCAGGAGAATCAAATATGCCAATCAGGGATTAGTCAATTTTTACATAATTAGGGATAAGAGGAACACGCACTGGCTACCAGTGCTCTAGTGAGCAGAATATAAAAAGCAGCAATTCAAATGGGATCACTATCCAAAAAGGGGAAATTTTCTCTCCGAATGTGTATTTGGAACAACAAATGTATTTTCTCACCAGCAAATGTAAGTTCACAGAGATGAATGCACATGCCCAGTGCATCCCCACAACACAGAAGTCAATAGAACTTGTAGGAAATGAACAAATCAACAAATAAACCTTTGTGTTGAGGACAAATATAATATTCCTGTTCCACGTGCACATCGCTAAACAAATGTTGTAACAATGCCTATTCAGAATGGGAAAATACGAACTGTGCTTAATGATTGTGTGCAGAGAGCAAACGGAATTTTATTTAACAAACACCAGCTAAGCAGGAGAAATGCAGTGTTGCTAAATTAGATCAAACGCATATTCTGTACATATACATCCAAGCAGCAAAGAACATGCTACTATATGCAACACAGAATCCATATTCATAAAGCAAGCAAATAGTTCTCACTATTGTATCTAGACCAGATAAACATCTGTGGTATATGTTATGTAACTTTGCCGCCTATAGAATTAAAGAACAAATCATAGACAAGACCATTGTTTCAAAATCGTTTAAAATTGAGAATAAAGCTCACGTATTCTCAGACATGGCTCTCCAAACAGCAACAAGGTTCAAAGAGTTTGAACAAATAATTGTGGGTTCAATATGCAGGGCCTCAGGCAACATTATTTCAAATGGCAAAACTCAGAGTACTTTACAAAGACCAAACAATCATTGTTTTCAGATTTAAATTATGTGTTTGTCTTTTTGAAAGAAAATAAATCATGATGATCCAGGTTAACCCAAGGGGACAGCGCCAAAAGTGGAGAGGGATTTGTTGAGGGAAGAGGTTGGGTTCTCATGGAGGGAAGAGGAAGTTGGGAAGCAGGCATAAACAAGCATTAGCAAATGCATTAGCTTTCGTCTATGGGATTAATAATAAGAGGTGTGGGAGCAGCGTATGAGTTCAAGGAGATTGCTGTGAGTGCTCTCTGTGAAGAGTGGTGCATGAATGAAGGTTGGTAAGTGTCTACGTGCAGGGTAAAAGTGCCTGAATGCATGGTGTTGGATATTAAATATAATTTAAGTAGAAGTCCAGTCACTGATCACTACCAAACCAGCACCCCCTCTCTCCCCCCCCCCCTCCCCCCCTCGGCTTAATCAGGTGCAGAGGAGATGGCCCTGCCTAGTGGACAGCCAGTTAGTGGAGTGTCCTAATCCTACATACTTCATCTGACACTGCAGTGGAACAAGGAGGGCCATTGAAGCTTTTTTTCTGTACTGGGGACCCCTTCTCTCAAGCACTATGGGCAGAGCATGGCAAGCCATGTCTGATCACACGTGAGTGATGATCCTGTAAGTAGTGAAACCCAGGGGACACCCCCACTAGAATGCTGGCACGGGGGCACGTGTCTCTTCCACTGAAGCTCAGGAAGTGTGTGCTACGGCTTTATTGGACGCCCCCAAACCTTACAGAGCTGAGAACATGAAGCTGTGAAAGACAGGAGAAGGAAGGAACATGTATTCCCACCTCAAACACACAATAAGCAAGGTAAGGGGACTGTCTGAGAAGCAGCGCAGCTTCTGCAGCTCACACCCTACCTTGTGAGCAGGAGGAGATTCCAGCTGCAACATTCCGCCTCTGTCTGCAGTCAGACAGTGCAATAGCGATATCAGTAGAGTGGCCCGGCATGTGCATGAGTTATTGTTGTCCTGATAGCTGGCCGTACTGACCTGCAAGTATGCCGTCATGTTGGAGTCAGACTGGCAGCTGGATTCACAGCGAGTAGGAGGTCCGAAGAGATGAGGCAAGGGGTGGAACCTTCGAGGCGGGCACAAGGTGGCATTCTGAGAACCCTCTCCACTTGTTTGTAACATTACTGAAAGTATTACTGTTGCTTTCTCAGACTCTGCATTCCTCTTTAATACTCACTAGCAGCAGACAGTGCACATTACGAGGGTGCTGGGTAGGGGAACCCCTGCACTGCCCATGGGCATTTCATGGGCCCTCCTGTGGCCCCTGCACTTGTTCTCCGCCAGCCTTTTTATTGAGCTGAAACTGCCATGATATGGTTGGTGGAGAACCAGGTTGTAATCAGCAGGGTTACGCTGAGGTCAACTCTGCCCTGGCTGATTGAAGCCTGCACCCTCCGTCAGCCCATCAGGATCTATGATCCCGGCGGAGACAAAGGTAATATGGTGGGGCTGCCCGCCAACCTCGTAATGTGGTGGTTGGACCGCCACAACCGCGGGGGTCCAACAGCCACTGCAAGTGTGGCGGTCCAAGGACCACCACACTCGTAATCATGCCCTTAGTACTATTACATAAGAGCTGTAACATCCCATGAAAAAGCATGTTCGTTTTAGAGTAATTTCCTCAAGGAGTTGACAAAGAGAGGATCGTTGCATTAGTAGGAGAGGGTCCCATTTGTCTGTTTAACTATCAGACTATTCCAGGAAATTGTGTGTATATAATATTATTCTCACAACTGAGGACCAGTTCCTTAATCTGCATAATAATAATCAAAGTCGTTTGTTGAAGACCAAACCCATTAGCACGCTGAAGCTGAAACAATGTTGTTGAGTATTATGAAAAAATGTCTCACACAAGATTGTTGTTTATAGAGGCCTCATATTAGTGGTGCGTGAAGAATTCTGCTCTGCCGGCAGAGTTTTGCCTACTCTGTGCTCTTCACGGAGTTGCGAAAAACTCTGCAAAGTGACTCGGAGTGAAGTTTTTTCTCTTGCGTAGCCCGCCAGCGTTAAATTGGCGAATGAAAGAAATTGCTATGTTGGCGAGCGAGATTTGAGAATGCAGGGGGTCAAGAAAGGTTGCTACCGAGCGCATTGAGAAAGCTGCTGCTCACATTGATAGAATATATCTTGGTTACGATCAAGTTTGAAGATAAATATTCCTGTTGCAATAGGGGAAATGGTCTAAAGATAGAATGAATGTTTCTGTAAAGTGTGAGTTGCAAGAGAAATATGAACGTTGTGTTAAATATTTCTGAATTTATGTGTTTGTATCTATTATGATAATTATATGCATTTAGTATCAGTGTCAATATTGCATACTTACTAAACACATTAATAATTTTCAAAGTATAAGAGTGTTGTCTTTGTGTATAGGGTACTAGATGCCCCCCTACACAAACATGCCATATCCAAGATATACTCCACATGTCATTACCCCAGGGAAGTAGCTATCTGGGCTGGGTTCTGACTGGTTCAGCTGAAGCTGTTACATACAGCCTATTACACGCAAATAAGACTGTCCACAATGGAAGCAATCGACGTGGACTGTTGTCGAAGGGGGTGTGGTCAGGGGCCCTCCTTTTGTACGCGATCTGGGCCCAGACTGCACAGAGTTTGATCCGGCATACAGGGAAAACTTTACCAATTGATACTGGACGTCCTGATGCTCACTCCCGGTTGGTATTCTCGGAATCTGGGATTTGGGAACTCTCAACAGATACACGCTGGCCTTCTGCAACATGGGTGCTGGTGGTAGTGAGGGAAGTCATTGTGTGATACTAGGGAAGTGAGTGAAGACACTCCAATAATGCAGGACAGGACATCCAATATGGAAGAACCCATCTACCGGGCAAGAGGATGTCCCCAAAACCAAGCAAAGATATGGGGCCAATGGCAAGAACTTACAGAGGGGTGATGTGGGAAGTGCGAGACCTTCACTTTGCAATCCGACCCCCAGCGTAAATGCAGAAGACTCTGGAGGCCAACTGGGAGGGAGGCCACAGTGCACCGATGGGAGGTACATGCTGTATCTTGTATTATGTCATCCGACACCTTGTATCAAAGACTGTTATTCTGTCCTCCTGTTCTTCACCGCTTGACATTGCACCCAGGCAGGTGCAATGGTTATATTTGGTGTTGATCTAAAATGTTCAGTAAAAAGATTTGAAAAAAAAAGGAATGTTGTTTTGTGTTTCCAAACTGCTTATTAATCTATATTTGAGCCATTACGTGTGCATCGTCCGGATCAGACGAATCAAATGCAAACATGTGCTTGTGTGCATGCAAATAGTCTTTTCAGCACAACTCATGAGTCTGATATACTGACATCTGGTCATGTGAACCCTTCAGTAAAAACAATTCCGGCACTAAATACATACGGGTACGACATTCAGACACTTGTGCGTGAGTACCTTGCATATCATCTAACATAGAGCAAACTTACACATGGGCCATACAGATGTGTATGATAGAAGGATATTTGCTCATGCTGACCCTTTGCTAAAAGTAACACATGTACATGTATATGTAATATAAAATACAGATCAATATTACATTTCTTCACTGGTGCATGTACCCACACGCATTGAACCCTAAACCTACACACCCACTTACATCATTACATCAAACATTCTGTCCCACTGATCCAAAAAAGGGAATTTCATTTTCAAAAACCCTGTTAAGGCATGTCAAAGTTACTATGGAGGCTATGGGAAAGAATGGATTATGGTATCTGTATCTAAAACACAGAAAGGGCCTAATTATGAGTTTGGCGGGCGGGAACACCTGTCCGTCAAACTCCCGACAGGGTGGCGACCACTGTGCCAAACCTATTATGAGTTTCCCGCTAGGCTGACCGTCGGAAACCGGCAGCAGCACCCTTGCAATGTTCACTGTCTGCACAGTAGACAGTGAACATTGCGAGGGACAGTGAACATTGTGAGGGTGCTGGGCAGGTGGACCTCTGCACTGCCCATGCCAAGTACATGGGCAGTGCAGCCCCCCCCCACCGTGGTCTGATCGCCAGAATCATAATGTGGAGGTCAGACCGCCACAGCAGCGGCGGTCTTAAGACCGCCAGCTTCGTAATGAGGCCCCAAGTCTCAATAGTCAAGAAAATGGTGACATTAAGATATCAAATTAGCACTCTTAAGCCAAAAGAAGGCTACATCATAGAACTCCACACAGCAGCCAGATTACCCGATACTACCTTATCACTTACAAAACTCTGCACTGCACAAAAGGACTCCATATAACATGGCTCTTATCAAGGGTGAGATAGGTTATAATGCGTTTATTAAACTGGGTGTTTTGTAGCCTTCTACAATGAAGCCTTCATGTCAATATGCCACAACACTTATTTATTTTTATTTCACTATTCAGGTGGGATGGCCCAGTGAGATGAATGTTGACTGCTTAAACGTACCTCAATATGCAAGTTACAGTTTAAAATCTCTGCAACAGCAACTGACCCTTCTATCCATCGAGATGGGTAAATTAAGTGTCATTAAAATGGATACCAGTCGTACCTTTATTAACACTGTTTAGAAGTAGCAGCAGTGCCACGAAGCGCTAAGAAGCAAATGCATTGTCATTATCAATTATGAAACTTTATATTTTTGTTACTTTGTTTAACAGTGCATGTACTGTAATATTACCTCCATTTTGAAATGGGGGCAATATCAAATAACAAAATACATATACATTTTTAACCACTTCTCATATCTCACTTTCCTTGGGCTTCGATAGATATGTGAATTATGTGCTCACACAGACCGCAGGAGACATCTCCACTGTCTGCAAAGGTCACGTTTAATAAGATGGGCTATTTGTGCCAGCACCCAGCCTTGTATCTCTCACATTCCTTTAGGAGGGGTGCTGCAGGTTGCAAGGACCTGCGAATTATGGCAAGAACTCAGCAATGAGTGAGAGAAGTAACAGGGAGGAAAGGAGGACTCACCACTTATTCTAATCTTACACTATCAATCATGATCCTCGCCAGAACTGTCCATCCTACCAGCCCTCAAAGAACACAAGCTTAACTAACATTAACTCGCTTATCGTTAGGCTTTGGATACAAATATACTAGATATAGTGCTTCAGTGGGCTAATGCACCCGCAGGAGGAACGTGGGCTTTCACTACTTGTCACAGGCTTGAAACCAGGCACATCGACTCAGCTTTGTATTCCTCCAGGGTTGACGCACTGAGTTGAGCAACAAAAAACATTTGCTATTTGGTGAAAGATGCCCCTCTGGGGTCTGAACTTTACAAATATCCATTAAGTGATAGTTTGGTTGAATGTTACTCTACATGAGAATGTGACATAATACCTTTCCTTCTGATCAGCTGCTTATGGTTAAGTCTTCAGCACCCTACACACTTTTGTGTATACTACAATAGACACTGGTCACATGTTTGTCACTGGAGCCTCTGCTATTGTGTTGGGCCTCTTTGGTCACTGAAAATCGTTGCTATCGTCTACTGATGACAGTATTAATTAGTTACACTGCAGCAAACCAGTTCTCCTCCTTCCAATTCATGTGCTCTTTACCTTTTGTCCATCCATAGTGCCCTGATGCGGCGTCTAGCTGCTTCACCTTTGGGGCTCTATTAAAGGAGCATTTTTGACACATGGGTGTCATTATGGTGATTTCAGGGAAACCGAGAGTGAGTGAATGAGTGAGTGAGTGAGTATAATTGATGGAGTACAAGTGACTAACAGTGAGTGACCAAGTAAGTAAGAAAACGTGAAAGACCATTTCTGTAGCCTGCAATGTGGACCAAATTAATCTACTGCACCAGTGGAAAAGCTAGAACATGCTTGGGAAGAACTTCTGTACAACAAGGTAAAGCAATGCCTTAGGGCTTAGTGATGGCACCAAAATATTAGAAAAAGCTCTCCAGTAAAAGTACCTTTTAAGTAGGCCTAAGTGGACTTGCAGAGTTACATAAAAACTCCATGAGATTCTGTGGAATTCCGAAAGAGGGCGGAATTTAGGCATGTTGTGCTGCTTGTGCTTATTTTTAGAGCCAGGAGCTTGTTCCGCACTGTAAAATCAGCACAAACAGAACCATTAGCCTGCCAAACGGCGCTGCTTCTTTCTGCCACTCGAGTAGATTTCCTACTCGAGCGGAAGCTTTCGCAACGCGAATCGTCAGGACCTGCCTCGACCACATAAAAATCACACCGGGGGATGCAAATTTTGATCATGTTGGCGAGCCGTGTGTGAGAAAAACTCTGCCATGGAGTAGTTGGCAGAGTTTTGCCAGAACTCTGCATTCCAAGCGAAACTTGGAGTGGGCTAAACTCCGCAAACTCCACCAGTGGAGCAGAATTTTATTCCCACCCCTACTTTTAAGGACCCATTACCGACGGTTTTAGATGCTTGCCAGAGCTCATATAATCAACGCCAAAAACATATACACAGAGAGACTTTACACCAGCCTCTTCAATTTTTAGTTCATTAGACCCTGCCTTGTTCAGTCATTGCTTGAAGAAAGTGTAAATCACATCAGAGGGGTACATCACTCACACCATAAGCTATTTGCTTCTGCTGAGTCTGCAGCAGCACTGATCTTGTAAGCAAATTGGATTCTGTATCAAAATGCGTTTTTATACCTAAGTGTGATTTGGGCACCTAAAGATTTTCCACATGTGTGCTTATGTTTCATAGTTGGACGGAAAATGTTCCCTGCATGGCTTTGAAGAGCATATACCACCATCTTGAGTTTCTGTAATAAGTTTTGTAGGTTCTAGTCCTCTATGAATGGAATGCGACTCAGATCAGGCCTCTGTGAGTTAGGTTTTGATGAGTATCCACACCCTTTACTAACCCGGCAGGAGACTAAACCGCTTCCAGAAGAAGCAACTTGGGTAAAATAGGGATAGGGACGAGAGAGAGAAAAACAATGTTCAATGGTACTTGTACAACTATTGGTGTCTCTCTCTCACAGTGAAGGACTTCCGTTCAGTGGATTGCCGGTCTTCACACTAAATGAGGTAAAGCAGATTACCAAAGTACCAGCTTTTTAGGTGCACATTGATCGTGCAATTGCAATAGAGATTACTAGTCTCTCTGAAGGTAGCAGGCCACTGAAAATTGAAAATACCAGCATCCATATAAACGTCGGAGACTAGCAGTCACTGAAAGAGGCGGAAAACCCAATGAACACATTTCTGAGTCTAACTTCACCGGGGTGCTGAGGACTGACGCTGGTGGCAGCTACAGATTATAGTGACAGGACAAACATTTCTAACCTGTCACCTACCAGTGAAAGTCGCCAACTGGGCTCTCATTTGTTTTTTTTTAATTTGTCTGGCAGTGCCCTTTAACAGACCTGTGGTAGTAGGTGAGCCTAATGATAATGCCGTCACTGAGACCAGGAACAATGATGCCACCCTGGTTGAGAGACTGACCACACAACCTATGCAGCTTGCCAGCATGCAGAAGGGATCAAATTGAGTAGACTCTTGGCATGGCTAGCTTGCTCAGTCAAAAAGATTCAACTGCTGACTTTGGTCAAAGTCTTGCAGGGGACCGAACATCATTACCAAGAGGCAATCAACAGAGAATTCTATGAGCTATATAGCTACTGAACTATATGGCACACAGGAACTCTGTACTGAAGGGGAAACTATCAGGTTCCTGGCTGCCATCACTCTCCCCTGCATTGAAAGATAGGAAAGGACCACTATAGACCAACCCATTTTGACTCAAGAAGTCAAAGAAGCATTATTAGAATATTGGAATGCTGGGGTCTCCATTGAAAACAATGGAGTGCTGCGGGCTTTTACTGGCCGGTAAAAGCCCGCAGCGCCAACATTCCAATGTTCGCTTTGTTCACAGTAACAGCTGTGAACAAAGCCTCACGGAGCCCGAGGGGATCTTAATCCCCTCGGGCTCCGTGCAAATTTTTGTTTTTAATAGAACATTCTGCCCTCTGTGGCAGAATGTTCTAATAGCCTTAGAACCCGCCGTAGCAGGCTCTACCGGCTATTAAAGTCCCTCTCCCTTGTTAAATGCCCTCGCCTTCGGCTCGGGCATTTAACGCGGGGAGCGGGCCTTTAATAGCCGGTAGAGCCCGCTACGGCGGGTTCTAAGGCTATATTGTCTCCTGCCGACAGCATAATACTTACCTTATCCAAGAATTATATGCTACATTGACAGATCAGCTGGCATCTAAGTTGACTGCACTATATGACAAGGCATTTGAAGTAGGCAGTTTCATGCCATTTCACAGTACTTCACAGAACATCCAGTGGCTATTTGAAATAATGGAGTTGGTCTCCAAAGATTTACAGTCAATATGGAAAAAGCGTTTCACTCAGTCGGGAAATTCTGACTGGGATGTGGTTTTCGTAAATGGATAGCAGTACTTTACATGTTTCTTATAACTAGATTATGAACAGGAGAGGTGACATCCGCACAGTATCATGTCTGGTGTGGAACAAGGCAGGACTTCCCATCTTTCTTTTCTTCTTTGTGCTGGCAAGGGAGCCCATTGCTGTTCAGCTTAGAGTTGATGGAGAGGGGTTTGGGATCCCAGATGGAGAGACAAACAATATTGTTTCCCTTTGCGCAGATGATCTCCTGTTGCATATATGGAATTTGAGGGATGTCCTCCGACACATCACGAACAGACTAGATGTAGGAGGCTGGCCTGGATTTCAGTGGGTACCAAAAGTACTTACACCTTACACCAGGTCCAGTTATCCCTTATTAGTGAAATGTAGCCAGTGTCTACAAGCCAGGCTGTTTAGGGGTAGCTGTAGATGAGCAGCCAAGGCTTATCTAGGAGACATGCAAAGCTCATGCGATATCAGTGTAGTCACACAGTACTCACACACTTCAAAGAAAATACTCAGTGTTACAAAAATAAAGGTACTTTATTTTAGTGACACAAATGCAAAAAGTACCTTAGAGACTATACTCCCTTAGGAGGTAAGTAATATACACAATATATACACTAGAATGCAGAAATAGCTGTAAAAACCGTTAGAAAACAGTGCAAATAGTGAAAATCACACTAGATAGCAATGGGCCTATGGGGAACACAAACCATATACTAAGATAGTGGAATGTGAAAGTCGGTTTCCTACCTAGGCAAGTACAGTGTGTAGACGGGTGCTGGGAGTGTAAGAAAACACCAAAGATAAGTACTAGAACCCACCTCAGATCCCAGGAAAGCAGGAGTAAATCAAAGTAGTAAGTTTCCTGAAATACACAAAAACACGTCATAGAAGATAATGTAAGAACCAGAAGAGACCGCAAGACACCAACGCTAGATGCCTGGACCTGAAGACCCGTGGAAGAAGGGGACCAAGTCCAAGAAGCACTGAAGAGTCCAGATAGAACAGGAGCCCCTGCTAACCTGGATGAAGGTGTAAAAGAAGAACCACCGGTGATGAAGAACAGTCAGTAATGCACCCAAGAAGACGGATGCGGGTTCCTGGTTGGTGCAGATGATGTCCTACACTGGATGGACGATTGCAGTCTGGTCTGAGTCACTGTATTCCGTCAACAAGCCTTGGCACACGCAAAGCATGTGGTTCGAGGACAATGGCACTACCCGGGACCAGGAGGGACCTAGTGGACTCTACCCAGGAGGGGGAGTCAGAGGGGGCTGTCAGCAACTCAGAGAGCCCTCAGAAGACCAGGCAGCACCCACAGGAGTCCCAAAGAATGGGGACTAAGAAGGTGCAAAAGGAGGCCCATGCAGCACTACACAAAGGACTCCCACGCTGCCGGAGAACCACGCAGGAAGCTGTGATTCCAAGGAAGGAGTGATGGGGGCTGGAGGTGCACAGTGCCTGAAGAACTTTGTGGGAGGATGCCAACAAGCCTTGACAACTGTAAAACACGGGGGCATGGGGGTACTGTCTTGTGTGGGGAGGCAAGCTCTTACCTCCACCGAAGTTGGACCACTGGACCTTAGGGCCATCAGGACCACTTCAGTCCACCACCCCTGTTGCTAGATCCACGCACTTCATCAGGAGGGGGGACCCACGCCACCGGTCGTCACTGTAGAGAGGTGCCTGCTGAAGCAGGGCAGTGACTCCACTTCAAGGAAGATTCCTTCACTTCTTCTGGTGCAGGCTGAAGACAGGCAGTCTTTGGAGCATGTACAACCTGAAAACAGTTGCAGTTGCTGGCAGGAGCTGAAGATACAATGTTGCAGAAGTCATCTTTGCTTCTTTGTTGCAGTTTGTAGAGTTCCTGAAGGGTCCAGATGCAGTTTCATCGGTAGAAGATGAAGTAAAGGATGCAGAGGATTCCTGCTGGAGTCTTGCAATCCTAATTTGAGGAAACACTCAGAGGAGAGGCCCTGAAAGAGGGATTGGTCAGCTAGACAGGTAAGCAGTTATCAGGGGAGGGCTCTGATGTCACCTGCTGGCACTGGCCACTCAGATGCTCCCAGACTGCCCCACCACCTTGGAATCCAAGATGGCAAAACCCAGGGACACTCTGGAGGGGCTCTGGGCACCACCCCTGGGGTGGTGATGGACAGGGGAGTGGTCATTCCCCTTTCCTTTGTCCAGTTTCATGCCAGGGCAGGGACTGGGCGTCCCTGAACTGGTGTAGACTGGATTATGCAAGGAGGGCACCATCTGTGCCCTTCAAAGCATTTCCAGAGGCCCCGGGAGGATACCCCTCCAATGCCTGTAACACCTATTTCCAAAGGGAGAGGGTGTAACACCCCTCTCACAAAGGAAATGCTTTGATCTACCTTCCTGGGCTTGAGATGCTTGAGCAACAGGAGGGCAGCAACCTGTCTGTAAGGTGGCAGCAGCTGGGGCTGCCTGAAAAACCTCAGAAGGCTGGTAAGGCAGTACTGGGGTCCACTGTGGAGCCCCCAGAGTGCATGAAATTGTAAAACCAATACTAGAATCGGTATTGGGGTACAATTCCTAGATATTAGGCACCTTACATGGCCATATTCGGAAATACCATTGTGAAGCTGGACATAAGTATTGACCCATGTCCATTGCACGCTTAAAATGGCGTCCCCGCACTCACAAAGTCCTGGAAAATAGTCCTGGACAATGTGGGAGCAACTCTGCTGGTGCCGGGGTGCCTTCACACACATGGACTTTGCACCTAGCCTTCAGGGTTGGAAGGCCTGACATATAGCTGACTTATAAGTGACCTGGTGCAGCGAAAATGGCTGTGAAAGGGTGCATGCACCATTGCACACAGGCTGCAATGGCAGTCCTGCAGAATCCTTTGCATGGGCTCCCTATGGGTGATAAAAGTAATGCTGCAGCCCATAGGGGTCCCCTGGAACCCCAATGCCCGGACTCTGCAATTTATGGGTGCAGGAAGAAAAGTCCTAGTTCAATAACTATGCTGCCCGCCTCTGGTACTATTTCACCAACCATACCACTGGTCATTTCCCAAGGGTATTACTGAGACCTTGGTTTTGCACTGTTATACGTACCGTGGAATGGAAGATGCCACAGAATTTCAGTGGGAACTTTGAAAAGGAGGGCTGGACATGAAGACATGAAGGTCCCTGACTTTGAACAGTGCTATCTTGTGGCTCAAACCCAGTAGATTGTCAGTTGGCTAACGGGGTACAATCCCATGGAGTTGCATGTGGAGAAACAATCTCAGATACTTATGGACCTGGTGCCTATTTCTAGGCTGCGACTGTCCCAACTATGTCTCGCACTAGTGACTCTTCACTGCCAGTGGTGAACACTTCAGGACTTTTGCAACTCAGTGACACATACATCCAATATTCCAAAGAAGGCAGTACTGACTTTCTTGAGTTTGCAAAGCAGCAAGGAAATGAAAATCTTGGGTGCGAGTCAGGATACCTACAGTGGGAGATCTGTTTGAAAATGGAGCACTGGTACCAGTTGATGTTTTAGAGGACACATCTACGCTACCCCCTGATCGGTTTGTGCGTTATAGATCCATAACGGTAGGAATTAGCAAAATATGGGACATTACATATATAGACGCAAACCCATGATTACTTATAGACACTATTTACCATGGGCTGTGGACGGAGACTTAACCCTGGGATATATAGAGCATTGCTGGACCAAGTCGGGGCCCCCTGAATAAGTTACCAGACAGTTGAGAAAACAATGTTGGTGGCCTCTTTCAAGATAAAGAGTGTGGTAAAGTATTAATATAACATAAAGACATTTCTAGGAACGTCAGACTTTAGTACATTCGGTACAACAAGTAGCATAGGGCCTGTATCACCCCACACACTATTTGCATTTTGTATCCAAATGAGGTTGCACACTGCTTTCGCTCTCAAGTGGACGAGGATGGATTCCCCCACATGTTTATGGATTTTCCCATCATTAAACAATTCTGGCGGGGAGTTGGGGCACATGTTGAGATTATGAGAAGGAGGAAGCACTATATGACTATAGAGGTTTGTATATTGAGCCTGCCCTCCCCTCCCCTTCCGTCCCCTCCCCCCAAGGTGGAAAGACCTAGTTGAAATTTGAGGATCGGATATGAGCTGGACAAGCGGACCATTGCCATGCACTGGAAAGCCAGTGTGGGATCCCCATCCAGAACTGGAGTATGACCGCTGCAAAATTCATAGAAAGCAAGAGTGTGTCAGTGCACTAGACCAGAGGTGTGAGGAAATTTCCAATTGCCGTGGAGTAGGACAAACTGAGGTCTTCTTTCTCAAGGATCAAGAGTGATAACAAACCACCTGAGAAGAACCACACTAAGTTAATACCTGTAGTTTGGATATAGATGTCCACATGGGCACTGGGCATGTGACACGTATGAGCTATAGGCTGAGCTCCACCACATGGACCTAGCTCGTGCAACTCAGACCAAGCTAGCGTAAGGGATCTTTCTTCACCATCCCCTACTCATGAAACATGCAATCTTCTTCAACCCTTGCTACACCTCCGTTGCAGATAGCATAGCCTCACCAACAAAACATCACTTATGCAAGTGCCATGCACTCACATCTTGGCCCATTTCCAGCTCAGTTTTTGCTGTGACTTAGATATCTTCAAGGGTTACGTTTAAAAAGTCATCAATTAACTATCTTGCATTGGGATTTTGAGTACACCTCGAGTGCAGTGGCAGTATGAACAAACCGGGATTGCATGCTGGAGAAGGGGCTCAGACTCTGGATATACTGCCTAAGGCATGAATCTAAACAGCACTGTAAAGGCACAGCTGTATATTTGAAATGCCAGTAAAAAGCAGTTTAGCCATTTTTGGGAACATGATTAAGATGTCATCAAAAGATTCAGAAATGTACATTGAAATGGATAATGCTCCTCAGGAGAACATCCTCAGGCAAGCACAATATCGCACACATATCGCCATGTACAGCTGTAGATTTCCATGTCGAGATATGGTACCACAGAAGTAATCAGAGGTGGAATTATCTGCTAACACTCGGACTTTAATATCTATTTTTTGTCTTCTGAATCATATTCTCAGCGATGAGATGGCAACTAGTTTTGTTTAGCATTTTGCCTATTATACTTTGCTGCTTGTAATATTTTCCACTCAAACTATGTGACACTATTAGAATATTCATTTCCCAGGGTAACAGTTGTGATATCTACACTTATGGCTCTGCAGGTACTTATATTTGAGATACAAGAAAATTATTTTGAACATTATTAGGATGTTTCTCTCCTATACAAGTATATTTGTTTTAGGTTAAATATGTCTGATGGAGGCCGCTGTCAGGTTTACACTTGCACCCATGTCAGATAAATGGTTCTCAGTTTAGACAAGGGAAGTAAAATATTCTAATTATACTTACAGACGACATTCATGCGGATATGAATAGTTGGTGTATATAATGTAAGGCACAGTATGTGAGTATGCTAATAAACTAAGTGCAGAAGATCACGATTCTATGATCACGATTCTATGAAAATGTTTTACTATATTTTTAATAGTTGTAGGATTTTATAACTTTTTTTTACCCATTACATTTAGATTAGTGACAATAAATGATGATTTTCATTTATAATTCTCTGCTTGGAAAACAATATAATTTAATTTCTATCATAATAAAACAAGGGGGCTGTTCCTACCAACGAAAAATAAAATTGCGTGTGCAAAACCAGGATCCATCAGTGACCTCGAAAAATGTTGCGTGTCTGTGTCAACACTACCAAAGGTCAAAACAATTTATTACCTGTAATGTCGCCGGTACAAACTAGAATTTCCAGATACATAAAAGGATTGCTCCTCACAACTAACTGCTACTCGCCCTTCACAACTCACTGCTATAAATTAGTCCACATTGTAGACCTTCCGCAGTGTAAGAGGGATTCGGGCTTGGTGCTGTTCTTTTTAGCATGTCTAAGTCAAAAGACTTTCGAGAAATTTGCAAGTGTGCCCGGGGGAACGTATTCAGTAAAGTCCATCTTGATCCTACAGACATACAAAATAAGAGGGCCATGAAGTTGCAACGTTTGCGAACTTAGCACATGTTCTCCCATTAGACAAGATTATACCACTTTTGATTCTCTTTCTCTTATTAATACTTCAACTTCATGAAATTCTCTTACTTTGAGAAGTTTAAAGAAAACAAAAATTGCAGAAGCATTGTTCGAAGGCGCCAACGACACTCTGAATAGTTAAAAGAAACCCCACTCTAAAACATATTTGAGGGACTTTGGACCATCTAACACCATATCAATCATTGTGCTGGAAATTCCAGGCTTCCTAGAGTGGATCCTCGAAAGCCAGAAAGCAATCTAGAAGAGGTCTATTACCACGTTCTGCAATGACTGAGGAAAGACCAAATATCAGAATTTGACTATCTAAAAGGGGAGCACTTAAGCCAAATGCCACTCTACCAATATGGAATTAGTAGCCCAACCACTCGCTTAGGCACTCAACTTCATCCCAGTCATGATTCTTCATAAAGACACAGTGCTGAGCAGCCCTAACGGACAAAAGGCCCAGTGGTGCAGGGCGACCATGCCATAGATAAGAAGTAACATAATGCATTGGTTACAGCACCACTTCCCAAATAAACTCTTTAAAAAAAACCTACATGCTTCCTCCACCAAACGTCTGACATGGGTTGCATCACCCTACACTGCCACTATGGCAAAGTCTTTATCGTCCTACATGTCACTAAGATAGGGGGCTGCATTGTCTTACACTGCCACTCTATCATTGGTTTCATAGCTCTACACTGTCACAATGGAATTGGCTGCATCACCTTACACTATCACTATGGCATGGGCTATATCATGTTACACTGCCACTATGAGATGGGCTATAGCATGTTACCCTGCCAGTATGGGATGAGCTATACCATCTTACATTGCCAGTATGGGATGGGCTATTTCATCTTACACTGCCTGTTGGACCTGGCCCTTTTTGCAGGGTCATCCCCAAGCTTTTTGCCTCCTTCCTCCTATTTGTTCTGACCTCTTGCTGTTGGCTGTAGGATTTGGAGCACTTTATCACTGCTGAACAGTGCTAAAGTGCAGATGTTCTCCCTTCTAAAGTTGGTATGATTGCCTTACACCTAATTGGCCCCTTTAATTTACCTGTAAGTCCCTTGTGCAGTGGTATCCTTATACCCAGGGCCCGTAAATTAAATGCTACTAGTGGGCCTGCAGCGCTGCTTGTGTCACCCACAGAAGTAGCCTTTCAAACCTCTCGGGCCTGCTAGTCCAGGGCCTGCATGCACAGTTTTCTGCCACAGGGACCTGGCATCTAAATTTACTTGCCAATCCCAGACCTCCAGTTTTACTACATGTAAGTCACCCCTAAGGCAGGCCCCAGCTAGCCCTATGGGCAGAGTGCTATGTATGTAGAAGGCAGGAAATGTGCCTGGATGTGGGGCCTGTCCTGCTAGTGACAAACAGCCTATTTGGTTTCTCACTGCTGCGAGTGCTGCCCTGCTCATAGGATTACATTGGAAATGTCCTGCCTTATGATTAGGGGTTATTGTCTGATTTGAGGGGTTGTGTAGACATGTTTGGTATGGTTGTGATAGTAGTGAGAAATGCTGCTTTCTGGTGTAGGTGGATTTTTTTTATAACCATTGTAGAAATGCCACTTCTAGAAAGTGAGCATTTCTCTGTGCTAATGACTCTGGTGTTTTGCAGCTTGACTCCAATCCACATCTGGGCAGAGTGACAGCTGGGCTTCGTGCATACGTCTCAGACAGCCTGTACACAGGGAGGGTGGAGGTGTCACAGAGGTGCATCTGCATATTGAATGGCCTTCCCTGGCTGAGAGAAGGGGAGGCGGGGCACACCTGTATTTGTAAAGGCTGTGCCCTGCCTCACACAAAGGGCTCGTTTACCCCCAACTGAAGTCTGGAGCCTGTGCTGGAGGAGAGAAGGGACATTCCTAGAACCAGATGTAACTGGTTGGAACCTCCTCTCCCCCTCTTTTGTAAGTGTGTGCAAAACTGAGTATAAGTACAGGGGATTTTCCCCATGTTGAGACACAGAGAGACACACAAGAAGAATTCTTGAAGAAATGGACAGAGAATGCTGCTGGAGGGACTCACCGGGAACCACCTTGGACTGCTGCTGCTGTGACATGCTGGGTAACTAGGAGGAACTGCCACTGACTGCATCCACCTTCTGCTGGCCTGCTGTTGGGCCCTACCGCTCTGTGCTCCACTTGTGTCCCCAGGGGCTGGGTGCTGTGGCCCCTGCATCTGCTTGATTCCCAGCACGAGGACAGCGCTCTAACTGAATACTCTTGTAATGGAGCTCATCGCATGAGGAGCATTTCAATTTATTGACTTAGCACATGAGGAGCATTTTCCTCTACTCGTTGGAGCACATAGAGTAGCACTCTACTGGATTCCTCAATCGTGCTTCAGGAGCGCTTTTCCGCATCTCCCGAGGGAATAATCACCACGCGACTCGGGACACACTAGTGCATTGAAATGCGCTTCTTAAGACAGGAGGGATCGTGTAGTGGTTGTGCCCCCGGGGGACTGGGGCGCTCTGAGGAGTGCCCACGGGGCACAGTCAGGCACCTACTCCAGGTGCATTCACCGCCGCCACCCGGGTAGAGAGGAGCACTGCTGTCCGGCCCGAGCATTGTGTCTGCAAGTCCCTCCCTGTCTGTGGCAGACCAGCTGCCTAGGACCGCATCACTCTCAGGAGGAGCACCGCAGGCTGTCGTGGGTCACCTGGAGGCAAATCGGCCTGTGGGATTTTCAGAAGCACCGCTAGTGGGACAGGTGAGGCGGCTTCGGAGTCCCGAGTGGGCTGGAGGGCTGCATCGCCGCATTGCACAGGAGGCGTGTGGCCTTCCTGGATATAGGAAGCTGCATCTGCTTCCCCAAGCCTCATCAGGAGGCCTTCGTTGTTGAAGGCGACCCCCGTGTGAGGAGTGGGGTCGTCTCCCACATAGGTGCCCCCCTCCCCGGGCATATTTTGGGGATCACAGGGGCCTTGAATTGTGGGGGCATTATTCTGCAGACAGTCGAGGCCTCAATGGAGGCCTCGTCCCACTGAGGACCAGTCTGTGCCCCCTCTGCGATCGGAGCAGAGGAGCTCCAGGATCGGGACACGGACATCCCTATTACTACCTAGGGCATGGCAGCCCTAGCTATTAGGAGAACAGCGTCCCCCACTCCCCCTGGGAACCATAGAAATTTTATGTGCACAATGGTACAGTATGATCCATGTTGCTGTTATGGACATTTGTGAGTACAATTTTACTATGATCCATACATTTATGATGATATGTTTTCATGACTTGCCATGTGTTTTCTGATATTTCTTTTATGGGCATTTATGGTGGTATGTTCACTAGGGCAAGTGCATATTTAAAGTGTTTACTGTGACCTTATGCCTTTCTGGTAATAAGTACTTTTACCCTGATATGTGCATTTTGGGACTGTTTACCTGACTACTGCTTATGTTGCAGGATAACAAGTAACCTACGTGTGGTATATGACTACTGCTGGTTTTGGCAGAGTAATAATACAGTGTAATGTTTTGGCAACTGCTTGGGTAGCAGGGTATTACTGACATGTTGTGTTTGGTCTAATGGTGTTGTGTACAATACAGTTTATGTTTGTATAACTTTGTGTTGTGTTTCCTTTGTGGTGGGGATAGTGTGTTGTGATTTGTGTGTGTTGTGCAATCACTTTACACATTGCCTCTGAGATAAGCCTGACCGCTCTGGCCAGGTTACGAAGGGGGTGAGCGGGGGTTATCTTGGGTGTGTAACTCCCTCGCCCTGAGTAGAGTGGGTGGGTTCTGCTTGGCGTAGGTGCATACTCTAGCCAACCAGAAACCCCATTTCTAACACTGTCACTATGCGATGGGCTGTATCACCTTACACTGCCACTATGGCATAGACTATATCATATTACACTGCCACTGTGACCCAGGCTGCATTGCCATACACTTGCTATGGAAATAAGTAGATACCCCCTGTGAAGGAAGAAAGCCACTTTCATCAAAAAATCTGAACAAGGACTTGAAGATTATAAATATTCCCTTTGGGTTCATTTACCACGTCAGTTGTTCTGGTTTGGTTTTGTGGTAGCAGAAGCTAGGTGATACTCTATAAAATTACTAGTTTGAAAAGCTCCGACCTGCTGAATTAACCTATTTTACAGTTGCAGACACTCTACAAAATAGCTTTTTCATATGTTTCAATTACATTTTAGGAGTTGGTAAACTTTTACTGATTCCGATAATGGGATTGCAACCCCATACTGGGTCACTATTTGGAATGTGCATGTTGTAGGCGTGCCTTCCAAATGCTCAATTGGGATGACACGTAGCAATGTTTTTCAACAGTAATGTCTTTGCAAAATATTGAAAAAGTACAGATTTCTGAGTTGGGATGGTAATGCATTCACAAAAGGCAGGGGATAATTTTGTAAAAAAAATAAATAAAAAAAATAAACCTTGTTGGGGAGTAGGCAGTGGTTCAGAGGACCAGTGCCACCTCTTAAGCAAACTTTAAAAATAAAAAAATATTTTGTTTTTTAAATGCAACATTGTTTGTTTGGAAAAAACGGTTATCTTTAGTTTGAAAGCAGTCTCAGACATGGTGCTTGGCTGACCCTAGCAGGCCCCCAACCCTGTGATGCCAACAATCTCAGTGAGGGCTTCTACAGCAATGCCTTAACAGGTGCTATTTAAAACCACAATTTAATGTATAATTAATAAGAACCCCACGGTAGAGCACTCATAATATCTTTGGAATACATATGATTAGATTTCAAAGCAATAAGAAATATGGCAGCATCAACATTTCTCAAATTTTAAGTGAAGTGAATCATACAATGTGAACACAGGGTGCTCGTGCAACAGTGCTCGTGACAGGCCAGAGAAACACAACAAAAAGCAAAAAGAAAGACGGCACGTGGGCGAGACCAAGATATAGATATTCGATTCTAATACATGGTTGTTTGCCAGAAAGTGGGAGGCTAGTGGTGCTGTTTCCACTTTACAACAATTTTTGCTTTTATGTTGGATGATTCTTGTTTTCACCTTCTGTGTGGTTTGTCCTATGTAGAGCAAATCACACGGGCAACAATTAGCATAGATTACTTTGCTGCAATTACCCAACTGCTTCAAGGGATATACATGCGGCTCTATTTTTTTATCTAATTTTCCTCTCTTTGCCCTTTAACAGCCCTGCATTCTCCATAGATAATTGTCCTGATGACCCTTAAGATGTTTGCAGTGGAAACATCAAAATCAAACATGGCCGAATCGGACCTCTCTTGATCAGCTATATGTGGTTCATTAATTAGTTTATTAATCTGTCATCCCAATGACTAGAATTGGATATGTATATATTGGTCTAGCCCACGTGCCGACTTTCTTTTTGCTGCATTTCACTGGTGCCATTCACAAGCACTATTGCATGAGCATACGTTGTATGATTCATTTCACTTAAATTTGAGAAATGTTGATGCTGCTATATTTCTTATTGCCTTTAAATAAAAAAAAATATATTCCAGGATATTAGGAGTGATCTCCTGTGGTGTTCTTATTCATTATGCATTGAATTGTGGTTTTTAATAACACCTGTTGTAGATGCCCCCTTGCACCCAGGTCTCAACAGTATTTTTTCTCCAACAATCTCAGTGAGTCTCAATTTGTGACCTTTCTCATTAATATTAATGAAGCAGGTCAGATACTGACCCACTCCAAATCATAATGTTATGTACCCCTCCTATGTGTCCATAGGTCAGTTTGTAAAATTCTTTGCTGGTGAAATTGCGAGCAGTTTTTTGTGATCAGTAATTCATACATTGGGCCCTTATTACACTATTGGGGTCATATGTACAAAAGCATTTTTGCAATTAGAAACACACCGATTCACAGACTGCAAAAATGCTTTTCCATATGTACAGAGCACAAATTGCGATTCTGTGACATGTTACCAAATTGCAATTTGTGTTTAGCCATTCGGTATTTGGAAGGGGCATGTTTAGGGCATCCCTTCCAAACCCCAAATTTCCTCTGAGGAAAACGGGCTGCATTTAAAAAGAAAAAAAAAAAAAAGGCTTAACCACAGGCAAGGTGGCATGCTGACCTCAGCAGGGCACTATCCCTGTGATGGCTGCAATTCCTAATTAGTCACAATTTGTGGTCTACCTCATTACTATTCATGGGTAGTTCTATTGTGATCCCCATTAGGAATCGCTATTGCTAACTTGTACATTTTTGTACTTTAGGAATTGCGATTTTCGAGTTGGAATTCGCAAAGAATTACAATTAGAAACTCGCAATCCCTAAATTCTGTACATATGGCCCTTAGTTACTGTGAGATTCTGCAGTTTGAATCTTCAGGACTGCAATCAAAGCCGCCATATGTATGATCAGACATTACTGTGAAGATGTTTTCAGAAGTCACCACACTACAGGTGGCCTGCGCTGTTGCCAGCTCATCCCTATCCTACCAGGGACTGACCTCAGAGTTGCCTCCTCTGCTCCGTTCGAGAGGGATCGGTCTAGTTTACTACAGTGTCCTTCCAAGCACAAGTCATGTTCCAAGCCTGCGGTCCGCCCTGCTGTTCTGGGCTGCATCCAGGCCTTTTCGTTACTTGTTTTGTGCGTCTCACCCGCCCCATGCGTTCTTGAATGCCTCCTTTCATTCCGACAGGGCGGGAAGGGGACTTGGCTCACCTTTATTTACCAAGCTGAAACGTACACACAGGTGAAGGAATCAGCAAGGTTCTTTGTAGTTGTATAGCTCAGCCCTAAGTAAACCTTCACTGTGGTTACCGCTGGTCTGCACAGCCTGGGTGAAGCCTCAAGGAGTTGTTACAAAACAGAGCAGCTTTAGTTAAACCTTACAGGCATAGTAACTGCCAGGCACAGCACATCGCTCAAGAAATCCTCCAGGCGTTACTAGGCAGCACAGCCCTGCTTACACCTTTAAGGCACGTTTACTACACAGTACACCACTGAAGACGCTTTCATGGCTTTAATGCACAGCAGGGTACTGCTCAAGCCTTCAGGCAGTGGTTACTGTAGAGCACAGCACTGAAGACATTTCCATTGCTTTAAAGCCCAGCAGAGCACCAAGTAACCCTGAAAGCTGTTGGTACTGCATAGCACAGCACTGAATAATCCTTCAGGGCTTTTGTGTACTGCAAGATCTGAGTAATCTCTAAAGCCACTGCTACTGCATAGCCCAGCACTGAAGAAGCTTTCATGGCTTTAAGGCACAGCAGAGCACTGAGTAAGCCTAATGCCGTTGTTACTGCATAGTGCAGCACTGAAGAAGCTTTCATGGCTTTAAGGCACAGCAGAGCACTGAGTAAGCCCTAATGCCATTTTTACTGCATAGTGCAGCACTGAAGAAGCCTTCATGGCTTAATTGCACAACAAAGCATGGAGTAAGCCTTCATGTTGTTGTTACTGCATAGCCCAGCACTGAAGAAGCTTTCATGGCTTTAAGGCACAGCAGAGCACTGAGTAAGCCCTAATGCAGTTGTTACTGCATAGTGCAGCACTAAAGAAGCTTTCATGGCGTTAAGGCACAGCAGAGCACAGACTACTAGCCCTAATGCCGTTGTTACTGCATAGTGCAGCACTGAAGAAGCTTTCATGGCTTTAAGGCACAGCAGAGCACAGACTACTAGCCCTAATGCCGTTGTTACTGCATAGTGCAGCACTGAAGAAGAGAAGCCTTCATGGCTTTAAGGCACAGCAGAGCACAGACTACTAGCCCTGATGCTGTTGTTACTGCATAGTGCAGCACTGAAGAAGCCTTCATGGCTTAATTGCACAACAAAGCATGGAGTAAGCCTTCATGTTGTTGTTACTGCATAGCCCAGCACTGAAGAAGGCTTCATGGCTTAAATGCACAATAGAGCATGGAGTAAGCCTTTACATTTTTGTTAATGCATATTGCAGTACTGAAGAAGCCTTCATGGCTTTAATGCACAGCAGAGCACTAAGCAAGCACTCAGCACGTTGTAACTGCATAGCGCAACACTGAAGAAACTTTCATGGCTTTAAGGCACAGCAGAGCACTGAGTAAGCCTCCATGCTGTTGTTACTGTATATCACAGTACGTAAGAAACTTTCAAAGCATTAATGCCCAGCTGAGCGCTGAAAATACATTGCCGGAATTGTTATAGATAGGAGTGGGCAATAAATTCCGCTCCACTGATGGAATTGGTGGAATTTTGGCCAGTCCGCGTTACGCTTGTAACACAGAGTTCCAGTCAAATTCTGCCAACCATGGCGTGGTGGTATTTTTTTTTGCATGTGGCACGCCAACATTAAACTGGTGAGCGCAAGTGAGAATTAGTGTCCCCTTGCATGATTTTCGGGTGCTAGGAGGGCATCTGCAAGATATTCTCACCTCAAACGGTCACCAGCTGTCGCGCTCATTCACAATGAGAAAACTGTCGCTTGAGTAGAAAATCTACTTGAGCGGTAGCAAAATCAACATACGCAGCAGCACCCTCTGGCATGCTGCATGATGCCATTTGCACTGATTTTACAACATGTAACAAGCTCCCGGCACTAAAAACTCTGTGAGTTACGCCCGCTCCTACTATAGCAAAGCTCATGCCTGGATGAGTCTTCCAGGTGTTAGTGATGTAAATCTGAATAAACCTTCATGTGTTCTTAATACACAAGACACCCCTAAAAATACGTTAAGGAAATAGTTCCTTCACAGCAAGTGAAGCTAGCTGCACAGCTCTGAGCAACCTTTTCTGCAAAGCACAGACCTGAAATAATTAGGGGGGGGAGAGCTCAAGGAGTTCTACCCCGCGGAATTCCATGGAGTTGGCTAAAAACTCAGTGATATTCCACAGAGTTCCACTTGCGGCAAAATGCCGCCTGCCAAGCCACACTGGCCTGAATGCACCCGATCTCTGAAGTACCGAGCAGGTTACATTTCAGGCCTCTTGTTCTGACACAGCCCACCAGCCTGGAGCCTGCTGCTCTCAACCACACCTGCACACTTCCATTCACCAACTGCTCTCCTTCACAAACTTGCTACGGAGGGCCAAGCACAACCCTTGTCTTGCACCAGCCTTGCATTCACTTCCTCCTCACTTACACACAGCCTCTAACCACCCTTTCTTTAGGGCCCAGCACTAGTAGCGGCAAACCAGCTCACCACTAGCAGCCTGGTATTTTCACAAAGTACCTGCGTAGCCTTGCTTGCCACTGGGATCTAAGGCACTCTCTCATGCCACACACATCTCTTTCTGGGGGGGGGGCTGCCGGACTACCACTCAGCAGCTGATATTCCCCCGGTCTCCAGCTCTCCCTGCTGGCCTCAGCACCATATCCCATAACACCTCTTCCTTTCCCTGGAACACTGAGGAAACAGTTTATTTTATAGTGGGGCTCTGACTGCAAGTTTCCTTTTTTTTAAGCCCAGACCCCCCTCACATGCAAATACGGCCAATGCCCAGTGCTGGCTCCTGTGTGCAGATAGAAGAGAAAGCGAAACCAGGGTCTGACCTCATGCTGTCTGGGTCAAGGGTCCCCGTTGCCAGCGGCCTGGCTCTCTTCCACCCTCTGCCCCCTGCTCCCAGGCTGCTGAGGACAGTGAAAGGAGGGAGGCCTGGAATCGGAGTCGGCGCTGGTGCAGCCCCTCAGCAGCAGCTTGCACAGCTCCACGGCCCAACTGACAGAAAGCAAAGCCTTAGCTACCTGTCGTAAGGGCAAATGTTGTCTTTATTTTGGGGTGAGTGTAACTTCCAGCCCTGTGAGCCCACACAGCTCAAGCACAGTGCGCACACCAGTGAGCTCTGCTCCGTTGCTGGGCTAGTGGAGTTTTTGGCTGGACTCTTGGAACGCGGAGTGCCAAAAACTCTGTTAACCCCGCCAGTGGAGCGGAGCTCACTGCCCAACCCTAGAAGTGATTAACTTGAGGGTGTAGTTCCAGAACAGCATTGCTTTGCGTAAAACATCCAGGCCCGGGTAATTCAGTGCACTTTTCAGGATAAAGAATCTAGGGACCAGCTCTGGATAACCCTCCTAGGTGTTTCAGTGAATTTCTGACAACATGGGCCTACACTGTGCAAACTCTATTGCAGCAGCAGCGTTGAGCAAACAGTAACCAGTGCAAACCAGGAGGGCTGTGGAAAAAGCAACTCATGGGCGTGCGCCACGTGGCACATACCTGCCAGCATGTGCTCGAGATAGCATGGCTGTTCGCCCTGCTCGTTTGCACATAACTTTGTTTTCTCCCCTGTCCATACCATATTCCTCAGTGGCTGGCACCTTCAAGGGCTGAAGAGTGGTATTAGCCTTTATATTAACCCTCGCTGCCCACACATACTTGCTGGAACGTCACTCCTGTCTGTGGCCGCGGGGGTACAGCCAGAAAGCTATGGGCAAGAAAATTGAGACCCCAATCTTGCTACACCTGGCGTGGTTTGGTAGCAAAAAACAACCAAGAACTGTGGCAAACAGGGCCACTCTCAGTCTGGACCCCACTGCCCCTGCACCTTCTGCACCATTGGTAGCTATGCCCTTGGCGGCCGCATATTCGATTCAACAAGCCTGAACCTCACATCGCACTATGAAGAGCACAGAGCTGATATGTTGTAAAGCGGAAAGACGTCACATGGAAAATCACATCAAATGTCACACAATAAGTAAAAGAATCAAAAGACATAATCGATTAATCATGGCTAAATGAGACAAACAATATATGACATAAATCCAGAGAAGTTGTGGTTCCATGTACATCCGAGGTGTCAAGTTACGGAGCAGAAACATGTAACAATATCTGTACATATGCCATGGCGAGAAAAGAGGTAAATTAAAGAAAGAAAGAAAAAAAAGCCACCAGGACTGAAAGGCTTATTTTCTGTAACATCCTTCTGTCGCCCTAAGGCTTTTGCTTGGCTCTGGTGACTTCATATAGTAGTTGTTTTTTCGAGGCTGGTCTCTCAGGCCACAAAAGCTATATGAACTTCCTAGAAGTTCTGCTTAAAACATCATAGGTTTGTGAACACATTTTTTTACTTTGCTATGTAACATGTGAAAATACATAGTGACATTTGCGACAATTTATCTTGCACATAGCCTTATTTAATACTAACAAAAAGGGTTCTGTAGAAGATACAGAGTTCATGTGTAATCCATTGTGCTTGCAAAGTAAATCTACAGACAAATGTTGGGAAACATTTCTATCTTGGCTGGGACTAATTAAAGTAACTTAGCAACGTGGAAAGAAACTTTGCCAGGCTAGGGAAAGTTCTCATGATGTGTGTTTTCATCATCTATTCCCTTCTCTTTGCTACGAATTGTGGGATGTATTTACGAGCCTCTTCGCATCGCTCTTGCACCAAGCAACATCGTGCAAGAGCGACACAAAAAAAACATGAGATGTATGAAGCTGCGCGGCTTCATAAATCTCAAGTAATGGAACACAGCACAAGTTGCTGCACTGCATTCGTCTGTGAAAGTGAGGGGTTTCCATGAGTGTTCCCACACAACATCCATGGATTTTGATGCATTTTTAGATTTAGCAGAAGCTGTAGACCTGGGAAGGCACCAAAAACCTACACTTCCCTGGACGAGGCGTGACAAGAAGAAATATCACAATTTTTCCTCTGATTTGTCCCTAATGCAGCACACAAAGAAGGAGGAAAAAGCCTCAGGGGATTATTTTTGTGCAGGAAGGTGTCCCTTCATGCACAAAAACAATCGTACATGCAAAAGAGGCTCCCTTGTGTCATGGTGCCTGTGTTGACGCTAGGCAGCCCCTTGTGCTCCAGCACTGCAGAAAAGAATGTGCTGTATTGGGATAAATATGGCACATTCCTACCCTTTGCCTGTGACACAGCACAACGCAGCAAAATGACTTGCTGCACTGCCCTGTGTCACTTGGCCAACAATATGACCGTAAGTCACTCATTTTTTTAAAGTAAAACTTGTTGGGTGAATAAAATAAACCATTTTGCATACAGCATTCTCAGACCGTATAGGTGATGCCTTCTTCTAGACCCATGATGCATTGTGCTTCTTGACGTCAGAGATGCAGAACCAGCATTCTCTTAGTGAATTCAGTTTCAGGGTATTCTTGTTAATTCGATTTTGTAACTGCGAAATAGCATCAGTTCCCATTGTAACCCTTCTTACTGTATCAGTTTTAAAATGTAGAGTGTTCCACTAAAACGAATTAACCCTATCATTAAGCTTCTATATCTTTAATCATAAATCTTTAACCCTATACTCTTCATTTATATACCACATACCCTCATCTCTTCACCCCAGATCCTTAACCCTGTACCCAAACACTTAGCTATTAACAACCCCTAAACCTTTTCCCATACTCCTACACCATAGCCCTCAACCTTTCACCAATAACAATTATACCCTACACCCTAAAGCTCTAACCCCATAATGTCGTACACTTAACAACTATACGCTTAACTCTTTAGCATTAAACCTCAACTTTATGTTGTTAACCCTATGGCTTCACCTGGTAGACCAACCCCCATAGCCTTAACTACTGCACTAAATACCCTTAACCCAAACCTCAATACCTTAACCCTATACCCCAAACTCTTAACCCCATTCCCATGACACCTAACCATTAATTCCTAACCACATATACCAGTTGTTACACCATGTACCCTTAGCCCTTAATCCTTAATATGAAACTCCATTACCTAACATCTCTTAGGTTAACTCCCTTTACACATTTTACCCATAACCCTGGTCCCTTGTCTCCTAAACCTATTTCACAAATCCTTAATCCTACAGATTTATCCCTAACCCTTAAACGTTTCACCCCTTTCACATTGATGTTTAATAATTTTGATCTATTGAGAACTAATAACTGGGAAGTGTTATCTTTAGAAACAATTTCAGTGTTTGGAGGTAATACCCACTAAAACCTCTTTGCTCCAGTATTCCTTTCCAATTCCAGCTCTTGACTACAAATTCTAAGGGACCGCAATGCACTATTGCACTCACGTGCATATCTTATGAATACACATCTGAGCACATAGGTACACAAGGTGCTTTCATCTGTGCTAGTGGTTGCAGGTGGTGGGCACCAACACTCATTTTTAAAGAACATTACTTATTGTTTATCATTAGGCTTTGAACCAGACAGAGGGATAGAAAAGGGAGAAAGAAGGGAGGGAAAGACTGCAGGGACAAAGGGAGAAAGTGGGGACTAAAAGAACCTGCAAGATTTTGTTAAAGAGGCAGGAAGTGTAGGTTAGTAGAAGAAAATCAGTCAAGACTAGGCAACCTTGGTATCCAGTAACCCTGGTAATTGACAACCTCAATGGCATGATGGGATCAAGAGGAGACCCTCCTTTGCCTACATTGGACTTTTGTGCTCTTAAATCTACTAATGCCAGTGTCCCCCAATGTAAATAAACTGATGCTTTTGATTGCCTTGCCCACCAGATGAGTATAATTGTATTCACTTTTATCAACTCACAATGGATGAAAATGAGAAAGACGGGCATTAGTCATGAAGGCAGTTGTAAACTAGGGGTAGGTTGAATGTTTCATTCTGCCTGTGGAACTGGAAGCGTTCTTGCCAAATTTTGCTAATCGCCATGTGGCGGAATTGCTTTCCTGTGAGGATCCCGAAATGCAAGCTGACAAGCACAAGCAAAATTTGGTGACCCCAGTGCTATTTTAAAATGCGGGTGTTCGTAAGCAGTGAAAATTAGAGAACTGCATCTTATGTAGCTATGCTGCAGCTTGAGTAGATTTTCTACTTGAGCAGCAGCAAAATCAACTCGAATGTCCACGCACCCTTGTGCACAGCATGGTGCTGTTCGTGCTGATTTTTCATCGATGCAAATACTACCAACGCTAAATTGCAGCGTGAGCAGTGCAGCATACATATTTCCACATGTTGGTGAAACTCGGAAGAATCTTGCAGTGTTTTATGTAACACAGAGGAATTCTGCAGAGTGAAACTCCGCAAGTTCCACCCACCCATGCGGTAAACTCTCATCTTCATCAGAGAAAAAAAATATATACTGCCCTTCCAGAGTCTCACAGTTACCTCTGGAATAATTAGATTAAAACATAAGCTACTAGTAGTACAGTTGTGTGTTGCTATGAATGAGAAACATATTAACTGTGGCCAACCAGAAACCTTAGATTCTGTCCCGAACACACCAAACCTGGTAGAGGGTTCCCTAACTAGAGTCAATGATGGGGATAAAAACAGGTATGCTGAAAGAAGGGAACAAATTGTCATTGATTTGGCATTTTCTTCTAGATGAATGTGTTAATATGCATACAAATGATGTTAATATAAGCCATGATATATGCCAGCATAACAACTCACATCACTTTTATCAAATCCACTCTGTACTGCGCTCTCCCGGCCGCTGCGTTTAATTAAAGCGACTGTTCCTGCTTTGCCAAACACCTCTTGCCTTTCATTTCTTTAAGGTAAATTTGCATTCGAGCAACACATGTTTCTACATGGCTTTTTCTGTGGCTATTTGCATTGATTATAATCTGCATGATGTAACTGATGGCTTGGGGCTGGGCCTTTCCTCACAGTATCTTAATTTGTAATGCACAGCAACTATACCACCCACTGCCCAGCTCATGGAAGAGAGAAGGTTCTTGACATTTCAACTTACCTTAGTGAAGAATAATGAACACATAAACGCACAAGAGGTAGTAAATTGCATGCACTGAAAAATGCGCACTGACAAAGCCAGTACACTTTTTATAAGTGAAAGTGCATCCTTGTTCATTGACGACTTTGTGTGTTTGTGTGTGAGAGTTTTTGTGCCTGGTTGACGGAATGAGTACAAGAATTAGTAAATAGTTGGGTAAATAGATGAATTCGTGTATATGTGGATGGGAAGATAAATGGGCGATTGCATTGAAGAATCGATGATGGAGTTCATGACTGAATGAATGAGTGCCTGAATTAATTAATGAATCAGTGACTGAGTGCATGTTTGGCTGAAAAGGATAGGCCTTAATAAAGGGGTCAGACGTGAAATGGCTGAATGAGCGGTGGAATTTCTTTCAAAATGAAATCCCAGGGTTTCTGGCTCAGTGCCAGCGCTGCAGTTAAGCCCCAACAAACTAAAAGCTTGCTGCAGACTTTCTTTCAGGAGGGTAGTGACGATCTGCTCAGTCAACTTTGTGAAGGCTGATGCCTGTCTTTAATGATACAGCGATCAAACAATGGGAAGAAATGTTTTCTTGATCGATTGTAAGTGGCCAAGATTAAGTCAAGATTTTACACGCACTATTGATGCTGGTACTTTAGGTTTAAACCTGTCGTTTTTTCACAAAGTAAACGGCCAATCCGGGAGCGGTGACTACGTCAAATGGGAGCAGAGAATACAGGTACTTGGCAGCCTGTCCACGAAATGTGCAGAAACTTGCATGAATTGTCTGTGCAGAGAAATACACTTTGCGTAACTTTTAAACCCGCTCATACAGGTACCATGTGGCAACGCCGCCATGTTGCGATGTTGTTATGGTCTTACACAGTGCAACATGCAATAATGCAACTTAACAACACAACAAAACAAAGTACTACATAACATAACGTAACACCTTGCAACCTATCAAAATATAAGATAACACAAAATACCATACACACAACACAACTCCTCAAAACATAAGCATAACATAAACAGATAAACATAGACCCTCGCTTTCCTTTAAACTATTTTTCATGCTGTCTAGGTCGATCGCTCCACTTGGGAGTCGGGGGAGGAGGATTGAGGAGAGGCAAGCAGTACGTTTTTTGTTAATTTGGATCATGCTGATGCATCCACCATGCAATCCCACTTTGTGGCTTTTACAGATATTCACTATCTTTCTGGGAAGTCATTCTTCTTGTTATTTCTGTGGCTCCACACACTCTCTTACACTTCATACTCCATTGTTGTCACTTGAACTTGGGTGTTTTTATCTCCGGGCAGTGCTTGCTTCTTACCTATTTGTTACATATTCCACTGCACACCTCCTCTGGGCCAAGATATTGTGGGGTGCCTCTATAATTAAAAGATCAGCTGGATGCCTCAGAAATAAACTTATCATATTTGCAGAGCAGTCTGTGGTAGATCAGGCAGGAGATTTCCCACAAACCTTCACCTGTTCAAGACCAAATGTCAGGGAAAGCAGTGGACCACTTATGCATCCAAGCTTCTAGTGTAATCTGAGGTCCAGGACTCTCTGACACTGACATAGAAGGACTGCAAGGTTCATAAAGGACTCATACTGAACAGGTTTAAGATCAGGGGTGCGGCTTGGAGCCGCCGGTGTGCTGCCCAACACACACAAAGGATATGGCTGTGTACGGCAGCCAAGGCATGTGAAAGAGCTGAGCAAGAAGCCCTGGCTCTGTTCCCAGCCAGGAAGGGTAGTCTGCGGGCATAGCAGGCAGGACCATCCTGTGCAATGTCTCCTGGCAGGTGAGGGATGTGAACTTAGTGGTGGAATGACATTGCCTGGCTGGAGACGCCCTGCCAGTGTAAACACAAAAGAATCAAATCTCGAGTGCATCAAGGTGGTGTGGGCAGGGCTGATCAAATGACTTCCAAGCCAAATGCATTACATGTCACCTGTGAAGGCCATTGTTCCTTCTGCATGGCTTGTCCCAGGATGAGTTCAAAAGGTGAGGAGGGTTTGAAGAGCTTTACCTGCTAGCTCGAAATGTCCGTGTATCGTGGATCCAGAATAATGGCATATTGAGTGCTATACAAGTGCTTGTTAACAATAACAATATCCCCGTAACATACATGGCACTATAGCGATAGGTGTAAAGCTGAATGCAAATCCTGTGCCAAATCTTTAACTCTGTTCAATTGGGCTATCAAGTCTCTGCCCATGATTCAGCTGGTCCCTTGAATCACCAAAGGGTAACAAAATCATGAATTCTCAGTTATAGGGGGCACAACTGATCAGGGAGAAAGGGGAAACATAGAAGACTATTACACCCTTCAAATGAGATGCATAAATACAAATGAAGTGCAGCTCCCATTAAATTAAAGTGTATTGTCACCCAAGCCCTTTAGTCTCCCAAAATGATCTCAATCTTAGTAGAACATTTACTCCAAGTTATGTAAGTTCTCAACCACATTTGATGGTTTGCTCCATCATCATGAAGCAGAGAGAAATCCAAATGATTCCTTGCTGTTGTCCTTGATGAAGTGACACCTTCCTCGACCACCTTGCATTGATTCTTGCTTTTAATAAAACAAGGACAATGTTGTAGCAATTATCCTTCAAAGTCTGGGGGCTCAAGACCTTTGCACGGGGAGGTCACTAGAGATGACTTCTGTGGAACAGCTACACCATAGGTGATGTCAACTGACTCCCCTTGTAAAAGTATGTGAGGATTGTGTTACTGAGTGGCCCCTGTATTATAGGGCTTCCTGCATAATAAGATTGTTGATGTATTCTTCTCTATAGGATCACCCCCTCCACCGTCTGGAATGACATTGTTACCCTGGTTATCATGATAGCCCCTTCGTCATGTGGAATTTCTTTTTATGTAACTCTGTCCAATGTTCATCCTCACCCCCACTCCTTCATATTTCACTAACAAAACATTAACCTTTGACCTCTGGTATGTGATTAAAACAGTGTGTGAAGAAATCTCTTAGCACTGTCCAGCACCAGCCAAGGAAACTCCATAGATGGGAATGATTTTCTTATGTCTGGCTTTGATCTGTGTAGTTAATTAGGTTACCGGTGGAGGCCAAGCAGCAACCACAATTCTTGTCTGGGTGAAACACAAGTAAACCCAAAATTAACCTGTGCTCAACCCTCTAGTAGCTTGGCACAGGAGCAGTCAGGCTTTACATAAAGGCAATTTGTAAAGTATTTATGCAGCACTTCAAACAGTAATAAAGTGAAAAACCCCACAACAATTTATTCATAAAGAGTAAAGTTCAATAAATTATTTGACACCGTAACAACAAAAATCCAATCACTAGGACCGGAGATATGCAACTTTAAACATTTAGCTAAAGATAGTGCTTAAAAGTACAAAGTCCCAGCTCTGGTTACCTGGTCACACCAGCCCAGGACGAAGATACAAGTTCAAGCCAACTGCGATAGAGCACAGGCTGGATACAGGGACCAATTTAGACCTACTGAAAAAGTACCTTAAATCCTGGTTGGGGAGTGCTGCAGGGTCCCAGAATGAGGATGTGTTGCACAAAGGAGGTTCAGAGAAGCTGCTGGGCTGTGATGTGAGATCCTGTGTCAAGGATGCGTGAAGCACTTTGTTCAGTTTGTTCAATGCAAAGCTGCAAGGTGATGTATCATGCTGTGTCACTTTTGCTAGGACTGAGATTGCAGAGCACCTTCAGGCCCACTTCCAATGGTCCAAGACTGGGGTTGCACCACTTTGAAGGGGGGGGGCAGCACTCACAGCATGCAGGGTGGTTGAAGCCTTTTCTGTTCCTGAGAATCTGATCAGGAGGTCAGCCAACTAGCCCTTGGAGTCACTCCAGTGGTCTTGGGTTCAAGATGCACATCTAATCCTTCTCACTCAGGCAGCAAGGCAGCAGAGTATAAGTCCTTCTTGCAACAGAGCTTCGCAGCAATTCTTCTTCAGGGTCTTCCACAGATCCAGATGCGTACTGAAGAATTGGGTCTAAGGATCCACAATTTATCCTTGGTGCCAGCCTTGAAGTAGGATACTTTTCTAGATGTTTCCACCCCCAAAGATGTTTGGAACTTCCTGACTACATGCCCAGGACCCAGCTTGTCTGTAGGCACAAAAGACTAGAGTGCAAACCTTTCTTAGTTTGCTGAGGCAGAGTATTTGTGATGTGTGAGTGTGGTAGGTGAGAGCTCCACCCCCATATCAAGTGAGAGATGGCCCATCCTGTCAACACCTATCCCCCCTTTGTCTGGGAGCAATATACAAAGACCAACTGCCTGCTTCACATAGTTACATGATGCAGGATACAGGCTGCCAGCACCAAATGGTTGGGATAAGAAAATGGCAACTTTCTAAAAGTGGCATTTACAGATTTGTGACTTAATATCCGATTTTACCATTAACAAGGATTTTTATTTACAGTTCCTTAGACACCAATAATGTAACCCAATGTTATTCTAGGGGAGAGGTAGACCATGCAGTAGTCAAAAACAAATTGAAGAGTGTTTCACTACCAGGACACATAAAAGATGAAAGTAAATATGCAATTTTTTAAAGCAATACACTGCACCCTGTCCTATGGGCTGCTTAGGGCTTACAATAGGGGTGACTTACATACATTGAAAAGTAAGGTTTAGGCTTGGCAAAAGGTTTATTTTTCCAGTTTGAAGTGGCGGTTTAAAACTGCCGGCATAGGCTGCAATCGGCAGACCTTGGACATGTTTTGAAAGGCTACTTAAGAGGGTGGTACAATCAGTGCTGCAGGCCCACTACTGACATTTAATTTATAGGCCCTGGGTACATGAAGTACCACTTTACTAAGGACTGACAAGTAAATTAAATGTGTCAATTGCAGATAAGCTAATTTCACCATGTTTAAGGAGAGAGAACAAGCCCTTTAGCACTGGTCAGAAGTGGTGAAGTGTGCAGAGTTCTAAAAGCCAACAAAAACAGTTTAAAAAACAGGAAAATTGTTAGCGATCGGGTCACTAGTTGGCAGAGATTCTCACCCTGTATAAGTATGGACCATAATCTTAGTTAGGGTAAGTAAGATACACACTAAAAGTTTACCAGGGCTCAATCAATCAATCAATCAATCACTGCATTTGTAAAGTGCGCTACATACCCGCGAGGGTCTCAAGGCGCTGGGGAGGGGGGGGTGCTACTGGTCGCAGAGCCAGGTCTTGAGGAGTCTTCTGAAGGCCAGCAGGTCCTGGGTCTGTCGTAGGATGGTGGGGAGAGTGTTCCAGGTCTTGGCAGCGAGGTAGGAGAAGGATCTGCCGCCGGCGGTGCCTCACCCTCTGGTAGCTTGGCATAGAGCAGTCAGGCTAATCTAAAGTGGCAATGTGTAATGCATTTGTGTACACACACATACAGTAACAGTAAAAACACCACAAAAGTACTCCACACCACTTTATAAAAAGATCCAATATTTATCTGAGTAAAATTAACCAAACCAACGAAAATCCAACATGCACAAGTCAAGTTATGAATTTTTAAAGACTAAATCAAAATGCAGTGCTTAGAAGTCAATAGCTCCAACAGGGGCTATGTGGTCACACTGGAAGGGACAAATCCAAAAGCTCAGTTCAATCACGTTTGAACATGGGTTGGGTACAGGAGTCATGCAGACTCGGTGACAAAAACTTTGTTGCATCAATGTTTGGGGACGGTGCACTGATCCAAAGGAGGGAATGCGTCGCTATTGCAGGCGAGGCATCATTTACTGATCTAGCGAGGATGCACACGTGTAGCCCATCACCTAAACCCTGTTGTGTATTCAGAGACAGGCTGGAGCACAGAATAGTTAAAGTAAGAAAATACCAATGTTCTAAAAGTTGCATTTTCAGACCTGCAATTTAAAAATCAAATTTACTAAAAGAAGTGTTTTCAAATTGTGAGTCTAGAGACACCAAACCCCATATTCCTATCATTTCCCAATTGGAAATTACACTTAAAAGATGTTTTAAGGTATCCCCCAATGTTATCCTATGAGATAGATAGTCCTTACAATAGTGAAAAACCGAATTTAAGTGTTTTTCACTATCTGGACATTTTAAACTTAAAAGTACATGTTCAACTTTTTAAATACACTACACCCTGCCTTTGGGGCTTACTAGGGCCTACCTTAGGGATGGCTTACATGTAATAAAAAGGACAGTTTGGGCCTGGAAAGTGAAAACAAGGAAGAGGAAGGCAAACAGTTTGGGGATGACCCTGCAGAAAGAGCTATTGCCGACAAGGGTGAAGGCAAACGTTTGGGGATGACCCTGCACAGGACGCCAATTCCAACAATCTTGAATATAAAAAACAGATTCAGTCCAAGCCAGCCTCTGATATCTACGCAAATTGAGAGTCAGAATGAACACATACTGAGGTACTTTGCACGTGTATGGAACTCCAGCCAACCCATTCCATCAAAGCTTTAAGCAGTCTTGATCTTTGCACATTTCCCTGCTGCTTTTCCATGCTACCTGCCAGAAGGTCCTGGCAGGTAGCATGAAATGAAGAAAACACCTCCAACCAGACCACAGACATCCAAAGACATCAACCAAGAATGACCACCATTCCTTCAGAGGGCCCTTAGCAATTCTGCCTTTAGAGCAACACCAATCACATTTTTATGATCATGAGAATGCCTCTGCAGTATTGCAGTTTTACTTAGTTTAATGGTGCTCAAATCACAGTATCAGAAAGATACAAAGCTGTGTTATCTTCACCAGAAATCAGACTAATAATCTGCAGATTACAGTAGGTCTCAGTATCGAGCCTCACTAATGTTGAGGATTCATGACACCTTAATGTAATGAAATCTGGTTGACCAGTCATATTTGTTTCAATAATTGCTGCAGTCGTGGCCATCTGTAAGATTTACCCTTGCAGCTCCTTCTTCGTAGCTGATCCCCTTTACTATAAACGATGCATTTCGAACTCTTTTCTTGTAAATTGCTCTACCCGACATATCTTGTTCTATGGACTTTAGCAACAATGCACTTTATTCGCTCGTCTCTGCAAGCGATATAAATGACTATCGTATCCTGTATGAAGTTTGGAGTTTTTATGCCATATGTAAAGTTCTTTGGCTTACTCTCCAGCTAGTTTCTATGGACTACTACCCAACAAAACCTCTGGAACTTTGAAAGGTTTTCCTCGAAAGTGCTGTGTTGAACCTGTACATCAGTCAGGGCGAAATTCCTATAATACTGAGTTGGGGTTTCCACCCAGTATTTAAATGTCAGACTGAGCTGAGAATTTCAGACACAATGTTTATTTTGGGATATGTTTAGTTCGACGGTTTCACATAGGGTGCTTCAGCATAGGCTATAATTACAGTAGCAGCAAGCGGAGGTGAAGTGTGGGTGCCCTGATATGCGGTGGAAAACAAAAGCACTAAAGTGGATAAGTACTTTCATGTGCATTACAGACAAGGAAGCAGTCAGACCATAAACAAACCCTCCCCTCAATTGAAACATACTTCTAATGACATTGATCATGCAAGTGAGCAAACTCGACCCTCCTCAGAAGAGTTTCATTTTGCCCTTTCATCCTCCTTCCGTCTATTCACCTTTACATGTACTCATCCATCCATTTGTCCATCCTTTTAACTTTACATCCACCCACTGATTGTCCAGTCCCACTATACATTTTCATCTATCCATGCATTTGTTAACCAATTCCCCCATCAATATATTTATGTATTTGTAAGGAAACAGGTTTTTGCAGGTTCCCCCAACTCTGAGACTCCATTTGAACTATTAGCTGCTGTTTTTTTTTTGAGTCCGAAAGTGCACTGAGGCCTGCGGTCCAGACCTCTGTGACAGTGTTCAGTCCCTTTGCAAACATTATGTCAAAATGAATGTCGCCAATTGGCAACTACTTACTTATTTATAAGTCCCTAGTATATGGTACGCATGCAAGGCAGAGTGTCCAGACCAGGCTGCAGCACTGATTGTGCCACCCTGTCTGTGACAAAGTGAAACCATGGTTCACATGCTGCCACTGCAGACTGGAAAAGCAGTGTCACACTGCAAGCTCAACTTTGTATTGCTATTAATGACAAAGTCCCTTAATAATTATGTACGTCTCCTCTAAAGCAGACCTATAGAACCCTCTGGCAAGGAGCTATATGTTATTAAGCAAGGTATATAGTTTCATATATGTCTTAGCAGCAAAACCTTAAATATCCTTTTGCTGAGGAAAGTTAGTAGCCTCTTTGGCTAAAACAGAGTTACCTGCTGGCATCGCACCCTGTCTAACTTCTGAATGGTACTATCTAACTGGGTGTTAGCCCAACAGACGAGCTTCAAAGCGGAAGCTGACTTTGAAGGACAAATGGTGATAACACTACTTGGCAGGCTGCCTTTTGTTCCTGTAGACAAGTTGGAGACAGGATCTGAGAGGGAAAACCAGTGCCAGAACTGGTTTACCTGTGGGAGTGTAGCCCTTAGGTAGCCACACCTCCAGGATGGGCTACAGAGCTCCTGGCGACAGAGAAAGGGCTGTGCCATCTTTAAAGGGGCAAGGGTGTGACACTAAGGGATACCCAGATGCCGCACATCACAGGATCATCGCCCAAGAGGAGGGGACCTCCTAGCCCATTGGCTAGTGACCACAATGTCCCCTCTGGGCTCTTTCCTGGGATAAATATGGCACCCCTGGCACCATGTTCCTCAGTACAGTGTGGATCTGGAGAGAGGACAAAAGGCAGACCATCTTACAGCTGCTGGAAGCATGCAATGTTGGCCTGACTACACCTGCTGCACTTTGGGCTAATTGATTTTGGACCGTGTCCCGAGTTCCTATCTTGGGTAAAAGTTTATTCCCAGACCCAGATCAAAGCAGTGACTCCAAGGATCAGTTGATTGGCAACCTGGAACAGCACCAGGGACATTAAAGCTGGAAGACCTCAATTCACAAGGTTGGTAGCAACTGCAGATATTTTGCCATTACCTGCTGCTGGCCACTTCAGGAGACTTATTCAAGACAGGCAAAAGTTGCATCTGTGTCTGCTGGACCCATGGGTATTGTCTGCTCTTAGATTAATTGCCAAAAAGGACACTAGCCCCCACCAAAGCCTTGCATCCTGACAGCTGTGTCACAAGAACAGAAGGTCTGCCATAGCTGCCCTTCTACCATCGCAAAAAGGACTTCATGGAACTCCAAGTTCAGTGGCTAAAGTCACCTCACCCTACCCGTGGACTGAAGGATCACCCAGAACTTACCCCTGTCGACAACACAGCATCAAAAGCACCTATAAGCATCTTTCACTATCTTTTACTTTTGCATCCTCAGCATCAGGACCACTCCATTTTTATCTATGGCAGTTGTCTCCTAAAAGCTGGAAAATATCTGATGGCCAGGTAACTGTTCAAAGTTTCCATACTGGCCTTCTAGAGCTCTGCCCTATTGGAACTGGTTGCCCAGCTCGGGTCAGAGTTGCTGAACAAACTCTTTCAAACTTTTCAAAAGTTTTCACAATTTTTGTTGACCAATACTTGTTTGCAGTTTAATTAAAAAGTTTTTTTAATGTTTAGAAATGTAACATCTCCAGAAACTCTCTGGTGGGTTTTAATGATCAAGGACTTTAAAAACTGATAACATGATGCTCTAATTTTATATTTTGGTGTTGGGTTTCTTTCTCATTGAGTGACTTTCTTATGTTGTTGTTTGGTGCTGTTAAAAGCTTCACATATAGTTCCTTTGTCAAGCCTTACCGCTCACAGCCACAGCTACGTAGGGTTGAAGGTAAGGTTAAGTAAATGAGCCTGATTGGACCCCAAGATGGTATTTGTGAGTGTACTGCATGATAAGGCACCACAGCCATATCATATAGTATGCCCAAATCCTCACGGTATTCATTTGTCATTGCATCTAACCATTTATTCCTTCTTCTCTATCTGATTATTCTATATTTCCATAATTTCACTCTTTCATCTGTTGATCCTTCTATTTGCCCATTATTTCATACCACCATCAAGTGACTCTTTCACCCATTTATTCTATCTTTCAAGTTGTTTTTTTCTTCCATTGTTACTTGCATTCCTGTCTCCCTTCTTTCCTTTTGCTGTTCTTTCTTTCTCATTTTTGTTAAGTCATCTGCTTTCTCTCATTCTCACCTTTTTAAAATCTTTTCCTCATGTTCATTGCTCTTCTGTGGTCCTCTGCTTGTGGTTTCCCCCATTGTAATTATTTCTTTCTGTGTTGCACCTACCTGAAGCCAATAAGGAGTTTGTTGTGAAGAATTTATCTGGAGACATGCAGCCAAAAGATGACCTTTAACAACTAATTACCATTGAAGTGGGGCTCAGTTCACCTGCTCATTGGCGTCCATGGCAGCCCTTGCTTTAGATTCAATAGTGGGGGGTTACCTGCACAGCTAATTACAGAATACAGTTGTAAGTGACACTTTCGGGGCAGAGGTGTATCTTGGTTAGTATGATGGGGGGGTGTAAGCTTCAGATTTCCCAACAATCACGCTGGCACCTAATGTTAAAATACATTATAAGACAAGCAGGGCGCAAAAGAGGGGCTAAAGGGCTGCAGAAAAGGGGAGGAATGCAGATAGGGACAATAAGAGAGAAAAACACTTTATTTTGTGAAATAACCAACATTTTTTAAGTCTTTCCAAACAGAGAGAGGGAGAGAGTGTGTGTGTGTTTTTGTCTGTGTGGGTAAAAATTCCTGGTGAAATCTGACAGATACCTCATCAGACCTGACTGAAAGCACCTGTACCCAATTATTTATCACAAAATACATTTATTATGGGGGGTCTAGCACCCCAAACACCCCCCCCCCCGAAACTACTCCTCTTTTGGGGCAATTGGATGATGGGATGCATGAAGGGGAGGGACAGAGTTTGCTTTTAAAAGGGGAAACACCCACACCTTCCGCTTACTGGTCCCTGGCGTACTCCAAAGGCCATGCTGGGGAATGCTCCAAGGCTTCCTTGAATCCACAAAAGAATATAATCAGGACATGAACATGGCCCATCCTGTTGTTCATTCACACACAGGTGCTCCAAGATGTACTGCTGGTACCATCCAGTGAAGCACTACACACACAAGCCCCTCACTCACTCTGCCACTATATGCAGACGAAACGTGCCATTCACGTCCCCTCGGATGGAGCAAAGGACTCAGGGGACAAAGCAGATCCTTTGCTCAGAGACACCTATTTTTTGAAGGTGCCAGGAGAAAAAGGCTTGTCTCTTCTAGTATAGTCGAATGTTGCCATCCCTGGCAGTTTCCCTCACTCTAGTGAGAGAGCAGTAGTCACCATCAAAGGCCTGCATTATCTGTGCCTCTCCTAACCTTGAAGTTTTCCGCTGGGGTCACACACCATTCCATTGACTGTCTTCAGTAGAAACTTTGAATGTCGTGTTCACTGGGGCAACAGTTCAAAATCTAAGGAGACATACCATGATGTTCACAGAGCAGGGGCACATCATCATGCAGAAGACATTTATCACCCAAGAACTTAAATTAGGGATAGCCCTCAGTACAAAATACTGCTGGTGGCTTTCCCTTTAGCACGCTTGGTTTCAAAAGTCAGGAATACAAGGACAGGATGCAAACAGAGGTCTGTGAGCTCTGCCTAATTTATGTAGCCTTCACACTTCAACTTTCGTCAAACACATAATCAGAAAATAGGAGGCTGTTCAGTGGATAATGGCTGAACCAATGGGCAATCCTGTGATGTCTTTGAGCGTCAAAGGATGCATAATGCAATTCCCGCTAGCCCTGCCATTTTGGTGAATTGACGTTCATGGCAGTGGGAATAGTTAACTACTCAGAAGTCGATTCAGTTCAGTACCACAGAAAAGTAATTTAGTTATTTATTCCAAAAGCTCATTTTTATTATGCATTATTTTATTTGACCTGATATTTTAAGTATGTTTTTTAAATTCTGACAATTAACATTAAACTGAACGTTTTTTGCTCACTGGTGACAATTCTGAAATGGAAGTGTATAGTTATATTCATAGTAGCGATGTAGTGCTAGTGGTCACCTCCTCAAATCATCTTTGATGCCCGGTGGTGGAAGGTAGTGTGGAATACACGTCGTCTATCTCTTGATTTAAAACAATCTGTGCCTAAGTTTCAGAAGACTTTGGAATGTAAGGCACTTCCAAGAATGCATGTGAACCTGTTGGCCACTGTAGAACATAGTGCAAGTAACTAATTATAAAGTACAACTTAAAGGAAAGGAATGATTCCTGCTCTGCTGGGCTGGTTTGAGGGTCCCACAGCCTGGCAGGCAACACCGCTCTTCGGACTGGTTTGAGATAATTCTGCTTCTTTTTAATTAGTGTTTTGTTTGCACAAATATCTCCTGTAATGAGGAAGAGGTTAGAGGATGTTGCATTGCCAGCTCAACCTGTTTGCAGAATAAACATCCTGGTTACATGACTTTGAAGAGCTCTTTCCTGGTAGTGGCAGTACAGAAACAGCAGTGAGTAACTACTGCTACCCGCTCACTAATCCCGTAATAAGGCGGGTTCGCTGACCCAAACCAAAAACTTTACAGTGAAACTTCAACTATGATGCAGGGTTTGAGACTGTCCAAGACACCTGCAGGTTTGCAGCTGTAATTATATCAGGATCCTTATGTTGGTAATACCATTCTCCTCAGCGCCAAGGAGCATAAAAGACTAACAATGGCCGCTGGGTGTTACTCCTTATTAAAGAGATAAAAACATACAATCATTGTTGCCATCTGTGCCGGGTTAAATGGTCATTTTGTAAGTTTGCGCCACTTTTGCGTCAAAAAATGACGGTAATGCGGCACAAAAAAGTATAAATGAGGGCCTAGGTGTCAACACAACATCTATTAAAATAAAATACAGAGAGACACCGAGAGACACGGATGGCTTGACACAATTAGTTAGAAACTATTTAGTTTTGAAAGATTTAGCTCAAATTGCATTTCGTTTGAAAACATTTACTTTGAAACAACAAATGACATTTAAACTCCGATTGTTATAATGACTTGTAATTATAACAACTTGGCTTTCGCATCTAAATCGGCTATATTGGTGATAGAATAGCGGGGGTTAGGGCATGTCCAAATAATGACGAAATGTGTACTATGGCTATGCCAAAGTGGTGAAAAAATAGTTTGATAGTCAATTGCAAAAATGCTATCTGTTCCTGCTTTAAAATACAATTGTTTCTATTTGGCTTTAATTGTGTGATATTGTCAAACTATTTGATTCAAGCAATCTTTACTTATTTATAAATTGAGGAATCATACTTTAACCCTTGAATCAAGAGACCCCCTGGTTCTCCCACTTACGGTTTCAGCCCTGCGACTGTCCCATACCTCCCTGTCTGGAGGGTTACGAGGTATCTCCCAACACAGCGGAACTTGCAAACATTATGTCAGCGATACTGCCCTTTGAAAGCGATTGATACGATGCCAATGCTACTCAGACGCTCCTTTGACACAGAACCATCCATGTTCGCCATCTGCTGATGTTGTGAAAACTGGCACTGTCTAATGACAGCTCTAGGGTATGAAGGTCAAAGTGTTGCACTGTTGTTTCATATGGTGAAATTGCAGATAGCGAAGTGTAGGTGAAATGAAAATGTTGTGTATCTCAACGGCAAGGCGCCTATTTCTTTTTTAATGTACATTATAGGTCGCCGAATCTATGAACACTACATTGGTTCCTGTCCATACCAAAATGTATGGTATCTTATGTAGAGGTGTGGGAAGTTGTGAAGTTGGTTGATACGCAAATGTGTGTATTTTTATAAGCTTCAAAGTGTGGAGCTTGAAAAGTTAAAAAAACATAAACAGAGGTTCACCTTTAGCGCCCTCTGTGGTAGCAGTAAGCCACCATTAATGCCACTCATGGCATCGGGGGACCCTCTGCTTAAGATGCGTTCCAGGAAGTTACTGTAAAAGCTAGGGGTAAAGAGTCAAAATTCATAGGTACAAGTCAAAATAGGTTTACATTCCTTGGTTTGTGTGGTATATAGCAGATATGAGGAAATATTCACATGTAAGCCCAGCTTACTCAAGATTAGACAACATAGCAAAGAATATTCACATATCCCTTAGCCTGTGTTCCCCTCTCTTATTTATTTATATAAGAACTACCACTCACCTAGTGTAGGCTTGGGCTCTATGGCTTAGAATAATCTCTCTGCTCGCAAAAACTGCCAGAGTGAGCAAAGACCTAGTAAACAACAATAGGGAAATGATCAGGTCGCTTCTCCATTGGTGAAATGCCAACCTGGAAACCTGATCTAGATAACCCACTAACACAAAAAGTTTTCTCAGGTGACTTGCCAACAGTTGAATGCAACTGGGTAATAGCCAACTGGGGTGCACACACCAGGCCCACACCTACGTAGAGGTTCACTGCAGGGAAATTACCAGTGGGAAAAGATATATCAGTTATCCCATGTAAAAGGAAAACATCCCAAGGGAACCAACAGCAAGACACATTCCAGAGAGCTCTCCAGTATGTAATACATGCTTGGAAACCATTAACAGTGAACAACACTCATGGTAACCATCTAAGAACGAAATGTATGCGAGGGTATGCTAGGAGGTCCACCACCAATGTATATATATATATATATATATATATATATATATATATATATATACAGAGGAGTGCAGAATTATTAGGCAAGTTGTATTTTTGAGGATTAATTTTATTATTGAACAACAACCATGTTCTCAATGAACCCAAAAAACTCATTAATATCAAAGCTGAATATTTTTGGAAGTAGTTTTTAGTTTGTTTTTAGTTTTAGCTATGTTAGGGGGATATCTGTGTGTGCAGGTGACTATTACTGTGCATAATTATTAGGCAACTTAACAAAAAAAAAAATATACCCATTTCAATTATTTATTATTACCAGTGAAACCAATATAACATCTCAACATTCACGAATATACATTTCTGACATTCAAAAACAAAACAAAAACAAATCAGTGACCAATATAGCCACATTTCTTTGCAAGGACACTCAAAAGCCTGCCATCCATGGATTCTGTCAGTGTTTTGATCTGTTCACCATCAACATTGCGTGCAGCAGCAACCACAGCCTCCCAGACACTGTTCAGAGAGGTGTACTGTTTTCCCTCCTTGTAAATCTCACATTTGATGATGGACCACAGGTTCTCAATGGGGTTCAGATCAGGTGAACAAGGAGGCCATGTCATTAGATTTCCTTCTATTATACCCTTTCTTGCCAGCCACGCTGTGGAGTACTTGGACGCGTGTGATGGAGCATTGTCCTGCATGAAAATCATGTTTTTCTTGAAGGATGCAGACTTCTTCCTGTACCACTGCTTGAAGAAGGTGTCTTCCAGGAACTGGCAGTAGGACTGGGAGTTGAGCTTGACTCCATCCTCAACCCGAAAAGGCCCCACAAGCTCATCTTTGATGATACCAGCCCAAACCAGTACTCCACCTCCACCTTGCTGGCGTCTGAGTCGGACTGGAGCTCTCTGCCCTTTACCAATCCAGCCACGGGCCCATCCATCTGGCCCATCAAGACTCACTCTCATTTCATCAGTCCATAAAACCTTAGAAAAATCAGTCTTGAGATATTTCTTGGCCCAGTCTTGATGTTTCAGCTTGTGTGTCTTGTTCAGTGGTGGTCGTCTTTCAGCCTTTCTTACCTTGGCCATGTCTCTGAGTATTGCACACCTTGTGCTTTTGGGCACTCCAGTGATGTTGCAGCTCTGAAATATGGCCAAACTGGTGGCAAGTGGCATCGTGGCAGCTGCACGCTTGACTTTTCTCAGTTCATGGGCAGTTATTTTGTGCCTTGGTTTTTCCACACGCTTCTTGCGACCCTGTTGACTATTTTGAATGAAACGCTTGATTGTTCGATGATCACGCTTCAGAAGCTTTGCAATTTTAAGAGTGCTGCATCCCTCTGCAAGATATCTCACTATTTTTGACTTTTCTGAGCCTGTCAAGTCCTTCTTTTAACCCATTTTGCCAAAGGAAAGGAAGTTGCCTAATAATTATGCACACCTGATATAGGGTGTTGATGTCATTAGACCACACCCCTTCTCATCACAGAGATGCACATCACCTAATATGCTTAATTGGTAGTAGGCTTTCGAGCCTATACAGCTTGGAGTAAGACAACATGCATAAAGAGGATGATGTGGTCAAAATACTCATTTGCCTAATAATTCTGCACTTCCTGTATATATATATACACACACACATATATATATATATATATATATATATATATATATATATATATATATATACAATGAGGAAAGGAGCTCCTAGCCTCAAACAATGTTCAAATGGCAACAATGACTATTATTCAGCTGCACATTCCTGCAAATTTAGTTAAGTAGACAAGTGATGCTCAAACCCTAAACATGTACTTGCTGCCAAAGTACATATGCTTGGATAGAAAGAAATCTAGACCAGTTAATGACAAATAAAAAAAAACAGATAGTGGAGCACACATATATATAAGTCCTAACTAACCAAAGTAATGAATTCAATGATCGTCATAAATCAATAAGAAAACAGAAGTACAATTTAAAGATATAGTTGCTAAAAATATGAACGGATATGTGGCAAAATATTATAAATAACTCTATTTATTCAACACAAATATATCCCTTGCAATATACACTTCCTGACAATCCTAATACCAATGTTTTAAAAAGATGTAAAAATTTAATGTATAATCCAGCCTAATTTTAGACAATTCAAGAAAAGTCCATCTGTAGACAATCTCACAAGTATTGACAGGATTCAACCATCCAGCCTAATTTTAGACAATTCAAGAAAAGTCCATCTGTAGACAGTCTCACAAATGTTGACAGAATTCAGCCAATGTTGACAGGATTCAGCCGACACGTGTTTAATCCTGTTATAGGACTTTTTCAAGGCTCTTTGTAAATGAAGCGATCCATTTTATTCCGAGAGATCACTTATACTTGTTGTTTAGTTAGCAGAATTGTTTTTTCCCCTGCAAGGTACATCCAAAACCATCATTCCAATTTGAAATTCATATATATATATTATGGACAATTTGTTTCTCAAAAACATCATATATATGTATCTTCATAGTCCGCGAATTGAAATTCAACATCAAAAACATGCCATGTCCATTGTGACGCCTGTCAACATTGCCTGAATCCTGTCAACATTTGTTGTTGGACTGCGCCCATCGCCATAGACCCTGGTTCCTGCACCACCCACTGGTACGACGCCAGTTCTCTGCACACCCTCAACCATGGAAAATCCTCAGCCTGTCACCAAGCCGATCCAAAGAACACTCATTGACCTTTCTCCTGCCGATCCTGCTCTCTTACCTGCCGCCGCACAACACACTGCCCTGCCCTAAGCCAAGACTGACATCTCAAGTGCGTAATCCTCAACACCCGCTCCCTTGCCAAGCACGACATAAAAGTCTTGGACTTCCTCGACTCGATTTCCCCTGATTTCACCTTCCTCACGGAGACCTCGATCACCCCCACCTCAGCCCCGGGCATCAGACCTGCCATTCCCAGCGTCTACAAAATTGTCCACAAAGCCAGAGTCAATCGACCATGAAGCAGCATCGCCACAGTCAACAGGAACACCCTCCGCCTCTCAACCACCATCGTAAAACGCAGAAGCAGCCAACCACCACCGAACACGTACACTACCAAATTCATACCAACCTGAACACCTCCTTTCATGGCATACTTGTCTACAGACCACCTGGACCCTGACCCCAGTTCAGTGAAACCTTTGCAGACTTTTTCCCCCCCATGCACTCAACTCCACTGACTACATCGTACTTGATGACCTCAACTGTCTCCTTGAAAACTGCAATGATCCTAACACCACATCCCTTCTGGACAATCTCGCCACCCTTGGTCCCAAGCAACTAGTCAACCTCCCCATCCACTCACTCGACCCCGTCTTCTCATCTGGAAACAACATCACTATCTCGCACAACTCCGAACACCATTGGGACAACCACCGATGTATCCATTTCATCTTTACGAAGACCACCGTACGCCACCACGCCCCCACAACCCGAGCAGAAACTCGAACAAAGTCACTGAAGCCCAGCTCACCGAGGCCCTCAGCCATTCCCCCCCCCCACTGGATGCCACAAACGCGAACGACTCAGCACGCAACCAGCACCGCTGGTTTACAGAATACGTCAACACCATAGCCCCCCTCAGAAAACCTACAGGAAACCAGCACCAGAATAAACCGAACTGGTTCATGACAGAACTGGAAGAATCCAGGAGCAACTGCAGATGACTGGAACAAAAATGGAGGAACAGCCAAACAACCACATACCACACAACCTACAAAGACACAGTCATCATGCACCACCAGCGCATCAGAGCTTCCAAGAAAGCAGTTATTCAATAACACATCAGCACCAACACACAGAACAGCAAGGAGCTATTCACCATACTCAGGGAATTCATGAACCCCGGATCAGACACCTTGGACTCCTCCCCCTCTCAAGACCTCGGTGACAACCTTGCGACCTTCTTCCACCGGAAAGTCCAGGACAAATACGAAGGATTCAAGAACCATAACCCGCACCCACTGCCCACCAGCTTCACTAAGGACCCCACGCCTTAGACCCTGAACCACTGGACCCCTATCTCTCTACAGAAGACACCTGGAAACTCATGAATTCCATCCATTCAGGGGCACCTTTGAACCCATGCCCACACCACATCTTCAACCTGGCCAGTGCCACCATTCCACCAGAGCTCCACCAGAATATTAAGCATGCAAGCATTCCACAGAAACCACCACCTTCCCATCTGACTGGAAATATGCAGAGATCAACCTGTTCCTAAAGAAACCCTCTGCTGACCCAAGACGGATGAAAAACGACAAACCCACCTTTCTTCTCCCCTCTCCAGCCAAGGTAACAGAAAAGGTCATCAACATGCACCTGACTGAGTTCCTCAAGTCAAACCACATCCTAGACCCCTCACAGTCCGGTGTTCAGGAGCAACCACAACACAGAGACAGCCCTCCTCGCAGCCACCTACAACATCCTTGCCAAACTAGACCACGGTGACACGGCTGCCCTTATCCTCCTTGATCTCTCCACCACGTTCAACACAGTTTCCCACTCCACCCTTTGCACCAGACTCCAGGATGCCCTCATCCGCGGCTAAGCACTGGAATGGATTTGTTCTATCCTGTCCAGAAGAACCCAGTACCCCAGGGATCCTCCCTACGCCTGACCATCTTCAACATCAACATGGCCCACTCACCAAAATCATCAGACAACACAGACTAAATATTGTCTCCTATTCTGACAATACCCAACTGATCCTCTCCCTGACCAACAACCCCTCAACAGCCAAGAGAATCTTCTTCAACGGTATGAGTGCAGTCGCTGCCTGGGTGGAAGCAGGCTTAACTCGGACAAGACAGAGATCCTCGTACTCGGCTCCACGCCCTCTGCCTGAGACGACTCCTAGTGGCCAACTGCACTAGGAAATGCCCCCAACCCCACCGACCACACATACAACCTGGGCATCATCCTGGACTCCATGTTTTCCATGACCTGTCAAATCAATGCTGTCTCATCAGACTGCTTCCACACCCTGTGCCGCCTTCGAAGATCTGAAAATGGATCTCCACCAAGACTAGATGGACAGTCACCCTCACTCTACTCAGCAGCAAAATGGACTATGGCAACACACACTACACCGGCATTACAAAGAAGCTACAAGCAAGGCTACAGAGAATCCAGAACGCAGCAGATGGACTTCTCCTAGACATCCCCCGCCACAGCCACATATCTGCCCAACTCAGAGACCTCCACTGACTCCTGATCGATAAACATTTCACCTTCAAGCTACTGACTCACTCCTACAAGGCTCTTCACAACATTGTCCAGCCTACCTCAACCACTGCCTGACCTTCTACACCCCTGCCAGGCAACCCTAATCCTCCCATCTCGCTCTCGCCACCATCCCCAGAATGAGGAAAAACATTGCCAGAGGCAGATCCTTCTCCTACCTCGCAGCTCGCCCGGGCATGGAACACTCTCCCACTCAGCCTCAGACAGGCTGCATCATTGAAGCAATTCAGGAAGGAGCTCAAGACCTGGCTAGTCGAATGACCAGCATGACCACAACAGCGCCTTTTGACCCCCTGGCTGATAAGCATCACTCTACAAGTATTGATTGATTAATTGAAACATAAGCAAGGCAAGCAATCAAAACTTAACCAACAGGGATGCTGAGCTATATAAACCCCAACAAAACAATGTGCTACACACCAATGTGGAACCATGTCCTGTGCATCGAAAAGCATAACAAGTATCTAAAGAAGTCTCCTATGATTGGCTTGTCCTTGCATTCAAAGAAGGGGTCCATTCAATTTTATCCTCCTCCATTCTTGTCACTGATGAGGGGGGAGGAATAAGGCCCAATTTCCTCTCTTTAAGTGCACCCCTTGCAGCAGAGCTCATTGGAAGGGGCCCCTCTTGTTGATCCACTTACTCACGCACTCACTTCAGTGCTTATGATGTCAAATTCTAGGGATGGTCATGAGGAAGTAAAACAAATGACATGCTCAGGAAACCTACCTGACTGGCAATGGTCCCTGCTTGGAGTGGAATTTCCTAAAAGAAAATGGAAGCAAATTGAGCTTTATGCTGCTTGACAATAAGCACACCACCATACCAACTCAAGCTTCTGCATTCAGCCTTTGTCAATTAATCACCCCCGCCCTCACCAAGGTAAAAACATTAGAAGTCATTACCGACTGAAATATCACCCTTGACGCTGAGATGTCAACAGTGGTTCACCACTACCTCTGCCTTCTCAGACACCTCCTCTTCCGAAGCCACCCTGGAGCAGTACTATACCTTAATCTCCCGACTTAGTTAACTGACTCCACCCTGGAGTGTCCGGCAGCCAACCTTTAAGTGATCTAGAATACTGCTACAGGACCAGTAGCGGGGGAAGCAGAACCAGGATGCCATCTCACCAACACTGAAATCTTTAAAATCTCTGATTAGCTCCCCTTGTCCTGTGCCATCTTAAAAATACCCAATTACATTTCAGCATCACAACCCTGGACACACCATGCACTTTTCTGACAAAAGTACTCTCCAGCCACTATTATCGCACAGCAGGAGGAGGGTACTTCGAAGTTCTATGGTCCTTACTATGGAATACACTCAAAATAACATCTTAAAAAATGCTCACAACCTCAGTGCAATCTGCCCACTCCGCAACTACAAAATAAATGAAAAACAATACCTTACCAAATGCTATTTAAATTATTATTCGTGTAATTAATCATGCCGTTAGGTACATTTAATGTTTTTACAGTGCATGCAATTCTCTTACATACAGGTTTGACCAAAGTCAGAACCTGACTGGATATCCTACGGTCTCTTAAGATCTTGTTCGTTTGACAACAATCTAAGTGCCTTTGTTTCCCTCTGTGGCACTGACAACTGGGGTTTAGGCTTAAGACAGCTCTTACCAAGAATAAAGAGTCCAAAAAGGAAGGGCTGATGGCCCTTTCAATGGGGTCTTTGTGTTGGGCTCAGGTGGAAATTAAAATAAGAATCGCCCCCCTCAATCCTGCAGATTTCTGCTCCGACCAGAAAGCAAACAAGGTGCAGAAGCTGGTGAGTGTTTTCAGCACGTTCACTGCGGCCGTCTGGTTCCTGCTCATTTCCTGTACTGAAAATCTCCAGCGAGCTGCTCTAAATTCGGTTCAGCAACGTTAAAATTATAGACAAAAGCTGTCTGTAATACTATCAGTTATGGACAATGGGTACTGACAGGTGGTCACCCTAGCATGGCAAAAATAGCAAGTCGACTATGGTGCGATATCTGTCGTTTTTCTCCAGGATTGTTTACATGCACACAGACAAAAGTACCCATACACTCTCTCTCTTTTGAAAGTCTTCAAAAATCTAAGTTATTTAACAAAATATTGTATTTTCTCTCTTAGTGCTCCTACCAATTAGCATCCTCTCCCTTTCCACTGCCCCATAGGCTTCTCTCATGCACCCTGCTTGTCGTATAAAGTATTTAAACATTATGTGCCAGCTTGTTTGTCAGACAATCTGAAGCTCACATCCCCACCATCTCACTGACCAAGCTACGCCCCTGGTGGGTGAACTTACCTGTCTTCTTGGAGTACAATCTCGGAGACCTCCAAGCAGGGCTTTAAGTAGGCCGGGCAGGTGCTGAGACAGGTCTCTGTTGGGCTCGCAATTTTTACCCTACACCCGCAGGGTGAAAAATAAAATATTAACTCAGCAGCACTGCCACCCTGTGCTGCCTTTGATGTAACTTCAAAGGGACTCGTTATAGTTCTTTCATCATTTTAGAACTGAAGCATTTTTTAATATTTTATACAACAAAACCATTGTTGTTGCTTTTTATCTTATGCAACCAACAGCAATTGACAAAGCCAATTGATATTGCTTGTTGCAGGTGTAATGTTACTTGTTGTATTATATATCTGGATGCAATGACAGAAAGAAGAATCAAAAATACCAGTCGGATAGCACACAGTGTTAAGCACAGATTTTTAGCTTACATGTTTTTAGGTCACACCCTTCATAACACCGGCCACGCCCCTTTGAGAGATTCACCTAGTTTGTTCATCTCACGTAAAGCCCTGCCTCCAAGGAACCCTACGGCATTGTGCAGCCAGCATTAAACAATTTCCTGACTGCAAAGTGGCCCACTCTTCCAGGACAAATACCTCATAGCAAGCACTATGGAAGAGCTAAACATCGTGGTAGGCCAAAGTGGGCCATTGATGGCAACTTTGCTGGCCCTTGTAAAGGATTAATTTTTCTTACGTTACCAGGCTTTGTGATTGAACCAGTAGTCTTCAAGCACCCATAATCTCATTTAGCCATGTAAGAAAATTAAGCATCTATGCTATTTTCTATTCTGTTACTATGATGAACACGCTCGGATTGCACCAATAAAAATTTACATCAATGTTTTCCTACCACATACGATTCCATTTATGGGTGACCGATTTTGCTTTGAAGTTTGGACCAACCAGCGCTAACACAAGATTTTACGTTTATAAGAAGATGCAAAGTTTGGTTTAAAATTGCATCACTACAAGTGTAAACTATTTAACTAGAAACGTGAGTGCAACATTGCACTGCAATGTAGTGCTTAATTTGTGCTTGTTGTTTCCAGTGCTGAGCACCGGCTCTTATTTTTGAGGGCCAGTGCTTATTCTTCTGCCTCAAGCATTTGCTGCGAGCAAAAGGCACACATGGGAAAGACGGCGGAAGAGAAAAACGAAAAAGCGTCACTGAGGGAGAAAGTAGAAAGATCCTGGAGTGAGCTGAAGGGGCAGAGAGTGGCTTTAAATGGATTGAAGAGGCCCGAGATGGCTTCAGGATTACGCTGCCTCAGTATTCCGTGCTCGCACATTTAATTGCAGCAGCCGCGTGTTAAAGAGGAGGGCTTTCCGCACCGGCACATTTTTATTTACAAATTAAGCACTGCTGCAATGTACATTTGCCCCACAGAGCAAAAAGGGAGCAAGAAATGCATAACAAAATTCCTGTGCTTGTCTCCTCACTGCAGAGAAAAATCCCCTTCTTCTCACTGTCTTCCTTCCATGTCCGAGGTACAGCTAGATCCATTTCGGACCCATAGATTAAAGAGAAAGACTATGAAGGTTGCGTGTGTGCTGCAGTAGGTAGCAGAATGGTGGGAGTATGTAGCCTGGTGGGTTTGTTCACTTCTTGCCTTCTACTGTATAAGTTTGCAAAACTCTACCTTGCTGTTAGATGGCATTTCTGACCAGGCAGGTTCTGTACCTGTTTTCCAAACAGGGGGGCATTTAAAACCATGCATATGTACCTGCTCTGCATGTTTGCCTGTGGAGAAGGAATTCTCCCCTGTCGCACAACCGTTCACCCCCCACCCCCCAACTGCTTGAGGTCTTTTATCTGAAAAGACAGGTGAATAGCACCACCCCGTCACCTGGATACCGCCGGGAAGTTTCCAATGTCGTGTATAAATAATTGATCATAGGTTCATTGAAGAGGCTGCGGGTTCCCTATACTCTTAATCTCCGAGCAATCACCTGCTTAGAGTTGAAACAGTCCCATGTATAAGCTGGAGCGTCCTCCCCGACCCGTGAGCATGTACATGACCATGCCACACAAGGAGCTCTTTAACAGATGTCTTTATTCCTCAGCATACAATCACACACTGCCCTCTGATCACCTCATAACCATTAATCACCTCACTTTAATACATCCCCGCAAGTCACGTAATTTCTCTACTGAGTCAGCTCAGAACTGCAAGGTTCCTAGTGCACAGACTCATGACACTACATTTGCCCCCTCGTCAAATAAAAAGTAAAAACAACAGTCACATTATATTTCTTCAATGTCCCCTAGGCGCTTGCACTAGTGATCCAGATCAAGTGATATGAGGCAGTTGAGATGTACTCTAGTTGTGCACCGATGGCACCGGTTCCAGGGGTGGCCAACAACTACTGAGAATGGCGGGGCAGACAAATGAGTGGAGGTGGGTGCAAGGAGGGGGTAAATAAAACAAATAAAATAACAATAAGTTACCTTGCTTGCAAGGTGATATCCTCCATGCTCTGGTTTCCGTCTTGTGTCCAGGCTCCAAATCCCTTAACCAATCTTGGAGCTGCTGTCATGCTGTTAACCATCATGAGAGTAGCGCCAGGATTGGAGGGAGCGGCCTCTCTCGGCACACCCGAGGGCACTGGAGGCCTGTGCCTACTCTCAACCCAGCTGTCTAAGATATCTGGGTTGATAGGTTTATAGTTCATATGTCTGGATGGCCGTCCAAAAAGACATGCGCACCTTAAACAAGCGGACGGGCAGCCCACCACTTCTCCCTGCTGCTGGCACTTAGCAAGCCCTGCCCCATCCTGACACTTGGTTCAGGATGGAGGATAAAAAATTAAATGGTGATAAATTAACTTTATCACCATTTTATTTTTCATCTCTGGTCAGTGTCTGGGGACAGTTTTTAACAATGGGGAGACACTCCTCTGCTGTAATGGAGGAGTTGCCCCTGACCGGTTCTGATGCTTGATCTGGACTGTTATGTGGGATTGCCTCATTCATAATTGAAGGAGCTGGTGAACATTGTGGTAGGTGCTTAAAATATGGCGACACCCATGTGGTGGACTGTCCAGGATGTCGCGTCATCACCATGTGCCCTTTGCACATCACCACCCTCAGAGGATCAACGCCAAATGGAGTGTCTGTTTTCCACTTTTGTTATTGTTTGACCAGGACCTAGTCACCCTCATCGAAGACTGTTTCCTGAGGTTGTCAATGCCGTTCGGCATATGTTTTTTCAAAAAGTGTCTGTGACTTGAACCGTATCAGCATTCAAAGGTCAGTTCACTGTGGCATTTTGGTTCCAATGGCTCTCCCAAATATTAATGTGCCAGGACTCTCACCAGTTGTGGAGTGAGGAGTTGAACAGTAAGCGCGGAGGGATTGACACAGGGCCTGGCTTAACATGATTACCTCCATCAATGCTCATTGAATTACCTTTTCAAGGGTACCCATAAATCATTCGACAACACCATTTGCTTGTGGCCACAAAGGTTTTTTTCATGCTTGACATTTAGTCTGATGAGATACTCCTTTTTTGCTACTGACTGACAGACCATTGTTGGATTTGAAAATGGCGGGGATGCCCCATGCTGCAAAAATGTGGTCCAGTTGCTTAATGACCTTGTCATAGGTCGTGGATGATAGCTCCTCTTCTGAAGGAAAAGGGAATACTCACCAATGATTACCATGAGATGATGTTCATTTCCTAAGGGCCCAAAGAAACCAAACTGCAACTTTTTCCCTGACTTGTGCAGTACGGTCAGACATTGTCAATGGATGCTACGTCACTAAGCACAGGAACCACACTCAGGGGGTCATTACGACCTTGGCGGGCGGCTACCGCCGCCCGCCAGGCGGTAACCGGCGTGCGGCCGCCAATGCGGCCGCACTCACGCGGCCCCCATTATGACATTCCCGCTGGGCCGGCGGGAATGAGGCCGCAACAATGGAGCCGGCGGTGTTGCGGCCGTGCGACGGGTGCAGTTGCACCCGTCGCGCCTTTCACTGTCTGCTATGCTATGCTATGCAGACAGTGAAAAGCTGGCCGGGGCCCTGTTAGGGGGCCCCTGCACTGCCCATGCCACTGGCAAACCGCCAGAAACAGGCTGGCGGTAGGGGGGTCATAATCCCCAGTGCAGCGCTGCTTGCAGCGCTGCCCTGGCGGATTATCACCGCCGGGGCTAAAACGGCGGGAAACCGCCGGCCCCGGCGGTGCGACCGCGGCACTACCGCCGCGGTCGTAATAAGGGCCTCCGTACCGCCAGCCTGTTGGCGGTACGGACGCCACATTACCCCTGGCGGTCTCTGACCGCCAGGGTCGTAATGACCACCTCAGTCTCTTAGGGCTCTTTTGATGGTTACAATGCCACAGTGTCCTTCATGGGCTAATTGACTGACTTGCTGTCTGAGGATCTCAGGTATGACAATTCTCGTGCCTCTCAATACAACACCATCCACTGCTACTGACAGTTAATCTTGTATATTTTTGAATTTTTTAAATTTAACATTGTCAGCAAAAAGTCAAATGTTCCTCTTCCACGATTGAGTTGAAATTATGTCTTTGAGAAAAAGCATGGTTTATTGGCATTAGTAGCACCAAAAATCTGTTTAATGGAGGGAGCTGCTGGTATACTGGATCTCACAATGAAGTAAATGCACTCCTCAGTGGTTTTCAGATGTCACACTTTCATGATGTACTGGTACTCGTGAAAAATAATCAGCAAGGTTCTGATCTTTACTCGGCTTATGAACAATTGTATAGTCATAGTTTTGCAGTCATTACCTCCAACTCTCAATGTGAGGGTGCATATTGGCTTCCGGATTTCCAAAAATAGTGAGCAGTGCTTGGTGGTCAGAAATAATAGCAAAATGTTTTCTATATGCAAACACATGAAAACGTTTGCAGGCCCACACTACAGACAGACTCTCCTTCTCCGGCTGAGAATATGCACGTTCTATGTCACCGACTTCAACTGGCATAGACTTCAACGTGTCTCTATGCATTTGGGTGACCATTATGTTGCATAAGAATTTCCTCCAGCCCTACCAAGCTCGCATATATGGTGATCTCAGTTTGTAACTTGGGATCAAAATAGGCCATCTCATTTGCATTCTCAATTGCGTCTTTTATTATTTTGAAGCTTTAATCCCATTCAGCAGACCACTGGAAAGTGACATTTTGTTTTGTCAAGTCTCTTAATGGGGCACTTACTATAGCAAAGTTATGAATGTATCTTGAACAATACCTGGCCCTGGCTAAGAAAGATCGTATCATGGTGTCATCTTGTGGGGGGCAAGTAGCCAACAGCACCTGCACTTTATCCGGGTCAGGAGTCATTCTCCCATCAGAAAATATGTACCCAAAGATTTTATGTTCGGTCTTATGAAGCTTGAACTTTGCTGCGTTCAGAATGAGACCTGCATCAGCAAGTAACTGGCACACCTGTGTCAGAGCCTTGTCATGTTCCTCTTGTGTTGCTCCAAAAAACAGTATATCATCACTACAATTAAAAACATGTGTGACAGGCTGAATTATTTGACGTATAACATCCTGAAATATTTCAGCAGAAAACAACACTCCAAAACTCAACCTTTTATATCTGAACACATTAACATGAGTCAAAACAGTAGTGATGTACCTGCAATTCTCTTCTAGTTCAAGTTGATGATATCCCTTGTTCAGATCACAACGAGGGAAGACTTTGGTGCCATTCAGTTGCATGATTACCTTTCGCTCTCACTTGCTTCGTTGTACTGGCGCATAGCAACACACAAGCGCACTGCACCGCCACTGTGCTTTGTTAAATATCAGTGACATATCTGAGACTCAGAGGTTCCTTCAACACATGCTACATGAGGGTCCCATCATTTTGCGATATGCCACTGAGAAAAACATGACAGCAAAGAAAATTGATTTATCTAAAAATTTAAAATTTAAATCTCACAAATATCAATGATTGTTTCAAAGAAAAAGAGAGCACAAGCAGAGGCTTCTGGAGGAGAGAAAGCAGGAAACCTTCCACAGGCCCTCTTTTGAAAAACAAAAATATTGGTAACAATTAAATATTTTGCTTATTTTTTAACTGTTTTTTATACGTTTCTAAAACTAATAACACCTATCTGTTTGTTAGAAATTAAAAACGGCAGGTTCTACACCTTCAAATAAACACATTGCAATATTTTTATTTTAAAACTACAAGTTGTTGACAAAAACTGACAATGTAAATGTTTCTCATCTAAAGAAGGATAACGTAAATATGAGTAGGTAAACATCAGACAATGTAAATGTGGCAATGAACTAGTGGTACACCCTCGAACCAAAATATACCTTTTCTGAACATGGTCATCTTAGAACACTGACAAATGCCTATTTTTAAACAAATACAAATGGTTTTCTAGAGCAGGGGTTTCCAACCTTTTCTGTAGTAAGAGCCAATTATGTTCAGTGAAAATCATCCATAGCTGCTAATATTATTAGTGTTGTAACAGTGACCACATAAGACAAGATTACAGCAGTGGCTACCAAATACAACCATGATCACCTCCGTGCATCAAACATGGCTGCTAGCAGTAATGTAAAACATCAATTTTGAATGCCTTTGCATGCAAAATGCATAATAACCATAGTTGCAATGCCCCGACGACAAGCACATTAGTAATAAGGATCTCAAGCGCCACAATTATTTATCAGTCAAACATCAGCTTTTGAACATTGGTTAATGAGTTCTGAAAATGCACATGCTGTCTAGAATCCATAATCTGAATTTTGTTCTACATATGATAATTCAGCAAAGAATAAATTTCTAATTCAGTAGGCTGGGCTGATCACAGGAGACCTACTGACAGGTAGCAGGTGAGCTACCAATACCTCAGAAGCTTCTCGTTGGGGAAGCCTGTTCCAAAGGCAGCCCTGACGTTTCTCAAAACATTTTCACCTTCTCCCTTGCCCCAGGTCATTACTTAAGGTTTGGAGCTAAATTGAAAGGTACTCATAATTCTGGAGGACTTTAAGCTCCCGAAGTGACTTCTCTCTATATGATGAAGGGACCACACTAAATAAATCAGCCCTCTGATGCCAATCCTGCCAATGTCCGGCGCATACAATGGTTTTGCCAGCAGCATAGCTGGCAGAGGATCTGCTGCTGGGAAACTATGTTTCTCATTCAATACATGAAAAGGTCACTGCAATTATGTGGTTTGGCGGTTTTTGCACATAATCCATCATATGAAGCATAATCTGCAGGTTTCAACTTAAAAAAATATGTTTCTAGCTCAAACCGATCAAATGTTACTAAAAACATTTTATTAAAAACATGGTGAAATGGGTTTGAGAGCAGAGGAAGGTCCTTTTCAACGGTTAACTGACCATCTTTTGCTTTCTTTTTTCTGTATTTGGTTTTTAAACTGGTACTAATGAGGTTAAATTGTTGCTCAGTCAATATCACCATCTATAAAAATGACAAAATAATGAATTAGTAGTATTTAAAATTGTGATTCATTATTTAGTCAACCCTGCCACATGCTTTGGTGCTCAAGTGGCCCTATCTAATATGCAGGGGGAAACAGAAATGAGGGCGGTCAACATATTCGCCAATTTCTACCAAAAGTCTTATTTGATAGCAACCAAGAAAATATGGGTCTGTTCGGCTTTTTAATGTCCCTGACTTATCTTCCTTCAGAGACCCTGCGCATGCCACTCAGTGGCATAGCTATTAGTGGTGCAGCAGGTGCTGTGGCACTGGGGCCGATGGATCTGAGAGGTTCACTGCAACTCAATTATAGCTGTTTTTTAGCTTTCAAAATAGGCAATGGAGGGTTCATTTTACTCCTTGCATTATGGCCTATTGCATTCATTTTAGCTGCTAAGTCTGCAGCTTTAATGGTGCTTTCTTGGTTCTATGGTTTTGTATATGTGTCCCAGCATCTCCTAACCCTATATAATGTTCCTTTGTCTCCCACTTCTATTGAGATTTGTTTGCATAAATCCACTAACCTTTCAGTAGATACAATTTCTCTATCATTGTTCTTGATCTATACCGTGCCAATCTTCATTTATACCTGATCATTGCTTTGTGGGGTGGGAGAGGTTCTCTGGAAAGTACTCACTGGCTAGTGTATTTATTCCCTTTATTAATCTGATTTTTATGCCATACTCCCCCTACTTCCTCGTCTGCTGGTCTGGAAGCATGTAGACATTTGAACCTGAACTGAGAGTTCTTGTAAAATCAAGTTTTATCCTTCAGGAGGCGTGACTTCCAGAACTAGACACAGCACTCCAGCTGGGTGGCACAGAACTGCCCATCACACTTAAGAAGGGTTCCCAGAACTCAGTGTTGCTCTCCAGATAGGTCCTCGAGAAATAAGCATCACACTCGGGCTGGGTTCCTCAGAACTGAACACCACTGCCCACATGGGCTCTATCTGAAATGAACATGACAATGCAAGTAGCATACCAATAACTGAGCACCATACTTCAGATGGGTCACTGAAAACAGAAAACTATGCTGCAGTTGGTGTGTTAGAACGGAAAGCCGAACTTTATGTGGGTCGCCCAGAAATGAACACCACATACCACATACAAACTGGGTGGCCCAAAACTAAAAGCACACACTGAATATGGGTCAAACACAATTAAACACCACACTTCACTTGTGTTAGACCTTGGTGTTGTATTCCACCATTCCCCCAGACTTGTTGCCTTCACCCCCCAATTTTTGCTGAAATCGTTTTTGTTGGCTTTAGGATTATGTGCACTTTAGCCCTTCTAACGAGTGCTCTTCCATTACATATGGTAAAATTGGTATACAGCTAATTGGCACACTGAATTGATTTATAAGTCCATAGTAAATGGTACACCATGTATCCAGGGCCTGTAAATTAAATGGCACTGTTGGGCCGTTACACTTAATAACTGATAACTTCAGTTCAAGAACAGAGAGAAATCCTTCTTCCATTTATTTAAATTGTAATTTAAAAACCTTTTTAATGGCAAAGTTTGATTTTAACTTACTATTTTGAAAATGCCACTTTTATAAAGTTGGCAATTTTCTGCCTAAATCAAATGTGCCTTTGAATGTCCAGTGTCACATGACTGTGAATGGCTCGACTGTGGTGGGCTGTGTATTACTTCCAGACATGGGGGACAAAAGGGCCTTTGGTGTGGGGTAGGGTGTTCGTCTCCTGACCAGGGTGTCTTGTGGGGTTGTGTTTATCCCTTCCTGAGCTTCAAATGGTAGCCTGAGGGCTGTGTCCGCCCCCCTTACTGATGGCTATGTCTCCCTGCACTCTCACTGGCAAATGCAGCTCACACCTAGGACTGCCTAGCCTTTGTTACCTTAGACAGTTTGGAGACAGACCCAGGGAAGGGAAAATGTTAGACAATGGGGGTTACCCTAGACAGTTTAGAGCCAGACCCAGGTAAGTGAGAAGGTAAGACAAAGAGAGCATTCCCAACCCCCAAACAGGCACTGGGCATAAGAATGGCACCCTCAGAACCTCTCCTTAGAACACTGCTGGTCCGGGGGAGGATTCAGAAGAAAACTGTTCTGCTTTCTCAAGAAGGAAGACTAGATCTGTTTACTGTAATGAACCCAGAATCCCCAGAAGCAACTTCAAGGGTCACTTTTGGTGACCCTTGGAGTGACTTCTGTTTGAGCTGCAGGTACACAATAAGGTCCCAGAGACCCCTTCTGCTTCCCAGCTGACCTGATGCAACTGGACCTGAATTGGTTTCTCTGCTGGCCTGTGTGGGAGTGAGTCCTGACCCTCCAAGTGTTGTCCTTTAGGCCCTAGACCCTTGGTTGGAGTCAGAGTGCACTCCTACCTGCACAACTGAAGGTTTCACCGGATCTGAGGCAACAGAGAGCAGATTGACACAGGGCCGTGCATAACAGCACACTGCAGCCCCTGATATGTGGTTTCACTTGATCCAGTGCAATGCGCCACAGAATTTCATATCGCAACCCCACACTGTTCCTCATTAGCAGCTTCACTGGATCTAACTAAGCAAAATGCAGGACAAGGCAAGGGCGTCACATCGCAGTACAGCGTAGCTCCTTATCAGGGGCTCAATGGACCCAATCAATTTCGATACAACCCTTGATAGATCAACACTCACTCTATTTGCCACTTTATAGAGCATCCTTAGTCACTATAGACTTGTGTTAAGGGAGAGCCCTGTCCTAGTGTCCATCTAGAAACTACCCATATGTCTGTGTGTTATGCTTTTACCAGGTCCAGTGACCAGAGGTGCCACCTTAATTCATTTCTAATTGAGTGAAAAATGTAAAACCATATATTTATATATAGGAAGTGCTTCATGTAAGCGACCACCATGAGCTATTTGGTTTGAGTGGAGGGCTCCCTTGATATAGATTCCCTCGTCAGCTCCTAGTATATTGACTCGATAGACCCAACACAGCAAGATGCAGAGTTTAACATCGCAGGACCGTGCAGCCCCCGCACCACAGACTAAACCTACCAACAACTCCCAGCAGGACACACTTGGTCCTGTATCCAGCCCATGCTCCATTGTAGTGAGCTTGTACCTTTGACTTTGTCCAATTCTGGAGCAGCCAGATACCCCTAGTTTGCATGTTGCACCTTTTTGGTGCTGTTCTTTCTTGTTTTTTAAATAACAATACCTTTGGTTCTACTAATTGGATTTTTATTGTTTTGGTGTTGATTTATTTATCAAAGTATCCTCTATTCTTCTAAATTGGTTTGGGATTATTCTTGTGCTGTATTTTCACCTTATTACTGTGCTACATAAAACATTTGCACAATGCCACTAAATTAAGCCTCAAAGCTTTCATGCCAAGCTTCCAGAGGGTTAAGTACAGGTTTAGTGACCTTTGTGGTTCACCCTGATAAGAATTGTGTTTATTACTTGAACGGGGCCCTCGCCTCTCTCAACTAATAACCCAGTTTCTTACTATTTGGATGAAATAGAATTGATTGCCACACCCCAGGTGTAGTCCAGGAAGTGGACTCAATGCTCAAAATGTGCCCTCCACAACTCAATAATAAAAATACTCCCAATGTGCCCTTTTTAGGTCTGGCTTGACAGCATATTTGTCTCGTGACTTGTTGTTACTCATTCTTTCAAATATATGCAAAGAGGGGACTTTGGCTCCTCCCCAAAGTAGTATCACTTTTCTCTATCATTTAGTTTATAGGAAGTGCCTGCCATTAGAATGCACGAGGGACTTTACTTCAGAAATGTACTCAAAGTCATCACACTGTTTCATATCCTTGTGTATATTATGTATATTCTATATGCATTCTGTGCAGAAAGCAGACCCTTTTTATTACTTTTTCCCCAGCCCCGGCAATGCCAGAATATCAGATTTAATTTGCTAAATAATAGCATTTGTGCATGCAAGGAAAGAAACAGCATTTGCAAAATACCTGTGATAACTTAACACTTTGAAACCAGGCCTAGTGGCCTTGGTGATGATTATTATTTACAATTAATAGCAACGATATCTTTGTGACCCCATAATGACCCCATAATTTAAAACACTACTTCAGATCTCTCCTTCAGAAATGATTACAGTGCCCTGGATGAGGACTCGGGAAGTGAACAGGCAAGCTTGATGTGGCTTCCAGAACTAGGCACTTTACCTCAAAACAGGGCTCCTCTGCAGGGCGTAACAAAGGCTCAGCACAGTACACTGTGCACGGGCGGCAGGCCCCGACTGGGTCCAGGGGAAGGGGCCCATGTCCAACGTACTTTTCATGCCCCCCCCCCAAGTTTCGTTACGCTACTGCTCTTCTTGAACTAAAAATATGGTCTAGACGTGATTACCAGAACTGCCTTGATCATGAGATTCAGCAATAGGACACAGCTTCAGACAGCGCTCGGTACATAGCATAATACTCCAGCGCCTCCCCCCCTCCCCCCCCCCCACACACTCACACACAAAGAAGTGGACATAGTTCTTCGAATACATCATCGGTAGTATTGTAGGCTTTGATGAAGCAGAAAATGAAGGTTTTGATTTATTAACGCTTAAACGTAGTGCTGAAATAATCATGTGTGACTTTAACCGAACTAATAAAGATTGTACGGGGACAAAATGTGCCCTCAGAGTAGTTTGCCATCATTTATACGCGTGCTTTATATAACGTGGTGTATTAGAATTGCACTAATCCGACATAATCATAAACGTGTGCTACGATTTGCTTGTTTGAAATGCTTTAGCTTAGCATTACTTTAGCGGAGGCTTTGGCCTAGTTGCCTGGTCTCACGGTTTAGATGCTCGTATTTTTCCACTGTGCTAATAAGCGTGTATTTTTGCTTGAAGCTGTACTTTTCCACAGAAACTGTTCACATGCTTATCTTAAAGTTAGTGCCAGCCTGGCATATTTTCTCTTTAATTCAAGGTCGACTTGCAGGTGCGGACAATGGAGGCTCTGAAAGTGAGCTAATTGGGAGACAATGTTGCAACTTGCGTACCCATCTCCAAGGATAATGTATGCTTAAGTAAAAGCTTGAGAACTGTCGTTTTTGATTGGTCAATTTGAAGCTAACCTATGAACCCTCCAATGGAGACCCTACTGGATTCGAACTGTTGTCTATAAAAACCAGGTGCACGAGAGGAATCTCTCTCTCTCATCGGACATCCCGCCATTTTGACTTCGTAGCTATTATGGCCCACTTTGCTGCGACGCCATTTTGAAAGAGACTTTGATGCTTTCTCTAATCGAGAGAAAGAGACTTTTAATGATTCTTGCCCTAGAGACTTTAACTTTGACTGATCCCTTTGCATGAAGTAGTAGTTTTACCTTGCCGCCGTGAGGCATTTGCCCCGTCCACCCCTGCCCCTTTGTCCCGTCCTATGCTGATCGAAACGGTACCCATGATGACCGAAGAACGGTACCTGTGAGACGAAGACTTCCTTGTATGCTGATCGTAATTGGTAAATATGAAAGGAAATTGTACAATTGCATTGTGTTCCTTTTAGGTAACCAACTGCTGATTTTGACAAGGTCCCTAGCTAGGAGTTTTTCAAATTGATGTTGTTAAATTGTTTTCGCATGAAGTCCTACATGCCGATGCTAATTTGAGGTTAGACGAGGATTCCATATGTCGCACGATGCAATTTGAGATCTTGTTATGCTGACTAAATGTATGCAATTAGTTCATTACAGATTATCGTATTAGTGATTTGCATTGCTATCATCGAATGCCTTGTGATTCAAATGCTACATAGATTGCACTTGTTTCGACGTTATGGACAGCTATTAATGTTCATATATGTTTATCATTTGGTGTTGAGACACATTTATATTGCGCTAGCTTTGTTAATATAGGGAAATAAAATTCACTAACTTTGAATAAACTGGTGTGGTTATTCCTGACTGGAAGGTCAGGGTTCGCCGAAATGTATTCTGGACTAATTGTTAAGTGTTATGTTGTTCAAGGCGTTGCTTATGTTCGTTATTGATCATTGATTTTGATGAGATTGATCGATTAAGAGTACAAAGAGTTCCCACTAAGTCAAAAGATTCATCGGCCTAAAGAGCGTCCGAACACAGGTAAATTATTACTACGGACCGCTCTATCAGTAGATGGTAGCAGAGGATGGTTACGTCTTTTGGGACCCTGTACTCTTAAAGTACATGGTGTCGAATTAACGGTTACGCATTTTGAGACCCCATTCGAGAAATTGAATTAGATTTTTCTTGGGTAAAACAGATTGACAAGATGATGATGGGCTAGGTCCACCGCGACTTTCCCGGGATCTCGGAGCTTGCGAATGGAGAGAACGGAGGTGTGGAATCAGCGTTGGCGGTACTAGTGATGGTATGAGTGAAGTTAGGGTTTTGCGCTTGCACAGCTTATTGCCGCAGGGTGTGTGAAAAGGTTGCAAGGATTTTCTTTTTTAAGGATAGCGGAGGTGCGACTCCGAGTGTAGAAGTAGTGAAGTCGTCGAACTTCATAGAAATAGCGGAGGTGCGGCTCCGAGTGTGAGAGTAGGGAAGTCGTCGAACTTCATGTGCGTGTGGCGCTTTGTGCATAAAAAGGTCCACGTGGTTGTTGTTGTTGAGACGGGCCCTGCGAGGTCAAGAGACTCCGGAGTATGTTGATCCATGTTGTGGTCTGGGCGGTTTAGTAGGTTGATCGGGCGTGGTCAACAAGTCGGTACGTGTGTTAGGGAGTGAAAGAAACTTCGACTTCGGGCTTTGACAAGATTCTAAGTGCACTAGAACAGATCATTGACAAGTTGAGAGTAGGTCTGCGGGTCAGATTTGCTTGCGAATGTGGGGACTGAGAAAGACGGAATAGCGGCCGGAGGCTAGTGAAAGGTCCCGAGGCTAGTGAAAGGTCCCTAAGGTCCTGAAGCGATTGTGTTACCCTTCCTGTAGTAAACCGACAGATCTGATCAGATTTTTTTGGTAGCTCGCAATATATGCAAGAAGTTGTTACGAGAGGAGGTGAGTGAAGGAAGACTAGCCACGAGGCTTTGTCAGCCGCAGTGTGTGTGAGTGTGACGTCACTAAGAGCCGCGCTGGGATAGGTTGGTTGCAGAGAAGGGTCGCGCTCGGATTGGACGCAGTCCGTGGGACTCGATTGGAAGGGGAAAGGCAGGTGAAGAGTATTCCGGGAATTAAAGTCACCTATTGATTATAAACTTGGTTAAATAAAAGACGAGAAAATGAAATTCTTTAAAGCATTTAGGAGTGCGATGAAGGGGGAGTCTTACATTAAAGCGAGCGTAGGAGAGGAGACGCCGCCCGAGGGTACACCAGCTTACATTGTAATGGAAGAGAAGGGGGTAGCTCCGTGCCTTTGGCTAAAGCAATGGCACAAGTTGACAGAGAAACATGGGAGCGTAGCGTTCCCGATACATGGGACATTCAATATAAGGATTTTAGAGAATTTGAGATTCACGATGTATGACATGAAGGTGCCTCCAAGGCCAGCACAGTTTGAGTCTCTAGCAATTTGGGAACTAATGGCCAGACAGCAACAGCAAAAGAAGTTCGAGACCAGAATGAGGAAGGTAGAAAAGACACTAGCGGATGCTAGGTGGGATAATGCACAGAAGGTGTGGAGGTCAGATGTATTGCAGGGGATAAAATTATTCCCCGCAATTACTAAGGAAGGAGAGGAGACAGGTAAGAAAGCCACCTGTAAGACAGACAGGAAGTGTTCCAAGGATAGAGAGGAAGAGGAAAAGTTGAGAAGAGAAGAGGAGTTAGAGGATGAGGAGTTGATAATGCAATTGCTGAACGACCGTCCACCGCCTTATGCGGAGGATGGACAAGGTCCAAGTACCAGTTCTGCCCCTCCGGCACCGGTACAGAACAGTGAAACCCAGAGTTCAGGAGCGTCATCGGGATCTAAGGACCCGAGTCTGCTGTTCACCCCGCAGATACCGCAGGTTAGGAGAATATATCCAGATGTGCCCGTGTTGAAACCAGCAGAAAATTATCAGCCGCAGATGCCAAGGTACTGCAACAGTGATAACAGTGTAGGAATGATTCTAGATCCAACCGTAAGGGGAGTACAGAATGGTTACAACCCAACAATGGCACAAGCTGAATCAACTCAGTTTTTGATGCCTCAAAAGCAGATGCAGGGAGGAAACGCACATGTTCAGATGACGGGGAGTCAGATGGGCATGCCGGCAATGATGACCCATGGTGTGGGAATGAACATGCCTCAGAACATGGGGAATGGACAGAACCCAGACGCGATATCACTACCCATTACTGTAGGTCCACCGGTACCTCTGTATAGTCAGCCTAACTTAGGTATGAGTAGTCAGGGATCGATGCTGCAGAATGGGACAGAAAGGAGGTGCATAGAAAACACCCCAGGGATAACTCCGATAGCGGCTCAACCAACTGGGTCTGGGTCCTTGATGGAGTTTAGTCCTATATGTGCTCAGTCAACACTGGTGAGGTCGAGCCCCCCACCGATAATACCCCTAACATCGAACACTGAAAAGTTGCCTCAACCATCGATGGCAGTCGATGTGAACGCCACCCTGATGGGGGTGAATGCGCAACAGTTGACACAATGGTTCAACAGTCTAAACTCCACACAAAATTCAGCTAGTGGGAAAGGAGAAGACTATATGAATAGGGTCAGGTTGAACATGGAAGCGCAAGAATTGGTGGAAGGGACTATGGGTGTGAACAGGTTAGAGTCCTACACGGAAGAAGAGCTGAGGTATCTATGTCCCAGGATTACGAAGGAAGTGAACAAGATACATAAGAGTCTGCAAGAAGCAGCTGATAGAAACGGGGTTGACATAGACAAGATGAAACACTTAAGCAGAAGCTACAGGTTGGATTTTGGGGCCACAGATTTTGAACACATGAGGTCAGCAGGCATGAAGACACACCTTAAAGAATTGCTGCAGAGTGCACAGGTGTGGAGGTGCTTAGACAAATGGGAAAGCAGATGGGTAAAGAGGAAGGAAAAGAGGAGGGACAGTGCTACAGAGCACAATGAGAAAAGACCGCAGAGTAGTGATACAGTAACAATGTTACCAATGAGGGAGACAGCAGGGGGAAAATTAGTACATGTACCATGGCACAGAAGCGACATTCAGTCTTTTACGGACGATTTTCCCAAACTGAGAGAGAAACCAATTGAATGGTACCAACAGACTGACAGGTTTGTGAAGCTTGCAAAATGTCTCTGGGAAGATCTGAACACTCTCTTTGAGATTGTGGTTCCGGCAGATTTGTGGGAGGATTGCAAAAGAGCTGTAGGTTGGCCGACAAGTGAACCAGAGAGAGACAGGGAGACAGGTGCACCATCGCCTATGGTGATGAGCTTGTACTATAAGGTGATTGAGCATTTGAAGACTAAGGTACCCGCGAAAAACGTGGATTGGCAGAAGATTGATCGAACTGCCCAAGAGGCCAAAGAATCGATTCATAGTTACTATGAGAGGTTGTTGAAGGCGTTCAAGAATTACAGTGGCACGGAAACAATTGAGGCAAAGGACATGCTCCATTTCGTGTTCAGATTTGTGGAAGGGCTGAGACCAGAAATAAGTCAAATGATAAAGTCACATTTGATTTGTTGGCAGTCTAAACCGATTGACGAGGTCTTGACTTATGCGAAATACTGTAGCGACGAAATTGAAGTGAAACAGAAAAGGTTGAAAGAGAAGGTGATGATGATGCAGCTTAAAGCAGCTCAAACAGGTCTGCAAGGTTTGCAGGGTTTACAAGGGATGCAAGGGTTCCAACAGCAGGTACCACAACCGCAGTTGCAGTTGCAGGGAAACATGGCGTTTCAGCCACAGGCCAGAGGCAGAGGCAGAGGAGGTTTTGTGAATAATGGTCCGGATTTGAACACTGTTGTGACGGGTGTGCAGGCAATGAAGAAGGTGATGCCGTGTCACGTGTGCGGAATCGTAGGTCATTGGAAACGCGAGTGCCCGATGGTGGTGCAGGAAGGTGCAGGTGCAGGTGTTGGTCAGCAAAACAATGATGTCAATGCATTTCAGACAATGAGGGGACCGAAAATGAGAGGTCCAAGCCCAAATTTTCAGACCGTAAATCAATTGCAGGGATTACAACCTATGCAGCCGCAGCAGATGCAGATGCCTCGTATGCAGATGATGCAAATGCAGCCAATGCAACAGCAGTTACCTATGGTACCTAATCAGCAAATGCAAATACCCTTGGCACCAATGAGTCAGCAGCAAGTGATGGTTCCTCCACAGGTATCGGGTCAGGTAATGAGTACAAATGGCACAGTACAACAGTTCCCATTACACAGTGAGAGTGGAATAAACAACGTATGGGAGAGTGAAAGTTCAGGAGAAGAAGGAGATTGTGTGCTTGCGGCATCCTTGGAAGTCGATCAAAGGGGTCCGTACGTAGAGGGAAGAGTAATGGGTCATCGTGTCTCATTCTTGGTTGACACAGGAGCCACACGTTCAACTGTTAAGAGCAGTGAAGTACCAAATTTGCCACTCTCAGGGAGGACAGTTCAAGTGGTGGGAGTAGCAAACAGACATCTGACGAACCCAATTACAGATCCGGTACCAGTTAGCATCGGTAACTATCAAGGGGTACATCAGTTTGTGGTATGTGACTCAAGCCCGATAGCACTGTTAGGGAGAGACCTATTGTGCAAATTGGGTTGCTCGATAATGTGTTCGAACGAAGGAATAACAATACAGACGAGCAGTGATGGGGAAGAAGAGGACAGTGTAGAGGGGGATGAGATGGAAACTGTAGATGAAGAGTATCCTCTGATTTGTCTTTTCCCGATGATAACTGAAGAAGATATCCCAGCCGAATTACGGGAAACAGTCGGAAAGGAAGTGTGGGACATGACAGGGAAAGAGGTGGGATTGATGAAAGGAGTGGAACCAGTGAAAGTGGCTGTAAAGCCCAATGCAATCTTTCCCCAGACCCCACAATACCACATGCCACAAGACACCCTCATGAAAGTTGCTCAACTCATTGACGAATTTGTAAAGCAGGGAGTACTGAAAGAAGTGTTAAGCAGTCCATGTAATTCACCAATAGTGGGACTAATAAAGCCGAGTGGAAAGGTCCGACTCGTGCAGGATCTGAGGAAAATAAATGACATCATAGTCAAGTGCTGCCCTGTCGTACCGAATCCAGCTGTGATAATGTTTCAAATTCCTTGCGATGCTGAATGGTTCTCAGTCATCGATTTGTCACAAGCATTCTTTTCTGTGCCTCTTCATGAGGACAGCCAATTCCTCTTTTGTTTCAAATTCCTGGACAGAGTATACAGTTGGTGTCGAATTCCTCAAGGGTTTTCTGAGTCACCGTCAATCTTCAATCAGATTCTAAAGAAAGATTTGGAAGAGTTAGAATTGCCATTCCAGTCAACCCTAGTACAGTACATTGATGATTTACTGGTTGCATCAAAGACAGAAAGTGGCTGCACGGCCGATACCATTGCTCTGTTGAATCATTTGGGAAGGAATGGACATAAAGTGTCCCCTTCCAAATTGCAGTTCTGTCAGAAGAAAGTGAAATACTTGGGTCACCAAATAGAGAAAGGGTCACGGAGAATAATGAAGGAAAGAATTACAAGTGTACTTCAAATGAGTCCGCCCAAGACGAGAAAGGAAGTGAGAACATTTTTGGGAATGGTGGGATACTGTCGCCAGTGGATTCCCAACTTCTCGACTCTAGCAAAGCCTCTACTGAAATTGACCCAGAAGGATGCTTTGGATGAAATTGAGCTGAAAGGAGATGAGATGGATGCTTTTGTTGAACTGAAGGAATGCATGTGTAGGGCTCCAGCTTTAGGTATGCCTGATTACACAAAGCCTTTCACATTGTTTTGTCATGAACGTGATGCATGTTCTCTGTCTGTCTTGACTCAAGCCCATGGTGGCGTAAACAGACCAGTAGCGTATTTTTCAGCTACTTTGGATCCGGTTGCAGCAGCACTCCCAGGGTGTTTGCGCGCCGTAGCAGCAGTTGGTATCAGCCTCACTCAGAGTGAAGGAATAGTGATGGGACACCCAGTAACAGTCATGGTCCCTCACTCAGTTGAGATACTTTTGACTCGCTCCCGAACGCAGCACATGACTGGAGCAAGACTCACAAGGTATGAAACGATTATTCTGGGCTCACCGAATGTGCAGCTGAAAAGGTGCACTACGTTGAATCCAGCAACCTTGCTTCCTGGAGAAAATGCCGAAATTGAGAACGCTGAAGACGTCGAGCATGACTGCCTTCAGGTGACTGAATTTTGCACAAAACCTCGACCGGACATCAAGGATACTAAACTTGATGAAAATGACCAAATTCTTTTTGTTGATGGTTCATGTCTAAGAGACGGGATGGGGATTTTGAAAGCAGGATACGCTGTATGTACTGTGACAGGTGTCTTGGAAGCGGGATGGCTTCAAGGAGTCTATTCTGCACAAGTAGCAGAACTTGTAGCCCTTACCAGAGCATGTCAACTGTCTGCATTGATGAAAGTCACCATTTACACTGATAGTCAGTACGGGTTTGGGATTGTGCATGACTTTGGACAACTATGGTCACAGAGAGGGTTCCTGACTTCTTCAGGATCCCCAGTGAAGAACGGGGAGAGGATAAGGGAATTGTTACACGCCATTCAAGTGCCAGCCGAAGTTGCAGTGGTAAAGTATAGTGCTCACACGAAAGGACAGGACTATGGCCCTCATTCTGACCTTGGCGGGCGGCGGAGGCCGCCCGCCAAAGTCCCGCCGTCAGGTTACCGTTCCGCGGTCGAAAGACCGCGGCGGTAATTCTGACTTTCCCGCTGGGCTGGCGGGCGGTCTCCTTCAGACCGCCAGCCAGCCCAGCGGGAAAGAGGCTTCCACGATGAAGCCGGCTCGGAATCGAGCCGGCGGAGTGGAAGCTGTGCGACGGGTGCAGTTGCACCCGTCGCGTATTTCACTGTCTGCGCAGCAGACAGTGAAATACATGTAGGGGCCCTCTTACGGGGGCCCCTGCAATGCCCATGCCAGTGGCATGGGCACTGCAGGGGCCCCCAGGGGCCCCGTGACCCCCCCTACCGCCATCCGGATCTCGGCGGTCCGACCGCCGGGATCTGGATGGCGGTAGGGGGGGTCGGAATCCCCGCGGCGGTGCAGCAAGCTGCGCCGCCGCGGAGGATTCAATGGGGCCGCGGTACACTGGCGGGACCCCGCCAGTGGTGCCGGTCCGACCGCGGCTTTACCGCCGCGGTCGGAATCCCCATTGGAGCACCGCCGGCCTGTCGGCGGTGCTCCCGCGGTCCTCCGCCCTGGCGGTCAAAGACCGCCAGGGTCAGAATGAGGGCCTATGTGTCTCTGGGAAATGCATATGCGGATCAAGTCGCAAGATTTTGCGCCTTGAACTGTATATTACTAAGGGATGATTGGAATACGATAAATGAGCCAGAACTCGAACCAGCTGAAGCATTTGCCTTGAAGGTCGTAGATACAATAGATGAACTAAAAGCATTACAAAATAATGTCAGGGAGGATGAAAGAGATTCCTGGATTAAATCACAATGCATAAAGAGACAAGACGAGTTATGGGTTTCACATGAGGGAAAATTTGTTTTGCCAAATAGTCTCTTATCACAGCTTGCGCGGTTCTATCATGGGCAGGCTCACCTAGGGAGAGATGCCATGATAAGATTGTTCAAAACTGATTGGTTTAACCCCAGATTTCGTCAAGCTGCAGAAGCAGTTTGCCATCGATGTGTCACTTGCCAGCAGATGAACCCAGGAAAGGGAACGGTTGTGAACGCGAGTCACATTGGTAGGGCAAGCGGGCCTTTTAGTCGAATGCAGATGGATTTCATTGAGATGCCTGTGCATGGGGGTCTGAAATATGTGTTGGTGATTGTGTGCATTTTTAGTCACTGGATTGAGGCATACCCCACACGTAGAAACGACAGCCTTACAGTTGCCAAGCTATTGTTGAGGGAGTTGATACCACGTTTCGGATTCCCGATCTCTTTAGAATCAGATAGGGGAAGTCACTTCAATAACGAGGTGATAAAGTTACTTTGTGAAGCGCTGAACATTGAGCAAAAGCTGCACTGTAGCTATCGCCCTGAAGCCTCAGGACTGGTGGAGCAGATGAATGGTACACTGAAATCAAGAATGGCAAAAATATGTGCATCGACAAATTTGAAATGGCCTGACGCATTGCCCTTAGCGCTAATGTCAATGAGAAACACTCCTGATAGAAAGACTGGATTGTCTCTGCATGAAATTCTCATGGGCAGGGCTATGAGACTTCCTGCAGTTCCCGCAAACATGCTTTTGAATATTACAGATGATATGGTGTTAGACTACTGCAAAGGACTGGCTGACGTGGTTCGCTCTTTCTCTCACCAGGTGGAAGCGACCACCTTGCCACCGATCCAAGGTCCAGGACACGCACTGAAAGCAGGTGACTGGGTCGTGATAAAGAAGCACGTGAGAAAGTCGTGTCTGGAACCCCGTTGGAAAGGCCCTTTTCAAGTGATCCTGACGACAACTACCGGTGTAAAGTGTGCGGGGGTTCCCAACTGGATTCACGCCAGTCACACAAAGAAGGTGTTGTGTCCCACAGATGAGGAAGTTGAAGCGCTGAAACTACCAGTGCCTGACAAAACAGTGCTGAGTGCTGAGACAGAACAAAACCGAACTGAAGGCGAGCGGGCAGAAACGGGAGAGAAGGAGATATTCTCTGACGACGAAGACACCAACTCGCTTGGGGGAAACCAAGGAGAAAGTTCAGACAGCGACGAAGCAGCTGAAGGTGACAAAGAACCTGAAGCAGCTGAGGGTAGCAAAAAGCCTGAAGCAGCTGAAGGTGATAAAGAGCCTGACGAAAGTAACGGTGACGAAGGGCTCGAAAAAGTTGAAAGGGCAGGAGAGCCTGATCAGAGGAGCGCTTTCCCAGAAGCAGACGATACAGAAAAAGAAAAAGAGAACGTGATCGACTCCCCAGAAGGAGGGAACGAGGCAGAACAGAACGAAAAGGTTCAAGCTTCCGCAGAAAAGACAGCAGGTCCATCAAATGGACACGGTGCAAAGAGAAGACTAAGTATTTCACCAATAAAAGAAAAGGGTAAAGAAAGTTTGAACGAAGGAGGAAGGCCAAAAGTGAAAGAGAAAAGAAAGGAAGTGACTGTTGTGGAACAATCCTCAAGTGAAGAAAAGGACTTGACAAAAGAGGAAAGTACCAGCGAAGCAGAGTCGAAAAGGGAAGCAAAATTGAAAAGGAAAAGGATACCGAACAGAAGGTATTCCGGTCCTGAATGGGCATATGCAGTCAATGACGATTGGACTGACGAGTTTGTATCTCTAAGCATCGAGAACGAAGAAGAAGAAGAGATACCAATAGAAAAGAAAAGTTTCATAGACTCTGTCAATTGAAAGGGTAATAAATGATATTGCTTGCTACGATCTAACGTGAAACAAACAACCAGCTGAGACATTGCTAAACCGGATGAGACACTTGCTAAACCGATAAAGACTGTGTTCCGAATTGAGACAAATGCTGCTAACCGATAAGTGACTGGCCTTTTGAAGAAGACGGTGTGAACATTGCGCTCGTTCAGCTTTGTAACTGAATTGCTAAATAGTTTCTTTTATAGGTGCTTCTAGCTCTCTGATTCTATACAGATCATGACTAGGTACGCTACGCAAAATAATAGAAAGAAATATTGTAAATATGTGTGTATAGGCTTGGTAATTACATGTGTAATAATAATAATGGCAATTGTGTTTGGAATGCATGGAAAGGGTGAAAGTGAGAATATCGAGGCTTCTACTATTGCTCCTGTTACTGTCACTGAACTAACACCATTGAAAAGACTAGCATTGGACGAGAGGCTCTTGCACGATAAGAAAGAGCTTTCGTATAACGTTTTCTATCGCTTGCTAACAGAGTATGTTGAAACTATGGATGCGAAGGATTGTTATGTGTGTACACAGATACCGACATCAGTAAAGGAAGGGGTGACTTATCACCACATGCCTCTTACATATGGGATTACGTGTAGTATAGTAATGTCTAGGTTTTATGGTCAAACTAACATACAGTATTTTTACTCAAATTATGATGTTACCTTTGCTTATGTTCCTATAATAGCGCAGCTAAGCCAGATTGCTAAAGATTGGGATGCTAAAATAATGAGGGAATTTTTCGAGCCAATGCAACCTTTTGAAACGGCTCATGCTCATAGGGAGAACCTTACTTGCTCAGTCTCTGCTGTAGAAATACGCTTTTTAGATCGCACAGATGATAGAAGGGCACAGATGAAGGCGAAATTAGAAAAAGAGCTGCATAAGAGGACTTCAGTAGATAATTATGATTTTGCTGCTATAAAGACACAAGGGAAAATAGCTTTAGATGCTTGGCATGTAGGGAAATTTTGTATATATCGAGGTGAATCCTATTATGACAATATTTTTGTAGGAGCGAGTGAGTGCAAACATACGTTTATTTTTAAGGCCAAATGGACATTCATGATGAACGGACTTGACCCTGTCATTCCAGGTGTATATTACATTTGTGGGCATAATGCCTATTATCGTCTTCCAAAGGGATGGTGGGGGAGATGTTATTTGGGTATAGTGTTCCCAAAGGTTTATCAACTGGATGACGTATCGATGATTCAAAAGACATCTGGATCCCATCGTATCCAGAAGAGAGAGACCGCAGCTGCTGTGGTAGGTGATATATTTGGAGCCATGATTCCTTCATTGGGAGTTGTGCTGAATTCCATCAAGATAAGAAAGTTGTCTACTATAGTGGATAACATGCTGACAAAGTTTTCAGGTGCTATAATTCTGATAGATGCTGAACTTGCAGCGGAAAGAGCTATGACTCTTCAAAATAGGCTTGCTTTAGACATTCTTTTAGCAAAGGATGGAGGCGTTTGCAAAATGATTGGTGCACGTCACTGCTGTACCTATTTACCCGATAATAGTGTGAAAATTAAAACTATGCTTGCTAATTTAACAAAAGAAAGTGCAGATTTGAAGGAATTGAAAGAACCAGGAGTGTGGGAGAAGGTTGGAAAGGGACTTGCTTCAGTGGGACATTGGATTGGGGGAATTTGGAATGGAATATTATTGAAAATAATAGAAGGAATATTAATAGTAATAATTTGTGTGTTTGGAATTTGGGGAATAAAAAGGGGAATAATAATGATTATGGAAAGAATTAAAAGAAGAAAGGAGGAGAAAATTATGAAAAGAATGGCAGAAGAATACAAAGCGCAAACTAGGGGAACTAAAAGGAAAAGGGAACTGACAGAATTTTAATGGAATAAAATTTGTGGGCGTGGTTTGGTGTGATGACAAGTAGTCATCAGAGGAGGGATTGATGAAGCAGAAAATGAAGGTTTTGATTTATTAACGCTTAAACGTAGTGCTGAAATAATCATGTGTGACTTTAACCGAACTAATAAAGATTGTGCGGGGACAAAATGTGCCCTCAGAGTAGTTTGCCATCATTTATACGCGTGCTTTATATAACGTGGTGTATTAGAATTGCACTAATCCGACATAATCATAAACGTTTGCTACGATTTGCTTGTTTGAAATGCTTTAGCTTAGCATTACTTTAGCGGAGGCTTTGGCCTTGTTGCCTGGTCTCACGGTTTAGATGCTCGTATTTTTCCACTGTGCTAATAAGCGTGTATTTTTGCTTGAAGCTGTACTTTTCCACAGAAACTGTTCACATGCTTATCTTAAAGTTAGGGCCAGCCTGGCATATTTTCTCTTTAATTCAAGGTCGACTTGCAGGTGCGGACAATGGAGGCTCTGAAAGTGAGCTAATTGGGAGACAATGTTGCAACTTGCGTACCCATCTCCAAGGATAATGTATGCTTAAGTAAAAGCTTGAGAACTGTCGTTTTTGATTGGTCAATTTGAAGCTAACCTATGAACCCTCCAATGGAGACCCTACTGGATTCGAACTGTTGTCTATAAAAACCAGGTGCACGAGAGGAATCTCTCTCTCTCATCGGACATCCTGCCATTTTGACTTCGTAGCTATTATGGCCCACTTTGCTGCGACGCCATTTTGAAAGAGACTTTGATGCTTTCTCTAATCGAGAGAAAGAGACTTTTAATGATTCTTGCCCTAGAGACTTTAACTTTGACTGATCCCTTTGCATGAAGTAGTAGTTTTACCTTGCCGCCGTGAGGCATTTGCCCCGTCCACCCCTGCCCCTTTGTCCCGTCCTATGCTGATCGAAACGGTACCCATGATGACCGAAGAACGGTACCTGTGAGACGAAGACTTCCTTGTATGCTGATCGTAATTGGTAAATATGAAAGGAAATTGTACAATTGCATTGTGTTCCTTTTAGGTAACCAACTGCTGATTTTGACAAGGTCCCTAGCTAGGAGTTTTTCAAATTGATGTTGTTAAATTGTTTTTGCATGAAGTCCCACATGCCGATGCTAATTTGAGGTTAGACGAGGATTCCATATGTCGCACGATGCAATTTGAGATCTTGTTATGCTGACTAAATGTATGCATTTAGTTCATTACAGATTAACGTATTAGTGATTTGCATTGCTATCATCGAATGCCTTGTGATTCAAATGCTACATAGATTGCACTTGTTTCGACGTTATGGACAGCTATTAATGTTCATATATGTTTATCATTTGGTGTTGAGACACATTTATATTGTGCTAGCTTTGTTAATATAGGGAAATAAAATTCACTAACTTTGAATAAACTGGTGTGGTTATTCCTGACTGGAAGGTCAGGGTTCGCCGAAATGTATTCTGGACTAATTGTTAAGTGTTATGTTGTTCAAGGCGTTGCTTATGTTCGTTATTGATCATTGATTTTGATGAGATTGATCGATTAAGAGTACAAAGAGTTCCCACTAAGTCAAAAGATTCATCGGCCTAAAGAGCGTCCGAACACAGGTAAATTATTACTACGGACCGCTCTATCAGCTTTCACAAGCCCCCCTCGCCTTCTAGTCCGTTTTTTAGGTCTGCGCCCACCCAAAGCCCCCCTTCCCCTGCATGGTTTCAGTAATTCCCAGGTACCTGCTCGCTGGTATGGTGGTGGTGGGCAGGGTGCTGCGCCAGAGGCAGGGCAACGTGAGAGATTAACTTGAAGCCACGACAGACACGCCTGATTCGTGGTTTTGGATTCGAGCACCAAAACCGGTTCACTGTGAAACGTTCACACAACTTTCGTTAAAAAAATAAACTTCTATGTTGAATACCGTCCTGTATCGAAGGCACTTTCTGAGTGACAGGTATCGACACAAAGCACACCTGAGCAGGCCCCAGGCTCCTGTTAATGGAAGGTACGGCTTGTCTGTCACCACCTGGGAAGGGGAGATGTGACACATCATCTGCTCTCGCCCCGCCGCTCTGTAAATGGAAAGCAAGATTGGACAAGAAAGGGAAGCTTTTCTGAAACTATCACTTTTCAAAGAATGTGCTCTTAAGCCCTCGCGCGGGGTGGGCGGACGGGCTCGTGGGGAGGCTGAGAAACCTTCCATAGAGAGCGGACGTGGTACGGAGAACACGTGTAGGTATTCTCAGAATTCTGCACTGTGCACAACATGTAGCCCCTGGGGAAAAAAAATCAGAATTCGCTGAAAAGAATAGTCAAAATCCATCCTTTGTTTGCAAGACCTACTCCAGAATATGCAGAATTTCAATCCCTGAATGCAGCAAGCAAAAATGTTTCATTGAGCAAAATTCCATGAGCATTGGTGAGCCAACAGAAACGTTTGAGGAGCTTACATAGTGTACTTAGTTCAAGTAACATCACTTCAAACACAGAGTAGACTTTTCTACAGGGCGAATTGTGTATATACTCCAACATAGTGGTGGACCTGTAGGGTGCTTCTCTGCCCCATCTTGCCCGTGTCTAGAGGAGCAAACGCACCCCCTCTCAACCTCACACCACAAGTCACCAGATCCTGCTCCCGCCTGCTGTTGGAACTGCAGGATGCAGCACTGCAGGAGCGGGCGCCATACCCTGGCCCAACCGAATGGCAGGCTGTGTGGGTGTCCTGGGTGGGTCCAGGCGCCATAAAACAAAGAAACGGTGGCGGTGTGAGACTGCACAATAAAGCCAGCATAGTGACCGGAGCCTATCATTCATTATTCACTGCTCTTGGCGCGGAGAGTCCCATTTTACCCTGCAGGTCCTAAGTTGCATATTTCTTCCCCCCAAGGAGGAGCAGAAGCACCGTACCCAGTGCTTAATTTGTGCTTGTTGTTTCCGGTGCGAAGCACCAGCACCTATTTCTGAGGGCCGGCGCTTATTGTTATGCCCCAGGCATTTGCTGTGAGCAAAAGACACATATGGGAAAGACGGAGGAAGAGAAAAACGAAAAAGCGTCACATTGGGAGAAAGCTGAAAGCTACAAAAGTGAGCTGAAGGGGAAAGGAGTGGCTATAAATGGATTAAAGAGGCCCAAGATGGCGTCAAGATTACACTGCATTAGTATTTCGTGTTCGCACATTTAATTGCAGCAGCCATGTGTTCAAAAGGAGGGCTTTGAGCACCGGCACATTTTTATTTACAAATTAAGCACTGACCGTACCACCAACGATCTTCTATTGTGTTGTAGGGGGTCTGCAGCATGTGCAACAGTCCCTCCAGATAAACACTAAAAACTAGTGCTAGTCTCTTGGTACCTTGTAGGCATGAACCTAAGAGAAATTTCCATCCATTTTAAAGCATTGCCGGAGTTGAACTTTTGTTCTTGTGCTCTGGAGTGAGGGAACCACTCATGGTTGGTCCTACAGCTACATTCTGTGGTCCAAGGAGTGTAAAAGAGAACATTGCTGTGAACACATTTAAACATCGTCATATTGGGTTAAATGGCGATTTCTACCATGTGATTATAGCTTTATAAATTGATGTGGTGATCATTTGATATAGCCTTTAGATGTATGTGGTGACCCCTGCCTTATAGATTATGACACACCTGGTATAAATGTTTTGTGATTAATGGGTTCAGGGCCCATTAGGGGATAAGTATGATAAGGGTGTCACATAAGGTACTTACATCAGCATGATGTATATATTTGTAAATTAATGCATATCATTCAGCCGTGTGTGTAATATGTACTTATTTTTTTTTTTTTTTTTAAACAACAATGACTGGACAATAATTTACTGAGTGCCAGAGAATTAGGATTGCTAGCCCACCTCACCTCCCCTGAGAAATACCCTTGGACTGCTCTGCCTCATTACCATGAGAGAGTTACGTGCTTCAATGGGGTACTTGATTCTCAGTAAGGAGACAAATGTGGATGTATTACTTGCAATGGATTCGCATTCATCACAACTAAGAACCCAATTTCTTACAATAACAATGTTTGGTGAGCTGGAGACTGGCCACCAGACTGATATATTAAATAAATAAAAATGATGCTCACAGAATGATCTGCTAATGACCTACATTTGTTATTTATGGCTCACAGTTTTGGGTAGTTACAGATTATCTGTCATCCCATAGTTTGCAGAGTTTCATGATTTTCCTTCCCTTATGCCCAAATGTAGTTTTTCTCTGCCATTGAACTAAAACATGCACTAAAATACTCCCTGTGTGACAAGTGCCTTTCTTTTCACTCTCTCTGATCTCCTACCCTCAAAATATATAAATGGTAGTGTATTGATCAGGATTTTGTAGATGAGCATATAGCTTGCATGGCTTTTGCTTGCAGTTGGCAATTGCTCTTAGTGTGTGGGAGACTCCAGCCCGTCTATTAGTGTGATTACGGTAATCTGGAAACACAGGAGCGAAAGTTTAGCTGTAGAGCATAGGCATGCCTGTGCTCCTGGAATATTATGCAGGTGAGACAATTGCTGGCATGGAGCACAGTGTCCGGTTCATGTTGATGTCAGGATTGCCTGTACAGTAGCCCGAAAGGTGGTCATTTGGGCATGAGGTTATCTCTGATAGTAAGCCCACACCCCCACGCAGTTCAGATCGCAGGCAAGACACCTGATGCAGGGTAGAGGATCTCTGCGACCCTAGGGAGTCTTCTCGAAAGAAAAAGGAGGCTCCCTGACTCCTGCCACAGCACAAGTCCTGCTGTCTGTTTTCCTGGGGCAAATCGTGTCGGGGAGGACAACGGTTCAGGTAATAGAAGCTCTTTTCTGCGTTGGGCAGCCGCCGGAGCCCAGGGGAGGAGGGCTGCACTGGGGGGATCCTCGCAGCTGCAGCACGGCTTCTACACACCAGTCCACTGGTAGGGCCCTCTTGAGGGGGGTTCTCGCCTTATGCCATACAATCTCACCAGTCACTCAGAGTCTTTCCTCAGGGAAGTGTGAGATGATATGATTCCAGGTATTGAGCGTGACAGCAGTAGATAGTGCTCCCCAAACACTATTGTGTGAGTGTATAGAAGACCAAGGAGACGTGAAGTAGGGAGAGCACCTAAATAGGGGTACAAACCACAGTGCCTGCAATACGCCAGTAACACAAAGCCAAGTACAATTATGTGGTGCTCCCCATGTACTCCTTCAGAGAAGGCTCATTGTGTCAACTTCAGGGCCCCCCATAAGGATCACACTGGCAGGGGGGGGGCCTGAGGGAGCAGGGGCTGGCTACCAGACCCCTGGGAAACATAAAGGCTGGGAGCTAAAAGGGGAATAGCAACTAGTAGGCCAGCACATAGGGTGGGCAGATCATACAGTGGTTCCTCCTGGCAAAGCAGCAGTCCTTTGGCAACACCCAAGTAAAGGAACAGGCTGACGGCAGGGCAACCTACAGAAAGGCAATACAGATGAGTCCTTTGGGCCACCCAGCAGACACCAAGCAGCAGGGCAACTAAAGAAGAGCAGTCCAGATGAGTCCTTTGTGCAGCCCAGCAGTCCTTCTGACAGAGGTTTGGTTCCAGTTCCAAAGTGCTCTCTCCATCAGGGGGCTACAGCCCCTCTACTTATACTCAGATATGCCTTTGTTAAGGGAGTAACTTCAAAGGGACCTTTTCAAGTGAGGCACAATACCCTTTCAACCCAGCCCTTTCTCCAGACGTCAATAGGGGGTATTCAGTCCCTTGTGTGAGGGCAGGACACAGCCTATTCACATGTAAGGTGTGAACGGCCGTCCCTCTCCCTTGCCCAGGAAGACTATCAGTATGCAGATCCCTCTTCTGTCACACGGAGCCCCTCCTGTGTGATAGCTGTATACACCAAGGGGAGCTGTCACTCTTCCCCAGATGTGGATTGAAGTCAAGCTGCAAAGCACTAGAGTTAAAAGCACAGAGAAATGTCCACTTTCTAAAAGTGGCATTTCTAAAAAAGTAATGTAAAATCCACCTACACCAGTAAGCAGGATTTCTGACTATCATTCCAAACATACTTAACATGCCCACGCTACTCCTTATGGATCAGAAATTACCACTTAGACATATAAGGGAATTTCCAAAGCAAACCTATGAGAGGAGCAGCACTCACAGTAGTGAGAAACTAAATAGGCTGTCACTACTAGGACTTATAGTAGATAGAAATGTATGTCCTGCCTTTTACATACACAGCACTCTGCCCATAGGACTATCTAGGGCTTACCCTACATTAGGGGTGACTTAGGTGTAGTAAAAAGGGAGTTTAAGCCTGTGCAAGTAGTTTAACTTGCCAAGTCAGTGTGGCAGTAATCTTCACACGTAAACCCTGCAGTGGTAGTTTGAAAGTTTGAAAGGCGACTTCTGTGGGTGGCGCAGTCTGGGCTGCAGGCCCACTAGAATCGTTTAATTTACAGGACCTGGTATATGGTATACCACTTTACAAGGGACTTACAAGTAAATTAAATAAGCCAACCAGGTGTAAACCATTTATACCAAGTTGTAGGGGAGAGAGAGCACATGCACTTTAGCACTGATTAGCAGTGATAAAGTGCCCAGAGTCCTAAAGCCAACAACCAGAGGGTCAGAAAAATAGGAGGAGAAAGACAAACATTTGGGGGATAACCCTGTAGAAAGGGCCAATTTCCAACAAGCCACAATCTACATGAATGGTAGCACCAAGCTTTAAGTGCTATGAGTATGAAATATTTGATGTACGAATAATGTGCTCAAATATATACAGTTCCCCACATTCTGCAAGAAAACTATGCTGTTCTGTGGTGGAGTGAGTCCTGTCAAGCCCTGCATGAAAAATTGAATATAGTGTTCACAGGAAAATGCTGTGCTTGAAATTGTTAGTGCCTAGTAGATGAGCATGAAATGTTTCTTCCTCACAGGCCGTGCTCAGTTGCTTCACATGGAACGCACAGTGCCCAGATTTGTGCATGAAATGGGTTTTGCGCACAGACTTTGACAAATCTGTGATGGAGGCATAATGTTGATTAAATGAATGGTGCTCATAGGCTATGGAGAAAATGCATGGTGCCCATAAACTACGCAGGGAACGCAAGGTGCTCCATGGATGTGCGTGGGTTTACGGTGGTCAAAGGCTGCACGTGGCATGCATGACATACTGATTTACTGGGAAGTATATGCTTCATTCCACAGAACTCTTTTACACACTAGTTATTAAAGAAACAGTGGCAGATAGGACCTAACAGATGGCCACTGAATCACAGATGACCATAGGGCAAATCAGTGGTGGCTGCTCAGTGTGCAGCAGGGGTTGGGAGGGCACATACACTTGCTTCAACTCATACTTACACATAAACACATACACACATTCAGAGCACGCAGACACAAACACACAAACATTCCTACATACGCACATGCATGCACGCATCCAACAATACCAAAAAAGAAAGTTACTGGGCCACTCTTGAGTGGCAGTAGGTAAGCCTGTGTTGTTTCCTGAAGGAAGGGATGGAAAAAAGAACTGTCTGTCTCCTTTCATTGGCTGACCTAGCCAAGAGGTAGGCCAATACGAGGAAGACCTTTCTTACCTCATCACAGAGTGGGATTGGGTCAGTGAGACCTGCTGACCCCAACCAACTCTGTGACGAGTGTCACTGATGGACACTCAGCTCAAGGCACTTGAGCAGACACAGCTCCTCTACTAAGACAGAGGAGGGTCGGCCCTGCCAGCAGCTGCCAAACTTTTACAATAAAACAATAATAAATTAAGTTTTATTGTAAAAGGGGTGGGGCTTCTCATCCTCAGTGCGCATGTATGTTTGGTCAGCCATTTTGGGCCGGCAAAACACACATGCGCACTAGGCTCTCTCCAACCTGGCACTCCATTGCCCGGTTGCAGACAGCAGGCAGAGACTCCCACTTTGCATTGAAGCGCTCTGGCTGGGCACTCTGACCAATCCGAACGCTGCTAGCAGCATGACAGCAGCGTTCAGATTGGCGGCAAGGCAGGCTTGGAGCCTGTGCCTGCAGCGATGGCAAGAGGTGCGGCATGGTGGTGGCCGCGGCGATTCAGGTAAGTTTTGTTTTTTGTTTTTTTTATTAATTTTTCTCTACATGACACACTGCCCCCGCCACACACTGCAAGCCGCTCCTGCACCTCGGGGCTGAAAGAAGAAGCATCCAGGTTCGAGTCTATTGGGGACCCTCTGCCTCATCATGAGGGAGAGGCTCACAGAACACCTTACCAGGTTAAGGAGGTCATGCCCACTGGACTTTAAAATACTTAGCCAGGCAAATTACCAAAGATTGTATGCAATGTACATCAATAAACAAAACATTAGACATTGGTGAAGTTGTAAGTATGCCAGCAAAAATTACATAATTTCTGAATTTCACATTATGTGAATGTCCCGAAAGTTTTGAATTATGAATTTACTACAAAGAGCGTTGTACAATTGGTATATTATGGCAATTTTTAAAAAATGTGAAATGTACACGTGCCTGAAAAAGTCATGCAAGTTACCCCCAAACCACATTTTGCTGTAAAAGTATAGTTCATGTCATTTTATGGCATTTTGCAAAATGTGGTGACAAAAAGTATGTATTTCGCACACTACTACCAAGAGCTGCAGTGTTTTTGCTAAAGAAGATTAAGAACAATGAGTGTGATTTTAGATGAAGAGGATAAACATTAATCAAGGTGAAGGTCATGAAAAAGACTGATACTTGGGAGCAATGGTAAATATGAGATGAAGCTGCATGTGTCGTTTGAAGAATCACTTATCAAAATGGATTGATCACAGGTCTTCATAAGACCAAGCTTGCTCTTCAAAGAAAAGTCAAGCTCTATCCCGCCAAGCCTAATTTTTAAACAGAGAAATATCAACAGACTAGTGCTGCACAGTACTAGCAAAGACTCTGTGAGACGCATACGTGTGATGAAACATGCAGGGTGTGGAGTTTGAATCTGAGTAAGAAAAGGTTGACTCAACCTTTCATCCCAGGTACAGTCATGTAGCACCTCTAAACTGATTAATAGTACATCTGTGCTTAGAAATGGCAGACGTTTGGTATGAAGAGATATATAAAAACAAGTTTATTCTTACCTTTTGCTTGGAGTGATGGAATTCACAGTTTGCGACCCACCTGTGATTGGCCATTATGATAGGGATGTAAAATTGTAAATTTCACACTTGTATAGCGCACTACTCACCCGTTAGGGTCTCAAGGTGAAGTACGCATACCACTGTGGAACCCCTCCTGGCTTTTCCCTGTGAGGCACCCACTCCTGGACAACCCCCCTCAACAATTCTCTCACGAGACAAGCGCTACACATACTGTTTTTGTCACAACAGTTCCTGTCACCATGGCAACGCATGCCGATGTCACCCTGAGATGCCGAATGGAGTATGAAGTGCTGGGTGCTAGGTTAACCGAAACTGCGCTGCGACATCTCACGTGCAGTGTGCCTTTGCGGGCCAAGAGATCAGTATAATTTGTGCCGTGCGCCTGCCTGTGTACTCCACACATAGGCCTTCTGCGACTCATTGATGTATATGGGCATACTGCCTAAAGAAAAACAAGCATTGTCAAAGGCAATAAGTCTGCGTTCGATGTGCTAACACTCGTAGTGGAGGCACATTAAAGCCAGATTAAAAACACATGCCAAATTGCACTGATGGTCCCATTGCCTCTCACACTGCTATTTCTGTTTCTATTTCAAATACAGATCAGCTGGCAAGGGAGATTTCATCATACCTTTTAGTTTCGATATGAATGTCCAGCCCTGCTATTTTTAAATCATTGACAATATCTGTGATTATTTAGAGAGGAGAAGTGTGTAATGGCTAAAATGCCCAGTTAGGAACGTGATTATCTGTCCTTAATTCCAGCTGTAGCACTTAATTGACAAATTGTTTGATGCTGGGCAAATGACAAACTCCCAGTTCCTAAAATGTTAAATATGTGTGAAATTTAGCAAACATTCATATACAGTGCTGTGTTCCTACCCTGCTAGGTTTAATCTACTCAAATACCAACACGTGCAATATTTGTTTTCCACTTTATAAGCATTACAAAGTTTCCAGTGCAGTTGCACTCTCTGGGTTTTTTTCAGGGACCCTGCCAGGCTTATGGGGATCTCTGTGTTTACTCTTCATCCGCCATTGAGGCATATGCAGTAGAAATACAGTTATTTCAGAGCAGGCGCCTTGTTCTTTTTGATCTGCACTATATTCCTTTTTGTTTTTTCAAACTCCCGCAATGTAAGGTCATCCCAAGGTAGACAAGAGGTAGCACAAACAAGATTTCTGTAAAATTAGGTGAAACCACCCTGACAGCCCATTTCATACACCTGAGTGAAAAAAAGGCTCCGTTCGTCCTCCAATTTCTTATAATTATGCCTCCAGTGAAAGTACCTTCTAGGGAGGTGGATGCCGGCCTCAAAAAGTTTCTCACGAGACAAGCGCGACAAATACTGTTTTTGTCACAACAGTTCCTGTCACCATGGCAACGCATGCCGATGTCACCCTTAGATGGAGTATGAAGTGCTGGGTGCTAGGTTAACCGAAACTGCTCCGCGGCATCGCACGTGCAACCATCTGAAAAATGCTGTATATGGGAAGGAGGGCAGTGTGCCTTCGCGGGCCAAGAGGTCAGTACAATGTGTGCCAAGGGTGCAATGTGCGCCTTCCTGTGTAATCCACACATAGGCCTTCTGCGAACCATTGATTTATTTGAGCATACTGCCTAAAGAAAAACAAGCATTGTCAAAGGCAACAAGTCTGAGGTTAATGTGCTAACACTCGTAGTGTAAGCACATTAAAGCTAGACAAAAAAACACATGGCAAAACTGCACTGATGGTCCCCTTGCCTCTGACGCTGCTATTTCTGTTTCTACTTCAAATACAGATCAGCTGGCAAGGGAGATTGCATCATACCCTTTTAGTTTCGATATTATATGTAAATCGAAATCTGTAATGAAGACCCCTTTGCCACCTAACCTCCTTTTGACAAAAAAGGCAGTGCAGAAAGAGAAAAAGCCTTATGTGCGCCCTACATTTAATTTCTAGGAAACTAAAAACATACGCGCTCTCATCGGCACGTACAAAAAGCTCCGGGAATGATGGGCACATGTACGAGAAGCGGGGAAGATGGGAGGGGTGGCAGGGAAACAAGCGAGGCTGGTAGACGGGGAAGCTCACACTGGAGGGTGGAAGGAAGAAGACTGGAGGAAGAGAAGATGAACAGGGCAAGACACACTGGAGGAGGCAACAGAAGCAGGCAGAGGGCTATAGTTGTTAAAGAGTTCCTCATGCGATTCAAAGGAAGCACTTGAGTAGGGGCAGAAGGATACACTCTAACAGCCAATAGTATTAATTCAGATATGAATACTCCACTGGACTGAGCCAGGATGAGACCCACAGTCTCAAACCTATGGCTGAAATAGGCTGGCCGAATAAAGTCACTTGTTGAATTGGCGAACCCAAAGCCAACTACATGTAGACCAGTGCAATCTTAAGGATATTTGAGGCCCTGAACAAGACATATGTTTGAGTCCATCAGTAAGGAACAATTGTGAATTTATTACCAATTTGTAGCTCATTCAAGACCTCATGAAGACAAAAAAATTTGAATTATGCATTTAGTTTTCACAAACAGTGGCACACAAGGGACGCACAAAAACTTCTGATAGCTGAAGCAGCTCAGCATCTGCCAGCCAAACAGTTCTAAAATAAAGTTTGAACAACCATTGATAAAGCCATTTCTCTTTGCACTTGGCTCTACGTTGTTTATCTTGCAATAAGAGTTTACTTGGAATTCGGTGGTCAATCAGTCTGTCCTCAACTGTAGGAAAGACATAATAAGGGTGACTTGGTGAATGCTTAGTTTGTGCATAATTTTAAAAGAAGATGGGCACATAGCACATGAAAGTGCAGAGGTCATTTGTGGCTATTTGTAAGCACAAATAAACCTCCTTCCAGAGCTCCATTCTTGTCGCAGCAGTTAAAGTCAAAGCATTGCTTCACCTTTCCATCCGGATTAAATCTAATTATTTTCTCCTGAATTCTATTCCCGTCTTGATCCTCCTCTTCTCTTTTGTATGTGTCCACTCCTTTGGCTAGATGATGACCTTTAACTCTATCGAGATATGGTTGAGAGATAGGTGAGATAAGGATTTATGTGAATTAAAGAGAGAAAGGTGAGGTAGCTAGAAAGAAAGATACAGAGAAGGCACAAGAGGAAGAGCCAACTAAAGAAAGGGATATAGAGAGACAGGTAATATTTAGAGTGAGACAGAGCAAGCCAAAGCTTGAGAGATGGAACTGTATGGAAAGTAGTGGAGTTCACCAGTGGGCTGAGTTAGAGAGAGGCTAGGAAGGGAGAGCTAGAGAAGTGAGCTAGTAAGAGACATATTGGGAGATGAAAAGTAGAGGAGCCGGTACGGTAAAGAGAGGGAGAAATTAGAAGAGCTATAGAAAGGCAGATCAGGTAAAGAGATCCCTGCGGCAGACAGAAACGTAGAAAGAGTGGTACAGGGCAGAGGGTGGGCTGGTTCTTCTGCAGCACACCCCAGATTGGTGCCTTCCTTTGCTGAACATGTTTTTTTGACTTCTAGGAATCTGCACACGTTACTCCTGCTAATTATTGGTAAAGGGCATGAGCTCTCCCTTGAAAATATGGTAATATTGGGCTACATCTGGTAAATTACTTACAGGTCCCTAGTAAATGATAATACATGTCCCAAGGGCATGTAAATTAAATGCTACTAGTGGGCAGAAGCACTCAGTGTACCACCCACTATAGTAGCACTGTGACATATGTCTCAGGCCTGCCATTGCAACCTGTAGTGCAGCTTTAAAAAGAGAGTAGCCAGAAAGCTAAAATACCCCCACTTTGAATCAAAGCTTTGATGGCACCAAGCAAGTGAAGAAAGTGAGACCAAACCTTCCCAGAAAAGGTACCTTGTCTCTTCTATCCTAGCATCCTTTCACCCTTCCATCCACCTGCTTATATCCACCATTGCACTTTTACATTCTGTCAGCCATTTGTTCTTTCATCCATCATTCAGTCTTCCACCTTTCCATCCATCCATCTTTTCTATTGTCCTTTCACCAATTCATTCTTTCAACTACCCACTCATCCTTTCACTCATTCTCCCTTTCACCCAACCACACATCCTTTCACCCATTCACCCACGGTGCATCTTTTCACCCACTCATGCATCCTTTTACCCATCAACCCTTTCACCCACCCACACCTTTTTCATCCACTCACCTATTCACCCATCCTTTTACCCACTCATGCCTCCATTCACCCACCCATGAATCCTTTCACACATTCACCCTTTCATCCTTTCACCTACCCACCCACACATCCTTTCATCATTCACAGATCCCTTCACTCACTCACTCATGCTTTCACCCACCCACCCTCCCACTCATCCTTTTACCCACCCATGCATCCTCTCACCCATCTTGTCACCCACCCAGGCATCATTTCACCCATCCTGTCACCTACCCACTCATGCATTCTTTCATCCACCCATGCATTCTTTCACCCATCCTGTCACCCATCCACCCTTTCATCCATCCTTTCACCCACCCACACATCCTTTCACCAATTCACCTTTAATCTAGCCTTCCTTCTAACATTACGTTGAACTATGCCTTTTCTGTCGACACATCTTTCCTCAGCTTTAATTGTGAGCCTTAGGCTGCTGAGTTGAAGACAGAAGTGGCCCATAATGAACTCAACTCCCGTTGTAGCTTAATGTTGTGTGTGTGTGGGGTGGGCTCATGATGCCCCTGCTTTAAGCTGCCATTTTGACCTGACAAAATAACCCTTTTGCCAGGCCTAAACCTTCCTTTTTTATACTTACAATTTGCCCCTAATGTAGGCCCTAACAGCCCATAGGGTAGGTGCATGGTATTTTAAAAAGCGGGGCATGTGCACTTACATTTTACATGTCCTGAAAGTGAAAAATGTCTAAAGTTGAATTTCACTGTACCATGGCTATCTCTCCCAAGAGTAACGCAGGGATGCCCTATGACATTTATCAAGTGATAACTTTAGTTTGGGAACAAATAGGAAAATACTTCTTCCACTCATTTGAATTGTAATTTAATGGGAAAGTCAGATTTAAAATTATTATTCTAAAAATGCCACTTTTAGGAAGTTGGTATTTTCCTGCTTAAACCATATTTGCCTTTCTGTCAGTATCCAGGGTCACATGACTCTAATAACTCTCCTGTGGTGTGATAGAGCGTTCCGACCTAATAAATTACCTGTATTTGGACGCTCTTGGGTCGATGAATCTTTTGACCAAGTGGGGCTCTCTTCACCCGAGAGTAATCAATTTAATCAAATCAATAATCAATAACGAACATAAGCAATACCCTGATCAACATAACACTTCACAATTAATCCAGAAAACATCTCGGCGAACCATGACCTTTCGGTCAAGAATAACCACACCAGTTTATTCAAAGTTAATGAATTTATTTCCCTATATTAACAAAGCTAGCACGATATAAATGTGTCTCAACACCAAATGATATATGTATATGAACATTAATAGCTGTCCATAACGGCGAAAAAGATGCAATCTATGCAGCATTTGAATAACAATGCATTCGATAATAGCAATGCAAACCACTAAAACTATAATCTGTAATGAGCTAATTGTATACATTGGTCAGCATAACAAGGTCTCAAATTGCATCGTGCAACAAATGAATCCTCATCTATCCTCAAATTAGCATCGGCATGTGGGACTTCATGCAAAAACAATTTGGCAACATTAATTTGGAAAACTCCTAACTAGGGCTCTTATCAAAAATCAGCAGTTGGTTACCTAAAAGGAACACAATGCAATTGTACAATTTCCTTTCATATTTACCAAATTCAATCAGCATTCAAGGAAGTCTTCGTCTCACAGGTACCGGTTTCCATCAGCATGGGACGGGGCAAAGGGGCAGGGTGGACGGGGCAATTGCCTCACAGCGGCAAGATTAAAGGACAAAACTATTACTTCATGCAAAGGGACGAATCAAAGTTAAAGTCTCTAGGGCAAGAATTTACTTAAAGTCTCTTTCTCTCGATTAGAGAAAGCATCAAAGTCTCATCGAACATCAATTGGCATCGTAGAAGATGGCAAAATGACGAAGTCGACAATAGCGGGTAATGGGCTGGTAAAGGCGCATGTCCCATAATGGCTGCTTTCCTCTTGTGCACCAGGTCTAAATAGACAACAGTTCAAGTCCAGTAGGGTCTTCCATTGGAGGGTTCATAGGTTGGCTTCAAATTGTCCAATCAAAAACTACAGTTCACAAGCTTCTACCTAGGCATACATTATCCTTGGAGTCGGGAACGTAAGTTGCAACATATTTTACCAATTAACTCACTTTCAGAGCGTCCATTGTCTGCACCTGCAGATTGACCTTGGAGCAAAGAAGAAGATGCCAGGCTGGCACGAAACCTTAAAGATAAGCATGTGAACCGATCTCACTGGAAAAGTACAGCTTCAAGCAAGAATACACGTTTTATTAGCACGTTAGAAAAACACGAGCATCTAAACCGTGAGACAGGCAACTAGGCCGAAGCCTCCACTAAAGTTATGCTAAGTTAAAACATTTCAAACAAGCAAATCATGGCACACGTTTACGGTTATGTCAGATTAGTACAATTCTAATACATCACGTTATATAAAGCACGCTTATAAATGTTGGCGAACTACTCTGAGGGCACATTTGTCCCCGTACAATCTTTATTAATTCGGTTAAAGTCACACTGGATTATTGCTACACTACGTTTATGCGCTAATAAATGTAAAACCTTCATTTCTGCGTCATCAATCCCTCCTCTGATGACTACTTGTCATCACACAAAACCATTCCCACAAATTTTATTCCATTAAAATTCTGTCAGTTCTCTCTGCCTTTTAGTTCCCCTCGTTCTTGCTTTGTATTCTTCTGCCATTCTTTTCATCATTTTCTCTTCCTTCCTTCTTTTAATTCTTGCCATGATCATTATTATTCCCCTTTTTATTCCCCAAATCCCAAAGATGCAAATTAGTACTATTAGTATTCCCTGTATTATTTTTAGTAATATTCCATTCCAAATGCCACCAAGCCAATTTCCTACTGAAGCAATTCCCTTTCCAACCTTCTCCCACACTCCTGGTTCTTTCAATTCCTTCAAGTCTGCACTCTCTTTTGTTAGATTTGCAAGCATTGTTTTAATTTTCACACTGTTGTCGGGTATATACGTGCAACAGTGACGCGCACCAAGCATTTTGCAAACGCCGCCATCCTTTGCTAAAAGAATGTCTAGGGCAAGCCTGTTTTGAAGAGTCATAGCTCTTTCCGCTGCAAGTTCAGCATCCATCAGGATTATAGCACCTGAAAACTTTGTCAACATGTTATCCACTATAGTAGACAACTTTCTTATTTTGATGGAATTCAACACAACTCCTAATGAAGGAATCATGGCTCCAAATATATCTCCTACCACAGCAGCTGCGGTCTCTCTTTTCTGGATATGATGAGATCCAGACGTCTTTGGAATCACCGATAGGTCATCCAGTTGATAAACCTTTGGGAACACTATACCCAAATAACATCTCCCCCACCATCCTTTTGGAAGACGATAATAGGCATTATGCCCGCAAATGTAATATACACCTGGTATGACAGGGTCAAGTCCGTTCAGCATGAATGTCCATTTGGCCTTAAAGATAAACGTATTCACTCGCTCCCACGAAAATGTTATCATAATAAAATTCACCACGATATATACAAAACTTCCCTACATGCCAAGCATCTAAAGCTATTCTCCCTTGTGTTTTTATTGTGGCAAAAGCATAATGATCTACTGAAGTCCTCTTACTTAGCTCTTTTTCTAATTTCGCATTCATTTGTGCCCTTCTATCATCTGTGCGATCTAAAAAGCTTATTTCTACTGCAGAGAGCGAGCAGGTAAGATTTTCCCTATGAGCGTGAGCTGTTTCAAAAGGTTGCATTGGCTCGAAAAATTCCCTCATTATTTTAGCATCCCAATCTTTAGCAATCTGGCTTAGCTGCGTTATTATAGGAACATATGCAAAGGTAACATCATAATTTGAATAAAAATACTGTATGTTAGTTTGACCATAAAATCTAGAAGTTACTATACTACATGTAATCCCATATGTAAGAGGCATGTGGTGATAAGTCACCCCTTCCTTTACCGATGTCGGTATCTGTGTACACACATAACAATCTTTCGCATCCATAGTCTCAACATATTCTGTTAGCAGGCGATAGAAAACATTATACGAAAGTTCCTTCTTGTCATGCAAGTGTCTCTCATCTAATTCTAGTCTTTACAATGCGGTTAGTTCAGTGACAGTAACAGGAGCAGAAGTAGAAGCATCAATTTTCTCATTCTCACCCTTACCACGCGTTGCAAGCACTATTGCCATTATTATTAGTACACATGCAGTTATCAAGCCTATACACGCATATTTACAATATTTCACTCTACTGTTTTGTGTCATGATCTGTATAGAATCAGAGAGCTAGAAGCACCTATAAAAAAAACGATGTAGCAATTAGTTACAAAGCTTGAACGAGCGCAATGTTCACACAGTTTTCTTCAGGAGCCCAGTCACTTATCGGTTAGCAGCATTTGTCTCAATTCGGCAATAACTCAGTCTTTTTTTTTTTTTTTCTGTTATCAACGTTGTCTCAAATCGGGTTTAAGAGTCAATCAGGTTTTCAAAGTCTTATCAAGTTAGCAAATGTCTCATCCGGTTTAGCAATGTCTCAGCTGGTTGTATCACGTTAGATTATAGCAAGCAATGTCATTTATCTTTTTTTTTTTTTTTCAGTCAATAGTGTCCATAAAACTTTTCTTTTCTATTGGTATCTCTTCTTCTTCGTTCTCGAGGCTAAGAGATACAAATTCGTCAGTCCAATCGTCATTGACTGCATATGCCCATTCTGGACCGGAATATCTCCTGTTTGGTATCCTTTTCCTTTTCAATTTTGCATCTCTCTTTTATTCTGCCTCACTGGTACTTTCCTCTTTGGCAAAGTCTTTTTCTTCACTTGATGTTGGTGCCACGACAGACACTTCCTTTCTTTTCTCTTTCACTCTTGGCCCTTCACTGTCTTTCAACTTTTCTCTAGTCCTTACTTTTACTGGTGATATACTTGGTCTTTTCTTTGCACTGTGTCCATTTGATGGACCTGCGATCTCTTCTGAAGACGTTTGAACAGTCTCGTTCTGTTCTGCCTTGTCCCCTCCTTCTGGGGAGTCAATCAGGTTTTTCCTTTCTTTTTCTGTACCGTCTGCTTCTAGGAAAGCCCTCCTCTGATCAGGCTCTCCTGCTTCTTCACCTCTTTCGAGCTCTTTGTCACTGTTACTTTCTTCAGGCTCTTTGTCACTTTCAGCTGCTTCAGGCTCTTTGTCACCTTCAGCTGCTTCAGGCTCTTTGTTACCTTCAGCTGCTTCGTCACTGTCTGAGGTTTCTCCTTGGTCTTCCCCAAGTGAATCGGTTGCTTCGTCCTCAGAGAATATTTCTCTCTCCTCTATTTCTGCCTGTTCGCTTCTAGTTCTGTTTTGCTCTGTCTCAGCGCTTGGCACTTTGTTATCAGGTACTGGCAGTTTCAGCGCTTCAACTTCCTCATCTGTGGGACACAACACTTTCTTTGTATGACTGGCGTGAATCCAGTTGGGAACTCCCGCACATTTCACAGCGGTAGTGGTCGTCAGGATCACTTGGAAAGGGCCTTTCCAACGGGGTTCCAACACGACTTCCTCACGTGCTTCTTTATCACGACCCAGTCACCTGCTTTCAGTGTGTGTCCTGGACCTTGGATCGGTGGCAATGTGGTTGCTTCCACCTGGTGAGAGAAAGAGCGAACCACGTCAGCCAGACCTTTGCAGTAGTCTAACACCATATCATCTGTAATATTCAAAAGCGCGTTTGCGGGAACTGCAGGAAGTCTCATGGCCCTGCCCATGAGAATTTTGTGCGGGGACAATCCAGTCTTTCTGTCAGGGGTGTTTCTCATTGACATTAACACCAAAGGCAATGCGTCAGGCCATTTCAAATTTGTCGATGCACATATTTTCGCCATTCTTGATTTCAGTGTACCATTCATTTGCTCCACCAGTCCTGAGGCTTCTGGGCGATAGCTACAATGCAGTTTTTGCTCAATGTTCAGCGCTGCGCAAAGTAACTTTATCACCTCGTTATTGAAGTGACTTCCCCTATCTGATTCTAAAGAGATCGGGAATCCGAAACGTGGTATCAACTCCCTCAACAATAGTTTTGCAACTGTAAGGCTGTCATTTCTACGTGTGGGGTATGCTTCAATCCAGTGACTAAAAATGCACACAATCACCAACACATACTTTAGACCTCCATGCACAGGCATCTCAATAAAGTCCATCTGCATTCGGCTGAACGGGCCACCTGCCCTACCGATGTGGCTCACGTTCACAACCGTTCCCTTTCCTGGGTTCATCTGTTGACAAATGACACAACGATGGCAAACTGCTTCTGCAACTTGACGGAATCTGGGGTTAAACCAATCAGTTTTGAACAATCTTATCGTGGCATCTCTCCCTAGGTGAGCCTGCCCATGATAGAACCGCGCTAGCTGCGATAAGAGACTATTCGGTAAGACAAATTTTCCCTCATTTGAAACCCATAACTCATCTGGTCTCTTTGTGCTTTGTGCCTTAATCCAGGAAACTCTTTCATCCTCCCTGACGCTATTCTGTAATGCTTTTAGTTCGTCCATTGTATCCACGACCTTCAAGGCAAATGCTTCAGCTGGTTCGAGTTCTGGCTCATTTATCGAATTCCATTCATCCCTGAGCAATATACAGTTCAAGGCACAAAATCTTGCGACTTGATCCGCATATGCATTTCCCAGGGAAACATAGTCCTGTCCTTTTGTATGAGCACTACACTTTACCACTGCAATTTCGGCTGGCATCTGAATGGCGTGTAACAATTCCCTTATTCTCTCCCCGTTTTTCACTGGGGACCCTGAAGAAGTCAGGAAACCTCTCTGTGACCATAGTTGCCCAAAGTCGTGCACAATTCCAAACCCATACTGACTATCAGTGTAAATGGTAACCTTCATCAATGTAGACAGTTGGCATGCTCTTGTAAGGGCTACAAGCTCTGCTACTTGTGCGGAATAGACTCCTTGAAGCCAGGACGCTTCCAAGACACCTGTTACAGTACATACAGCATATCCTGCTTTCAAAATTCCCAATGCATCTCTTAAACATGACCCATCAACAAAAACAATTTGGTCATTTTCATCAAGCTTAGTATCCTTAATGTCAGGTCGGGGTTTTGTGCAAAATTCAGTCACCTGAAGGCAGTCATGCTCAACGTCTTCAGCGTTCTCAATTTCAGCATTTTCACCGGGAAGCAAGGTTGCTGGATTCAACGTAGTGCACCTTTTCAGCTGCACATTCGGTGAGCCCAGAATTATTGTTTCATACCTTGTGAGTCTTGCTCCAGTCATGTGTTGCGTTCGGGAGCGGGTCAAAAGTATCTCAACTGAGTGAGGGACCATGACTGTTAATGGGTGTCCCATCACTATTCCTTCACTCTGAGTGAGGCTGATACCAACTGCTGCTACAGCGCGCAAACACCCAGGCAGTGCTGCTGCGACCGGATCCAAAGTAGCTGAAAAATACGCTACTGGTCTGTTTATGCCACCATGGGCTTGGGTCAAGACAGACAAAGAACATGCATCACGTTCATGACAAAACAATGTGAAAGGCTTTGTGTAATCAGGCATACCTAAAGCTGGAGCCCTGCACATGCATTCTTTCAATTCAATAAAAGCATCCATCTCATCTCCTTTCAGCTCAATTTCATCCAAAGCATCCTTCTGGGTCAGTTTCAGTAAAGGCTTGGCTAGAGTTGAGAAGTTGGGAATCCACTGGCGACAGTAGCTCACCATCCCCAAAAACTTCCTCACCTCCCTCCTCGTCTTTGGTGGACTCATTTGAAGTACACTTGTTATTCTTTCCTTCATTATTCTCCGTGACCCTTTCTCTATTTGATGACCCAAGTATTTTACTTTCTTCTGACAGAACTGCAACTTTGAAGGAGACACCTTGTGTCCATTCCTTCCCAAATGGTTCAATAGAGCAATGGTGTCAGCTGTGCAGCCACTTTCTGTCTTAGATGCAATCAGTAAGTCATCAATGTACTGTACTAGGGTTGACTCGAATGGCAATTCTAACGCTTCCAAGTCCTTCTTTAGAATCTGATTGAAAATTGACGGTGACTCAGAAAACCCTTGAGGAATTCGACACCAACTGTAAACTCTGTCTAAGAATTTGAAACAAAAGAGAAATTGGCTGTCCTCATGAAGAGGCACCGAAAAGAATGCTTGTGACAAGTCGATGACTGAGAACCACTCGGCATCGCAAGGGATTTGAAACATTATCACAGCTGGATTCGGTACTACAGGGCAGCATTTAACTACGATGTCATTTATTTTCCTCAAGTCCTGCACTATTCGGACCTTTCCACTCGGCTTTATTAGTCCCATGATTGGTGAATTACATGGACTGCTTAACACCTCTTTCAATACTCCCTGTTTTACAAACTCGTCAATGAGTTGGGCGACTTTCATGAGGGTGTCTTGTGCCATGTGGTATTGTGGGGTCTGGGGAAAGGTTACATTAGATTTTACGGTCACTTTCACTGGTTCCACTCCTTTCACCAATCCCACCTCTTTTCCTGTCATATCCCACACTTCCTTTCCGACTGTTTCCCGTAACTCAGCTGGAATATCTTCTTCAGTTATCATCGGAAAAAGGTTAATCAGAGGATATTCTTCATCGACAGTTTCCATCTCATCCCCTTCTACACTGTCCTCTTCTTCCCCATCACTGCTCGTGTGAATTCTAATTCCATCGTGTGAACACATAATTGAACATCCCAATTTGCACAATAGGTCTCTCCCTAACAGTGCTATCGGGCTTGAGTCACATACCACAAAATTATGTAACCCTTGATAGTTACCAATGCTGACTGGTACTGGGTCTGTGATTGGGTTCGTCAGGTGCCTGTTTGCTACTCCCACCACTTGAACTGTCCTCCCTGAGAGTGGCAAATTTGGTACTTCAATGCTCCTAGCAGTTGAACGTGTGGCTCCTGTGTCAACCAAGAATGAAACACGATGACCCATGACTCTTCCCTCCACATACGGACCCTTTTGATCAACTTCCATGGATGCTGCAAGCACACAATTTCCCTCCTCATCTGAACTTTCACTCTCCCATACATTGTTTATTCCATTCTCACTGTGTAATGGGAACTGTTGTACTGTGCCATTTGTACTCATCACCTGACTCGAGACCTGTGGAGGAAGCATCACTTGCTGCTGACTCACTGGTGCCAAGGGTATTTGCATTTGCTGATTAGGTACCATGGGTAACTGCTGTTGCATTGGCTGCATTTGCGTCATCTGCATACGGGGCATCTGCATCTGCTGCGGCTGCATGGGCTGTAATCCTTGCAGCTGATTTATGGTCTGAAAATTTGGGTTTGGACCTCTCATTTTCGGTCCCCTCATTGTCTGGAATGCATTGACATCATTGTTTTGCTGACCAACACCTGCACCTTCCTGCACCACCATCGGGCACTCGCGTTTCCAATGTCTGACGATTCCGCACACGTGACACGGCATCACCCTTTTCATTGCCTGCACACCATTCGGAATCGCAACAGTGTTCAAATCCGGACCATTACTCCCAAAACCTCCTCTGCCTTTGCCTCTCGCCTGTGGCTGAAACACCATATTTCCCTGCGGCTGCGGCTGCGGCTGCGGCTGCGGTATCTGCTGTTGGAACCCTTGCAACCCTTGCAAACCTTGCAGACCTGTCTGAGCTGCCTTAAGTTGCATCACCATCACTTTCTCTTTCAACCTTTACTGTTTCACCTCAATTTTGTCGCTACAGTATTTCGCATAATTCAACACCTCATCAATCGGTTTCGACTGCCAACAAATCAAATGCGTCTTTATCATCTGACTTATCTCTGGTCTCAGCCCTTCCACAAATCTAAACACAAAATGAAGCATGTCCTTCGCCTCTATGGTTTCCATGCCACTGTAGTTCTTGAACGCCTTCAACAACCTCTCATAGTAACTATGAATCGACTCTTTAGCCTCTTGGGCAGTTCGATCAATCTTCTGCCAGTCCACATTTTTCGCGGCGACCTTCGTCTTCAAATGCTCAATCACCTTATAGTACAAGCTCATTACCATAGGTGACGGTGCACCCGTATCCCTGTCTATCTCTGGTTTACTTGTCGGCCAACCTACAGCCCTTTTGCAGTCTTCCCACAAATCTGCCGGAACCACAATCTCAAAGAGGGTGTTCAGGTCTTCCCAAAGACATTTTGCAAGCTTCACAAACCTATCAGTCTGTTGATACCATTCAATCGGTTTCTCTCTCAGTTTGGGAAAATCATCCGTAAAAGACTGAATGTCGCTTCTGTGCCACGGTACATGTATTAATTTTCCCCCTGCTGTCTCCCTCATTGGTAACATGGTTATTGCATCACTACTCTGTGGTCTTTTCTCGTTATTCTCTGGGACACTGTCTTTCCTCTTGTCCTTTTTCTTTGCCCATCTGCTTTCCCATTTGTCTAAGCACCTCCACACTTGTGCACTCTGCAGCAATTCTCTAAGGTGCGTTTTCATGCCTGCTGACCTCATGTGTTCAAAGTCTGTGGTCCTGAAATCCAATCTTTAGCTCCTGCTCAAGTGTTTTGTCTTGTCTATCTCAACCCCGTTTTTGTCAGCTATTTCTTGCAAGCTTCTATGTACCTTGTTCACTTCTCTCGTAATCCTGGGACACAGATACCTCAGCTCTTCTTCCGAGTAGGACTCTAACCTATTCACACCCATAGTCCCTTCCACCAATTCTTCTGCTTCCAAGTTCAACCTGACCCTATTCAGATAGTCCTCTTCTCCCTTCCCACTGGCTGAGCTTTGTGTGGAATTCAGACTGTTGAACCACTGTGTCAGCTGTTGCGCATTCAGCCCCATCAGTGTAGCATTCACATCGACTGCCATTGATGGTTGCGGCAACTTTTCAGTGTTCGATGATACCGGTATCATCAGTGGGGGACTTGACCTCACCACTGTTGACTGAGCACATATGGGACTAAACTCCATCAAGGACCCAGATCCAGTTGGCTGAGCCACTATCGGAGTTGTCTCTGGAGTGTTTTCTATGCACCTCCTTTCCGTCCCATTCTGCACCATTGATCCTTGACCGCTCATACCTGAGTTAGGCTGAGTGTACAAAGGTACCGGTGGACCTACAGTAATGGGTAGGGATATCGCATCTGGGTTCTGTCCATTCCCCAGGTTCTGAGGCATGTTCATTCCCACACTATGGGTCATCATTGCCGGCATGCCCGTCTGACTCCCCGTCATCTGAGCATGTGCTGTTCCCCCCTGCATCTGCTTTTGAGGCATCAAAAACTGGGTTGATTCAGCTTGTGCCAATGTTGGGTTGCGACCATTCTGTACTCCCATTACGGTTGGATCTAGAATCATTCCCGCACCGTTGTCACTGCTGTAATACCTTGGGACCTGCGGCTGATAATTTTCTGCTGTTTTCAATGTAGGCACATCTGGATATATTCTCCTAACCTGCGGTATCTGTGGGGTGAACAGTAAACTCGGGTCCTTAGATCCCGATGGCGTTTCTGAATTCGGAGTTTCATTATTCTGTACCGGTGCCGGAGGGGCAGAACTGGTACTTGGACCTTGTTCACTCTCTACATAAGGTGGTGGACGGTCGTTCAGCAATTGCATGATGAACTCCTCATCATCTGACTCGTCTTCTCTATCTTTGGAACACCTCCTGTTTGTCTTACAGGTAGCCTTCTTGCCTGTCGCCTCTTCTTCCTTAGCAATTGCGGGAAACAATTTTATCCCCTGCAATATATCTGACCTCCACACCTTCTGTGCATTATCTCACCTAGCGTCCGCTAGTGTCTTTTCTGCCTTTCTTATCCTGGTCTCGAACTTCTTTTGCTGTTGCTGTCTAGCCATTAGTTCCCAAATCGCTAGAGCCTCAAACTGTGCTGGCCTTGGAGGTACCTTCATGTCGTACATCGCGAATCTCAAATTCTCTAGGATCCTTATATTGAATGTCCCATGGATCGGGAACGCTACGCTCCCATGTTTCTCTGTCAGCTTGTGCCATTGCTTTAGCCAAAGGCACGGAGCTACCCCCCTCTCCTCCATTACAATGTAAGCTGGTGTACCTTCGGGTGGCGTCTCCTCTCCTACGCTCGCTTTAATGTAAGACTCCCCCTTCATCGCACTCTTTAATGCTTTAAAAAATTTCATTTTCTCGTCTTTTATTTCATAAAATTTGTAATCAATAAGTGACTTTAATTCCCGGAATACTCTTCGCTTGCCTTTCCCCTTCCAATCGAGCCCCACGGACTGCGTCCAATCCGTGCGCGACCCTTCTCTGCAACCAACCTATCCCAGCGCGGCTCCTAGTGATGTCACACTCACACACTGCGGCTGACAAAGCCTCGCGGCTAGTCCTCCTTCACTCAGCTCCTCTCGTAACAACTTCTAGCATGTATCGCGAGCAACCAAATAATAATAAAACAGATCTGTCGGTTTACTACAGGAAGGGTAACACAATCGCCTCAGGACCTTAGGGATTTTTCACTAGCCTCGGCAGTTATTCCATCTTTCTCGGTCCCCACTTTCGCAAGCAAATCTGACCCGCAGATCTGCTCTCAACTTGTCAATGATCTATTCTAGTGCACTTAGAATTTGTCAAAGCCCGAAGTCGAAGTTTTCTTTCACTCCCTTAACACACGTACCGACTCGTTGACCACGCCCGGTCAACCTATTAAACCGACCAGACCACTACATAAAACAAGTGTCTCATACACTTTTCAACATACTCCGGAGTCTCTTGACCTCGCAGGGCCCGTCTCAACAACAACAACCACGTGGACCTTTTTCTGCACAAAGCGCCACATGCACATGAAGTTCGACGACTTCCCTACTCTCACACTCGGAGTCGCACCTCCGCTATTCTCTAAAATCCTCGCAACCTTTTCAAACAATCTGCGGCAATAAGCTGTGCAAGCGCAAAACCCTGACTTCATTCATACCGTCACTAGTACCGCCAACGCCGATTTCACACCTCCATTCTCTCCATTCGCAAGCTCCGAGATCCCGGGAAAGTCGCAGGGGACTTAGCCCATCATCATTCTCTCAATCTGTTTTACCCAAGAAAAATCTAATTCAACACCATATACTTCTCGAATGGGGTCCCAAAATGCGGAACCATCCTCTGCTACCATCTACTGATAGAGCGTTCCGACGTAATAAATTACCTGTATTTGGACGCTCTTGGGTCGATGAATCTTTTGACCAAGTGGGGCTCTCTTCACCCGAGAGTAATCAATTTAATCAAATCAATAATCAATAACGAACATAAGCAATACCCTGATCAACATAACACTTCACAATTAATCCAGAAAACATCTCGGCGAACCATGACCTTTCGGTCATGAATAACCACACCAGTTTATTCAAAGTTAATGAATTTATTTCCCTATATTAACAAAGCTAGCACGATATAAATGTGTCTCAACACCAAATGATATATGTATATGAACCTTAATAGCTGTCCATAACGGCGAAAAAGATGCAATCTATGCAGCATTTGAATAACAATGCATTCGATAATAGCAATGCAAACCACTAAAACTATAATCTGTAATGAGCTAATTGTATACATTGGTCAGCATAACAAGGTCTCAAATTGCATCGTGCAACAAATGAATCCTCATCTATCCTCAAATTAGCATCGGCATGTGGGACTTCATGCAAAAACAATTTGGCAACATTAATTTGGAAAACTCCTAACTAGGGCTCTTATCAAAAATCAGCAGTTGGTTACCTAAAAGGAACACAATGCAATTGTACAATTTCCTTTCATATTTACCAAATTCAATCAGCATTCAAGGAAGTCTTCGTCTCACAGGTACCGGTTTCCATCAGCATGGGACGGGGCAAAGGGGCAGGGTGGACGGGGCAATTGCCTCACAGCGGCAAGATAAAAGGACAAAACTATTACTTCATGCAAAGGGACGAATCAAAGTTAAAGTCTCTAGGGCGAGAATTTACTTAAAGTCTCTTTCTCTCGATTAGAGAAAGCATCAAAGTCTCATCGAACATCAATTGGCATCGTAGAAGATGGCAAAATGACGAAGTCGACAATAGCGGGTAATGGGCTGGTAAAGGCGCATGTCCCACAATGGCTGCTTTCCTCTCGTGCACCAGGTCTAAATAGACAACAGTTCAAGTCCAGTAGGGTCTTCCTTTGGAGGGTTCATAGGTTGGCTTCAAATTGTCCAATCAAAAACTACAGTTCACAAGCTTCTACCTAGGCATACATTATCCTTGGAGTCGGGAACGTAAGTTGCAACATATTTTACCAATTAACTCACTTTCAGAGCGTCCATTGTCTGCACCTGCAGATTGACCTTGGAGCAATGAAGAAGATGCCAGGCTGGCACGAAACCTTAAAGATAAGCATGTGAACCGATCTCACTGGAAAAGTACAGCTTCAAGCAAGAATACACGTTTTATTAGCACGTTAGAAAAACACGAGCATCTAAACCGTGAGACAGGCAACTAGGCCGAAGCCTCCACTAAAGTTATGCTAAGTTAAAACATTTCAAACAAGCAAATCATGGCACACGTTTACGGTTATGTCAGATTAGTACAATTCTAATACATCACGTTATATAAAGCACGCTTATAAATGTTGGCGAACTACTCTGAGGGCACATTTGTCCCCGTACAATCTTTATTAATTCGGTTAAAGTCACACTGGATTATTGCTACACTACGTTTATGCGCTAATAAATGTAAAACCTTCATTTCTGCGTCATCAGGTGTGATGTGTATTCTTTCCAGAGAGGGAGCAAAAGGGCATTGTGTGTTTGGAAGGGCTTTCCTCTCCTTAGCAAGGTGGTCTGGAGGTTGTACTCAGACCTTTCTGAGCTTCAAAGGGTGGCCTGAGGGCTGTGCCCACCCTCCTTGTTATTTCTAAAGCTGTCTACTCTGTCACTGGCAAACGCAGCTGACACCTGGGCCTTCGTGTGCTTTGTTACCCTAGATGGTTTGGAACCAAGCCCAGGGGAATGGACAGAACTGACCAGAACCAGTTGAGAGGTTGTCAAAGAGAAGATAATCCACACATAAACTTGCATTGATTATAAAAATGGCACCATCAGACCCTCTCATCAGAACACTCTTGGACCTGTGGAGTAATCAGAAGGAGGACAGCCCTGTTGTCTGGAGAAGGAACACTGGACCACCTGCTTTCCTTAAGCCCAGGAGCCCCAGAAGTGACTTCAAGGGTCAGTTGACCAATCTCCTGTTTGAGCTACAGGGACACAACAAGCTTCCAGAGTCCTTGCATGCAACTGCTCAGCTGACTAGCACCAACCACAACTGCCTTAGCCCTGCTGCTGGCCTCTACTGGATTGAGCATTGATCCTCAAGAGGTGCCCCACCATTCCATTGACTATTTGGCTGGGATCAAACTGTACTCAGCCTACTTAAAAAACTGCAAAGAGTAAACAACAGGTGAAGCTCTGACGATGACCTTTTATTTACGAGTGACTGCGAATACGAAGCTCTGACGGTGACCTGCTCTTTGCCTCAACAGCAAACACCCACACCTCCCGCCAGAACAGAGCTCCACTGGCGTCTTGCTTTTTGAGCCAAGAATGATTTCCTTGCGGTTCCTGTCAACTGTGGCTATTCACAAGGACTTGGACTGTGAGAAGATAAACTCTTCTCCAAGCCAAATCTGGTCACTGTATCCTACCCGTGCTCCATCGCAATCACCTGAACTTGTGACTTTGACCCAGTCCACCACACCAGATGACAGAAAGTGGCACTTTGGGTTTTTTGACACTATTTTCACCTAAATCTTTAAAAAATCATAGCTCCTGATCTACTTATTGGATTTCTGTAATTTTGTGTCATATTTCTTACAATTGGCTTTATTATTCTAAATTCATTCAGGGCTTTTCTAGAATTGTGTTCTCTCTGTATTACTATTTGAGTGCTGCATAAATATTTTACACATTGCCTCTAAAATAAAGAGGATTAAGCACGGATTATATAGTGATGGGATTGTGTTTATTACTTGAGAGGGGCTCTCAGGTGGAGAAAGAGGGTGGTGTACAGAGATGGTGAGATAGAGAGAGGGGCAAAGACAGAGAAGCGAGATAACTAAAAGTATAAGGAGAAAAGCAGCGAGATAGGTAACATGAAGAGGTTGAGCTTATATACAGAAGGAGGTGCAGAGAGATTTGAGAGAGAATGTGAATGCAGAGGCACAGAATAAGAAGTAGAAAGAAAGGCATAGGAAATTAGCAACAGGAGGTAGAGGGAAGAGAGGAAGAAAGAAACATAGCGGAGGGAGAGACATGAGGTAGCCAATGAATGGTAGGGTGAATTGAGAGGTTGGGTAGTGGGAGAGAGCAAGGTGTGGTTGAGAGTGATATGGAATACAGGTGACACAGAGAGAGGGATAGAGAGGGGTAGAAAGGGAGGATGTTTAGAGAGCTGTAGAGTAAGAGAGAGAAAGGTGAGATTGTAACCAAAGAGTGAGTTTGAGAGAGAAATGTGAATGAATGGAAAAGAGAGCAAAAGAGGTGAGCTGAGGTGAAGAGAGAGGTGTGCTGTAGACAAACAGTATAAAGCTAGAAATGTAGAGGTAGACTACATTTCTCTCTTCCAAGAGAGAGACAGAGACAGAGATATGTGGCATTGGTTCCAGTCCAGCTGAAATGCCATACACTTACTTTCAGCATGTAACCTTATCATGAGTTCATCCAACTTGGAAAACATATTGTGCTGAGGCCAGGATTAAAAGGCAGACGTCTTTCCATTTATTTTGATTTTGTGTAAACAATAGAACAATGTTTATATATTTTTAACCCCTAGCGTGACCTGGACGTAACGGTTACGTCGTCGTCAGCACAGCTCGAGTGCCGAGGACGTAACAGTTATGTCCAGCTACCGGTCCTCGGGGGAAGTTCTAGCACTCCCCCCGAGGGCCTTGCACCCCCCTCCCTTGGGCAGGGATGAAAGGGGAATTGCAACCCTTCCACCCCCTCCCCCCGACCTCCTTGTGGCATCTGATGACATCAGAGCGCAATCATGTGCTGACCTCATCACAGGCCACCTCGGATAGGAGGAAAAATGCAAAAGCATTTCTCCTCCAATCACGTGGAGGAGGCGAGAGAGGCATGAAAGGAAAGGCATTTCCTTTCCTTTCGTGTCTCTCTCTGCATTTCTGCTGCGTGATCGCAATGCGATCGGGCAGCAGAAATGCCACTAGAAACCAGGGAATTTGTTTTTTAAACAATTTATGCATAAAGGGAGCAGCCCCTTGGGCAAGGGCTGCTCCCCAGGGGGTCAAAATATTTTTAGCCCGTTTCTGCCCCCATTGGGGGGGGGGGGCAGAAACCCCTAGACACCAGAAATCTTTTTTTAATGTTTATTTTGTGTTTTACATGTGGGGAGCGACCCCTTAGTCAAAGGTCCCCCCCCCCGGGGATGAAATTGTTTTCAGGACATTTCTGCCCCCCTTGGGGGCAGATCGGCCTATTTTTATTAGGCAAGTCTGCCCCCAATGGGGACAGAAACCACTATACACCAGGGATATTTTTTTATGGCAGTTTCACATGAGGGGAGTGACCCCTTAGGCAAGGGTCGCTCCCCTGGGGGCCAAATTTGTTTTAGACCATTTCTGCCCCCGGGGGGGGGGGAACCCCTAGACACCATGGATTTTTTTTTTTTTTTTTTTTTTTTTTTATATGTGGGGAGCGACCCCCTAGGCAATGGTTTGCTCCCCTGAGAGGTAAGTTGTATTTGGGCCATTTCACTCCCCCCCCCCCTATTTTTATTAGGCCAATCTGCCCCCAAGGGCAGAAACCACTAGACGCCAGGGATTCTTTTTTTTGGTGTCAATTTCACGCAAGGGGAGCGACCCCTTAGGCAAGTGTTGTTGCCCTGGGGGAGGAGCAAATTCATTTTAGGCCATTACTGCTCCCCTTGGGGGCAGATCAGCCTATTTCTATTAGACTGATCTGCCCCCGGGGGTAGAAACCACTTAGGCACTAGGGATTGGTGTGTGTGTATGTGTTTGTTTTGTTTGGGGGGGCAGCCCCTTGGGCAAGGGTCGCTCCCATGGAGGCACATTACTGTTGGCCATATCTGCCCCCCATGGGGGCAGTTCGGCCTTTTTTTTCACAGCCCATCTGCCCCCAAGGGGGGCAGAAAGCCCACCAGAGACCAGGGAAGATTTGTTTTTCAAAAACAGAGGGTGGGGGTATGTCCATACCCCTACCCCAAATAAATGGGGCCAAAGTTGTTCTGCCCACTGGTAGGCAGATGTGGCAATTACCCCCGATTCACTCCCTGAAGAAGTAACAGTCTTTCACCTCTCCCCCACACACTAAAACATCTTATCCCACGGCAAGGAAGAGGACATTTGATTATTTTGGGTTTTGGTTTTACATTTGGGCCATGAGAGCTTGGCTAACTCTCAAAATCATCCCACTTGGAAGGGTGAGAGCTGCACTTTTTGGACTTTTTGGACTCTGGGACGCTGCCATGTAGAAAAATCCACAAGACCTAGACACATCTGAAAACTGGGTGAGTCCGGGGTGGAGTGCTTCACATGCACCCCGCGCCGTTTTCTTACCCACAATTCCCTGCAAACCTCCAACTTTGCTGGAAATCACACATTTTTCCCACATTTTTGTGATGGAACCTTCCAGAATCTGCAGGAATCCACAAAATTCCTACCACCTAGCATTGTCGCATCTATACCGATAAAAATTCTGCCCCACTTGTCAGCCTACATTTTTTTTTTTTTTTCAAACTGCCCTTTTGGACCTACGTTGGTTCCCCCTCAATTTTGACATGTTTTTGGCTCTTCCCTATCACAAGCATTTGGCCCACATACACAAGTGAGGTCTCATTTTACCGGGAGACTGAGGGGAACGTAGGGTGGTAGGAAATTTGTCCTGGTGCGGTGATCCAACACAGAAATGTAAGGTTTGCTGACGATTCTCGGTAAGAAAACACTGGGGGATCCACGCAAGTCACACCTCCCTGGACTCCCTCGGGTGTCTAGTTTTCAGTAATGTCTGGGTTTGGTAGGTTTCCCTGTATGGCTGCTGAGCCCAGGACCAAAAACGCAGATGCCCACCGCAAAAACAGGTAGTTTTGTTTTTGAAAATTTTGATGTGTCCAGATATTGTTTTGGGGCATTTTCTTTTGCGAGCACTAGGCCTACCCACACAAGTGAGGTACCATTTTTATCGGGAAACTTGGGGAGCACTGGGTGGAAGGAATTTTTGGGCTCCTCTCAGATTCCAGAACTTTCTGTCACCGAAATGTGAGGAAAAAGTGTTTTTTTGGCCACATTTTGAGGTTTGCAAAGGATTCTGGGTAACAGAACCTAGTGCAAGCCCCATAAGTCACCCCATCTTGGATTCTCTTAGGTACCTAGTTTTTAATAATGCACAGGTTTGGTAGGTTTCCTTAGGTGCCGGCTGAGCTAGAGATCAACATCCACAGCTAGGCACTTTCCAAAAAACGTGTCAGTTTTCAATGTAAAATGTGATGTGTCCATGTTGCGTTTCCTGTCGCGGGCATTAGGCCTGCCCACGTCAGTGAGGTACCATTTTTATCGGGAGACTTGGGGGAATACAGAATAGCAGAACAAGTGTTATTGCCCCTTGGGTTTCTCTACATTTTTTCCTTCCAAATGTAAGACAGTGTGCATAAAAGATGTCTATTTGAGAAATGCCTGGTAATTCACATGCTAGTAAGGGGACCCCAGAATTTAGAGATGTAAAAATAACCACTGCTTCTCAACACTTTATCTTGTGTGCATTTTGGAAATGCAAAGGTTTTCTTGATAACTATTTTTCACTCTTTATATTTCACCAAATGAATTGCTGTATACTTGGTATAAAATGAAAACCCATTGCAAGGTGCAGCTCCTTTATTGGCTCTGGGTACCTAGGGTTCTTGATGAACCTACAAGCTCTATATATCCCCACAACCAGAAGGGTCCAGCAGACTTAACGGTATATTGCTTTAAAAAAATCTAACATCGCAGGACATAGTTATAGAGTAAAACATGTAAAAACATTGCTGTTTTTTACCTCAATTTCAATATTTGTTTTATTTCAGCTGTTATTTTCTGTAGGAAAACCTTGTAGGGTCTATACAAATGACCCCTTGCTGAATTCAGAATTTCGTCTACTTTTCAGAAATGTTTAGCTTTCCGGGATCCAGCATTGGATTCACACTCATTTCTGTCGCTAACTGGAAGAAGGCTAAAAGCACAAAAAATAGTAAAAATGGGGTATGTCCCAGTAAAATGCCAAAACTGTGTTAAAAAATGTGGTTTTCTGATTCAGGTCTGCCTGTTCCTGAAAGCTGGGAAGATGGTGATTTTAGCACCACAAATTCTTTGTTAATGCCTTTTTCAGGGAAAAAAACACAAGCCTTCTTCTGCAGCCCTTTTCCCCATTTTTAGAAAACAAAACACATTTTTTGCTGTATTTTGGCTAATTTCTTGGTCTCCTCCAGGGGAACCCACAAACTCTGGGTACCTCTAGAATTCCTATGATGTTGAAAAAAAAGGACACAAATTTGGCGTGGGTAGCTTATGTGGACAAAATGTTATGAGGGCCTAAGTGCGAACTGCCCCAAATAGCCAAAAAAAGGCCTGGTACCTGAGGGGGAAAAGGCCTGGCAGCGAAAGGGCTAAGACACAATCCTCAACAAGCATACATTATTCCCTGCCCAAGCCACAATAAAAGCATTTAATGTAAATAATCTATACAAAATGTAAAACTCAAAATTATGTGCTACCCCGCCCATGAAACTTTACACATTATGGCCCTCATTCCGACCCTGGCGGTTTCAAACCGCCAGGGTGGAGGACCGCGGGAGCACCGCCGACAGGCCGGCGGTGCTCCAATGGGCATTCCGACTGCGGCGGTAAAGCCGCGGTCAGACCGGCAACACTGGCGGTCTCCCGCCAGTGTACCGCCGCCCATTGGAATCCTCCAAGGCGGCGCAGCTAGCTGCGCCGCCGAGGGGATTCCGACCCCCCCTACCGCCATCCAGTTCCCGGCGGTTCTCCCGCCGGGAACCGGATGGCGGTAGGGGGGGTCGCGGGGCCCCTGGGGGCCCCTGCAGTGCCCATGCCACTGGCATGGGCACTGCAGGGGCCCCCGTAAGAGGGCCCCTAAATGTATTTCACTGTCTGCTTCGCAGACAGTGAAATACGCGACGGGTGCAACTGCACCCGTCGCACAGCTTCCACTCCGCCGGCTCGATTCCGAGCCGGCTTCATCGTGGAAGCCTCTTTCCCGCTGGGCTGGCGGGCGGCCTGAAGGCGGCCGCCCGCCAGCCCAGCGGGAAAGTCAGAATCACCGCCGCGGTCTTTCGACCGCGGAACGGTATTCTGGCGGCCCCCGACAGGCCAGCGGCGACCGCCCCCGACAGGCTGGCGGCGACCGCCGCCGGCCAATGTCGGAATGAGGGCCTATGCCTCTTCTATCAACCATGTGTTACAAAAACTTTCTCACAGCATAGCTTAAGAAACAAAAACCCTCACTGACAGTTCCTAAGCTGGCTCTCTTTAACAAAAGAATAGTAAATGGCCATCTAGAAGTTGTATCGCACTGACAAAAAGGGTAAAGTGAATTGGCATTGACTTGAAAAATTGTCATGGAGGCATAACTCATTGGCTTCATTATTACTTGAAAGATTAGTTTGTGACAATAGATAATGGACTGTGCCTCTTTCAGAGGGATTATCTACTAGCTGCAGGTAAAGATCCATCCATCCCACGGCCTGAATGGGAAGGGCTGCTCTAAAAGTAATCAACTGAACGCCAAGATAGAAAGGTTTTTAAACCCATTTTTTTATTTTTTCAACAAGATTTTGGTTGTACTTTGTTTATGATACATGTCAAGATAGCCCAAAGCCAAAGTAATATTGCTAGTATACTTTAGCCAGGGATTTGCATGGAGTTTGTGAACACAGGGCTTTCTACTACTAAGTGGAACTGCCATCAGAATTTGAGTGTCAAACAACACTGCAAGACACCAAAATACTTCTAAGTGGTAACCCTGGTTACACCTACAAACATATTCCTCTGTTTGATATTTTTAGGGCCAGTAGGTATAACATGGGATTTAAACAAATAAGTTTCCAGCTAAAAATGTATTATACACATCACATAACTAGAAATCAGCTCTTGCTCTTGCAATCCCTTTGACATTTTGGACAAGAAGACTGCATCATTCATGTAGAGAAGAACTGGAATGTGTTTCCTACTAAACATCAACGTTCCTGATTACACCCTTGTAACAAATTTCAGCATAATTTATATATATAGTGTGAACAGCAGGAGAGGCATGACACATCCTTGGTTCTCCTATGTCAGCAGCAATGAATTTAGTAATTCCCCTGCAGGACCATAATCAGCACTTTTCATATAAGCGAATAATGTTATTAAGTAGAGGGTGTTTGAAACTCGTATCCTCCATTGTTTGCTAGATTTCAAGCAATTAACACAGTCGTAGGCCATGGTTACATCCATGAGAACCAGGTGTAGGGTACCCCGAAGGACATTCACCAATTTTGCAGCTACCAAATAGAGATTAAGGGCTTCATTATGAGTTTGGCAGTCGGACGAGCCAACTGCCAAACTAGTGGGGAGGACGCCACCGCCATGGCGATGGCGTCCTCCCCCAAGCGTATTAAAATGTTCCTGCCGGGCTGACCAGCGGGAACATTGTATTGTATTTCACGATTCCCGCCGGGCTGACCATCGGGAACAGTGCTACAGCATTGGTCTTGGCTTCCTTAAGGGAGCTGAGGCCAATACCATAGCACAACAGGTCCATCGGACTGCACACTGTCTGCAAAACAGACAGTGAGCATTCCAATGGTGCTCGGCAGAGGGGTCCCTGCGCTGCCCATACCATGGCTGAGTACAACTCAGACCACCATCAGCCCATTGGGAACGATGTTCGTGGTGGTGACGGCGGTCCCCTGGCAGGTCTTCCCCTCCTGGGTTGTAATGTGTGGTCGGAGCACCTGGAGTCACCGCAAGTGTGGTGGTCCTTGGACCACCACACTCATAATGAGGCCCTAAGACACTGATCTACAGTACCAAATCCTGATCTAAATTTGTATTGTGATTCCCCCAAGAATTCTTTATCTTCAGTCCAACACTGAAGTCAGAACATTAGTACTTGACAAATGAATCAATCAGGGACATTGGACAATAATACTGAGGGTTATCCCTGGTTCCCTTTTTTAAAATATTGGAACTGTTATAGTTTTGCACCATGAGTCTAATTTAGTATGTTTAGAAGAAATATGAAAAATCACTACCAATAAAGGTCCCCAAGGAGTAAATTTGAAAAAATCCATGAGGACTTGATCAAAGCCATGCGTCTTATTATTAGGGCTAGCAATTAAAGCTATTAAGCCCTCTTCAAGAGAGAATAAACATTTGTCAGGAATCAGAGTTGAGCGATTTGATAACACATTAGAATACTAGAGAAGAAATATGTTGAAACCAAGTCTAGGAAGAACTATTAACATCTAGTGCCCTACTAGATTACGAGGCAGCTGGTAGACTTGTAACAACCTTCCAGAAAGCTTGGGTATTCTAGTAAAAAAAGGTGCAATCCACTTTCCCCAATCATTGTCTTGAAAAGCTCTTTTGCTAGATGAAGCACAGGCCTTGAAGAGCTTCCTACATGATGTAACCTTAGCTGTAATGGTAGGTGAGCGTTTCAGAGATATGATACAGAAGAGGCCCTCAAATAAAATCAATAGTTTCAGTTCATCTTTAAAAAGATGACAACATGATACCACTATCTGCTTCCTCTTTTAAACAAATGTCTTAAAAGGACATTGATGCATAGATCTCCCTTTTGATAACTAAGACAGAGCCAATCTTGTCCCTTTATGCAACTGTTCCTCTATAAGGAAGAACTCACATCACAGGATTCCAAGAAAAATTGGGCCCATTTAAACAAGGAGGTTGTGATTTGTGATTGTGCTAAGTTGTTGACATAACCTCGCAATTGCCTGGCCACCTGATTAAATCAATTGATGCAAAGATATAAATTTCATACTTTTGGCACTTCTGATGCTATAAGATGGACCCAACCTACCACAGACTGAAAAAAAAGCAATTAGTGTTCAGCAAATAAAATTTCAAGTAATCCCCAGCAAAGCAGCTCCTAGGTGATAATCTGTATTAACTGCCAATAATACGCCATCCAGATAATACTTTTGTCTTCATTCCTATAAAAAGCCATATTGAAAAAAGTATATATTTTAGCATGAAAATCACCTACTAATAAAATCTTGGGTATGTGATCTGCCAAAGAATAATAATTGTTAAAAAAATCCACTCAGGAAGGCAAGAAATGTGCAAGATAGAAATAGGCTTGACTGCCAAAGTACCCATTCTAAAAATGTATAATCGATCAACTACCCAATTTGACTTTTAGGTTTACTGCGTTTACACTCCTCGAGGAAGTACTTTTTACCAATACATCAAGCACTATTTTGACAGCTACCCACATAATCAAACAGTCTTAGCCCTCCCTGATACTGAAGGAACCTGCAGGACCACTAAATTACTGGTACCCATCCAAAAACAGATTTTCCTTTGCCTGTATTTCATAAAATAATAAAATGTCAAACTTAAAAAAAAACATTAGACGTTTTACACTGAGCAATTAGGAACGTGAAACCGCCACATTTTAGGAAAGTAACCTGACAGCCTTATTATTTGTAAATCAAAGATGTAGCTCTCCTACAAGAGCGGTACATTTCTCTACGTTATCAATGTTCACCAAAGTGTACTTCAATGATGTGATACGTCCACTCTCTTCTATCTCAACATCAGCATCCGTGTCAATCAATCTTATCGGAGCATCAGCACTCAAAGGAGTAAAAGAATGATTAAAGCACACAGCAGAGCCATTACAACATGTTCTCTACAAGTATATGGGAAACACATAAATGATATTGATTCTAAGAATGTTACTTTGATGCAAGAACTTGGCACTTGATTAAAAAAGAAAAAAGAAAGTCTAAGTGTTAGTCACTCCAAACATCAGTCGATTTCAGTAAGGCCTGAAAGGCAGGGAATTTACTAGATGTGGGAATCACATGAGGACAATTAGACAGGCATGAAGTAGTACGTTCTGTAGAATTCAGTATTTGGTGCGCTTATAAAACTAGCCCAGTGGAACCATTCTTTTTCTACATAAAGACAAACAAGTATACAGGTGCCTCAAAAGTGAATGGTCCTTAAAAGTAACTTCAGCACAGTTCCCCTGCTATGAACTTAGAAAAGTTCCGGATCCAATCACATCATCTCACCATAAGAAAGCCTGAAAATCTTGTATTGCCACAGCCTACTTCTAATCAGAAAATAACCTAATTTTTCAAACCCTCGAACTTCTCCTTTTGATTTCTACCCAACAACTGAACGTTTTTACTAACACATTATATAAGGGGATCGTTTGAGGCGGCTGATAATAGTCAGCTCGGGTGGAAGCATTGTAATAGACTTTACTATCAAGTATCAAGGTGTAGCTAAATCATTCTTCCAATGACATGCATTAAAAACGTGTTTTGGAATCGAAGCTGAACAATCTCTTGGCTGCATCTTTAAGGATTGGTTTCTTTTCCATGGCAATCACAGCTTGCTCCATTTTTGAAAGTTTATCGTTAACTGAGTTGAATAAAGTTTCCAAATAAATCTGTCATTGACTCCCAATAATGTTCAGCACGGCTTGTGGTTTCGTGGATAAAATATAAGAAGCAGGGGGCAAGCTGATTGTGTGCCAAAGTAATTGAAGATATGGTAAGCTCAATGTATTACAGGGGACGGTTTATATGAACTTGTGATTCCATAATTTGTCGACAGAACCTCTCCCCCCTAAAAAGTCCAATTCTCATAATCATTTTGAGCAGCATTATTAATCAGTTCAGTATGTATATTCACTATGCTTTACTCATGCACCGCCTTTTACAAAACAGCACCCAGGGAATTTGTGGGCTGTTTCTTCCTACTTGTAGCCACTGCTTGGCTTGGAAAGGTAGACTTTCATTTGCCCATGGTTGAAACTCATAAAAATGATGGTGCCTTCAAAACTGAGGCCCATATTTATACTTTTTTAGCGCCGCATTTGCATCATTATTTTACGCAAAAGAGGTGCGAACTTGCAAAATACAATTGTATTTTGTAAGTTTGCGCTAGTTTTGCATCAAAAAGCGATGCAAATGCAGCGCTAAAAAAATATAAATATGGGCCTAAATGCAGGAGTCCTACTGGTCCCTTCTCTGATTAACCAAACATGGGCCTGTCCTTGTCCTGCGCTTTGCCCGTGCAGGTCCCGGGCGATTCCAATGCTACAGGAGACAAGTCCTGCCTAAACAAGCCTAGCATTACTGTGGCCAGAGCTTAAGATGCCAGAGTTTGCGGTAACTATAGTCCCCTGCACACTCTTCACTCTTCCACGGATTGCAACTTGCCCACTACACCACAAATGGGGGGGGTAGCTCAAATAGTGAGGGAACTGTCCTCTACTGGGAAATGTCACTGTATTGGGGACCCGGCCCAAATCTCTAATGCTGTGATTAATACCATCAACTTTTGATAAAATAGTAAAGCAAGATTAAATGCCAAGCCCTATGTTCCAAGTTTACCACAATACCCCTTGGGCCACATCTGGATATGGGAATGGTGCTAGCAGACAACTGCAATGAGTTGACCATTTTGCTGGAGGTTTTTCTAAAGTTTGTATTGCTCTCCCCATATTTGCAGGTAAGTGAATAAAGGCAGAAGGAAATTGTGAAGCCTTTTCTCTGTTTCGCTAGTAAGTAGGTGGTCACTTGTTTTTTTCCTCTTTTGTCCCAGTGCCTAAAATACTATTTCATGCTAAATAAATAACTATGGGCCAGATGTATCAATTTCCGATTTTGCCAATCAGAAATTGCGAGTCAGTGCGACTCGCAATTTCCGATTCCCAAAATCGGATGCAGTACGGTGTCTCAGACACCGACTGAGAGTCGCTATGGGGTCGCAAAGACCCACCTCATTACTCTTAATGAGGTGGGTCACATTTTGCGACCCCATAGCGAGTCCCTGCACTCACAGGGATGGTGGCCTGCTGAAGTCAGCAGACCTCCATGTCTGTGACTGCTTTTTAAATAAAGCAGTTTTAAAAATTTATTTTGCAGCCCGTTTTCCTTAAAGGAAAACGAGTTGCAAAATAAAAAATATAACAAAACCTTTTGGTTTCGCTTTTTCAAAGTAGGCAGTGGTCCATTGGACCACTGCCTGCTCTGAAAAACCCTTATTGGCAACATTCACAAAGGGGAAGGGGTCCCATGGGGACCCCTTCCCTTTTGCGAATGGGTTACCACCAATGTGACACTGGTGGTAACTGCGAATTGCTTTGCGACCGCATTCGCGGTCACAAAGCAATTTTGCAGAGCGATGCAAGTCGCAAATAGGAAGGGAACACCCCTTCCTATTTGCGAGTCGCATTCACAATTTGCGAGTCGGTACCGACTCGCAAATTGTGAATGTGCATCGCAAAAGGCATTTTGCATGGCGCAAACTGCGAATTTCGCAGTTTGCACCATGCAAAATGCTTTCTACATCTGGCCCTAAGTTACACGTTTTGTATGTTTGACGCTCCCAGAATAGGAATACCGAATGTCAAAGGAAACACCAGGAATAAATAAAGGGATTGCATGACACAGTAATAACACTGATACATTCATTTCCCTGGAAGTGTTATACTTTTTGTAAGAGATTTAGGGCCAGATGTAGGAAGCTTCCAATTTGCGACTTGCAAATTGCGTGTCAGAGCGACTCGCAATTTGCTAGTCACAAACTGGAATGTAGGAGGGTGTCCCTGACACCATCTGCGACTCGCAAGGGGCTCGTAAAGGCCCACCTCTTTAATATTAATGAGGTGGGTCACAATTTGCGACCCCCTTGCAAGTGGCGGCATTCACAGGGATGGTGGTCTGCTGCGGACAGCAGACCACCATGTCTGTGACTGCTTTTTAATAAAGCAGTATTTTTTTGTTTTTTTTTGTAATGCAGCCCGTTTTCCTTAAAGGAAAACGAGATGCGTTACAAAAACGAAAAATGAAACGTTTTTGATTCATTTTTCAGAGCAGGCAGTGGTCCATAGGACATAGGAGTGGTGACATAGGACCACTGGCTGCTCTGAAAACATGTTTGCAGTTCCATTCACAAAGGGTAAGGGGTCCTGATAGAGCGGTCCGTACTAATAATTTTACCTGTATTCGGACGCTCTTTAGGCCGATGAATCTTTTGACTAAGTGGGACTCTCTGTACTCTATATCGATCAACTTCCTTAAATCAACAATTAATAACGAACATAAGCAATACCTTGATCAACATAACACTTAACAATTAATCCAGAATACATTTCGGCGAACCCTGACCTTTCAGCCAGGAATAACCACACCAGTTTATTCAAAGTTAGTGAATTTTATTTCCCTATATTAACAAAGCTAGCACAATATAGATGTGTCTCAACACCAAATGATAAACATATATGAACATTAATAGCTGTCCATAACGGCGAAACAAGTGCAATCTATGCAGCATTTGAATCACAAGGCATTCGATAATGGCAATGCAAATCACTAATACGATAATCTGTAATGAACTAATTGCATACATTTAGTCAGCATAACAAGATCTCAAATTGCATCGTGCAGCAAAGGAATCCTCATCTAACCTCAAATTAGCATCGGCATGTGGGACTTCATGCAAAAACAATTTAGCAACATTAATTTAGAAAAACTCCTAACTAGGGCTCTTATCAAAATCAGCAGTTGGTTACCTAAAGGAAACACAATGCAATTTTACAATTTCCTTTCATATTTACTAATTACGATCAGCAATCAAGGAAGTCTTCGTCTCACAGGTACCGCTCTTCGGTCAGCATGGGTACCGTTTCGATCAGCATAGGACGGGGCAAAGGGGCAGGGGTGGACGGGGCAATTGCCTCACGGCGGCAAGGTAAAACTATTACTTCATGCAAGGGATCAAATCAAATGTTAAAGTCTCTAGGGCTAGAATCATCTAAGTCTCTTTCTCTCGATTAGAGAAAGCATCAAAGTCTCTTTCAAAATGGCGTCGCAGCAAAGTGGGCCATAATAGCTACGAAGTCTACAAAATGGCGGGTATCGAGCTGGTAATGGCTGCAAAAGGCAATAATGGCTGTAGTGGCTACCTTCTTCTCGTGCTCCTGGGTTTTATAGACAACAGTTCAAATCCAGTAGGGTCTTCCATTGGAGGGTTCATAGGTTAGCTTCAAATTGTCCAATCAAAAACGACAGTTCTCAAGCTTTTACTTAAGCATACATTATCCTTGGAGATGGGTACGCAAGTTGCAACATTTTATGCCAATTAACTCACTTTCAGAGCTTCCATTGTCCGCACCTGCAGATCGACCTTGGAGTAAAGAGAAAATATGCCAGGCTGGCACGAAACCTTAAGATAAGCATGTGAACGGTTTCTGTGGAAAAGTACACCTTCAAGCAAAAATACACGTTTATTAGCACAGTGGAAAAATACGAACATCTAAACCGTGAGACCAGGCAGCTAGGCCAAAGCCTCCGCTAAAGTAATGCTAAGCTAAAACATTTCAACGAGCAAATCATAGCACACGTTTACGATTATGTCGGATTAGTGCTATTCTAATACACAACGTTACATAAAGCACGCTTATAAATGATGGCAAACTACTCTGAGGGCACATTTTGTCCCCGTACAATCTTTATTAGTTCGGTTAAAGTCACATATGATTATTTCACACTACGTTTACGTGTTAATAAATGTAAAACCTTCATTTTCTGCTTCATCAATCCCTCCTCTGATGACTACTTGTCATCACACCAAACCATGCCCACAAATTTTATTCCATTAAAATTCTGTCAGTTCTCTTTTCCTTTTAATTCCCCTAGTTTGCGCTTTGTATTCTTCTGCCATTCTTTTCATAATTTTCTCTTCTTTTCTTCTTTTAATTCTTTCCATAATCATTATTATTCCCCTTTTTATTCCCCAAATTCCAAATATGCAAATTATTACTATTAATATTCCTTCTATTATTTTCAATAATATTCCATTCCAAATCCCCCCAATCCAATGTCCCACTGAAGCAAGTCCTTTTCCAACCTTCTCCCACACTCCTGGTTCTTTCAATTCCTTCAAATCTGCGCTTTCTTTTGTTAGATTAGCAAGCATAGTTTTAATTTTCACACTATTGTCAGGAATATAAGTACAACAGTGTCGTGCACCAAGCATTTTGCAAACGCCACCATCCTTTGCTAAAAGAATGTCTAAAGCAAGCCTATTTTGAAGAGTCATAGCTCTTTCCGCTGCAAGTTCAGCATCTATCAGGATTATAGCACCTGAAAACTTTGTCAACATGTTATCCACTATAGTAGACAACTTTCTTATTTTGATGGAATTCAGCACAACTCCCAACGAAGGAATCATGGCTCCAAATATATCTCCTACCACAGCAGCTGCGGTCTCTCTTTTCTGGATACGATGGGATCCAGATGTCTTTTGAATCATCGATAGGTCATCCAGTTGATAAACCTTTGGGAACACTATGCCCAAATAACATCTCCCCCACCATCCCTTTGGAAGACGATAATAGGCATTATACCCACAAATGTAATATACACCTGGAATGACAGGGTCAAGTCCGTTCATCATGAATGTCCATTTGGCCTTAAAGATAAACGTATGTTTACACTCACTCGCTCCTACAAAAATGTTGTCATAATAAGATTCACCTCGATATATACAAAATTTCCCTACATGCCAAGCATCTAAAGCTATTTTCCCTTGTGTCTTTATTGCAGCAAAATCATAATGATCTACTGAAGTCCTCTTATGTAGCTCCTTTTCTAATTTCGCCTTCATTTGTGCCCTTCTATCATCTGTGCGATCTAAAAAGCTTATTTCTACTGCAGAGAGTGAGCAGGTAAGGTTTTCCCTATGAGCGTGAGCCGTTTCAAAAGGTTGCATTGGCTCGAAAAATTCCCTCATTATTTTAGCATCCCAATCTTTAGCAATCTGGCTTAGCTGCGCTATTATAGGAACATAAGCAAAAGTAACATCATAATTTGAGTAAAAATACTGTATGTTAGTTTGACCATAAAACCTAGACATTACTATACTACACGTAATCCCGTATGTAAGTGGCATGTGGTGATAAGTCACCCCTTCCTTTACTGATGTCGGTATCTGTGTACACACATAACAAACTTTCGCATCGATAGTCTCAACATACTCTGTTAGCAAGCGATAGAAAACGTTATACGAAAGCTCTTTCTTATCGTGCAAAAGCCTCTCATCCAATGCTAGTCTTTTCAATGCGGTTAGTTCAGTGACAGTAACAGTAGCAAAAGTAGAAGCCTCAATATTCTCATTCTCACCCTTTCCATGCATTCCAAGCACAATTGCCATTATTATTAGTACACATGTAATTACCAAGCCTATACACACATATTTACAATATTTCTTTCTATTGTTTTGCGTCATGATCTATATAGAATCAGAGAGCCGGAAGCACCTATAAAATAAAACTATTTAGCAATTCAGTTACAAAGCTGAACGAGCGCAATGTCCACACAGTCTTCTTCAAGAGGCCAGTCACTTATCGGTTAGCAGCATTTGTCTCAATTCGGCAATAACTCAGTCTTTATCAGTTCAGCAAGTCTCATCCGGTTTAGCAATGTCTCAGCTGGTTGTTTGTTTCACGTTAGATTGTAGCAAGCAATATCATTCATTACTCTTTCAATCAACAGAGTCCATGAAACTTTTCTTTTCTATTGGTATCTCTTCTTCTTCTTCGTTCTCGATGCTTAGAGATACAAACTCGTCAGTCCAATCGTCATTGACTGCATATGCCCATTCAGGACCGGAATATCTCCTGTTTGGTATCCTTTTCCTTTTCAATTTTGCTTCTCTTTTCGATTCTGCTTCGCTGGTACTTTCCTCTTTTGTCAAGTCTTTTTCTTCACTTGACGATTGTTCCACAACAGTCACTTCCTTTCTTTTCTCTTTCACTTTTGGCCTTCCTCCCTCGTTCAAACTTTCTTTACCCCTTTCTTTTATTGGTGAAATACTTAGGGCCTGATTCTAACTTTGGAGGACGGTGTTAAACCGTCCCAAAAGTGGCGGATATACCACCTACCGTATTACGAGTTCCATAGGATATAATGGACTCGTAATACGGTAGGTGGTATATCCGCCACTTTTGGGACGGTTTAACACCGTCCTCCAAAGTTAGAATCAGGCCCTTAGTCTCCTCTTTGCGCCGTGTCCATTTGATGGACCTGCAATCTTTTCTGTGGAAGCTTGAACCTTTTCGTTCAGTTCTGACTTGTCCCCTCCTTCAGGGGAATCAATCACGTTCTCTTTTTCTTTTTCTGTATCGTCTGCTTCTGGGAAAGCCCTCCTCTGATCAGGCTCTCCTGCTTTTTCACCTTTTTCGAGCCCTTCGTCACCGTTACTTTCGTCAGGCTCTTTATCACTTTCAGCTGCTTCAGGTTCCTTGTCACCCTCAGCTGCTTCAGGTTCTCTGTCACCTTCAGCTGCTTCGTCGCTGTCTGAACTTTCTCCTTGGTCTTCCCCAAGTGAGTTGGTCTCTTCGTCCTCAGAGAATATCTCTTTCTCTCCCGTTTCTGCCTGTTCGCTTTCAGTTCGGTTTTGCTCTGTCTCAGCACTGTTTTGTCAGGCACTGGCAGTTTTAGCGCTTCAACTTCCTCATCTGTGGGACACAACACCTTCTTTGTGTGACTGGCGTGAATCCAGTTGGGAACCCCCGCACACTTCACAGCGGTAGTTGTCGTCAGGATCACTTGGAAAGGGCCTTTCCAACGGGGTTCCAGACACGACTTTCTCACGTGCTTCTTTACCACGACCCAGTCACCTGCTTTCAGTGCGTGTCCTGGACCTTGAATCGGTGGCAAGGTGGTCGCTTCCACCTGGTGAGAGAAAGAGCGAACCACGTCAGCCAGACCCTTGCAGTAGTCTAACACCATATCATCTGTAATATTCAAAAGCGCGTTTGCGGGAACTGCAGGAAGTCTCATAGCCCTGCCCATGAGAATTTCGTGCGGAGACAATCCAGTCTTTCTATCAGGGGTGTTCCTCATTGACATTAGCACTAAGGGCAATGCGTCAGGCCATTTCAAATTTGTCGATGCACATATTTTTGCCATTCTTGATTTCAGTGTACCATTCATCTGCTCCACCAGTCCTGAGGCCTCAGGGCGATAGCTACAGTGCAGCTTTTGCTCAATGTTCAGCGCTTCGCAAAGTAACTTTATCACCTCGTTATTGAAGTGACTTCCCCTATCTGATTCTAAAGAGATCGGGAATCCGAAACGTGGTATCAACTCCCTCAACAATAGCTTTGCAACTGTAAGGCTGTCATTTCTACGTGTGGGGTATGCCTCAATCCAATGACTAAAAATGCACACAATCACCAACACGTACTTCAGACCTCCATGCACAGGCATCTCAATGAAGTCCATCTGCATTCGACTAAAAGGCCCGCTTGCCCTACCAATGTGGCTCGTGTTCACAACTGTTCCCTTTCCTGGGTTCATCTGCTGGCAAGTGACACATCGATGGCAAACTGCTTCTGCAGCTTGACGAAATCTGGGGTTAAACCAATCAGTTTTGAACAATCTTATCATGGCATCTCTCCCTAGGTGAGCTTGCCCATGATAGAACCGCGCAAGCTGCGATAAGAGACTGTTTGGCAACACAAATTTTCCCTCATTTGAGACCCATAACTCATCTGGTCTTTTTATACATTGTGATTTAATCCAGGAATCTCTTTCATCCTCTCTGACGCTATTCTGTAATGTTTTTAATTCATCTATTGTATCTACGACCTTCAAGGCAAATGCTTCAGCTGGTTCGAGTTCTGGCTCACTTATTGAGTTCCATTCATCTCTCAGTAATATACAGTTCAAGGCACAAAATCTTGCGACTTGATCCGCATATTCATTTCCCAGAGAAACATAGTCCTGTCCTTTCGTATGAGCACTACACTTTACCACTGCACCTTCGGCTGGCACTTGAATGGCGTGTAACAATTCCCTTATCCTCTCCCCGTTCTTCACTGGGGATCCTGAAGAAGTCAGGAACCCTCTCTGTGACCATAGTTGTCCAAAGTCATGCACAATCCCAAACCCGTACTGACTATCAGTGTAAATGGTGACTTTCATCAAGGCAGACAGTTGACATGCTCTGGTAAGGGCTACGAGTTCTGCTACTTGTGCAGAATAGACTCCTTGAAGCCATCCCGCTTCCAAGACACCTGTTACAGTGCATACAGCGTATCCTGCTTTCAAAATCCCCATCCCGTCTCTTAGACATGAACCATCAACAAAAAGAATTTGGTCATTTTCATCAAGCTTAGTATCCTTAATGTCCGGTCGGGGTTTTGTGCAAAATTCAGTCACTTGAAGGCAGTCGTGCTCGACGTCTTCAGCGTTCTCAATTTCCGCATTTTCTCCAGGGAGCAAGGTTGCTGGATTCAACGTAGTGCACCTTTTCAGCTGCACATTCGGTGAGCCCAAAATTATCGTTTCATACCTTGTGAGTCTTGCTCCAGTCATGTGCTGCGTTCGGGAGCGGGTCAAAAGTATCTCAACTGAGTGAGGGACCATGACTGTTACTGGGTGTCCCATCACTATTCCTTCACTCTGGGTGAGGCTGATACCAACTGCTGCTACGGCGCGCAAACACCCTGGGAGTGCTGCTGCGACCGGATCCAAAGTAGCTGAAAAATACGCTACTGGTCTGTTTACGCTACCATGGGCTTGAGTCAAGACAGACAGAGAACATGCATCACGTTCATGACAAAACAATGTGAAAGGCTTTATGTAGTCAGGCATACCTAAAGCTGGAGCCCTGCACATGCATTCTTTCAGTTCAACAAAAGCATCCATCTCATCTCCTTTCAACTCAATTTGATCCAAAGCATCCTTCTGGGTCAGTTTCAGTAGAGGCTTTGCTAGAGTCGAGAAGTTGGGAATCCACTGGCGACAATAGCCCACCATTCCCAAAAACTTCCTCACCTCCCTCCTTGTCTTTGGTGGACTCATTTGAAGTACGCTTGTTATTCTTTCCTTCATTATTTTCCGTGACCCTTTCTCTATCTGGTGACCCAAGTATTTCACTTTCTTCTGACAGAACTGCAATTTGGAAGGAGACACCTTATGTCCATTCCTTCCCAAATGATTCAACAGAGCAATGGTATCGGCTGTGCAGCCACTTTCTGTCTTTGATGCAACCAGTAAGTCATCAATGTACTGTACTAGAGTTGACTCGAATGGCAATTCTAATGCTTCCAAGTCTTTCTTTAGAATCTGATTGAAGATTGACGGGGACTCAGAAAACCCTTGAGGAATTCGACACCAACTGTATACTCTGTCCAGGAATTTGAAACAAAAGAGGAATTGGCTGTCCTCATGAAGAGGCACCGAGAAGAACGCTTGTGACAAATCGATAACTGAGAACCACTCAGCATCGCAAGGGATCTGGAACATTATCACAGCTGGATTTGGTACGACAGGGCAACATTTGACTATGATGTCATTTATTTTCCTCAAGTCCTGCACAAGTCGGACCTTTCCACTCGGTTTTATTAGTCCCATTATTGGTGAATTACATGGAGTGCTTAACACTTCTTTCAGTACTCCCTGTTTTACAAATTCGTCAATAAGTTGAGCAACTTTCATGAGGGTGTCTTGTGGCATGTGGTATTGTGGGGTCTGGGGAAAGATTGCATTGGGCTTTACAGTCACTTTCACTGGTTCCACCCCTTTCATCAATCCCACCTCTTTCCCTGTCATGTCCCACACTTCCTTTCCGACTGTTTTCCGTAATTCGGCTGGAATATCTTCTTCAGTTATCATCGGGAAAAGACAAATCAAAGGATACTCTTCATCTACAGTTTCCATCTCATCCCCCTCTACACTGTCCTCTTCTTCCCCATCACTGCTCGTCTGTATTGTTATCCCTTCGTTCGAACACATGATCGAACAACCCAATTTGCACAATAGGTCTCTCCCCAATAGTGCTATCGGGCTTGAGTCACATACCACAAACTGATGCACCCCTTGATAGTTACCGATGCTGACTGGTACCGGATCTGTTATTGGGTTCGTCAGGTGCCTGTTTGCTACTCCCACCACTTGAACTGTCCTCCCTGAGAGCGGTAAATTTGGTACTTCACTGCTCTTAACAGTCGAACGTGTGGCTCCTGTGTCAACCAAGAATGAAACACGATGACCCATTACTCTTCCCTCTACGTACGGACCCTTTTGATCAACTTCCAAGGATGCTGCAAGCACACAATCTCCTTCTTCTTCTGAACTTTCACTCTCCCATACATTGTTTATTCCACTCTCACTGTGTAATGGGAACTGTTGTACGGTGCCATTTGTACTCATTACCTGACCCGAGACCTGTGGAGGAACCATTACTTGCTGCTGACTCATTGGTGCCAAAGGTATTTGCATTTGCTGATTAGGTACCATGGGAAACTGCTGTTGCATTGGCTGCATTTGCGTCATCTGCATACGGGGCATCTGCATCTGCTGCGGCTGCATAGGTTGCAATCCCTGCAATTGATTTACGGTCTGAAAATTTGGGCTTGGACCTCTCATTTTCGGTCCCCTCATTGTCTGAAATGCATTGACATCATTGTTTTGCTGACCAATACCTGCACCTGCACCTGCACCTTCCTGCACCACCATCGGGCACTCGCGTTTCCAATGACCTACGATTCCGCACACGTGACACGGCATCACCTTCTTCATTGCCTGCACACCCGTCACAACAGTGTTCAAATCCGGACCGTTATTCACAAAACCTCCTCTGCCTCTGCCTCTTGCCTGTGGCTGAAACGCCATGTTTCCCTGTAACTGCGGCTGCGGTTGCGGTACCTGCTGTTGGAACCCTTGCATCCCTTGCAAACCTTGCAAACCTGTCTGAGCTGCCTTAAGCTGCATCATCATCACCTTCTCTTTCAGCTTCTTCTGTTTCACTTCAATTTCGTCGCTACAGTATTTCGCATAATTCAACACTTCGTCAATCGGTTTAGACTGCCAGCAAATCAAATGTGACTTTATCATCTGACTTATCTCTGGCCTCAGCCCTTCCACAAATCTAAACACAAAATGAAGCATGTCCTTCGCCTCTATTGTTTCTGTGCCACTGTAGTTCTTAAACGCCTTCAACAACCTCTCATAGTAACTATGAATCGACTCTTTAGTCTCTTGGGCAGTTCGATCGATCTTCTGCCAATCCACATTTTTCGCGGCAACCTTCGTTTTCAAATGCTCAATCACCTTATAGTACAAGCTCATCACCACAGGTGATGGTGCACCCGTCTCCCTGTCTCTCTCTGGTTCACTCGTCGGCCAACCTACAGCTCTTTTGCAATCCTCCCACAAATCTGCTGGAACCACAATCTCAAATAGAGTGTTCAGGTCCTCCCAGAGACATTTTGCAAGCTTCACAAACCTATCAGTCTGTTGATACCATTCGATCGGCTTCTCCCTCAGTTTGGGAAAATCGTCCGTAAAAGACTGAATGTCACTTCTATGCCATGGTACATGTATTAATTTTCCCCCTGCTGTCTCCCTCATTGGTAGCATAGTTACTGTATCGCTGCTTTGTGGTCTTTTCTCATTGTGCTCTGTAGCGCTGTCCCTCCTCTTTTCCTTCCTTTTTACCCATCTGCTTTCCCACTTGTCTAAACACCTCCACACTTGTGCACTCTGCAACAATTCTCTAAGGTGCGCCTTCATACCTGCTGACCTCATGTGTTCAAAATCTGTGGCCCCAAAATCCAACCTGTAGCTTCTGCTCAAGTGTTTTGTCTTGTCTATGTCAACTCCGTTTCTGTCGGCTACTTCCTGCAAGCTTTTATGTACCTTGTTCACTTCCTTCGTAATCCTGGGACATAGATACCTCAGCTCCTCTTCCGAGTAGGACTCTAACCTATTCACACCCATAGTCCCTTCCACCAATTCTTGTGCTTCCATGTTCACCCTCATCCTGTTCATATAATCTTCTCCCTTCCCACTGGCTGAGCTTTGTGTGGAATTCAGACTGTTGAACCACTGTGTCAGCTGTTGCGCATTCAACCCCATCAGCGTAGCATTCACATCGACTGCCATCGATGGTTGCGGTAACTTTTCAGTGTTCGATGTTAGAGGTATTATCAGTGGGGGGCTCGACCTCACCAGTGTTGACTGAGCACATATGGGGCTAAACTCCATCAAGGACCCAGATCCATTGGGCTGAGCCGCTATAGGAGTTATCCCTGGAGTGTTTTCTATGCACCTCCTTTCTGTCCCACTCTGCAGCATTGGTCCCTGACCGCTCATACCTAAGTTAGGCTGACTATACAAAGGTACCGGTGGACCTACAGTAATGGGTAGTGATATCGCATCTGGATTCTGTCCATTCCCCATGTTCTGAGGCATGTTCATTCCCACACCATGGGTCATCATTGTCGGCATGCCCATCTGACTCCCCGTCATCTGAGCATGTGCGTTTCCCCCCTGCATCTGCTTTTGGGGCATCAAAAACTGGGTTGATTCAGCTTGTGTCAATGTCTGGTTGTGACCATTCTGTACTCCCCTTACTGTTTGTTCTAGAATCATTCCTCCACTGTTGTCACTGCTGTAGTACCCTGGCATCTGCGGCTGATAATTTTCTGCTGGTTTCAACATGGGCACATCTGGATATATTCTCCTAACCTGCGGTATCTGCGGGGTGAACAATAGACTCGGGTCCTTAGATCCCGATGATGCTCCTGAACTCTGGGTTTCACTGTTCTGTACCGGTGCCGGAGGGGCAGAACTGGTACTTGGACCTTGTCCATTCTCCGAATAAGGTGGTGGACGGTCGTTCAGCAATTGCATTATTAACTCCTCGTCCTCTAACTCCTCTTCTCTCCTCAACTTTTCCTCGTCCTCTCTATCCTTGGAACACTTCCTGTCTGTCTTACAGGTAGCTTTCTTACTTGTCTCCTCTTCTTCCTTAGTAATTGCGGGGAACAATTTCATCCCCTGCAATACATCTGACCTCCACACCTTCTGTGCATTATCCCACCTAGCATCCGCTAGTGTCTTTTCTACCTTTCTCATCCTGGTCTCAAACTTCTTCTGCTGTTGCTGTCTGGCCATTAATTCCCAAATCGCTAGAGCCTCAAACTGGGCTGGCCTTGGAGGCACCTTCATGTCGTACATCGTGAATCTCAAATTCTCTAGAATCCTTATATTGAATGTCCCATGGATCGGGAACGCTACACTCCCATGTTTTTCTGTCAGTTTGTGCCATTGCTTTAGCCAAAGACACGGAGCTACCCCCTTCTCTTCCATTACAATGTAAGCTGGTGTACCCTCAGGTGGCGTCTCCTCTCCTACGCTCGCTTTAATGTAAGACTCCCCCTTCATCGCGCTCCTGAATGCTTTAAAGAATTTCATTTTCTCGTCTTTTATTTCACAAAGTTTGTAATCAATAGGTGACTTTAATTCCCGGAATACTCTTCACTTGCCTTTCCCCTTCCAATCGAGTCCCACGGACTGCGTCCAATCCGTGCGCGACCCTTCTCTGCAACCAACCTATCCCAGCGCGGCTCCTAGTGACGTCACACTCACATACACTGCGGCTGACAAAGCCTTGCGGCTAGTCCTCCTTCACTCAGCTCCTCTCGTAACAACTTCTTGCATGTATCGCGAGCTACCAAAAAATAAAACAGATCTGTCGGTTTACTACAGGAAGGGTAACACAATCGCTTCAGGACCTTAGGGACTTTTCACTAGCCTCGGCCGCTATTCCGTCTTTCTCGGTCCCCACGTTCGCAAGCAAATCTGACCCGCAGACCTACTCTCAACTTGTCAGTGATCTATTCTAGTGCACTTAGAATCTTGTCAAAGCCCGAAGTCGAAGTTTCTTTCACTCCCTAACACACGTACCGACTCGTTGACCACGCCCGATCAACCTACTAAACCGCCCAGACCACAACATGGATCAACATACTCCGGAGTCTCTTGACCTCGCAGGGCCCGTCTCAACAACAACAACCATGTGGACCTTTTTATGCACCAAGCGCCACACGCACATGAAGTTCGACGACTTCCCTACTCTCACACTCGGAGCCGCACCTCCGCTATTTCTATGAAGTTCGACGACTTCACTATTTCTACACTCGGAGTCGCACCTCCGCTATCCTCTAAAAAAGAAAAAAAATCCTCGCAACCTTTTCACACACCCTGCGGCAATAAGCTGTGCAAGCGCAAAACCCTAACTTCACTCATACCATCACTAGTACCGCCAACGCCGATTCCACACCTCCATTCTCTCCATTCGCAAGCTCCGAGATCCCGGGAAAGTCGCGGTGGACCTAGCCCATCATCATTCTGTCAATCTATTTTATCCAAGAAAAATCTAATTCAACTTCTCAAGTGGGGTCTCGAAATGCGTAACCGTTAATTCCACACCATGTACTTTAAGAGTACAGGGTTCCAAAAGACGAAACCGTCCTCTGCTACCATCTACTGATAGAGCGGTCCGTACTAATAATTTTACCTGTATTCGGACGCTCTTTAGGCCGATGAATCTTTTGACTAAGTGGGACTCTCTGTACTCTATATCGATCAACTTCCTTAAATCAATAATTAATAACGAACATAAGCAATACCTTGATCAACATAACACTGAACAATTAATCCAGAATACATTTCGGCGAACCCTGACCTTTCAGCCAGGAATAACCACACCAGTTTATTCAAAGTTAGTGAATTTTATTTCCCTATATTAACAAAGCTAGCACAATATAGATGTGTCTCAACACCAAATGATAAACATATATGAACATTAATAGCTGTCCATAACGGCGAAACAAGTGCAATCTATGCAGCATTTGAATCACAAGGCATTCGATAATGGCAATGCAAATCACTAATACGATAATCTGTAATGAACTAATTGCATACATTTAGTCAGCATAACAAGATCTCAAATTGCATCGTGCAGCAAAGGAATCCTCATCTAACCTCAAATTAGCATCGGCATGTGGGACTTCATGCAAAAACAATTTAGCAACATTAATTTAGAAAAACTCCTAACTAGGGCTCTTATCAAAATCAGCAGTTGGTTACCTAAAGGAAACACAATGCAATTTTACAATTTCCTTTCATATTTACCAATTACGATCAGCAATCAAGGAAGTCTTCGTCTCACAGGTACCGCTCTTCGGTCAGCATGGGTACCGTTTCGATCAGCATAGGACGGGGCAAAGGGGCAGGGGTGGACGGGGCAATTGCCTCACGGCGGCAAGGTAAAACTATTACTTCATGCAAGGGATCAAATCAAATGTTAAAGTCTCTAGGGCCAGAATCATCTAAGTCTCTTTCTCTCGATTAGAGAAAGCATCAAAGTCTCTTTCAAAATGGCGTCGCAGCAAAGTGGGCCATAATAGCTACGAAGTCTACAAAATGGCGGGTATCGAGCTGGTAATGGCTGCAAAAGGCAATAATGGCTGTAGTGGCTACCTTCTTCTCGTGCACCTGGGTTTTATAGACAACAGTTCAAATCCAGTAGGGTCTTCCATTGGAGGGTTCATAGGTTAGCTTCAAATTGTCCAATCAAAAACGACAGTTCTCAAGCTTTTACTTAAGCATACATTATCCTTGGAGATGGGTACGCAAGTTGCAACATTTTATGCCAATTAACTCACTTTCAGAGCTTCCATTGTCTGCACCTGCAGATCGACCTTGGAGTAAAGAGAAAATATGCCAGGCTGGCACGAAACCTTAAGATAAGCATGTGAACGGTTTCTGTGGAAAAGTACAGCTTCAAGCAAAAATACACGTTTATTAGCACAGTGGAAAAATACGAACATCTAAACCGTGAGACCAGGCAGCTAGGCCAAAGCCTCCGCTAAAGTAATGCTAAGCTAAAACATTTCAACGAGCAAATCATAGCACACGTTTACGATTATGTCGGATTAGTGCAATTCTAATACACAACGTTATATAAAGCACGCTTATAAATGATGGCAAACTACTCTGAGGGCACATTTTGTCCCCGTACAATCTTTATTAGTTCGGTTAAAGTCACACATGATTATTTCACACTACGTTTACGTGTTAATAAATGTAAAACCTTCATTTTCTGCTTCATCAGTCCCATGGGGACCCCTTACCTTTTGCAAATGGGTTACCACCCATTTCAAATGGGTGCACACTGCGATTGGTTTGCGACTGCGTTCGCGGTCACATAGCAATCTGGTATTGCACTGCGACTCGCAATTAGGAAGGGGATTCTATGTCAGTACCGGAGGCTCCGATTATGCTTTCTCTTTCTTTACTGACTTAAACAGCAGCCAATCAAATACAAGTAACAGAAAAAACTACACATCCCAAGATGCCTAACATCCTATCACATGGTCCAATCACTAGCCATGTCCTCTGCCATAAGTCCTTTGACCTTTGATGTCACTTCCTCTTTCTTTGCTGCTTCGCAGCAGATAAGTACGTCTTGATTCTCTCTTATATTTGATATGTTTATGTAGTACTAATAACTGTGAATTTTGTTTGTATAGCGTTGCGATTCAGCGCGCTTCTATGATTTGTCTTTAAGCACCCGTGCGCTTTGTTTTCTTGGCTTATTGCCAAGATTTCTGGCCCGTTTTTCAGTGGAGCGGGAGCAGAGCTGCTCTCACGCAGTCTCCTTTCTATTTTAACTTGTGCGCATGCACACGTCTTAACGAGCCGATTTCTTTCTGATTCTGGAATCGATCGGCTCGTGAGGGTGCGGCGAGTGCTCTCGAGTGCCCCATTGTGCTTGCAATTTCTCCCTGATGCTCAGCAGAGCTTAACTGCCTGGGTTGTAAAATTAAAATAGGCTTTTGCCGAGAGTGCCTTGCAGGCAGCTCCCTCCACACTTTAATGAAGGGCTCTTTTTTCACTTGCCTGAATAGGGGTTTTTGCACTCCCCCTCCATTGATTCCAACATTACCAACTTGTTTTCATTACTCTTTAAAGGTTATTATACTTTAATACTCTGGTCATGGCTCATTGGGATGACCAAGGAACAGAATATTACACAGAGGAGTTGGGCAATCAACTAGAGGTTGATCTAGTGGAAGCCCTTGATACCAGGGTTCAACAGTCGGTAAATGATGCCCTGGTGAGAGCTCTGGGTCCCTTTCAGGACAGCTATTTGATCACGCTCAATCACATGGTTGGATGCAAGGACAACAACCACCTCCCGAGTCTAAAAAAGCAAAGGACAAGGCAAAAAATTTGGAATCTAGAGCCGAGGTTAGTGATCTTCACGCAGACGCATTTAAAAAGCTGCGTAAGAAACGTAGTGGTGAACATAATTACAGCTCAAAAAAGGAAGCCTCCTTTTCTACCTCTTCCTCTGATAAAAATTCCTTCTCTGATGATTTGGAGGATTCCGACACTCCTATGCCTAGTGAAAAAGCTAAAAAAGCGCCCCTCCCTGACAGGTTCTAGACTTCGATCCCACAGAAATTATACACCCCAGAGCTTCCAATTGGGTTCCTCCACCCGAAGTGGCCCAATACGTCCAATCTAATTTACGGAAAAGCTTCGATAAGGAAGTCAGGTCACGCTTAAAAGCAGAGTGTCCCAGACCCGACCTAGAGGGCAAGATTTCTGATACCCCAGAAATAGACCCCACCATGGTCACCTTTATGAGGACATTTTCTAAGGACCCCAAAAAAGGTTTGGATCGATCCTGGCGTAATTGCCAAGACAAACTGTTGGACCTTTCAGGACCTTTGACCAAGATCCTTGAGATGGCATATGTAGCTAAGGAATCAGGCTCCCCGGTGGACACAGATGTCCTTATAGGTTGGACACAAAGATCCATTTGCCTGCTTGGAAAGTCTAATTGTGCTATTTCTGCAGAACGCAGAAAATCTGTTTTAATGCGCATTGACCCTAAGTTGTCAGATCTTTCGACCTCGGAAGCGGGTCCTTCAGGTGAAGGACTTCTTTTTGGATCTTCTTTTATCAAAGACTTGGCTAAGTTCTGCTCCACTTTTTCTTCGCTTGACAAGGCCTAAATGTCTCTCAAGAAGGTTTTTAAATGAGGCCTTTTTGTCAGGGCCGGTCATTACGGGGGACGTATGCCCGGCCGAGGATCATACAACAGTCCCCAAAACTACTACCCGAGAGGCAGAGGTGGCTGGTACGGGGAACAAGACCCCACCTTCTACACCACGCGCCCCAGGGGAGGACGTCCCCGTTTCCGCAGGGGCCATTGCAGGGGCCATCGCAGAGAGTCCTGTATGGCTCAAGTTTCACAGGTGAGCATTATTCATTTTTCTCAGGTCAGACTTGGGGGCAGAGTAGCATTATGCTTGGCAAATTGGAAACGGATCTCCGGAGATCCTTGGATTCTCCAAACAGTAGAGGGATTTCGACTGGAGTTTATCAGTACTCCCAAACAGCTCTGACCCTCCATTACAAATGTGTTTTTCCCTAGCAAATCAAAATTTTATAGACAAAGAAGGGCAAGCTCTTTTAGACAAGGGAGCCGTCCAGTTTGCCTCTCTTCACCCTTACGGTTTCCTCAGTCCTATTTTCATAGTAGACAAGAAAGGAGGAGGTCACCGTTTAGTCTTGAACCTAAGGATTTCAATCATTGGATCCTATACAGGCACTTCAAGATGGAGGGCATCCACATGTTAAGGGACATCCTTTTGGAAGGGAATTGGATGGTTCGACTGGATCTAAAAGATGTCTACCTGTCGATTCCAATTTTTCCTCCTCACAGGAGATATCTGCAATTCCAGTGGAAGGGACAGTGTTTGGAGTCTCTTGCCCTTCCATTCGGTCTGTCGTCAGCCCTTTGGTGCTTCACGAAGCTTCTGAGACCTGTGATGGAGTGGCTAAGAGCCAAGGGAGTCAGTTTGATTATATATCTGGATGATATTCTGCTGATGGCACAATCCCCTCAAGTCCTACTATCTCATTTGGATTAGACCATCAACCTTCTGCAAGATTTAGGTTTCCTTATCAATGTGCAGAAGTCATTGTTGAAACCCTCTCAGGTGATAGAGTTCCTGGGGTTCCAGATAAATTCCATTTTATGTCAACTCCTCCTTCCCTCTCAGAAGATCAGCAACATCAAGAGGGAATTGAGATCAGTTCTATCCAGTCAGACCGTCTCATTGAGGAGTATAGCCAGAGTAGTGGGCTTACTAGCTTTGTCTATTCAGGCGATCTTCCCTGCACCCCTACATTATCGAGCACTACAAAGACTCAAGATCAGACATCTACAACAGGGTCTGAGTTATTCGGAACAAATCTCATTGACTGCCGAAGTACGATAAGAGATTCAGTGGTGGCTCCATCATATGGAAGCTTGGAATGGCAGGGCGATTTTCGGGTCTCAACCAGAGGTGGTGATGGAATCCGATGCCAGCAGATGGGGTTGGGGAGCACGTTGCAACTCCCTAGTGACGGGGGTCAGATGGTCAGAATGGGAGCAAACACTTCATATCAATTGCCTGGAACTTCTGGCGGGATCTTTTGCCTCTCCCCGCAGAAAACAGATTGTTGCATACTCTTACGGATGGACAATGTCTCAGCAGTGAGGTATGTCAACAAATTAGGAGGCACGAAGTCCCGAATTCTGGCCGAGATTGCCAAGGATTTCTGGCATTATTGCCTAACCCAGCGTCTAGTGGTCATAGCGGAATACCTTCCTGGGGACCAGAACATCATAGCAGACTGGAACTCCAGATACCTGTCGGATTCCAGCGACTGGAAATTGGACCCTCTGATTTTTTCTCAGATAATCAGGGAATGGGGCAGTTGCGAAGTGGATCTGTTTGCCTCACAACTCAATTGCCAAATTCCAAAATTTTACAGTTGCCGTCCAGACCCTTGTGCGTTAAAGACAGGATTGGTCCCAGTTTCGAGGTTATGCCTTTCCTCCATTCCTGATGATTGCCAGGGTTTTGTCTCAGGTGAGGAGACAGAAGACAGAGATTGTTCTGGGTTTCAGACGTCAGAGCTTTGGATTTAGCTGGTAGAACCTTTTCTCCAGATGGTGTCACTTTTTTAGTGACAAGAAGGACTAAAACAAATTACAGGTCAGTATCCTACCCAATATACACTGAAAATTCGAAATGATGTGTAGTCCAATGTTTAAAGGATTATGAAGTGGTCACAGAAGAATTTAGACAAGATGCTAAAGGTCAATTATTAATTTCTTTGTAAAAACCTTTTAAACCAGTTACCTCACCCACTTTGGCCAGATGGATGAGTTGGTTGATGAGTGAAGCTGGTATTGATACCTCTATATTTGGGGCTCATTCTGCTAGAGGGGCTATGGCTTCTAAATCTTTTGCCTTGGGTTCCCGGTTAGACATTATGAAGGCAGCAGATTGGTCTTCAGAAAATACTTTTTGTAAGTTTTATCACAAACCAGTATTGGACGTAGCTACTGTGGTAATGGAACAGCTTTAAACTAGCATAATCGGAGCCTCCGGTCCTGACATAGAATAAAAAAAAATCTAGCTATCGCTTCAAGATTTTTCAATTCTATTAAGGACACGGAGGCGAGGATTATCCCTCCCTTAAAAACACAATGAATATTGAATATCAATTATTGTGAATATTTATGATTATTGTTATTCTCCCTCCCATTTTATTGTCAATTATAGAAACATCAGTTTATTGAGACATTTTCAATTTCGTTGGGATATTACCTGCCTGTTTGTTGTTACAGGTTCTGATCAGAAGAATTCCTGCAATTCTTATCGTCATGGAAAAGTTTGGTTGTGGTGTTGAGCTATCCAGGAGAAGGATATCCAGGAAGAGAAGATGTTCATGTCTCCGGATTTCGGGATGGCTTAAGAAGTTTAGGTTTCAAGTTGATCTTATCTGTTCTGACCAAAGAAAGAGGAAGTCACATCAGAGGTCAAAGGACTTATGGCAGAGGACATGGCTAGTGATTGGACCACGTGATTTTTTCTGTTACTTGTATTTGATTGGCTGCTGTTTAAGTCAGTAAAGAAAGAGAAAGCATAATCCTCGCCTCCGTGTCCTTAATAGAATTGAAAATTCTTGATGCGATTGTGACTCGCAAACCGTTTTTGCGATTCGGTAACCACGTTACCGAATCGCAAAACGGGTTTTGTGCATTGCATAGTGCAGTTTGCACGTTACAAATCGATGTTTGCGACGTGCAGACTGTTACCTACATCTGGCCCTAAGAGCCTTATTTAGAGGAGAGAGGTACAGAATGAAGCCCTGATAATGCGCTTCATGACTCATAGTCCATCCACATCAAAATACATGTTTCTGCTGGACTAGAACACTGCAGAGTAACACTGAAAAATTGCCTGTCGTAGTCAAGGGCCACGTTAAATTTTGCCCATTCACAGTTTTAAAGACAGGGGGCTTCAGACATGCTGCACGCCCTCATTTTATATGACAGAATGAGCTTCACTTGATGTCAGATTTGGATGTCAAATAGGCATGTCAGGCTCCGCGGGCTTGTCCTCTGTTCCTGCTACCATTTGTCTAGGGTGAAATGAAAGCAGCAGGGAGATTGTAAAGTCTACTGTCTACTGTACTCACGCCATGCTCTTCCTCTAGCTTGCAACAGCAGATTCAAGGACATAGCGGGGCTAAGAAGAGTGGGACAAGGGGTCAGAAGCAGATATCATTGGAGGTCAAAGTGTGCGTGATGATGTCACTTCCTACATTACTGGTATTTTGGTGAAAGCATGTCTAAGCTGCCAGCCTCTTATGCCCTTGGGGTGTATTGCTCTGCGGAGTGCCACTCCCCCCACCCCCGCCAAGTGTGCAAAGCTTAATACAAGCGCCACACCTATTTCTAAGTGCTTCATATTTTGTCAGGGGAACCGATGCACGCTGAGATTAAGCGATTTTCAGTGGATCACATAACTGGACCAAATTGGTGTCGTAAGGATTACAAATGAGAGCTTTTGGTTCGATAGACAACTTTATAACTACAGGGTCTTGCAAACCTGTGTAGGGCATCAACTGTATACTGTAATGGGTGGGCCAAAAGAACTGATAATTATTTGCACCCTCTTTACCTTGGACATGGAAGGATTCAGCCCAAAATACTTTTGAACATGTGTTTCTGAAGGAGATAAGGTTACATGAATGAAAGATTTGAGAAACCCTGACCTAAATCACGACTACTCACAGCACAGCCCACAAATGCAAGCGTTGCAGACAGGGCTGTAAATGAGCAGGCACCAGTACTTAATTTGAGTCGTTGGTCTTCGATTGGGGGCACTGGCACTCATTTTTGAAGGCCGGCACATACTTTTCAGCCTCAGGCATTTATTGGGAACAAAAGACACATATGGGAAAGGCGGAGGAAGAGAAAAACGAAAAAGCTTCACAAAGGGAGAAAGCAGTAAGCTGCAAGAGTGAGCTGAAGGGGCAGGGAGTGGCTGTGAATAGATTCAAGAGGACCGAGGTCGCTTTAGGATTACGCTGCTTCAGTATTCTGTATTCACACATTTAATGGTCAGTATTCACACATTTAATGGTCAGTATTCTATATTTCACACATTTAATGGCAGCAGCCGCGTGTTTAAGAGGAGGGCTTTGGGCACTGGCACGTTTTCATTCACAGATTAAGCACTGGCAGGCACTGTCCGGCGCCCATTACCTGCACTTCTTTAATTTATTTTGAAAGAAAGGGTGCTATTGGTTTTCAGCAAGTGCGCGGTACTTATTGATGGGACAGTGCCAGAATTTCTCTGTACTAAGTTTTGTGTGGTAGTGAGCACATGCCCCTCTTTACTTGCATTTTAAGCACTGGTTGGAGAGCAATGTGGGACGACCAGGAGGTACGGGTAAAACACCCACCCAAGACAACCTTCCCTCAGAACGGGTTAAGGCCATCTTTCAGTGAGGCAGCACGAAGGTGCAGAGTTTTCACGGTTAATATCAGTGTAGTTACAGCATGGGGCACAGCAACAGCGAGAGGAGAATGATGACGCAGAAATGAAGGTTTTACATTTATTAGTGCTTAAACGTAGTGCTGCAATAATCAAGTGTGACTTTAACCAAACTAATAAAGATTGTACAGGGACAAATGTGCCCTCAGAGTAGTTTGCCAACATTTATAAGCGTGCTTTATATAACGTGATGTATTAGAATTGTACTAATCCGACATAATCGTAAACGTGTGCTATGATTTGCTTGTTTGAAATGTTTTAGCTTAGCATAACTTTAGTGGAGGCTTTGGCCTAGTTGCCTGTCTCACGGTTTAGATGCTCGTGTTTTTCTAACGTGCTAATAAAACGTGTATCCTTGCTTGAAGCTGTACTTTTCCAGTGAGATCGGTTCACATGCTTATCTTTAAGGTTTCGTCTTAGCCTGGCATCTTCTTCTTTGCTCCAAGGTCAATCTGCAGGTGCAGACAATGGACGCTCTGAAAGTGAGTTAATTAGTAAAATATGTTGCAACTTACGTTCCCGACTCCAAGGATAATGTATGCCTAGATAGAAGCTTGTGAACGGTAGTTTTTGATTGGACAATTTGAAGCCAACCTATGAACCCTCCAATGGAAGACCCTACTGGATTTGAACTGTTGTCTATTTAAACCAGGTGCACGAGAGGAAAGCGGCCATTCTTCTTTAGGACATGCGCCATTAGCAGCCATTATTGGACATGCGCCTTTACCAGCTCATTACCCGCTATTGCCGACTTCGTCATTTTGCCATCTTCTCCGATGCCAATTGATGTTCGATGAGACTTTGATGCTTTCTCTAATCGAGAGAAAGAGACTTTAAAATTCTCGCCCTAGAGACTTTAACTTTGATTCGTCCGTTTGCATGAAGTAATAGTTTTGTCCTTTGCCGATGTGAGGCAATTGCCCCGTCCACCCTGCCCCTTTGCCCCGTCCCATGCTGATCGAAACTGGTACCTGTGAGACGAAGACTTCCTTGAATGCTGATTGAATTTGGTAAATATGAAAGGAAAATGTACAATTGCATTGTGTTTCTTTTAGGTAACCAACTGCTGATTTTTTATAAGAGCCCTAGTTAGGAGTTTTCCAAATTAATGTTGCCAAATTGTTTTTGCATGAAGTCCCACATGCTGATGCTAATTTGAGGTTAGATGAGGATTCATTTGTTGCACGATGCAATTTGAGACCTTGTTATGCTGACCAATGTATGCAATTAGCTCATTACAGATTATAGTTTTAGTGATTTGCATTGCTATTATCGAATGCATTGTTATTCAAATGCTGCATAGATTGCATCTGTTTCGTCGTTATGGACAGCTATTAATGTTCATTTACATATATCATTTGGTGTTGAGACACGTTTATATTGTGCTAGCTTTGTTAATATAGGGAAATAAATTCATTAACTTTGAATAAACTGGTGTGGTTATTCATGACCGAAAGGTCATGATTCGCCGAAATGTTTTCTGGATTAATTGTGAAGTGTTATGTTGATCAGGGTATTGCCTATGTACGTTATTGATTATTGATTTGATTAAATTGATTACTCTCGGGTGAAGAGAGCCCCACTTGGTCAAAAGATTCATCGACCTAAGAGCGTCCCAATACAGGTAATTTATTAGTCCGGAACGCTCTATCAAGAACCAAGTACTTTGTTTTTAAATGCTTCAACAATGTGGGTAACGGAGCCACCATATCGGGGAATGCAGGTAGCCCAGTGGCTACACTATCAAGAGTAAAGGAATAATAGACTATAGGTTGCTTCTGGCACCAGAATAACCAGACCTAAACCCTCTCTTCCACAACAATAGAATGTGACAGGCTTTGAGTAGTTGGGGCCCCCCTAATGCTGGTGTAGAACCTAAATCTTTCTTCAAAGATACAAATGCTTACTCTGCTTCCTTGGACAAAAGCAAGGGTTCAAGTCTTGCTTTCCCCACAAAATATTGTGTAATCCAAAACCCACTATAGGCAGTAGCCTGCCATCCTCATAAGGTGCAGACGTATGAGACAGTAACATGTATGGGTAGCTTACGAACACCTTCAGTTCAATCTGCAGTCAAGTGTTCTTGTTCCAGCAAGATACTGTGACCTAAACATCCATATGAGGTAAAGAGAACTGCAATTTACGTTCAGGTGCCTCATTCACTTTTTTTGGCTAATTCGACGAGTAGAAGATAGAGTACCAGAAGTTGGGAGAAGATTGAAGGTGCCTTGGTGTAGCCGTGAGGTAATCTAGACCACGTGATTTTGCCCCTGGAGAATGTGCTAGGAAAACGTTTAATACTCACTACTGTGGATTGCTTCCATACTTCTAACTCCTGTTATCGTGGGACTCACCAGTACCGAGCCAAACCAGTTTATCCCATCATAACCTACCCTGATGACAATTTCAGCATCTCAGTTCTTTAAATGTATACAGTTATTAAACACAACTAGACGAAGCACGATACCATTGTCTGGTCTGCTTGGTGAGACAATGGCCAGCCCATGCTCCACCAATGCTCCCCATGAGAATGCTCTGTCTAAACCTTTGTGCTTAGGACTCAGGGACATTTTAAGGATTTTGGGGGGCCTCAACCAAACATATTTCTGGAGCCCCTGTTCAGAACAACTTTTAATTTATGATTTCATTTTAGCTCTTTGATGCCCTCTTTGGCCAGGTCAGTGACGGTGCACAGGCACACTGGTCCAAATTCTAAATGTGTTTACATCTAATATTCAGGGATAGAGATGTGTGTTTTCAATTTGTAACACAGCAACAACTCACTAATATTGCTGAAATAAATCTCAGTGACACCCTCCCATTTCTCATATGTGAGGTCCTGTTTTAATACAAAAGAAAGTTTTTTATGGATGTGCATGAAACATAAATACAGCATTTCTCTTTAACAAAACATGCCTGTAATTCACTCCCATACACCACCCACATTAAATAATAAATTAAAGGAAAATGGTATTTAAAAAAGTATCTTTAAGAATTATTCAAGGTCATCACCACACGATTCTCTGCAGAAATGCCCCCCACCCTAAAGGCTGGGGCCCTGGGCCAGTGCCCACTTTGCCCATGCCTAAAAACTCTCTGCTAGGACTGCCATGTGCAGCCTGGTTCAGCTCATTTACCTGCATCAGGTCAAGTGCATACACTTCCCTGCAACAAAGCACCAGGACTGTTAAAAATGAAAATGTACAGAACACACTAGTCAAAGTCTTAAAATGTTTATTAGAAAAACAAAAATATATTAATGTCAGAAATTTGTTGGACAGATGATCCCCAAGCCATAAAAATAAACAAGCTCTAAAACCAAAGATAAAACATATTTATATTCACTGCAGCGAACAGTGCAGACCCCAATGTAAACTCGCAGAGGATCTGCGGATTAAATAAAAAATGGAACAAAAAACTACTCACACACCAAAACTCGTTGAGAAGTGTGGGGTTGGGTCCATGCAGGGGGGTTGGCCTCATGGCCTATCCACAGGCCAAGTCCTAGGTTCAATCCCCACCACACACGGCCTAAGGCCTTGTGTGGCAGTGGTTGTATTAACATGCGATAATTAGGTTATAGGGACCTTATAGTAGGGTGACGTCTTACCCATACAAAACCAAAAAAAGTAATATATAAATACCGTACGATAATACAACCACTTCCGCACAGGGCCTGTGGCCAAACCCCCACCCCCACATGCACCCAACCCCATGCCTGCGCACACCCTTCAGTAATGCACGGCGGTGGTAAGGTGTGTGAGGTATTTTTCCCCACTGGACTTCGGATCCATGGGTACCTGTGGTTAACTATGGATCCCATATTGTAACCGCAGAGCCGCAAAAGATCCACATCGCTAGACATCTATGTTTCATTTTCTTTTAATAACTTCAAAACTACTGAATGGAGTTTTACCAAATTACAAAAAGCATGCTTTCTGGACCAAGATCTATCTTTCTGCCAAATTTAGTGTATTGTAATTCAGTGCAGAAGTTCAGGCTGTAGTTGTGTCTAAAATCCCTAAAGGAAATTGCACAGGGAAAACACGTTTTGACCCCCCCCCCCCTTTTTCCTCAGGCCCTGCTTCACAAATCACTCCAAAACTTTCCACACAGCGGCAGGACTGAGTGGCAAACTAGTTTTAAAACTTTCATGAAGATTCATCAAAGTTGACCTCAGAACTCGTATCATGGAACTCGGAGCAACTCACACACCCACAGACCATGCAAGCAACCTAGGCATCATCCTCAACAACAAACTGACTATAAAATGACTAGTCAACAGTCACCTCCCCCTGCTTCCATACCCTTCCCATGTTCCACAGAATCTTCAGATGGATCCAAGTCAACACCAGAAAAACCGTCACCCAGGACCTCGTCACCAGCCACCTTGACTATGGCAACACCCTCTACGCAGGCATCTCCTTCTAGCTCCTCAAAAGGTTCCAGACCATACAGAAAGCAGCTGCCAGACTCAATCGATCAATCAATCAATCAGTACTGGTAGAGCGTGGCTTATCATCCATGTGGTGTCAAGGCGCTGTTGTGGGTGTGCTGATCACTCGAAAAGCCAAGACTTGAGATACTACATGAATTACTTCAGTGATGTGGCCTGTCTGAGTTTGAGTGGGAGAGTATTCCATGTTTGGGCTGTGAGGTAGGAGAAGGATCTGCCTCCAGCTGTGTTATCCCTGAATCTGGGGGTGTGGGGGAGTGGCGAGGGTCAGATGGGAGGATTGGAGTTGTCTTGCCGGGGTGTAAAAGGCCAGGCGTGGTTGAGGTAGTGTGCTTCGATGTTGAGACGTGCCTTATAGGGTGAGTCAGTAGCCTAAAGGTGATGTGTTTGTTGACCGGGAGCCAATGGAGGTCTCTGAGGTGGGCAGAAACGTGGCTGTGGCGGGGGATGTCCAGGATGAGTCTGGCTGCCGTGTTCTGGATTGTCTGTAGCCTTGCTTGTAGATTCTTTGTGATGTCAGCATAGAGTGCGTTGCCGTAGTCCAGTTTGCTGCTGACCAAAGCCTGGGTGACGTCCTCCTAGTCTTGGTGGGGATCTACTTGAAGATCTTCAGAAGGAGATGCAGGGTGTGGAAGAAGGCTGAGAAGACGGCATTGACTTGACAGGTCATGGAAAGCGTGGAGTCCAGGATGATGCCCAGGTTGGGTGGGTGGTCAATGGGATTGGGGGCGTTTCCTAGGATGGCTGGCCACCAGTAGTCGTCCCAGGAGGAGGGGATGGAGAAGAGTACGAGGATCTTTGTCTTGTGTGAGGTGAGCCTGAGGCAGTTGGCTTCCATCCAGGCAGTGACTGCGCTCATACCGTTGTGGAAGTTTCTCTTGGCTGTTGATGGGTCATTGGTCAGGGAGAGGATCACTTGGGTATTGTTGTCATAGAAGACAAAGTTAAGTCCATGCTGTCTGATGATTTTGGCAAGCAGGCCATGTAGATATTGACGAGGGTCAGACTTAGTGAGGATCCCTGTGGTACTCTGCAGCAGGTTTCTTTGGGCTCCGAAGTGTACAGTGGGAGTCTGACACTCTGGGTTCTTCCAGTCAGGAAAGAGCCCAGACTCATCCTGGACCTCCCCAAACAGACCTTCATCACACCTCCCATTTCTGAAATTTCAACAGGCTCCCATCCAGAAGAAATACCAGTTCAAGATCCTCATACTTGCCTAAAAGATCTACACAGTAAAGGACTGGGGGCCCCTCCCTCTCCTACATCTCAGCCAAGACCTGGAACAACCTGCCCCCCCCATCCCCGAACAGCACCCTCCTTGGCAGACTTCAGAGAGAAACTCAAGACCTGGCTGTTCAAAGGATGCTTGGCACCCTCAGCACCCAGATACCCCTAGGGGGCGACAGTGCTGCATTTTACAAATGCTGATTGATTGATCAATTGATTGAAATGGCACCAAAGTTATGAGTACAACAAATAATGCTTTTCCTACGGAATCCAGGCCATAACTATAACTACCTATGTACAGTAGCCAGTTAGATATATATATGTGTGTGTATATATATTCATAAAAAATTAAAAAAACAAAGGTTACACAGACAGAATAGTTAGGTTCACATTTTAAACACACATAAGCATAGAAATTCACCTGTTATAGTTAGTTATCTCAAGTAACTGTAACTCGTGCCCTGAGGTAACTATAACTCGTGCCCCCGCCATGCACAGTTTTTTTGCCAAACATTTTACTGCAAATATTACATTGATATTATTAATGATGTTATCAACAACGTCATGAGTGCTGTAATTTGTTGGATAATTAGCAGTGCGGGTTTTGTAGGATTGAAATGTGAGCCCAACTATAATGTCCCTGTCACCTTTGTTTTTTTATTGAATTTCTATGTTTTTTTTTAACCGTAAAGTAATTTTTATTAGTATACGTTAATCCAACCACTGCCACGCATGCGGTCAGTCCCTGCGGCCAAACCCCTAACCACCCAACCCCATGGCGCACAAGGCCATTGGCCATGGGCAGCAGGAGTTTGACACAGGTCCACATGGGCTCATAGCCCACCTCTTTCAGCTGTTGCAATTGTTTCCTCTGTTTCCCTGCCTGCATCTTTGTAGGCAGGGAAACAGAGTAAACCTTCACTTCCAGCAAGCGAGACCTGTTTAACAGCTCTCACTTGCTGGTACCAGAGTGTTTGCTCTGACTTGGCGTGAGCTGTCAAAACCCCTGCCAAGTCAGAGGAAACAGCTATGTCCCAGGGGTGGGTACCTCAGGACATAACAGGAGCTGTCCTTGGGGTAAGGGTCCCCAGGGCTATCATTGGCTCCTCAAGGAGAGCTGTGCGCCCCTCCTCCAACTTATAGAGCAACATGGAGATGGATGTCCCCAGGACCCCAACGCTCCTCCTATGTTATTTAAATTTCACCCCAGGTAGGTGGCAGTTCCTGCGGCTGCAGGGGAGAGGGGTGGGAAATCCCCCCAAATTTCATTACAGTTTCTGTCCATGGGAGGTAGTGGACCCTGGGGCTGTAGGGGAGCCCAGCGCCCCCTCATTTCATTAAAAATTCTGCTCCAGGAAGGTGGCGGTCCCTGATGCTGTGGGGGGGGCAGGCCGCCACCCTGCATTTAATACTGTTTGGCCCTAGGGAGGTGGCTGTCCCAGGGGCCGCAGAGGGGGGCAGATATCCCACCCCACATTACTAATTCTGCCCCAGAGAGGTGGCAGTCCCCGGGGCTCCTGGGGGAGGCAACCAGCCCCCACATTTTGTTAGACATAAGCCCTGGGGAGGTAGTGGTCCCTGGGGTGGATCCCCCCTTCGCATTCTAAATCTCAATGCCCCCTGAGACCTAGCCCACCCAAGGGCTTCATTTAAACAAGAGCAGGAGGCTGCACTTGTTATTTTTTCTTTGTATTTTGAGCAGATCCACCACGTCTCACACAGACCATTTTTTTAAATTGCTTTTTTGCTCTGTGGGGGTCCTGCTGGAACTCCAGCACCAGACCTAATAGGCCAGGGTGTCCCTATCCTGGCCCCTTTTCTTTTTTTAATCTTTTTTATCTGGGTCTAGGCTGAAGCTGAGTCTCAATATGGCTGCTAACACTTCCTTGTTGAAGTGTTGGTAGGCAATCCGATCTCAGCTCAAGATCTGGAGGTTTGCAGAGCCTTCGCATCCCTAAGTGTACACATTTTTTAATTTTATTTCTCAAAAACTACTGAAGGGATTTACACTAAATAACAAAGGGTTGCTTTCTGGATGAAGAGATACCTTTTTGCCAAATCTGGTTTAATTTCGTCCAGTGGTTCACGTGTGACATATCACCCTAAAACTTTCCAGACAGATGCTGAAGTGAGTGTCACATTTTTTGGAAAATTTCATGAAGATTCAAGCCATTCATTCACTGATACACCTACTTACACATGCATTTACTCTCACATACAGGAACTGACTCCATCACTCACTCACCCATACAGCCACTCAGATACCCATTCACACATCTATACAACCACTAACACTTACTGGATGATGTAATCAGTGATGTCACTGACCATGTCATGAGTGATGTAATATGTGAGATCATAAGCAGTGCATTACGGGGGTGGACATTATAGTTAGCTCAGGTAATAATAACTGCTGAATTTCACTGGTCTTGTACCAGTGAAATGAGAGCCTAACTATAACATCTCTGTACCCTTTGTTTTTTTCAGTGAATTTCTAAGGTTTTTTAATTCTATTTCCTGACTATAACGTCCCTGCAACCTTTGTTTTTCTAGTGAATTTCAAAGGTTTTTAAAGTTTGATTTCTTAACTATAACACCCCTGTAACGTTTGTTTTTTTGAGTGAATTTAAAGTGTATTTTGTAACTATAAAATGTATGATTTCAAAATGGGTGTGTGAGGGCTTGTATAAGTTGGTAAGTGTGTGTGTTTGAGTAGGTGTATGGGTCTGTTAGTGAATGTATGAAATGTTTTGTAGGTCTGTGAATGGGTGCATAAGCCTAAGTATGTCTGTGAATGAATGCACAAGTCTGTTAGTGGGTCTGTGAGTGGGTGCATGAGTCTGACTTGCTGTGTAGGTGGGTACATGAGTCTCTGAGTGGGTCTGTGAGGGGGTGCATCAGTGTCTCAGTGGTTGTGTCAGTGGGTGCATCATTGTGTGAGTGGGTCTGTGGGTGGATGAGAATCTGTGTGGGGCAGTAAGTGGGCCTGTCAGTGTCTGTTTGAGTGTGTGCATGAGGGTCTGAGTGGGTCTGTGAGTGGTGTGTTAGGGTCTGAGTGGGTCTGTGATTGGGTGCATCACTTTCTGAGTGGGTCTGTGAGTAGGTGTATGGGTGTCTGAGTGGGTCTGTGAGTGTGTACATGAGTGTCTGAATGGGTCTGTGAGCGGGTGTGTGAGTGTCTGAGTTGATCTGTGAGTGGGTGAGTGAGTCTCTGAGTGGGTCTGTGAGTGGGCCTGTGAGTGTTCGAGTGGGTCTGTGAGTGGCTGCATTAGGGTCTGAGTAAGTCTGTGAGTAAATGTGTCAGTGTCTGAGTGGGTCTGTGATGGTGCGTGAAGGTCTCAGTGTGTCTGTGACTTGGTGTGTTAGGGTCTGAGTGGGTCTGTGAGTAGGTGCATGAGTGTCTTAGTGAGTCTGTGAATTGGTGCGTGAGGGTCTAAGTAGGTCTGTGAGTGGATGCCTCAGTGTCCGAGTGAGTCTGTGAGGGGCTGCATTAGGGTCTGAGTGGGTGTGTGAGTGTCTGAGTGGCTTTAAGACTGTTTGCGTGAGAGTCTGCCTAGGTATGTAAGTGAGTGCATGAGTTTCTGAGTGTTACTATGAGTGAATGAATTAGTGTGTGAATGATTCTGCAAATGTTTGTTGTCACCGATATGCGCGAATTCATCGCAATGTTACACAGGGGCCATCCTGAGCGTCACAACGTAATCGCAAATTACATGTGGCATAAAAAAAATACTTTAAGGGCATAATTTCACTCTCAAAAACCCCTATATCACATCCCTGAGGTCAGAGTACCTCCACCCAGACCCCTTATGCCACTTTTGATTTTATTTTTTCAGCCGCTGGACCGTGTCCCGTTACCTAAAATGGCGGCCGCAGCTTTCTGGTTAGGTTGCGGCCAGCTACACAAATAATTCCACACTCCAAATAAGAGGGTTTCGGCATTTGAAGACGTGAAGCTTAGAACTTATATTCTGGCAACATCGGATACAGAACGCGTTTAGGTCGCAAACCAGTGTTCCTCACTCTGCGAGATGCCATATATACCAAGGGCCAGATGTAGCAAAACGCCAATTTGCGAGGTGCAAAGTGCGAGTCCATGCGACTCGCAATTTGCACCTCGCAAATTGGTATGCAGTACGGTGTCTCAGACACCGACTGCAACTCGCTATGGGGTCGCAATGACCCACCTCATGAATATTCATGAGGTGGGTCGCAAATTGCGGCCCCATAGCGAGTATAGGCACTCGCAAACATGGAGGCCTGCTGTAGTCAGCAGACCTCCATGTTCGTGACTGCTTTTAAATAAAGCAGTTTTTTTTTTCTCTTTGCAGCCCGTTTTCCTTAAAGGAAAACGAGCTGCAAATAGAAAAAAATACCGAAACCTTTTGTTTCGGTTTTTTTCAGAGTAGGCAGTGGTCCATAGGACCACTGCCTGCTCTGAAAAAATAATTTTGTGAGCATTCACAAAGAGGAAGGGGTCCCGTGGGGACCCCTTCCCCTTTGTGAATGAGTTACCATCCACTTCAAGTGGATGGTAACTGCGAGTTGATTTGCGACGGCTTTCGCGGTCACAAATCAACTTAAATCGCAGTGCGAGTCGCAAATAGGAAGGGAACACCCCTTCCTATTTGCGAGTCGGAAACACATTTTGCGAGTCGGTTCCGACTCGCAAAATGTGTTTCTGCATCGCTTGAGGGCTTTTGCACCTCGCAAACGGCGTTTTTCGCCGTTTGCGAGGTGCAAAAGCCTACCTACATCTGGCCCCAAATGTTTTAAATAGAGGCTTTCAATACAGTTTATGCTACCTTGGTTAAAAAAAGGGAGAACTGCAGGCACTAAAGTCTGATGTCATGAGAAAGAGAGAGAGATGGTGTTTAAACGCACCAAGAACATGACATTTTGGCTGAGCAAGTTAATTAATGCTTTTCTTGTCTTGGAAGCCAAGCTCGTGAAAGGCTATAAATTGCCCTAGGCCCAGCTTGAATGAACAAGAAAACATGGCTACGGTAATTACAGTTCCACTAATATGCAATTTTCATAGGATATTATGAGCTAATTCATATTTGAATACACAAGGCCATCTATGGTAAGGTGCACTGTTGGAGGTAACTCCCAGAAGTTTACCGGAGCATTGGGCGACTACTTAACTCAGGCCTGATGGTCCCCATGGCCTTGGGTAACTTTTCCTTTATTCTTTTCTGTGCGGTGGGTGTTTGCAACCCAAGATGTGGGATGCTATGATTATCACTGATGTGCAACCTCTGAAAAGGATGAAGTGCTGAGCTGAGCCTCTAAATACTCCCTTCCTACTAATCCTGTTTTTATACTTCAGAGGCTGCCTTGACAATGGTATTGCTTTGGGCTCACCGTCATCTTATAAATAGTTTACTAGGTCTCGTGTAAGTGAAGAGCAATAGAAGTTACAGCAGAAGAGAGTATGACATTCAAGGAAGTGGTCACTTAGCCATCGGTGACAGTAGACTAGACTGTCCTAAGGATGTGGAAGGCTGAACAGCTGTGGGGGGGGGGGGGGAGCGACATGTGACATGTGGCCTTCTAAAGCCTATTTCTGGTGAAGGGATTGGAGAGGAGAGGAACTAGTTACTTATAACAGAATGGCCGCTGGAAAGGTTTGAAATGGAAATATATTTAGGACTAGACAAACTATTAATTATGCTTAAGAAACCTAGAGAATTTGCAAACTTCGTGTCACACGAAATTATCGAAACTTCACTTGTGCTTTTTCACATAATGTTCATCCATAGGAGACCGGTTCGAGTAGAAAATGTGTCACAAAAGTGGTAAAAATGGAGCCAAGCGACAATTTCTGCTCGATCCATTCTCCTGTGGCTCTTGCAAACAAAAATAAGTTAAGCAGCATATCCACAAAACACAGTTACTAGATTTTAACATAATTTCTCATCAGTATCACAAAAGTTCATTTCTTAAACATTCTTTCCAGGAACCCCCAACCCATTTTGGTTCTTTGTTCGGCCTTTTTGGCAGGGTTGGTCATTTTGAGATGCACTCCTATTACTTAATAATGGAATACCTAGCAATTATAACAGCAGGAACAGTTTTCTACAACACATAGTCTCACTGCGATGCCCATACAGTTATGAAACATGGATGTTATCAGGGTTAACCTCACGACGTTGTGTTGCCTCCTTTAGTTTATGTTGGCACATGTTCTGTGTTTTACGGTACTTTTGTCTCGGTGAGGCAGAGTCCTCTTTTGCTGCATATCACCCTGTCCCAGTCCAGCAGACCTGACCCAGGTATATAATAGGAAACTGCTTTAAGTCACAATAACCGTCATCTTAGTCTGGTAACTTGGAGATAAACTTTAAGACTTCTCTTAAAAGAAAAGCTTCATAAGGGCAGCCAGAACTAAATGATGTTGTACTTATGCACATATAGTTGGACGAAGTTGGAGAATGTCGTACTTCACCTACAAGTATGAAGGTCCCAAAATTTGCTGGTGTCAGTGTAGGTAAAAACTTTCCCAATGCCTACAGCCAAATGTTCCGTCCACCAGAAAAGGGACATTCGGCCACAGGAGTTTGCTTAAGCGCTCTGTTCCCTGATCCCAAAAGGCCAAACACAGAACTTCCAGCAGTGTGGAAAGAAGATGATGGGGCCAAGCAGGGTTTCCTACTGAACGTCAAGGAGGGGAACAAAAAGGCAGATGCTCAGTCACATCATATCTGTTCCCCTTTCCCAGAAGCAACAAGGTGAGATTTCTGGGACCGGCAAACACTAAAAGAGAGCAGCCCCAACCAAAGGGCAAGCACCTGCTGCTCTCTGCCCTGAACGGCAGAGAAGGCTTCCCCTACAGCCAGAGCTCAGCTTTACTAAAACAAATATGCATAGTTGCAAACGCTCAGACCGTCAGGCCTTCACACAGCCCAAGGTAAAACAACTAGAGCATGGACAGCAAGAGAACCTCCATTCACTTCCAGAATAGATACAATATGGTAAGCTTTAGTGAAAGCTTTACTCACACGAAGAACAGATGTGTTGGTGGTTTGGGTAGGATGTTATGTTATATTATGCAGATTTGTGGAGCACACTGTCTCGCAGGAGGTATCCTGGTGTTGAGCAGGTGTAAGTCTAGACAAACCATGGGCCTAGTGGCACAATTTGAAAAGCCAGGTCTTCAGGATCTTGCAAAATTCAAGAAGTGAGGAGCTTATGTATATCGGCAGATGATTTGCCACTTTAGGAATGATGTGGGAGAAGGCTTGCCTGATCTGGTTTTTGGTATGTGTGCGATGTATACAGGTAGAAGTCTGGATGAGAGGAGGTGTCTGCAAGGTTTGTGAAAGCAGATGCAATTGTTGAGTTATGCTGGGCCATTATTATGTAGTGCCTTGAAAGTGTGGGTGAAGAGTTTGAATTGTGCTCATTTGTGTATGGGGAGCCAGTGGAACTTTTCAGGTGTGGTGTGAAGTGAGTGTGGCATGTGAGGTTGATAGTGATTCTGGCCAATGAATCCTGAATGGTATGCAGCCATCTGTTGAGTTTTTGTTTTTTTAAATTTATGCTGACATTGAGGGTGTTCCTGTAGTCCAGCTTGCTTGTGACCAGGGCATGTGTGATGATTTTCTGGGTGCTGATTGGGAGCCGTTTGTAATCTTCCTCAGCACTGTCAGGGTATGGAAACATGCAGTGGTGACACCTTTGTCTTGGCAGGTCATGTTGATTTTGCTGTTGATGGTGGTTCTGGCGTTCCTTGTGTTGTTGGTCATAGGTCTGTTGGCTACCAGGTAGAGTCCCATGGTGGAGTACTCTTCAAGAAGATAAAAGTTTCGGTATTGTCAGTGCTCAGCTCCATGAAGGTGCTCTTCATCCAGTGGGTGATCTCAGTCATGCAGGCATTAAACTTGATCCAGGTATTGGGCATCTTGGCAGTGAATGAGATAATGAATTGCATGTTGTTAACGTAGGATAGGACATTGATGTCGTGAGAGCAGATGGTGCTGGCTAGAGGGATCATATGTTCCTGGGATAACTAGGACTTGAAGGTTCAGCACTGTTAGCAGTGTATGGCTAATTATATGCTCATGATTATGAAGAACCCTCATTTACATCCAGTTGCAGTTCTAAAAATGCTGTGGCAGAAATCAGTTCTCGATATTGCAATGGCAATGGAGATTTGAGACAAAAGAATTATAATCTATGGTATTAGTAATCAGCATAGCTATTTTGGTAGAACAGCTACCGTTATTGTTATGACATTTGTGGGGAATGTATTCAATGAAGAAGCAGTTGTAAGAGAGTTAGTTCCAGATAACAGAGTCCAATTTACCCTAACAAAATAAAGGGATTTCTGAGAAAAGTGGCTGAAGACGATCAAAACACACCATTTGTTTCTCTGCCAGTGAATTGTTTGAATCTAGTTTGAAATTTTAAAAATATAAAGCGAGAAAACTAAATATTTATTTAAAAAAATTGAGAAACCAACACATTGAGCTTTAATGTAGTCAAAGTGTTTAGCAATTAGTTTAAAAGTCAAAAGTTCAAATCTTTGTCAATTCTACTCATCTTATCTTATAAACTCTAGCAATTTATGTATTTCACCCCAAACATAAGTCCCATCCCTAACTCTAATGCTAACCATATTAGTTATTGTAATGTACCCTAATCCTAATCCACAACACTAGCCCTAAAATGGACCTTAATACTTATTCATCCCTATCCTTATCACTCACACTGTCACTAACTCTAACAGTATTCATCGTCATAACCCCAATCCTGTCTCTTTTATCCTGATTATTACCTCATCTCTATCACTCTAACGCTAGCCTCGACCCAGAATTAATCCATTCTGAACCCTAACTGTGTCCTTAACTCTGATATATCTCTTGCCCTTAGTCTTCCCATTATCCTTATTCTAACCATAACTTTCACCCAGCCCCTACTCCAAAGCATGACTCCATTGATAATGAAAACCCTTACCTTTAACCCCTCCCCTCCCATGTTAATGTTTTCATTTTTTTTCTTATAGCTTTTTTATACTTTTAGTTTTCTAATTTTGATTTTCTCACACTCTATTTTGAAATGTAGCCATAATTCTGATTGATAAAAATATCTGAAATTTTCCGGGGCTGGAAAGTTGTCATAGAAAAATGCCTTGCAGGAAAGACTAACATAGTGCTCTACACACTCTGGGGTTGCAGAATTGTCACCGTATATAGCAGGCAAGGGGACGAAACCAGGAAATAAGGGGTTTCAGGTACAAGGGTGTTTTGCATTTGCTAAGCTTGTGATTCTTAAAAACCAAGGGTTTGCATCTGCTGAGCAACTTTTTAAAATGTATCAAAGCTTTTATACAAATAAGAAAATGATTTGTAACTCGTAAAACGTATTTTGCAGTCCTTTATGAATCACAAATATGAAGAGGCATTGGTGACCTATTTGGAATTTGTAATGGACTGTATCAATGACTTGTAGCCGCAATTGCAGTTTCACACCTTTGGTCAGTTACCATTGGGTTGGGAAGGTAACTGATTAAAAAAAACAAATCTGTGGTCTCCTGGAACAGGTTCCCCTTTGTGTATTGTGTTGGTGGCCTTGCAGGGAGCAGACGGATGTAAGAAGTCTTGCCAAAAGTAGATCCCTTTGGCAATGCAGTTTTACTTAATTTGAAGTTCGGAATGGGACAGCTGCCTTCAACAGCCTTCTCTGAATTCAGATTAAAGTGGATTCAGAGGGATTACAGAAGGCAGATCGTGGAAACCTTTGGTACGTCAAGGGGAGAAAAACTGAAGCATCAAAAAAATGCATTGATGTTTTCAGTCAGACAATGAAAATATTGAAACTGAAGAAGGTAGCAAAAGAAAACATATGAGTGATGACCAATCCGCAGTAGCATGCAGCAGGGAGGAACAAGTGAAGCTGAAATGCACCTTTTTGATCTGGCCACCTTCCTATATAAACTCAAAGGATCTAAAACCTGAAAGTGAACGAAAACGGAATAGGAATTTCCCACAGTATTGTTCGGGAACATCAACTAATCCCCTGAGGTTTCAGAACAAGTTGTCAACTGAAAATGAGGACTGATTTAATGAATTTCAAAATATCATGGGTCTAGATTCAGAGAAGTTACCCAAATCAAATAATTACAGGATGGTTTCTGCTTCACAAAATCTCTTGAAGGACTCGGACCTGCACACGTCACAATGTCCAGGATTGCAAATCAGCTGCTTGAGTCGTGGAACAAAAGAAGTTCCAACTCTATATTCAGCATATCTAGGACTGTCAGACAGCCCCCAAGACCACAGACAGAGAGGATGCTAACTAGTTCTTGTGTGTGTGTGTGTGTGTGTGTGATACCACTCTTAAATGAGTTTGGAAAAAACCTTCACCTGTAAAATAGTCTACACAACCCTTTAACTTTGAGAGTATTTAAGAGATCGCAAAACACTTGACCTTTTAAGGAGTTTATTAATATCCTTACTTTTAGAAGAGTTTAGTAAAAAAAAAATCCTTACCCTTAAAAAAGCTTAAAGGGTCTCTGACCTTTAACAGAGTTTACAAACTCCCTTACCCTCAAAATAGTTTATAAAAAGATGTTTCACTGCCACATCTCCACTCAAGATGTATCCTGAACACTCTGGAAACTAATACATATTTATTCTTACTGTTAAACTGTTCTCTGAACTTTACATTACATTCACACCAACTTTCCATCAGAAGGTAGACTCTTGAGACATTGGCCCTCATGAAGACTTTGGCGGTCGTACCGTCGCCAGGCTGGTGGGGCAGGCCGCCAAATAACGACCCTGGCGGTGATATCATTGCAACACATCCAGTTTCCGACCAGTACCGCCAGTGCGGTATGACCGCCGACGATGGCAGTAGCCATCTTCAGGCCGGCGGAAATCACAGTAGCGCCCACCCTATAACAAGTCAGCAGACTGCCACGATTTCCTGGGCGGTACGAACGCCACCAAAAGCTGGCAGAAAGGAACTATAAGAAGGAGACACTCACCACCAGGGATACAGACGAGTTAGCGGACACCTTGGAACGTGCACTACAAGTCTTCCCAGCACTATTCTTCGCCATCCTCCTACAGGAGCAGCAACGAACGGCGACAAAGACACCATCGGAAAGTTCACCCTCCTAGCACACAATGGAGGGAAGGGGAGAGTCACACACTCCACACACACACACACCAGGCACCGACTGCAACGCTCATACACATAATACAACACCTGTACCAATATACACACACACACATTCACAGACACACGCACACAGACCACACACAAGCACAACCAACACACACACACACCACACCCAACACAAATGTCACCCACCCAGGTGAAAAACATCGCCACGGAACCTCACATACACCCATCCACAGCAATCCCACTCAATAGGCCACAAAAGTAACACAGGCACCCTAATTCTGTAACAGACAGGGCCAGCAAGCAAAACAAAATGTCAGCACAACCTGCATGGAATAGGAAACATTCAAAACAACCAATTCTCAACGTGCAGACATCCATGCAAAGGGAACATACGTACATCATGGACACACAACACACTCATACCTCCACACATACATCATAACTCAACCACACAAATACCACAACCAAGCATACACAAACATACCAATCCATATCCATAACAATAGTTACACTGCCCAAGTAATGGATCCAGCCAATGCAGCCATACAGACACAATGCATAGATATGCTAAGTAAGCATCATCCAAATACATTTGTACGTTAACCATGTACTAAGAAAGGCTCAACAAATGTTTCAATTTGACACCAACGTGGTCTGTTGGGCAGTTGTAATTTTTAAAGGACACAGGTCGAACTATATACAAAATGAGGCCAAAAGCCAGTCCAAGTTGTCCACCGGTGCCACAGGCACACAGGGCCAGGCAATTGGCCCAACTTGACTCCTGACAGCCTCATGGCCTCCACAGACTAGGGACATCAGTGGGGCAGGTAGGCACCTCACGGGTCAGTGAGTGGTGGTGGAGGCGAAGGTTCAGGTTTAGGAGGGGGTTGCTTTGGGTTGGGAGGGGGTCCTTGGCCATTGTTTTTGGAGGGGGGGTATTGGCCTTTGTTTTGATAGGGTGGTCCTTGGCCTTTGTTTTGGTAGGGGGGTCTTTGGCCTTTGTTGGAGGGGGTGGGCGGACAAATTTAGATTTGGACTGAGGGGGAGGGTGTTTGGATTTGTCCACAGGTACAAGGGGAGGGTTTTTGGTGGAGGAGGGGCATGGGAAACAGAAGGAGGCTCATGGTGGGGCCTGTGTATGTCTTTGTGTGCCTTGTCTGTTGCTTTGGGTGAATGCCTGTCTGAATGTGTGGGTTGGATGGTTGAGGGGAGAGGGATTTGGGATTGGACACAGGTAACTTTAGGGAGGACGGAAGAAGTAGGGACACTAGCTGCCATCAATGAGGAGGCCAGAGACAGAAACGATCTCTGTAGACCAGCCAAGGCACCGTGAATGCCTTCCAGGTAGGGATTGGTCTGTTGCATCTGGGATACCAGGCCCGGGATGGCATTCACGATGGTTGATTGCCCCACAGAGATGGATCTCAGGAGGTCAATAGCATCCATATTGAGGGCAGCAGGGCAAACTGGGGCAGGGGCAGAGGTGTCTGCAGCGAAGGAGACACCCTCCCTCCTCCTGGGTGAGCAGGCACAGGCACCTGAGCAGGGAGCTACTGGGAGGACAGTGCTGGTAAGTGGGGTGGCAGACAAGGATTATGCTGGGCTGGTCCCAGAAGAGTCTGCCACCACCAGGGAGCTTCCACCTTCCTCACTTGGAGGCCGTCCCCAACTGGGCCTCCACGATCTCCCAGGCCCAGCATCTCAGGTCCTCCCACCACTTCCTGCAGTGGATGCTCTGCCGGCTATGGACCCCCAAGGTCCGCACTTCCTTGGCAATGGATTTCCACAAGGATTGCTTCTGTTGGGCGCTGACCTGGATGGGAGACACAGTAAGAAGGACACAGTCATGTAAACGCATTATGCAGAAATATGATAGGACCACAAAGAGTATACAAACACTTTCTTCCATGACAGGACACGTATATTTCCCTTTCCAGCATGCATGTCCAATGCATTACCTTCCACATGGTATGCAGCATACATATACAATCATCCACACACAACTATGTCACTACAAATACACCAATATGCAACCTACCTGCTGTTCTGGAGCCCCATACAGCTTTGTGTACAGGGGTAGGACCCCATCCACAAGTTTCTGAAGTTCTTCCTATGTGAAGGCAGGGCCCTCTCCTCTGTTACACACGCCATCGTGGCTTCCAGGAGCAGGACACAGCATCAAGCACAGTGGAGGTCTGATTATTTGGAGAGTCAGGAGTCAAGTGAGAGAGGCTGTAGAAAATAGTAGTCACGGCAGCGGTGGTCTGCACCGTCACTGCCGGCGGTCATCATCACTGGCCCCCGTTTCCCATAGACAACAATGTTAACCAATGAGGAGTTGCACGCCGATTTCAACATACAACGGCGGAAAGAGCTCACTGTAATATTCCTCTGCATGCATGACAGGCAGCAGACATTTTACACATCTATTGTCCAGAATACAGTTACACATGTCCGTCACAGCTCATACAGGCCATGTGCATGCCAAGCAGAAATGGTTGTGAACAATTTCATTCATATCTTGTTAGTTGTACCTGCAGAGTAATGAGGAATATGTTGCACACACATAAACAGCCTATGATTGTGTAGTAGGTGAAAGGGTGACTGTACATTTATAATGCCTGACACCAGATGCCACTAATATTTGGTATATGCACTTCAGATAACATCAGTGGGTTGTCATATTGTTCTAACAGTCTCTCATCAAATATTCATGTCTGAGTCAGGAACCTCTTTGTAGGTGTGTTGCATATTGGCAATACATTGTCACAATAGGGGACAAATGAAGTGTAATCGTACTCACACGTGTTGTTTGCTAAACCTAGATACCGACCACTGTGGAGGCAGAGAAAAGCACCTGTGTACCGACCCCTGGTTGACCTTGCCACCATGGAAGACCCACACATCACACTCACCTATCGTCTCAACCGTGCAACTATCATGGAACTGTGTAGCCAGTTGGAGTCAGATCGGTTGTGAGCCTTATGACAACCTACCGCCATTCCTCACACTCTGCAGGTGCTTTCCATCCTCCACTTTCTGGTCACTGGCTCTTTCCAAGGGACTGTGGGATTGTCAGCAGGTATGTATCAACCTATGTTCAGTCATGTGTTTTTGAATGTCTTGTCTGTCCTGCTGAAACATTTTGACAGCTACATACAATTTCCCCATACTGAAGATTTCCCCCATGTGAAGGCTGACTTATATGCAATGGAGCATATCCCTTATGCAATAGGGGTCACAGATGGTACCCATATTTCATTGGTACCACCCAGGGACAACAAGCAAGTGTATAGAAATAGGAAGAGCTATAATTCTATTAATGTGTAGATGGCCTGTTTAGCAGACTAATATAACTCACAGGTGACAGCAACGTTTCCTGGCTCTGTACATGATTCCCACATCCTCAGGAACATCAGCGTCCAACATATGATGACGCACTTACAGAGGCAGAGAGTCTTCCTCTTTGGTGAGTATGAGTGTGTGTGTGTGTGTGTGTGTGTGTACAATCACTGTGACCTCAGCAATCCTAAACCTTCCACTCTGAACATAGCAGGAATGTAATAGATGTTTCCACTATCCACAGATGATTCAGGGAATCCAAATCTGTCCTGGCTACTGACACTGGTGAGGAATCCAAGTACCGGGGCGGAGAATCAGTACAATGAGGCTCATGGGAGGACAAGAAGGGTAATTGAGTGGACATTCGGTCTTCTGAAGGTGAGGATCCAGTGTTTGCACATGTCTGGAGGTTCCCTGCTCTAATGACCTCAGAAGGTGTGCCAGATTGTTGTGGGCTGCTGCATGCTGCACAATTTGGCACTAAGGAGGCATGTGCCATTGCTGGAAGTGGAGAGAGTAGGGGAAGTACTGCTGTTGTGGCTGCTACAGTAGTGGGGGACTTTATCGTGAATGGGTGAGGCTAATGGAGGGAGACTGCCCAGAGGTGCTGGATGGGCCAGGGAGGTCATCCAGTCCCAGACATCCTGTGTCGCTGTCATCACTGTGGTCTACCTCTGGTGGAGGACTGGGTGTTCGAGGCACCTGCTAGCAGGTGACATTATTAGTGGTACCTATGGATGACAGAGATTGTTATTGACATCTACCTCATCTGTTTGACATAGGCTGCTAAGTGAGTGCTATTTGGCATGCTTCAGTCTGCAGGGCTATCTATGTGATGGGGGTGTGCATTGTTAGGTTGATAAAGAGTGATGCATTGTGGGATTTGTAGTGCTTCATGCTGAAAATGCATTAGGTGCATTTGTGCGTGCAAATGTTTGGATTGGTGTTGGTTGGGTTGAGTTGGGTGGGCATGCAGGGGATGGGGATGCATGCGATACGGATATACTGAATACAAGATTACTGTAGGTGACTTACCAGTCTCTAGTCCTCTGGGGATTCCACTGAGACCCTCAGGATGCAGGATTGCCATGACCTTCTCCTCCCATGATGTCTGCTCGAGGGGAGGAGGTGGGGGCCTACCACCAGTCTTCATGATCGCAGTTTGGTGCCTGGACGCAATGGATCTGAGCTTCTCCTTCATGTCGTTACACCTCTTCCATATGTCGTACCTTGTGCGTGGATGCCTTCCCACTAAGCTCACCTTGTCGATGATCCGCTGCCACATCTCCATCTTCCTGGCTACGGATGTCTGCTGGATCTGTGCACGGAACAGCTGTGACTTGACCCTGATAATTTCATCCACCATTGTCCGCAACTTGTCTTTTGTGAAATGGGAGTGTCTTTGTGGGGACATGGTGATGGTGAGGTGTGTGTTTGTGTGAAAATTTGCAGAGTGATATGTGAGGTGTGTGCAGGTGGCTGTGTTCTGTGTGTGCAGTGCATACAACTGAGTGGCCATCAAATGTCTCCTAATTGTTTTTAGTAACAAAGGGTTGTGGTTTGAGTGTGTGTGTGTTTTATGTTGGTGTCTGGGGGGGGAGGTGGTGTGTGTATGTGTATCAGGTGGGGGGTATTCAAATTGGCCACTGTGGTGTGGTGTTGTTGTGGAGGATTTGTGGCTGTATTGTGGCGATTTTGTTTTTGTGAGTCGTATTAGGGCGGGCCGACTACCGTCGCTGCCGCGGTATTGTGGCAGCCGCCGGCACTGCAGTTTTCGGAAAATTCCACCAAAGTCGTGATGAGGGCCATTGTCTAAACTAACTGATTTATCACCACAAGTCAGTGGTCTTCAAACTATTTAATGCCATGCCCCCCCTCAGTGGGAAAAAAAGCCATTGGGCCCCCCTCTAAATTTTTCACAATTACTCTATTAAATTGTCAATGTTTAAATATGCCTAGACTTATTTAAACATTGCAGTTAGTTTATGTTACTATTTTAAAAATGTAATCAAATACATGATGCCAAGCATACTATTGTGGTCAGGCTGGCCTTACTAACATGCAAAAGTATCCACAGTGTGATTATTAGAAGTAGGTGTGGGGGTTTTGAAGAGTTTCTGGAGTCCCTTCCCTTTTTGCATATACTCCCAGCTTGGATAAAAATGACAAAGCTTGTTAGTGATGGTCCATTACAGAGCGGTTTACTGCTACTCATTTTGTCAGCTTAAAACAAAACCCTGTTATCAGCATAATGCTTCTTTTGGCCATAGATCATTTGACGCCTCACACCCCCAGATCATTTTAGGCCCCCCTAGGGGCCCACCCTCCAACTTGAAGACCCCTGTCTTTGAAGGAGATATAAATAAATAATTAAGCAAACAAATAAAATAGTTTTGCAATGATGTACCATTTATGAACTTATCACACATCTACTGCTATGTACATATGCAATGACTGGCGTAATCTCAGTAAGGTACTTCTGTTCTAGATGTTCAGCAAATAAAACCAAACTGAAAAGTGCTAACGTTGGTGGCTGATGGTTGTGTGTGTGCTGGGTTAGACGAGGAGGAGCGAGGGACTGGGAAGCAATGTTCACTCTAATTATTTTTTCCCAATGTGTGGCAGTAGGCCGAGCATGTGCACTATTTCCTTGGTTGTGTACGCAACTAAAAGATGACACCATGCAATCAACCCTGCTACCCATTAAACATATGGGAAGCAGCAGGATTCGTCCTTACATTCACCCATTTTTGTTTATAGAGCCACATTGTGAATTGTAAAGTCAATTTTTCCAGTTACATCTACTAGCCAGAAGTAAGGTTAGATACAAGTGAGATGGAGAGCTCACAACATTTTGCTGCACAAAACATTATACTTCTACAATTTATGTACCTTTCAAAAGTATTGTTCTTTATACGTTGAGAGCTACATACCATTCAAAGGCACAGCAAAATGTTTTTTGAACACAGAAACCATAACAAGTTGAACAAAACATAGCACAATACTGACTAAGAGAGCCAACATATCATTAGAAAGAAGAATCATCATATAGGGCCTTATTATGAGTTAGATGGTCCCACCGCAGGACTGCCAAACTCACGGGGAGGAAGCCTCTGCCATGGTGGTGGCATCCCCAAGCGTATTACAATGTTCCTGCCGGGCTGACCGGCAGAAACATTGCAATAAGCCATTCCCACCGGGCTGCCCGGCAGGAACTGTGCTGCGATATTGGTCCCGGTTCCCTTAGGTTAGCCGAGGCCAATATCGTAGCAAACTGCACCATTGGAATGCTTTGTCAACAGTGAGCATTCCATTGGTGCTGGGCAGGGGGGCCCCTGCCCATGCCATGGGCAGTGAAGGGGCCCCCGTGGCCCCAAGCACTGGCTTTGTGCCAGCCTTCTAATGGCAGAGACCCTGCCATGGGAAGGCTGGCAGAAAAACAGACTTGTAATCAGCCAGGCAGCGTTGAACTCCGCACCACCCTGGCTGATTACAACTCCGTCCGCTGTCATTCCCAGCGGAGACAGTGGTCCCCTGGCAGGTCTTCCCACCAGAGTCAGAAAACAAGCACGTTGGCTTCTGTTCATGTCCATCAATTACTAAGCCAGAGAATATCTTACCATTGGTTCCTCTAAACAGACTGTCCTATTCATTGTAACATGCAACATAATACATAGCATGGAAAGAATATCCTTGTAATTACTCTCCACATAGTACCTGTCCATCAGTCACAAGCTCTATGCCTGGCCATCCAGTGATGGATAACATAACGCATGCTCATCATTCACATGGCCACTGGATGTCTGCCTACTAAGTTCTGGGCTACATTATGTTCTTCATCTTCCAGACCACAGGATGCCTGAACGGCAATTACTGGGCAACAAGCTGCTTAGCCATCTGTACCAGGTAGACAGGATGCTTGGCCATCAGCTACAGGGCAACGTGCCTGTTATTAGGGTTGCAACCTTTCCCGGATAAAAATAGTGGCCATTTGCTCACGATTTAAGATTCTGTAAGAGAGGGCTGCGATACATAAATAGGAACTTATGTTAAATCTTCTGTACTTATTTCTAACATATTTTTTTTGTCTCTGGTTAATTATCAAGCAGACATCATTTAGGCGTAGGGGGTCATTCCAACCCTGGCGGTCGGTGTTAAAGCGGCGGCAAAACCGCCAACAGGCTGGCAGTAAAAAAAATGGAATTCCGACCGAGGCGGTAACCGCCAACAGAGACCGCCACTTTAACACACCGACCGCCACGGCGGTACAAACAAACAGCGCGGCGGTCACCACCAACAGACAGGCGGAGTCAATGTACCGCCCACAGTATCACAACCTACCAATCCGCCACCTTTTCCGGGGCGGTAGCCCCGCCGATAAAAACACGGCGGAAACAGCCATTTCGAAGGGAAAACGCTCACCTCCATACACCCCACGAGGAATCAGGACAGCATGGAACCCGAACTTCACATACTCCCAGCGATAGTCTTCCTGCTCCTCTACCAGGAGCACGAACGCCGGCGCAGAAGACAACGGTGAGTACTGCACCTACGACACAGGGGAGGGGGAGGGAAAAAATCACGGGGACACCCATAGGCGACACACCCACCCCCACCCTCACCCACTACAACACACACATCAATGCATAGCAATACATCACAGTTACACCCCCCAGACCCCCCGGAAGAATGCAAAGACAAAAGGAAATGATTTTAAACATTGAAATATATTGCAATACTGCCAAAAAATAAATATACACATCAAAAACTCTTATATACAGAAATGTACAAGTCTGAGCATTGTAGCAGGCATTGTCCGTGGACCACTGGGCCCAAATCACATGGGCAAAGCCCACACAGGATACCTGACTCTAACGGAGAGAACACTGCAGGGGCATCAGATAGCAAAACTACAGGCACCTCAGGGGGAAGGGAAGGGGGGGCACCTCAGCCAGATGAGTGCACAACGCCAGATCCACGAGGGGCTTCCATGCCCACTGTTCAATCCTGGGGAGTGCAAAGCCACAGTCTCACAAGTCTATACAGTGGGTGGGCTGCCCACTGCTCAATCCTGGGGAGTGCAAAGCCACAGTCTCACAAGTGGATAACAGTCTCCACTGGTTCTGGAAGGGGCCTGGTGCCCAGAGTGCTACATCCTGCTAAGGACAGAGGTAGTGGATGCATGTCCCCACTGGTTCTGGAGGGGGCCTGGTGCCCAGAGTGCCTCGTGCAGCCCTGCCCGACACAGATGCGGCCCAGCCCCTACCGCTCATGGGCCAGTGGTGCCTGCAATGGAGTGGCCAGTTCAGCTGTGCTTGAGATGAAGGGCCCAGTGCAGCGGTGCTTGAGACGGCGGTGCCCAGTTCAGCGGTGCTTGAGACGGTGGTGCCCAGTTCAGCGGTGCTTGAGATGAAGGGCCCAGTGCAGCGGTGCTTGAGACGGCGGTGCCCAGTTCAGCGGTGCTTGAGACGGCGGTGCCCAGTTCAGCGGTGCTTGAGATGAAGGGCCCAGTTCAGCGGTGCTTGAGATGGCGGTGCCCAGTGCAGCGGTGCTTGAGACGGCGGTGCCCAGTTCAGCGGTGCTTGAGATGAAGGGCCCAGTTCAGCGGTGCTTGAGACGGCGGTGCCCAGTGCAGCGGTGCTTGAGACGGCGGTGCCCAGTTCAGCGGTGCTTGAGATGAAGGGCCCAGTTCAGCGGTGCTTGAGATGAAGGGCCCAGTGCAGCGGTGCTTGAGATGAAGGGCCCAGTTCAGCGGTGTTTGAGACGGCGGTGCCCAGTTCAGCGGTGCTTGAGATGGAGGTGCCCAGTTCAGCGGTGCTTGAGATGAAGGGCCCAGTGCAGCGGTGCTTGAGACGGTGGTGCCCAGTTCAGCGGTGCTTGAGATGAAGGGCCCAGTTCAGCGGTGCTTGAGATGAAGGGCCCAGTGCAGCGGTGCTTGAGATGAAGGGCCCAGAGCAGCGGTGCTTGAGACGGCGGTGCCCAGTTCAGCGGTGCTTGAGACGGCGGTGCCCAGTTCAGCGGTGCTTGAGATGAAGGGCACAGTTCAGCGGTGCTTGAGACGGCAGTGCCCAGTTCAGCGGTCCCGCACATGGCGGGGTGCTCATTTGCCACCTGTCCTGTGGCTGGCGGGGCCCTCCTGCCCATCTGTCCTGTGGCTGCCGGGGCCCTCCTGGGCAGTTGTGCCGGGGCTGTTGGTGGCCTCCTGCCCACCTGGAATGGGGCTGGCGGGGCCCTCCTGGCCAGCTGGGCTGATGGCGGTGTTGTCGGGCGTGCTGCCCTTTCCAGCCTTCCCTGATCGCCTGCGGCCCTTCCCCACCTTGGGTGGTGTGCCAGCTGTCTCCACACTCCCTGCCGGAGCCCTGGTAGGGGTTTTAGTCCCTGGTGTTTTCACCCTCTCCCGCCGGCCACTGCCTATCTTGGGATGTTTCTCCGGGGCTGGGCTGCCCGTGCCTTGGCTTCGCACCAAACTGGCTGCCCTGGTGGGTGGGGCACTCCACTGTAAATGGTAGACTGTGATGACGATTTTGTCGTGGCTGAGGTGCTGACTGTAGTCCTATGACATGGACGGGGTGGGGGAGTTGGTGGAAAGAGGTTGAGTTTTGACAGGAAAACCTTTTTGGGAGCAGTGGGACGGGTAGGTGTAGTGGGTATGGAAGTGGAGGAAGAGGTTGTGGTTGTAGGAGTTGTAAGTCTGGTGGCTTTGGGTGCAGGTGCTTGGGCTGGAGGCTGTCGTGAGGTGGATGGCTGTTGGGTGGGTGGCTGCCTGCGTTTGTGTATCTTGGAAGGGTGGGGCACAGACACACTGGGAGAGGACACAGGGGACGTGTAAATGGCAGTGGGGGTGGTGACTGCACATGTGCGTGGTGTTCTGGTGTGTGTGCTGCTGAGGGACGTAGTGACTGAAGATGTTGTGCATGCAGGTGTGAACGGAGAGTTGACAGGGAGGGAGGAGGGAGACGTGGAGGAGGGGGACACAGTGGAGGCAGTGGGTGTTGATAAGTCTGTATGTGGATGTTGCTTGTGTGACTGCCTGTGGGATGTGTGGTGCTTATGTCTGGCTGAGCTTCCCTTGGGTGTTGAGGTGTGTGCAGGCTGGTCTGATGGTGTGTCTGGGATAGGCAGAGGTACAGGTGATAGGGTATGGGTGGAGGAAGTTGGAGGGGGGAGGCTAGAGACAGGGACAATGGCTGCCATCAGTGCCGAGGCCAGAGTCTGGAACGATCGCTGAAGGGCCGCCTGAACAGAATGAATGCCCTCCAGGTATGCATTACTCTGGTGCACCTCCCTTTCTACACCCTGGACGGCATTCAAAATGGTAGACTGCCCAACAGTGAGTGTCCTCAGGAGGTCAATGACCTCCTCACTGAAGGCAGCAGGGGTGACTGGGGCAGGGCCTGAGGTGCCTGGGGCGAAGGAGATGCCCACCTTCCTGGGTGAGCGGGCACGGGCCAAACGCTGAGGGGCTGCTGGGAGGGCGTGCTGGTGCAGTGGGTGGCGGCTGTACCTGTTGTTGCGGGGGGCACAGATGTTGCCGTCACCACAAGGGAGCTCCCTTCAGTGGACGAGTCGGTGTCACTGATGTCTGCCCGAGTCCCCGCTGTGGAGCTCCCCTCGCCCTCCGTCCCACTGGTGAATTCGGAGTCCGTTGTGTGGCCCTCCATGGCTATGTGGGATGCAGCTCCCTCGTGCTCCGATGCCACTTCTCCGCCTGATGATGCTAATGCACACATGAACAGGAAGACCACAAAAAAGGGGGGGGGGAAACAGAAAATAGACATGTTGAGTGCATGCATTGGCGACACCGTTGGCGGACAGGACAGACACAGAAGCCCCCTGCACTACGCCGCACACTTGGGGTCGACTACTCAATCCCTGGGACATGGCCTACAAGCCTATGGACGATATCTGAACACATAGATGACACAGGGCCATGAATAGCTGTACTTGGCACCCTACAGAGGTGGGGGGTAGGGGCACAGGGCCATGCCTTACGGAGGGGCCTAGCCTACAGAAATCGCCCTGGCCTAGGGATACCCACAGCCCTCCTCCCCCACCGAGACACCTCCACTGCGCGCAAAGTCAGCAGAATGAGAGTGTACTCACCCCCTTGTGTCTGCTGTGATGCCCTCACGCGCCCATCCAAATCGGGGTAGGCCACCGCCAGGATCCGGGACATCAGGGGGGTCAAAGTCCAACTGGCACCCCTCCCACGTTGAGAGGCCATCCCCAGCTGAGCCTCTGCCGTCTTCCTGCTCCAGCGGCGGATGTCCTCCCATCTCTTCCTGCAGTGGGTGCCCCGTCTGTGGTGGACCCTCCAGGGTCCGGACGTCCTTGGCGATGGCACGCAAAATATCGATCTTCTGGTGGGTGCTGACCTATATGAAATGTACAGGGGGAGAAGAATAGTCATTACCTACTGCACCCTCAATGTGGGTGGCCCCCCATCCCTACCCTTGCCATGTGGCCCATGCTCTCACCGTCGTTTGATGCATGCCTCAATCGCTCCCCCCCACCCCATCTTTCATCCACCCCACTCAACACAGGCATAGCCCATACAGCATGTTCCCAGTGTATTTACCTATTTGTCTGGAGGACCGTAGAGTAGCGCATACTGGGGGAGGACCCCATCCACAAGTTTATCCAACTCCTCCGCAGTGAAGGCAGGGGCCCTTTCCCCAGTCGCATGAGCCATTGTCTCTTCCAGACTGAGGTCACAGCAGCACTTGCAGTGTAGGTCCTCTCCTGTCGAAGTTCAGGTATCAAGTGATTAAGCAGATAGAAAATGGTGGTCACGTCCGCGGCGGTGCGTACCGCGACCGCCGGCGCGTACCGCGACCGCCGGCGCACATCGTCATTGGCTCCTGAGACCCATAGGGTTCAATGTTAACCAATGCTGCATTGCGCCGCGGTCTTCGACCGCCTACCGCCACGGTGTACAACGCCAGCGCAGTTACCTCACATCCCATTGTCGCACTTTACAGGTCAGGCAGCCGCCATTTCATGGGCCCACATGGCTTACTTTTTACTGCGTCACACATATCTAGGCCTTGCATCAACACTCATACAAGCCATTCTATGGATTAAGAATCGTGTTCTGTGCAAGCTGTGGTTACGTACCTGTGGGTTGATTGACTCTGTGCTCGCTGTTGTCCTTCATAGGCACCGTCCGCTGGGACATGGGAGGAGATGGAGGCATCCTCCGGTGTACAGACCGCTGGTGGACCTGTCGACAAAGGAGGAGAGACATGTCATACTGACATACAGGCTTGACCGTGCCACTATTCAGGAACTGTGTGCCCAGCTGGAGCCAGAGCTGATGTCAGCTATCCGCCAACCCACAGGAATCCCCCCTCAAGTGCAGGTGCTGTCAGTGTACCATTTCCTAGCAAGTGGGTAATTTCAAACAACAGTGGCCATATCATCAGGGATGTCCCAGCCTATGTTTTCCAAGGTGTTGTCCATAGTGTTGTCTGCCCTGCTGAAACACATGCGGAGCTACATCGTTTTCCCTGAGGTGGGGGATTTGCCTTCAGTGAAGGGTGATTTCTATGCCCTTGGACATATCGCCAACATCATAGGTGCCATCGATGGGACCCATGTGGCTTTGGTCCCCCCCCACAGGAGTGAACAGGTGTACAGAAACCAGAGGAGTTATCATTCCATGAATGTCCAGATGGTATGTTTGGCAGACCAGTACATCTCCCATGTTAATGCCAAGTTCCCTGGCTCAGTGCATGACGCGTACATCATGCAGAATAGCAGCATCCCTTACGTGATGGGGCAACTCCAGAGGCACCGTGTGTGACCAATTGGTGACTCTGGTTACCCCAACCTGTCATGGCTACTGACCCCAGTGAGGAATCCCAGGACAAGGGCAGAGGAACGCTACAATGTGGCCCATGGGCGAACTAGGAGGGTGATCGAGCGGACCTTCGGCCTCCTGAAGGCCAGGTTCCGCTGCCTCCATATGACAGGTGGATCCCTATTCTACTCACCAAAGAAGGTGTGCCAGATCATCGTGGCCTGCTGTATGCTTCACAACCTGGCTTTGCGACAACCGGTGCCTTTTCTGCAGGAGGATGGTCCAGATGGTGGTGTTGTAGCAGCTGTGGAGCCTGTGGAGAGTGAAGACGAGGAAGCCGAAGAAGACGACATAGACAACAGGAACACAGTAATACAGCAATATTTCCAATGACACACAGGTAAGAATACACACCGGCATACTACATGTACTTAAACACTACTACCTCTCTACTGTCTGTCGTTTTCACCCAGTGTATGGTAACTGAGTTGTGACTTTCCCTTCCGATTTCAGAGATGTGGGCCCCACTGTGTGACATCTGCTTTGTTTCCCCATGGACTACAGCTGTGTGACATTGGTATGGTGGCATCACAATGTAAATAAGCATTTTGGCACGGTAATGTCTAATACATTTGTTCAAAATCACAGCCAGACTCCTGATTGTTTTGTGCAATAACTGTGTTTATTAAAGTGCTCTATATTGGAGGGTGGTTGCAAATTGGTGAGGGGTGATGGTGGAGGAATGTCCATGGCAGAGTCCAGACTATTAGTATCACAGGTGCATTGTCCAAATGCCTGTGGAAAGTGGAGCTGAGGCAGTTTAAGGATGGACAGGGTGACAATGTGGGACAGTGGGATGACAATCAGGGTGGTATCCTTTCCTGGCGGGGGTCTTGGCATCTTACTCTGTCTTCTTCCTGGATCTCAGGGACCGCTTGCGGGGTGGTTTTCCTTCTGCAGGGGGTGGGGTGCTGGTGGCCTGTTGGTCCTGTGGCGGGGCCTCCTGTCCACTAGCGCCGGCGGAGGTGGTAGGCAGTTCTTGGTCCATGCTAGTGTCAGGGGCCCTTTGTGGTGCCACAGTGTCCCGCAATGTGGTGACTACCAGATTCAGAACCCCTACGATGGTGCCCAGGGCGGAACTGATGGTTCGTAGTTCCTCCCTGAACCCCAAATACTGGACCTCTTGCAGGCGCTGGGTCTCCTGAAACCTGGCCAGTACTGTCGCCATTGTCTCCTGGGAATGATGGTACGCTCCCATGATGTTGGAGAGGGCCTCATGGAGAGTGGGTTCCCTGGGCATGTCCCCCCCCTGTCGCACAGCAGCTCTCCCAGTTCCCCTGTTTCCCTGGGCCTCTGTCCCCTGGACCATGTGCCCACTACCACTGCTCCCAGGTCCCTGTTGTTGTTGGGGTGGTGGGTTAACCTGGGTGCCCTGTAGTGGTGGACACACCGCTGATTGATGTGTCCTGGGGACAGAGGTATGGGCCCGCTGGGTGGGTGCTGTGCTGGTGTTCCCAGAGGGGGGAAGGTCTGCTGTGGCCTGTGGCTGTCTGAGGGGAACCGACTGTCCCGAGGTCCCCGATGGGCCGGGCTGGTCATCTAGATCCAGGTCGACAGAGCTGCAGTCATCACTGTGGGCCTCTTCTGGGGGTGGAGTGGACATTTGTGGACCCTCCTGCGCGGTGACGTTGCGTTGGGGTCCTGCAGGGATATAAAACCATGATTATTGCATCTGTGTGTGGCATGGTGTGCAATGGGTGGGTGCTCGTGTACCCGAGTGCTTGCATTCCTGTGTGGGGGCTTTTGTGACAGTGGTTTGGGGGGGATGGGTATGTGCAGTGGGCATGCTTTGGTGATGGGTGTCCATGCTTTGTGGTCGCATGCAGGGCTTGGTGTTGGGATGGGTGGGTTGTGATGGTGAGACATTTGCAAGGAGTAGGAGTGATGGGGGTGAGGGTGGGGGTATGAGTTGGCATGCTGGTGGGGTGGGGGGATGAAGTAGTGAAGATAAGACTTACCAGAGTCAATTCCTCCAGATACTCCGCCGAGGCCCTCAGGATGCAGGATCGCCAAGACCTGCTCCTCCCATGTTGTAAATTCTGGGGGAGGAGGTGGGGGTCTGCCGCCAGTCCTCTGCACTGCAATGCGGTGTCTGGATACCACGGAACGCACCTTCCCCCGTAGGTCGTTCCACCGCTTCCTGATGTCATCCCGATTTTTTGGGTGCTGTCCCACAGCGTTGACCTTGTCGACTATTCTGCTCCATAGCTCCATCTTCCTGGCAATGGACGTCTGCTGCACCTGTGTTTTCCGAATAGCTGTGGCTCTACCCGGATGATTTCCTCCACCAAGACCCTGAGTTCCTCCTCAGAAAACCTGGGGTGTCTTTGCGGTGCCATGGGGTGGTGTAGGTGATGTGTGGGGTGGATTGTGTGGTGCTAAGTGTGGTGATGTGTATTGGTGTGTTGTGTGAAGTGTGTGGTAATAGTGCTGGGTGATGGTAATATGCGCGTCTGGGTGCTCGGTTCTCTATTTCTCTGTGCGTGGTCCCGATTTTTTGGGAGTGGGGGTTTGTGGGTGATGTGGGTGTGTGTTTTATATTTCATTGGGTGTGGGGGAGTGGTGTGCGTATGTGTATCAGGTGTGTGTATTTGGAATTGTCCAATGTGGCTGTGTTTTGTAAGTGTGTGTGTATTTTGAGCGCGGCGGTGTGTACCGCCAATGGCATACCGCGTTTGAGAGACCGCCGCGTGGAATCGTGGGTCGTGATAGTGTGGGCGTATTTCTGTTGGCGTGACGGTGTCGGTTTGGTTATCGCCAGTTTCTCGCTGGCCTTTGGTGTGGCGGACTTTTGTGGGTGTCTGTATTTTGGTGGTTTGCGTGGTGTGGGTCAGAATGACCGTGGCGGTTTACCGCTGCCGCAGCGGTATGTTGGCGGTCTTCTGACAACGGTATGCACCTTTTACCGCCAATGTTGGAATGACCACCATAGTGTTCTCTTGTGCCTTCCGATGCCAAGTATCAGATAGTGCTCTCATGTGCTCATCAATGCCAAGCACTGTCTCTAGGGCTCCCTTGTGCCCACTGAAGCCAAACACTGCCTCCAGTGTTCACTTATGCCCACTAATGCCAAGCATTGTTTCTAGTGTTCCCTTGTGCCACCAATGCCAAGTGCTGTCTCTAGTGTTCCCTTGTGCCCACCATGCCATAGTACTCCCTTGAGCCCACCGATGCCAAGCACCGTCTCTAGTGTGCTATTGTGCCTACTGATGCCAAGCGCTGTCTCTAGTGTTCTCTTGTGCCTACTGATGCCAAGCACTGTCTCTAGTGTTCTCCTGTGCCTACCAATGCCAAGCGCTGTCTCTAGTGTTCTCTTATGGCTACTGATGCCAAGCGCTGTCTCTAGTGTGCTCTTGTGGCTATTAAATGCCAAGCGTTGTCTCAAGTGTTCCCTGGTGCCCACCACAGTCTCCAGATAGTGCTGTCTTGGTCTTACCAATCCCCTACTTACCTATTCGGCACCCCATGCATTTGACTAGGACACTGTCTGCATTTTGTGTCATATTTAAGGCCGCTCTGGCTGTACAGGGTGTACCCGGGGAGGCTGGAAGGATGGGGGCCGCTTTTGTTACTGGGGAGCTAGTCTTGTATGAGTGCAGCAGTTTTAGAAGCACTGCAGATATCCATGTATATCCAACAGTTTTCAGGCAACAATAAGAGTACCAAGATAACTCTGGTGATTAATGCACCTGTGGCAGAGAGGTCGGAGTTATGGCTAGTGGAAGTTTTGACTCATCTAAGGTAGCACAAAGGATTAATATGCCTACTGCAAAGAACGTGCAGTATGTAGATCACAGAACTGTATTTTATGTCCAATGTTATGAGGTCATTATTTTGAATTAAGGGTAGGTACTACTTGCTAGATACTGGAAATTGGTTTGCACAATATGATAGTACAATGGCACCTTTTAGAGGCAGAGCGTGGCAACATTTGACACTGTAGTGTTATGACTTTCGAGGAAGACAGGCAATTTAAGTTAACTGGGTAAATTGATAAAGAATGTAAAGAAAGTCCGAATGTTACATGGAGGTATTTATTTTAGTCTCATGTTTATATTAGACGACTTCTGCATTATCGGTTGCTGATATTTTAATAAATAAACAAAATTGAGTAAATTGGGATGCTAGACTGTTAAAGTTTTAAACAAGGGGTAAACACTATCTGATGAATGTGATGGGACTTAGGAATTTATTTAAGTAGGTTTTGGAAGCATTTTTTTAACATAACGGTATTATGTTAGGCTAGTACTTTCTACATAATGAGACTTTGTCGTATGGACTAAGATTATTAAGGTAAAATATTTTGAACACTAGGTAGGTTTTCTTCCTTGATATTTGATATTGGCACACTATTACCTGGGTAATATGACTTCTAGGTCACAACATTGCTAGCAAAGTCTGTGGGCAGTAGTTGGACTACTCTAGTGTTCTAAATCCTCCAGGATTCAGTTCTGTACTTAAGGTTTTACCATTTTTCATTATGTCTTAATAGTGTAATATGATATGTAATTTTCAACACTGTTTGCAAAGTCTATCAGGGAGTCAGTTCGATTATTCAAGTACTCTACTTCCAATAGGGGTTAGGGTACATAAGGTTTTACCCTTTTTACATTATGGGGGTGATTCTAACATTGGCGGGCGGCGGAGGCCGCCCGCCAATGTTCCCCCGACAAAATACCGCTCCGCGGTCACAAGACCGCTGAGGGTATTTTGAGATTTGCCCTGGGCTGGCGAGCGGCCGCCAAAAGGCCGCCCGCCAGCCCAGGGCAAATCTACCTTCCCACGAGGACGCCGGCTCCGAATGGAGCCGGCGTAGTGGGAAGGTGCGACTGGTGCAGTTGCACCCGTCGCGTATTTCAGTGTCTGCTTTGCAGACACTGAAATACTTTGCGAGGCCCTCTTACGGGGGCCCCTGCAGTGCCCATGCCATTGGCATGGGCACTGCAGGGGCCCCCAGGGGCACCGCAGCACCCCCTATCACCATCCTGTTCCTGGCGGGAGACCCGCCAGGAACAGGATGGTGGTAGGGGGTGTCAGAATCCCCATGGCGGCGGAGCGCGCTCCGCCGCCATGGAGGATTCCCCCGAGCAGCGGAAAGTCGGCGGGAGACCGCCGACTTTCCGTTTCTGACCGCGGCTGAACCGCCGCGGTCAGAATGCTCGAGGGAGCACTGCCAGCCTGTTGGCGGTGCTCCCGTGGTCGGTGACCCTGGCGGTCACCGGCCGCCAGGGTCAGAATGACCCCCTATGTCTTTACCGTGATGTATTCTTGGGTTAAATGAGGTATTGGTTTAACTACAAGGAGAGTGATATCAACTCCATACATGGTTATTATTTTAATGTATTATGTGATATGGTTATACTGTACTGCATGGACAAGTTGTAAAGTCAGTTCTAATATTTAATCTGCTCTGTGGTTTAAACTGTCTTTGGAAAGGGTATGCACCACTTGTTTTTGGCTTGAAAAAGCGATATACTTGAGTGCGCAGTAAGTAGTACTTCAGTAGTTTCAAAATTGTCCTTTACCTGAAAAGTAGAATTTGCTAGTTTGGAAGTATGGATTGTGCCTGTCTGTATCCAAGGAGATTTTGAATAGAGGAGCACCTCCCTCATCCCTGCCACAGGAGCCTGGGCTTACGGTAACTTGCCCCTTAACTAAGTTTCTATTGGTTGTTGCATCTGTTGCTGTGATTGGTTGCTAGGGCTAGTATTTCTATTGGCGCAAGAGCTTAGGGTTTGTGTTCCAATTGCACTTTTTGTGAATCCACACACACACTCCCTGCTCATACTAAACACCAGCTCTATCCTACACTTACTCATAACAGACCCCTTTTTATCATGATGAAACCTATACTCAGCTTTCCATCACACCATCCACAAACACCCTTCTCTACTTTTTACCAATTACACACAAATATAGATTCAGAACACTCTAATCCACCACACATATTACCTCTTCCAATGATCAAAACAATCATAACTGTTGTCCATCCTCTCCTGCTCACAACATACACTCTTCTCCAAAACACATCACCACCCCATGTACTTTTCAAATACCACTCACTAGCAGTAACTCACATTCAAATTCTTCACAAAACAACACTATGAGGGTCATTCTGACCCTGGCGGCCGGTGGCCGCCAGGGCCACCGACCACGGGAGCACCGCCAACAGGCTGGCGGTGCTCCAATGAGCATTCTGACCGCGGCGGTTCAGCCGCGGTCAGAAGCGGAAAGTCAGCGGTCTCCCGCTGACTTTCCGCTGCTCTTTGGAATCCTCCATGGCTGCGGAGCGCGCTCCGCAGCCATGAGGATTCTGACCCCCCCTACCGCCATCCAGTTCATGGCGGGAAAGCCGCCATGAACAGGATGGCGGTAGGGGGGGTCGCGGGGCCCCTGGGGGCCCCTGCCGTGCCCATGCCAATGGCATGGGCACGGCAGGGGCCCCCGTAAGAGGGCCCCGAAAAGTATTTCAGTGTCTGCCTTGCAGACACTGAAATACGCGACGGGTGCCACTGCACCCGTCGCACCTTCCCACTCCGCCGGCTCGATTACGAGCCGGCATCCTCGTGGGAAGGTCGTTTTCCCCTGGGCTGGCGGGCGGTTTTACTGGAACCGCCCGCCAGCCCAGGGGAAAACTCGTAATACCCGCCGCGGTCTTTTGACCGCGGCGCGGTAATTTGGAGGGCGGGATCCTGGCGGGCGGCCTCCGCCGCACGCCAGGGTCATAATGAGGCCCTATATGTATATCTCCTCTCACTACTGCACAAAAACAAAACAACACACACACATCAGCACGTCAAAATCACACACACTTTAAAAGAACGTTTAATCACACCCACTCCCACCCTCATGACTACACATGTAATACAAACCCTAAACCAACTTGACTCCAAAATTCTCATTCTTCACAAACATCTAGCACAAACACCCAGACACAACAACATTCATTCAACCGCCTGTCAATCATTGCACAATTTAGAGCCTTACAATGTGACCCACATGTTCCACCTCCACCCTAACCCATACTCCTTCCAACCTAAACAGACGCAAACAAAATATATAACATGCCACTCTTCACAATATGGAATCCCCATGTATGTTACACAACAAGGCTACTCTACAAAAACAACACAACTCACCATCTCACTCTCAACCACCATCTCCACCAGCAACACACACAGACACAACAAAATGCCTTCTAAGCCTGCTGGATGAGGAACACGATATAGAAAAACATAAGTTAATATCAGCACTAATGACACACCTCCTACAACGTCAAAATATACTTATAACTCCTCTACAAAACAAAATCACACCATCACCAAAACACAATCTCTAAACTGTCTACTCATAAATGCTCGATCACTCTAAAAAAACAAGAACCACATCTACGACCTACTAACTGACACACAACCTGACTAACTCTTCATAACTGAATCATGGTTGGGAGATGACCTGACCCCAGTGTTGTATGAAGCCATTTCTCCAGGCAATCAAACTATCACAGAAAACTGCATAGGCAAAAGAGGAGGTGGTATAACTGTTATATTCAAACAAGCAATAAATCTCAGCAAAACAGACAACATCTCCATACAAGGTTGTGAGGCCGTCCTCACCAGATACAACCCTACATCAACTTTCTCCTTTAACTTCACTTGTTTTACAGAGCACCACCTAGCAATTCCACATTCCCAGACACATTTCTAGACATAGTTTCAAACCTTATAACTCTATACTCTAACCTATGCATTCTTGGAGACGTAAACATTTGGTTTCACAAACCCCATATGCCCCAATCAAAAGCTGTCATCAGTGGCCTAGTCACATTGAACCTACATCAGATTGTACACAATCCCACACACATCGCTGGACACATCCTAGATGTCATTTTTGCAAACCCAGAACTGGTTACTGTTCAAAGCATCACACCAGTCACATCGTCAGACCACTATTTGGTAACTTTCCATCACAAAACAACACACATCAACATATCCAAGACCAACTTACATACATCCACCTATCGACCTTAGAACAAACTCAATTTTGAACTCTTAGAAACACAACTAACAGCCAACACAAATCTAGAAACAATACATTCTGTTCAAAAACTTTAGAAGTGGCTATAGTAAGCTTTCGATATCCTAATACCCCTAAGAAAAACAAAACAAGACAAAACGAAAACAGGCACCTTGGAGAAAAACAGAACTAAAAAAAGATAAAACAACAAATCAGAAGGCTGCAATGAACCTGGCTCCTATAAAACAACACTCAAGACAAACATCAACTACACAAACTTAACAGAATATACAAATCAACAAATCAAAAAATCTAAAAAAAGGTACCACGGAGAATTCAAAATGCTATACCTGCAAATAAAGACATTTATGAAATTCTCAACAAATTTTGAAAACCTAAATGCATGGAAGGAACTCATCCCATTACTCAAGATTACGCAGACAAACTGGCAAATCATTAGGCCTGGGCGGAGTGAATGGGGTTCGGCTTTGCGGAATTCCGTGGAGTTGAAAATAAACTCTGTGGAATTCTACAAAGCTGGAGTTCCGTGCCAATGACCTCTACCATGGATCATCTCTATCTACTATGAAAAAACTACATCACATTCAGAACTCAGCTGCCAGACTACTCCTACACATAAAGCCACAAGCTCACATCTCCCCTGCTTTGAGGTCCCTAAACTGGTTACCGGTTGCAAGAAGGTGCACCTTCAAGCTGCTTTGTATCACCCACAAAGCAATATATAGAACAGGATCACTTTTCATCAGGAATGAAATCACTATAGTCGCAATGGGCAGCGAGAGCAACATGGTGGACGTGTAATTGCGAGGCTTCCTGCCCCGCCCACTTGGGATCCCGAAGCCGCAGCAGTTGGTGCTGCGTTAGCTGCCGGGTCGGATCAAAGCGGAGAAGAATCGCCGGCAAAACTCAGGCGTCCCAAGGGATTTTCTCGTGGAAGGAGGAGAGAGTTGCGGCAGAGGCAGAGGCGGTGGTTTTTTAAATAAACGGCATCCGCAGGTAACAGCGCGAATTAATGCCGTTACGGAGTAGGGCGGCTCAAGCCTGATCGTAGGCTGAAATTTTACTAACTGACGGCCGGGCCCAAAACAATGAAGACACAACACGAGGGGGTTGGTTTCTTTGCAATAAGGTGACGGCGCAAAATGCAAGGACTACAGTTTGTGTTTATTGGAGCTCCGCGCCGTGTCTGACTGCTGTTGTAGCTGCAGTATACATTAAGATAGCTACAAGCAGCGCTGACTGTATCTCCTCCGGACACCAGCGTTTCAGTGACAATTGTCTGTTATTCACTAAGTAGTCACGCTTTCTCATGCCGCAATAGCCACTGTTAAGGGCTCTGCGCATACCTGCACTCGTTTTAGCTGCCATTTTTTGTCAATAACATGACAGCGATTAAGGACGTGGAAGGAAATAGACGCGAAATGATCTGGCAAAGTGTTGAAAGATCCTATTTTTAGGGGAAGGAAGAGGAAGAACCCTAGGAAGTGTCAATGCTTCCGACCACGCACAGTAATATATTATGGTATGTGTCTACCCCCGCACGGCCATTAAAGAGCGTGATTAAACAGACAATAACAGAGGTACTGTCGGCAGCGGTGGGCATAATAAGACTTATTCGATTATTATCTCAGACTATAACAATAAATATGGCACCCAAAGTCAATAGGTATCTGGGGAATAAAAGCGAGGGCGCTAAGTTCGCACGCTATGGTAGGGGAAAAGGAGAGTCAGCAGGAGTAAATAAGCGCTTAATGTCTACAACCGGTAAAGTGGGGGGGGAAAATACCTCTGCCCCAGGATTGATGAAAGACTCCAAGATGAGTGCTAAGATAAGCGACAGCACTATCTCCCTGTTGGAAAACAAATTGAAAGATAAAAATCAATCAACTATAATGGCTTTTCTGGCCAGTGGAGTACAAGATGCCTCTGTTGCAAATGCAACCCCCCCCTTGAAACATAACTGGCCAGGAATAGGATCAACTCCTCTAGACTCAAGTATGGGAAACCAGGATCAATGTGATAAACCCATAATAAGCCCATCAGGCAATCAAGACAACAGCCGGGAAGCAATCAGAAAAGTGGACGGTCCTCCCGGAAATGAACAGCTGCAAACCCAACAAATGGTGCAAGGCGAACAGCTGGATCTTCAGAATGAGGGGAGAATTAGAAGTCCATCAGGATACACAGTGGAGGAGAACAACTATACTAACCCTTTAGGCAGCCCTAAAAAACGGGATAACATTATGGGGGGGAAAAATCCCCAATTAACTGACTGGGGCAGAGAAAGTAGTGACAAGTTTTACTCTCTGACAGAGGAGTCTGATCTTGGCAGTGCCGACTGCAGTTTCAGTGAAACTGATGAGAGTGAGACCTCTGAAACGGGCAACAAATCCCCAAGTGGGGAACACACAGTACGTAAGGCTCGTCAACGGAAATCTGTTAAATCACGTTCTGGTTTGCAAGAGGGCTCAGAAACTACGGCACCTATGAGTGGTAGGACTTTAAGATGGGACTATTCGGGGATAAGCCTGGCAGATACCTTTACCGGTGGCAACCAAAGCTCCACCAAAGATAATACTGATCCAGGAGCCGCAGCCGGGAGTATTGGTAACTCTGGTGATGCTCACGCGATGGGCACCGAGGCGGGGATCCTACAGTCAATTTATAGTTCAATCAAAGAGCTACAAACGGAGACTAGGATCGAAAGCCGTCGGGCTAGGGTCGCCACAAAGCGGCTTCAAGGATCTGTTCGTAAGGTAGTGAAATCATGCATGGAAATTGAAGCCAAACTATGCTCTATGGAAGATCGGATAGTGGCAGTCGAGGATGATATTGATACTCTCAAAGAGCAGAACGCTGCCCGAGAAGGACAACTGACGGACGTGATGTGGAAGATAGAAGATTTGGAAAACAGACAAAGAAGGAACAATCTACGATTTCTGGGTATACCAGAAGGACTAGAAGGGGACAATATACAGGCATATATGGTTGTTCTTTTGCGTGGGGCCTTTCCAGAACTGGGGAATCGAGATTGGGACAATGAGGTGCAGAGGGCTCACAGGTTCCCGATAAACCGACGGGAGGGGGGACATCGGGCAGACTCTAAATATCCAAGAGCGATTTTGGTATATTTCGGGAGCTATTTGGTACGTCAAGAGGTAGCCAAGAAGACTCCTCCCAATACCCCACGCTCCTGCAATGGGGTTACCTTCTTTACCCGCCCCGACTTCTGTCATGCTACAGTTGAGCGGAGATGGCGGCTTCGGCAGCTTACTAAACCATTCTTTGAGAAAGGAGGTGAGGCTTATTTGTTGGCCCCCGCTAGGCTAAAAACAATAATGAGTGGACAAGTAAGAATCTTTACATCAGAAATTAAGGCAAAAGAATACTTAATGGGGGTGAATATATAGAGTATAGAAGAACTCGTGAAGACATAGGCACTCGGGGCACCGGGGGTGGGGTAGGCCGATGCATGCACGACACCAACATTCAGGCCATTTGGGGTCTGATTGCTCAACAAAGCCAGTATTAGGGGGGGAGGGAGGGGACCAGGGAGGGGGTAAGGGGCTACTGGTCCTGGGGGAGGGAAGGGGGGGTGTGAAGGGGAAGGGGAAAGTAGGAGGGGTTGGGGGTGGAGCGATAGGGATAAATCAGGGGGAGAAAATGGAAAGGAAACGATCAATGGAGGTAAGAGATAGGGAGCATAGAAGTAGAAAAGGAAGGAAAGGGAACTCAAGAGACGGTGTAGTCAGAAATGGTAATTCGAGGGATCGCAAAGAGAAAAGATTTGAATTTACAAAAAGGAAGGGGTATGGCTAGACTCAGAATTGTGTCAATCAATATATGTGGTTTGAACGATCCTCATAAAAGAAGGAGAGTGGCCGAAGAACTTAAAACTTTTAAAGCAGATATTTTCTGCCTGCAGGAAACTCACGTGGAATATAAAAATTCCGGGATCTTCGGCTCACTTGGTTTGAAGGCAATTGCCTGGTCTAAACAAGAAGCTAGAACTAAAGGAGTGGCGATTTTAGATCAGACTGGTAAACTAGAATTTACTCGGCAAAAGGCCGATACCGGTGAAAGATGGGTAATAGTAGAATGTAGCTATGGCCATAATCGCTTTACATTATGTTCCATATATGGGGTAGTTACGGATGACCCAATTGTAATTGACACCCTCGCTATTGAGCTTACAGGATGGGCCCCTCCCTATATCATTTGTGGTGATTTTAACTTTAATGGCTCGTGGGAGGGACTACAGGATTTATTAGCACCCACAACTGTGAAGTATCAAGGGCGTAAACCTCGGGTGTAAAAGGCAGTGGGTGCTATTCAGCAAGAATTAGGGCTAGTGGATGCTTGGGTTAAGCTGCGCAAACCCGATCCCGGATATACTTATTACTCAGCTCCACATGTGAAATTAGCACGGCTTGATTATTATCTAATTTCCCCTGTATTCTTAAAACAAGCCAGGATGGAGTTATACTCACGGATGGTGTCAGATCATAATCCTTTAGTACTTGAAGTGGAATTGGATGGGTTAGAACCAAAAGTCAGCAGATGGACATTTGAAAGGGGACTTTTAAAAAATCCAGAATATTGTGAGCATATGAGTAAGTGGATAACTGAATTCTTGGGGTTTAATCAGGATTCAGCCCCAGTAGAGATTGTCTGGGACACTCTGAAAGCTGGTATTCGTGGAGAAACATTAAGCTTTAGTATCAAAAGACAGAAGGAGGCTCAAGGGAAAATAATTGAGTCTCAAGCAAAGTTGCGGTCTGCAGAAAGACAGCTGGCTATAGCTATAGAAACCGGAGTAGATATAATGAAAGCACGTCAGAAGTGGGCGGGATTAGAAAGGTGTTCCACGGATATTATCAGGAACTTTATGATGAAACATCAGTATATTCGGATGAAGATGTTATAGAATTCTTGTATCCCATCAAGTTGGGAAAGCTAGATAAGGAAGATAAGGCACGTCTGGGAGAACAGATAGATATCTCAGTAATAGAAACGGCAATAAGCAATCTGCCCACAGCGAAGGCTACTGGTCCTGATTTGATCCCTCTAGAATTTTATAAAGTTTTCAAACTACCTCTGCTTCCGGTTATGTTGGAATTGTATATTCAGGTACAAAATGGAGGGAAAATCCCCCCATCTTGGGATCTAGCTAATATAGTTATATTTCATAAGAAGGGAAAACCCCCGTTAAATCCAGCCTCATATCGCCCGATCACATTAATAAATAGTGATGCCAAGATATATTCAAAGATCTTGGCAGTCCGATTGGCATTGGTGATTAAAAAACTGGTCTCTCCACGGCAACATGGGTTTATCCCAGGAAGAGATACAACCAATCACATCCAGAGAGTACTAGCACTCTTTGATTCTACGGAAGTAGCAAAAGAGCCTATGGCGGCTGTCTTTTTGGATGCAGAGAAGGCATTTGATCGGGTGAATTGGAAGTATTTATGGTATGTCATGGAATATTATGGGCTAGGGAAGAAATTTATTACAGCAGTAAGGGCTTTATATAGATCCCCGATTGCGCGAATACAACTAATGGGAGGACAATCTGAGACTATACTAATTAGGAGAGGCACCAGGCAGGGGTGCCCCTGCTCTCCTCTTCTGTTCGCTTTTTATATAGATCCTCTGCTGAGAAATTTGGAAGAAAATAGTAAGATTCCACCAATCCATAGGCAGGGATGGGACACCAAAGTCTTAGCATATGCAGATGATATAGCCATACTAACACCCTCTCCTGATTCAGCACTGAGAGAGATTGAAGTGGTGACGAAAAAATTCGGAAGGTTTTCCGGGTATCTGTTAAATGGAGCTAAGACACAGCTGTTGGCTAATCAATATACAAATATTAAAGATTCACGGAGGGTGGACCATGCAGTATATTTAGGTATTAATATTACACCAAATGTAGACGAAGTGGTAAATCTAAATTTAGATCCTATACTCGCCAAATTTAGAGAAGATACATGCAGATGGAATAATCTACATTTAACCATTGTAGGGCGATGTAATATGATAAAGATGATTTTCCTCCCAAAGTTGTTGTATCTATTTCGTGCTATACCATTGAACTTTGCTAACGCAAAATTTAAAGAGATTGATAGAATAATTATGAGATTTATATGGGCGTATGGCAAGTGTAGGAGATCGAGCAAATATATGTCTCTTCCCCGTGAAAGGGGTGGGTGGTCCCTGCCAAATGTAAAACTATATCAAATGGCAGCAGCTTTTCAGCATATGCGTCCGCTACTGGGATCTGACACAGAAGGTATTTTAAAGGCAGATAGCCCCAATATATATGAGCTGCAGATAGGAGCTGCAGCCAATGGGTGTTTGGTAACATTCCATGAGCCGGGATATTATAAGAAAACTAGATATAAAGTCCTAGGAGCGGCTCACAAGTGCTGGCGATTATGGTATAAAAAGAAGGGATTTGGTAGATACAACTATTATACCATGATCGAGAAGAATCCATTACTTCCTGAAATATTTCATGATAGATATATGGCAAAGTGGTGTACATCAGGTATTACCAGGCTAGGAAACCTTTTCGACAACTCGGGGGTCAAGACGTTTCGAGATCTACAGGAGCAATATGGTTTACAGAAAAGGGATTTTTTCAAATATCTACAGATAAGGAACTTTTTAGTGAAAAAAACAGGGGGGGCCCAGGGATTTAAAAGTAATCAACTGTTGAATGAGATTCTGGCTAAGCCCAGCATAACTATTAGGTCAATTTACCCTACTTTAATGGTAGAAGAAGCAGATGATCTAGAAAAGAACAAGGAGAGGTGGAGTAAGAAGCTGGCGGATGGTAGCAATAATTTTTTGAGATCACTGGAATTGGGATATACTATCCTATTATCATCTTCCCTACAAGCACAGCATTACAAGACCTTGTTTGATCTGTATCATACACCAGCCCATCTCGCCAAATGGGGATGTGTATCAGGAACAAACTGTCCAAGATGTGGGATGCATGGTGCAGATATTATACATATGATGGCTACATGTGGGGAGTTAAAAGCCTCAAGGGAAGGTATTCAATCTGTGTTGAAGGAGATAGTGGGCTATGATCTTGTCCTTACGCCTGAGATTATGGTCTTTGGTACTGATGGCGAAATCGCTGGATCTCACAGAGCGTTTATCTTTGTAGCTATGGCGGTGTTTCGAATCTGTTTATCAACAGCATGACTGGATTTACGACCCCCGTCCTGGCAACAATGGCTGGCTAGGTTGCTGTCTGTATATCACTTGGAGATGTCACTGTATGAACGGAAGGGGAGACAAGCCAGGAGGAAAGGGAAGATAATATGGGGTCTGTTTCAGGCTTGGATACAGGCCCATAATGATCGGGCCACTCCCTTTTGAATGAATTAATGGGTATCACTTTTAGATAGAGTGTGAGGGGTGGCTAGGTTTTGTGTTTTGTAGTACGTATGTTGTAATTTGGTAATATTTTCTTTTCTCTTTTTTATTTTTTTATTTAAGCCTTCAGTGTATAATGACATAAGAATATATGTGTTATGTGTTTCCTTCCAATAAAAAAAAAAAAAAAAAAGGAATGAAATCACTAAATACATTAAACAAATAAACTTCTGCTCACGATTGGCACCCCACCCCAAAACACCTCTATACAAGAAAAAGACAATAGGTGGTACATCTTTCTTTGTTCAAGCAGCCAAACTATGGAATTCATTACCCCCAAAGATATGATCAACAGATAACTATCTTATCTTCAGAAGACTACTCAAGAGTTGTCTCTTTTCTACATAACCACCATACTCAAACAGCAATGGACTGCATATCCCCGTGTATGTAAAGATGATATAATTTGATTGTGTGTATATATCTAGACATGTGTATTTCTTTGTACAAATATGTATAATAACTATTGGTATCTTAAAATATATACATACTCTTTAGGCCTGTTTAACAAATGTACATTTTACCTAAGTTAAATACATATATGTATGTATTTGGATGTGTGTGTTTGTGTGTGTGTATATATATATATATATATATATATATATATATATATATATATATGTATATATTATATGTGTATGTTTCTATGTATATATTTGTGTGAATATTATGCTACACTTGACATGTTCATAGGTCATTGCATAGTTTCTATATAAATTGCTGGATTAGATGCATTTAAGTCTCTGTTTTTATTTTAACTATCACAATAGGTAAATATTATCTTAATGGTTGATCTACAATCATTTCACTAGTGAAATATTGAGGAAAGATAAAATAATGTTATACAAGTACACATATAAATTAACTTTAAATACTGTAACTCTTGAAAGCCTGTGTTTACATGATACAACTTTAAATCTCAATATATTATATTTTTTACACATTTATTCCCTTAATTATGCAATCATGTATCTATATATGTAATACTCTAATCCTACTGTACAATAAAAACACAATTGCTCTCTCAAAAGGTTTACTCTGTCTGACCATCACCCAATACCTCTATCAATCTACCCTCTATCTTCACTCTCTGACTCATCCCAAACCCACTCTAGTTTTATGATCTCAAAAATAACCCTTCCCAGACTCCTTCCTCCTCCATCCCCTCCTGGCTCACCCAAACCTCAGTTTACAACAGGTGATCTCCCAAAGAACCCTACTCAATTCTCCCTCATTTATCTCTCCTTTGACTCATCCCAAAACCTGTTGAACTACTATAATCTCTCTAATCCCTTTCTATAGACTCTTCCATCCTCCATCCTCCACCTTTCCTTTACCCATCCCAAACCTCATCTTACAACAATGATCTCCTGTTAGACTTTTCATCCTTGGTGTGGTCTCCCTTAACTTTTTGCCTCTGTTTCCCAGGTTGTTGATGTGTGCTGGACTCTGTTTTTGCTGTTTTTGTTACTCTGGGCACTTTACCACTGCTAACCAGTGCTAAAGTGCAAGTGCTCCTTTACAAAATGTGTGTGTAATTGGCTTATCCATGATTGGAATATTTGATTTACTAGTAAGTCCATAGTACAGTGCACTAGAGGTGCCCAGGGCCTGTAAATCAAATGCTACTAGTGGGCCTGCAGCACTGGTTGTGCCACCCACAAAAGTAGCCCTGTAATCATGTGTCAAACCTGCCACTGCAGTGTCCGTGTGTGCAGTTTTAAACTGTAATGTCGACTTGGCAAGCGTACCCACTTGGCAGGCCTAAACCTTCCCATTTCTTACATGTAAGGCACCCCTGAGGTAGGCCCTAGGTAGCCCCAAGGGCAGGGTGAAGTGTATGGTTAAGATAGGATATATAGTAATGTGTTTTATTTGTCCTGACAGTGAAATATTGCTAAATTTGTTTTTCACTGTTGCAAGGCCTGACCCTCTCATAGGTTAGTTTGGGGGCTACCTTTAAATCTGATTAAAGTGTAGATTCCCTTTGGGAGTGGATGGAAATGTGGAGTTTGGGGTCTCTGAGCTCACAATTTAAAAATACATCTTTTAGTAAAGGTGATTTTAAGATTGTGGGTTTGAAAATGGCACTTTTAGAAAGTGAACATTTTCTTGCTTATACTATTTCCGTGACTCTGCCTGTTTGTGGATTCCCTGTATGGGTCAGTTTGACAGTTGGGCTGTTGCACCTCACACTAGACAGTGACACAAAGGGAGCTGGTGTGTAGTCTGCATTTCCTGATGAGCCATCTGTGCTAGGAGGGAGGTAAGGAATGGTCACTTACACCTGAAAGGGCTGTGCCTGCCCTCACACAATGCAGTCTCCTACCCCCTGGTGAGTGTCTGGGGCCTGGCCTGGGCAAGGCAGGAATTCACATTCAAGAGAGACTTTGCTCTGAAGTAGGCCTACTTAGGTATAAGAAGGGCACCCAAAACCACAGACTTTAGAACACTTCTGGAAACCAAGAGGAACCTCTGCCTGGAGAAGAGCTGAAGAGCTGAGGAAGAAGAGCTGCCCTGCCTGTGACTGTGCTTTGTGAAGCTATCCTGCAGTTGCTGCTTCAGCCAGAGTAAGAGGGCAAAGACTGGACTTTGTGTGCCTTCCATCTTGTGAAGATCTCCAAGGGCTTGATTAAGAGCTTGCCTCCTATTGTTTGAAGTCTTAGGAACAGCAAAGACTTCTCTCTGCCAGCACCTGGAGTCTCTGGATAGACTCCTACTCTGCCCTGTGGTGCCCATCTAGTTCCTGGGACCCTGAAAAGAGAAGCTGGCAGCCTAAGAGGAAGAAATCCACGCACAGAACGCCGTGCTGGGAAACAACTGACACAACTCCGATCTGCGGCTGGGAAATCGACTTCGGTGCTGAAAATTGACACTCGCCAGAAACACGACTGAAGAATCGATGCACGGAGCTGGAGAAATGACGCGCAGCCTCGCTGATGGAGGCTGGTGAGATCTCCACCCACGATGCGTGGTTTTCGGATCATCGTGTGGCTGGATTTATGACGCAAGTGCCACTGGGTGTGTAAAAACAACGCAAGGCCTGCCCGGACCCAAGAGTGCTGACCGGATCGCCGCATCGCTCTCCTGCGTAGAGAAGAAACGATGCGCTCGACCCGACAAAAGGAGAAACTACGCAAGATCTCGCTTGTGAGTGAAATCGACGCATCGCAAGTCCTTTTTGAAGCACACCAGGTACATTTTTACGCTACCAGTTTTAGTGTGTGTTTAAAACTAAATGAAGACTGTTTTTGCTTTTTAATTGATGACTTGTGAATTGTGGATTTTTGTCATTTTGGTCTTGTTTTGTTTAGATACATATTTTATATTTTTCTAAACCTGTGTTGTGTCATTTTGTGGTGTTGTCATTAAGTTACTGTGTGTCTCGGTACAAATACTTTACACCTAGCACTCTGAAGTTAAGCCTACTGCTTGTGCCAAGCTACTAAGGGGGGAAGCAGGAGTTAGCTGAGGGTGATTCTCTTTTACCCTGACTAGAGTGAGGGTCCATGCTTGGACAGGGGATAACCTGACTGCCAAACTAAGACCCCATTTCTAACATCTCCCAAATAACACTTCTGGATTTTTCCCTCCTCTATCCCTCCATTATTCTATTCAAACCAACTAACAGACTCACATGTCCTCTGCTCAAATCAACTCATACCTCCCTCTACTAATACTAATACTAATACTAATACTGCACTCATATTTCCCTATACTAATCCACCCCTAAGCCTTTTGGGTTCCAGAGTAGTGTGCTACTCACCGAAAAGTGCTTAGAATCCTTGTCAAGTGTAGTAAGCGCTATATAAATACAATAACAATTACAATGAATCATACATGTGTAAATCAGTCTTTATCAAATAATACATAGGACAATGAGGATTACAAGGTTTAGGAGTCACATGTCATCCTTACTGGTAACCAGTATATTCTAAAAGTGCTTGGACCGGAGAATCACAAACTCTGGACTTAAAACATACCATAGTGGTTGAGGTTAGCTTTGCTAATAAGAATGTATTTATATCCAAACAAACCCTTTTTTGCATTATTAGAACAAAAAAAGACTGGGAAAAAAACATAATGATCTAACCTTACCATGCAGTTTGCATGCAGTTCTTAGAGGTCAGTTCATAGTTCAATGTGTCAAATTAGGGTTGTAACTTCTGAACTGTAAGTAAAAAGAATCTCTGTGACAAACGCAGTAACCCACTGAGCTATCCATATAAAATACAGTTCTGTAATCTACATGGTAGACGTTCTTTGCAACAGGCACATTAACTCTCTGCGCTGCTTTATGATGAGTCAAAACTGACACTAGACAAAACTCCATCTCTCTCCAGCAGGAAAAATCACCAGAGTTATCTTGACATTTTTATTGTTGCTGGAACATTGCTGAACACACAAGGAACTCTGCAGCAGGTGCTTTTACATTCATAGGTTCTTTCTGCAGCTCCCCTCCCCTCAGCACCAGGTGCAGCTGCATCAGTCGCACTGCCCTAAAAGCAGCCTTACATCCTGATAAGGGCCATATTACATATAGCTCAGACCATAGGGTTGTCTATTAGAACTTAGCATTTAAGAGTTATTAATACCTATGTGAAAATTATTCATTTTTTTCAACCTGGGAAGGATGAAAGGTTAAGTGGAACAAATCAAAAATGAACTTCTAACATGCAATGTAGGCTTACGCAACATGCACATTAAATCCCTAGCCTGTCTCTTTAATATGTTGGATGGCAATTTTTCCTAGATAACAAATGACTGAGGAGCAGGTATTCCTTATAGAGTCTGTACAAAGGCACTGTGTTAGGAATGAGTGCTTTGGGCCTCAATGTGACTGTTGGCATGGTGGCTGCAGTTCCGTACATCCTACACATAAAAAACAGATTACTTTACCCGTATATAAACCACAGTTTCTTAGGCAAAAGGGGCGGGTCCACGGGAGTGACGAGTGTGAGGAGGAGTGCTCAGCACTCCCCCTCAGAGCGCATGTGTGTTTGGTCGGCCGTCTCTGGCCGACCAAACACACATGCGCACAGGGCTTTCTCTCTGCGCTGGTTGCTGGGCTGGAGAGAGCCTTCGCAGGCAATCATAATGCTGCTCTAAGCAGTGTCAGGATTGGCGCAGGGCAGGCTGGGAGCCTGTGCCTGCTTTGCCAGCGAGGCAGAGGAGCAGAGGAGCGGCGCAGGAGCGGTGGGAAGTGTTATTATTATCCCCCCCCCCTCATGTGTGCACTCTACCCTGCCCCTTTCCATTAGCGCGAGACGCGACTGGCCTGCACATTACACAAGTATTTTATTTTTATTTTGTAGGCACTTGGACATTAAGTGATTTTCCCAGAATCACAAGATGTTGAGGGGATGGATACTGAGACTCTCTCTGACCCAAAATCCAAATCCTCCTTTTTTAAATTAATCTGACTCCCCTGCTAGCTCATGGCCATTTACTGAAGGTGTTTGCATTTTGCTTCATCACAATTACTAAAGGTTTTCTAAGGCAGCATTGAGCAGGCCTCCCCCACTGTGTTGCATCTCCTTCCTGCTGTTTACTGAAACACATGCTGCTCTTTGGTAGGACCAGCTTTTCTGAAAAGACTGGTCTACTGAAATGCAATTTACGTCTTAGAATCCTTTGTGTTGTACTCTTTTTTAGTGTTAAGAGCACAAGCGATCTGGCCTGTTGTAATCTCTCTGTGGGCTTTTAACCACACCCACTCTTGCTATTTCTTCTTTGGTGTGCTTGTTTTAAATGCTTCATTTTTATTGGTGCATTTTCTGAAATGTCCCTCCTTTGTGTGCTGACTTCCCTCCCAGGCAATTTCACTAACTGAACATTTTTGTTGGCCATCACACTATGTCACACTTCCTTCTGTTATAGCCTGTGATGACCCCTCCTCCGGTTTCAGTTTGCCTTTCATCCCAGATGCGATCCTTTCTAGACATTCAGGGAGCCAGTAACTCTTCTGCTCACGCTCATGGCGGCCGCGGCACTTTGAATTGACTTACTTATGTCAACTGCTTTACTTTTCATTTTCAAATTATGTAGCAAGAAAAGTCCAGTTACGAATTTACACCGCTAATAGCTCTAACTCGAGCAAACGTGAGACCCATTACATTGTAAATGCTTGTTTTGTAACTTGTGCACGATGAGAAAATAAAGTCAGTGCGCACCTTACAAGAACTATGTGGTAAGGTAGAGAACTTGTTTCTTGCTTTTGCTTAGCAGGAGGGCAGTGGTTTGACAGAATGTGGAACACGGGCTAGGCTGCAAAGGGAGGCATTCATGCTGTTAATGAGTAAGACGATTTTATCACTAGTGGCAAAAGCAAAGTCCAAAATGAGTAATGCAGTTGTGACTGCGTCGGGCTGGGTGTTAGGACTGGAGGGAAGTTCTTATTCTCTCAGACATTCCATTTTCAACACCTTTCTTCGTTTCCTGCTGAGGCAAGCATGTTTATTCTCCTTCTGTGGAACCGTATCTGCAGGGCCTCTCCCACCAGTGATAAAATTCACATAAATGCTGTAAATCGTTCAACCCTGTGGTTTGGAAAATATGGCGTCTTTTTATGATTCTCTAACATGCCAGGCATTTGCTGAACCTGAATTTAGTCAGCCAATCAACGTGTGAAAAAACGAATCGGAAACATAATTTTTACTCAAAACCCTCAAATTATAGAAATTGCAATAAAATAGCTAAAACGTGTATACAAGAAACAAGCATTGGCAAGACATATAGGCTCTAAGTATCTAAAATGCTCTATTAATACCCGGTTACTCTTCGGTAACCGAGTACTGGTCTTCCTCGGCTCAGTCCTTACCTCATGGGCAGTCCTGTGCTCCCACAGATACTGAGCCAGTCAAAATGTACACCCAATATGGCCATGTCATATAACAGCAGTACTTTGGGCACAGGTACTTACTATTTTACAAATAAAACACTGCTCGTGTCGTTCTTATAGAATCAATTTATGGAGTCCAGAGATAGTGGTGGGAGCAGTCCGTCATCTTTTTGAGTTGATGAACGGACCCGATCTTACCGTGCTGTGTGGTTCAAGGCTACAGGGATCTTTTGAATGGAGAAAAACGGGCTTATTTCCTTAGGTGTGTCTCAAGATGTTCCATAGATGAGTTCTCCTAAATCTGACCTTTCTGCCTCAGTGATTCTTCTGAGGAAGCACATTCCTGGTACCGGATTTAAAGTTGTGGCCAAGAGTGTAATGGAGTGCTTGCTTCTAAATGTATTGTAGGTCTTGTCCACAAAGGCTCTGAACATCTTTGAATGTTATTTTGTGAGCTGGTAAGTTAAATGTAGCTCTTTCTGGGATAAGGTACTGTCAGCTGGTTTCTTTGATCCGAGGCTCAATCTAGACGCTTGATTCACCACCCTCTGCTGCATCTGGACATGTGTTTAAGTTGGCCCTGTGTATTTTATTCTTCAGTAATCCAATTGAGATAGAACTAAGACTCGAGGGGTGGTTAAATTAGCATATATTGCATTTATTTCAGTGCAGTTTTGGAGTGGCACGGGCTGTAATACAAGATGTTGTACTCTATGCATGTATAGGTACATATAGAGCGTGAGCCTGGTTAGAGAGCATCACCTCACTGGTCCCAAGGATGGGATGCAGCATCATTTACAATGAGCCAGGTTGTTCATGAGTGGTGAACCTCATTGTGTGGAGATGTTGTGGTCTCTGAAGAGTGGACCTTCCCCTGTTTTCTGAATGTAAGAAGGGTTTGGGCAGTTCTGATGTTGATGGGGGATGTTGCTAGTGCTAGGGAAACAGATAAGGAAGACTTGTCTTCTAGTCTGGTCATGTATGGGCACCCTATGAGACATTGGTCACCTAAAGTAGTCATTGTCTGTTGATGCACGGAAGGGGGGTGGTCCTGGTGGCCTTGTATGTGAAGATGATGCAGGTTTAGAAGGGGAGTAATGTCGTTCCATCAGGGCTAGACTAACACAGTTACATTTATTTAGACACAATGCGATGTGCTGACGTTAGTAGGATGCCTTTCATGGGAGCCAGTGTGATGTGAAAGAAACCACCAAGTAGGGCCTTACCTCATCTAGATGCAAGAGGACTAAGGCTTTGACTGTTATTATTAAGTTAGTTTCCAGGCGGGAGGTTTTGGCTTTCTTCAGGAGGACCATTTTTTTTAAACAAACGTGTATGTATCTTGGAAACAATGCTAAAATTGTAAAATAGAAAGCTATTTGTATACTGCTTAACTTTGAGAATAGGCCTGAATCTAAGCACTCTTCTGTAGGAAGTAAAGGAGATGGAGATCCACTTCTCTGTTAAAGATCACATGGTTTGATGCAATGGGGATGGCACAAATGGCACTTCTGTGTCTCACCGGAAAGCACTGAACCTTTACAGTTGTGAACTGCGCAGTGCAGTTGCTCATCACGTGGATGATAAGAAAACCACAAGATCTTGCATGTCAGAGCGATTAGGATTTTAACAATTAATGTGGTATATATAAAACAACACCACTATGTATTTACAGGGCACATTAAGAGGCTGGCCTGGCTTATAGTGGGTACCCAAGGGTACTTACACCTTGTGCCAGGTCCAGTTATCCCTTATTAGTAGAATAGAGGTGTTTCTAGCAGCTTAGGCTGATAGAGGTAGCTACAGTAGAGCAGCTTAGGCTGCACTAGGAGACATGCAAAGCTCCTACCATACCGCTTATATCATATAGCACTACACCAATGGTACTTATAGATGGACTCCCCTAACTCAGCGTTTCTTCATTACCTCTTGATTAGTTTTCTCATGTGTTTCCTGTTATTTTGTAGCATTTAAATGTATATCTTTGAGATAACGAATACTTCTCCTGGTCTTTGAAATGTTTGATTTCCATATTTTTAGTTCAATTAATAACGTCAGTGTGCAAAGCTGTAATTCCTATTTGGCCTGTTTGTGCTTTATAAATACAACATAACTAATTACATTAAAATGTACCTTTCTTAGACATACAATACTTATTCGAAGATTACTTTTACTATTCAAATCATTTGCAGTTCTTGCCATGGGCATGAAGGCACCCGTCATTGATTGGCAGGTTGTCATATCTGTTGTTATAGATCTTGAAACTGGTAATATATACAAGTCAACATGGCAGTACATATTTACAAAGATGGCATTATTAGTCACATGAGCCCTAGTAGAACATCCTTACCACTGCTTCTTCCACCTGCTAGTTGGTCAATTACTAGGGAGTGAATTAGACTGATTTACAGCAAATAATAGATTCATTTCAACCTAAGTGTCTAATTTCACTCTTTCGCAGTATAACCATGCCATTTTACAGCTGTAATTTTAGATGTAAGCCTGGGTTAAAAATAACTTGTTCAGATGTTGAACACATTTGGAAAGCTTATGGCCTTTGCCCGACATAATCATTTCATCACTGTTAATATATGATTAATTTATTTCTTCTTTACAGAACAGTTAACAAAATATATTATTGACCTGAGACCCATGAAGCATCAATGGCTTGAGAGTCCTGTGTCAATATGTCCTGTTCTAATTCTTTCTGCCTCAACATTCAGTGACTTGCACCTCTTCCTGGTCAGGTTGCGACTGAAATCGTAAAACATCAGCATTCACAAAGGACCATTTACCCCCCAAAAAAGATTTAAAAAAATTCACACACCCAGAAACTTTAAACTTAACCACCACCTATAACAATTCTTGTTATATAGTGGTGAAACAAATGACATAATATCGGAACCAACAAGATTGTGCTACAGAAATATAGTGTAAAAAATATAGTTTTCCTATACTTATAATACCACACAAATATTGGAAACAAAATATTGTTTCACACTAATAGTGCTAAAACACACAAAATATGTTTTTTTTTAAAATATATATGGTTTAAAATAGTAAATCTTCAATACTTTCATATATAGCATTAATATAATGCAAATTAAATACATTTAAACAATATTTAATAATATAAGAAAATATAAACTCATGTAAATGCTCACATATATGTGTGTATATTTACATATACAGTAGACATATAATGTAAGGAAATTATATATATATATATATATATATATCTATATGTATATATATATACACACACACATATATATATTATATTATACACACACACACACCCACACATGCACACACAATAATAGATATATTTAAACAATATTAGGAAATTATTGGAGTCTAAGAATAATAGATATACTATTTCTATACTATTATATATATACTCCAGTCTACGTGACATTAGGGAAAGCTTTTGACTTCGGAGGGGTAAGATTTACTATTTCCACTCCAGTCTATGCAACAGTAGGGAAAGAGCTGGACTTTGGAGGGGTAAAATGTACTATTCCCACTCCATTCTAAGAAACAGTAGGGAAAGCATTGGACTTCTAAGGAGCTAAATTTAGTTTTAGTTTTCCATCTCCAGTTTGTGCAACAGTAGCAAATGCTTTGGTTAGGAGGGGTTAAATTTGCTATTCCCTTTCCAGTATGTGTACCAGTAGGGAAAGCTTTGGACTTTGGATGGGTTAAATTTACTATTCCTACTCGTGTCTGTGCAACAGTAGGGAAAGCGCTGGACTTCTGAGGGGTTACATTTACTATTCCCACTCCAGTTTCAGCAACAGTAGGGAAAGTGTTGAACTTCAGAGTGGTTAAATTTACTATTCCCACTCAATCAATCAGGATTTGTTGAGCACACTTATCGCCTGTGAGGGTATTCAGGCGCTGAGATTAGTTGCACGGGGCTTCAGCCGAAGAGCCAGGGCTTAAGTGCTCTTCTGAATCCATCGAAGAAGGGGAGCGGCCTGAGGTGGATGGGGAGGCTGTTCCAGGATTTTGCAGTGCGGTACAAGAAGGAACAGCCTCCACTGCTGCAGCAGCATATTAGGGAGGGGGTGTGTGAGCGAGGGAGAGAGGGGTGGAGCATAGGAGTTTGGTGGGATGGTGGAAGCACAGGCTGAGGTTGAGGTAAGTGAGCCTTGGTTGCGAAGGGCTTTATAGGCATGTGTTAACAGCTTGAATTGCCATTTTTTGTGCATGGGGAGCTAGTGGAGGTTCCTCAGCTGGGGGGTGATGTGGTCTATCTTGGGAGGTTTAGGACGAGCCTTGCTGCCGAGTTCTGTATAGTTTGAAGTCTTTTCATGAGGTGTGCTGTGACTCCAGCATACAAAGCATTGCCATAGTCCAGGTGGCTGGTGACGAGGGTTTGTGTGACTGTTCGTCTGGTGGAGATTGGGAGCCATTTGAGAATCTAATGGAGCATGGAGAGGGTGAAGAAGCAGGCAAAGGAGACAGAGTTGATCTGGTTCTTCATGTTGAGTTTGTTTTACAGGATAATACTAAGGTTTAGAGCTTGGTTTCCTAGGTTGGTCGGCCACCAGGAGTCATCTCAGAGTGAGGTGGTGTTACCGAAGATTAGAACCTCTGTTTTGTCTGTGCTGAGTCTGAGGCAGTTGTCCTTCATCCATTCTGTGATGCTGGTCATGCAGAGATGGAAGCTGGCCTTTGTGGTGGTGGGGTCTTTGGATAGGGAGAGGATGAGCTGGGTGTAGTCTACGTAGAAGATGATGTTGAGTCAACAGTTTCTGATGATGTTGGCCATTGAGGATCATATAGGTTTGAAGAGGGTGGGGCTGAGAGATGATCCTTGGGGGGGGGGGGGGTGATACAGATGATTTCCTTTGGCTTCGAGCTGAAAGGAGGGAGGGAGGGAGGGAGACTCTCTGAGTTCTGCTGGAGAGGAAGGATGCGATCCATTTCAGGGCATCGTCTTGGATGCTGATCTGGTGAAGCCTCTTGAGTAGGGTATGGTGGGAGATGGTGTTGAAGGCTGCTGAGAGGTTGAGGAGGATCAGGGCAGCTGAATCTCCATGGTCCAGGAGGCTTCTGATGTTGTCCATGCAGCAATCAAGGCAGTTTTGGTGCTGTGGTTGGAGGGAGATCCAAAAGCTCACTGTCCTCTAGGTATGCTGTGAGTTGCTGGTTGATAACGTTCTCGAGTAATTTGGCTGGGAAGGGGAGCAGAGAGAATGGATGGTAATTTTTGAGTTTGTTGGGGTTGGTGGAAAGTTTCTTGAGTAGAGGTTTGATTCTGGCATTTTTCCAATTGTTCGGGTAGGTGGCTGAGGTGATGGAAGTAAGTTTGGTGCTGATGATGCTGTTGCAGAGGTTTAACATGTAGTGTGGACAAGGTTCCGTGGAGGACCTTGAGTGGATGGAGCGCATGATGTTGGTGGTGTTTTGAGTGCTGAGCTGGTTCCATCTGGTGATTCTGTTATTGGTAGGGGCATCTGGGGGCCTAGGAGGCTGAGGGTGTCGGTGGTGGAGGGATGGGGTGCAAAGTTTCTGTAGATGGTGGATATCTTGTCATGGAAGTGGTCGGCAGAGGAGTCGCACAGGTCCTGGGAGGGGCAGGCTTTCTTTTCAGTTGCTTAGGGGTTGGAGAACTCCTTGATGATGCTTAAGAGTTCTTTGCTGTTGTTGAAGCTGGTTTGCATCTGAATAACTAAGGTGTGCCTTGTTCTGTCTTTCAGGAGTTTGCCGTACTGGCTGAGTGAGTTCTTGTAGGCAGTTCGGTCAGTGGGATCCATGGTGGTGCACCAGCTCCTGTCCAGTTGTTTGTAGTTGTGTTTCTAAGTTCTGGAGTGTTCCAGCTGCCTTGTTTGAAGGAGCTGTCAGGTTTGGAGATTTTGCTGGGGGAGACTTTGTCACTGCTGTCGGAGATCCAGATGGTGAATTTTTAGAAGGCTTTTTGAATGTGGTGTCGGGGTAGGAGTAGAAGGCATCGGTCAACTTGCTCTTGGATACTTTGCTCAAGATGTGATAAGAGGTGCTTAATGATCTGGTGGCATGGCTGTGTGCTGGAGTGTAGGTGAAGTGGCTGATGGTGTGGTCTGACTAGGTGAGCTCGGTGGCGTGGCTGTATTCAACTCTGTTGCTGGCTGTGAAGATGGGGTCCTACGATGTGCATTGGGTCAGTGACTATCTGAGTCAGGCCATTGATGTTCATTCAGTCTAAAAGGTTGGTTGTGTTACCTCATTGGGTAGTAGGGGTGGAAATTGAGGTCCCCGAGGAAGATGTAGTGTTCGGTGTTGATGGCTTGGGGGTGATGAATTGGGGATAGCATTGCAGAAGGTAAATCGGGGTCCTGGGGGTCGGTAAACAAGGGTGCCTTTGATGGAGGTTTTGCTGTCTATACTGAGCTGAAAGTTAAGGTGTTCCATGATTGGTGTGTAGTCGGCCATGGTGGCGGTGCGGTGGAAGGACTCCTTGTGGGTTATAGGAAGTAGTCTAGTTGACGGGGAATAGTTGTTGCCGGAGGTATGGAAGACGTAGGGTGTGCTGATGTGTTGGTATTGCAGGTGAACTGGCAGTGGCAGCAGGTGGAGGGACCTGCTGTGGAGCAAGAAGAGGTGCAGCAGCAGTTCTTATACATGGTGTGGCACTGAGGGCACTGAGCCCTCAACGCAGTAGAACCGGTGTTCCTGGAGATGGGCGCGGTCGAGACATGTGCAGATGGGCATGCCTTTGATGCACCAGCAGTGCGGCTGCGCAGCATTCCTGGATACAGCACAACTGATGTGCATTATTGCAAAACACATTTTTTTAAAGTGCTGTGACGCAGCCAGTGCTAATGCATTTTTAAAAAATGCAATAGCATTGGCTGTATCATATCGCTTTTTTTTTAGACTTGTGCTCTCCACAGGCAACACGGAGGGAGCAAAGGAGAGAAGGATAGGCAAGAGGATATGGGGGAATACATAGACAAAAAGGGAGGGTGGGAGGGATTGAGGCATACAGATGAACAACGGAGGATGGGTGGAGGTTTGAGCAGATGTACAGCAGAGGTTGGGTGGGTTGTCAAGCAGATGCAAAACAGAGGGTGGTGAAGGGGGCCAGCAGATGGCTAATGTAGGGTCGGTGATATGGGCTACAGAGAAGCACTTGGAGAACAGAGAGTCACAGAAGGGGGTGAGGGCATGCAGACTGACAACAGAGGGTGGTTGGGAGGGATCGGGGGGGCAAACAGATGGCCAACAGTGGGCTGACGGGGGGGTTCTAGGCTAAGCAGATGAACAATAGAAGGTGTTTGGGAGTAGCTGGGGCAAGCATACGGAAAACAGAAGGTGGTGAGGACTGACTGGGGCGTGCACACTGTTGACTAGAGGGCAGGGGACAAGCACAAGGATTATAGTGTGTTTGGGTGGAGCCTGGGATAATCACACAGACAGGATCGTGGGAAGAATACAAGGAGGGAAAATTACACAAGGGAGACGAATGGGAAACATGTGCACTTTCATTGAATACTTAAGCAAAAAGTAATAAGTAGCACCTGAACAATTGATCGGTGGAAGGGCACAAGTAATGCGCCCATTCGCCAGCAGATGGACAAACGCACAAAAAGGAAGGAAGTCTACGGAAGCTTATGAATAACAAGCATTTGCAATACGATGGGTCTCGCATTTGCAAGAGTTTGAGCTATTGACATTGAAAATTACAATGTCTTTTACCCATATGTTTTAGTATGGAGTGTAGTGGACGTATGTGGTGTGGAGTGGTACTATGTGGGTTGTATTGGAATTCTTAGTTGTGGAATTATGTAGTGTGGAGTTATGGGGTGTGGAATGTATTTGTGCGTTTATGTGGTACTACGAACTTAGAGCATTATGGAAAAACTCTACAAGTGAGAAATGCTAAATATTGTAAACACATGTAAAGTCTTCTCACATGACACTCAGGTGAAAGTGTGTGAGCTCCTACATCTCAGTGAATGGTTTACATAACAAAAGAAAACAAACATAAATGTGAGAAATATGAAAACATCATGTACGATATCATTTGAGATTACTCTCTGTGTGTTGGTGACTAACACCACGACTTAAAAAAAGCATATGGTGAATCATTGGTTTATCCTGACTACTATAATGCTGCCAAACTGTACACAAAACATCAGGCATGTAATCATAGGGTGAATCATTGTTTAACACTTGCTGCCATAAAGCTACAAGACTGCACACAAATCATTTTGTGAGTAATTATTGGTTAAAATAAGCATTGCTCGATGTTGTCTGCATAATGTTAAAAAAATGCCTCAAATAACTAGACAATGATACCACCTCATCTCAGATGTTCAAAACTATATATGTTCCTACTTCATTTAAGTTCCGGAAGTTGTTTTAATCCCCTTTGGTCCACCTCTACTAATCTAATGTATCTCTTGATTTATTGTGGAAATGCTGGTGCAGGGAAAACATGCCATTTATACAAGAATCCAAATCATGTGTTACTAATAGACCCTGCTTTGAAAGGAAGTATAAAGAAATAGTGATCAGAGTGAATCGATGGATCACACACAGAAAATGTGAATGAAAATGTATGCATATCCACTAAAACAATGTTTAGTAAACTATAATCACTCCAATCAATGCAACTGTATTTAAAAAACTATCCTGATCAAACAATAAAAGAAACAGGCAACAGAGAGGATGAGGGTTGGGTAGGGCTGTCCAAGCTGCAACAACATAGAATGGGCAAGCACCAACAAACACTTGGGCAATCTACAGAAACAGTGGGGCAAATGGCAACAGTGACCGCGGCAAAAAGCAACAAGGAGTCTAGCAGCAACAACAAAAAACAAAATCAGGGAAAGGCCGCGAAGGGGCTCCATGCTGAAATATGAATCATGTCTTTTTTGGCACAGAAACATTAAGTTATTTGTCCAGATGTTAACCCTGCACCAAGACTGTAATCTGGCTCCCCATTTCTACAGTAGGCAGCTCTGACCTTTGTGCCAAAAAACCTCTCACCAGCATTCACAAAGTAACTATATTAGCATTATACTTTACAAACTGGGTTGAAAGCAAACACTGTCACACTTAAGTTTAAAATTGTTTACTGTAAACATGTGGCAGCCTCATTTACGTCTTCTTTTTCTTAAAATGCTTAAAATGACAGGAACTAGTAAAAGGGTACTGTGCTGAAACATGAAGTGTGGTGCTCATTTAGATAAAAGCTAGGCAGGTGGTCTAACTTTTATCTAAATGGGTAGATTTTAGGTTTTCTTGAAGTCACCATTTCTACCTCTCCTTGGCAGTCGAGGCTGGCTCCCAAGCAACTCCTGTGGCTTTTCAGGCAACAGGGAAAAGGAAATTTTAAGATGGCAGCGTTTATGAGCCAGATTAGCGAGGAGCAGCAGCTGCCATCCCCAGTGAGAGGTTTGTCAGACTCAGGCAACTCCAGCAAGTTTATAGCTGACAGTAAAGAATAATTTGTAAAAGAAGTCCCTGAGGGAGCGTGGCTGTCTAGAACACCCACCCACAGTGTAACATGAGCAGAGAAGAAGTAATAAAAGAAACAGATAAATATTCAAAGAGCAAAGATACAGAAGTTGGTCCCTGCTCCCTGGGTGTAAATGAAAGGCAATGAGGTGGGACAAAGAGGCAAGACTGCCCATTAGCAAGCAGGGTTTTTTAAAGGACACTGACATAGACAATTGACAGGCAATGGTTGGAGTTGAACACCACAAAGCATATAGAACAGGTCACTAAGCAAGCCTTGACCTTAAAAAAGGAGTTTGAATTGAATACTTTGGGCTTGATTCACACACTTCAACTTATAAGTACGTAACATAGTGCTGTACTAGCAGTATTTACTTACCATAAAGTGTAATTCACAAAATGACAAGTGTAAATCTCCAGCTTGTTTGCATAGGGAGATTCTCCCACATGCAAGTTTACTAATTTGCAGTAAATGTTGGTGGCACCAGGGGGAGTGGCTGGAAGAAGGACTATACTTACTACTAAATGGTTGGGGGAGTTGTGAAGAGTAAGTACAGGTTTCGGGAGGGTTAGGCAGGAGGTGTAGGGAAGGGCGGGCACACTTACAAAAGGGTAAGTCATTCTGTTGTCCTGCATGGCTAAATAA